>NC_134532.1:131253069-132503069 GCF_050624435.1 Tenrec ecaudatus | reverse complement strand
GAACAACATCAACTGAAGACTGCCAGAACTTTCTGGAAGGGATCTTTTAACATAAGAGGAATAATGCCCTGGCTTCGAGTAACTTTTTTTAAATGATAGTATTCATGTAAACAGAGAGTCCAAGAGTCACTTTATTTAGCAGAATTATTTTGCAAAAATCTAGGTTACATTTTTTATCCAGAGGTGATTCCATGGTGTTCTCCTTAGAAGGAGATTTACCTTAAAGGATAATGTGGGACCAACAGAGAACAGGGTTAACTTAATAGCTAATCTGTGATTTTTTTTCACTGTGAGACATAAGGCACAATAATGGGCCAGGTCTGTTCTAGAAACTGTTTAGATTCTAAAACCACTAGAAAATACCCAGCTATAAATGTCTGGCTCCATTGACGAGGATCCTTGAATTGTAGCATGCTCGGCTCGTGGAATTAATCATGCAACAGTGCAGAGGTAGCCTCTGTTGTTGTTAGGTGCTGTTGAGCAGATTGCTGTTCATCAATTATGTCTCCGCCTTCCTTGTTCATTGTCCAGATTTTGCTGGGTCAGGTTTACTTAGTCTTCAAAGTGGCACCATTGTTTCTGTAGCCTATTTTCCTTTTAGTCTTTGGTGTTTACCCACTGCAATATGTCGTTGGGTTTGCTGGCTGTTCTTCCGATAGATGTTGATTGTGTACCCAAGTAAAATGATGTCCTTGACAACATTAATTTCTTCTCCTCTTATCGTGATGGGACCTATTGTTCCAGTTGTGAGGAGTTTTATTTTCTTTGTGTTCAGTCTCACACTCAATTTTGAAGTGTTTGGAATTCATAGGTAGAGTTTTAAGAACTGAAGACAAATTTCCATTATGTTGCCATTTTGCTCTTTTTCAGAATTTGTGTGTAAGCATTTTATGAAAAATCAAAAGGCAATGAAATAAAGAGCAGTTGAAAGTAGTGAACCATTTTTGTGCTTATTAATGTCTCTGCATGTGTATCTAGATAAGATGGGAGGGATAAATAATTTAGAGATGCAAAGAACGGGACCAATGTTTGCAGGCGGATGTGGAAGAAGAAAAGGTGGGAGAAAGGAAGGGGAGGGTGGGGGGAGAGGGAACCACGTTAACGACAAGGGAACAACAGATAAATTAAAATCAATGGAGAGAAGGCCTTGGGATGCCTAGTGGGGCTTAATCAAGGACACAGTAACAGCAAGGATTTACTAAACCCAAATGAAGGCTGAACATGATGGTGGGACAAGTGTAAAGTAAAAGGAAATAGAGGAAAGAACCAGGAGGCAAAGGACATTTATAGAGGTCTAAATACAGGTCTATATATATATGTTTATGTTTATATATATGTGTATATATATAATACAGGTATATATGTATGTATCTATATATAAAACAAGAGGGTAATAGAACTATGTATTTATATCTATATGTTAAGAATTAAGGCTATATATTAACATTGAGCCTCGATTCAAGTACTCCTTCAATGCAAGAACACTTTGTTCTAACAATCCTGCATTCTGTGATGCTCACCTACCTGGCACAATCATTGAAGACAAAATAGGTACATAAGTAAATGTGGTGAAGAAAGTTGATGGTGTCTGCATATCAAAAGATACAGTGTCTGAACTCTCAAAGGCTTGAAGATAAACTGAGAAGCAACAAAGCCCACATGGAAGAAGCATACCAGCCTGTGTGATCTTGAGGTGTAGTTGGGGGTCAGGTATCAGACATCAAAAGCCCAGAGCAAAATCATACCCAAGGTGAATGAGGTGGGAGAGGGGTCATGGAGTACAGACCCAATGCCCATCAGTAGACAATTTGACATCCCCCTACAGAAAGGTCACAGGCAAGAAAGGAGCCAGTCAGGGTGCAGTATAGCACAGATGAAACACACAACTTTCCTCTAGTTCTCTGGTGCTTCCTTCCCCCACTATCATGACCTCAATTCTTCTTTACAAATTGGATTAGACCAGAACATGCACACTGCTATAGATAAGAGCCCACAACACAGGGAATCCAGGATAGATAAACCCTCCAGGGCCAACAATGAGAGTAGAGATACCAGGAGGATTGGGGGGGGGGAGCGGAATTGATCACAAGGATCAATCTATAACCCCTTCCCAGGGGGAAGAACAATGGAAATGTGGGTGAGGGGTAATGCAGGATAATGTAAGATATGAAAATAGTAATCTATAACTAATCAAGGGTTTGTGAGAAAGGGCAGGTGGGAGAGAAAGGGGCAAGAAATGGGAAGCTGATATCAGGGGCTCAAGTGGGAAGAGAATGCTTTGAAAATGATGGCAGCATATGTGCTAATGTGCTTGACACACTGGATGAATGTATGGATTGTGATAAGAGATGTAAAAGCCCCAAATAAAAAGTACTTAGTAATAATAAAAAAAGGATCACTAATACACTTCTAATAATGAAAAAAAGAAAGTGGCAAACCAATGATGAAAGGAGCTATTGTGTTACAGGGACACTTAAAGCAGCCGTGGTGATAATTAGTGATAAAATGTAAAGAGAGCAAGTTAGAGAGAGAGGCCAAACATGAGCATGTATTGGCTAGCTAAGGACAGACATTCACAGAAAAGCAATTGGAAGCGATTTTGATCTGAAAATCACTTTTATATACTTTAATTTCTCAATTTTGTTCATTCAATGTGGAACGCCTTTTGCAAAACTTGTCAAGTTTGGGGAATTAGTTAGTAGTGATGACCAGATATGGTCTTCAAGGCCACTTTCCCTGTCCTCCGTTCAGACAGCTGAAATTACTTGTGATACTGATCATAGAGGTTCAACATTTTTCAGGATCAACTGAGTCTCTCCGATTACTATGCTTTTTAGCAAATCCAATTTGCTGGTATTCAGACAAGTGCAAAGGAGCTTATCCTGTGCTAATTTACAGGAATACTGTGCCATTGGCTGGATCAGCAGTGTCCTTAACACTCCTCTCAAATTCAAGTCTATGTATTTGGAGTGCATCCCTACTTAATCCTTATTCTATGCATCCATTTTCATAAACCACAACATTAAAAGGCAAAAGATCTTTGTGATTTGTTTACTCATTAACACTTAATAAAATGGAAAATAGACACATTAGAAACATTCATTTTGGTATTGGTTGCATAAATTCTTAGTACACACTTGGTTGTTTACAATCATATTACTTGCATAATTTAAAAAATAGCAATAAAACTAAACTCAACCTATCTCTGAGCCAATTCTAGAAAGAACAGAATTGTCCCATACATTTCCCAAGGTTATATATCTTTCTTTAAGAAACTGCCACAACTTTATCCAAAGAAGCAGCTGGTGGGTTCAAACCGTTGACCTTTCAGTTTGTAGCCTAATTTTTTAACCATGGCATCACTAGGAATGAACAAAATGTAATGCCTGGCCATTGCATTGGTATACAGCTTGACTGCAGCATGATTCCACGGGTCACCATCAACTGACACCTCTAAGAACTAGCCGTAGTTTTATCCTGAGGCTTTCCTTGTCACCTCCTGCCACAAATGTGCTGTTCTTACTAAGTACTGTCAGGTCAGTTCCAGTTCATAGTAACCCTACATACAAGAGAATGAAACACTGCCCGGTCCTGTGACATACACAATCATGCCTATGTCCGAACTCATTGTTGAAGCCACTTTGTCAATCCATCTCATGAACGGTCTCTCTGGGTAATTTTTTTTTTTTTGCTGACCCTCCACTATATCAAACATGATATCCTTCTCCCAAGCGTGATCTTTTCTGATAATATGTCCAAAGTATGTTGTGCAAAATCTTGCCAAATTCTTTCTAAGGAACATTCTGACTTTATAGACAAAATATTCTTCTGAATTTATTCCTAACATGAATTCTTGTTTGACTTTCATTTAATCCAAGTTTAGCAGGAGTCTGCATCAGGGTAAATTTTAGCATGAGACTACCCTGGATTCAGTCTTCATTTATAAAATTTGGTAGTGTAATAGGGTATACATTAGGCTGCTAACCTTAAGGTCAGCAGCTCAAAACCAGAAGTCACTTTGTAGGAGAATGATGAGGCTCTGTACTGTAAAATGTTAATCTTGGAAATACACCCTGCCACCCTCTCCTAGAGAGCATATGGGTCAGAATTGACTCGATAGCAGTGGCAGAATGTCCTTGGAATTTATTTTCCATTCGTGACATGATGATAATAAAATGGCTTATGCCAGGCTGTTGTGAAAACATCCATGAAACAGCATATAGTGATTACTTTTCTGAACCAAGAACCCTGTTTCAACTTGTACAAATTCTACTGTTTATGCATAAATAAATTTTATCTCTAATAAATTCCATGAAAGCCTCTGCCTAGGACTAATGATTATTTTCCTTTGGAATATTTATACTATATAAGTCTGTAATTGATCATTTGAAACAATCACATCAGAGTATTATCATTAGAAATAAAAATGCAGAAATATTTATAGATGTTATATTAATAGGACCCTTATTATAAACATAAACATCTGTAATTACCCTCTGCTGAAGACAAAAAAGTGAGTCAAATAGAAATAACTGGCTTTGTCTCCACATACGCCCACACACATGCACACACACATACGCACATACATGCACAACACACATATGCACACACACATACGCACACACATATGTACACACATATTGAGCTGCCTCTACAAAAAGACCTCCGCCTCATCTTTTTATACAATGTCATTTAAGGACCAAAGGCGATATGTTGATCATGAAGCATGTCTTATTTCAGCATACCTGCCCTATCAGCGCCGACGCAAATGGATTTGGGATCGCAGTGCTGACAGGCAAGTTCTACTTTTTATTTTTAAATCTATGTCTTTTTAGACTAGACTGGAAAAGTGTGACCTGATATCATATGTTTATTGCACACACAAAAAAGTAAAAAGCACTTAAAATGCCCTGCGGACTCTTGGGAACACAATTCCTTCAGGCATGATTGATTCAAAGCTCATCATTTACTGTGGTAGGCAGAAATTTCGATTTGGTTTTCATCATGCACCTTTCTTTAAGCCTTTCTATTTCAAAAAGAATTTTAAAATGTTACATTTAATAGTGATGGCATACTAACTGAATACAACGATGACTTGTTCATTCCAAATTCTTTCTAAAGACAATGACTCATGCCTCTGCAATTTATGACCTTTTAAACCTATTCCAATCCGCATTAAAATACATGATTATGAAGCTTAAACTTATCATTTGTATTAATCATATTTCTAAGATAGATATCTTGTGTTTGGAATAGGAATAAAATAGTCAAACTACATCACTAATATATGGAGTTAATTTTAAAAGATCTATATTAGTAGTATAATATTTTACTAAAATATTAAAATAGTGTACCTTTTTAACTTTAAAATTATCACCATATATATTTTGCAAGGAATTTCTATTCCTGGAGGCCGGTCTTTATATTCAATATCGAGTGACCGTAAAAGGTTAAGGGAGGATGGAGCAGGGGCTAAATCTGTAGAAAGAATACAGGCCTGGACACAAGCTCCGACTGGGAGGAAAACAGTCGTGCACATCCCAAACCAGCGCGGCCTGATCTCACGTGGACTTCACAACAGCCCACCAAGAAGGCTGTTGAGTAAACAATGAGGACGTGAACCAGAGTGGCATGGAGCACACTGTGGCTGTGTTCCTATTCATGGCATTTTCTGGATAAATACACACCCATGTAAAGAATATAGAAAGAGAGGTGGACATCATAGTGTTTTCATGTGGAATGATGCAGTTGTCATTTAAGGCAGGGTGTTAGACCACCTGGAGATATGTGCGGAAAGGATTATTTTTATTCAATAAGCTACATATGTGGTCAAAAGACATAACTTACAATAAGAGACTTTTTTTCAAATCAAAGCATGATGCCTATGAAGGCAAATGTGGGACGTTTTTTCTTTATGTCCTTGTCACTGTTTCAAATTGGCTTTTATGTTGCAGACATTCCTATGCTACTTATATTCAGGTAGTCAAGTCGGCAGAAGGGTTATTAGAACAGGTAAGTCATGGAAATGATTTGCTCAGGGACCCCTGCGAGGGAAAGGTCCAGTCAGCGATGCTCTGCTACATGATTTACATGCTGATGGGGTGAGGCTAGCAGTTCTGAGTTCTCCATCCACCCCCCTCCACTCACATGCAGATTCTGTTCGTGTGGATGGAAATAGACTCAAAACTTTTGACTGAAATAGAGAATTATCAGTCCTCTCTCTGTAAGCTTCTGTGACACAATATTGTTAGGCCTACATAAAAAAGCACAGCAAAGGTTCTTGCCTCTGCCATGCACATATTGCTGAATTTGGAATTTCCCCGATGATGTTAAAGTCTGCAGTAAGCATATGCTGGGATATTGTAACTGTCTTGACTTAAAAGGATGCTTTTATGATGACATCAAGAATAAACATGTCAACTAAACAAAGTGGTCAATGAGCCAGAAAAGGCCCCAACAGGGAACACAAATGGAAGCACAAAAGAAATTGTTAGTAGTTCTTACCCTAGGCAAGGAAGCCTACTTTCTCTTATATAGCAATAGGGTAGGTTTGTTCTTGCCCCAGGGTCTTTTTATGAACGCTAGCCAGTCCCTTGCGATTCCGATCTCAATTTAAACTTCCTCTTAGACAGAGTCCTCTCCTTACCCATCCAAACCAAAGAAGCCACCACGTGGCGTGCAAAGTAGCATTTTGCTTTGTTACCTCCATTCTGTCTTACCAAATGACATTCACTTTTTATGCATTTCTTTTTCTAATTGTTGCTCATTTTTCTGCTATTTCCCATTATTCAACAATCCAGGAGGATGGGAGGTCCCCAGATCTGCCTCGTTCACTAGTTTATCTCCAGTTATCCTTGAAGAACATTCCTTGATAAACACTGGGTGTTCTGGAGAACATGAACTGATAGACACTGGGGGATCTCCCAATATTCATTTGACTACCTGGAAACATTTACTTCTTAATAAGCAGTATGCTTAGAAAATAAAGCCAACTATCCTTGGCCAATTCCAAAACATGGAATTCACATTTTTCAACATATACTTGTGTTAGGGACAGCGTTATAGAATTATAATGGTGTGGTTGCACCGTGCTGCATTGTTGTTTTTGGTGCCCTGGAGTGGATGCCTATAAATAGCAGCCCTGTGTGACAAAGCAGAACTGTACAGTAGGATTGACTTGACTAATCTTTCTGAAAACTGATTATTGGGTCTCCATCAGATGTATTGGGTGGCTTAAAATTGCCAAAGTTTTATTCAGCTACTGAGTGCTTCACTGTGAGCCACAAGGGACTCTGGGTTAGAGGAGTGTATCTATTCACTTAGGCTTTGGTGCACATGACTAAAAATGGACACATCTACTTAACGCTTGTTCTGGTACTATGCTAATGTGCCTGTCATTTAATTCAATAAACACTCTCTCACTTAGTTCTCTCAGATATTCAATAATGGAAAATGCTATTATTGCTGTCATTTTGCATAATACAGAAACTGAGGCTTGGAGGTTAAATCGGCTGCCTAGAGTTACTCTGCTGTGAAAAGAGCAGCCAGACTTTGATGGCAGGACTGTTGAACCTGTAAAGCCAGTAGCGTTAATCACTGGGCTTACTGCCTCTCAAAGTAGCGCTCTTAGGTCTGTAGCCTCCTTTCTTTGCAACAAAGTAACACCATGTTTATATTTCTCACAAAATGTGTCCTCAGTTTAAGCAGAAGCCAGGCATATGAATATTTTCCCACTACTAGTATTTGTTATTATTTTGTTCTTTTTTAAAAATGAGTTTTGCACTGTATGAGTAATCTTTTTCTCTTTTGACTAATGACACATCTTTCTTTATAAGACAGACGAAGGCTAAATAATAGTTTGTGAATATCTAATAATCACTCTTATTGGAATCATACCTTTACAACAACATTCACACACTCCTAACCAGTAAACATTTCCTGAAGCACTCTGTAAGATCTAGTATAGTAA
Source organism: Tenrec ecaudatus (assembly GCF_050624435.1). Lineage (NCBI taxonomy): Eukaryota > Metazoa > Chordata > Mammalia > Afrosoricida > Tenrecidae > Tenrec > Tenrec ecaudatus. The sequence goes on along the minus strand of NC_134532.1, from coordinate 132,495,100 downwards.
TGTGTTGGGTCAGGTTGACAGAGAAACAAATCAAGTGATGTTCACATATATGTATAGGAAAGACCTTTACATCAAGAAGTAAGTATATATCCAGAAGGCATCGCAGCCCAGTCCAACAGAAGTCCTTAAGTCCAAGTCCAACACTCAACCAGAAGTCCCTTTTCAGACTCACACAGCCCCATGCCATGATGCAGAATGCAGGAAGATCGCAGGCTGGTGGGTGCAGAGTCTAGTGGATCCGAGGTCCGTGGAAACATGGCAGGGTTCCAGCAGCTCTCAGGGTGGCCAGCAAGCAGGAAGGTGAAGGAGAAGAAAGAGGAAGGAGGCCCTTTGTTTCTCTTTATGAGAAGGCTCCTTCCTGCCCCCATAAGGAAGCACCATCTGATCTGGTCTGACTCCACCCCTAGCCAGGAATGTCTAGTTGACAAAAAAAAAAAAAAAAAATTCAACCAACAAAAGTCTTCTGTGGGAAAAGGATTCTAAGTATTTTGAAGCAGGTTTTCAGATACTGTAAATAATGGACTCGTCATCAAGTTTAATCCTCATCATGGGAGTTGCATGCTTACCTTGATCAATGAATCAATCAGAGTGGAATTCATCCCCTGCTTTGCGTTCCTTCACAAAGGGCTAATTTCTATGAATACATTTGGGAAAGGAACACAGGGTCCATAATGTGAGTAAAAAGTAAAAGGTGGTCAGGGAAAGCAGGGAAAGAAGATGCAAGCAGAGTGAGAAGACGAAGGCAGAGGGAAGAGTCTCAGATGAGAGGGGAGGAAAAGGAAATACGCAGGAGGTGTTCAAAGCCAAGGACGACTATATTCACCTTGAAAAACATTTCAAAACTTTTTTAAGTCATTGAATCTGGTTCTATGTTGCTGTATATTCTGTAGAAAAGCAAGAAATGACTGGACATACCCACAATACCTGTGAACACCTTAAATCTTCCAGTTAAAAAATAGACATAAAAATACATCCAGGAAGACTTTGGTGTATCCAAAATGTGGATGTGTCCGTGTGACGCTATGACTTATAGGAAGTACTGAAGGGAAGAATGTTTGCGGAGATGAATTCATACAAATTGTTGAGGCATAAATTGCTACTGCCCTAAAGATGTAAAACCACTTTCATTTTTAATTTATTTTTGTTAATGAGTACATTTAATAAAGTAGCACATTCTACATGTTTCGGCACTTATGTATCCCTTTTAAAAAACTGTATTACAAGAACAAGTTAATCATTTAGGCTCTAGGCATACTTTTCCTGGGAGGACACTGAACATTAAAACAAAGAACTCAGATGTGCCTTTGCTAAAAGAAAATTTCAGATTCGACCCTCTGTAAGCAGCTATCATTTTACATATAGAAGACAGACTTTTGAAGATCCTATAATTTTACCTCTAAATAAGAAAAAGCCTGAATACTGATCGGTTTTAAAAGACATTTCCAGAGAAAGAAATCCCCCAAGTGTGTGCTTGCTCCCAGCAGTCAGGAATACCCTGACCTATATTTCGAGATTGTCATTTCATGCCCGATATGGGTAAAAATAGAACTGCCTCGAAAAGATGTATGACATATAAAAACACCAAGTAGAATATGCACACTCGTACAACCATTCGCGTGCAGGAAGAAATGTGATGCAACTTAGACTCGCTGGTGGTTCTCGTCTGCTGCTAATTGGTGTCTCCTCCTGAGCAGCAGCTGCAGGCTTTGCACCAAACATTTAAAACTCTCTGAATGATCAATGCTGTATTTTAAATTAATAGTAAAAATAAAATTTGCAGATGAAAGATAACGTTATCAACTTACTGTTTATTAAAACTGCTACCAACCAAATGCTACTGTAAAATTAGTTGTCTACCTTAAAATTAGCACATCTGTTATAAGCTCAAAGCATGGAATGAATGCCGGACTGCTGCTGGTCTATCAAAGTTTGCATAGTCAAGAAAGACATATTTTTAGAATGCAGGCTAGCTATCATGACTAACAAAAAACCATCCATGACAAGCCACCCCTTAAATCTGTACTACTTAAACCTATGTTTTAATACAAGGCATCCCATAATTGCATTTATCATAATTGTTACCATAAAATTTAATAATTGACTGTTTATTTCTTTATCCACTAGTCTCACATCTTAAGACTACCCCTTTTATTTAGTGTCCTCTCTGCTAAATTCTCTATGCTTGTCACTTACCCTCCTTTTCATTTTTATTATTGAGGTGTTGCAGAATTCCAGATTTTATTGAGACGACTCTTATCTATTGTATCATTGCTAAAGATTTTCCCTAGTCCCTGCACTCTCATTTTATTTTTTATGATGAAGTCTTTTGATTTGCACAAGCATCTTGTTTTTCATAAGTCCCATTTATTTCAGCTTCCACTAGTGTGTTTCCTATATTTGATAGTACAGATATGCCCTGCAGCAGGGCCCGTAAGTTTGTCCCAATTTTCTCATTGGTGATCCTTAAAACTCCCTAATCTCCCTTGAGTGTGTTTTTGAGCACAGGGTGAGTTTGTGGTCCTGTTTTATTCTTCTACAGATGGAGAGCCCATTTTTCCAGCACTGTTTGTTGAAGAGGTGGTCTTGGCTCTTCAATAGCTATTTCAAGTTCTCCTCTCTTTCAGCAAGCAAGATTGTACCATCTGCATATCACAGATTGTTAATATTCTTCCTCCAGCCCTGAGACCATGTTCTTCATATTGCACGGTTTCTCAAATGACTCACTCACATTCAGATGGAGTAAGTGCAGTATGGCGAAAGGACTTGATGCATTTGAAGAAGCTGGAAAGGAGTCTGCAAATAATTGTGTGCCCAAAGATCCGAAGTCAACAGAGCTATCAATTATAAAGAAAACCCATCTGTGAATTTAGGGGAAGAAGTTGCGAAACAGAAGTAACTGGAAAAATTAGGTCCCCCAAATCCACTTCAGCTTCCTTCTGGGTTTAGTTCCTTCCACCCCCCAAATTGAGTGAGAGGCGGAAAGAAGTGGACGAGATGTGCAGATTCACATTCTCTGCGTCAAGAGGCGATCTAGCCTGAGGGAGAAAGCATCAGGCCCAGCCACCGCCTTACACCATCAAGCTGAGCAGGTATGTCAACAGCATGGCATAGGAGCTGAACTTGAAGCTGGTGCCCTGCACTGTCCTTTAGAATACCATAAAGCTGTTGCCCCAATCCTCTGCAAATTTCACAGAAATTTCTGTTCTGGTCAGCTTTAATGCAGAACCACAAGAGGAAGAGCATTTTTGGAAACATAATTCTTGTTTAGCTAATTTAGCATGGCATACACCATTCCAATCCAGAATTCACCAAAGTGAAATGAGGATTGAGAATCGGCTATTGTAATTATTCATTGTAGTCAGCCTATTATTGAACTGTTAAAGCAGTTTCCATGAAAGCAATTTCCAGAGAATCCTATAAGCCTGTTTTATTGCACTTTACATTGTATTCTGAAAATATGTTTGCTTGATCCAAAGGCAGCAATTTGTTGTTAATGTTGTTACCATTATGGCATCTCTTTTGTTCTCTGTCTTCTACACAAATTTGTTGCATAATTAAGATGAATTAAAAGCTTCAAATTCTATCTTTCTAAGTAAAGATACTTTGTAACCATAAAACAAAGGCTGGTGAGAAATTCAGGGCGGTCAATGTCACAAAACCAAAGTCATTACCCTTTGGTTGATTCTGTCATGCAGAGATTGCCCACAGCGTTTCAAAGGCTGTAATCTTAAGGGAAGTAAAAGGAAGTAAATTGTCACAAGTTTCTCCTGTTGAGTGGTGGGTCCAAATCCCACACCTGTTATCAGCCACACTTGTTAACACCTGTGCCCAGGGCTCCTTGCAGTGACTATAGATCTGGAAATGCTTCTCAGCTATCAACTGAGGGGACCTGGTCCCCCAATGTGCTTGGGTTTGTTCGTGAGGTTGCTTTTCTTTCTTCTCTTTTTAATTTTCAGAATTGTTCACTATTTCGTTCCTATGACTCAAATTGGTAACAACCATTGGACCAAAATCCCAGGTTATTTATTGAAAACATATTTCTCGGGGTGGGGGGAGAATGAGGACTTAATATCAAGGGGTCATGTAGAAAACAAATGTTTTTGAGAATGATGATGGCAAATGCTGAAAAGCAAGGACGTTACTTTTGGGGACTAAGGTGTGTCTGACCCAAGATATAGTCTTTCAATCATCTCATATGCATGTGAATTTTGGACACTGAATAAAGAAGCCTAAGAAGAATTGAGTGGTTATGTAGAGTTGCCGTTGCGGTGAGGAATATCGAAAGTAAAGCGGATTGCTGAATGGGCAAAGCAAGCTGCTGTGGAAGAAGTATGGCTGGAGAGACCTCACCATACATGCTGCGGGAGTTACATCAGAATCTCCTGTCAATTTGTGAACGGCTGGAGTCTAGCCTCTCAATCAGGTCACAGCTTGATGATCTCATTGGGAGGCATTACAGAGATAAATAGTTGACTGGAGGCCAGATACATACAGATACTCTGTCTTCCTGCTGTCGAGCCACATGGAGACCCCTGAGGGAACCAGAGCCCTGGAGCTGGAGGAGCAACATGGAGACCCACGCCAGCGCTGAGATGCTTCCAACACCACTGCATCCAAAAGACTTTCCAGCCACTGGCCTGTGATCTCCCTGAATTCGATGTCATTACATGGCTGTGTGAGTCTAAAGAGAAATATATGGACTAGTATCGACATGGAGTAATATTAGACTTATGAACTTCATCTGGACTGGGCTGGAATGTTTTCTTTTTTTTTCTAGTTGTGTGTGTTTTTAAATTTTTTTATGTTTATTTTTTTTCCTTTCTTTTATTACATTTTATTAGGGGTTCATACAACTCATCACAATCCACACATATACATACACCAATTGTCTAAAGCACATCCTTACATTCTTTGCCCTAATCACTCTCAAAGCATTTGCTCTCTACTTAAGCCCTCTGCATCAGGTCCTCTTTTTTTTCCCCGCTCCCTCCCTGCTCCCCCCTCCCTCATGAGCCCTTGATAATCCACAGATTGTTATTTTGTCATATCTTGCCCTATCCAGAGTCTCCCTTTTCCCCCTTCTCTGCTGTCCATCTCCCAGGGAGGAGGTCACATGTAGATCCTTGTAATCGGTTCCCCCTTTCCAATCCACTCACCCTCCACTCTCCCAGCATCTCCCTTCACTCCCTTGGTCCTGAAGATATCGTCCACCCTGGATTCCCTGTGCCTCCAGCTCCCATATGCACCAGTGTACAATCTCTGCCCTATCCAGTCCTGCAAGGTAGAATTTGGATCATGGTAGTTGGGGGGAGGAAGCATCCAGGTCTGGGGGAAAGCTGTGTTCTTCATCGGTACTACGTCGCACCCTGATGGAATGTTTTCTTAATGTACAATTACTCATTGATATAAAGTTATCTCATACACATATGACTGTGTATGAATTTGTTCCTCTAGTCAACCCAGACTAACACACATACTTTGAACTGGTGTTCAAGAAAGACCTGTCCCTGGAGAAGGATATCATGCTTGGTAAGGCACAGGAGCAGTGAAAAAGGGGAAGGTCCTGGACAACATGCAATTATACACTGGCTGAAACAATGGGCTCAAGCCAGTATGATTGTAGCAATTTGTTATGAAGCAGTAGAAAAGTAGTACAGCCTATCTCTCTACTTAAAGAAAAGATAATCAGAGATGGCTGGAGTGGATAAATTGGGAGCTGTGGAATCTATTTCCAAGATGGCTCACCTAGAGGACTGACAAGTTGTTGGTACAGACTGCCATTTGGAATCTACCAGATGGTGTTGAGAAGTGGGGCTTCAGTGCCTCTACATGTGGTCCTTTCCACAGGATGCTTGGCTTTTCTACAGGGAGTGGCTAGATTCCAAGAGCAAGCATATCAAGAAAGTAATGAGAATGTGAATAGCACTTGTATGACCTAGCTTCAAATAAAACATCATCTTCCCCATACTGTATTGGTTAATGCCGTCACAAAGTCTGTTTGGGTAAGGGGACGGAATATAACTTCTACCACTGCAATCACAGCAATGGCAACAATACATTGCAGGGAGAACATATGGTAGCTTATATTCTGGTAGCCATATATCAAACATAAATCTGCAAGATGATTTAATAACTCACCGTTTGAATGTTCATTAATTTTGTGAAAAAGTTAAGATTTGAAGGAAAATTGAAAATGACGATAGTTCAAAGGAAAGCATCCTAACAAACCATTGATAGTTAGGAGAGTGAATGTAAATCTGTTATTTTAACTACAGTGTGGTTGTTAGGAGCAATAGAGTTGTTCCGCTCAGCAGCAACCCTCTGCCCAGCAGAATGAACCCTGCATGGCGCTGTGCCCTCCTGCCAGTGCTCTGATGCCCGAGTCCATGAACGCAGCCACTTTACCCGTCCCTCTCATTGAGGACCTTCTTCTTTTCACTGCCCTTCCACTTTACCAAGCATGATGTCCTAGAGCTATACCATGAGGCTCCCTGGTGTTGCCTTGTCGACAATACTCTGCTACTAACCAAAAGATCAGTAATTCGAACCCACCAGCAGCTCCTTGGATGATAGTCTGGTTCCCAAGATTGACAACCTGGGAAACCTTATGGGGCAGCACCACACTGTATTATAGGGACACTATTAGAAATCAGAATAGACTCAGCCCCAACGAGCTTTAAAATAATACTACTCACTTGAAACACATCACTTTGCTTTCTTGAACACTTACGTGTTATAGTACTACTAATAACAGTTTGTTTAATAAACTGCATGTTGGTTTTTATCCAAATGGTAAGAAACTAGAAAATGGATTTGCAAAAATAAATGGCCTAGGAGACCATATCTAACCTCCTCTGGCTTCCCTATTGCTAAAAGGCATGGGCTAGTCATGCCTCTTAGGCTCCGTCCTTTTTGATCTATTTTCACACCAACCATTCCACCTACAGCGTGTATTTCTGCGGTGGGTTTGATAATTCACTGCAATGGTCACACAGAGCTCACAGACAAAATTCACAATTCTGAGGTTTCTTAGGGAAGTTAATAGGCTACCTGAGTCAGGATCAGTAAACAGTAAAGATATAATCATTGGTCCTCAGAACCACCTCTCCTCCAGCAGCAGCCAAGCCTCTCTGTCATGTGGGCCTCTGACCTCTACCTTCAAGGGCCAGGAAGCCAGCCTGTAGTTCCGTCTCACAGTCACATAGTGTGCGAGTTAAGTTTTATTGTGCCAACATGGCCAATAAACACATGTGGGATTAATTGAAGGGCAGTTTAATTGAAGGGCGGATAGATAAATAGCTTGGTGAGCCTCGCCCTTCTGGTTCTCTGGTCTCTTGCTCTTTGATGGTCAGACCAGTTGAGGATGCCTTAGCTAGTTCTCTGCTTCAGCCAGCAAGGTTCACTTCCTGTGAGACATCCCGGAGGGGAGGCCTCATGGACCTACCCCGATGCAGCCCTGGGTGCTGGAGCAGCGTGTGGAGACCCCGTCAGCACTGGCATGCTTACAAGCTCACTGATTCGGCTTTCCTCCCGCAGTCGGCATTATTGCATCTGTTTTGTGAGTTTGAGGAGGAATTTGTAGATCGGTGGTCCTCAACCTGTAGGTGGTAACCTTTTTAGGAGTCAAATGGCCCTTTCACAGGGGTCACCCAGTTCATAACAGCATCAGGGTGACAGTTATGAAGTAGCAACAAAAATAATGTTATGGTTGGGGGGGTCACTACAACATGAGGATCTGCATTCAAGGGTTGTGGCGTCAGGAAGGGTGAGAGCCACTACTGTAGCCTGATGTCGGGTACATGGGCTAACGTCGGACGTGTGGGCTAGCACTGGACTCGGTTGGGATGCTTAATGTACAACTATCCTTTATATAAAACTCTCTCTCACAAATGTGAGTGTTTATGAATTTAGTTTCTCTAGCCTATCCAGATCAATGCACATAGTCTCAGTACTACTCCTCTCGCTCTGTCCCAAGGTTTCTCTGCCACAGCCTCTGGTGCCTCTGGTCCCAGCCTCTGCCACTGCAGACAGAGGTCTGGAACAGGCTCTGCTGAGGGACCTGGGCTTTCTCTCTGCTTGAGATGACTCTTACAGAGAGGAATGGCTTTCATTGAGATGTCATTTTTGCCTTTCAGCAGATCACATTAAGGCTTGGAACGTAGTCATACCATCTAGTAAAGTAGCTGTTCACATTAGGCTGCAATCTACATGGTTGGCAGTTCAAACCCACAGCACATCCATGGGAGGAAAGACCTGGCTGTCTATTCCTATAAACAGAGTGGTCACTGTGAGTCAGCATTGACTCCTTGGCAGTGAGTTAGGTGTGATTTTTGGATCTAGTAAAATATATTATAAAGATACATCCCAGCTTCATCCTGTGACAGTGAATTCTGTCTAAAATGGGACTCGAGCCACAGACAGAGAACCCAAAGTTAAAATACATAGCATAAGGAATTATGGCTTGAAGGGCCATCCTAATCGTCTATATCTCAGTTATTCTCCAAGATAACACATGTAGGCACATTTTCCAATACAGAATATAAAGTATCTGATTTAAGGTTTTTTTTCAAAGTGGAAAAAAATCAGTATTGCTTTTAGGTAAAGAAGCTTATGGTACACAAATTATAAAGGAGAACATTTGCCAGCAAATCTAGACACTTAAAATATGAACCATTTCTCTTTATCTTCTACTTTTGGATGATTCAAGAATAATTGAATCTCAGTGTTGATATAAGAAAATCACACTTCAAATATGGAAGCATATACATTTGCTACTGAAGTTAAATTTTTGTCAGTATACAGACTTGGCAAAGCAAACATGGCTCCCATTTTGCATAACTTGATAGACCTAGTATTTACAATATGAGAAGCTTTATACAAATGACAAAAGCTAGAAAGTGCATTTTCACATTTTAATTACAATTCACATGTCTGTATCTCCTGCTGTGATATTTTGTAAAAAAGAGATCTCATTTGTGAAACTGTCAGTATAGAAACTGACAGATGGTAAGACCAGTTTGCAACCTGTATAAATACTGGTTTAATATGGTTTAGATAGTTATTTTTTAGTTTATTTTTGCTATATAATTAAGGAGTACAAGAAAACTTATTATTAGAGTTTTATTTCCCTTATACTAAAATATTGAAATTTCTTCTACAGACAATTCTGATTCTTCAATTTCAGCTTTTATGAAAATTCTACTTTTAGGGATAATTTAATTCATGATTTAAAGTGTATAAGGTATACTGGTTTTGATAACATCTCGAATGCCAGGGGACAATCATATTATGACAACTCAAAAGTCCAGTGGAAAGAAAGCACTTGGGTATATGTAACCCATAGGCACCACGACATGGACCAATTAATTGGATTCTTAACGTGCCCTCGCTGCACAGTGCTTATTCAGGTTGGATTGCTAGCTGAGAGGCAGCTGAGCCCACGAAAGGCTCTACAGGAAGAAAGTACCTGGTGGTCTGTGCCCATGGACACTAAAACCCAAACCCATTGCCATCGAGTGGCTTCTTCCAAGGGCGCCGTGAAACTAGCCCACGGGGCCCCAAGGCTGCCATGGTTTTCTCATGTGGATCGGCTGATGGGTCCCCATGGTTCATCTTCTCTGAGTGCGAGGAAGCTCTGAAGACAGTCCTACTGGGTCCCTCCAAATTGGCATTGATAAGATGTCACAACACACTAGGATCATTATGTTTTCAATCATTAATTCAAAAATAAGTATTAGACATGAAAATTACCTCAGGTAGTGAGTGATAAACTCTAAAGTCACTTTCCATAAGCTCTCATCATTGAGTCTGGAAGTAGAAATGAAGATAAAGAAATTATATAAAAGGAAAAGTTTCTATTGGTGAATCTACTTACAAAGATTCTTTATGTTGATCCATTGTTTTCATTTCACGTACTCACCTTAAAAAATAGATTGGTGAAAGCTGTTAACTCCATGGTGGGAGGTTTGAGCCCACCTAGGGGGGTATTGAAAGAAAGGCCTCCTGGTCTACTTAGAGAAGTGAGTTATTGAAACTCAGTAGAGGGCAGTCCTGACACATACAGGGGCCCTGGGAGTCATGCTTGACTGTAAGGCACCTGAAAAATTCAGAGTACACTCATGTTGTTTTGTTTCCTTTATCCGACATCAGCTATTGTCTGCTATCTAAACTGGAGAGTTTACCCTGAAAATTCAGTTGCTGACTCAAGAGATGTCTCACCGCCTTCTCTACTTCCCATCCTCTCTGCCCACTGCATGGGCTTACATAAATTTGCACACCATGGCCGTTTTAGCACAGTCACAAGGAGAGTGGTGACTGGTGTATGTTCATTTTCATAGTCTTACAAATAGCACAAGCCATGCAGGGAGTGCATTGACCCAGCCGTGCCTCCACTGCACTGTCAAGGCTGCCTGTCTGACTTTTTGTTTGTGGACAACATTTTAGATCTTAAATATAGAACAAAGGCATTAATCAGAAGTGGGGAATGTCCTTCCTGAAGATTGTATGTAAACAAATTACACTCACTGTTGACTCAATGCTGACTCATAGTGAGCCCATGAGGGTCTCTGAGACTGTAACTGTTTATAGGAGTAGAAAGTTCAGACTTTCTCTTGAAGCAGCTGCTGGTGGTTTTGAACTGCTGATCATGTAGAATGCAGACCAATGATAAGGCTGTGAAAATCATCCATATCAATTAACATCACACAGTTTACAGTCTCAGAAACTCACAGGAAGTTCTAGACTGTCCTATAGGGTCAACTGGAGTTATCCTTGACTCGATGGCAGCGAGATTGGTTTGAATTTGGCACCTGTGTTAGACAGGGTTCTCTAGAGAAACAAAACCAGGACACTAATAATTTTGTATATATTTATATAGATAGATAACATAAGTACAAATGGCTCATTACAGCTCACTTCCGTGATACAGCTAGTACACTGGTAGTCCTTCAAGTCTTGAGCAATTCAGCCTATCCAGCCACAGGCAGCAAACAGCAAGCAGGTCACCAACAGTCAGCCAGATGACAGGGTCCAACAGTCCTCAGCTCAAGGGATGTACCTTCCAGTAAAGTGGCAAAGCAGGTCTTGAAGGAACCTCAAGTTACAGCAACACAGTTCACAGGTAGGCATCCCCCAGAGAGTGTAGCATGCAAATGGAGACACAGAACAGGCCAGGCAGCCACACACTCATCCAATGATCAAAGGGCAAGAGAGAGAGAGAGAGAGGCAAGGCTCGCTGAGTCATTTATCTCTCCGCACTTCAACTAAGCACATGTAGTTCATTGGCCATGTTGGCCCAGCAAACCTACCTATGACAGCACCCTTTGTATGTGGAAGTTTGCCTCAATTAAGAGAGATTTCTATAGTAAGATGGCATTTGCCTGTGCCTTCTGGACACTGAACTTGTTCAGTTCTTCAGACTCCTATGACATGCTTTCTTATATGCTTTGATCTTGAATCAAGTAACAGTTCTTACCTTGATCTCCACTGACTGCCCCTATGGCTCTAAGGTATCCATCGTGCAAGAGTTTTCTTCTCAAGCCACTAGTGTCATCACGAAAGGAAGAGATCCAGGATACTAATAACTTGTCATTTGTTTGTTTACATGTATATTTGTTTACTCAGCTAAAGCAAAGTGAAGAAGTGATCTCCATCTTTCTTCTTAGCATTGAATAATCATTGAAGTAAAGCAAACAATGAAAAAGTAGCTACAACTCAACCTACTGCTACCAAGTTTCTTCTGACTCACAGCTACACAATAGGATTGAGTAAAATTGTCCGCTGGGTTTCAGAGACTGGAAAGCTTCACAGGAGTACAAAGTCTCATCTTTCTCCCTCCCAGTGGTTGGTGGTTTCAAACGGTTGACCTGGTAGTTAGCAGCTCAATGCCTAACCTACCATGCCACCAGGACTCCTGATAAAGTTGCTAGGAGAGGAAAAAAAAAATCTATGTAAATTAGCTTTTGCTTTCTGACAATCCGTCAACAAACATCTTTGGTTTTGCAAAGTATTTAAGATAATATGTATTCTGAAATGTAATAGGGTTGGAAAGAAAAAAATATCTCATTTTTCTTCCCTGGGCACTAATTTTTATTTTTAGGTGTCACTACTGAGGAATTTCTAATTTGGCTCATCACTTCAATGGGAATTCAGTGCACATAAGGGGCACATATGTAATTGGCAACCTAATTTTTCTGCTTTCATCAAATGGTGCAATGCCAAATCTTCATTGAATTTGCTAGTTAAATACACTTGGGAACCAACAGCAGTAAGCAGATGAGAGAGGAAAATGAACAAATTGGAATGAATCATTAACTTTCTGTGTTCCTAGCACAACAAAAATTACATCATTGAAAGTACTGCAAAGTGAGAAATCCTATTTAAAATGTTAAACAATTTTAAAGGGGAAAAATTCATTTACTTAACTTTTAAATCACAAGAGCCAAAAAAATCTGTGGAAAGAGGGAATGGGAAAATAATGGATTTTTTCATGACCTTTTGAAGCTCCCTTGCGTTCATTATGATTTATAAATGGGGTATATAGTACAGATTTTTAAAATAAAAACATAGAATGGTAAAAATTAATTGGAATGTAGAAGTATGTTTCAGGATATATATTTCAATATGTTTTTCTGCTTTAGCGCATATAAACTCTAGGCTTGATTTAGCAAGTAAAATTGGTCATAGAATTAAGTGAGAAATGTTGGTTTTATTTAATACCTTAATGAATAAAAGGCAATTGACAGATTATCATGGTTCTCCCTAATTATGAATGCAATTGAGAGTGTGAAAATTACAATCAGTTGTGGTTACCAAAAATGTCCTTGAAATATCCGGTCTAATGTATAATTCTAATATGGAACCATCTAATTATCATAATTGATGGCAATTAAATAAATAGAGAATTGGGACAAAGAAACCACACCAAAAACTTGCCGATGGGGTTGAAAATGATCTTTAAAGGGAGAAATAGTTCTTTAATACCTGTTCACAAATCTTAAATAATCTTCATATTTATTTGCTAAATGCAAATGTTCTGAAATACTCCAGTGAATTTCCATTTTGCAGTCACAGCTGTCTTCCTTTAGGACTTTGGGGGAGAGGATCTGAACTCTCTGAAAATTTAAGTCCAAGTCATTAAATAGTTTATTCCTTGTAAAAAAGTGGGTCAGCAGTTTCAACCCACCAACTGGTCCATAGGAGAAAGATGAGGCTTTCTGCTCATGTGAAGAGAAGGGCAAAGAACGCTTGGCCTAAAGGCTAAAATCATCCAAAGCAGTTAACATCACATGTCTCACCAAAGAGAAGCAGTGCTGGCCATCAGATTAAGGGCAAATTAATTAAATATTGGACCAAATACAGCAGGTTCATTTTTGAGCTGATTATTTTCTATGCCCTGTGAATGATGTTATAAATATAGAAATGGCCCTTGGCAGGATGAAAGGTTTCCTGCCCCTAATTTACATACGCAGAAACCAGAAGAATTGACTTGTTTGGAATCGATGGCAATGAGTTCAGTTTGGGGTTTAATTTTCCAAGAATCAATCTGCAAACTTCTCAACCACAGGAAAAGATGGAGAGTTAGGGAGAAAACAGGAAGGGATTACAGAGCAGTTTATTACTTCATTCTCAAAGGCTCGAAGGAACTTCTCTAGGTTTCTATCTGAAGTTACCATCTTAGAATGGCAGGTAGGCTAAAGAGGTGTATAAGGCTTAGGTGGAGTTCCATCAGCGTCACTAAGCTTGTGAATGATTGCATGTGTTAGTCTGGGTACTTTAGAGAAAACAAATCCACAGAAACTCATGTATAAGAGAGAGTTTTATGTAAAGGTTAAGTGCGCATCAAGAAAACATCCCAATCCAGTGCTGCCCAAGCCAAGTTCAACATTAACCCATTAACCCATATGTCCCACACCAATCCACGAAGTCCTCCACCATCTCAGAAAACAGACACAATGACACCAACTGAAGGAGGAAAGCCAAGTCAGTGAATGTGTAAGCATCTCAGCGCTGGCAGGGGTCTCCCCATGACTGCTGGAGCATCGGGGTAGGTCCATGTGGCTTCTCCTTGGGGATGTCTTCCAGGAAGTCAGCCTTGCCAGCTGAAGCAGGAAACTGGCTAAGGCAGCTGCACCCTGGTCCTACCATCAGAAAGCCAGAGACCTGAGAGCTAGAAAGGCGAGGCTCACCGAGTCATTTATCCCTCCACCTTTCAATTAACCCCACATGTGTTCATCAGCCAGGTTGGCACAATAAACTAACTACCTCATCTCACATTAGATACTTAAATCAAACCAAACCCTTTGCCTTTGGGTCTATGACTAGAAGCAACCTCTTAAAACAGGGAGGAACTTCCCCCTTAGGCTTCCAGGTTGTAAATCCTACCACAAGCACAGCTCCACACCTTCCTCCCATGGAGCATCTGGTGGGGGACAGTCAGGTGACCTTTTGTCCAGTAGTGGATTTCTTAACCACTGAGTCATCTACTTACTTTTTCAAAACTTGACTTTCTTGATTTGTAAAATCCAGGAAATAGTAAAAGATGCCTGAAAGGACATATTAAGCCCCAAGATCCTTTGCTAGTGCATCCACTTTCAGAGGCTTACTCAAAGAAGCCATATTTGCATGCTGCTAGTATATTTGTCTGCCAGTTCCAACTTTGCTGTCCTTCCTTTGCAAAGTATGATTTTGTTTTTCCCCAGACCCACTAACACCTCTTCTTTCCTAGGTCTTGATTATATGTTCTCAACTCTCTGTGTGAGACATGAAAAAATTGGTGACAGGTAAAGCAATGTGAAATAGTTAAACAATATAAGGGTTTCTGAATGGTTTAGCATATGGTGAAAACCTGAAAAATTAACAGCAATTCATAGCTACTAAGGAAGAATGAACAATGGAAATACCTTGGACTGCCAAAAGAACAAACTCATCTGTCTTGGAAGAAGTAGAGGCGAGGATGACGAGACTTCACTTCACGTACTTTGGACGTTATTAGGAGAGAGCAGTCCCTGGGGAAGGACATCATGTTTGGTACAATAGAGGGGGAAGAAAAAGAGGAGGTCCTAGAAAAGGTGAATGGACACAGTGCAAGAACAGGCTCCAACCTCAGGACAGTTGAGAGGATGGTGCAGGACTGGGCAGTCCTTGCTTCTATTGTACGCAGCGGCACGGAAAGTTGGAACGGACTTGACACCTAACAACAGGATCAAGAAGGAAGGAAGACAATAGAGTGGTCAACCTTGCTCCTCTCTCTTTTGCCTTTTAAGATTTTTGGCCGTGAGTTTGTCACATTTCTAGGAGGGGGGCGGTTTCTCACAGTTGTCTCCTTTCTTGAATATATTTCTACCACTTAAACTCAAATAGTACATTTGGCTTTTACCTTCCACATGTTAGGAACGTTAGGAGTCAGAGTGAG
The DNA here is from genome assembly GCF_050624435.1 of Tenrec ecaudatus. NCBI lineage: Eukaryota > Metazoa > Chordata > Mammalia > Afrosoricida > Tenrecidae > Tenrec > Tenrec ecaudatus. The sequence continues at coordinate 132,479,688 of NC_134532.1, read as the reverse complement.
GTCAGCTGGATTATATAAAGCGCGCGCGTGCGCGCGCGCACACACACACACACACACACACACACGAATGCTTGTTTCCTTAAGACTCTTTTCCCATTCAGATTGCAGCATATCCCAAAGACACTAGAGGCTGGGCAGAAGTCTAGTAAGGAGATGCCTGCTGCACAGCTCTACCACTGAAAACACATTATTGAAATGTTCTTACTTTCTACCACAAAGGGTTAAGCCATCGTTCTGCTATAGAGAAATGAAACGAAACCAAACAAAACCTACTTAGACCCACTACATCTGCCCTGTGCCTGCTGCAGACATAGTAGTGGGGAGGAGAGAGGTGATAGATAGGTAAGGTTCAAGACTCAATGCTGGGCTGCAAGGAAATGAGGCAGGGCAATGGGACAGGATAAAGGAGAAATAAATGAGGTACAACACGGCACCATACACCCGAAGTCTTTGCCATCTCGTAACTGGCAGTCAAATGATGCCAAAGCGGTAGCTGGTCTTATTTGCAATGTCCCGTGTTGTCAAGAACCCAAGTCCCACTTCAGGTCACGGTGCTAACGCTTCTTTGATCTTACACGAAGAACGGATTGCTGCAAATGGTCCCTGAGAGGTTTGATTTGCTCATTAGAGAAGCAGCCAGGTGTCAGCCGTGCTACTATTAAAGGAAGAAGAGGGATGCCGGAGTGGAGTGAATGAGTTGGTTGAGTGGAAGGGTCAATGAGAAAAGACTGTCACAATTCCTCCCCTTGAAAGGTGGCTTGGAGAGAAAAGATGCCCTGCATGTCCAATGCCCCCTTCGTTTTATTTCCCTTTTAGCTCTTCCCTCTCACGCGCTCTTCTTGATCTTGACCTGCCAGTGCACTTGGACTCCACTCACAGACCAGGTCAGCAAGGTTGGAAACCGCTGCCCTGAAAATGAAAACTCAGCAGCGGGCCAGCGGTGGGAGAGCGCGCGTGAATGTGGGAGTATGCGTGCATGGTAGCTGTGGACGCAGCTGGCCTGGCGCTGTCCTAGAGGCCACCGCCCTCACGGCCTCCGCCCCCTCCTAGCCCCGCACACACCCAGTCACACCTGCCGCCTGGCCTCCCTGCAGCCTGAGCGCGGCCCGGCGGGGAGGTGTCTCGGGCGCTCCCCGCACACTCACACTCTTGGAAGCGCCTCCCCACGTCCCTCCCCTGCCCTCCTCTCGCTCCGCTCTCCTCTCTCTCACCACAAATAGTCGCCGGCCGACTGCCAATCCGCCGCTCGCTCTTGTGCTCACAACAACATGAGCGACTGGGAAGCGGAGGCTCGCGCAGGACGGCTCGGCCGGCGCCGCCAGGGGCGGCGGGAGGATTATTAACGAACGCAGCGCCACTCGGGGCCACTGGCAGCGGAGAGAAGGAGTCCGCGCCGAGAAGGGGAGGGGGACCCGGAGGGACACCCCCGTGCCCCGAAGACCTAATTCCCAGAGCGCCCGGAAGGAGCCGTCCCCGCCGGCACGGAGCCCTCCAGGTAGGAACGGCCGGGGTTCCCCTCGCCCAGCAGCGGTGCGTCGCGTCCGGGCTGAGCCGGGCCGGACCGGGAGGGCTGGGGGAGGACCGCCGCCAGGTGACCGTGTCGCGCCATGGGCAGCGCCAGCCCAGGCCCGGGGTGCCGGCCGCGGGCACGGCACGCGCGGCGCGGCGCCGAGAGGCGGCCTGGCGGGCGGGGGGCTAGCTCGTCCCCGGCCCCGCGCCCCGGCGCGCTGCGTGGCCATTTCCGCGGCGGTCCGGTGCGCTCCTCGCCCCGCGGCCGCCGCGCTCCGCCGGGATGCGGGCGCGTCCGGCGGTCGAGAGCGGAGTTGGCGCGGGCTGGGGGCCGCCTCCCTGCGGGGTCTCTGGAGCCCCCGGCGGGGGGAGGGGCGGGGGGCGCGCGGGGGGGGGGCGACAGGGGGAGGGCGGGCAGGGGGCGGGCAGCCCGCGGCTCCAGGAGGCACCGCAGTGTCGGCGTGGGACCGCCTCTCGCCTCCGCCTGCTTCTCTGGCGCTGGCTTCCTGGATTGGAGGCGACGCGAACCGTAGGGACTTCAAGGGAACAAATTGCTTTGTGGTGGCGTGTCAAGGGCTCCGGGGTGTGATGCGCGCGCGCGCGGCTCTGTGTGTGTGTGTGTGTACGCGCGCGCGTGCCCGATCGCATTCCGGATGAATCAAGGCGTTGGTTCACCTGAGAAGAAAGTCATCCTGGAGCCAAGACCGCAGGTGGCCCCGGAGCCCTTTCTCTCTGCGCTGGGTTCCAGGGACTCCCAGGCGCGGTGTCAGCAAGGGGCAGGGGTGCTCGAAGAGGTGCCGACGAGATTTGTGAATGGTGTTTCTCTGTGCGTGTGGGGGCTGAGCCACGCTGATGTGGAGGAGGAGGTTTCCAGAGTGAGAAGAAAGACTATTGCTGGCAAAGAGTTGTGAAATTTCTAGGGGTTTTCTGCAGTACATCCTGAGAGACATTCTCTCTGTGTGCCTCAGAATTAGAAGCGTGTCTGTTTTTCTTTTTCTTTTTTCTTCCCCTCCCCACACTCATGGGAATTAGGCAATGGAAAGAAGGAAATCAAAAAACGATTTGCCATTTTCAGGTTGAAAAAGAAAAAGGTTTTTTAGAAGGCACTGATCTCTTGCTCTTTTTTTTTTTTTAAATCTTTTACGTGCTTATTCGCCACTCTTGCTTCTTCAGCCCCTCGGTAGCATCCTCAAGACAGAAAACACAGTGGTTTGAACAGCTTCCACTCAGAACACTGTCAACCTTCAGTAGATTATGGTCTTACTGAACTCTTAGCTGTGTCAGCCCCTCCCACTCCCACCCCCAGGCTATGAGAGAGAGAGAGAGAGAGAGAGAGAGAGAGAGAGAGAGAGAGAGAGAGAGAGACTATGAGATGGGTTTATTCCTGGGGATACCCCAAAAACCCTACTTCTTAAGAACGATTTGAAATACTGTGAATCTAGGCAAAGACCTGGAGAAAGGCAAGGCTTTCTACTCCCTTAAAGAGTTCCAGCCTCAGAAACCCACACCCTGTCCTGTGGGGTTGCTGTCCTATAGGGTCTCTGAGTTCAGCAGGATTGCTATTAGTCGGGATCGACTGGATGGCAGTAGGGTTTATTTTGGCAACAATATAATCAGTTTGTTTCACTTTCCCTTCTATTTACTTGTAAGAAGTACAGACTCCAGAGACTTAAGGTTTACATCTGAAGCTTGCATTGATTTGAGACTCCAATGTCTCAACAGTAATAGTTGCTCTTAAAAGGAGCAGCGTGATTTTTATAGGACCAGTGATTGCTCTGTGGCAGCTACAGAGGGCAGTTTTGTTCTTTTAAATGGGAGTGTCTTAGGATTGGCCATGCAGAATGCTTTGCTTTTAAACATGGCATTTCCCTGTCTTAACCACTCCTTCCCTGAGTTCAGAAAGCGCTGCTTGCCAATGCGTTGCTAAAGTGATTTGTCTTCACTAGATGTCAACTGTTGCTTTCTTAATGTGTGAAAGTAGCTTTATTAACAGTCATGTTTGATTAGATTCATATGTGTTTTTAAAACACTTTCAATACTGGAGCTTTTTACAGTATCTTTATGTATGTACCTTTATATGATAGATTAGAATTTACACAGAGAGCCCCACTTTGAGGGTCAGTACCTTAAACTCTACCCCGTTGTTGGAATGTGGAGAGAACTGGGCACTTAAAAATCTGTACTTGAATACTGAATTATAGCAATAATTAAGAAACCATACGCATAAGAATTTTGTTCTTTGACATAGTACGAGAATCATGGACTGTTCAGGATGATAAAGATGTATTATAACAGAATAATCATTTACATGAAACTTATGAGTTACAAAGTGAAATGTTTACTACATTTTTATGATAACAGCTCTTTTGCTGCATTTTAGTACTCTGGATAACCTTTAAAATCAACCAGTCCTCAAAAGGCCACGTCTCCTTATATTTCATATAAAGTGAAACATAAGATGATGTGTGCACTAATATTATTAGTGATCTTGGATGCTTAACATTTTATTTATATAATATCTGTAACCCTTTAAATAACTTATTTTCTACTTTTTAATTTATAATTTTAGAGTACTTCCCCATATCAATATGAGGAGATACCCCCCTAAATTGGAATTTTTTCAAAGCTATTTATTTATTTATTTATTTAGAAAACAACCTTCTCACCTTCAAAGAACTCTCCATTACACTTAATATATTTGTCAAATCTGTGAGTCTATTTTTGGAAACATTTTTTCAAACTCATCTGTTTGTATAGCTGACATCACCTCCCTTATTTTTCTCTTCACCTCTTCTATGTTATCAAATCACTGTCCTTTAATGTCCCTCTGCATTTTCAGAAACAAAAAGAAGTCACATGGAGCGAGGTCAGGTGTGTGGTGTAAGGGATGCATGCTGTTTTGTTTGCCCAAAACTGGTACACTGAGATGGCTGCATGAGCAGTACATCATTGTGGAAGCAAAACCAGCCCCTGCCTGCCACAGATCAGGCCTTTCTTGAAACACACTGTTGCACAATCTTCTCAGAACCTCTAAATAGAAAGCTTCATTAACAGTCTGACCTGGTGGAACAAACTTCAAATGCACTTTGAGTTGATAATTTTGTCCCTTCCAGAAGTTGACAGATATTCAGAACAAGATTTTCCATCAATCAACATTTCACCTTTTTTGAAATGAGAAAGCTATTAACACCTGAATTTTGCCCTATAGTGCTAAACTTGTAAACTGTGTTGAACATCATGTTTCTGCAGTGTTTTCCCCAAGCAGGAAACAAAATTTCACAGCCACACGCCATTCTCTTAAATCTTCCATCACAAAAATTGAGATTTGAGCAAAGCGGCTTTTATACAAAAAAAAATTCACTCTGACTAAAGAAAACCTTCCCAGGGGAAGCTATTGGGTGCACTAACTCAGAGAGAGTTGCCTGATGCTTGCCTAGGGGGTGGGGGAAAGGCATACTATTAAAGCTCCACTCCACCCAGCACAATTCTGTGTTTGTTTTTGGTACCCACTAGAATCCTGTGATGCGAGGTCTAACAGGAACATAATAGTTATGCATGATGTGCTGGTAACCACAAGGCCACCAGTTTGAATCCACCAGTTGCTCTGAGGGGAAAATATAGGTTTTCAAATATCATCAAGAGTTACAGTTTGGATATGCATAGGGTTCAGTTCTACTCTGTCCTACAGGGTCACTGTCCTAGAGGGTCGTGATGAGTCAAAATTGACTCAGTGACAGTGAGATCACGTGCAAGACATTGTCTAAGGATTATGGAACAACACCAAGTTGATTGCTTGTGTTGCCTGCCCTTTAGGAGCTTGCTGTCTAATTGGGATGAATCTGAAGATCGTGGATGAACATAGAGTTAAGGTTGCATAACAAAAGAGGACCACAGAGATTCAGAGCATGACAATGGCATTTCACACTGAGTTTTGCCTATAAAGGCATCGTGGATAGATAGATAAGACTAGCCTGGTATCTTGGTTTTTAAAGGATGCATAGGCTTTTGTGTATTGTACATAAGAAGAAAAAAAAGTTGCAAGAGACAAGTCTCCTGCAACAAAAAACACGAGAGTTGGGGAGTTTGTTTTGAAATACATGCAATTAATGCAAATTTGTTGGAATTGTTGTGCAAAGTGCATGTTGAATCTATTTTCGATGTGCAGTATTTTTATGCACTCCCTGTTCTTAGCATTAATTATCAATGTTTCTGTACATGAAATTATTACATTTTTATGATAAAAATAGTTTGCCTTTTAACAGTACAAGAGTTCGGTCCCATTGATGAAGAAGACTTACTCTGTTTAAATGAGCTGACAACCCTCCAAAGTGCTGTTTGTTGTTAGGGACAAGATAGTGCTGGTGTGACCTCTTTATAGGAAAGTCTTTAGAGTAGTACAACCCTAACCAACCCTCCTTATATTTCCTATAAAGTGAAAAATGTGATGGTGTCTGCATGAACTGCATTAGTAGTGAACTTACGTTGAATGCCTAACATTTTGTTCCTTTAATATGTATAACCCATAAAGTGATTTATTTTCTACATTTTTATTTAAAGATTTTAGAGTACTTCTGCATAACAATCTACACTGTAATTCCCTTTGAAAGTAAAGATCTATGATGCAGTCTCTCTGGGGAACATTTTAGAAGTGTTTTAACACTTTCAAAGGTATGAAAATGACTTTTTGTTAAATATAGTGAATTAATAAAACCATCCCCCCCCCTTTAGCAATATGTTCGTGACTTGTTTTAGAAACTACAGAGCATCACAAAATTCATTTCCTCAGTTTAAGAATACAAGGAAAAACATCTGAGTTTACTTTGAACTTACCTATTCATTATGACACTCCAGCAGTATATTGTGGTGACAGACAGTAAGGAAATAGCACAGATATTAGATGAGTGTCAATAAATAACATAAAGGAATTATTTTCAGATTAGCTGAGTTAAAAGATTTTAATATATATTTTGTTGACAGTAAATAGATGAGCTTTTCTAAAAGTGAAGAGCCTATTAAGTCGCCAATTTCTTATTCATGAAGGAATGAGGTGATTTCCAACACCGAGCTCAAACTGGCCTGTCAAGTTGCTATCATTTCTTTTTAGTTTTGGCCTCTATGTCACAGGTGTATCACTTTGATAATGCAATCTTGCCTACTATATGAGTGACAGCTTCTGCATGATGTCCCGGCTGGATTGTGACAAAACCTGCTTGGTTTATATAGAGGACATACACTTCTATCAGCAATATCATCTTCACTATGCAAGAGTGTTAGTTGACGCTAGAACATGAAGTCTGCGGCAGGAGAAGCAGTGAGGAATGATGGGCGATGGGTGAAAAGTACCGGAACAAAAGAATTGTGTACCAAGGTGAAGCTTGAACCGAATGCCATGTGAACTTGCACAGCCGACCCGTCTGAACTGCAATTGATACAGTGCTAACTTATTGTTATGAGTTCTTGTTTTAAACAACCACATTACATTTGAAGTTATTTTCATGATGGCTACATAAAAGAGCCCCAGTGATATGATATTAAAAATTGTGAAGATGTTTTCTTAGATCATTTTCAAATGAAATGTGTTGCTTGGTCAAACCCCTGGTCCTATAGCTAGCTTAATTTAAAAGACTATTTACATGGTCTTCACACCTAAATATATTTTAATTAAATTGATGAAAAATATTGAATATGTAACTGTTCTTATACTGATTAAAACCCAAAGGTCATTAATAATGAAATGATCTAAGGACAAATTCTTAGCCTATAGCTTTGGTTATTAGAATATGGTGCCCTCCCACCCAGAATACCCCCTGCCAAGAGCAGCAGCAGCATCTCCTATGGATTTATTAAAATAACAATTCTTGTGATCCCCTCCAGACTTATTGAAAAGGAAAAGTAAGGGGTGGAGCACTCTAAGTAATTCTTGTGCCCCATAATGTTTGAACACTTACCTAGAATGTGTTCTGGTGTCTAAGTCACTGCTGATGGTGCCAGGGTGCTTTGGTGGCACAGGGGATTAAGCATTGGGCAGCTATTAGAAAAGCTGGTGGGTCAAACCTACAGCTACTCAGTGGGAGAAATAATGCAGCCATCTGCTTAAAGACTTAGTTTTGGAGACCTATAGAGTGGTTGTATTCTGTCTGATAGTGTCTACTTGACAGCTATGCATTGTTAAAACACGGCTCCTCTAAATACTCGCTCTATAAGTAGAAAGAACCACGGTTTAATTGATGAGACTGGGACAGTGTACATTCTGCATCAGAAAAACATGATATTAAGTGTACCTTCTTGAATAAAAAAATAATGAAGTCCACACTCCTCTGCATACTGTTAATTGGCGAGGCAAGTTTTGATTGTAGAACATAAATAGACAACAGTGAGCCCAGCCTGTCCATTGACAAGGGGTATGAGCAATGTACAAAGGTTGGCTGCTTTCTGCTTCATCGGTTGACTTTTTGGGATAGATTTGATCTTACCACATAGTAATTCTCTCTTTCCAGCCGCACATCAGTGTTACACATGTGGAACATTCCCGGAGCTTTCTGTCTAAGTACGGTTTAAGCACACCTCTCAGAATGAAAGATGATGTGCGTAGATCCCGAACCATTGTCAGTGCCGCCTCGCCTCTCACTTAAAAGAAATCATTTCATTGGGGGCTCTTACAACTCCTATTACAATCCATCCATCCATTGTGGGAAGCACATTGGTACATTTGTTGCCATCATCATTCTCAAAACATCTGCTTTCTACATGAGCCTTTGGTTTTAGCTCCTCACTTTCCCCCCTTGCTCCCTGCACCTCCCCCAATGAACCCTTGATAATTTATAAATTGTTATTATTTTGTCATGTCTTACACTCTCTGACATCTACCTTCACACACTTTTCTGTTGTCTGTCCCCCAGGAAAGAGGTTAAATGTAGATCCTAGTAATCAGTTCCCCCTTTCTACCGCACCTTCCCTCCACCCTCCCGGTATCTCCTCTCTCACCACTGGTCTTGAGGGGTTCAGCTGTCCTGGATTTCTTGTGTTTCCCATTCCTATCTGTACCAGTGTACATCCTTTGGGCTAACTAGATTTGTAAGGTAGAATTAGGATCATCATAGTGGGGGGAGGAAGCATTAAAGAACTAGAGAAAAGTTGTATGTTTCATTGTTGCTATGCTGCACCCTGACTGGCTCTTCTCCTCCCCACGACCCTTCTGTAAGGAGATGTCCAGTTGTCTACAGATGGGCTTGGGGGTCTCCACTCTGCAATCCCTCTAATTCACAATTATATGATTTTTTTTGTTCTTTGATACCTGATATCTGATCCCTTTGGCACATTGTGATCACACAGGTTGGTGTGCTTCTTCCATGTGGGCTTTGTTGCTTCTGAGCTGGATGGCCACTTGTTTATCTTCAAGCTTTAAAGACCCCAGAGACTGTATCTTTTGATAGCTGGGCACCATCAGCTTTCTTCACCACATTTGCTTATGCACCGGCTTTGTCTTCAGCGATTGTGTCAGGAAGGTGAGCATCATGGAATGCCAGTAATAGAACAAAGTGTTCTTGACCTCTTACTCACTTTTTACTGTACTCACCGGACTGGCACTCAGTTATTCAAACACCTCAACCTCTTCTTCCCTGTGACTTTCATATACGATGCAGAGTAGCCCCAAGAGTGGTTCTATTCCAATCCCTGATCCCTTGTAATTAGTCCTTTTGATCCTTTCACTCTCTATCAGGCCAACCACCTTATGGAAACCTTGCATGCCCACTTGGCTATGCCAGTTGCTTTGTTTCATATTGCTTTCTTTCCATGTGTCTCTATTTATGGTTCTTTTGCCATTTAAATTTCATGTGTGTGTTTGTGGTTCTGCCATATAGTCTGCCCAATAATAACTGACCTTTCTTTGAAGTAAGCACTCCCCTAATAGGTTCACTATTGCTCCATCAAATATTAGCAGTGTCTGATACATAGTGGCTCTTGTGGTTGTTAACTTGATCCTGACTTTTAGCGACCCTATTGACTACAGAATGTAACACTACGGGTCCTGCAGCATGTTCACATGACACACAGTCAGCTCATGACATCGAATGGATTCTGACTCATGGACAGGGTAGAACGGCCCCTGTTAATTTCTGAGGCTGTAATTCAGTACAGGAGTAGAAAGCCCGACTTCCCAAGGAGCGGCTGGTGATTTCAAACTGCTGACCTATGGTTATCAGCCCAGCACGTAACCATTGCACTACTAATGCTCCTTGACACATAGAGGTGACCCAACATTACGGATCAAATAAATGTCTGCATAAATGAGTGAGCACTTAGACCTAATGTCTAAGGTTGCTTTATTTTTCCCAAAGCAACATGCTTTAAGAAAGCTTTAAGTAATAGAAGGGGTCGTAGAACACATACAACCATAGGGGTTACTGGTCACTTTCTTTTGCAATTGCAATTACTGATGCTTTATTAACCACAATAGCATTGGCTATAACAGTCAGGGTGCTCCCTGATGTGTTCAGTATTTATATACAGTATGTAATGTAATTCTTCTAACACTGGGCATTGATGTCTAGAGATTAAGAAATATTCAATTCTATGATATATATCTAGAACAAGTTATGGCTCTTTACTATTATTATTACACTGGTGAAAGTATACAACCAGAACACAGACACTGCTTGAAGCAGTTTATCTTGTCTTTTATTCTGGTTTAATTTAGAATCCAGTCATATCTGTATATTACTTCTTGCCCAGTTGCCACTCTCCCCAATGATGTTTATTGGGTGATTCAAAAGAATGATGGAGACAATGCAAGCCAGATGTTCACACCTTGTTATTATTCATTCACTTCAAAACTAATATTGTGCAATCTCAGTACTATGTAGGCACATTTTCCCTGCCTTATTTGGGATACTCTCATTAGAATCTTATGACTCCTCAATGGAAATCCAAGACATAATCAAGTATAATTTTGAGATAAAGTCCCTGTGTGCAGCGAATATTCAAATGTTAAATATGGAGTTTATCTTCTGGAAAGGATAAGCTAGAGCTTTAAGGATCTCACTCAAAATATATTGTCCTTTCTTGCATTCTATGAGTCCAACTTGTTGGTGAAATATGTTTCCATGGTGCTCTTTGAGCCAAATAAGTCTGTGCCCACATTTTATTTTTAAGTCCTCTGGTTAGACATCAGTTCAGTCAATGCCTCAATGTTTTTAGCATAAGAAATATTTATAGGTTGGTTCTATGACAAGTCTGTGGACCACAGAGAATTAGGATTGGCAATCTTGAAGTCTTCTAGGATAGACTGAGTGTGCAAAGTTAAACATCCTATAACGTGACTACATTTAAACATCCTATAATATGACTGTGCTTAAAACGGTGGAAAGAGATGATTGTTTGGCCAAGCATTTCAAACTTTCACCTATTTTGCCAACATTCGACTATGTGGGTAAAGACTTGTATACCAGATCTAGAACTAATTATTTTATGTAATTGGAAAATGAACTGAAGACTAAATATTTTGCCCAACATGGTGGGAATTAACCTGCAACCATCCTTGATGACAACCTAGCTCTCATCTTAAAATATATTTCTAGTAATTTGGCTTCTGTTTTATAACAGAGACTGACTTCTCACTTAATTTGCTTCTCTGTATCTTCATAAATTACACCTGCCTCTGTGTTTCTTCTAGCATATGGGTAGGACCTTTCTTTCAGCACGATGGTTGTGATTTCTTTAAATTCTGAACTCCTGCCTCTGAAACCATCTCCTTTCCTGTGCTGTTTGACCTCACATAGACGTCCCCAAAGAGAACCACTTTCCTGGACCCCTCAAACTGCCAGCTCGGAGAGGCTGCTCAGCTCTGTTTTCAGTATTACTCTTGGTCCTCAGTAATGCCATCTGCTATGGCCATATTTTCCGATATGCAGAGTGGTTAGACTTCTTGGGATTATGTCTTTATAGATGGTTCTTTTTTAATAAATCATTTTTTGGGGTTCATAAACTCTTATCAAAATCCATACATACTTCAATCCATACATACATCAATTAGTTGCCCTCATCATTCCAAAAATTCACCTTCCACTTGGGTTCCTGGAATCAACTCATTTTCCTTTTGTCCCTCCCCCTCCCTCCCAGCTGCCCCCTCCCTCACGAACCCTTAATAACTTATAAATTATTACTCTATCCTGTCTTACACTGCCCGGCATCTCCCCTCACCCACTTTCCTGTTGCCCATTCCCCAGAGAGGAGGTTACATGTAGATCCCTGAGATCGGTTCTCCCTTTCTATACCCGCTTCCCTCCTGGTGTCGCCACTCTCACCCCTGGTCCTGAGGGGTTCCTCCATCCTAGGTTCCCTGTGTTTCCAGATCCCTACTGCACCGCTGTGCATCCTCTGGTCTAACCAGGCCCGTAAGGTAGAATTAGGATCATGATAATTGGGGGGTGGGGGGCGGAGAGGAAGCGTTCAAGAACTAGAGGAAGGTTGTGAGTTTCATTGTTGCTACACTAAACCCTGAGTGACTCATCTCCTCCCCACTACCCCTCTACAAGGGATGTCCAGCTGTCTACAGATGGGCATTGGGTCCCCATCATGTACTCCCCTCATAGATGGTTCTTTATAGTGTCTCTGAGACTCCAACAAAAGTCTACTTCAGGGTTCTGGCTGCCCTTATTTTGTTCCTCCCCTGACTGTGTCTCACTGTTGAGTCCCCTCATCATTAATGATAAACATTTTGTAAATGCATGTTGCATAAAACTTGATCTGTTTTTAAAGAGGACCGCACCTGTGTTATAAACCACCCACAACCTGGGATGGTGCTTGCAATTGGTTCTTAATCAAAAAAAAGTGACATACATATTCTTCCTTGTATTGTGTGGTATTCAAGTGTGATACGTGTGTGTGCACATAGGTTCATATGAATTCTTTAGGCCATGTCTGTTTTTCTAGTCGACTGTTACTTTCAGGATAATCTGGCTCTTCCGCATTTTTCTCCTCAACCGTATTTGAATGTGTGTGTGTGGAATGTAGAACAGCTGAAGAAACCTCTACTCCAGACGGCATGATGCATTCTCTAATTATCTCAAATTTTAATGAAATTCAGACATATTCTTATGCTCATGAACTGTGTGGTCAGTCTGGTATATGACTTCCATTTAACTTCTTCATTCATATCAAGGATAGCCTTTTCTTATCCAAGAGTAGACTAGCGTGGTGGTATATTTTCTGTGTACCTATTCACTACAATAAATACTTCCCCAGAATTTGGAAATATTGTGAATCTGTTAATGAAATCTTGTTGATTTGTGTTGTGTTGTGTGTGTGTTGCACACAGCAGGGAACACTGTATTATAAACCTATATGAAGTTCATTCATAAAAGCAACTATGTACAAGTGGACCCAATCATGGCACAAAATATACAGATTGAATTTGACATTCTAGGAGATTCTTCTTTTAGACTATTATTTTATTTGCATAGAAAGTTCAACTTTTGTTTATATAAAAAGATTTAGAGCAGTAGAGTTGAGTTTTGAAGTGTTTGTCATGAGTCTTTTCAAATGTACAGTATTCTTCAATACATTAAGGAAAAATCTAAAGGGGGGAAACATCATTTATTCATAAAAATCGGGAGAAAAGATAACTACCACTTAACCAAACCTGCACTTAGTAAAATAAATACAATCAAAGTGTAACTCAGCATTGAGAACATCCTGTAATAACAAAATCAATGGCCTGCATATTATAATGTTGGGTTTTCCAAGGAAAAGTCCCTAGTTGACCAATAGATCAGGGATAGTTACTTGATATTTTTCAATTTTTAATGTTTATATACAAATACACCTAAGATGTCTAAAATTATTCATTAAAAATGAGTTACTTCAAAGTCAGGATGTACCTCTTGAAGGAGCAATCTTGGAAATACTGAATAGATTAGTAAAGTTAGCCATTCAGAAAACATTACATTATTGTACAAAAGTTTCAGTTACCCAATGGATAACATTGACTGTAGGACTATTTACTACTCAAACTCAAATAAACTCACTGCCATGAGTCAATTCCAACCCACAGGGACATTAATAAGGACAGGATAGAATTGCCCCTGTGGGTTTTACGCAGGCGGAACGCCTGGATTTCTCCTATGTGGTTAGCAGCCCAACATGGAACCACTTTGCGTTCCAAGGACCCCTTGCTACATTCCCGGCAGTGTATCACAATACTGGAATATTGGGAAAGCATCTCCATTAGTGTCAGGTCAGTTTCTCAAAGGAGGAAGAATCCCTGCAAAGATTTATGGGTCACCGGAATAGTATAGTCTGAACCATCGCTGGCTTAGGACATGTAGGGAATACAGATTCTAAATAATTAACTCTGCAGTAAAGAGAAAAGAGGAATTGCTTTTGGGGATATTCCTGAGGAGAATAAGATGGATTGGATGAAGCTCCAGGGGTCTTAAAGAAGAAATGAACAGATTAGGTATTATGAAAGTCAGAGTGTTTTCTTTTTCACACGGGTACAAATTGTTAAATTTGTATTGGAAGTATTGGAAATACTTCCAGTTCCCTTTCAGTCTTCTGACTTGTCCTCACGGGTTTCCTTTGCTACTCGGGAGCTATCCAGGGTACTAAACATATACTTTATTTAGATCTATTATCAATATTCAAGGAAGCAGCCCTCAAGAAATTGCATGCGTATTGCATTGGGTGAATCTGCTGCACAAGACATCTTTAAAGTGTTAAAGAGAAAACACATCTATGGAGGACTAAGGGTGCCTGACCCAAGGTATTGTCAATCGCTTCAAATGCATGTGCAAGCTGGACAGTCAATAAGGAAGACAGAGAGGAATCCATGCATTTGGAAAATCATGCTGCCAAAGATATTGAAAGTATCAAGGACTGCCTGAATCATGCAGAGACCTGTCTTGAAATAAGTACGGCCAGAATGCTCCGTGGAAGCAAGGATGGTAATACTTCTTCTCACATACTTTGGACATAATATCTGGAGAAACCAATTCCTAGAGAAGAACATAATATTTGGTAAAATCGAGGTTCAGCAGAGAGAGAGACCGAGACTTTAACAAGATGGACTGATAAACGTTGCCTGCAACAATGGACGATGTTGAGGACAGCACAGGACTGAACACCGTTTCCTCCTGCTGGACACAGGTCACGAGGAGGGGAGCCCGCTGAGAGGCACCTCACCGCAGCAAACAGGCTACACTCTTATGTGTGAAATTGTGCAAAGGATTGTGTTATACTGGTTTTGCTCATCCGATAGCTATCATCATTTGTGCAGAGTATAATCTTCCATCAGTTGCTTTACTCCATTTGATTTTTCAAGACTCAATTCAAATATAAACTTGAGGAAGCTCACTCCATCCTCACTGAAGAAACCCATTCAGAGCTGCGCTCTTGCCTGTATACATGACTATCAAATCTCCAATGTAAAGTATTATAATTCACTGTTTGATTCATTCTCCCTGGAATGTGAGCCCTGTGAGAGCAGGACTTGTGGATTGGACTTCTTTTCCCCCAGCAGTCAACATGCTGGAAATCTCCAATAAGTGAGAAATTAATGAATTTATCACGTCACTACTTAGCACCACTGTTGTAGAGTGGCTTGAATTTTATCTACCACGTGTAGGCTGTTTCCAGTGCTATCAACTTTAGTGAGTCATTCCTAGCAAGCTTTCAAATATAGCCTATGCTGGCCATGTCACAGAGACCCTGTGGTGCTGTGGGATGAGCATTATGCTACCGACCACCCGGCTCCCAGCTGGAACCCGCCAGCTGTATGCTCCTGTAACGACCTGCAGTCTCCAGACCCTTCACGAGCAGTTGGCTCATATGTAGAGTCCCTGTAAGTGCAGTCAACTCTGTAGCAATAGGCTTCGTGAGTTGACCAGATCGTGGAGTGAAAATTTGTTCTTCATTTATAATTGTGTGCCCTAAAGTAACCGTCTTGAAGAAAACAGTCATACTGAAGGACCTGTGACAAATATGTTCATGAGCACCAGGGGGTTAGCAAACTGTAAGGAAACAAATAGCAGCACAGGAGAATAAGGCTCAGTGGAGAATCTGGTGGCTGCTCCTGCCTCAAATCAGAATCCATCATAGTTTGTCCACATTTTAATATATATATGTATATATATACATATTTGCTGTTGTAAATTTCCTGAAATATGATATCTGCTTCTAATTTTAACCACCTAAATTCACATTCTGTAATGTCACCCAATCCCAGGAACATGAGGCTTCCAAAGTTTGTTTAAGCAATAGGCAAATAATACTAGGCCCTTTGAGTATAAAAGTGTATTGGTTAAGCACACATATAACCTCTGCTACTCTGAAACTTAAAATTGCATTTCCCCTGCAGTTAATCCTGGAGGCAGTAGGTTACTAGCTCTGCTTTCATGGGAATGGTCAGCTGCTTGCTCTCCTTGGCCACTCACGGGAGGACGAGGTGGCAGGCCACTTCTGAAGACGTACAGCCCATGAAACTTTATGGGGCAGTTCTGCTCTGTGTTGTCAGCTCAACTCTCTGGCAACCTGTTTGTCTTTTAGTGTGACAATTCTCATGGAGGGCCCAGTTAGTGCCATTTATTAATCCATTTGGCTGCTAACTGCCAGGTTGGCAGCTCTTGCCCAGCCAGACGCACCTCAGAGGAAGTACTGGTCAGTGCACTGCTCAGATGGTAGCTGTTGAAAATGTCTGAGCATAGTCCTTCTCTGTCACCCTTGGGGTGGCCACGAGAAAGCTGACTGACAGCAGCTTGTTTGGCTAGTAGTGTCCGCACTGCCAACGGCCCTTCGTGAGAACGAGATGGGGCAGCCTGCCACAAAGACTGTGCGTGGTTGTTTGCAGGACTCTAAACCGCGCGCATATCCACTCTTGTTGCCCTCTGGGTCCCTTGTGGCAATAAGGGAATGTTTCCTCAAAGAGAATGATTTTATCTGCCGTCTCTGTCCAGAGATTGACCACACTGGTAAGCTTCATGTCACTGTGCACTACACATTATTGGAATGGTTTGATCATAGATTAAGTACCAGCCTGTTTTCTAAGTACATGCACCCTGGGAAATGGTGGTGTGGCCTTTAAGTGAGGAAGAGTTTTACTTCACAGTTAAAGAATGTTATCTACTCTGCAGATTCCATGTTTCCTGCCATACATTTGTGTGTGTGTGTGTGTGTGTGTGTGTGTGTGTGTGTGTGTGTATGTTACTTGTATATTAGTGATTTCACCCCCTTGGGGCCTTACTCTATGAGTCAGAGAAATAATATGGACTTTGAATAATTGAAAAAGGTATATAAGAAAGAGTTCGTTTAGTCTTAAAATAAAATTTTAAAAACTCTTTCTGTAACTACCCTAAGTAAATTCCTACTTTGATAAACTAGTGATGTTTCTTCATATTTTAAATTAGGCCAAATAACATGATCATGATTAATTCTATGAATTATAACCCAATAGAGACATTTTCTTTTCTTTTTACTTTTAAAATTGTATTGGTAACTCATGAAACTCTTTTCACAATCCATACATACATCCATTGTGTCTAGCACATCATTCTCAAAACATCTGCTTTCTACTTGAGCCCTTGGTATCAGGTTCTCATTCCCCCCCCCCTTCCTCTGCCCCCACTCCCCTCATGAACCTTGGATAATTAAGAAATTATTATTCTTTTTTCATGTCTTACACTGTCCAACATCTCCCTTCACACACTTTTCTATCGTCTGTTCCCCAGGGAGGGGATTATATGTAGATCCTTGTAATCAGTTCCCCCTTTACACCCCTCCTTCCCTCCACCCTCCCAGTATCTCCACTCTCACCACTGGTCTTGATGGGTTCATCTGTCCTGAATTCCTCGTATTTCCAGTTCCTATATGTACCAGTGTAGATCCTCTGGCTTAGCCGGATTTGTAAGGTAGAATTGGGATCATGATAGTCAGGGGAAGAAGCATTTAAGAACTAGAGGAAAGTTGTATGTTTCACTGTTACTACACTGCACACTGACTGGCTCTTCTCATCCCCGCGACCCTTCTGTAAGGGGATGTCCAGTTGCCTACAGGTGGGCTTGGAGTCCCCACTCCCCACTGCCTTTCATTCACAATGATATGATTTTTTTTTGTTCTTTGATGCCTGATAGCTGATCTCTTCAATACCTTGTGATCACACAGGCTAGTGTGCTTCTTCTATGTGGGTTTTGAGCTTCTCCACTGGATGGCTGCTTGTTTATCTTCAAGCCTTTAAGACCCAGATGCTATATCTTTTGATAGCTGGGCACCATCAACTTTCTTCACCAAATTTGTTTATGCACCTGCTTTTTCTTCAGTGATTGTGTCAGGAAGGTGAGCATCATGGAATGTCAGTTTAATAGAACAAAGTGTTCTTGCATTCAGGGAGTTCTTGAGTGGAGACCTGATGTCCATCTGCTACCTTAATACTAAACCTATAAATATATGTACATAAATCTATTTCCCCATCATCATATAAAATATATTTGCATATGTAAATGCCCATATTTAGACCTCTATAAATGACCTTTGCCTCCTAGTTCTTTCTTCTATTTCCCTTGTCTTTCCTCTTGTCCAACTATTATGCTCAGCCTCCATTTGAGTTTCAGTAATTTCTCTCATTTACATTGGCCTGTGATCAAGTCCTACCAGGCCTCTTACACCCTTCTTGCCACTGATTTTGAATCACTTGTTGTTCCCTTGTTCCTTGTTAACACCTCTTTCTCTCCCCTCCTCCCCCTCTCCCATGTCCCTCCAGAACTGTCAGTCCCATTGTTTTTCCCTCCAGATTGTTTATCCATCCTTTCTTATCTAGATAGACCTTCAGAGACAATAATATGCACACAAACAATACAGAGCTGAACAAAGCAACAAAAGAAAAGAAAACGAAACAACAAAAAAATAAATGCCTGTAAATAGTCAAGGTCTCTTTATTGACCTTTAGGAGTGTTTTTCGGTGAGTCAAATTTGATGGGGTGCCATGCCCTGGCCCCAAAGTCTATTTTTGGTATTCCCTTGGGACTTCCTTGCTCTGCTCCCCTTGTTCTGTTGCACATCCTTAGTGTTTTGCCTCAGTGTGGTGGGGTCTAAGAGACGTTTTCTATCAATACAGAAACAACACAGAACACGCTACTATGGAGTCAGTGCTGACTCAGTGATTCCCTGTGTGTTTCCAAGACTCTAAATGTTTATGAAATGAGGAAGCCTTGTCTTTCTCCAGAGGAGCTGTTGGTTGTTTTGAACTGCCAACCATGAAGTACCAGCAGGGCTCCTCTTTCTAATAATATTTGGGATATGATACCCTCTATAAAACTTAATAGATCTAAAGGTAGCCTGAAGACAGTATGTGTGTGTGTGTGCTTATTGTTTGTTAGATTTATAATGAAATCGTGAGAGGGAAGGGATGGAGTTAAGCAAGATTGTGATGAGTTTGTGTTGTATAAATGTAGCCCTAGGAATCCTTGCACTCACTCAAGCTGGGGCTCCTTAGGGACACGCAGTGATGATTGCCTCTGATTTAGAGTGTGATCCTGGAAAGATGGAGCCCCTGCTGCGATTGCATTCATCACCAGAACCAAGTCATGCCGCTCACACCCCACCAAATTCAGCGGAAGAGCCTGCTCAAATATGCTGAGTGAGCACGTTGACTGGGCTATGCACATGGATTACATACTTATTCTCATATATATGTGATTTCTTATAATGACATTTGTCTTAAATAATTTCTTCTTTGAATTCAATACTTTTTTTTGGAGAGGGTTGAGGATAATATGTTAACAGGCATTTTCTAGTTTACATGATCAACGTTGGTTCACCAATGTTTTTCTTTTAGTGAAAGATACCTTAGCATTTAACATAGTTATTAAAATATGTGGCTGTATAGACTATTATGTACTTGTTCATTTACTCATTTTGTGATCAGTTTGTAAGGGGACAGTGTTAGGATCCTGAAGCATTGGAAAATGGAATGGCTGCGTGAAGAAAGAAAGGGGAAATGAATGCAAGGGCTTTCTCTTTTAGGACGTTCTGTGGGTGAATGGCCTGTGAGCATTTCAGAGACCTTGTAAGCAAACGTGAAAGTGGAAACTGTGCACTTTCCATCTAATGACCTTTTCTCCCATGCACAGCACAAAGTTACCGACAGTAAGGGTTACTGTGTAGGGCTTACAAACGTTTGTGGAACAGTTGCATTATCTTTGAATTCTCTTTTCCCCGCAACATGTTTAAGGTGCCCTCATATGCTAAATTTGTATGCCGATTACTCTCAGGGTCACTCCTAAATAAATGCGGGTGATGAAAGCTGGCCTTGTCTATTACAGACAAGCTTCCTTTAAGGCAGTTGGCTAAGCCGCCATTCTTTTAGCACATTAAAGAAATTGTATCAATAGACACCCAAGAGAGTTATTTGTAATACTCAGACACTCAGACAGGTTTTACTAATAGCAACATAGTAACCATCTGTGTGACTTCATTTAGCATCGGAGCAATACATGTCCTCTTTACTGAATGTGAAACTCATAGGGGGCAGTTCTACCCTGTCCTAGAGGGTTGCCATGAGTGGATTCTTCTGGATGGAAGTGAATTACTGGCTCAAATTTGGAACTTCCCTTATTGGTGCCACCTTTTCATTCCAAGATCTGCATTTTATTCTGTGTATTATTTTAATAAATATGAGCTTACCTGCTTGGTTTTGGAGAAGCAGTGTGTAAATTTACCACGCCTTGTTAATGCAAACATAGATCAGCCACTTAGTTAAGGTCATGGAACTTAGAGCCCTCTCCACGCACAGCATATGCCTTTGATCCTTTAGGTGTAAGCATCCCTCAGCTGTTACCACAGGCCTAACTCCACAAAGCCTTTGCAGGCCGCCGGAACCTGCCAGCGGAATTTCCTTTGCTGCAGTCTGAGTTGTGAGCAATACTCAGTTGGCCCCACACAACTAGGAAGAGTCTATTTGGCGACAACGGGTAAATAAAGTAGTTATGTTAGTAAAGGCGGAAGTTGGTTCACTTATACTATCTCTTCCAACATTAATGTTTAACTCCACCAAGTAACTATTGCTAAACGCAAGTGTGCTAATACAGACAAGCACCATGCTGCAGAGGGATCCGATAATGGCAATGGAGCCCCGAGTCTTCCCTTGGCATAACTAGACCACATTTCTGGGTTTTTATTGTGTCCCCCATGAGTCTTGCCAGCCCCACCTTTTCTCTTAAAACCTTTTTATTCAGTTACATTTACCTAAAAAAAAAAGCCAAATATTTCTTGTATTAGTTCTTCTTTTTATTAATAATTTAAAATGTCCTTTGAGGCATACAAAGGTTTTTGTAAAAATTGTTACAGTGTTTTTATTAGACTATTAATAACTTAAATATCCTTTTAGGCATACATGGGTTTTGGTTAAATTTGGGATGGTTTCGGTTTGTGCTTTGTGTTACAGTTGCTGGATTTTTTAAAGGTTTTCTCTGACCCTGGATTCCCGGCATGGTACACATAGTGAATGTACTCACTGCTAATTGGAAAGTGGTGGTAGAGTTTTGGAAGAAAGGCCTGGCTTTCTGCTCCCCAAACAATCTGCCCCTGAAGGTTCCATGGAGCCCATTTCTACCCCAACAGACAGGGTTTCCAGAGTTGGAATACACACTTTTGAAAATATAAATATTCCCCCACCCCCACCCACTTATGACAAGACATACTTTATTTTTTCCTGCGAGTGTGCCTTTTTTTGTTCTTATTTTACTTTATTTTAATTGTTTTATTAGGGGCTCATAAAACTCTTATCACAGTTCGTACATACATCAATTTTGTAAAGCACATTTGTACATTCATTGCCCTCATCATTCTCAAAACATCCACTCTCCACTCAGGACCTTGGCATCAGCTCCTTATTTTTCCCCTCCCGCCATGCTCCCTCCTCCCTTATGAACCCTTGATAATTTACAAATTATTATTTTGTCATATCTTGCATTTTCCGACGTCTCCCTTTACCCACTTTTCTGTTGTCCGTCCCCCAGGGAGGAAGTTATATGTAGATCCTTGTAAAATAGGTTCTCCCTTTCCAATCCAAACTCTCTCTACCCTCCCAGTATCACCACTCACACCACTGGTCCTGAAGGGATCATCTGTCCTGGATTCCCTGTGTTTCCAGTTACTATCTGCACCAGTGTACATCCTCTGGTCTAGCCAGATTTGTAAGGTAGAATTGGGATCATGATATTGGGGGAGGAGAAAGAATTTAGGAACTAGAGGAAAGTTGTATGTTTCATCGTTGCTACCTCGCACTCTGACTGACTCATCTACCACCGGAGACCCTTCTGTAAGGAGATGTCAAGTGGCCTATAAATAGGCTTTGGGTCTCCACTCCATACTCCCACCCCCCATTCACAATGATATAATTTTTTGTTCTGATGATGCTTGATACCTGATCTCTTTGACACCCCGTGATCACACAGGCTGGTGTGCTTCTTCCATGTGGGCTTTGTTGCTTTTGAGCTAGTTGGCCACTTGTTTACCTTCAAGCCTTTAAGACCCAAGACACCATATTCTTTGATAGCGGGGCACCATCAGCTTTCTTCACCATATTTGTTTATGCAGCCACTTTGTCTTCAGCATCATATCAAAGAGGTGAGCACACAATGATATGATTTTTTGTTCTTTGATGTCTGATAACTGGTCCCTTCGGCAAGGGTAATGTAACCAAGAGGAATTACTGAAACCCAAATGAAGACTGAGCATGATGGGGACAAGAGGAAAGTCAAAGGAAATAGAGGAAAGAGCTAGGAGGTAAAGGATACTTATAGAGGTCTAAATAAAGGCATACACATAATAAATATATTTATATGTGAGGATGGGGAAATAGATGTTATATTTATGGGTTTAGTGTTAAGGATATTGGGCCTCCACTCAAGTACTCCCTCAGTGCAAGAATACTTGGTTCTATTAAATTGGCATTCTATGATGCTCACCTTTCCAACACAATCTCTGAAACAAAGCAGGTGAATAAGCAAATGTGGTGAAGAAAGCTAATGGTGCCTGGCTATCAAAAGATATAGCATCTGGGGTCTTAAAGGATTGAAAGTAAACAAGAGGCCATCTAGCTCAGAAGCAAAAAAGCCCACATGGGAGTATGCAGTTTTTCAAAATGAAATAACATATTGCAATAACAGGAATTCTAGCACATTTACTCCAAGTTGATTCAGATTTATTAAACATCCACTAGTTACCAAACACTAGTGATAATGTGGGACCTATGAATCATAAGCAAGGCTTGCTTTTGAATGCAGAGGGTCCCCCAAGGACGCATCCTCTATGCAGGTCAGTCCTTTGAGCAGTTCTTTCAGAAAGGAAGAAGGCCTTTGCACAAGGTCTCCCCTTTACCTCGAATGTGCCTCCTCCCATTCCTACTTTATTTGACCAGCTCCTACCAAAACCTCTTACTGCTAAAGAATCACTCCTGCAGACCATTTTAAAGTTCTCAGAGTACCATACCTTTTTTTGTTTAGTGTGCCTATAAGAGCTGTAAGCTTCAGTGGGTGGAGCTAAAACATTAAACGTATAGGTGAAAGATTAGCAGTATGAATCCAACCAGAGGTGTCTCTGAAGGCAGACCTGCTGATCTGCTTGAGAAAGGTTACAGCCTTGAAATTCTTTTTTTCCCCCTGAATAATATTTTTATTGACATATCTTACTCGTTCCAATAGATCCCTTCCCTGCCCACACAGTTCTGTTGTTCAGTCCCATTGGGTGGGGCTATAAGATCATCAGTGCTATCAACTCCCCTCCCCCACCCTCCTCCCTCCCTTCTCACTTCCCATCCCCTCAGGGAACCCTTACTCCTGTCACTGGCTCGGAGGGACTCATCTGCCTTGACTACCATGTACCAAGCAATCTTAAAGTACTGAACTTCCTAGATTGTTGAAATGAACTCAACAGCAACAAATGCTGTGAACTTACGATTATTTGTAAGATTATTAAAATAATCTCCTGTTCCTCTTCCTGGGCACTTCAGGAGAACAGAGATCAGAGCTGGTGTGTCCCTTCTTTGACCTTTGTGTTTCTGTTTCACAGCAGGAACCACGCACCTGTATGAACACGTACAGACATGCAGAGGCATGTGTAAAGCTCACTGCCCTCCAGTCACAGGTACCCTATAAAGCAGGGTAGAGCTGCCTCTGTGGGATTTTGAGACTGTAAATCTTGGAAAAGCCTCATCTTCCTCCTCTGTAGGCATATGGCAGGTCTTTGATACATTTGTTGAATGAACGGATGGATAAATAAATTCAGTAATCTTTTATTACAACATTAAAAACTTTAATATTCTTCCTGAAATGAATTAATCAGTTTCCCCCTCTCATCACTCCTTTTTGTTATCACCTGTCCTGGTAGTGTATGAATTTGTGGCTTGTATTGCATTAAAAAACATATCGTGCAAGGTACAATAGAGTAGAACTCATGTTTTCTTGCATTAGTATCTTTCAGAAATTCTAATATGTAAAAAATGCACAAAATCTTGATCCTTATAGAAAAAAAAGTCATGGGGGAGCATTTTTATTATCTTTGTGTCAAACAGTATCTCTTTGAATAAGGTCCTAAAAACCAAAATTTAAAGGAGGCTATTCATAATTTTCATGAAATCTATTGATCACTTTTACTAAGATTAATATCTCAATTGCAAACCCTACCACTCTTTTGTTCCCGTGAACTCACAGTCCCTAGTTCTTCGGGTTCCCGAGGTTGTGGTCTTTGCAGAAGTGACACTCGCTCCTTGTTGATATGGAGTGAGTGACTTGGGTTAGCAGCTGAACTACATCAATGAATATCAAAAAACCATAATGGAAGAGACTCAACTCAGTCACGAGGCCAGGTGGATTACAAACAGCAAAATTTATTTCTCTCCTGGGTGCAGATGGGCTGAGGCAGAACAGTGTATCTGTGTCAGCTAAAGCCATAACATGCTTCAGTCCCAAGTTCAGGGACTAGCGCCCTTGCCTCTGTGCAGATAGGGAGAAGGGGTTTGGAAAATAGAGGCTGAGGTCTTATTGATCGATGGCGTCATAAAAGATCCAGATAGTCATTTTCGGTTGTCACCATTTGTGGTTTGCTGATTCCTTCATGGCTGTCACTGCCCTTGGTTCGCTGGTTTCTGACCCTGTTTGTGCCGAACTTTTTGCAGGGTCAGCCTCGGGGCAGAACTTTTTTAGGGTGGGCTCAGGAGCAAACATGGAGGAACTTGGGTTCTTAGCAGACTCTATTAAGTCTTAGTCATAAGTGAATAAACCAAATACAAGAAGATAGTATTTGCAATGTACCTGTGTCAGTACCAGAATAGACAATACGAATGAACATCCAACAGTAAAAAAATACAAGAAATAGGAAAAAGAGGACTAAAACATATGAAATAGCTTTTTAAAAGAGCAGAGATCCCTGAAAAAGAAACAAGAAAACTCACCCCACTTTAATAAGAATTAGAGCAATGCAGATGACAATAGTGACAAGCTGGCTCCTAAGGTTTGACACTACAAAGTTTGGACGTGGATGTGAAGCATTAGTGTAAAATATCCCTATTTAGGAGACCAATTTTATAAAGCTTGGTAAAGCAGAGGCCATGCGCACTCTGATCCTGCAGCTCCACGCCTAGGGTTGCTACTTGCACCTGAGCATGAAGAAACATGAAAATGACACCCAATACAACATCGCTCTCCTTAGTGCATAAGGGGCGACAATCTTGGAATCGGGAATACATTTGTAAACTTTGAAGTCATTTATATTTGCCTTAAAAATGCAAACTAAAATGACATATTGGTTATAGGTACATAGTTTGTATCAAATATGCATATTACGTACTAATTTTTTAGTAGTGGTTTCTTCTAAGAGAGCTGAAGGAAAGAGACAGGACTGGAAAGGAGCTATTCTTGCCGCTAAATCTAGTCTGTACTAGAAAAGAGTACTGGTGCTTTCACAGGGGAAGATGCATCCTCCTGAGTGAGCCCTGCCCACACATCGAGCTCCCTGTTTTCGCCATCCTCACACATAGGTGTAGCTGCGAGAGTCATTCATTCACTTCATGTTTTCATTCCCAAACACGTCTTTGTGCACCCCAGGCCTTTGTGGTAGTTACATCATCTGCTTTGAATTTGAGTATTCAGAGTGAAGGGGTGGAGTACAGGCTGTTCATCAAATGGCAACTTGAGGACCTCATTTAGAGCCGCTAAGGAGATAAATAGCTGGCTGGAGCTGAGACACACACTTACTCCCTGGGAGACATTTCTACGGACAAGACACATGGAGCTACACTAAAGCCTTGGAGCTGAAGGAGTCACATGGAGAACCCTGCCAGCACTGAGATGCCTCTACTGCCACTGGATCCACCAGACTTTCCACCTACTGGCCTGTGATCTTCCTGCATTTCATGTCATTGCATGTGTTTTATGAGTCTGAGGAGGACTTTATAGATTGGTATCAGACATATGGGCTGATATCAGACTTATGGACTTGATCTGGACTGGGTTGGGAGGTTTCTCAATATTCCATTGTTCTTGTATATAAAGCACCTTCATATACACATATGTATCTCTATGAATTTGTTTCTCTAGTCTACACAGACTAACACAGCCTCTTTAGTATCAAAAGAAGAAATTATCTTTTTTAAAATGAAAGATAGAAGCTGAAGATTATTCCAACTATTGCTTTTTCTCAAAAAAAGAAAGAAAAAGGAATTAAGATCTTTTTTTGAAAGCCAGCTTTAGTATTGGTCACAGTTCACCTGACCTTACACTCCTACTTTACATTATCAAGTTGTATCTAGGTGATGTGTACGTTCTTGGCAGATCATTGATTACAAAATGCAAATGTTACTATGCATGATTAGTTGTGAGTTCATGCTGTGTGGATGACATCTTTCCTCTTTACCATCACATCTGACCATATTATTTTATGTGATACGTCATTAAATCAAGGATATGCAGATCATCCTACAGCTCCTTTAGCACTCGTGCCACCACCACTGTTAATAATTGCTTTACCACCATGATCATGGGTATAAATTAGCTGAGGGGTTTTTAATGTAGACTCTAATTTACTCAATGCATATAGCAGAGCAGCTGTGTAAAAGCTTGCTTACGGTGGAGGTAAAGGGAAATAAGAAAATAGAGGAATATAATTATAGTATATGTAGTCATCATTTCAGGCATGAAATACCAACTGGATTCTAGGTGACCTTTGTGATTTAAATGCTTAGTGAGTACAGTGTAATGATCACAGGGTTTTTATGCTTTTTATATATGACAATAACATGTAATCAATTTCAGATATTCAGATGGTTGTATTCACCAAATAATACAATGTGAAATATTGATTACATATTTTAATGTATGGTTTAATTTTTTACTGAATTTGAATGTTCCATTGATTCTTTTTTTTTTTTCTTTTACATTTTATTAGGGACTCCAACAACTCTTACCACAATCCATACATATACATACATCAATTGTATAAAGCACATCCATACATTCCCTGCCCCAATCATTCTCAAGGCATTTGCTCTCCACTTAAGCCCTTTGCATCAGGTCCTCTTTTTTTTTCCCCCCCTCCCTCCCCTTTCCCCCCTCCCTCATATGCCCTTGGTAATTTATACCTCGTTATTTTGTCATATCTTGCCCTATTCGGGGTCTACCTTCCCCCCTTCTCTGCTGTCCCTCTCCCAGGGAAGAGGTCACATGTGGCTCCTTGTAATCAGTTCCCCCTTTCCAACCCACTCACCCTCCACTCTCCCAGCATCGTCCCTCACGCCCTTGGTCCTGAAGGTATCATCCACCCTGGATTCCCTGTACCTCCAACCCTCATATGTACCAGTGTACAGCCTCTGTCCTATCCAGCCCTGCAAGGTAGAATTCGGATCATGGTAGTTGGGGGGAGGGAGCATCCAGGATCTGGGGGAAAGCTGTGTTCTTCATCGATACTACCTCACACCCTAATTAACCCATCTCCTCTCCTAAGCCCCTCTATGAGGGGATCTCCATTGGCCGACACTTGGGCCTTGGGTCTCCACTCTGCACTTCCCCCTTCATTTAATATAATATATATATACACATACATATATAAATATACACATATATACACATACATACACACACTTATATCTTTTGTTTTTTTTTGCATGATGCCTTATATCTGGTCCCTTGGGCACCTCGTGATCGCACTGGCCGGTGTGCTTCTTCCATGTGGGCTTATTTGTTTCTGAGCGAGATGGCCGCTTGTTCACCTTCAAGCCTTTAAGACCCCAGACACTATCTCTTTTGATAGCCGGGCACCATCAGCTTTCTTCACCACATTTGCTTGTGCACCCATTTGTCTTCAGCGATCCTATCATGGAGGTGTGCAGTCAATGATATGATTTTTTGTTCTTTGATGCCTGGTAACTGATCCCTTTGGGACCACTCGATCACACAGGCTGGTGTGTTCTTCCATGTGGACTTTGTTGCTTCTGAGCTAGATGGCCGCTTGTTTATCTTCAAGCCTTTAAGACCCCAGTCACTATCTCTTTTGATAGCCGGGCACCATCAGCTTTCTTCACCACATTTACTTGTTCACCCACTTTGGCTCCAGCCGTTGTGTCGGGAGAGTGAGCATCATAGAGTTCCATTTTAATAAAAGAAGGTATTCATTCATAGAGGGAGTGTTTGAGTAGAGGCCCAAGGTCCTTCCGCCACCTTAATACTTGACCTATAAATATCGACACAAAGATCTATTTCCCCAACCTCCTATATATATTTGCATGTACATGTCTTTGTCTAGACCTCCATGAATGTCCTTTGACTCCTAGCTCTTTCCTCCATCTCCCTTGACCTTCCTCCTGCCCTACTACCATGCTTCATCGCCACCTGGGCTAGAGTATACCTCTTCTCTAAGCAACCTTACCCTTGATCATTTCCCATCAGGCCTGCCACTCCCCCTTCTCTACCCTTTGGGGTCCCATGTTTTTCCCTTGTCCCTGGGTTTGTTAACACCACTTCCTTACCCCCCCTACCCCCCACCCCAAGTCCCCCCGGAACTGTCGGTCCCGTTGTTTTTCATCCAGATAGTTCATCCAGCCTGTCCTATTCAGACAGACCTGTGGAGTCACTAACATGCACGAAAACTAGACAGAGGAACACAAAGCAACAGTATACAACCAGACAACAAAACAACCAAAACAAACCACTGAAAAAGAACAGAACAAAACAGTTCACAAGAGAAAAGCTTGTAGTTAGTTCAGGGATCTTTGCTGGCCCTTAGGAGCGTTTTCCAGTCCAGTCTGTTGGGGCACCACGCCCTGGCCCCAAAGTCCACTTTCAGCATTCCCTGGGGACCTTGCCACTCCATTCCCTTGCTGTTCCGCGGCACTCCCCCAGTGATTTGCCTCGGTGTGGTGGGATCAGGTCAGGTGCAATTCCCACACTGTGTCTCCGGTGCTGTCCCCTGTATCGCCCTTAGTCACTGAGGGGCATCATGTCTCATAGTAGTAATAAAACCAATCCTATGCATCTTTGTTTCATTTGGAAACTAAACTGTTATCTAACTAAAAGTCAACCAAAGGGACCAGCTCTTATTACCATAATTTCTTTTTCAATAATATCTCTACAAAAATTGAGGACAATAATTATAGTTATTTCAACATAGACTTAAATTTTTATAAAGCAATTACCAGGACCAATAAAATTTTATATATCTAATGAGGTATCTAAAAGAATTTTTATCAAAATCTAAAAGAATTAAATTTCTCTTTTTTAGGAATATATATATATTTTAAATAACATTGGAGGCTCTTTCAGCTCTCATAACACTCCATACCTTAATTATAACTCAAGCATATTTGTACATATGTTGCCATCATCATTTCCTAACCATTGTATTTGGAAGATGTGTGAAAAGATCACCTAATCCTTTTGTTCCTTCTGCTTCAGTATTTCAATCTCATAGGTCTCAATCAGATGTAAAACAAACCCCAAGCGAAGTAGGACACCTTTTCAATTTAACAATCAGAGTACATCATTTTTATGCATAAGGAATCCCCAAGAAGCTCTTCTGGAATGCCACCTAATCACAATAACATTTAAATAATTAAAGAGTTACATTAGAAAATAAAACAGTACAGGTGAAAGAAGCACTCCGAGGAGCCCTGCTACCTGGATGCCGTATCCTGCAGCCGGTAAATGAATACCCTATGTTTGCGCTAGCGTTGCTCTTCATTCTTACACTGCGCACTCACACTTGGATCCTTATTGCGTACACACTTGGACTGACAACTCCGTTGCTGCATGTAACATTTCATTGTCAGTTGTACCCAGTGTTATTTCATTTATTAAGGTTATAATCCGCATACATTGCATCTGACTACAAATGTTTAGACTTTTATGGGCACATAGTCTTTCTGCAATCTGGGTTTTTAAACTTCTCTTATAGATGCTTCAATGTTTTGATGCATGTGAATAAATAAAGAGTGTGAAATGGTGGGGCTAGTACTGGTGGTGTCAGAACCAGTCGAACTTTGGGGGAAGAAGCTGATTTAAAATCAATCCAAAGCCCATTTCTGCCCCACAGGAGCAGGCGGTGTTTTGTTCTTCTGTGTGTCATAATAAATGACAAGTGGAGAGCAAACTGACCTCTCCTCTCAAATGTTTCTCCACGCTGACACCGGTTGTCCCTCATATATTACGTTACTTCTTTCTCGGTTTCATAACACTGTGCAGTGACCATGCAGAAGTCGGTGTCTGTAGGTGTAGTTAAGTGGCTTATTAAGAACCAGCATCAGAACCTCTTTATAAGCTTCTCTGGACCTTTGAGTTTCCTCTCAGTCCAGTCCGGGCAAGTTCCTTTCAGACAGGCTCCTCCAGGTCCTCTTTGATGTTGCTGCTGGCGGCCCTGCCCCTCTGGGCCTCCCTGTTTGCTGCTGAAGCCCTTGACCTATGTCACAGATCTTGACTCTTCTTTCTGCTTCTCCTTTCTCCTTTCCCCTTTTGGCTTCTTCCTGCTGCCTCTCTTCATGCATCTTCCTGTCAGAGAAACCTCTGGTAGGCATTGCTGCTTAGAGTTGTATACACACACATTTGCAAGACATGATCCACACAAGGACCATTCTCCTCTGAGTGGGAGATAGATACCTTATTTGCATATACTATACAGACAGTTCATCTGCATCATGTGCTGACAGTCAAATGTCCGGCTGTCCTCCAGGACCAGACAGAAAGGATCAAGCCCAGGTTTGCTTACAATTTACCCAGGAAATGGCACTCAACCTGACACAAGCCATTGTGTGGGTAGGAAAGTAGGGCAAAGGTGATGCTTTAGGATTAGTTGGGGTGGGGTGGAGGATCTCCCAAGCTTTTTTTCTTAAAAACATTTTATTAGGGGCTCATACAACTCATCACAATCCATACATACATCAATTGTACAAAGCACATCTGTACATTCTTTGCTCTCATCATTTTCAAAGCATTTGCTCTCCACTTAAGCCCATTGCATCAAGTCCTCTTTTTCCCCCTCCCTCCCCGCTGCCCCCTCCCTCACGAGCCCTTGATAATTTATAAACTATTATTTTGTCATATCTTGCCCTGTCCGACATCTCCCTTCACCCACTTTTCTGTTGTCCATCCCCCAGGGAGGAGGTCACATGTAGATCCCTGTAATCAGTTCCCTTTTTCCAACCCAATCACTCTCTACCCTCCCAATATCGCCCCTTACACCCCTGGTCTTGAAGGTATCATCCGCCCTGGATTCCCTGTGCCTCCAGCTCTTATCTTCACCAGTGTACATCCTCTGCTCTATCTAGACTTGCAAGGTAGAATTTGGATCATGGTAGTTGGAGGGGAGGAAGCATTTAGGAACTGGAGGAAAGCTGTATTCTTCATCGGTGTTACATCGCACCCTGACTGACTCATCTCTTCCCCTAGACCCCTCTTCGAGGGGATCTCCAGTGGCCGACAAATGGGCTTGAGTCTCCACTCTGCACTTCCCTCTTCATTCACTATGGTAGGAATTTTTTTTTTCTGATGATGCCTTATACCTGATCCCTTTGACACCTCGTGATCTCACAGGCTGGTGTGCTTCTTCCATGTGGGCTTTGTTGCTTCTGAGCTAGATGGCCGCTTGTTCACCTTCACGTCTTTAAGACCCCAGACACTATCTCTTTTGATAGCCGGGCACCATCAGCTTTCTTCGCCACATTTGCTTATGCACCCGTTTGTCAAGCTTTTTTTTTTTCTTTCCTAGTGGACTAAAGCAGAAGGTCACTTACAGGAACTCGTTCACCTCAAATTATCTAATTTTAAATACCTAAAAAACAAACCCCAAAGCTAAGCATTTTTTCTTTTAGTATATCTTTATTATTAACTCTAGAACTAAACCTCATTGCTACTGATTAAGGTAGACAATTTTAAATTGGTACAGGCTATAACAAATTATAAACAAAATGAGAGTTTTAATATCATGCTAACCTGTGTCTTGCTAAACGAGCTATTGAGGTTTAGTGGGTTACTGACCACAGGGCCACCAGCAGCGGGAACCCACAAGCCAGAGTCTGGGAGTACAATGAGGCTTTCTGCTGCTGCAAAGATTGAGGACCACAGAGAGTGACTTTACTCTACTGGGTCACTGTGAGTCAGACTTGACCCAATGGCAGTGGGTTTGGTGCAATGATCGGCATTGCTTAGGAGGCATTTTTCTCTTTGTGATACTGAAAAATGAAGGACTGATAGCATTATTCATATTATTTGTCAAATATGATTGTATAGCTTTGTCCTTGACATTTGCCAGAAGGTAACTGATATTATGTAACTACTAACACTTGGTCCTCCCAAAGAGGTCAAAATAAACATATTCCGCTAGTGAAACAAAACCAAGTAAGGCTCTTGTTTTGATGTATAATACGGGAATTTCTTAAATTTTTACATTCTTAGAGTCCCACATTTGTAAAACAGAAACTAAATTTATGTCACAGATGTAGAATTTTAATTTGCAGTGCAAATTTAGAATATCAAAGGAATATTTTAATATGTAAATGTCATTAATTTTTATCAGTGTAAAGTCATTTGTTACATTTAAAAGTATAGTTCCCATTATACTTTTTCTTTTATTTAAATTTAATAAATGCAAAAGGTGTAACCAGAAACATCTACTTTACATTTCATGTAACCTATGGATTACCCTGAAAAAAGCAACCATTTGCTGTTGAGTATATTTTGACTCCTGAAAATGTAGACTCCTGTACAGCGTAGAACTATGGTTCATTAGGCTTTCCATGGCTGATTTTTTAGAATTAGGACTTTTTCTAAGGTGGTTCCAGGTAGAAACATCCAACAAACCTATTGATTATCAGTGAAGTATGTTAATCACTGGTATCACTTGGGATTAGTTATCACCATTATTGGTGAGGATGGAGGATGGTTCTGTGGCTTGAACCTGCTTCAAGGAATTGATCACAAGAAAAATATGAATTAAAAAGGTAAATGAAAAGAGTCTTGTTATAAGATTTAATCACATCACCGTGAATGAGGGGGAGTGCGTGATGGGGGCCCAAATCCCATCTGTAGACAGCAGGACATCCCTTGTGGGGGGGGGGGAGGAGATGGGTCACTCAGGGTTCAGTGTAGCAACAATGAAACTCAAAACCTTCCTCTAGTTCTTGAACACTTCCTCCCCTCCCAATTATCATGATCCTAATTCTACCTTGCAGACCTGGTTAAACCAGAGGACCTGGTTAAACCAGTGGGGATCTGGAAATACAAGGAATCTGGGATGGATGAACCCCTCAGGACCAGCGGTGGGAGTGGGCGACACTGGGAAGGAAGGGGGTATAGAAAGGGAGAACCTATCTTGGGGATCTATGTGTAACCTCCTCTCTGGGAGATGGGCAATGGGAAGGTGGGTGAAGGGAGACGCCGGGCAGTGTAAGATAAGATAAAATAATTATTTATAAATTATTAAGGGTACAGGGGAAAGAGGGGAGTGGGGAGGGAGGAGGAGGGAAAAAAAAGGAAACGAGCTAATTCCAGGAACCCAAGTGGAAGGCGAATTTTGAGAGTGATGAGGGCAATGAATGTATAAGGGTGCTTTGCTCAATTGATGTATTATGGGTTGTGATAAGAATTAAAGGAGCCCCAATAAAAAGATTTATTAAATTAAAAAAAAGAAAATGGAAAAAAACAGATCTTATTGCCTAAAATTATGAATTTATAATATGTAGGTTTGAATGTGGATTTTTAGTCACATTTGAAATAGTGTATTTTAATAATCTTATTGAATTTTTGCATTGCAGCCAATATTTAGATGTGAAAGAGATTAAATTAATGGTCTCTCACTTTCTCCCAAATAAGTTCATATGCATAATAAAAATCTGTTTTTAAGTACTAACCCTTTGTGTGTCTTCTGTAATGTCCATGTGTGTATTTAGAAGAATCTAATATTAGTCTCTTGAAGATACTAAATTTAAGAAATCATAAACACTCAATTAATATACATTGATTGAAAACACAGTAAGAAAAGTACAAAAAGACAGACAGATATTCTAGAAAAATATAGATTTTATAATGCATTCCCATCCTTGATATAATGAATCAGAATCTGTATTTTAACAAGATACTCAGGTATCAAAAGAATCATAGGGAACTTTTTGATTCACTTGGGTATCTTGTTAAAATATAGATTATTTTCCACGATGCCTGGTAAGTAAATGCAAATTTTGAAAAGGTAGTCAATTCAGAATGAACTGGTCAAGGTGCTCCTATTAGTCCTGTATCAAGGGGAACATTACCAAAAAGTCATTGGACTGATAGAGGTCTTAGATTCCTGTGGCCAGATCCAATACTGATGGATGTTTAAAAACATACGCTCATCTTTTGGAGAGCAGAAATAAGTAATAGAATGCAGGGTGGATGATACCTTCAGGACCAGGGGTGTGAGGGGCAATACTGGGAGAGTAGAGGGTGAGTGGGTTGGAAAGGGGGAACCCATTACAAAGATCCACATGTAACCTCCTCCCTGGGAGAGGGACGGCAGAGAAGGCGGGGGAAGAGTCCAGATAGGGCAAGATATGACAGAATGGCAATCTATGGATTGTCGAGGGCTCATGAGGGAGGGGGAAGTGGGGAGGGAGGGGTGAAAAAGGGAGGACCTGATGCAAGGGGCTTGAGTGGAGAGCAAATGCTTTGAAATTGATTAGTGCAGGGAATGTATGGATGTGCTTTATACAATTGATGTATGTATATGTATGGATTGTGATAAGAGTTGCATGAGCCCCTAATAATAAAAAGATAAGTAATAGAATGTAAAATAATCTGATGAATAACTTTAGGCATTATTTGTCAAGCCTACTATTGCATCCTTCATATAGTCCATTTTCTCCAATTATTTTTCAGCATGCATATGCAAAGTATGCTTGAACGGATATAGCCGTTCTGCATGCCCTTCTTATTTTGAATCATAGTGTCCCCTTGTCTCACTTGGTGAGCTTTCTTTGCAATGTTAGTGTTTGAAGAATACCCATTAGTAACCTGAGACAAAACTTTGCTTGATGAAATCATAATAAACCCATTAATGAAGATCACTGGATATATTTCCTGATGAACATCGAAGACCTTCACTATGGATTATGCCTGGATGTGAGGAAAACACAAATCTTCACAGCGGACCTGATAAAAACATCAAGACAAAAGCTGAAGAAATTAAAGTTGTCAGTTATTTCATTC
This sequence comes from Tenrec ecaudatus, assembly GCF_050624435.1. NCBI lineage: Eukaryota > Metazoa > Chordata > Mammalia > Afrosoricida > Tenrecidae > Tenrec > Tenrec ecaudatus. Next base: position 132,444,469 of record NC_134532.1, on the reverse strand, counting down.
TACTTGGCCCAGTGCTGAGCATTCATGGAAGTAGCAATCAAGAAATCAAGTAACTTAATGCATTTTTCAAATCTGCTTCAAAGATGGCATTTTGATGACTAATTTGCATCTGACCCAGTCACCTTTTCAATCACCTCATATGCATATGAAAAATGAAGATAAGACAAACTGATGTGTCATAACTATGAAGTTACCAGAGAATATTGACTATACTGTAGACTGCAAAACGAATGAGCAAAGCAGGCATAGCAGAAGAAATGCAACAAGACTGTTCCTTAGAAGCATGCATGATGAGTGTGTGGCTCACTCACATCAGGCACTTTATCAGGAAAGACCTGTGGAAGACATCATGCTTGGAGGAGTGCTAAAGAAAACAAGGGACACTCCCAGTGACATGGATGTACACGGGAGCCAAACAATGGACTCAACACTGACCAATGACCACAAAGATGGCACAGCGTGAGGCAGTGTTTGCTTCTGTGACACATAAAGTCCACATGAGTCAGAGCGGACATGACAGTAATTAATAACAACTATATGATAATTTCCAACGCACTTATAATGAACTAAACATGAAAGTCTTTATTCTTTTTGTCTGTGGAATATGCATGAATAAGGTTTATTTTGATCTCTTTTTTAAATCGTTTTATTAGGGGCTCATACAACTCTTATCACAATTCATACATATATACATCAATTGTGTAAAGCACATTTGTACATTCATTGCCCTCGTCATTCTCAAAACATTTGCTCTCCACTTAAGCCCCTGGCATCAGGTCATTATTTTTTCTCCTCCATCCCTACTGCCCTCTCCCTCATGAACCCTTGATAATTTATAAATTATTATTATTGTAATTTTTAATAAAAATAACATTTTTCTAGCTGAACTAAAACCTTTAAGAATAGGACTGTGCTTAGCTGAAAAGAAAAGTATTATTACAAGTAGGAGGGAGGGGAAAATAAAAGAGGAGCTGATGTCAAGGGTTTAAGTGGAGAGCAACTGCTTTGAGAATGATGAGGGCAATGAATGTACAGCTGTGCTTTATACAATTTCTGTATGTATAGATTGTGATAAGAGTTGTATGAGCCCCTAATAAAACATTTAAAAATATATTTAGTGAGTTAGAGAAAACAGAAACACCCAATAAAGGAGAGAATAAACAACTCAGAACATTATAGTTTTTTTCACACACTAATGAGATTATATTATATTTAAAAGCCATCAGCTTTTTGTTTTCAAAAAATAATTAGAAATTCCAGAGACAGGAAAATATCTTAAGGAAGTGAAAAAATAGAAATAGACATGTATGTATACTGATTTTCTGGGATTTTTTTTCAGTTAGACCAAATATCAATTTTAACAGTTTCAGTTTAAATTCATTTTTTCTGTTCTTTATAAATGGTTACGCCATAATATTGATGACAAAGGCAGTTTCCATTGTGAAAATGTGGAGTTTCATATTTTCTACCGAGTTTCTGCCTGATCACCAAATGGTGCATACCATCAGTCCTGACTCGTGACGCTTCACTGCAAAGAGATGCAGGACTGTAAGGACATCTGGATTTGTGGGAACTCCCTCCTCCCCCCCGCCTCCATCTTTAAGTAGCTCAGGAAGCATTCTGAGCCTAAAACAGTTGTTTGTCCTTGCACCTCATGCCTCTTCATCACCCTTGTCATGTTCCAGAGTGTAATAAGCAGTGTGTTCTTAAAAACAACACTGACCACCATGATCTTGTCATGTGCAAGACCCTGTAATTACAAACAAGAAATACCAGTATCTTACTAAGGAAGCCAGCTTTGTTCCATGAGCTTGCTACCTTTAAAGAAAAAATATGTAGTACTCAATGTTTATTGCGTGAATAGAGCTGACTTTTATAACCATTATATCTATTTACTAAACTAAATAAATAGTTAATTCAGTGCTCAAATAGGTATGGTGTTTCTCATCCCTTTGGGTCTATTTCATTGTTTCATGGTTGGCATTTAGTTAAATCATCATTAAAATCATGCTGAATGTATCATTACTTGGTTTTGTTTTTTCCGCTGACAAAATAAGCATTTGAGTCCAATGAAAGGTTCGGCAATCACTCCTCTGGCTTGACAACGACTCGCTGGCTGACTCGCATGAATGGGAGTATGAAAGACTCACAGCCAAGCTGTCAAAGAAATTAGAACCAATGTCCTTCAATGACTGAAAAATGAAAATCTCTTTCTGGAATACTTTCAAGTGCACCTACAGAAATCACACTTACTGAAAATGCAACGGCGGTGAAGGAAGTGGGTGGATGAATGAAAGCCAGCAGAGGCAAACCTGTCCAAGTTGCATTTCAGTGTATTCTTGGTACTGTTTTTATTACAGAATGTGGTAATAGAGATGCAGAGAGTAGTCATAGATAGATCAATAGATAGATAGATAGATAGATAGATAGATAGATAGATAGATAGATAGATGCATAGATAGAGAGTAACCAATCTATGCGTTATTTCAGTATAATCTTTTTCAGGACACAATTGTTTGAAACCAAAATTATAGAATTTATAAAATTTCTAATTTGAGGTCTTTGTTTTGCAATTTTATCCTGTGCTAAGTCTGTAATTTATAATTGACTATATAGTGAAGCGCCAAAAGAAATGAACACATACCTCATATCTACTACAGGCTCATAATTTTTTAAAACATTTTTCGGGTTACTGTTGTGTCTTTATGTTACTCTCTCACCCCCGGGGAGTGGAGATGCTCAGGGACAGCCTTTTGCTTAGGTGCTGCCTGTGGCTGCTTCTGCAGCAGCCAGTGCAGTGCTTTGAGAGGCTTCCAGTGCCCTTTTTGCTCCCTCTGCCGCCCTGGTAGTCTGTTCTCGTGGGCCTTTCTAACATCGGGCTTGCGATTCCTCTTGGCCATTCTGTCAGCAAGCAATGCACCAGTGGTGGCCCTCTGGAACGTGACTGCATGGTGGTTCTTTCTTCTGGTTGCTCCCTTTTGTGCTTTGTTCTGTACAGAGCTGTCTGGTCAATCTGCTGTTGGTTCCTCTTGGAAGGGCTGGCATTCTGCATTGAGACATAAAAAACACTTTCCCATTGGTCCTGGTGTAGTACCTCTTGTGTTGGGGTAAGTCTTGTACCTGCTGAAGCTGGTGTCGACCCTCATGGCTGAGACAGGAGAGATGGCAAAGAGCTTTCTGAATGTTGTATATCTTTAAAATTAAGAATGCATTGATAAAACCTTAGAATGTGTGTGTGTAACAAAGAAGCCTCCTGGGGTAAGGAGATACAATTGGAGATAAAATTCTAATGATATTTTTTCTTTTTATTGAAATATATTGGTTTTAGGAGACAAGTAGGTCACTTGATTTCCCTCATTCATTCAGAATTAAACAGATATTGATCCAGTTTTTGTGATGTATAAGGCTTTGTGAAAGGTAGAAAGATGCATGAGTTTTGAATCTGCCCCTTACAATTTAAATAGGTAGACTGGAAATCCCATAAAAGCAATATAATAAGCAGCGTGATTTTAAATGAAGCATTACGTCCAGCTGTATTGAGTTTAAATGAAGCATTACGTCCAGCTGTATTGAGTTTGGTGGCTTAGTGGTTATGCGTTGGGCTGCTAACTAACTGCATGGTCTGCCGTTCAAAACCACCAGCAGCACAGGAGAAAGATGGGGCTTTCTACTCCTGTAAACAGTGATAGTCTCAGAAACACACAGGGGCAGCTCTACACTGTCCTATGGGGTTTGACGAGTTGGGATTAACCTGATGGTTGGGAGGCTATGTTAGTCTGGGTACTTTAGAGAAACAAATCCACAGAAACTCATGTATAAGAGAGAGTTTTATATAAAGGGTAAGTGCGCATCAAGAAAACATCCCAACCCAGTGCTGCTCAAGCCCACTAGTCCAACATTAACCCATTAACCCATATGTCCACCACCAATCCAGAAAGTCCTCCTCCATCTCACAAAACAGACGCAATGATGCCGAGTGCAGGAGGAAAGCCGAGTCAGTGAATGTGTAAGCATCTCAGCACTGGCAGGGGCCTCCACATGGCTGCTCCAGCACCCAGGGCTGCATCAGGGTAGGTCCATTTGGCTTCTCCTTGGGGATGTCTTGCAGGAAGTGAGCCTTGCAAGCTGAAGCAGGAAACTGGCTAAAGCAGCTGCGCCTGGTCCGACCATCACAAAGCAAAAGACCCGAGAACTCGAAAGGCGAGTCTCACCGAGCCATTTATCCCTTTACCCTTCAATTAATCCCATGTGTATTTATTGGCCAGGTTGGCACAATAAACTAACTGACTCAGAAGCTTTCTGTTTGTTTCTTAGTATTGAGCAGAGCAATCTTCACTGAGGAAGTTGCATTTTGAATTTGTTAATGAATTATTCATATGCGTATCAGTTAAACATTTTTTACTGAAACTAACCTAAACAAAGTCAAAGTCCTTTAAACAATAAAGGGGATTTATTGGCTCATAAAGCTGAATGTGTTCAAACACAAATTAGTGAACAGATACTGCTTAGGACAAGCTTTACTCATTTCTCTCTGATGCTATTAGCTGTGGGCTTTTGTTTGCCTGGTAGGAATGTGGTGGCTACAGATAATTTTAAGCTTCAAAACATCGCACGGGCATCTCTAGAAGAAACTTTTTTTAGTGCCAAAAAAATTCCAGCTTAATTTTGCTTGGAATCCTAAGGATACATGCTCATCCTACAACAGCGGTCTGGATGAAGGAAGGTGCCCGTTGGACCAAGCAAGCAAATGCTCATTCTATAGCATTCCATCCAGCTCCCTAATTAATTGGGATTAATGCATATATCAAATAATTCCATAGTTGCTTCACGTTCAGCAGAATTGTACGTTTGCTACCCCAAACCATTTCCAAAGAGTCTCTTTCTATATGGACCCTCTGATGTCATTACCCCTTCACTTCACTACCAACTCTGTGTTCCCCTCCCCCCTAAAAAAAGGCCTTTCTCTACCTCCTGATATTATAGGTTCATCTGTCCTGGTTTTCATACATCCCCCAAATGAAAAAACATGCACTGCAACTTCAAGAGGGTGACCCTCAATGACATCAGGGATACCCTAATATGTGTAATCGAAAACCAAACCAAACAATGCAACCCCAAATAAGATTTTGGAAACTAGATTTAGTCCAGCATGTATTCTAGGGGGAATCTGCTGACAAGTTTTAACTGTTCAAATCATTTTCTGCCTTTGACCCTCTATACTAGCGGTTCTCTACCTGTGGGTCATGACCCCTTTGGGGTTTGAACGACCCTTTCACAGGGGTCGCCTAAGACCATCGGAAAAGACATATTTCCCAAGGTCTTAGGAAACGAGATATTGGCTTTTTATGCATAATGTTCCATAATGCTTCAAGACAAAATTTCATTTACTTGTAACTAGAAATAAATATTTCATAATATATAATTACACAATTGTTTTTGTGATTAATCACTATGCTTTAATTATGTTCAATTTTTAACAATGAAAATACATCCTGCATATCATATTTACATAATGATTCATAACTGTAGAAAATTACAGTATGGTTGGGAGTCACCATAACATAAGGAACTGTATTGAAGGGTCGTAGCATCAGGAAGGTTGAGAACTACAGCTCTAGACGAAACACCAATGCACTCCGTTTAGTAGAACAGCCACCTAATTTTCACCTGAGAAAGAAAGTCTTGATCTTGAGGAGAGACCAGCCATGTGATTTCAACACTGGATCATAGGAGTCCATTTTAGGGAGCGCATAATATGCAAACATATGTAGGAAGGAACTTAGATGTGCATAGTGAACAGTGACAAATAAATTTGACTTGGGTAGAGAGTGCTGAAGGGAAGTTGGAAGGAATAACCTTGAAAGAAGGACTTGTAGATAGATATTATCCTGTGTTGGAAGCTGGGCAGCGAATTTAAAAATGCTTTCTGTATTTGATGGGATACCCTCAGTGGACTAATAAGCTCAGAGTTACTTTTAAGATTTAAATTTTTCTGTAGCAGAGTTTAAAGTTAATCTAAGGGAAATCATGAATTTTTGGTTTTAGAACATGTCTGAGTGGTGGTATCCTATTCTTATTTTTTAAAATCATTTTACTGGGGATTCATACCACTCTTATCAAAATCCATACATGTATCCTTTCTGTCAAGCACACCTGCACCTCTGCTGCCATCATCATTCTCAAAACACCCCCCTTCTACTTGAGCCCTTGGTATCAGCTCCTCATTTTTTTTCCGGTATCCTATTCTTACATAGGGAGAAAGGAGAGGTTCAGTTTGAGAATGCTTAAGGATCTAGGGAAATCGTTCTTATATTAGTAGAAATAGGAAATACAATAGGGAAAACTTTGGTGGGGAGATATGGGTCAATTTTATGTACTAAAAATGATCTATTTAAGGATCAATTGAATTAAAGGGCCGTGGAGTTTTTCCCCCCAAAACATTGTAACTTACAAACAACAACAAAAATTAATATCCACAGAATTAAGTGATTTACACAACTTGCATTACTTTTAATTTTGAAGTCAGTTGAAACAATCAGTTCTTTTGACTTAAAGCCTAGGACTCTGCTCATTGTAACTTGCCAGACGAACAAACACATCGGTCTTAGAAGAAACACAAGAAGGATATTTGGAAATGAGGATAATTAGACTTGGGCTCTCATCATTTGAGTTCATTCGCCTTGGCCACACCACCAGCAAAAAGCCAATCACTTGAAAAAGAAGACATCACGGATGATGGAGAGAAAAAGCCAGGGAAACATTCAATCAGACGGATTGGCCCAGCAGGCAAAACAATGAGCTTAGACAAACAAAGATCCTGAACATAATGCAGGGCTGCGGAGCATAAGGTTTCTTATAAACAGGAACGGGCTTGATGGCAAGTAACAGAACAGCTGACACAGCCTTCATGCTTGGCGTGCACACTGCTATATATATATAGTTTTACCAGGATAATAAGTATTGCTTAATATGTACTGTGGATCATAGTGGTCACCAATGGGGCTGTCAGGGTGCGAGGTGGACTGTGTTCAGCATGGTCGGCGGTTCAGAAATGCCAGCATCTCCTCTGGAGAAGCACTTGGCTTTCCACTCTTGTGAACCTTTCTTTACAGGCTCAGAAACCCACGTGGGGCCGGGGGTGGAGGCATCCCTGTGAGTCAGCATGTCTCGATGGCAGCAAATTTGGGGTTTCTGAGTATTTCAGGCACTGTGCCGGCCATTTTTACTTTTATTATAAATATTCACATATTAAAATAATAAGAATGATCATAAAAATTGTATAATCTAACTGAATACTTCCAGGGAACATGATCTTTTACCATATAAAGCAACTTGCATATATCATACATATAAAATGTACTTTTAATAAGTACCCTACAACCGGGAGTGTTGTTATGATTATTTGGAACATTACCACTTGAGGAATTTCTGTCGCCTGCTTCAACCTGCACAGCTTTCTGTCCAAGAGCAGAACTTGAACCCCTCAGGGAATTGTCACTCAATCCGTGCACAGATCTGTCCCACCAGTGCTGCAAAGGGGGTTGTGGCTGGCTTCCTGAGGGGTGGGGGCCCTGGCGAGACTGGAGATGACAACTAGAAACAAGAGAACCTTCATCTAGGGCCTAGATTCTAGGCTAACTGGGCTAATGAAATAGCTATCAGACTTCCCTGTATGGTGGGAGTGGAAGTCAGGAAATGTGTATTTCAAGGAGACAATAGAGAACAAGAAGAGGGATGACTTCAGAGGGTAAGAGCTGTTGAAAGAAAAAGAAAAGAATGGAATGGAGAAGCTGCAGACCTGGAAAGACTGCCGTGAGAATGTGTTGGCACAGAAAGCATGGGAGATGAGTTTTCTAAACAACGGATGAGCATACTGCAAGCTGGGTGACTAGGCAACCTCTGGGGACACGGATTTGCAGGGAGTAGTCACAGAAACCCCTGGAAATGGGGTTAATGAATGAATGCAATGGCTCTTTATAGCTGGAGAGAAGGATTCGACTGGAGAGGAAATCTTGTAGAAGCATTAGGGAGAAAGAATAGATAATGAAACGTGGTGTTGGAAGTGATCAGAAAAAATATAATTAAATACCCCAATGGAAAAGTTAGCCCTTAAAAGAAAGATTGGAAAGGGAGGTGAAGACTGATATTCTTAAAAAGTCTGTTGCAGAATGAAGAAATGGTAGATAATCTTATTGCATGTTCTCCGTCAAGTATGTGATTAAACCATCAGTGTGCTTGTATGATGCTTTTGTAAAAGGCCGCATATTAATGAATTCCCTAGAAAGAAAGGCTTTTCAAATCAAAACCCAGCTACAAAGTATCTTGTTGATTCTTCGCCACTGGTCCATTACAAATAAGAACAATAATCATTTAATACAAAACTGACTTCCTGTGCAGATGGTGGATAAATAGGTACAGAGCCCTTGATTGTACTTGTGAAGTTATATATCCAAGTGAAGGTAAGGCGAAATTTATGCTTACACTCCGTAAATTTGTGAATCTTGCAATTTGCTCTTCAATAAGTAAATAGTAACACATGAAAACACCAGGAGTCTGAGAGGGCGATTTGCTCTTGCTTTGCTCAAAGTTCTAAATTTACTTTTCTAGGACGTCTTTCCCCTTCTTGTTGATGAAGTTTTCTGGTCTTACTTGAAGAACGCAGCTTTCCCCTTCTCTTCCTTCCTTCCCGCACACTGGGTGAGGACCGCTGGGCAACACCGTCCTTCAGGAGAGCGAGCCCTGATCTTGCACTTGTACATCCCTGGGACTAGACTCATGTCTACATCACAACTGGGTGTGAGATATTATTTTTAACCCCATGTTGCAGGAACTGACTATAAATGCTTTTTGATGGAATGTTTGTATTTTGCAATACTTATGTCAAGCAAAATCATTATAACAATCGCCTTAAAGGTTATAGCAAAGGAAAAGCAAAGATGCCTTTTTAAAAAATTAAGTTTTTCATGCAAATATAAAGTCGTGTTGTGTGAGATTCTGAGGGGTACACACAAGTGGTTAACTCAGAAAGCAAAGGTGAACCAACCAACAGGAAAACGGATGGAAGCTTTTTGGGAAGCTGGGTGAGATGAAGGAAGAGGCTGACTTAGCAAAAGAAGTAGGTGCCCCAGGTCTGAGCCATGTCCTCGCAGACAGAGTGAGCCTCTTCTCTGTTTTGAATGATAACTCTGCCTGTTTGACACATTGCTCAAGAGCAAGAGCCTACACCTTCCCAGCATGATCATTGAAGACAGTGGGTGTATAATCAAATGTGGTTAAGAAAGCTGATGGCGCCGGCTATCAAAAGACATAGCCTTTGGGGGTCTTAATGACCTGAATATAAACAGGTGACCATCTAGCTGAGACACAACACAGCCTACATGGAAGAAGCGCACCAGCCTGTGAGATCTCTAGGCATCGAAGGGATCAAGTATCAGGCATTAAAGACACAAAAAAACATAACATTTTGAATGAGGAGGAGTGCAGAGTGGGGACCCAAGGCCCATCTGTGGGAAATTGGACATCCCCTTGCAGAAGGGTCACGGGAAGGAGACAAGCCAGTCAGGGTGAAGTGTAGCAATGATGAAACATACAATTTTCCTCTAGTTCTTGAATGCTTCCTACCCCCTACTATCATGATCCCAATTCTGCCTTACAAATCCAGCTGGACCGGAGTATGTACACTGGTGCAGATAGGAACTGGAGGCAGAGAATCCAGGACAGATGAACCACTCAGGACCAGTGGTGAGAGTGATGATAGCAATGGGGGGCGGGGCAGAGGGAAGGTGAGGGAGAAAGGGGGAACAGATTACAAAGATCTACATATAACCTCTTCCCTGGGAGGAGAAGTGGGTGACAGCAGAGGAGTGAGTTAAGGGAGATGTTGGCTGGTGTAAGATATGACAAAATAATAATAATAATTTATAAATTAGCAAGGGTTCACGGGGGCAGGAGGAGTGGGGAGGGAGGGGTAAAAATGAGGAACTGGTACCAAGGGCTCAGGTAGAAAGCAAAACAAATGTACAAAAGGGCTTGTCACAATGGAAGTATGTGTGGATTGTGATAAGAGTTGTACAAGCCTCCCATAAAATGATTTAATTGTTTAAAAAAAGAGGAGGCGCCTAAGTCCTTGTTAGCAGAAGAGTGCTGTTTGGGAGCACAAAACTTATTCACCCTCTCAGTGTGCTGGCCGGGGGCTGACAAGCTGGCGTTCCTTTCAGTGATTTTCTTTCTTTCTGTTCTCAAATTAAGATGTTTCATTTCATGTACTGTGGCGTCATAAGTGTCAGGGTTCTGTTGATAATTAACCATTGTGATAGCGTGCGTGTGTGTCATGTGGGTATATTCTTTCCTAGCAACTTCACGGTTTTCCTTCATCTTCTCATGCCATTTGGGACCAATGTGTATTTAATTGAAACTCTCCCAGAGAACTCGTCTTTAACTCTTTATAAAGTTGAATACCAATGGGTTAAGTGTAAATTTCACCTGGAAATTATTTATAAAATGCAATCGTGCTTTAGATGAGAGTGCCAGCACCCTAAACCAGTACTCTGGTAGCCTGAAAAGAAGTGAAGGCATCGAAAAGCACAACAGTAGCAAGAAGAAAGCCCAATGAATCATAAGCAACAAGTAAACTAAATTAATTCAGAAGCGGCAGGGGCTGCAAGGATGTGGTTGCTACCTTTTGATCAGTGACAAAAGACAATTCCTTTGGTCCTTCGGTGGTACATAGGGACAGCTCGGAGATTTTTAGCAATTGAATTTACAATATTCAAGATTTGAATATGAAAGGAAGTAGACCCTGTTTTTTTAAAAACGGTAGATTAGAATGTTTCAGAATCAGTGTCATAGTTAAGTGTGTTAGTATTTCAGGTCACCGGAGAACCCTTTAATTGAATACTTTACAGTCATTTATGTCTTCTCCCTAAGAATAAGAAAACGAGTGTTGGCTAGATATGTCACAGTTGTAAGATTATTTTTATTCTTGTGCTTATTTGGGTTTCTCACAATTTTATATATTTTCAAAAGAACATAACCAGATGATTACTGCTTAAAAACTTTCTCGCTCACTTTAGTAACAACTGTTTATTCACCTTGTAAAAACATCATCTTTAAATGTATTTGTCAATGTGTTTCCATACTTCTGTGTTGAAAAATCTTCTGGCATTTTAGTTTGTGATGCAGGTTACAATCATTACACTATTAGAGGTCAATAAAGGTGATACAGAAGTTCTTAATTTAGTAAAGAGGCATAATGGTCAGATCTATTTTTTATAATTCGGTTTGCAAATGGAAGGAGTAGGTATATGGAAGCAGCACACCATTCTTAAATTGGTAAAAACGCATACATTTTAGTGTCTTTAGTCTTGGGGGTTGGTCTATTGAAACTGGTCTTTCTTATGTCCATGGTAGAATAATTTGGAAAATGACACCAATAATGGTAGCACAACACAAAGAGTATAATTAATGATGCTGACTTATTTAAGTAGAAATTGCGGTATTGGAGAATGCGCTGTTTTGTGTATCTTTTCCACCGTTAGAGAATAATAATAGTAATCACATGAATAACAATGACTATACGGAAGAATAAATGTTCTAAAATTGATTATGGTGACAACTGTACAATTCTTCGTGATATGACTGGATTATTGAATTGTATGACAAATGGATGAGGTACTAATTAAACTGCTAAAAAAGTTACAGTCTCATTAGGGCTGTTAGGGCCAGTGTGAGTAGGGATTGAAGCAACAGTCATGGCTTCGGCCGGGCAATTCTATTCTACACCATTTAAAGAACAGAAGATTAATGTGGAATGTATGACTTTTTGTTTCTTAAAAACTGGAAACCAGTGGCACTGTTGTGTAAGTTGGGGACTGCTAAATGCAAAACCAGTGGTTCAAACCCACCAAATTTCCCTCTGGAGAAAGTTGAGGCTTTTTACCTCCTTGAAATGTACAGTCTCTGAAAACCTATGTAGTCTATGAGTCAGAATCGACTTGGTGGGAGTGGTATGTTGGTTCTAAAAAAGAATTTTCATCTATTCGTATTTTGGTTGTGGACATGACCAAAGTGTTCAGTTTGGGAAGCATGGTGTGTAGTGAAACTCTTGAAAGACACACACACACACACACACACACACACACACACCCCAAATTGCTGTTTCGTTGATTCTGACTCCTAGCCACCACGTGTATTTTTGAACTGGGTTATCATTGAGGCGGGAAGGGGATGCTCGCCCTTGTTTTTACGTGCATTCCTGGATGGCTAGTGAATGGGAACCTGTCCTCATGTTTGTAGGCCACCTGAGTGTCATCCCTTGTGAATTCTCTACTCATATCCTTTACACACACTTTAATTGGACTACTTAGTTTCTTTTGAGATATTGCAGAATTCTATAAATTTTAACAATTCATCTTTGTCTGTTGTGTCACTACTAACAATTTTGTCCAAATCCACACTCATTTTACTCTTCTGGTGTCTGCTGATGGACATACATCTTTTATGTTCAAAGGTCCTGTTCCTCTATGTTGTCACCCACTGTGTGTTTTCTTTAATCTATTTCACAGCCTTTGTGTGCCCTGCAATTAATTCCTTAAATTTAACAGTTGTGTGATCATATCAATAGATCCAGAAACAGCATTTGGCAATATTCAATACCCATTTCTAATAAAAACACTCAATAAAATAGAAATAGAAGAGAAAATCCTTAACATAATCAGAGCTATATAGGAAAATCCAACAGCCAGTAAAACGTGCAGTGGGGAAAAACTGAAAACATTTCCCCTGAAAATGGGAACTAGATCAGTGTGCTCCTCACCACTCTCATCAACATCACATTTAATGTTTTAGCCAGAACAAGTAGACAATAAAAAGAAACTTAGGGAAAACAACTAGACAAAATGAAGAGAAGCTCTTGCTATTGTAGATAATATTATATATAGATAATGTCAAGGACTCCAAAGAAAGACTGTTGAAAGCAATTGAGGGGTTTGATAAAGTAGCAGGATTCAAGATGAGCAAGCAGAAATCAATCAGATTCCTTTATACTGGCAAAAAGAGCTCTGACAAAAGACACGAAACAATACCATTTCCAAAAGACATACAAAAGAGGAAATAACCAGAAATAACCCTAATAAAAGTAACAAAAGACCAGTACAAAGAAAAGTACATAACTTTATTACAAGAAACAAACAAAAAAAAAGATATACACAAATGGGAGAATATCCACGTTCATGGATTTGAAGACTTAAGGTTGTGAAAATGTCAATACCACCTAACGCAATCTGCAAATACAAATCATACAGCTCCAAAACCTACAAGTTTCTAATCCATATCTCAAATTCATTCTTTAAAGAAACGGGGAAAACACCACCAACAAAAACAACTACTGACTTCATATGGCGATAGATGAGGCCCAGGACAAGCAAAGAACTTCACAGAAAGAACAAAGTAGAAGCCTTGCATTCCCAAACTAACCACAGCGCCATAGTAGTCAAAACAGCCTGGTGCTGGCCCAATGATAGCTACATGAAAGGATGAAATGGGATAGGAAACCCAGAGATAAAAGCATCCATCTACAGGCAACTGATTTTTGACCAAGGACCAAATTAGGAAGGGACACTCTCTTCCACAAACGATGCTAGACAAATTACATCTCCATTTGCAGAAGAGTGAAATGGGACCCATACCTCACCCCAGGACCAAAAGTGAACTCAAGATGGATTAGAGCCAAAGGCCAGGGCTCAATGGATCATCAACGAGAAAACATGGTCATCCTGATTTCTAAGGAGCAATTTGACTGAACATCTTCCAAGACAGATTTGTTTGTTGTTCTAGCAGGCCACGGCACTTTCAACAATCTTTGATAACAATATAATTCAAATGCTTTGATTTCTTATCATTCCTTATTCAATGTCAGACGTCCCCATCCATATGAGGTGATTGAAAATACCATGACTTGGTTTAGGCATACCTTAGTTCTCAAAGTGACATCCTTCCTCTTCAACACTTCAAGAGGTCTTCTGAAGCAGATTTGTCCAATACAACACCTCTTTTGATTTCCTGACTTTTATGAGCAGTGAAAGATGAAATCCTTGATAAGGTCACTGTGTTTTCCATTCATCATGATGTTACTTATTGGCCCAGTTGTGATGATTTGGATCTTCTTCACATGAGTCATAATCCAGACTGAAGGCTGCAGCTCTTGATCTTGCTTATAACAAGCAAGGTTTTGTCTTCTGCACTATAATAGATTGTTAAAATTCTGATGTCATGTTAGCCATCTATTATAGTTTCTCAGATTATTTGTTTAACATGCACATTGAATAAGTATGGTGAAAGGATACAAGGCTGACACATACATTTCCTGATTTTAAACCACTTAATAATCCCTCGATCTGTTCACACAAACTGCCTCATGGTTCATGTTCAGGTTCCACCTGAGAACAATCAGGTGCTCTGGAATTCCAATTTTCCCCTATGGTAGCATTGGTTTGTTGTGACCCATACAGTTGGATACCTTGCCATAATCAATAAAACATAAATAAAGAACTTTTTCTTGTTCTTCACTTTGAGCCAAGATGCATCTGGTGCCAGCAATGACAGGCCCTTCTGAATCTAGTGTGTATTGCTTCTTGATCATAGGCTACCTTTGGAATGGATTGAATGTCAACCAGAAGTTTTTTGGTTACAGCGACTTAGGGTAATCCTTTCATCAGCAATGATGCTCCCTGCATCATTGAATATTTTGCCCATAGATTCTTTTAATATTGCAGCGTGAGACTTGACTTTTTCCTTTATTTCTTTCAGCTTGATATATGCACATTCATCTTTCTGATTTTCTAATTCCAAGTCTTTGCACATTTCACTATATTACTTGATTTTGTCCTCTGGAGCTGCCCTTTGACATTTTCTATTCAGCACTTTTACTTCATCATTTTCCATCGCTTTAGCCACTCTGCAATAAAGAGCAACCTTCAGAATCTCTTCTGACACAGACTTGGCTAGTTTCTCTCTCTTGTCTTTTTACTGGCCTTTTGCTTTCCTCATTTATACTATTCTTGATGTTACCACATAGCTACTTGGGTCTTCTGTCCTTAGTTATCAATTAGTAAAATTTATTCTTTACACGTTCTGGAAATTCAGGTGGAATATACTTAAGGTTCTATTTTTGCCTTCTTGTGCTTGTTTTAATGTTTTCAGCATCACTCTGAACTTACATGTTAGCAACTGATGTCTGTTTCACAGTCAGCCCCTGGCCTTATGATGGCTGCCGATACTAAGCATCTTCATAATCTTTCCACACTTCTACACGTGTCATCATTTACATTCCTATGTCTTCCATCTGGTGAAGTCCACGTATTTAGTCACAGTTTGTGTTATTGTAAAGTACTATTTGTAATGAAGAATTTGTCTTGTAAATTTTTATAATGCAATTTGCAGCTGCATTTTTATCAGTCACCAAGGTCATATTTTCCACATATTGTTCCTTCTTCTTTGTTTCCAATTTTTTTATTCCAATCACCAATATTATCAATACATGTGGGTTACAGTATCTGGTCGAATTCTTCAGATTCTTCATCACTGGCATTAGTGGTTCGTCTGTAAATTTGAATAATAATTGTGATAAATAGTTTTCCTTTTATGGGCATGTATATTGTCCTATCACAGGAAGAACTGTGCTTCAAGATAGATCTTGAAATGTACTTTTTAATGAATAGTGTGCTGCTTTTTGTCTTGAAGACATCATTCCTAACATAGTAAATCATATGCTTGTCTGATTCAAAATGGCCAATACCGGTGCATTTCAGTTCACTAATGACCACAACATCACTCTTTAAGCATTCCATTTCATTTTTGATGACTTCTTATTTTCCTAGATTATTATGCTTGTACATTTCACATTCTGATTATTAGTCGATGCTTGCAGTTATTTCTTGTCATTTTACATTGTGCACCAGCAGGAAATGAAGGTCCTGAAATGTTTCATTCATCCCTGCCACTATGGTTAACTCTGCATTGGGAAGACAGCTAGTCCTTCCTCAGTTATACTTTAACTTCCTTCCAGCTACAGGACTCATCTGACAGTACATCTGAGAGTGATCTGCTGCTGCTTCTCACAGGTCTGCGGTGGCTAACCACTCAGAAGTGAGCAGCCTGCGCCTTCGTAGTACTCTGTCCTTAGTCCAAAAGCTCCTCTGAAACCTGTCCACCTCGGGTGACCCTGCTGGTATTTGAAATGCCTGTGACATACCTGTCAGCAGCATGGCAACACAGAAGTCACCAAAGTGCAACAAATTGACAGGCACATAGTGACTGGTTGCCTTAGGGAGGGACAATTGATGGCGAGATACACTTGGGGTAAAAAATTTGAAGTAACAAGTGAGGCAAGGGAAGTTCAATAAATGAAGTGTCGTTTAAAAGGTGAGGTTATAAAGCAGAATGAGTGAAGCTTGAAGATCATTAATTCAATATTATATTTTCTAGAGGAAATGGTAATTCAGCCAGGGATGTTGATTTTGGGAATTTAATAATAGATGTTCATGATATGAGTTCAGGGGTACAATTCATAATCTAAATAAAATACTGGAAAGTTAAATTTGTAAAATGTAAGGGAAAATAAGTATGTGCTTCTAGATAATAATGGAGTACACTCTTGATTTAGGACTTGGACTCAGCATATTTTAAAATTATTTTTCTTTAAATTGTTAGAGTTTACAATATTTTAAATCAATACAAGGAAAATAATTCCCAATTCTCAGTCCTCAGTTTAGTATAGATATAAGTAAAATGAGCTTAAGGGATAATATTCAATTAAATGCCCCTTTTTTAATTTATGGGAATAGAAAGCCCTGTCTTTCTCCCCAGAGCAGCTGATGGTTTAGAAATGTGAAGAAGCTGGATGACGTGGAAGAGATTTGAGCCAATGATATGCAGACAATACAACCTTGCTTGCTGACAATGCAGAGAAGGATGAGAAGACCTTGCTGACGAAGATGCGAGACTGTGAGCTGCAAAATGCGTTACAACGAGGTGTAAAGAAAATAAACAGACCCACATGTAGACCAATAGACCACATTCGGGTAAATGGAGAAAAAAACAGAAGTTGTCAAAGATGTTATTTTGATTGAGTCAGGGAAGCTCAGGGAAGCAGCAGTTGAGAAATGAAGGGATATATTTGTTGTGAAATCTCTCCCACAAGGCCTCTGTCAAGCATTGAAGGGTAATATTCCCTTGCCTATGGTGGGTCCTTCCTTGAAGCTGTTCAACCAAACTCTTATTAATTTTGGTTATTTTTGTTAATATGCCAGAGTAATTTACAATAACTAAGATATTTTAGGTTAAAAGTTCTTTGGAAGTTTTGCGTCACTTAGCAGCAAATTTCATTCTGTAAACTCGTTAAAGGAAGTCATCGTTATTAGAGTCTGTGGGGATTAGAGAGCTGTAAGGGGATTACCTGACTTCTTACTCAGCAGCCCAGTGAATGTGTGCCCACCATGAGGTACTGAGCTGTAAATGCTGGATTTGTACAATTATATAAATTCCGTACAAACCTTATGTTACAGCACCTTCTTTTAAGGCACAACCTAAAACTAACATTCTTCTCAAATGCTTCTTTTTAAGTACTGTTTGCTGTAATGGATAGAGGGGCATAAAAAATGATAAGACATGATTTCTATTCTCAAGAGCTGTATAGTCAGTTTGAGGAGAGGATCTATTCATGTTGTTATTAGCATTTTATAGAATTTTAAAAGTAGCATTCTTTTAATAATACAGGAAAGTAACATCAGAGAAGCCTAAATTCATAATTTAAATTTAAAACATTTCAGTTGTATTTAAAAATAAATAAACTATTTCACACATAAAGATAACAAGCAGTGTTGTGAATTCTTCTTTGAGGGTGACTTTAATTATGAATATAATTTATTGTAACTAGAATAATTCAGGATGGCAAAAGGGATCAAAAACTACTTATTGGAATGAATAACATTCAGTTGTGTTTTGCAGGGGAGTAGGATAACGAGGCACATGCTGAAAGCTGTGATGTTAGTCAGGAGGGAGAATCAGTGCAATGGAACGAGGTCAGAAAGAAGCTACTTGTGTCAGGATGGTCCAGTGGTCTAGGGTGCCAGACTCAAGAAATAAGCTATTTGTGTAGATATAATGTAAAATTCAATAAAGATATTTTATTACTTTATGGTGGAGAGTCTCATTTAGTAAGAGTGTGGAAATTAGTTTGTATCAGTTATAATATTATCTACGATAATTGATTATAGGAGTTGATGTAAGATATGAAAAAATAATTATTAATTTATCATGGGGTCACAAGGGTAGGAGGGCTGGGAGGGAGGGGAAAAAAGAGCCAATATCTAGGGTTCAAGTAGAAAGTAAACTTTTAAAGAATGATTATGGCAACATCCATACAAATATGCTTGATGCCATTCCTGTATAGAATGCTATAAAAGCTGTAAGAACAGTGATTTAAAAAATAATTGTCACATCATAGTTATAAAATTTAAATATATTGACTCATTTAAAATGAAGAATTAAATTATCATGAAAAATTTTCATTATTAAATCAATTTTATGGCTGAGATAATATGTTTTATATAGACGCTAAACAGCTTTTTTAAGATCACAGGGCTAGTGAGTGATGAACTGAATTCAATCATTGTTATTTTAGAGCCAAAACCTGTGGCCTTTACCAGTAAACTGTTCCATTTCATTTGGAAGATTAGATAATGCTACACACAACCTTAGCAGGCACATTAGCAATAGTTGGGACAAGAGAAGAGCACAGTGACCCAGAATTAAAACTGGGTCTATGCCTGGTACTGCTGCAGTCAGAGTAGTAGGCAGCATGAAGAGACAGGTTGTAAAATCTAAAATAGCTTATTATTAGATGTAAACAGTGAAGGTAAGGTAAATCGTAAAGATTTTATAGGCATTGAACATGAATGATTTAGAAAGTGCTTATTTCCATTACACACAGGTTCATGTGAAACTCCATTTAGAAGGAAAATAGATTAGTTCAATTTCCCCATGCTGAGATTAGACTGACTTGCAAATATGAATATATTTATATCCATAAGGTGTATTTTTTCATATAGCACAGACAATCCCCGTAGAAAACAGAAATTAAGATATTGACAAGAATGTCTCATGATTTAATAAATACTTAAGAGTTTACAAATTTGTTGAGACACTGCAAGAAAAATGATCTATAGAACTTTATACTCCATAAATTGACACTGGTCTGAATTAAGAGTAATTTATTTTATTTTGCTTTGCAAAATATTGATCTATAATATATTGGAGCTAAAACACGAAGCAAAATAAAATGGATTCCAAAGACAAATCGTTTGAGAAACACTGCTCTAGGGAGTTACATAGTTCACCTACGGTCTATCAATATCAAGGCAACCTAGAATGACCAGCTGAGTTCCTGTATTTCTGGATATAAAGGTCAATTGCATTAGTTTTCTCAGAGCAGTGCGTGTCTGGCTGCTGCTCGTGTCTTGTAGTGCTATGTAACAGGAGTCTCAGGGCAGCACTGGGCGGAGCAGTGCTGTCCTGCACTGTACAGCTAGCAGAGCAAGCCAAGAGGCAGAGTTCAAATGAAACCACAGCCAGGCCACACCAACCGGTGAGTCATCCGTCCTGAAAGGTGAGACAGAAGGTGAATAGTTCAACGTGAGGAATAAAAGAGAAGGTAAACTTCTCTGGCATTGTTAGGTGCTACTGACTCATTCCCATGTCCAACTCACTGTGAACAGATGTACAATGAAAGGAAACATTGCCTGTCTCTGCACCATTTGCCCAGTTGTTGCCGTATTCAAGCTTACTATGTCAGCCACTCTGTCAATTCATGTAGTTGAGGCCCTGTCTCTTTTTTTGTTGATTCTTCACTTAATCAAGCATGATGGCCCTTTCCAGGAACCAGGAAAATGGACGGGAGTGGTGAGATTGGTTTATAATTTTGAATAACATATCGACAGATTGGTTCTTCGGGGTAAGGGTACTTGGAATTGTGAGAATGAAGAAGCCCTCTCGAGTGTAGGAGTTCCATGTCACAGGAGTAACGGGCACCAAACACAGTCATCTACAGAAGAAAGGGAGTTGTCAGAAGAAAGCGAGTCCTCAGAAGTTATTTCCGGTGAAAGCGATATAAGGATAGAAAGAGTAGAGAAACAGCAGAGCGGTAAAGATTTAGAGACATAGATCCCGCTCTTGAACCTCAGTAGAGAAGCTCTGAAGAGGAAAGACAAGGGCAATGCTTTCTAATTAGTGAGGAGATTGGTTTCTTAAGTACACATGGGGAATGGAATCTGTGATCCCTATTATCATGAGATCAAAATGTATAGCTTCCCAAATCCTCTCCTTTGAGTTGGGACATTTCCTAGAAGGCATATTTCTGGAAGGCACATGTGCCCTGGCATATCCAAATACTACTGACAAAGGGATGGAGCCAAACTTGTTTTTACTTCTTTAAACTATAAACATCGATGACCTTTCAATTGGAGGCACCTTCTAAGCAGGCCCGCGGTTTATGTTTTGGCATCAGTGGGGAGCACAATGTACAAATGCAGTACATCAAATGTAGTTTTATCCACCATGTTTTTCTCCAGGTACAAACCTGTTGGGCCGCTATAAGTCACATTTCCTTCTTTCGTAGCAGAGTTTGATGTGGACGACTGTGTTAGCATTACACGGTGAGCAAACGCCAGCGCTGGGCTTGCCAAGCTGCCCTTGAAGCAAGGATGCACAGTTGAAGTGGCAAACTTGATGAGCAATGTATGGAAAGTGCCCTCTGGTCGACTTTGCCACCATGTTTCCAGGTACATTGTGTATCCAGGACACATGAGTAATGGCGAGGTCAGGAATATCAGCCCTGCATATGAAAGGAACGATTTTGTTGCAGTTGTCAAAAAGCAGTTCAACGTAAAATACACCGCGTGTCCCTGCCATCGCAGTGCAGAGGAGGAGATGATGGTTTATAAAGGGACTGAAGATGTTGATCGTTGACAGCCAATCTTCTCAGTCTTCTTGAGAACACCAGCAGCAACTGCACTCCCTGCCTTCTTTTAGTTGAAAGCTCCCTTCTATTTAGAGTGCTTGTGACCATCGGCTGCGTGGACCAGGCTTTCATCTGTCACTACAGATCTCTATTCAGGGGTGGCCACTCTGGTTTGAGGAGCCATAATCACCATTTCAAGTGTGAAGAACACTGTTGATGAATATGTTGCCCATATACTGGGCGGGCCTTAAGAGTCATCCCTTCTTTTCTCCTTCTTTTGTCTCTCAGACAACCCTCCTCTGCCCACCCCCTGTAAAACATCATTGCGCCGTGGCATGCTCCATCCATCCTTGCCGTTGTGAACCTGCAGTCAGACGGACTATTGCTGCTTTTCGTCATACTCGCCCTCTTCACTGTTTTATCAGCAAAACACTGGAGCCATACAGTTTCTCATGCCAGGCCATCAACTGTGCCATAGTTCAGGGAGTTGTGCAGCTCCGGTCCTTCCACCATGCTTTATTGACGTGGCCGCACAGGCATGGCAAGGAACGCCGATTGCCTTAGTAGGAATGTGTAACTAATGGCTTGTTTGGAAGGCATTTCTATTTCCTTGTGAATGGTAAGGATGAGTATATTGGGATCCAAAATGCAGTCATCTCATATAACTCAAGGAATTTAGAACATCAACAGGCAGGCTAGGATTTCAAGGATTTTTAGAAAATGTGCATTTTAGTGCTATAAAGTGACGATTATTGGAAATACAGTAAAAATACAACAGCAGCAAGAGAGACATACCACTGCAGTATATGCAAACAATTGATCTCTGATGGGATTTTAGATTTCATTTTAATTTTGACACCCATTCGTGAATTGAGGACCATTTCCTGTGTGTGTGTATCTGCTAGACAGTTTCTAGATTATTATCTTCTTTAAAAATCATTTTATTGTGGGTTCTTACCACTCTTACCACAATCCATCCATCCATTGGGTCAAGCACATTAGTACATAGCTTGCTATTATCATTTTAAAAACATTTCATTTCTACTTGAGCCCTTGGTATCAGCTCATCCCCCACCCTACCTCATGACTCATGATAATTTACAAAAAAATGTTTATGTCTTACACCGACTACTTTCTCCCTTTACCCAGTTTTCTGGTATCCGTCCCCCTTGGGGGTAGGTGTGGGTGTTATGTGTCAATCATTGTGACCAGGTCCCCCTATCTCCCCCCAACCTTTCTCTTACCGTCCTGGTATCACCACTCTCATTATTGGTCCTGGGGGGTTTATCAGAAGGACCATTTTCTAAAGAGGCATTTTGCTTTGGCTTTTTGCAAGATCAAATATTGGATGTTAACTGCTGTTTGAAGTAGCAACAGCCCGGTTGGAAAGCTATGAGTTCAAGTTGTGACATTTACTACAGAAGTGTGTACCTTTACTGAGGAACATATAGTGGAAATAAATGTTAATGAGTGTCCTAGTGTCCTACTTAGACTAATTCATTCCTACTCTCTAACAGAGAAAAGGTGGTCAGAGTGATGAACTATTTCAAATGTATAAACCAGACTTAAGGAATGAAAACACGAGTAAAATGGAAAGTTATACAACCTTGAAGGAAGACAATTCTAAATCTTCTGAGACTATGGGATGATCGTGTTGCCCTTTGTGAGAGAAGTTTGGCATGATTACATGAATGTGATCTGATTCTGAGTCTGTGTGCATTTTTCACAGAAGTTCTTTATAGTAGGAAGTGGTTGTGTGACTAGGTAAGCGGTAATCTTTGGAAGCGGCCAAGTCAGTATTGAATTTTCAGTCGATCCTTCTCACTATTTCATCCTCAAAGAGAGACTGATAGGCATGCCTGTGCTTGCAGAGAAACACGTGTAGTCCACACCTGCACACACAAACATTGACGTCACACCCGTCCTCCAGAGACCAATTCCTACTGTCTGCCGATCACCAGACTTCTCGTGATCCCGGTGTACGTGATGATGCCTGTTAGTTTTACACAGCTGTTGCTGGTGTGATGAAGAAAACTAGTATTCTGAAGCCATGCAGGAACAAACTGTGCAAGTACTCTTCCCTTCAAGGAAATATTTGTGTAAAAACTGGGAATGCTGTGTCTAAGAAGGGAAAAGTAAAGTTAAACCTTTAAAAATTGGATATATCCTGGTGATATCATGATGTAGCCAGAATGGAAAGTTGGCTAACATTTCCCAAACCATATGCAAGATGTTTTGCAAGGTAACAGTGAAATCAGTTTGAGTGTCTCTTGTGATGACTACTAGTCATGACAGTCCAGTAACTTCTTTTGAATTGTTCCTTCAAAGACTACTTGGTGTTTCTCTTTGAAATTATTTCCTGATGTTTCTGTCAATTTTCCTTTTCCAAATTAATATTACCTTGCAAGTAAGAAATGAAAACATATTAGTTCAAATGTGTTTTAGATTCTTTTTAAGATTTTGAACCACATATTCCAGGTAATGTAAAGTCTAATGTAGTACTACTAATATAGTAGTAAATAGAGACTTTATTTTTTATCCATCTTAAACCTCTTTAGTCTAGATCCTCATTTCAGTTATCCAGCTTCTAAAACAATCTTGTATTTCAATTACAAGCTTAGCATAGTTTTTCTTCCCATTGCCTACCTGCTCACAGTACCAGCACCAGAACTTGAGACTGACACAGGGAATACATAAGTTAAGCAGTAAGCATTCCTTGTGTTTGTACACACCATCATAAAACAATGAACACCAGGATATAGATAAAATTGGGTGGTTGAGAGTATAGGTGTGGAGTTATTTTGCTTCTGATAGTTACTCAATGATCATGGATACACTTAGGCGATTCCTTTGTCACTGTGATGAGTGTAACATGTGTGGTTGTGTGAATCGAATGATTTAATATATACTAAGCCCTAGTGATGCTACCAGGTAAGCCTTGGGCTGCTAACCTCAAGGTCAGTGGTTCCTACCCAACAATCAATCCATGGAAGAAAACTGGGGCTCCTGTAGATTTACAACCTTAGAAACCCTAGACAGGGTCATGATAAGTCAGAATAAAATTCTGGCAGTGGATTTGGCTTTAATAACCACTTATAAACTTTCCTATAACTCAATAATAATTGGCTGGTTGGGGTAGCTAATACATTATAGAAAATATAACACATTTTTATCAAGGAAACAGATATGGACAATATGACATTAAAAGTAATAAAAGTATAACTAAAACAATTCTGTAGACATCCAAAACCAGAGCAAATTCACTGCCATAGCATTGATGCTGACCCAAGGTGACCTTCTAGGGTGGGATAGAACTGCCCCTGTGAGCTTCCAAGACTGTCATTGTTACTGGGAGGAGAAAGCCCATCTGTCTCCTACAGAGGCACTGGTGGTTTCAAACTGCTGACCTTGTAGATTGCGGCCCAATGGGTAACCACTCTGCCACAGCAACCCCTCAGGAGAAGTCGGGGAGTATTTTTAAGAAAGCAGCAAGGAGCAAGAGAAAAAGCAAGCTAGTGAGGCAGAGAGAGTTGTACGCATAGTTTATCTGACATTCCGGGTGCTCAAGTGAACGCTTCAATTTTATTTTCCCTGACTGCAACTTCACAGAGAAACATCCTGATTAAAACATTAAATCTCCTAGTAATTGCATTCTCATCACTAAACGACTTGCCAGATTCTGTGATAGCTTCCAGATTTACTGAAAATGATTCTGCAGTGATAAACGAGAAGCACAGACGTGGCCAGCAGTCAGTTGGTTTGCCTGGATATTTTTCTACTTAAAATTCCTGGAGAGTGAGAGAAATGAGGATTTTGTAAGATGTTACTTGGTGAACATCTAAGGGTTGCTTTGAGAAAGAGAGGTCATGGGCACAGAATCTGTGCTACATTAAGGTGCGCTATGCCAGTAACTGCCTGTTTCCATGTCGCATCTATGTACACACATGTGTGCACACGTGTGTCCATCTATGGCAGCAAATAGGGCAGAGTGTGTTTTAAACACCAGTTAACTTGCCCAAAGGAAAAGAAGAAAAGTGCTTTGATTTCGTGACTGCTGCTTCCATTTTAGGCTAAGATACACTGAAACTTGTGAAAGTTTGAACCTGTGTAAGGCAGAAACCTGTCATCCAAGGAATAAGCAAATGTTTCCTACAAAATAGCATGCGATAGAAAAAAAAATAGGGCCTGTATACTCTCAAAGGTAGAAAACTTGGGAGACCTGGAAAAACAAGAAAAGCTTATTGAATTCTAGGATTCAAAGATTTTTATTTACCTTTAAATTGTGGTAGAATTAAAGTTCTGTTTCCTAATTACTATAAAATATGATTTTTACACTTTGGTAATTATGGGTTATTGTTTTTTTAATACAAAATGTTTGCCATTGATTTAATTCACTTTCCTTGACCTAAAAGAGATAGAAATCAGACAATCTAGGATTATGATCAATGAAACCTACTGGGAGGTAAAATTGGTTCAATCAGACCAATTAGTGTTTTCATTGCTGTTAGTGTAAAAGAGGAAGAACCAATGTTTCTACTATTCTTTACCGATTCTGCTCAGGACATTATGTTCATTACGCTTTACCCGGAGGTGAAGCAGGTGTCTTAGGATACACTGTTCTGCCACCAGAATGTTACGTGCAGATAATGATGAGAACCTTTGCAAAATATTACTGCTCAATGCTGAGAAAAATAATTGACTCTGAGCTTTCCTTATTTATGCAATTGCCACTGAACGAGGGTCACTGGATGATTCCAGCAAAAGTCGTTCATTTCTGTTTTCAACAGAAGGTTCCAAAGAGAGAATAAACACTTGGAGGAAAGATTGATGTACGAGAAGTAAATGTGTACTTGACATTGGATCTAATAACTCATATCGTTACTCCGAAAGAGAATTGCACTTATCACTGACATATGAATGGAAGAGCAAAGTTAAAAGCATGGCTTTAGAAAGAAAAATGTGGTAGCTTTCTTTTTACTGATGTTTACTTTAATACATTTATGTTTAAGTATGTTATATTTTATTTTGCTTATTTACAATAGTATAAGGAAATATATTGAAATATAACTTTGGATATATTATGGCTCTGATATAAGAAGCCTCTGAAAATTACTAGTTAATATTTAGGAAATGTTTAGGGTATAGCCTTTTAGATGATGCTAAAACAAACACTCAGTATTCTGTATAAATGTAATTATTAAATAGATCAATTTGATTTTTGTTTCCTTTATTAGCTTACCTTCTTTTTGTGTGATTTCTGTCTCTCTCGCACACACACACGAACACACACACACACACACACACACACTATCCTGAATTCTCTTCTTGTAGGGGTAATAGCAAAGCGTACAAGTGTTAGCTGATCAAGAGTTTTGTGCAAAGTCAATGACGACTTCTTTGACTGTTGTAAAAGAATGATAGTCAGGTGGGCAGGTGAGATTGATTTGAAAATTCCATGCTGAAGTTCCCTCTGGGGGAGACCAGTTACCATTCGCTGTTAGTTATCTTCCTTACCAAGGGGGTGAGGGAAGGAGGACACCGTAAAGACAGTGTAGAAAATGCACAGGGGCAGTCCTAGCCTGCTCACAAGGTTCTGTGAGTGGCGTCGACTAGATGGCAGTGCGTGTGCGACTGACCAATGGGTATCTGTGCTCCTTGCCCACAATGCACTCTGGTTTCTCTCTCATCGTTCTTCCATATCTCCTGCTTCCCCTCACTTTTTACATCCTGTCTCATTAACTTAACAAAAGCAACCAAATCCCCAAGTCAGATTATAACTATAAGCATAGTGGTTAGCATTTACAGCAGTTGTTTTTGAGGAATATGATTCAATTCACTATCTGTGTCCTCTACAATTATGACTTTACCCCATGCCAAACACATTTACCTCTTAAACCAAGCACAAACTCTCATTTTGAAAGTCATCTAAACCATATATGGGCATATTCAATCTTTGGGTAAAATCATTTTACATCTGAGAGCTGGTGAAATCTAGAATACAAATGATCTGCTTTCAGAATCCATTGGTGGAATGGGCACATGGTATGCATTTCCATTACAAATGGGAAAAACCGAAGGGATCGTGGGCACTCCATTGTTGTTGGGTTCCATCAGATTAGCTTCAACTTGTGGTGAATATCTGTACAACTGAATATTTGTACAATTTGTACAAGTGGACTTGTACAATTACACAATTGCGCTTATGTTTGAGCCCATCCTTGCTGCCACTGTGTCAATCTACTTGGGGGAAGGTCTTCCTCTTCTTTACCAAGCATTACATCCTTTTCCAAGAATGATTGGTCTCTCCAGATAGCATATCTGAAACTCAGAAGAGGAAGTCTCACCATCCTCCTTCCTGGCTGCATTTCAGCCAAAATAGACGTTTTCTTTTCCTTTTTCTGCTGGAAGATCATGATTCTTCCAGTCTTCTTTGGGAATACCGTCACTTCACATCCCTTCTTCTTCAGCTGTCCTCATCCACGGCCCAGCTTTCACACGAGGTGAACGAAAATACCATCACTTGGGTCTGGCACATCCATCTTACCTTTTAGAGTCATATCTTTTTCCTTTTAGGCTTTAAAGATCTGCCCTTTGAGACACATCCTTTGCTTTCTCGGTGTCTGCTTTTTTTTGAACATTGATTGTAGATCCAAGTAAAATGAAATCCAAACAGAATGACACACTGGCATAAAAGTGGGGGAATCGGCCCCAACCAAGTCCCAAACTGGGCACCACAGTTCACATTCACTCTCAAGGTGGGGAATTAAGCCTGCATTCTCAGAGATTGCCTACGCCAGCGGTTCTCAATCTGTGGGTCGCGACCCCTTTAGGGGCTGAATGACCCTTTCACAGGGGTCATCCAATTCATAAAAGTAGAAAAATGACAGTTATGATGTAGCAACAAAAATAATTTTATGGTTGGGGGGTCACCACAACATGAGGAACTGTCTTAAAGGGTCAAGGCATTAGGAAGGTTGAGAACCATTGGCCCAGGCAGTGGCTCTTCCTTCCAGATTCTGGGCATTAGCTATACTCGCTGAAGTTTTAGTGGAAAGTCCTGGTCCCTGGTCTTAAGGCCCACTTGCTAGACCCACTGATTGGCACCTCTGCTCCCTTGGTTTCTGGCAGTCTCATACTGTTAGTGAGTGGGAAGCCCGCCCTAACAACCCCTTCCTGGTCTGCTCTACCCTTCCCTTCAAAGTGACAGTTTCTTCCTCCCTGGGGGCATCCCAGTGCCACTTCAGTCCCACACCCTGTCTTTGCAGTGGCGACGGGTGGAGGCATCCTGCAGGCAGAGGGAGGGGAGGAGACCAGGGCAAGCAGAGGAAGCACAGCTTCAGATTACGTAGAGAATAATGTGCTTTGCACGTCCGGTTGAAATGACATTTTTTTTCCTGCTGCAGTTCTGGATTTTCCACATAGCTCTGGACAAAAGAAAGCAGCAAGGCCTGCCTCGGTGACAAAACTTCTTTATTCTCTAGAGTTTGACGGGAGCTTTGCTTTCCCTGGCCCCAGGCACCCGAGTGACAGTGAGCACACCCTCCATTAGCAGACTGGAAGCCTATCTCAGGGACACTCCCTGCTAGAGCCTCAGCTTCCTTTGACCCATCTGCAGCAGGGCTGGTCCCCAACAGCACTACATGAGGGAATGACCTGGAGGAAGCATGCGAGGACACCTTTCAACCTTCATAATATTACGTTTCAGCACCCCCAGTCTTTTGTGAGGAGAAAGTACCTGTCTTTCCCCCATTTCTTGCTTTCAACATGCAGTTCACTCAGCCAATGCTTTCTGAGGACCCCCTATACACCATTGACTCTTTGCCCCTTTCTTCTTGGTATTACATAGACAAAACCTGTGATAGCCACTGGGAGTACAAACATTGGTCACGGGCTCATACGCTCTCTGCTAGTGTCCTAGCTGTCACAGCATGTGTCTTTTCCCACTTATGCCCGGGGGTGGATTTGCTTCTTTTATGTCTCAAAAAGGATCAACTTCAAACACACCTTTACTGATAATACCTCATTTACGGAGCAACGACGCACCCGTTCCCAGAAGGGATTGCATCCACACGTATAGAGGTAACCACTCAAAACCCAAACCAAACGGGATTCCAAGACTGCTAACTGCTGGCGGGAGAAGAAAGTCCAGTCTTTCTCCTGAGGAGCTGCTGGTGGTTTTGAACCACCAACCATGTAGATCACATAGGCTTAGGCTTATCAAAAGATATTTGGGGAAGACCAAAACTATAACCTGAGTTAAGGGTTGGAAAGGCAGGCATAAGGTTTCTAATGAAAACAAATAAGTTTTAAATGATGTGTTTGCTAAGTACCTTAGAAAAGAAGCTTGTATGTGCCCAGTGAACAGGAGAGTCCATTTATTTTGTGGTTGGGAAGAGCTTTTAAGGGAGGATTACACTTGACTTAAAGGGGAGGTGCTTGTGAAAGGTGCAAAGCGGGAAGAAGTGCGGGTGGAAGAGAGGTGCCTTCGTTTGCACTTACCACTCTTCTGAGAACCTTGTGAACTCCAGAGGGAAGGTGTTCAGTAAGGCCTGGAGGTGTCAACCCATGGTGTCATTTTGCTCCGTGGATTTTATGTGTATGTTGTTATTGTTGTGTGCTGTTGAGTCGATTCAGAGGCTGCAGTCATTTTCAGATAAGATCGCCATGCCTTTTCTCTCCTGGCTCCACCATAAGGTTGGACGTTTGCTCCTTCAGCTAGCAGCTGAGCTTTACAGCCATAGTGGCCCCATGGTGCGATGGTTGCCATGTTCCAAATGGACTCAACACCATGTGGCTACAATGCATGTCTAGAATACTACAACAAAATAGAAGCCTTGCATTGGAAAGCGTGTAATAAACTTATTTTTGGCAACTGCATGTGCAATTCAATTAAACACATGTGTTTGTGCTTTCTACAGCAAGGTACAGGCAGGGAGGTGGCATTGTTATCAATGGGGGACATTTTTTTTTTGCCAAAAGATGACGGCATTACTTCTTGTGGAGACAGACATGACGGTGCTTTTGATGCGTTGGGATGTGTGCTGGAGTGACTGCCATTTGTAGTGTGCTGTGTGAGTTAATTCCCTTCCCAGCATTGTCATACTGACTTGTGAAGTTGTTCACTCTCAGAGAGTGTCTGCATTCAATAGCCTTCACCAGACTTACACCTCTAAGAGGAGAGCAGATCAATGCATCTTGGATCTTGATTCCCTAGAAACAATCTAGTTTGGGCATTGCCATCAGGCAGTATTATCTCTACTGTAGAAATGAGGCAGCTAAGAGGTTATGAGATTTGTTCAAAGTCCTACAGAACCTTTCATATTTTTATACGGCCTTTTCCTCATAAACTGAAATGTTTTTTTTCTTCCCCCAGGGATATTTGTATTAGGAAGTTATACTCCTGTGAGATGAGATTAACTCATCTTCTACATATCTCGCAGAAATGTAGTCACACAGCGATGGCTAAAATCCAAGGTACTTGATCTTGGGTGACTTTTTGAACTCTGTTTTTAGTATGAAAAGTGAACATGACTCACTCTAGCAAAAAACACAGTGTCTTTCTGACACATCAATAAGAGGCAAAGTGTCAGAAATAATAAACTATGACCATGAAAACTGTGAAGAGGCAAGCTGCTCCCACATCCAGGGAACAGTTGAAGTATTTTTTATTAACAATGTAAAAATCACACTTTTAACCATCATGAGGAAACACACATGTTGAATTATGTTGGAAGCCTTGCTGAAAATAGTGTTTCTCGAGAAGTCTCTGCTCTATCATATGAATTCCTAATTTATCTACAGGTTAGAATATAGGTAAGGCAGTTGTCTTAGGGTAAGTGGTGTGTGTGGGTGTGGGTGTGGGTGTGGGTGTGGGTGTGGGAGAGAGAGAGAGAGAGAGAGAGAGAGAGAGAGAGAGAGAGAGAGAGAGAGAGAGAGAGAGGAGAGAGAGATTTATATAAAGAAAATGCCCCATACATTTGTGGAAGCAGAGACAGGTTCAAGTCTAGGCAGGTTCCAAATTCACAAGTCATGTGTTAGCCTGGAGGCCCCTCCTGTCTTTTGTAGTTGTGAGCACCGATGAGGCTAAGATTAGTAGGAAGATGACAGGATAGTGGCTGCAGAGGTCAATGAATCCCAGTTCAGTGGGACAGGCTTGTGGCTGCAGAGGGGAGTGAATTCAAGGCTGTGAGGTTACATGGCAGGTTTTTATTATTGACAGAGCATATGTCAGGCAAATTTGGCTCAAATCTAGATCCAGCAAAAACACTTCCACAGTTATAGTGGAAGCAGCCCAGAAAGAGTTCAGAAAGGAGGAAATGACCTTTCAGTTGATGTATCAAGGCTGTGATCTGAATTTAAGGCTATTACATCCCATCCATTTTTTATACCATTGATTGGCTGCTCACACCATACTCCATTATGGAGGTCATTGCATGTTATGCCACAACATGCGGATGACTTACCTTCCAAAACACTGAGACTCCTGCCCTTGCCATATCTAACCACCCCCAGTGTGAAGTTGTTGTTGTTGTTTGGCTGTATTCTGTCCTTTCACTCCCTCTGCTCTGGAATGATTCTGTGGATCCAAACAAGAACTTCATCTTGCTAGGATCCACTGTCCATACTCATGGAAGCAGTAGTCAAGAGAACAAAGGACATGCTGCATTGGGTGTACAAGGTTTCTTTAAAGTGTTGTAAAGAAAGGATGTTTCTTTGAAGACCACAATGTTCTTGACCCAAGCCATGATGTTTTCCATGGCCTCCTCCTTTACGTGTGAAAGTTGGACATTGAATAAGGAAGACAGAAGAAGAATCAATGTATATGAATTATGATGCTGGCAAAAAGTACTGAAAGTACTATGGACTGCCAAAAGAACAAATAAACTGTCTTGGAAGAAGCCCAGCCAGAATCCTCCTTACAGGCAAGGATAGCCGGCCTTTGCCTATGTACCTGCATATGTTTTCAGGGGAGAACAGTCCCTGGCGAGGACATAGTGCTTTGTAAGGGAAGGAACAGCACGAAAGAAGACCTTCCTTAGGACAGATCGACATAGTGGCTGCATTGATGGGCTCAAGCATAAGAACAATTGTGAGGCTGGCAGGTGGCAAGGGCCAATCACCGGTTCATTGTGTTGTACACAGGGACCCTATGACACGAAGGGACTTAACAACACTTTGCATCTTCAAGCTGTCACTTTGTAGAAGGGTTTCATTCCCCTCAGAGTCCACCAGAAGCCTCTCTTCTGTGCCAGCCTAGTAAAGTCTTGGGGCTGAGTACCTACTGTGGTAGTTATATAATCTGGTGTCAATTTGGGACCTTGAGTGGATTAAGAGTGAAGGGGTGCAGTCTAGTCTGTCAGTTGGGCAGTAACCAAGAGGCCTCTGTGTGGGCAGGGTCTTCCCCTGAGGATTCTGGGAATTCCTGTATTTCCTCCTTGGAAGTGGGAGACAGTCTCTTGGCTCACTCCCAGAGAGACTTTGCAGCTGACAAGACACATGGAAATATGTTAGTGCCCTGAGCTGAAGGAACCACATGGCAGCCCCTGCCAGCGCTGAGATGCTTCTACTCACACTCCACAAGACTCCCCCCACCCACTGGCCTTTGATCTTCCAGCATTCGGCATCAATGCATGTGATTCATGAGTCTGAAGAGGACTTTATAGGTTGGTATCGGACATATAGGCTAATATTGAATTTATGAACTTGATCTGGACTTGTATATAAATATTTTTCTTATACACATCTGAGCGTCTATGGATTTGTTTCTCTAGTCTACCCAGACTAACACACCTATCTTTCTGAATCTTTTTTATTCTGCTCCTTGCTCTGATTATCTGATAAATTAATACTACTTGCCGTTTTAATGACTGCTAATAGATTAATGCATCATAATGACTGTTAATGGCTTAATCTGCTACACCTCCTGGGTAAAATATTTGCATTTTTAAAAGGCCATTTTCGAAATAGAACTTCATTCAAAACGATGGCTCTTAGAGTGTGAATCTAAGAAGACCTGCTGACAAACCACTTGGGAGAAGTAGTATGTTGCATTGATCACGTTTTAACATCTAGGAGAGGAAAGGTACATTCCAAAAAGTGGTATCATAAGAAAACACTGCGTCACGAATGGGGAAAAAATCCCTTTTCCCCCTAGTGATGCCTAACATAACAATGGGTTCAACAATCTGTCACATCTTAGATTTGATGAAGTATAGTAGCTATTTTTGCCACCCATTTAAGCTGTACCTTCTGGTGGTTAATAACTATAAGATGGGCAGTCTGTACCAAACTTCTCAGGATCATACTTCACTCCCACAAACTCAGTTGACCGCCACACAAGCTGATCGGCATAAATAAGCACAGATCTGAGCATCATTAGCATTCTCTAACTGGTTGCTGTGCAATCGCCAATCAAATTTCCCGTGTGTGTGTGTGTGTGTGTGTGTGTGTGTGTGTGTCACTGAAAAATTTTTCCAAAACTTGGTCAAGGAGAATGTGTATGAATTTAGCCTTGGGAATGGCATTCTACTTGTAACAATAATTTACTGTTTTAAAAATGCCACTTGTAATACTTGGTTCTTATTTGTCTTACGTTACTATGGGAGAGAAAAACTAATATGAGTAAATCCTACCAAGATGCAGAGCTCGCTCGCTGAGGATGCGGAGATATCAGCGCTAGCACAAAATGCCTATCCTGTTAAAGACGGAAAGGCTTTGTATCTGTAATTACTGATCATGTGACACGCAATTTCAAATAAAAGAGCTAGTGTGATTCTTTCTTTTTTGAAGACATTAGAAACAATTGCAGAATAAAAAGCAAGCTCATCAACAACAAAAAAATCAGTCAGAAAATTGGCGAAAATTCAGCTCTTTGTGCTCTTGAGACTGAAGGCAGTGGTGAAAGAAAACTCCAATTTCCCACCATGCAAATCCATTGTCTCCTTGGAGATTGGGTTACTCTTTGGAACAGATAACTAGTAGCATTTCTCTGGTAAGAGGAAAATTATTTAAATAATTATTTGCAAATTGTCTCTGCTTCCTGTCTCTCAGCCCAGGTCATTGCTGATTTCCCCCAGGCTCCACATCCCTGCTTGGGTAATCCCTCTTCTACTTCTTTAGGGGATCTTTGGATTTTATTTCTTTTTACATTCAAAATTGGGAGAGTGGATATAATGATTTTGAAAATATCTAATACTGGTTACATTTTCTCTCTGTGACAGGTTTTGATTTGGACTATTTAATATTTGTGTGAACTGGGCTTAAATTTACCTTGTGCCGCGGCATACTCTGAGATGTTTACAATAGGTTGAAACCAGGCACGGATTTTCCAGAGCTAAATTTATACTTCCCACTTAGGAGGTTTCAGACAAGAATGGTGACATTAAAAACATTTATGCCAGTTTTGTTCATGGAGATTTTAGTATTGAAAACTACAGTAACTTTGAAACGTTAGTCTTAATCCACTAGTTTCTTCATGAACATCTCAGCCTGGATTAGTACTTCTCAGATTAGGGATTTCCCAAGAGTGGATAAGGATTAGGACACGAGATTTTTCCCGTGAAAGCTGAACAGCACCTGGTGAGCCAAAGTACGAGCGTTGACTGAGGGCCGGAGAAGGGTGCTGCACGCAACGTAGAGGAATGAGGGTGGCAGAAGAGGTAACACGTTCCATCTTCACATTTCTGCAAAGGAGCCCTCGCGGCACCGTGCTTAGTGCTTGGCTGGTAACTGACGTTTTGACAATTGGAACCCATCGCCCATCGGCTTCGTAAAGATGGCGTCCATGAAGACGCTACGAGCCATTCTGTGCTCCACTCTGTTCTGCAGTCACGATGAAAGTATCTTGCTGGCAATGTCTTTACCTTTTTTGGGGGGTGGGGGACAACCCAGAAGCTCTGCAAATGAATGGCTGATCTGATGTAACAGCACAGTTGTAAACATTGACGTTATATTTTTGTGTGTCTGTATGTTTTGAACGTTTTGACTGGACTTTCTTGTGAAACTAAATCCTTTAACTACCACCTTGTCACAATAGGAATATGATTTGTGTCCTTAGAAAGTATCCATGATGCCTGTGAGAAATGCTGTTTTGTCAAGACTGGCACCTGTGAGTCTACTGCGACTGCAGCAATCGTGCTCAATAATGAGTCACCATCCCTAGAGAGTTCTAGAAAGGGAATAGCTAGCCAGATCGTGCACAGTTTCAGCATTAAGCTGCCAAGAGAAAAGGATTTCCGTTAGATGACCTCTAAGTGTCCCTTCCAGCTCAGTAATTCTGTGAGTGTGTGAGTTGATGTACAACAGGGACTGAGCATATCACATAAGTCTGTGCCATTATGTTTAGTGTGTCTGTGTAGATTGATACACACAGCTACTGCATGACTGGGCTCAGCTCTAAGAACCCGTGTAAGGATGGCACAGACTGGGCAGTGTTTAGGGGGTGGTGCACTCGTAGGGCTGTGGGGAGTTGGCAGCAGCTCCATGGCACCTAACAGCAACGCCACCTGTGCTTAAATAGAAGCAGACATATCGTGCTCACAGTATCTGGTGAATGCTTTTGTTAAGCTGTGCTTTCTTCTAAATCTATTCAGAATATTTAATCGGTGTGTGCATGTGAGTGTGTATGCTCACATTGTTGTTGCCACAAACACCTTACCATAGGACAGTGGTTCTCAACCTTCCTAATACCACAGCCCTTTAATACAGTTCCTAATGTTATGGTGACCCCCACAACCATAAATTATTTTTGTTGCTACTTCATCACTGTCGTTTTGCTACTGTTATGAATTGGGCGATCCCTGTGAAAGGGTCATTTTATCCCCAAAGGGGTCGCGACCCACAGGTTGAGAGCCACACCTGTAGGACCTAGTAGTGATCCTCCTGAAGGTTTTCAAGACTACACATCTTTACAAAAGAAGAATGTGTCCTAGTTCCCCTTTGCAGTGGCTGTCGGGTTCCAACTACCAGCTTTTTCTATTAGCTTCAATGCTTGACCACTGTGACACTAGGGCACCTGTTTTGTTGCTGTTGGGTACCATCAGATCACTTCTGAGCCACAGCCGCCAGGTGCACAGCACAATGAAACACTGCCTGGTCCTGGGCCATCCCACAATTGTTCCCATGTCTGAGTGCATTATTGCAGCCACTGTGTCCGTCCATCTCGTTGAGGGCCCGCCTCTCTTCTGCTGGCCTTCTCTCAGGACGGATCTCTCCTGACAGCCTTGGCCATGTTGCTGTTGTTAGGCACGCTCAGGTTGGCAACAACTCATGGTGACCATATGTACAACAGAACAAAGCACTGGCAGATCCTGTGCCACCCTTAAGACATTTGCAGTATGTTGGTCCATTTTGCAGATGACTGCGTCATTCGATCTCTCTTTCAATGAGCTGCCCCTTTACTTGCGATGCTAGCTTTCTCTTGGGACCGGTCCCTCCAGCTAACATGTCCACAAGAAGTGAGATGCAGTCTTCGTTATCCAACCTTCTAAGACATGTTTATTCTGGCCATTCATGAAATATTCAATATTCTTCCCTAACATCATCATTCACATGCACCAATTCTTCCCCAGTCTTCTTTATTCATTGTGCTCTTATCACAGGCAGAGCAGGTAATTGAAAAGGCCATAGGTTGGGTCAGGTACACCTTAGCCCTTTACCTGAAATCAGCATCAGGATTGAAGGGTGGCTCATTAATAACCTGCAAGATAGCAAGAGAGACAACATTGCTACTGAAAGTGAAGAGGACTTGAAGTTAATTGACGAAGGTTAAAGACCAGAGCCTTCAGCATGGACTACACTCCAATGTAGACAACACAAAAATCTCCACAACTGGACCCATTTAGCAAGTCATGGTAAAAGGAAAACAAAGTATTTCATTTCCGTGCACTCAATGTCCGTGGAAACAGCAGTTCAGAAATTAGATGAAGCATTACATTGAGTAAATCTGCAGCAAAGGATGTTTTTAAAAGGGTTGCAATGTTTTATTTTTAAGTATTTTTATTGGCGTATACCTAACATAACATACAATTTAATCGTTTGATCATATTAAGAAGAGTTGTGCAGTCATCACCACCATCAATTCCACAGCATTTTATTCTCATATTCATGGGTGTTAGCTCCTCATTTCCCCTATCTTTCCCTCCCAGGCTCCTAGGTAATTATTAATCTAGTTACCGTCTTTCTAGAGTTACCTCTCCTGGATTTCATATACAAAAAAACATACAAAACACAAACAGAAAGCAAACAAAACAACAATGATTATGCAAAACAGAAATATACCTCAATCGTAAGAAAGCAGATAATATTAAAAACAGAAACAACTTTAATATGAGTCAAAAGGGAGATCAGATGATAACATGTTACATTTTATCCTAACCGTATCTGGCCCACTTGACTTTACAGTGCTCTGTGGACTGTGTTCACAGAAGATTCACTGCAGGCTCGGTCCATGTGCAGTCTCAGCAAATGAATTTTGAGCTTCCACTGTCATGCCAACCAGAATTTATGCTTTGATAGTATTCCCTCCTTCAGATTTGGATTTCATTATTTACAATCCTTGGATCACACAGGCTGGTCTGCTTCTTCCCTGTGGACTTAGTTGATGCTTCACTTAAAGTGGTGCTTGTTTTAAGGCAAGCCTTTAAGACCCTGGATGCTATTATTTCTCATAGCTGGGCACCATCCGAACCAAAGTCCAATGACTGCCAATTCCATAGCAGTGGGTCACAGTGTTTTTTTTTTTTTAAAGAAGCATGTCTGTCACATTAAGAACTAAGATGCTGCTATCAAAAGATATAGCGTCTGGGGTTTTAAAGCTTGAAGGTAAACAAGCGGCCATCTAGCTCAGAAGCAACAAAGCCCACATGGAAGCACAGTAGCCTGTGTGATCATGAGGTGCTGAAGCGGTCAGGTATCAGTCATAAAGAACAAAAACCATGTCATTGTGAATGAGGCGGAGTGCGGAGTGGGGACCCAAAGCCAATCTGTAGGCAATTGGACATCCCTTTACAGAAGGGTCATGGGGAAGAGATGAGCCAGTTGGGGTGCAGTATAGCAATGATGAAACATATAACTTTCCTCTAGTTCCTAAATGTCACCCCCCCCCACTATCATGATCCAAATTCTACCTTACAAATCTGGCTAGACCAGAGCATGTACACTGGTATAGTAGGAATGGGAAACACAGGGAATCCAGGACAGATGATCCCTTCAGGACCAGTTGTGAGAGTGGTGATACCAAGAGGGTGGAGGGAGGGTGGGGTGGAAAGGGGGAACCGATTACAACTACATATGACCTTCTCCCTGGGGGACAGACAAAATAAAAGTGGGTGAAGGGAGATGTAAGACAGTGTAAGATATGACAAAATAATTTCTAAATTATCAAGGGTTCAGGAGGGAGGGGGCAGTAGGGAGGGAGGGGGAAAATGAAGAGCTGATGCCAGGGGATTAAGTGGAGAGCAAATGTCTTGAGAATGATGAGGGCAATGAGTGTATAGATGTGCTTCACACAATTGCTGTATGTATGGATTGTGATAAGAGTTGTATGAGCCCCTAATAAAATTATTTTTTAAAAAAGAAGTAAGATGCATATACTCACACATTCCTGTCTACCTGTTTGTGTTTCATATTTGAGCAAACTCACAAGGAGCCATAAAGACTCCTAGGAATGAGATACATACGCTTTCTGCCATTAGCTGTTTTGTGATCTAGCTGTACACAAGGTACACTCACAATGTTGGCCAAGTGAAAGATATGGCCAATTATAACATTTTTTTTGCATTCTTACGCTAATAAGCAGGTATATTGTGGTCCAAGTCACATGCTGATTTCTTCATGTTGCTGCTGCTCCTGCCTTGGGGCCCGAGGCTTTTGCTCTGTGGCTGGGCCCCTGTAGGCTTTGCCTTGCTGCCTGAAAAACTCCTGCACAGGAGCTCCTGACCCTCTGCTGCTGGATCCTGCCATGTATTCCTGGCCCATGGGACTCTTTACCACATGTCGCCCATACGGCCCAAGTGAAGGGAGATATGTAACCCCAGTATGGGGCACACTCATACTTCTTCGACCTTCACAGCTAGTATAGTTCTTTCAGTTCCTTAGGCAAGTCGCCAAGTTAGAGGTATCTGACTTGGCACTACTGCAGGACGAGCCCTGCATGCATCCACCAGGTCATCCCTGTGTGAAGCTCACTCAAGCCTCAGCCCTTCACAGGCAAATACGACAGCTGTTTTACCTTGGTGGCTCCTGCACTGTGGGCCAGCCAGCCCACCGAAACTGCCTCTCCTCATGAGCCAGCAAGAACACCACCGATATGTCTTGCCATCTTGAGCTATCTGCAGTGTTCTAGCTCTCTCTTCTGGGGTTAACTGATTCTCAGAGCAGGGATATTGGACTCTTGATTAAAAAACAAACAAACAATCACACAAACACTCATCTCCAGAAGAATTTTTGATGGTGTGAGGCCCCACTAACCTCTGTGAGATTGACCAGGCACGTTTCCCCACGAAGAACCCCCCAGTCCCCAGTGGGCCATAATTCATGACTTTGCACCGTCTGAGCGGAGCATTTTGTTGGAGGTACATGACCATTCCTGCAGAGTCCACATCATTGTACGTATTTATAATATGTGTGCACTGCATGGACAACACATGCAGATTTTGAAGTTTTATGTCTCTCCTCGAATGTTCGTAAAAATCGTTTCCCTCTCATGTAAATGTGAGAGAGCTGTGTGTTTATGTTTCATTTTAAAGATGGCCAACAGCAGATGAAAGACACATTTGTTCTCTAGGAGTTGGAAAATAAAGTGTATGGCTTGGTCTGGTGTCCAGTGAATTTATCGATACTAAAAGAGAAGACGTGTGGAAAAGAATATACATTCACTTGCACTTTGTTATTGTGTGTAGAATGCTGTAGAGTTTTTTAGAATAGTTTTTCTGAGAGAGGCATGTGACAGCAGCAGATTAAACATTTATGCGCATTGTAGCTTGGCTCTGAGTCTTCATAAGTACACTGGGTCAGGAATCCACATAACAGTTACACCAAGAGACTGAGCATTCATCCACATATAGAACATATTTGCATTTATGACGAAAAGCAGCCTGCTCGATCATGACTTATATTGCAGTCATTGTGGGATAAGTTCAAACCACTGTGTATCATTGTTTGTAGAACCAACCAATGTCTGTTTATTGAGAATGGCATTGTCTACAGGACACTGAACAAAATATAGTGATTCCATCAGAATGTAGACTTGCTCCTTGATCTTTGTTACTTTTTACTTACATGGAAGGCAAAGCATTTTCAAATTTTAATTTCTGATTCCCATTTAATGCCTCAGGAGCTATTCATAGCTGTGTGCATGTGTGTGTACACATGAGCTTGATAGCAAATATAAATTCACAGATACTAAAGGACAATCCATTCTTGGTCACTTACTCCCAGACAGTAGTGCTAGCACTTTACTTCTCCTAGACACTGCTTGGCCCTGAGTGTGTTGCTGCTGCCAACGTGCCATCTGGTTACTCTGTCGTCCCTAGTCAGCTCTCATATTTGATTAGGAAGAAGTACTTCTTTGGGCAAGATGATAGATGCCACCTTTAATGAGAGCCAAAGATTTCTTCCTCATATTAGGAAAAATTGATAGATATCAGCAGCAACTTGAAATAGAAAAATGGAAGTCCTGCTGATATGACTTCATGAAAATACTACTGACAAAAGCATTGCACTTATATGAGACTCATTGCTATGGAGTCAATTCCCATAGAACTGCCTGTGAGGGTGTCAGGCTGTGATGTTCATGAAGCTCACTGGCCCCTCTCTCCCCCAAAGCGGTTGGTGGCTTCAAACACTAGCCTTTTGGTGAGCAGCCCAGCGTAACCAGCTCCACTAGGGATCCATTAAGCTTAGAGAACTAATGCAAATTGAAAACCCAAACCAATCTACTGCCATCGAGTCAATAAAAATTCATGGCAAACCAATAAGACAGAGTAGATTGGGATTTTTTTGAAGGCTACAAACCTTTATGGAAGCAAACTGCCTTATATTCCTACCATGGATCAGCTAGTGGAATAAAAATGCCAACTTCTCAGTTAGCAGCCCATTTGGTTAAGGCACCACACCAGCGGACTCCTTGGGTTGGGGAAGGATCAATCAAATTAATGTTCTCTTAAGGGGAAACACGAAGCCTTATTGGTGTAGTGGTTATGCTTTAGCATACTTACGTCAAGGACAGCAGATTGGAATCATGAGCCACTCCTCGGGAGACAGACAAGGCCTTCAACTCCGGCAAAGAGTTGCAGTCTGGAGCCCCCTGGGCAGTTCTAGTCTGTCCTTTAAGGGCTGTGATGAGTGGGAGTCGACTCAATGGAAGAGTTTTTGGTTTGGAAAAGAAAAGAAAAATCGAAAGGAGTAAAGTTAATCTAGGATCATGTCTAAAAGTACGTTTGCCTTGCTTCTTGTTTCTGCATTTGCTTGATTGGGAGGTTATTATGCTCATACTGGGTTAAATTGTTGAAGGGATTATGGATAAGGTAGCAGATGCACCCAGTCAAGCCTCCCCACCCCCCTCCATACCAGAACAGTGATTGCCAGAGATACTATTTAGGGCAGAAGGTAAAATGAGACCTTATTCTCCTTGCACCTTTGCTAATTTCATGATAGTCTGTGTATAGGTGGAGTCTGAAGTCTGGCGTGAAACCTACCCATCAGTTTTGTAGGAATAATGCAACAGATAACTACAAAATGATCTGTTTGCTCCTAACCCAGGACCCCTGGTGGTATAGTGGTTATGTATTGAGCTGCACCAGCAAAGTTAGTAGTTAAAAAACGATTAGCCACTGTGTAGAAGAAAGTCGAGGCTTTCTACTCCTGTAAACAGTTCCAGTCTTGGAAAGCCACAGGGACAGTTCTAACTTGACCTATAGGGTCACTATGAGTCAGGATCGACTGGTTGGAAGTGATAACATGCACGTTTTCGGTAACATGCACGAACTGTCCGTGATGGCCAAGACCCTTGCTGGCCTACATCATTGAATACATAAGCTAGCGAGGACTCTAATTTGAACTTGCAAGAAAAAGACGCAGCCTAGGGGGAGTCCGCCTTTTATGAATATTAGCCGTGGGAGTAAAGGATGGGGTAAGGAGAAGAAAAGAGGCATCATGCATGAAGGCTGACTTTTAAGCTCCAGTGACTACCAGTCATCATCTTCAAAATAAACAAACTCACTGCTGTTGAGTCAATGCCAACTTATAGCGACTCAATAGGACGGGGTAGAACTGCCCCCGTGCGTTTCCAAGACTGTCACTCTTTACTTTTGAATTTCCCACCTTGTGGTTCACAGCCTAACTAGTAACCACTGCACCATACCAGGGCTTCCATCTCCTATCAGAGGAAGGAGCTGGGAGGGTGAGAGACCTGGAAATATTCCCTCTCAGACTCGTCTCTAGTGAGGAGTGGAAATCTCATCATTTCTGTAGCTAGAAGTAGAAATGGGGGTGAGAAAGATTCATCACAATGATGAGGAGCACGATGTTGTTCTGGGATGGGCACTTGGCTGCTGACCACAGGGTCAGTTGAAGTTGTCCACTCCCATAAAGATTTGCAGTCTTAGAAACTGGTAGTTACATAATCTGGTGTCCATTTGAGAGGATTATGAATGAAGGGATGAGCTCTGTCCTGTCAATCAAGATATAACTAATGAGGCCTCTGTGTGGGCATGGCTTTCTCCTGGGAATTCTTGGATCTCTTGTTTTTCCTCTTTGGAAGTCGAAGACACCTCTCTGCTTATTCCCTTGGAGACTCTCTACTGACAAGACTCTAGATTCTTGTCTCTCCTTGAGAGACACTCTGCTGACAAGACACATGGTGCTGGGAACTGGCGAAGCCACACGGACCGACCCTGAAGCAGCTAGACCCGTGGAGCTGGAGAAGCCACATAGAGACCCATGCCAGTGCTGAGATGCTTACAAAGCCACTGGATCCACAAGACTTCCAACCCATTGGACTGTGATCCTCTTGCATTCTGCATCATTTCATGTATTTCATGAATATGAAGAGGACTTTATAGACTGATATTAGACATATGGACTAATATTGGACTTATGGACTTGATCTGCACTGGGCTGGGACGTTTTCTCAATATTCAATTGCTCTTGTATATAAACCTCTCTTATACACATATGAGTCTCCCTGGGTTTGTTTCTCTAGTCGACTCTGACTAACACAGAAATCCTACATAATCCACTAGACAGTGGGCTTTGCTTATTTATTTTTTAAAGAAAAGTATAGCCTCTTTGGTAAGCCCAAATGAACAAAATTGAAGCAATAATAAGTTGCATTTCACAATATGTAATCAGGAGCCACTTACTGTGATTTTCAAAATGTGCATATTTCTGCCGTACAATGAAGACAAGTGTGCATTAAGCTGGATTATGTAAAAGCTAATGTGCCCTATCCTTTATTATTAAACCATGTACGCACATAATTCCTGGCTAATAAAAATTAATCATGAAGATTATTTATATGACCAATGTAGCGCATAAAAGAAAGATGATCAAAACAACAATTTCCTCCCTTTGGAACAGTAGTTGCTTTGCTACAAAAGGAAGCTTTTTTTAAAGATGTAATTTACAGATGATCAGACTTGAATACAAATCAGTAGGAACAATTTAATAAAGGATGCTATCAATATTTTCCCTTGTGCTGTACATTCCACATGTTTAAAATAATGTAAAAAAAGAAGAAAAATTAGAATGTCTCTCCAGAGAACAATTTGCGCACCACACATAGCTGAATCTTTCCAAAAAATAAAAAAGAATGAGATGTTATTATCACCTCAGCATGCAAATCACCCCCATTGAGCATTTGAGGAGCAATTTCCATGTATTGAAGGCAGTCATGCATCATTATTCCCTAATGCTCATGATTACTCTATTTGTTAAAAAGTAAAATCTTATATTCTTAAATTGAATGTGCAAGAACCATAGATGTGTATTTTTTTTTGTACATTAATCTTGATTCCAGGAGTCATCTGTGAGATGTTTTCTATAGATCCCTAAGGCAGGGACCCACTCGGCTTCATTCTGAGACAAATCCCATGTACAGGGTGCATAGTGGGTGATCAATAAATAGACAAAGTTCATAAGTGAATGGGAAATCTCAGGCTGGACATAATGCAGATAGTTTACCCTTGTAGAATGATAAGGATATTGAATTTGGAATTGAATAAGTAGAATTAATACAAGGTCATATGGGTGCTTGGAGATAGGTTTCTGTTCATGGAATTGTTTTGTAGATTAAGAAACACAACAAAGACAAAAGCATTTGGGAACACTAATACTATAATGTATTTTTCTAAAAGTTATTGTTTCGCTAGATTGCCTAATGAAATAGCTCTGTTTTCTCTTTTATATCAGTTGTCCAAGCAGCCCTGGCAATGTGGTGTGTTGGGCTGCTAACCCTCCAAAGCTCTGAGGAGGAAGATGAGGCTTTCTGCTCCCATGAAGACTGGCAGCCTCGGACACCAGGGGAGGCAGTTCCACTCTGCCCTGCCGGCTTGCTATGAGTCACAATCAATCCCGTGGCAGTGGGTTTGGGACTATCCGGCTCTCAACACCCACAGGGCTGTGTATCTTGTGCTATACTATCATGAGAAGTC
This sequence comes from Tenrec ecaudatus, assembly GCF_050624435.1. NCBI lineage: Eukaryota > Metazoa > Chordata > Mammalia > Afrosoricida > Tenrecidae > Tenrec > Tenrec ecaudatus. The sequence continues at coordinate 132,399,805 of NC_134532.1, read as the reverse complement.
TGAACTGAGTCGATGGCAGTAAGTTTGGTTTAGGTTTTATACTCTTCAATGAAAGCTGAGATAGTCACTAACTACTGCTTTTGCTTGTGACACTACTATGCCTCAGTGGTATCAATGGTTAAACTCTTGGCTATTATCCAACAGACGAGCAGCTGATATCTCTAGAGGCACCTTCCGAGAAAGGCCTGGTGATCAACTTGTTAGCAATTACAACCAGTATAAGCGCCGTGAAACATACTGCTGCTAAAGGGTTGCCATGAGTCACAACACCAACTTGATGGTAAATAGTTTTCAAGATATTACAAAACCCCAAAACAATAAAAGCTTCAATGCCATGAAGTCAATGCTGGCTCATAGCGACGCCTTGTGGGTTCTGAGACTGAGTGTTTACAGGAGCAGAGAGCCCAGTCTTCTGAGGAGCAGCTGATGGATTCAAACTGCCTCTCTCTCTCCCTCTCTCTTTCTCTCTAACCCATTTTGTATAACTGGAGACATTTAAGAAGATACAAGTTTCTTCCTAATATTCCTAAAGGCACACGTATTTTAAACCTTTTAATAACCTATTCTTTGTATGTTCTTAAAATGTCTCCAATTTTATTAAAAAAGTGAGAAAAATAGAGCAGAAAAAATTGCTATATTGATATATTCAATACATTTTCAAGAAATCTGATGCGTATTGCAAGGAAGGTAAAGATAACTGGCATGAGAAAATTTGAAATTAGAACTTTGTTCTAATCTTAATAATAGAGTAGGGTGATCGATGGGTATTTTAAGAGTTTAAACACTTACAGTGTATCAACTGTAGATTCTGCCGCTTGTCTGACACTTTGTTTTATTGTGGTGGTGTGCATGTTCCTGTGATGCTCGAAGCTGTGACATGTGTACTTCACATGCCAGCAGGGTCCCCCAAAGGGAACAGATTTTAGCAGAGCTTCCAGACTAAGAACAGACAACGAAGAGCATGCTGAAGGAAGGAAGACGGTGCTGAAGGAAGAAGTTAGGACTGCACTGAATATTGCCCAAAACCAGACTCCAGGAATCGGAATACCCATTGAAATATTCCCCCAAACGGAAGAACTGGAAACGTTCAATTGTTTGTGTCAGGAAATCTGAAAGACAGCTACCTGCCAACTGACTGGACGTGATCCACATTCGTGGCCATTCCAAAGAAAGGTGACCCAACAGAGGCTCCAAATGAAGTGTGATATCACACGCAAGGAAAATGTTGCTGCAGGTCATCCAACAATGATTGCAGCAGTACATTGACAGGGAACTGCCAGAAGCTCGGGCGGATTCACAAGAGGACATTGGCCCTCAATAAGATCATTTATTTATTTATTTATCATTGCTGATGTCAGATGGATCTTGGCTCAAAGCAGAGAATAACAGAGAGAGAGAGAGAGATGTTTACTTGTGTTCCATTGACTATGCAAAGGTATTCAACTGTGGGAACCACGATAAACTGTGGATAAGCTTGAGAAGAACGGGGACTCCAGAACACTTCATCGTGCTCATGTAGAACCTGTGCACGGATCGAGAGGCAGCTGTGAGAACAGCACAAGGGGACACTGCATGATGTAAATTCAGGAAAGGTGTATATCAGGGTTGTATCACATCACCATACTTGACATATATATGCTGAGCCAATAAGAGAAGCTGGATCACATGAAGAAGAATGTGGCATCAGCAATATAAGAAGGCTTATTAACAACCTGTGCTATGAAGATGTCACAATCTTGTTTGTTGAATGCGAGGAAGGCTTGACCCTCTTTACTCAAGAAGATCATTTCAGCCTTCAGTATGGATTATAACTCAATATAGGGAAGACCAATACTCTCATAACTGGACATCATGATAAATGGAGAAAAAGTTGAAGTTGTCAAGGATTTTGTCTTTCTTGGATCCCCAATCAGTGCATATTGAAGCAGCAGTCAAGAGATCAAAGAGGCATTGTATTAGGTGAATCTGCTGAGCAAGGCTTTAGAGTGTTGAAAAGCAAATATGTTAGTTTGAAGACTAAGGTGCACAAAGCCACCTTATTCTGCATTGGATCATTTGCATGTTAAAGTTGGACTTTGACTATGGAAGATTGTAGAAGAATTGATGCATTTGAATTGTAGTGCTGGAGAAGAATATTGACATTACCATGGACTACTAAAAGGACAAACTTATTTCTTTTGGAAGAAGTAAGGCCAGAGGGCTCTTTAGAGGCAAGGAAGGCAAGACTCTGTCTTATTTGTCGTATGTTGGACATATTGTCAGGATGGAACAGTCCCTGGAGAAGGATATTATACTTGGTAAATTGGAGGAGCATAGAAAAAGAGGAAGGCCCTAGACGAGATGGAGTGACATGGTGTCTGCATCAATGGACTCAAACCTTGGAATCACTGTTTGGATGACATAAGACCGTGCAGTATTTTGTTCTGCTGTGCTTTTGGGTCAGAGCAGACTCGATGGCCCTTAACAACAACAAACAACAACAACTGTAGATTTAAGGAGCATGCAGTTATTCACTCAATTAACATGGCTATGAGTTTTGGTGTGGGTTAGTCTATTAACTTGCATCGCCTTAGTAAGTCTGGGGGACTGTGAGTTAAATGTCGGGCTGCTAACTGCAAGGCCATTGGCTCAAACTTACCAGCTGCTCTGAGGGAGAGAGATGAGACTGCTCCTAAAAGGACGTATTGTCTTGGAAACCTAAATGTGGTCACTCTGCACTGGAATTGATTGACATGATGATAGTTGATTTTGGGTTTTCACTAAGTCAAGTGGGTTAACAGTAACAGTAGCATGCCTTAAGGAGATAACAGCTCCCAAATTTTAGTCTAAGGCAGTGTTATGGTTTGGAGCTATGTTTTTACCACAAATTGCCTAGGTCTGAATTCTAGTCTGCCTATTTATAAGTAATCCATTTACCCTAAGCCACATTTTTTTCTTCTGTATAGTGAGCATACCATTATCTCTGCTAATGTGCTGTTAACGAAGAGTATATGAAATTGTGACTCAAAAGCAGTTTTCTTGGTGCACAGGATCAGTGACTGGCGGCATTCGTTATTTGTACGCTGGTTGCCCTGAACTTTCCTTCAGGTACTTATGTAGGCAGCGCCATACGCTATGGACACTGGGTATTATTTGCCAGACTTCGGCGACGAAGAGATTGGGCTTTGTGGCATGTGGTGTAGTGGGTTACATGTTGGACTGATAACCGTAAGGTCAACTACTCAAAACCACAGTCTGGGAGGCCCCCAGGGGGAGTGCTACCCTGTCTACCAGGGCTGCTATAAGCCAGCGTGGACTCTGTGGCAGTGAGTTTGATTTGGGGTATGTTTTAAAAGCTGTGGGTCTATCAATGACTTCATACTGTGTGCATGCACATTTGTCCAAGTGAATGTGGAGCATTCTATTGAACTATAACTCTCTGATTTTCTCTTTTGTGGTCTTCTGAATTGATGCTACTAATCCACTCTCTGTCTGTCCCTGTGGATAGTTGGCAAACCAACAGTTAAATAGATTGAGGGGTAAAATGGCACACTTCATTTATCAAAATTTTCCTTGAGTTGGGAGGTCTGAGTTTTACAGCAAAACTAAGAACAGATTTGGAAAACACTGAAATGGGCTAAGAGGAAGTTGCGGAGAGCCTTTTAAAAAACATCTAGTAGTCTGTAATTTTTCCCTGCCTGCAGTTTTCAGATGTCTGGGAAATAGTCTCACAGGAAATATAGGGAATGAAAGACTTGCTTACTTTATCTATGTACTGCTTTAAAATAACAATGGCCCTTCTCATATCATGCAGCTTTTAGCCTTCTTTCAGGTATTTACCACTTAGTATATATTCAGGCATATCTGTCACACTTTGATAAAAGAAAACTTTAAAAGTCAGGTAGCCCTAACCCATTGTTTCGCCCATGTAATTATCTAAGCAGTAGTTTATAAAAAAAACATTACCTTTGGGTCTTTGATGTGACTGTAACTGCCTTTCCTGGGACAGAGGTGACAGTGAAATATGAATTAACACAAGGTACATGTTGGTGGTATATTGTAATAAAAAGAGGAATGGAATTCTAATAGCATCCCGTGCCATGGTGAAATGTATTTTTTGACCTATATCATTGCAACTCAAGACCTTATTTTGGTTGTAACATAAATTCAGAGGCACGTCACCCTGGTGAATTTCATCTCTGGAAAGATTCAGCCTTTGCAGATTTCTATTCTGGATCCACATTCAGCGCTAAGAGGGATGCTCATGGACCTTTATATGTCAAAAGAGCGATTTCAAATAAATCCCTACAGAGATCTTTAATGGTATTGAGCAAACTCATCAATAAAAACAGAGTTCCCTTTACAGAAAGAAAGTGATGAACAATCAATAGAAACTTCATATAAATAGCACGGCTTTGCTAGTGGGTATACCTTGAGATCTTTGAGATAATTCACCTTTTTTATGTAATCTGAATTTATTTGTGCGAAACATTCTTTCTGTCTAGAACTTTCTAATCATTTCCCCAATGGTTTTACTTTTCACTCTAAAAAAGTAATCGCTGGATTTTAATTAATTTCTTTGTCCATTTCAAAATTGTCATATACAGCAGAGATCTATATATTATCCTGTTTTTGTTTTTCTTGGTAAGAAACCTATTGGTGTACCCAGCTGAAATGAGCAATCTTTGTATTTACAAAAAGTAATATTTCAATAGGTTTATAGTTTTGATCTATTTTCTCTTTCTGAGATTTAAACTCAACAATGTAAAAATTACAAACTACAATTGTGACCTAGAAAATTTAATTAAAATCCCACAGACAAACACTGTAAATATTTTAATAATCTGTGAATGTCAAGGCTGGAGAATTGGCATGAGGAATGCGTCGGAACTCTGCTTGTTGTTTTCCTTTTCTCCCCAGGAGAACAAGTCAAAGTTGTGGTAATTTTGCTGAAAATTCTAATTATCTGGTTAACTTATTTGTTTCCTAAAAATTATTCTCTCACTTTAGTCTAATAAAATTCACTCTGTAATTGTGACAGTGCTAAAGGTTTTGTTGAAATTTAAAAAAACTTTTCTAATTATATAATAAAGCATAATAGCATAATCCTTTCCCTTCAGCATGGAAACAAAACAAAACTCAAAACTCAAAACCCCAAATCCATTGTCATAGAGTTGATTTTGATGCATAGAATTGCTACATAGGGTTTCCTTGACTAGAAACCTTTATGGAAGCAGACAGTCTCACCTTTCTTCCTTGGATTGGCTGACAGTTTGGGACCACTAAACTTGGGGCCAACAGTTCAACACTTCACCTATTAAGCCACTGTACTAATTGGTGGAGTGCTTATGTGTTCTACTGTGATCCCCATAGTTGGCAGGTCAAAACCATCAGCCGAGCCTCAGGAGAAAGATGGCTTGCTACTCCCATAAACTGTTAAAACAGTTAGTGTCTTGGAAACCCACAAAGGCTTCTATGAGTCAGCATTGACTCCATGGCAGATAGATTACTTTTTTTAACTAACATTGGGCAAGTTGTTGGCCTCTAATAATCTCCAGCAATATTATTTATTTTTATTTGTAAAGTATAAAAATTAAATTTGTATAAACAACATTTATACCAACTACTTCAGCTTCACATTTTCCTCTATTGCCACTTTGCTATTATATTACAAATTGCTAGACTTAATTGTTTGTTTATTGTTTTACAAACAGTGATAGCCAAAAAAGCAAGCAAGCAATTGGCATCCAGTCAATTCTGACCACTGACCTTCTGGTGTGAGAATTGAACTGTGCCCCAGGGTCTACAATGATGGATAATTTGAAAGTAGACCTAGGTGCCTTCAGTATAAAAGGTGCCATTTATATAGACTCAATATAAATAAAACAGAAATCTTCACAGATGGACCAGGAAAGTAACATCAGAATAAACAAATCTGTTTGTCAAAGACTTTCTTTTTCTTGAAATAGCAATTAATGTAGCAGGCAAGTTATCAAATGACCTTGTTCAATGGGCACATCCATTCAGAAGATCTCTTTAGAGAATTTAAAGAAAAAAATATTACCTTGATGATTCAGTGAACCAGATCCAAACCAATGTATTTTTAATTGCTTCAAACAATAGTAACTAAAGACTGAAGTACTGATGCCTTAAACTGTGGTGTTGGTGAGGAATATCAGGTATACTGTGGACTGCTAGAGAACAAACATCCGATTTAGAAGCAGTGCAGCCAGAATTACCCTGGGAAGTGAGGACATTGAGACTTTGTCCCATGTACTTTAGACATCCTTAAGAGGGACCAGTCCCTGGAGAAGGCTATCATGCTTGGCAACATACAAAGACAGCAGAAAAAGAGGAGTGCCTTCTGTGAGCCAGACTGACGGATTGCAACCATGGTCTGAACAAACATCGTCACAAGTTTAAGGATAACGTAGGAATAGGGAACATTTGGGTTACCCAAGAGATTGGGATGAGTCCCAGTTCCCCCTCGCTGCTCCCAAGGCAGTATGCAACAACAAAACCAACTCACTCCAGGCTACTTTTAGTCATCTGTAGATGGATTACCAGCCAGTCTCATTAATCATTTGCAGCATCCAGCGTCCCTTTGTAATTGCCTGGAATATAGTATTGCTAAGATTCATATTCAAGACAATTAGAATAGTGGTCAATTGTCTAGAAACTTGTAGGGACATCAGACCTCGACACTTACAACAGTTTTATATCCGTATTTTGTATTCAGGTTAACATTGGTTTCAGTAGTTTTCCACCCCTGTTTACTGTATTAGTCAGGGTTACACTTTGTTGGAAACCTTGATGGGCCAGTCTCCTTACATCTGTACTTTTCTATTGCTCAAAAATCTTGGTATTTACTGTTCATAGACAAGGAAGCCACAATCCAGCAAAATGACTTTCCTAACATTGCAGACCAAGTAAGGAGAAGAGGAAAGGTTCAAATTTTTGTTTTCTTACTCTGAATTTGTATTTTTTCTGACTGTTAGTAATCTAATCCTTAGCACTTAGTCACCTGGAAACTGAAACCAGTTTGCCATATTTTGATATTTCTTTATGAAATTGTATGTTCTAGCACCATCCCATACCTAAAACATTTTCGCAAAGTACCATATGTACTCATGTATAAGCCGAGTTTTTCAGCACAAGAAATGTGCTGAAAAACTGGGGTTCGGTTTATACATGGGTCAGTGGTACCTCCGTGAGGTGTAACATCTCACTGGGGCCCCCAGGTAACAGGACTAGCACCCGTTATCTCGAAGGTGATTGCCGTTTCTCCACTGTTCATTCAAAGCCCCACTGACACTATTAAATGTTTGTTTACTCACATCTAACCAATCAGAGCTGTCCTATGACATGGATGGCTCCAATTCTCAGAAGCACTGGTAGTGATGCACTTACGCCAGCAACTGAACTGGTAAGGATGTGTATGTAGCTGCGCTCCATCTCTCCCCTCTGGTCTCTGTGTTAATTCACATCCTGCATCCCCTGCCCACAGTGTCTCGCACCCCTCCTCCCAGCTAACACGTTGCGGGGAGGGGTGGAGGAATTACCATGAAAGTTCTTTGTCAAAGTCTTGTTATTTTTTAATTCTATTAGAAATGGATACTCTTGAACCAAAATAAAAATGCCGGTCTTATGAGGCTGGTTTCAAAATGCAGGTGTGTCAAGAGCAGAAGAGAGCAATAACAGTATTTCAAGTAGGGAATTCTTTGTTGAGGAAAAGCAAGTGAGGGGGTGGCAGAAAATGAAGGCTGACTTGGAACAGATTTTAAAAGCTAAAAAGGCTCATCGTGGTTTAATGTCTTTTTATGGGGCTCTAGAGAATGAATTACATAAATGGGTTATGGAGTGTCGTCAAAATGGTTACTGCATAACAAGCATGGGAATTTGCATACGTGCACTAGAAATGGCCAAGGATGACAAATATAAAGCACCAGGCATTGAAAATTTTGCTGTGTCAGCAGGATGGTGTACCCACTTCATGAATAGGTTTGGCCTACTATGTTTGAGACAAAGAACAAAGATTTCCCAGAAATTGCCACAAGACCTCGAAGAAAAATTTATGTCATTCCAGTCATTTCTTATGAAACAAAGAAGGATGTATAATTATGACCTGGCAGATATTGGGAATATGGATGAAATTGCCATGACTTTTGTTCTTCCAAGCAACAGAACTGTGGCAAGTTTAGGAGAAAAAAACATTTTTTCTCAAAACCACAGGAAATGAAAAAAAAAAACACTTTACAATTGTTCTATCATGTTTGGCTAATGGAACTAAGCAGCATCCTGTCATGTTTTTTAAAAGACCTTGCCTAAAATGGTCAATTTACAACCAAGAATTACTGTGCATGCACATGTTAAAGGCTGGATGGATGAAGACGGAACAAAAAAATGACTGGAAGAAATTTGGAACTGACGACCAGGAGCAGTGTTTAAGAAAAAGCCCTCGTTACTTGTTTGGGATATGTTCAGAGCCCACCTATTGGATAACAACAAAAATAAAAGGGCAAATCTAGTAGTGACTTTAGCCGTTATTCCAGGTGGGCTTACATCTTTACTGCAGCCTCTGGATGTACCTTTGACCGTGTGTGAAGGATATGACATGAATGGATGTCATCTGGTCAAGTCCGACTAACAAAAGGAGGACATCTCATGAAGCCTGACATAGAGTTAATAGCAAAGTGGGTTTGAGATGCATGGGAAGACATTCCAGAAGACATGGTGCAATGTGCCTTCCAGAAACGTAGTATTAGTAATGCTGGATGACAGTGAAGACTGTGCTTTGTGTGAAAATGACACAGCGATGGTGATGACGGCGATCTCAGTGAGGACAGCATCTATGATGACCTCACACCAGCTGAAGCTCTGCATTGGGATACAGATGATGAGGAGGAATCCAGTTTTGAAGGATTTTAACTCAACATTTTAGCTTGGTTGCTGATTGAGCTCAGGGAATAGTACTCTTAAGGTATCATTATTGATACCTCATTATTTTTGTTGAACCTATTTTCCACTTACTGTGCTGGTTTACTAATGTTAAATGACTTGTCCTTTTCTTTATGTTTTTTATTTAAAATAAATATTTAAATACATTACCCCACTGATGTCTCAATTTTTAGTAATTTTATTTTCCTTGGTTTAGATTATTGAAACTCACCAATAGCGTCTGCATTTTCCACCCTAGGCTTATACTCGAGTCAATCAGTTTTTCTGGTTTCCCAGGTAATAATTAGGTAACTTGGCTTATACTCGGGTTGGCTTATATTCAAGTATATACAGTAATTTCTATCCCTGGTCTAGATTTAATTCCTTTTGAAACCGCTCCTTAAATTCTGATGATTCTATAATGAGTAAAAACTGCTCTATTTACATGATTTATTTTTTAGATATCATTTAAACATTTGCAAAGAATCCTCCAATAATTTAATTTGTAATAACAACCAGTGATGAAAATATCTTAATTTTTTCAGTGTGTATCAGAAGTAATTTATTATCAGCTGCAAGCCTGAAGGCTGGAAGTTTTAACACAGCCAGTGAAAACTCTGGACTAATTCAAGTTAGAAGGTCTGAGATAATTTATATTACACAATTATATGAAAATCAGAAGCAAGCATTGTACTTAAAAACTAGGGCTAATCTAGAGCCTTTTAATAAATGGAATGGTTGCAGTCCACCATCAGCCTAAACATCGGATTCAATAAGAAGTTATTTGACAAAGGAAGAGAGGGCCTTTTGTTTAAATTAACTTTATATTACATTCCCAAACCAAGCTCGCTGCCATCATGCCAATACAGACTCACGGAGATCCTATAGGACAGCTTAGAACTGGCCCTGTAAGTTTCCACGACTGTCATTCCTTATGGGACTAGAAAGCCTCATCTTGCTGCCATGCACTGGCTGGTGATTTTTAGCCCCATGTGTAACCACTGCACCACCAGGGCTCCTTTGATGGTATATTGCCACCTGCATTTTGAAAGTGTTCTTTTAGCACACAGTCAACTTTTGCTACTTGTGATCATCATTTCAGTATTTCTGTAGGTTTTTCCCCCCATAGGTAATATATTATGGGTTAAAAATAATCAAAACTCACTGATTTTGAATATAAGGTTATTGCGAGCAGTTATTTGGATTCCAGAAAAAGCTGGTGGCGTGTGCAAACTAAGTACAAAGAGGCATATCGAGACAAGAGAAGCAGCAACTGTTGGCAAACCATTGGCTAATTATACCATGATTGATTGAACTCTTCACGGTAATATAATTGGCTCTCTTTACCCACAGCAGGTTACTTCTGGCCTCACTGCTAACAAATTGACCCTTCACAGACCTGCAGCCATGGAAACTTTGAGATTTGAATCAGGAGGGTTGGTTTAAAGCAAATCAATTTCTAGAAAACTACAGAGCATTTGCATTGTTGCCTAACGATGTCTGCAGGCTCTTTTTAGACCAGTGGGTTTCATTATTTTTATTTTAGATTATGGTTTTATTGGAACTTCTTCCATATTCACAATTCAATAGTTCAAAAATCAAGAAGGGATGTACAGTCATTACACAATTTTAGCACATTTTTGTTCACTATACTCATTATTAGTGTAATTATTATTTTAAACTGTGGCAAAGCTATACACAACAAAACCTTCTCCAACTCAATGCCTTCTACATGTGTCTTTCAGGGGGCATTGAATATACCCTGCTTTGAAACCATTATTGATGTCCCTTTTCAAATTTTTCCTGCATCATTGGCACAAACTCAATGCCTCCCAAGCAAAGACGTTTCCTCCTTCACCTGTGGTAGCCAATGGTCAAATTTGGATTGGTTTTTTTAAAAAGTAGTTTCCTTGATGTAAGAATATACTTCCATTATTAAATTCCTTCTAAAAAGTTCTAGTACCCCCTCCCCACTCCTGCATTCATTGTTTGCTCCCATATCCCCTCATGCTCCCTCCCCCTCCCATGGGATGGGTTATCGTCTGTATTAATCCATTTTTGTCTGTGTTTCATAAAGTGGGAAACTTAATATAAATAGTTAAAAACAAAAACAATGTGAAGCAGAAAGAAGAAATTAATAATAAAACTATGAAGATATTAATACAAAATGTGCAAGAAAGAAAAGCCCACCAACAGTATGAACAATGCCTGTGGGGAAAGTTCTGTTGCAGAACAGACTAGAACCGTTCAAGCCCATACCACATTTGAGTTGGGTCAAGACAGGGAGGTCGACTGGCCAAGTAGCATGTGAACCACAGTCCGACCCACTGTGATCAAGTTGAGAGTCATCTGTCTGGGAGTAAAGCTGGCAGAGTTCCTTGCTTGTGGGCCAAAGGGATCCCTGGCAGGCTTTGTAGTTTGGATCTGGATTTTTGTGGTTAGTATTCAGTTTCTTGGAGAAGAAAAAACAGAAATCAAAGTAAGAGGTCTGTTACAATTTTTCTCAACAGATAAAATTTATATACATGGACAGATAAATAGGAAATGCTTTCTAACTTCAAGAATTTTAGTCTGACAGGCAATCAGCATTTTTGGACTAAACATTTATGGTAAAATATAACACATACTTCCCAAATAGTATTCCCCAAATGCTTCAAAATAGAGTCCATAACTCTTTCAAAATTCTAAGAATATGAAAAGGGGAATTAACAAAAAGTCCTACAATCTGTCACAAGAAGTTACAGCTATCTTAGCTACCTTGAGTTGTAGAAACTGCTTTGACTATATCATACTCTTTATCATTCCAAAGATAAAATATGAATATTAACTCACCACTGAACCAGAGTAGCAGTGACAATGAATAATTCAATTTGCACTTTTGTGATAGGGAAAATGGGACCCCCCCCCCCAAATTCAAATATTCTATAAGGTCTTCATTAAGCCTTAACTAAAAGCACTCTGCAGGAGAAAGACAGGACTTTCTACTCCTGTAAAGAGCTACAGTCTCTGAAACCACAGGGGCGCTCTGTCCTGTCCTGTGGGGTTCTATGAGTCAGCATTAACTCAATGGCGGTGAGTTTAAGTTTGGTTTGGAAACAACACAAAGAAAATCATCTCGGACAAGGGAGACCATAACATGTACACAGTACGAGACCAAAATTGAGTCCTTTTATCTCTGTCTCCGTCAGAACTACGCAAACAGAAAAAGACCAGGTTTGGGAAACAGGCAATTGGAAATCTGAGGCCTCAGCCACCTGGTCATAAGATCTGACTTATGACCAGGCAGATAGATGACTCTGAACCATAGTCACCAAGACGCCAACGTTTCACTTAAACTAGATGACATGACTATTTTTGGTCATCTGCCTTCATCTCCATTTTTTCTGAGACAAAGCAGCCATTCTCTGGGTGTGCCTGGGTACTATTCATAACTGCATTGCTGGCTTCCTGCTGAAGAAGAACTCACACGATGTCTGCACTTAGTCAAGACTCAGTCTGGAGTTGAGGCTCTCGCCGTAGACCCCAGCCTTCCCCAAACAAAGCGCGTTCAAGTTCAAGTTCCAGTAGAGTTGCTATAGATCAAAGTATATTTATTTGTACATTAGTCTTCAAACATTTTGGGGGGGGATGTTTCATTGTCTTTTAATTCCACTTTTTCTACAGACATTTTCAAAGTTCTACTCTTATTCATTCCATGCAACCTGTTCTAGGCATGGTGTAGAATTTAAGCACCGAGTCCTGGTGACACAGTGAGTATGCGTCAGACTGGTTACATAGTGGGTATGCGTTAGACTGCTTAACTGAGGTCAGTAGCTTGAGCCGCTAGCTACTCTATAGGAAAAAATAAAACCTACTACTCCTGTAAAGATTTCTTGGTCCACAGGGGCGGTTATATTTTGTCCTATTGAGTTGGTATGAGTCGGAATAGACTTGCTGGCAGTGAGTTTGGTATTTGGCCTCAGAGAAGCATAAAGGTAAAATACCGAAGCCTGTGCTTGGTCTATACACTCAATTTAGCTATGATATAATTAAATGGATGGAATAGACAAGTGTTCCTCTGTAGAAAGTTACTGACAGCCACATTTCTGTGTTTGGTTTGAGTTTTTCTAGTAGCTATATTTTGAAAAAGTAAAACAAACCTCACCAATTTCAATAATATTTTATTCAATCTGATATATCAAAAATTACTGTTTCAATGTGCAATAAATACAAATAGTAATAAGAAAATTGGTTATGAAATGGACTGCTAACCACAAGTTCAGCAGTTCAAAATCAACAGCTGCTCTGTGAGAGAAAGATGGGCCTTTATACCTAGTAAAGAGTTACTGTCTCAGAAACCCTGACCGATATGGTTGCTATGGGTCAGCACTCAGTTGATGGCAGTGACTTTTGTTGTTGTAGTAGTATTTTTTTTAATCCTTCAAATAATCTTTTACTGATGTTTGTTTCTTTTTAAAAAATAATTTTATTAGGGGTTCATACAACTCTTATCACAGTCCATACATACATCAATTGTGTAAAGCGCATCTGTGCATTCATTGCCGTCATCATTCTAGTCTCTCCACTCACACCGCTGGTCCTGAAGGGATCATCCACCATGGATGCCCTGTGTTTCCAGCTCCTATCTGTACCAGTGTACATCATCTGGTCTAGTCAGACTTGTAGTTTGTTTTAAGGCAAATATTAGTCACATTAAAAAGGCCAAAGCCACTCATGGCTACTTGCTGGCATATTGGAAAGTTCCAGATGATGTTAGAATTAGAGTTATTGAGAGAATGTTTATATGAACCATGAGAAGGAACACACAGAATTATGCAACATTTTTCTGGGTCTTGAAATTTAGGATTTATATAGGTAAAAGGGAAATGCCCTTTTGGCTGTAAGGAGGAAATGCAAGATTCTGAAGCATAATTTTCTAAGTTTTGGAGCTTCTCCAAAAACCAAAACTCCCTGCCAGTAAAGTGATTCCTTAGCAGCCCTATAGGGCTGGTGAGAACCACTCATCACCCAGGCTAATCCCTCTGCTGGGTCTTTCTAACCCTATAGGGCAGGTCAGAACTGCTCACCACCCAGACGAAATCATTCTGCTGGGTCATTCTAACCTCATAGGGCAGGTCAGAACTACTGACCACTCTGCTGGGCAATCACTCTGCTGGGTAATTCATCAGACTAAATTTTCTTAAATATCAGGTTGTAAATAAACACGCACCTTTCTGAATCCAGTCTGACATCACCTGCTGGAGTCCTTTCCCATCACCGCTCTTGCCATCCGTTGCATGTGGAACCCACAGAACAACTGCTTGGCTGCACTGTTCTAGTATATTTTGCATTTCACAATTCTGCATTAATGTATATGGAGAGTGTTTTATCACTTCTTCTAGACTTTAGGAATACTTTCTAATTACAGCTTCCTAATTACATAGTCAGTCTGTCACATTCAGTTAGATGCTGACATTTATTCATTTATTCACTGAAATTACTACCTATCGTCTCATCTATGGAAATGCATTTTTTCCGTGCACCACAGCTGCTTATGTGATTTCTAATGACTCATGCAAATTGATAAATGATAGGCACAATACTTTGTTTGTACCTCATTAGATATTCTGCAGTTAAAAGGCCCAGGAATATTTGCAATCTGTGTTTGATTATCCACTGATTTTTAACTGATTTTCAAAGACATAAAAAATTACAGAGAGCTATAAAATGTTCATAATTACATTTTTAATGTATAATTTCTTACCATTTTTAAGATACTTGCCTACAATTTTAGATAGGCTGTTTCCAGAAACAACTGGTTTATATAGATATTCTTAAATGTAGACACAGCGAATCACATGAATTGTCACCTGACTCTTCTTGACACATTTGAATGCTTATGACAAACTAGTTGGTTAGACTTGCTTATGTTTTTCAGTTTTGGAGCCCAGGTGGCATATAATGGGTGACATGTTGGCTGCTCTCCTCAAAGTCAGCAGTTGACAATGATTTTCTACTCCCGTAGACTGTCACAGTCACAGGGCCTGTTCTGCCCCCTTGTCCTCTAGAGCTCAGATGAGTCAAAATTGACTCAATGCAGTGAGGTTTCTCAGTGTGTTGTTTTCATTTGGCTCTATATGGATAACAGATGACAATATTTTCCGAGTTTTGCTCTTACCCTTGATACCCAGCAACGTTACCTGTGCTTGACAAATGGGTGCCTTCACAGTGTGCCGTTAGGCTGAATCTTCAACTCCGTATTTCCTGCCACTACTTCTTTCCTATAAAGGATTCTCCACTGAAACACATAGTTCAATGGGTGGAGAAATGAATTTTTGGTCATGGGAGTTTATGTGAAGGCCGCCCATTGGCAAGCCTAGCCCCTGGGAATGCTGTTCCTTTGGCAGCATCTCCATTACTGAGTGTCGTGGTCAACGAAGGAGCAGTACTAGAAAGTCTAGGAGACAGTTTCCAAATTCTCCTGCCTGCTGCGGAAGGGTGGCCAGTGCTCTACATCTTGCTTATGTCCTTGCTGGTAGAGGGGTCCATGGGGAATAAAAACAAAGCAACCCCAAACTTTAGTTAAGAACACTGGCCTCTGATTGATACTAAACCTTACTTGGTCTAATGAATAGGACTGTAAGACAAGTGTAATTTAATTGGCGACACAGAATGTTAAATAAGCTGTACTTTCGGGGTATAGTATTAGAAGTGGGTTTCCGGTTTTCCTTTGCAATGGGCCAGATTAAATCCTTAGGATTTCCTTCTCAACTAAATGTCTGTGACTGATTAAAGTTACCGAGTTTACTGTTGCTGTTTGTTTTGTTTTCAGTTTTCCATATGCTCATGTTTTAAAACAAGAGTTAAGTTTTTATTAGTATTCCTCATTAAGGCTGCCTACCTTGTTGGATTCACTATCATGTCACTGGGTATTCGTGATTTGGGCGGGACTTGATTCAGTCATAATTCCTTATAGTCCGCGTCATCTGGGATTAAATTTGCAGCCCAGTTTCTCTGCTAAGATTTTGCTACTTCTCTATGGCCTCATGTTAACATAGTTTAGTAAAAATTAGACTACTTCCGGTCTCCCACTCCTGAGCAGAACCACACTTTCGGTTCCAGGTTCTTTTTTCAGTGGGCTGAGAAACAGTAATGTAGGTGAAAGGTCTTTTCTTTTACTGAAATTTAAAACCATTTCACCTTTCCCTCGTTGGCCTGCAGCTGTGTATAAATGTTGTAAATGCTCCAAGCATTTCTGTTTAAATTGCTTTGAAAGCATCAATGGCTGTTTCACAGATTTTAACATATATATATATAAAAAGAATTAAAATTTAACAGTATGATGTTGCTTGCCCAGACCACATGTTGTTTCATAAAATTCAATTATGAAGTTTATGCAGTTTCCCCTTCACTTTAATGAAATATAACTACTTTTTGTAGGTAACCTGCTATCATTTTGAATTAGAAGATGTCTGTGGGTCAATTCTCCTTGACAATGTGATTGGATTAGACAGCCATTTGTAAGTGTAGATTAAAAGAATTATTTTGAGGACAATATTTTTTATATTAGGTTTTGGCTAATGGCCCCAAAGTAAAGGGTGCAAGACGAGGAAAGTGTTCTGTGTTATGTCCAGATGCTTGTTTACTGATATCAGGTATTTTGAAGTTGATTTTCCACTCTTCGTCAGACCATGTGACAGTAGAACTGCCCCCTGTGGTTTCCTAGGCTGTAATCTTTGTGGAAGCTGATGGCCTGGTCTTGCTCCAAAGTCACTGGGTGAGTTTAAACCACCAAACTTTTGGTTAGCACTACCTTAGTGGAGATTAAATTCAAGTTTACCAAGGCTATCTATAGATAACAATGAAAGGCAAAAATTAATTTTGGGTGTCCCCACTTTGATTAAGTTACCATTGAATTCCTTCGACTAGTCTTACCCCAGGAAGAGGGATTTAGAAGGTGGATCACCTCCACCCTCCACTCCCCGTAACAGCCCAGGGAGCAGAAATTCCTTGGGGGACTTGCCTGGCTGTGTCCTTGATTGAACTTGCCATCCTGTGGCTACACAGTGGTCAGTCATACGCGGCTGCCTTGGTTAGAAGACCCTGGACCAATCTTGTGAGCACTTCTCTCTCACATAATGTACACATCCCAATCATGTTCCCATTCCTGACCTGTAGTCCAGCCTGTACTTGGTTCAAAGACTCCACTAAGGTCAGGACTTAATTCCAGCCCCACTTTAATCCTGCCCATTAATATAGTAGACCACTCCCTCCCAGATGGAACCACAGGAATAGAGTCCAGAGTTATAGCACATTGTATAAGGAAATGATGGCTAGAAGGGGCGTATTAACTGATTACATCTCAGGTTAGAAAACCTCTTGTACGTACATTCACAGGAACGGATAGGAGGGACATGGGGAGGGGTAGGATGAGTGATGTTACATTGTGGAGATTGAGATCAATGTCATGAACCAACATGTGTTTGGACTGTTGAATTAAAATTGCTTTGCTCTGAAAACTTTCCCCAAGTCTTAGTAAAAATTTCCCAACACCCCCACCAAAGCAAGCAAACAGACACACAACCCAGAAAAACAGCACAAATTTTGCCATGCCATAATTAAATACAAAATATCTCCCAGATGACTACCCTCTGAGTATTTAATTACAACTCTCACCACATACTTGCTTTAATGAAATTGCTATGTAAAAATTAAAGAAAAGGTATAAATGTACCACCAAGTTTGCTTTGTCCTTAGGAGACTTGGGTTGTCTTTATAACTTTAATCAACGTATCTTATAGGCCAGAGTAATTTAAGTTAGCATAATGAAATATTGGCAGTTTGAATTCACAAATATTCACTGCCAAAAGCCCACGTTTTAAAAATGGCTTAACAAGCAGCTGTATTTATTTGTTTTGTCAGATGTGTCAATATACAAATTGGTTCTGTCTCTTTAAATGTGTGGTGGAAATGAAGGCATTTGAGGAAATATCTATCTATCTTTATTACTACTGAATATCAAAAGTTGATAAGTACCTTTCAAGACATTTTACATTTTATATTTTTATTCATATTTAGTTTGGCTATAATTTCTATTGTTCTCATTCACAATAGCCTTTGTGAATGAGAACACCATATCGATCAGGCCTTCTCTAACCATTCAATGCATTTGGAGGGTTGACTTAACTTTCTTACATTTTAAACGAAGACATGAGCCAAGTGGAAAATAGTTTCAACTTTGACTAAATTCTATTCAACATTTAATTACATTAGAATATTGGTTATTAGACATGTTCAGGCACCGACTTGTTGCAAATTAGCAATCTGGAGCAGTCTGAGCTCTAACTCAGAAGCGCAGAAGTACGCGGTGTGTCTGGTGTGGCCCTTGCTCAGTGCTGGGGGAAAGGAACGCAGGGTGCGCGGACAGGGTGGCTGTCGTATATAAGACATGTAGGGAAAGCCTCTCCAAAAGGGAACATTGGGGTACACTTCCATGGGGCCAAAAAATAATTCCAAGAGATTTCCAGAGAAAAAGCTCTTAGCAAGAGAGTTCTTGGCCTGACGAAGGTAGTGGTGAGAGGAAGGTGAGAGTTCTTTATATTTCTGGAGGGAAGTGGTCTACACAGACTTTATTGATGAATTCACTCATGAATTTATTTTTAAAGGACTTCTGTTATTTTCTGTGTTGAAAAATTAGGAGGGTTTTTAAACAGGGGTGTTATGATATGAGTTCTTATTTTTCTCAATTGCCTTTAGTTAAAGTGTTACAAATCACCTCACTAGCAAGGTATTTGCCAAAATGAGGGTGGTAGCGTCGAGGCCAAATCATGAGAAGCTGCTGAAGGATTGATGTGAACAGTGACACAAGGAGACTGCAGGGTGACTTTGAGATTTGAGGCTGCCCTGTCAACACGGAGTTGGCATTTACAGAGATGGGGAGAATGGTCTTTACACTGGGGCATGTTGAGTTTGGGACAGGGTAAGGATCTGATGTCTAGTTGTCTTCCAAGTGAGATGTTGAGTATTGTTCTAGCAGAAAACCAACAGCTCAAACAGAACCTGCAGAGAGATTTTCTGAGATTTCCTCATTCAAGATACCACTCAGTCAAGTGCCCTGTTTCTTTGTGCAGTTCTAGGGCAAAATTACACCTTTCTGGGTTTGTCCCGACTGGTCTAAGCAGTAAAGAATTTGCTGGTTTAGTGGTCAGAAAGAACCGAAAGGGAGTCTAATCTTATGTCAAAATTCAAAATGAAGTTAAGGGTTCCATCAGCCAGGTTTAGAATTTCAGTTCTAATAAAATAGGCAGCAGAGAATATGAATCGGGAGTGAGATCTCGGCTGGAGGGATAGAATGTAGCTCATGTTTACGGTGTGAAGTTGGATGATGGCACTCCATGAGAAAGCGTCATGAACATGCACGGGTGGGCGATGGAGAAGGACCATGAAGTGCCAGGAAGGACATTGTCAAGAGCAGCCCCTTGGGAGCAGGAGAATCACATGAACATGTTGTCTCGGAAGCGAAGTGGAGAGCGCATTACAGGAAGGAATTCCCCAACTGACAAGTGCTCCCACTTGGACAGATAAGAAGAGAAATGACTGCCAGAGGTTTGACTGACATCGAGATCTAGATTACATTTCAGTAACATGTGTCCTTACACACCCATGTCTGTAGTAATGTAGAGATTGCTCTGACCAGAGCTGTTGTCTTGAAATGACCGTGATCTCAGGGTGTTTGAAGGGTCTACCAGACAGTGGGCGAAGCGGGGCTAGAGAGAGAAAGCATGTGCAAGTCTTTTGAGTGGTTTTGCTACAATGGAGAGAAGAGAAACAGCACAATGACTGGAGGGAAAAGGGGTGAAGGTAGGTGTTTGCTCTTAACATGGAACAATTCGTTTTGTTGGGGAGTAATCCGGTGGTGCAGGCCCGAAGAGATGATAGAATTGAGCTGTGCAGAGAGGGAGAACAGTGACTTATAGTGGTCCACTGACTGCTGAAAAAGGATGGAGTCCAGTGCAAATGTGGATGAATTCGACTTCGAATATGACTTGCTCATCCCAGGAGGGAAAGGCAGATTACATGGGCAAGCAGATCGGAGAGGGGGAAGTGGAAATGTGGGCAACTTCTTTTCAACGTGCTTCTGCATTTCTGGTGGTATAGGAACCTAAGAGAAAGGATGCAGGGTGAGGCTGGAGGCGGGAAATGAGAGGGAAGGTAAGACTAGATCGGCGAGGTGAGTTGACGGCAGATGGACGAAGAGAATTGCTGGAGAGCCCTAGAGACTCCCTGGAGGTAAAAGCCCGATAATCTGCAATGTGACTGATCATTATGAAACCTCCAAAACCAAACTTGGTGCATGGAGTAGATTCCGGCGACCCACAGGGACCCTGGAAGACAGAGGAGAAGAGCCCTCGGAGGCGTTTAAGACTGCCAGTCTTCATGGGGGCAGGCAGACTCGTCTTTCTCCTGGAAAGCAGTTGGTGGACTGTCTCCGCTAACTTTGATGTTGATGTTTCATAATCCATTATCTCACCAGGGCTCTGTAAATATTTGTTCACAACACGGAACGGATTGTCGACTTTGCATTTCTTTTTCATAGCAAATAGCTATGCAGTTACCAGGTTAGTATCGGCAAGAGATTTCCTAAAAAGGAGGGTTACACTGAAAGGTCATCCAAGGACCGTGGATAGGCTGGATAGCAAGGCACATATCAGAAGTTGTCGTTTCTCCATGACCTGGGTGGAGTAAACTGTGATACTCGACCAATCATATAGATAACATTGAAGGCCATCGTTAGAACAAATTCCTAATATTTTGAATGCTGCATCTGAGGTCCAGGAAGGTTAACATCATCCCTTTCCTTGCACCGTGGATCTTACATTTACCGTTGTACTGAGAATTGTGAGTATTGTGGTGAATATGCTCTTCAAAAATATTTTATTCTGATTTTATTCCTGTTTAGTTTTTCAATTTGTGTTTGATTGCACAGTTATGTAAAATATTTTTGACAGCTTTGTTATCAAGGAGGGAACGATGGGTAAGAATTCTAGTCTTAAAAGCTCACTAGTTTTGAAGACATGTATCATGAGTTAATATTTACAATGGTGTGCTTTCCTTTTTGCCTTGTCTATTTTAGGTGAATAGAGTTCTATCAAAAGACATGGGTTATTTAAAAATGATTAGTTAGGAGTTACATAAAAATTCTACTATGCCTGTGCACAGTTTCTTAAAAAGAGGCTGAAGGTGACACTCAGCTAGTGAAGCCTTGCCATTCTTCCTTACACAGCTAAACAAAAATAAAAGAAAACCATTTTGTTTGCAAAGTGATTCAAAGTGTCTTTACTTGGATGAGCCTTTAGTAAATGAAAATTCTCCCATCGATGTTTACATTTCTTAACCATCTTGAATGGGAAAAGCCTGTCCTTGACGCTTTTGTTTACAAGAAAGACATTCAGGTACATATTAGCTTTAAGCATAGTCACACGTTGGAGCCAACATGGGTGAACAAGTAAATGTGGTGAAGAAAGCTGATGGTGCCCGGCTATCAAAAGAGATAGTGACTGGGGTCTTAAAGGCTTGAAGATAAACAAGCGGCCATCTAGCTCAGAAGCAACAAAGTCCACATGGAAGAACACACCAGCCTGTGTGATCGAGTGGTCCCAAAGGGATCAGTTACCAGGCATCAAAGAACAAAAAATCATATCATTGACTGCACACCTCCATGATAGGATCGCTGAAGACAAATGGGTGCATAAGCAAATGTGGTGAAGAAAGCTGATGGTGCCCGGCTATCAAAAGAGATAGTGTCTGGGGTCTTAAAGGCTTGAAGGTGAACAAGCGGCCATCTCGCTCAGAAACAAATAAGCCCACATGGAAGAAGCACACCGGCCAGTGCGATCACGAGGTGCCCAAGGGACCAGATATAAGGCATCATGCAAAAAAAAAAAAAGATATAAGTGTGTGTATGTATGTGTATTTATGTGTATATGTATATATGTATGTGTATATATATATTATATTAAATGAAGGGGGAAGTGCAGAGTGGAGACCCAAGGCCCAAGTGTCAGCCAATGGAGATCCCCTCATAGAGGGGCTTAGGAGAGGAGATGGGTTAATTAGGGTGTGAGGTAGTATCGATGAAGAACACAGCTTTCCCCCAGATCCTGGATGCTTCCTCCCCCCAACTACCATGATCCGAATTCTACCTTGCAGGGCTGGATAGGACAGAGGCTGTACACTGGTACATAGGAGAGTTGGAGATACAGGGAATCCAGGGTGGATGATACCTCCAGGACCAAGGGGGTGAGGGACGATGCTGGGAGAGTGGAGGGTGAGTGGGTTGGAAAGGGGGAACTGATTACAAGGAGCCACATGTGACCTCTTCCCTGGGAGAGGGACAGCAGAGAAGGGGGGAAGGGAGACCCCGAATAGGGCAAGATATGACAAAATAATGAGGTATAAATTACCAAGGGCATATGAGGGAGGGGGGAAAAGGGAGGGAGGTGGGGGGGGAAAGGAGGACCTGATGCAAGGGGCTTAGGTGAAGAGCAAATGCCTTGAGAGTGATTGGGACAGGGAGTGTATGGGTGTGCTTTGTACAATTGATGTATGTATATGTATGGATTGTGGTAAGAGTTGTTGGAGTCCCTAATAAAATGTAAAAGAAGAAAAAAAAAATAAAGATGGGTGAGTAAGTTATCCTGTACACATATAGATACCAGCATAAAAAGTTAAGAAAATCAGTTGATCTTGATTTAAAAATATTCCATAATATTTATGCTTCACCTCATGTAATCAATATTCTATCTCCTTGGAGAGCAAAAATGGTGATAAGATGCTTATGTGGTAAAATATACTAGATTTTCCTAACTGCTAATTATTAGGATATAGTATAGATTAGCCTAGGGGTTGGCAATCCAAAACCTTTCATCTCCTGTGCTCTAATTAACACAAAGAAAGGAAGAAAGAAAAGAAAGAAAGAAAGAAAGAAAGAAAGAAAGAAAGAAAGAAAGAAAGAAAGAAAGAAAGAAAGAAAAAACTGTGAGAAGGAGGGAGAATCAAACTATTAACCTAAGGCTGGTTTCTGTGTGAGAGAGGTCAGACATGACTTCGCTCTTCAGTCTTCTTTACCCATTCTGCCTTCACCCATCCCTCTCTCTATACCAGGTTAAATTATTGATTGCAATGGCCACAGAGAACTCACAGAGATTATGCCTGATTATGAGGTTTATCAGGGAAGATAACACGTTACACTTCTGGGTCAGACATGTTTAGGAATCAGTTCTTCGACTAGGGCAGCCTCTTCTCTGCTGTTCCTTCACACAGGTCTTTCTGTCACCCTGCATTCCTCTGCACTGCTTAGGCAATGCCACCAAGTTCTTCTAGCATGATCCGTCCATGCCCGTGGACACTGCACGCCACATGGTTCTCAACCCAAGGTCCTCAGCTCTCGTTCCCTGGGTCAACAAACCCAGCTTCCCCTATTCAATGCCTGCAAACACCTCGCTCCAAAAGGAAGGCTTTTGCCTGAAAGCACTCTGCTTGATTCACTCCACCTGCTGGGTAGCTCGCCACTCTGTCTTGGAGTCTTGACTGTTCACTTTGCTGCTTGCATTCCTAACCACTCCTCTGCTGCTTCTTGGGGTCAGAGCTTTCTGTCCCTGGAACACGAGGCTCTGTGTGCCTGGATCAAGTGTTGTGAAGGAAGAGCTCCACTTGGGGCTCTTTGTTTCGGATAGTAGAGTAGAGGTGTTCCTTCTATTCACGTTGGTGACAGCATGGCTCCTCTGATATTCAGCAGGATGATAAAATTGACCAAGCCCCATGGCCCATTTCCAAATCTTTACAATCACAATGAACTCTAATAAGCCCTTACCAGCAAGTCATAGACTGCAATCAGCATCTTCTCCACCTTCCCTAATGCAAACCCATCAGGAAAATGTCATTTAGTGGAAGTTACAAAGACAATGGCTACAAGAGTCATTTCAGGAAAGTCAGTGCCCCACGGGTATTAAAGAATGTGCTGTTACAAGGAGACAGAAAGCTCCCAATACTTTTTCAGACACAGCTTTCTGACAAAGGTGCAGAGGATGTGACTTAGATGTAAGGCTAACGTGGCAGACTCGTGTTCCCTCAGCAAGTCTAACTTTGGAGAGTGCTCTATCAAAACACTGATCAATGATGCTCTTTTTCACTGATTGCCATGAAGAAGGGAGCCGAACTGTGTACGCTACACCATGCCAGAGCAGGACATGGGCAGAAAATGGGCTCTGTGGTGCATCTGAGGATATATTTTCTGAATGTGTGGGTATAATATTTAATGAATTTTCCCTATTCCCCAGTGAAAGCTGGCAAATGGCAAAATTGGCCTCTGTGAAGTGATACAAATACATTGTTAGAAGTGGGGCAAAAACATTTTCCTCAATATAGACCCTTGCTACTCTTAGCTATAGTGTCTCTTGAGTCAGAAGCATCCGTATCATTGGAAACTTGTTATGAATGTATTCTCTCAGGCTCCATCCACAACTACTGAATTACAATTTGCATTTTAACAAGCTCTTTCCTGAGTCATTTGTGCATTAACTTTGAAAAACATTTTTCTGATGGTTAAATGAGTTGCTAGAGATTCCTTGTGTATGTGTGAAAGCAGAGTCCAGGGAAGGAACATATGGCTATCCACCCAGCTGTGGAGTCCCTTTGCTGCTATCAGCTGAGTACACAAAGCCGTGAACTGGGGTCAGCATCCAGGAGTAGAGACGAGCCGACCCCCAAACTGCAGCATTTGAGCATCTTATTATTTTTTAAAGAGATTCATGCTAAATTTCCATCTAAGATGTCATTTGCAAAAGTGATTCTATCTGAGAAACAGTATGTTTAAAAATACATATTTTAATACAGCAATAAAACATTAAACTCCTTGCCAAACCTGTCTGTAGTTATCTACTTCTATTCACGTAGCTACATGAGGTTAGTAAGCACTAACCTCAAAGATGGCCGTTATTTAATTAAAAGCAGTTGTCTATGATGCATGGGCAGGGGATGCAGTTGGAACTGCAGACAGAAGGCATAGTAGTCTATGCAAATAGCAGGTAAAGGTGAAAAGAAAGCTGGGCGTTACTAAATACAGGGAAACAGATGAATGTATGTGACGTTATAGGGTTTCTGTAAATGTGCTTGAGTAGCATTGCTGATGGAAAAGGGAGTTATATTGGTGTGATATGCATGCATTCATTAACGGATTTAGAAATTAGCCCAAGAACCAATGGAAGTTGTTTTATCTTATTTTAAATGGCTCTCAGAAGAGAAGTGAAGTTGAGTTTTAGAAATCTAATTCCAGCTACCCTGCCAAGCGTGGGAATAAAGCATGGCACAGCCACACAAGTCAGGAAACCGGGTGGATTGTCTGGGTGAGAGTGGAGGTAACATGAATGAGAGATGTGGAAAAGGGTTTGGAAATGCTTTTGGACAGGGGTTCTCAACCTCCTCATGCCGTGACCCTTTAATACAGTGCCTCAAATGGTGACCTCCAGCCATAACATTATTTTCGTTGCTATTTGATAACTGTGATTTTGCTACTGTTATGAATCGGCGACCCCTGTGAAAGGGCCATTCAACCCCCAAAGAGGTTGCGACCCACAGGTTGAGAACTACTATTTTAGGAGAAAGGAATATTTTCGGGGAAACACTTTCTTCCTTATTTTTTTTAGTAAATCATTTTTATTGGGGGTTCATACAGCTCTAATCATAATCCATACATCCATCCATTGCGTCAAGCACATCTGTACATTTGTTGCCATCATCATTCTCAAAACATGTTCTTTCTACTTGAGCCCTTGATATCAGTTCCTCATTTTCCCCTCCCTCCTCCATCCTCTGTCCCTCACGAACCCTTGATAATTTATAAACTATTATTTTTCCATGTCTTAGACTGTCCGATATCTCCCTTCACCCACTTTTCTGTTGTCCATCTCCCAGGGAGAGGGTTATATGTAGATCCTTGTGATCGGTTCCCCCCTTTCTCCTAACCTTCCCCTTCCCCTCCTGGTTTCTCTGCTCTCATTATTGGTCCCGAAGAATTTATCTGTCCTGGATTCCCTGTGTTTCCAGCTCTGATCTGTACCTGTGTAAATCCTCTGGTCTAGCCAGATTTGTAACGTAGAATTGGGATCATAATAGTGGGGAGAGGAAACGAGAGAAAGGTTTTGTTTCATCAGTGCTATATTGCACCCTCACTGGCTCGTCTCCTCCCTGCGACCCTTCTGTAAGGATATGTCCAGTTGCCTACAGATGGGCTTTGGGTCTTCACTCCATACTCCCCCTTATTCACAATGATAAGATTTTTTTGTTCTTTGATGCTTGATACCTGATCCTATTGACACCTCGTGATTGCACAGGCTGGTTTGTTTCTTCCATGCGAGCTTTGCTGCTTCTGAGCTAGATGGCTGCTTGTTTATCTTCAAGGCTTTAAGACCCCAGACACTATATATTTTGACAGCTGGGCACCATCAGCTTTCTTCGCCACCTTGCTTATGCACTCGGGGAAAACTTTATAGAGTTTTGACTGTTAGAGATATGAGAGGAAGAGGGGGGAAATGGTGGCTAACTCCTAAATCGGGGTTAAGACGTGATAGGAGGGATAGGAGTAGGAAGAAGTTTGGAAGGAAATGATTGATTACTGTGTTGTCAATATTTTTTCAAAAAAAATTTAATGGACCATTCAATTAAAAATTAGGAATATAGAGATATGCCTTGAGTAACTGACTTTCTTATGAGTGGTTAGGGCTTATTCCTCACATTACTTATTTTCTATATTACTCATTCTGTCATTTCAGTTATATCATATAGATCTAGACAGGTTGGGGTTTATGTGTGTGTGGCTTCAGATTCATATCCTGAGTCTGCATCACTCACCTGACTCCAGTGCCCAATGTATGTAGTAACTTTGCATGTGAGTTTAAATTTAGTTTTTATAATAATATACTGATATTCACTGGGAATATAAGTGGGGTTTTTTTTCTGTTTGTATTACTTGCATATGGCATGTAGAAAGTTATTTGGTGTTAGGTCCTGAGAAACATTATTATATTATGGAAACAACTATGCTTTGGTATGATATTTGTGTCCAGAAAAATGCCTTATAAATATCCCACCCTCAAATAAATTATTATTGAATGACATGCTGGAAACCTTAGTCTTCAATTGCTATAAAGTAGGAACAAGCAGATAGTTACTCAGGAAACCATTATTTCATAAGTGAAATATTATTAAAGATTTCTACAATGCTAGTTTTTCCCATTAGATATTACTAAACCTGTCATTAAACTCTTTTTGTAAAAAATAATCTCTTTAGGATATCATAACTCCACAAAGACAGATTGCTCTTTTCTGCTATATATTCTCCATTTTTATTCTTTCTCTGACTGTATCTCCATTATGAATTTTTTTCCTGCAAATGAATGTATTTTTGCATTTCTTCTTGAGTTACCTTTTATTTTTGGAAAAAAATATAGACAACAATTAAGGTTTATAATGCACTATATTTTTTTTAGCTATTTTTGCTATCCTTCTCAGAAAGATTTTTAATAAAAAAGGATTTGCTAGGAACATAACAAAACAGAAATCATCTTTGGCAGACTGCACGGTATATGGGGTGTATATCCTGTCTGAAAGGAAAATAAAGTCAAGCATCCCGCACATCTGGCACCTTTTCTGTAGTTGTATCCATCTCTGCTAGCCAATATTGTGCGTTTGTGACAGCAGTGACATTGATGAATCACTTTAATTTACCAGTCAACCAACACTGTGCCAAGACTATCTGTTAGAACCAGCTGGGGCTGGTTCTGATCATTGCAGGTGTGTGGGTTGTCATATATATTTCTGGTCAGAAGCAATTTATGTGTGTTCTTATATCATAGTATATAGAAATACTTATTTTAGTTTTGCGTTTTCTCCCTGGGTCTTTGAGTATTTTGAAAAATCAGTATGCTAATTTATTTTCTTGGTGAAATTAATTGTAATATAATCTGGTCTTTAAATTATTTTGGATTATTTATATAAATATACTTATGTAAACAGAACCTTATTTTATAAAATGATATCTCTTTGCGGTGCTATTTGCTTTACAGCAAAATAATTATTTCAACAGTTGTGATTCACAAATCAAATTTTTGCTTGGATATGTTTAAACCTGAGGTGGAGAAGAGGCTACAGAATGAATAAATTCCCAAGATATTTTCTAATTTTAGTAAAAATATGCTGAATGATGATATGGAAAAGGATAGCCTGGAAACATTGTGGGGGAAATAATTCAATTATATTTAATATGATGTGGTCATGTTTTCTCTCCCTTTTTTAAGGTTGTACACTTATAATGCATGATGTTGGGGAGTCATACATTTTTTGAAAAACATCCAAAGCTAGCACTTTATTTGATTAGATAGCTTATTCATGATTCGGTGTTATTATTTTAGAATTGTTTTTCATTTGGCAGATTTGTATAGCACACGCTATGTGTCATGATCGGCACCAGGCATTTTCATATGTAGGCAGTGTGCTCCATAGCACAGAAGCTGTTGCTCTCTAAAACCTTCTAATGCTCCTTTTGGATATCTGAGATTCTTATTGATCCCATCTCTGCACTTGAAGCTTTTATAACTGCCAACAAATGGAGTATACATGTTTTAAGTAATAAAAACAAGCACAAGTATATCCTTGGGCAGTTGTTCTTCAAGTCTTCATAAATATCTACCCTCCAGTATGAATACGCTTATTATAACCTCTTCTGTAGACATAAGAAGGACAAATACCTTTAGAAGCTTTACTTAAAAGCACGAAGACAGTCACCTCAGGGTCACGTGATAAAGAATGTATTTGTCCTACATTACAATAGAACTTTTCCTGGTTGCTTTTATTGAGGTTAGTTCAATAAAGTGTAATTTACCTACTGTTATTCTTAGTTGTTTTCAAGTCTACTAGGGTCATGGCTACCAGATGTCAAACAGAAGGACACATTGCCTGATTCTGTACCACCTTCATGACCACTGAGTATGTTTGATCCCATTACTGGGGCTACTGTGTCAGTCTTTTTCCTTGGGGAATTTTGCCTTTTCTTTTTTTTTTTTTTAAATTTTTTTATTTTAACAATTTATTGGGGCTGATACAATTCTTTTCACAGTTCATACATATACATACATCAATTGTATAAAGCACATCTGTACAGTCTTTGCCCTAATCATTTTTTTCTCTTTTCTTCTTTTACATTTTATTTGGGACTCAAACAACTCTTACCACAATCCATACATATACATACATCAATTGTATAAAGCACATCCATACATTCCCTGCCCCAATCATTCTCAAGGCATTTGCTCTCCACTTAAGGATTTTGCCTTTTCACTCTCCTGGTCCTTTACTAAACAAGGACCTAAACTGTTTCTAATATTGACCTTCCTTGATAATATGTCCAAAGAGGGGAATCAAAGTCTTGTCATTCTTCCTCTAAGATGCATTCTACTTGTATTTCATCTATACTAACTCAGAACCCCAAATTCACTGCAATTCAGCCAATACTGACTCATAGGGACTCCATGGGACAGAGTAGAATGACCCCTGTGGGTTTCTCAGACTATAGATCTTTACATAAGTAGAAAGCCATATTTACCTCCCACAGAGTGGCTGATGGTTTTGAACTGCTGACCTTGTGGTTAGCAGACCAACCTGTAACATACTACACCACCAAACACATGACTTACTCTTTGTTCTTTGCGACATTTCACAAACGACACAGATATTTCCACTCTACAGCACACATACTGGATAATCTAAGAGTGGGCTTGCCAAGCTCAACAGCAAAGCAAACTGTTGGATGGGATGATTCCTGGCTTGGAGATGTCTACAAACAGTCATCTAAGGTTATATACTTGTTGTAGACAGTTTCCAGAAAAGCCCTCAACCAGGGAAGTTCACTTTCTACCATTCTTTTTGATATCATCACACTTGCTGCCATAGGCCTGAGTGCCTCGGTGGGAACTGGGGACATCCCCGTGGAAAGCAAAGTAACACACCAGATTTACTGACTGAGCAAAGGATGCCACGGTGGGTTCCCTAAGTTCCTAGACCCTTAAGAAGTACTTTAAAAAGCGTTCTAAATGCCGTCTGTCAAATTTCAAGTTTCTCTTCTGCTGTCAAGTTAGAGAAACTCTTTATCTGTGTGAGAAAGCTGTTAAAAAGTGCTCCTTTGGCCCAAGAAAGCTTTAGTATTCATTAGCTTTTTTCTACTCTATTACTTTATGTGCATGGATACATGTTGATTAGAAACCCTTTTGATATCTAGTCAATTTTGATTCCAAAAATTAATTAGGACAACACAATGTTAGTTTATTTTAATCAGTGGACAAATGTTTGGTATATTTTTAAAAATTGGACAACTGTGTTGTTACCCTAGTGTGAATCTTCCTTAGTAAGCGTTTCCTACCCAAATGGGCCAGTGCTGAGCTTGGATAACAGAGGTCAGACCGAAAGTCAGGCTCACAAGCAAAAGAGAATGTATAACCATAAGTGACGATACAAACGATTGTCTCAAGTGGAAATTACAGAGAATAAAAGGGGCACTGTTTATTATAGAGCTGGAGCAGCATGTGTAAACGGCAAGTGCCTCAAGCTAACTGCAACAGATGGTCACTCAGATGACAGAATTAAGGTAATTATTGGG
Source organism: Tenrec ecaudatus (assembly GCF_050624435.1). NCBI lineage: Eukaryota > Metazoa > Chordata > Mammalia > Afrosoricida > Tenrecidae > Tenrec > Tenrec ecaudatus. Next base: position 132,369,204 of record NC_134532.1, on the reverse strand, counting down.
ACTAATGCTAGGTGACTAATGTTGGTGGTTAGTTGATTGAATAAGCAACCTCGGTTCAAAGTCACCAGGTCAAGGCAGACATGTATTCGGGCAGGGCCACAGAATCGGATCTTCCTGGGGCCTTCTTTCCCTGTAAGGCAGCAACAGTTCCAAAGAGCAAACGAGTGGCCTGCAGAATTATATTCAAAAGTACACTTGATCCATTCCAATTTTTTGTGAACCCATAAAGGGTTTTCCTTATTTCTCCCCACCTCATAGTTCTCTCCACCACTTCTAAGCATTTTGCATTGTTGTGCAGGCTCCTTATGTGCGGCCTCAGGGAGGAATTGTTCAAATTGCCTTGATTCTGCTCTGAAGGCAAGTTCTGGCTTGCAGAGGTCCAGGAGCCCCCTGACAATGTGGCTTAGCATATTGCTTTCAAATGCAGTGCAGGAAGTCAGACTAGGCAATCACACCCCCCCAACTCAATGGGCTTACATATTGGCATTTCCCTTTATTGAAAATATAAAGCATTCTTTGTTTTTTTTATCAGTGTTGCTTTAATATTGTTTTTCCTTGATTTTAGTTCATATACTTCACATTTATATTTCCATGAATCTTTCAGATTTATGTAGTAGAAAGCAGTAAAGTGGACCAAGAAACAAAAGTCTGATATTTTCTGACAAAACTAGTGAAAGCAAAGTGTCCAGGGTGCACCTCATGAAAGGCAGAATTCCTGTCAGTACCAGAAAGACACGCAGACATAGCACTTTGCGTCACAGGTTTCACTGTGCTATTTCATAATTAGCCGACTTATGAAAACATCCTGTATTTCTACTTTTTGAAATTGTCGTGTACATTTGTCACATGCAGAGGCAGGGCCAGTTATTCTTGAGGATAACCCACCACATTCACTGCCATCGAGTTGAGTATGACTCATAGCAAGTGTACATCGTGTCTCTGAGGCTGAAAACCTTTACTGAATCAAACTGTCTCACCTTTCTCCCTCCACAATGCTGGTGGGTTTGAACTGCTGACCTTGTGGCTAGGGGTCTAATATTTTCATATGACAGCACTACCAGGGCCCTTCGGGATCACACAAAATAAGAGAGAAAAAGGTGCACCTAGAGTTAGGCTACCTCGTAAATTATATTATCTCTCGTTTTTCTTATTACCTTAAAATAACTTTATTGAAAGAAGTTTGTTCAGTGTGAATACTGCATTTCTAGTCATTTTTGTGATGCGACTTTATATCTGGAATAAGTTATTGCACTTAGAATCTGGTAAACTTGTTATGGTATTGAATATGACAAAGTTGTAGACTTGTTCAGTCGTAGACTTTAGCTACAGACTTTCATTTATGCGGTTTCTTAGCTTATTTGTCATATGAGGAAGGAAATAAAAATATTAGTTTTTGGAACTTCGATATTTATGCTTTAATAAAGGCAGATAATGTTTCCTTTAGTACTGAATCCTCAGAGTTTAGCTCAATAAACATACACCAATAAATATGTATTGAACCCTTACAGTTTATTTGGTTGGAAAGCTACTGCATGCAAATGGGCATTAATAATAATTGAAAAACCAGAACCTAAATTCACTGCCATCTAGTTGATGCCTACTCATGGGCCTACTCATGGCCTACTCTGTAGGCCAAGGTCAAACAGGCCCTGTGCGTTTCTGAGACTTTAACTGTTTACGAGAATAGAAAGCCCTGCCTTTCTCCTGTGGAGTATGAATGTGGTTTTGAACTCTGACCTTGTATTTAGTAGACCAATGCATAACCACTATACTACCAGGTCTCTTCTATTTTTAAAACTCAATATTTATTTCTGTGGTAGTTACATCATCTGGTATCAACTTGAGACTATTAAGCATGAAGAGGTGGAGGTTAGCCTGTCAATCAGTTTGCAGCCTGATGACCTCATTTGGAGGCACCACAGAGATAAATATATGCTCACTGAAGGCCAGACCCACAGTCTCTGCTACACATTCCTGTTGACAAGCCACATGGGCCTATACAGATGGAGCCAAAGCCCTGGAGCTAGAGGAGTCATGTGGAGACCACACCAGTGTGAAGATGCTTCCACCGCCATTGAATCCACAAGATTTTCCACCCACTGGTCTTTCATCTTCCTGCATTCAGTGTCATTGCATGTGCTGAGTGAGTCTGAAAAGGAATTTATAGACCGATATCGGACATATGGATGAATATTGGACTTATGGACTTGATCTGGACTGGGATGGTTTTTCAATGTACAATTATTCCTTTCTATGAAGCTCTTTCTCACACACATATGAGTGTCTCTGGGTTTGTTTCTCTAGTCTCTCCAGACTAACTCACTTTCTTTCTCTTTTGTGAGGTCCTTCAGTTCATTGTTTCCATTTATTTTTCAGTTTTCATCACTCCTCTTTCCTCTGGGAAGAGACTTGGATGGCTGCTTATGAATTTTTAAGACTCGCCTCCGTACTCACTCAAGTAGGAAGTTACATTGTCTTGTGAACTATTTGTCCCAATAGTCCTTACAGTCCCCAGGTGATGGCCCAATCCCTCACGCCCAGCAACTCAGTCCCTGGAGGAACTGGTTATGCCTAAGGCGTAATCATCACTTTGCCTCTTGTATGCTCTACCACATTCATGGATATGTCTGCAGCCAAGTAAACACACATAGGCTAATATCATATGTCATTGTGTGTACTCCTACTTTCCTTCCCACACATGTTCAGCCGGCATGTGTATCTAAGCATCTACGCATAGATCACCACAATTGCAGGGTGTGTATATAACAGTATTTGCTTTTGTTGTCTTTGTCTCTTGAAAATTTCCCAATGTTTTTATTAGTGTGAAATAGCTTGAAATGTATGCTTAGCAGCATCAGACAAATCTGATAAGAAATTGTACCTTGAGCTATATAGAGAATTCATCTAATCCTTGTTAAGACTCTGGTATTCATCAGAACCTAGAGAAAAGACAGGTTCCTGAGGTTGATATATTACATAGGGATCTTCACGTCTGCATTTTTGTTCCCTTTTTTTCATTGCCCTTTTTCCTTTGACATTGCTTTGTGGGGTATCAGTATCAATGAGCAAATATTTGATGTGATCTTAAGGATGTTATTATGAAGAGATTGTTGTAATGGATTGCTCAGCATACTGCTTTGTATAGGAAAACTGGCTTACTCTGAAAACCCCTGGCTGCGTTAAAAAGGTCTTTTGTGGCATAATATATTTTATAATTTCTTCATCATCTATGGCTTACCATTTACCATCTAAATCTACTATAATAACAACATTTTCCTTCTAATCCTATTTTTTTCATTTGTATAGAAGCAGTTATAATATAAAGTACATTATATATATACTTCACAGGCATAATATAAAATACAGAATGTATATATGTTTTGTATTATGATTAATGAATAATCATAATATTCATTTCTTCTGCTGTCTCGATTCCAGAGTAATCAAGAAATGCTATGCCCATAAAGAGTTACAGTCTTGGAAACTCACCAGACCAGTTCTACTCTGCTCTGTTGACGCGCAGAGAGGTCGAATGGACTCGGGGCATTGAGTGAGGGTGTTTTGTTTTTGTTTTTTATGTCTGATGGAATGAATGGCTCATGCTCGCGTAGCCATTACATTACGTGGAGTCTTTTTTCTTCTGCTTTTCTTTGCTGTGCTGTCAGTCCCCAAAAGCCAATATTCCCACTGCTCAGCACTGAAAACACTGCTGCTGTCTTCTGCCACTTTCGGCTGCAATGGAGACTCAGGCTGTGCCAGGAGCTGATGTGCAGGGAGTTAAAGGAACTGTTGCCGCTGCCAAGGACGTTGTTATCACTAACGGCACTGCTGCCGTCATTAGTGCTGCTGCCAGTGGTGCTCGCCCTGCTTGCCAGCGCCTTGCTGCTGAGGCCGTGAGCTCTCAGGGTCCGGGATGATTCCTAGAGAGCAGCTGCTTGGAGATTTCACTTGCTTGTTACATGTACATTTCTGCCTTAGGACTCAGTTTTGGGCCGAGGGAGTTGAGAGAGGAAGGGGAACAGAAGTTATCTTTTATCTTCCCCAGCATCTGGGGCAGTTGGCTTTGAACCAAACATGTACTTCTCAATTCTCTTTTCTCTGCTTCCCCAGGAATTCCCTTCCCTGAGGCTTCTAAGTCCTTCCTTCAATACCCCCACTAACAGGAGCATGCTCATGGGGGAACTCTAGGAGTATCATTTTCTTGTCATGTGGTGGTAGTGTAGTAAAATACTACATGAAATATTTTAGCTTCAAGGAAATAATAGAATGCACTTTAATAAGCATTAAATATATAAATTGATACTTATCTGTATAAGAATAGGATCATGCTAATTAAAAATAATTATGATGTAAATATAAACAACTTCAGTTTCAAGCCCAGTAGTTTGAGTGTGGCTCACATTGCTTGCAAGAAGCAATTTCTGGAGCTCAGCAAGTTAAATCTGCTTTTGAAGGCCTTTCAGTGCTTCCTGCCCTCAGAAGAGGCTGACAGGACCCAGGTAACTCTCTTGGAGGAGGGCTCCTTCCTAAGTGTGGCTTCTAATCCTAACACACAAAAACAGGCAAACCTGGCAACATGGAAACGTAATGAAAATGTATGAAACTCTACTCAGTGGCAAAAAAAAAAAATCTAAGAATTGTTCATTGCAGGTGTGAAATGTCACATTGTTGAATTTCATCTGAGGCATGAGAAAAGCCTCTTTTATTTTTAGCTGAGCTGGGTATGTGGACTGAACAAGCTCTTAACTTGATGCCAGACGTATAGTCAAGAGTTTATTAACAATAACAGGAAACATAGATGTGTCCAGATCCTGTATATGTACTAAGGGCTGTTGGTTTTTTTTCCTTTAAGGACAAAGAATTACAGTTTCCTGTTTGAGTACAATCAAGTTTGTATTTCCACCCCACCTGCAGTAAAAACCATTGAATCTTTGCTTTGGGCATTATTTTTTAAAACTTAAGAATATAGGAATTTTTAAATAATGCTTAAACACATGCATTTTGGGTAAAGTAAGCTTCTGGATTTTCCAAAAGTATGAATTTACAGAATGACTTGTATTTGCATATATTTATATAACTGAAATTATCTAACACATGCATGGTGGGACATTGTCTAGTATATGTCTGTGGGAAAATGTGTATTTATCATATATATTTTTTGTTATCTTTCTCTTAATTTTAAAGTCAGGGTAAAAATAATTTAGTTATGATGCATTAAAAAACCCTCGCAAATGATATTGTTCTATATATAATTCTTAGACCTCAGTATGTATGTATTGTGTTATTTTGAGAGCTACCAGTATTGTATGGAGTTCTGTCCTTGAGTAAAATCAAAATGAGAAAGCTGGGCAGGGAAAGAGACTAGATTTCTTACCTCCCAAGTCCTCATTTGTTTGTGAAAATTCTAGTGTTCCAATGTAGTTAAAATTGTAGAGTAGAGCTTTTGAAAGTTTCCAGGATGGAAAGATAGAGTAATTGATAAATATACTAGGTACACTTTTGTATTTGATATCCCTTACATGACCTTCACTTACAGTCTTCATTTTGCTTTAACAGTGTATATACTGTGCTTAGATTCTTGTTAGGTAATTTTTTTCTCTGTAAACTTCAAACTCATAGTTACTTTATGTAAATAAGGATTACAATCAGTAATATGGTATTTGAGCCACTTGAAGGGGTACTAATTAATTTACAAAATGATACATTTTTAAAATCCTTGTCATTACAGTATACAACTATTAAAAACAAACTTTTGATCAATGGACCCACAGAAAATTTAAGCATATTAAATCATATACCATTTTAGGGAGTCTAGAGATTGAAGACTTAAAAACCTACCTACTTTTGAAGTCATATGCTAATCCTCAGCTGAGTACTACATTGGGCTGATGTTTTCCCCTTTTCTTATGTTTGAATTTATTAACCTGTGAAAGGAGAACTTTAAATTGAAAATCACGACAGCTCCTTAATTATGATGACTTTCTAGAAAGCCGAATACTATAATAATAACATGCATTCTAGGTTTTCAGAGCCGTGGCAGCTGTCAAAAACTAGCTTTTTAAAAAAAAAAGTGAGAATAGATTTCGTGTAGTATTTTTCAAGGTCAAGTTGCTTAGCTATTGTCTCAGTGAACACCGCTAGTTAATATTCAACAGTGTTCTTAATCAAATGGTGTGCCCTGCTCCCCAGAGTGCTGGTTAAAGTGATTGCCTGTTCATTGGAGCCTTCAACAGCAGAAACAGAGTATTGGGGGTAAGGTGCTGGCAATGAGAACCTGTATTATCTCAGGGTGCTGATAAGGAAAGGAAAAAGCTGTCAAAATACATTGTTTGTTAAAAAAAAATGGCTAGAGCTCACAAAGTCAACCCTTTCTTTGAAGTCTTTGTACTTTACATAACGTCAACTGTTTAGCTAGGCTGATAGGGTGGCAGCGGCATGGTGATCCTCTGCAGGAAACTCCAGGAATCATTACTTCTGCTGACGGGCTGATTAAGGTTCTTCCCAACATGTTTCCTTTAGATTACAGAAAGTTCCTTAATGAAGCGAGGCTTGGGACCCATTACACTTCAATCTAGCAATGTGCAAATGGCATTGAAAGGTCTCTTGGGAAAAACAAGCTTTTCCAAAAGTAAAATAATGGATTAGCTAGCATATTCCAGGAAATATTCTACCTAAGACCAGATTTTGTTATTGCTTTTTGCTTTTCGCCTCACATTATTTTTATAGCTAAGTGACACTATTCTGGAAACAGAGCTATGCTGATTTAATGTGATTTTTTTCCTGCAATGGGTAACTTTGATTTACACACACACACAAACCCTGAAATAATGATGAAGCATAAATTGTCTGAAAATGGTTGGGTTTATAAAATTATTAAATAAAAATCATTGTCTTGTCTGTAATGGACCTTAAAGTATAAAAGCAAGATGAAGAAAGTTATGCAAAGTGTTCATTTTAATTACCATGCCAGAGGGTTTTTTCTGTACGAGTAGAATGTTCAGTGATAACTTGGCATTTTTTGCTCATAATGAAAAGTGTGCTGTGGACATGAACTGGGAAGTGTTGCACCTATATTCCAGTTCATGTCCAAAGTGTACTTTTCATCATGTGCAAAAAATGCCCCCAAGTTGGTTTTATCATTGAATGCCAGAGTTAATCTTGTTAAATAATAATCTTTTGAAAGCTACAGCAAGGGATATTGATCACCTTAGTGATAGCAAGTCATGTCCTGCACTTTAAGCATTGATTTCTGATGAGTGCATTGATGTAAAAAATTGATTGTTGCCACAGATCTGAAATTTATGCTATCCATATACTAATATTAAAAATAACTAATTTACTTGGTATGGTTATGAGTTTTTCATACCATTCAAATTTTTAAAGATCATTTTGGGGAGATCTTACAGATCTTATGAGAACCCTTCATTCAATTATGTTAAGCAAACTTGTACACATGTTGTCATTAACATTTCCAAAACACTTTATTTCTACCTGAGCCGTTGGTATTAGCTCTTCTTTTCAATCCCCCACCCCCCACCCTTATGAATCCTTGATCAGCTATATATTATTATTGTTATTTTGTGTCTTACTTGTCCGTTGTCTCCCTTTGCCCAAATGTCTGTTATTCATCAATTTTGATATTACACTTCAATTGAGTAATCAATTATATAATCTTTTTTCTTAATAATTTTTCTAAGGAAGTTTACAATTGTTTGATAATGTGAACCAAAACAGATTGATTTGATAGTAGGTTTTGGAAGATATCTGTCAGTTTAATCAAGAGATTAAAAAAATAATTTAAACCGGGGGAGTTCCAGATGAAGAATTATTATACTATAACAAAATTGGATGAAAATGACATAAAATTCCCATATGATCCCTAATGCTGAGGGAGAGTACTCAAGACAAGATAAACTTATAAAGGATTTAGATCTTGTGGGAAAAGTGCAACTCACCTCATTGTATAGCAGAGAGGTTCACAGATGTGACCAAGCATTTGGAGCTGGTCTGCAGACACTGTGTATGCGGAAGGCCGTGACTATAGTCAGGAGCCAGAGAGTTGGGCCCCTTGAGAACTTAGGTGGGCTGTGTGAGGGGCTGATCAGCAGCTCTGAAGTTCAGGCAGGTGGCACCCAAGGCTACAGAGGGATTCTGGGCGTTGGGGTTGAAAGTCTGACTTCCTGTGAGTTGCTGTCATCAGCTTCACATAATGGAAGATGCCCCAGTAACAGAGTGGCTCTTTGCCATTGTCCTCAGTATCCACACGTTGCAGGCTATTGTCATAGACATTGTGTCAGTCCGGCTCATCTCGTTCCCCTTGCTCTCGGTGACTCTCTGCTTTACCGAGTAGGCCGCCCCTTTCCAGAGATAGATCCTTCCTGAATGACATATCAGTTGTAACCACCTTGAAGTTGGGGACTGTATTACGTGAAGTACAGGGTTTTCATTTGCTAATTGTGGGACGGAGTCACCACGCTCCTTTTTCGAATATATCTTGGTCTAGAAGCTCCACAGACACTTGTTCGCCATGGGTAGCGTGTGCGATTTGCAAAACTGATGGCACAACTTCCTCCTTTATAACAACGTGAAGTCACTGTAGGAGGAACGACAGACAGAAAGTGGTGGCTCCATATGAAAAAGGCCTTGTTTCCTTATGAAGAGGTGCTTATCTGCAGGCAAAAGAGTCAAGGTCACAGAGAAACTGTGTGTTCTGGGTTCTGAACCCAGGAGTTCCTTTTGCCTGCAGTGCACCTCAGAATCCTCTGCTGCAGCAGTTCTCAACCTGTGGGCCGCGACCCCTTTGGGGGCCGAATGACCCTTTCATAGGGGTCGCTCGATTCATAACAATAGCAAAATTACAGTGACAAAGTAGCAACAAAAATAATTCTATGGTTGGGGGGGTCACCAAACATAAGGAACTGTAGTAATGGGTGGCAGCATTAGGAAGATTGAGAACCACTGCTCTACTGAGACGCACACCAGTGGACTTACTGTAAGAGAGCGTGTTAAAAGAATCCTATATCCTGTATCACCCCCTTGAGGGGTTTCTTTGGTTTAGTGCCCAGATGGCAGAAGGTAAAAAGCAACTTACACGGTGGATTCACATTTCTGATGATGCTTGGAGCTGCAGGTAATGGCAAAATGAACAATCCAAGTTGCCTTAAGAATGCCATGCTAACTTGTGAGTGCCCTAATTTAATTACCATGTTCTTATTGGTCATATTTTCATGATTTGAATGTCTGAAGTTAGATCTGTGTTTGTTTTTCATTGTATCTTTTGAACATATTAGTTATAGCTGTTGTCAGTGGCTTAAGAAACATGTCTCTCTATAGGTCGCTCTGTAGGTATGCTCTAATTTGAGGTGTATTTGAGTAGAATAATGTATTAAGAAGCTATATTCCAATTAGATCAAGGATTGTAGCTTTCAGTATGGATTACAACTCTGTGTAAGGACAACCACAGCACACACAACTATTACCATAGGTAACATCATGATATATGGAGAAAAAGTTGAAAAAGGTTGAAGTTGTCAAAGATTTTGTCTTCCTTGGATCCAAAATCAATGCTCATGGAAGCAGCAGTCAAGACATCAAAAGACGTACTGCATTAGGTAAAGCTGTTGTACAAGACCTCTTTAAGAGTACTGAAGAGTAAGGCTATTACTTTGAGAACTAACTTGCACCTGACACAGCCCTGGCATTCTCCAGTGCATCCTGTACATGCGAAAGTTGGACCCTGAACTAAGGAGACCGTAGACTCGCTGCATCTGAATTGCGGGGCTGGAGACGGATAGTGAAAGCACCGTGGCCCGACTACTGAAAGGACAGACCAGTCTGTGTTGGAAGAAGTAAGGCCCGAGTGCCCCTTAGAGGCAAGGATGGCAATAACTTTGCCTTAAGTACTTTGCACGTGTCGTCAGGAGAGGCCAGTCCCTGCAGAAGGCCATCGTTTTTGGTAAAACAGAAGGGTGGTGAAAATGAGGAGCACCCTGGAAGAGATGGGTTGACACAGCGGTTGCCTCAGTGGTTGCCTCCATGGGCTCAAACATAGGAGCAACTGTGAGGATGGTGCAGGACGGTGTAGGGTTTCCTTCTGCTGTGCACAAGGTCACTAGAGGTCAGAGCATGGCACCTACAGCACCGCCATTCTGATTAGAACCTCTTGGATCTCTTTCATCCAGCTAGTGAGGAATCTGTTTACCTCTAGAGTCTGCACTAGAAACAGCACATAGTTGATCTGAGAAAGCTAAAGAGCAATATTGGTCTTGAGATGCTGCGGAACAGGCAAATGCATTGATCAATTTAATACTCTTTGGTCATTATTTCCCCCAGATACTAGTACAGCCATTATTATGTTTCAGAGAGAAAAAATTGTTAGTGACTGCTCCCGGGTATTCTATAGATATAATACTATTACCACATATATCAATTACTGTTGTAATAATTCTATATCAATGAATTGACTATTACTGAGTTTGCACATATGTATATGCAACACTGAAATATAGCTGCATAAGTGTGTGGGCATTAAATATGATTTTTGAAAAAAATATGTGTATACAAAGTAATAATAATTGAATCCAAACTCCAAACTTACTGCCATCACCTCAATACCGACCCAGAGACTATAGGTTATTAGAGTAGAACTGTGTCTCTGGAGGATTAATTCTCATGTTTCCCCTTTTAAGCGGCTGGTGGTTTCAAACCACTGACCTTTCTGTTAACAGCCCATCATGTAAGCACTTCATCACCTTGGATAAAGCTGCTTAATCATGAACCTGCCAGCCTGTGATAAATCACTCACAATGCTTATGTTATCATCCTTTAAACAATGTAAGACACATGCTCCCCTGTTTTCTAAGTGAAAGCTTACATTAATAGCAGGACACCAAACCAATTTTCAAATTTTAGCTCTTCCCTGTTTTGCTTGGTTGACCATGACTGAACTGGGAAGGACAGATTGGAAGTCATGATTTAAAAACTGAAAATTCAGTTTTCTGTTTGCTATATAGTCAGCCAACTTTCACACCAGTTTGCCACAAAGTGAGCCAACGCTAACATGTGATGTAAGCTGATGGAATGAATATATTATAATTTTCAAAATATTTTTATTTCTGACATTTATGTAGGAATCTACTATTTGTTTTTGATGTTCTCACTGGTACTTCAAAGTTTACTTCTTAGATCACATAACAAAAAATAAAATGTGTTCATTTCAAATTTGTACATTATTTAAATATTACCAGTTTTAAAAAATTCTCAAGTATTACAGTACTAATGACTACCGTATATACTTGATTATAAACTGACCCGAATATCAGCCAAGCGCCAAAGCACTTAATGTGCTGAAAAACTAGACTTATACATGAGTATATACTGTATATAACAGTGAATTAACACTTTCCCCCTTTACTTAAAATCATTACTTGTTCTCTGTCATTCAATTATGTCACATGTTAAGAATATTCCTTAAGATTAATTTTTGTATTTCTCTAATTGGAAAGCAAGTTTTTAAAAGTTGTATGACTATTTTCTCTGAATGAAGATTCAAACAGAAGTTATTTAATATAAGGGGATAGCCCCCTCTCCCACAAAAGCTCCACTAGGAGGAGCTTTCGTAGTACACATTTTTTCCCAATAGGCAAACATTCAGAAACTCACTCTGGGTCAGTGAAACCCAGCGGCACCCCCTGCGAAGGTTCTCTCTGGCCCCAGTGAATTTTTTTGTCAAAGCAGTTTCACTCAAACCTCTTTTTTTGTGATGGCTAATTTAAGAGAACACCATGAAGCTTTGAAATTTTGTTTCCTGCTGGGGAAAAATGCTGCAGAAACTGTTGTGATGTTGAACACAGCTTACAATGATAGAACCATGGGAGACACTCAAGTGGTCCCAGTGGTTTTCTTGTTGCAAAGAAAAGCGAAATGTCAATTGATGACAAACCTCATTCTGGACACCCATCAACTTCCTGAGCGGATGACCATGCAGACTCGTAGCGTAGTGCATTTGGAGTTTGTCCCAGCAGTTCAGACTGTTAATCAAGCTTTCTCTTTAGAGGTTCTGTGAAGATTGTGTTATAGTGTGCACCGAAAAAGGTCTGGTTTGTGGCAGACAGGGTTTTGTCACCACGGCAATGCCCCTGCTCACACAACCATCTGAGTGTAACAGTGTTTGGCAAAAAAAAAAAAAAATCATGCCTCTGTTGCTCCACACACCTGACTCACCTGACCTGACTTTGTGAGATTTCCTTTTGTTTCCTTGAATGGAAAGGGACATGAAAGGACATGATTTGATGATGTAGAAGAGGTGAAGAAAAAACAAACAGGGGAGGTGCTGTCAGCCATCCACACAGATGAGTTTGAACATTGTCTTCCAGAATGGAATCACAGATTTGACAAATGTAGTGAGTGTAATGGAGAGTACTTTGAAGATGATAAGGTTGTTTGGTTAAAAAAATTAAATACATAGCTTTGAAAAAAATTATGATTTTTGGGAGGGTACCCCTTCGTACAGATTTTAAATTAGCAGTGATTATTCTTCTGAGTGGAAAGATAAGTATGAAATGTGACTTTTATAAATGTAAAATGAAAATGATATACTCATAGGACATCTGAAATTTGTTTCAAGATCATATATAAAACAAGAAAGCCTATTGCTGTCAAGTCAGCTCTAACTCTTCACAACCCTATGGGACAGAATACAGCTGCCTGATAGAGCTTCCCAAGCTGAAATCATTTCTGAGAGCAGACTGACCTCTCCTTCTAAGAAGTGACACGTGTCTTAGAAACCTCCATCTTCTCTGTTCGCAGCTGAATGTGCTAATCACGGTGTCCCCAGGGCTCATATATACATTGTACTGGGTTAGAAGGAGAAATACTGCCTTCTGATCAGTAAACACCCTGACATATGATATAGCACTAGAAACATTTGGCACAATTTCTACTGTGAATCAGTTTGGTATCACCCGGTAAAGGTTATCAAATTGATTCACTGTAAATATAGTGACCAATTTTTCTACAGCTGGGTTATGTATGGTGACATGTAAAAGTTAAAGTAGCCCTGGGGTTACTCATGTGCTGCTCACATCGCCATCAGCCCCCCGAAACTGCCTACTGATTCACAGGAAAAAGATGAGGCTTTCTACTCTCCTAAAGAGTTACCATCTCATGGTTGTACAATGCTATGAGTATAATCAATGACACTGAAGTATACATGTTGAAATTGTGGAAGTGGAAAATGTTATGTTCTGTATTTTTTTTCAGTATTTCATTTGTTTATTGAAACATCTTAATTGGCACTCCATCAATACCTGAAGCTATTTTTTTGCCACAAATAGATAAAAATTACATGACTAACAGTGCATTCAAGGAAGAAGAAAATGTTCTATAATTGATTGTGGTGATAATTGTACAAGTCTTCTTGATATGATTGAACTATTGATATGTGCATGAAGTGCTAACAAAACTTTTGAAAAAAAGGGTTAAAGAGTTACAGTTTCAGAAACCCACAGAGGCAATTCTACTCTGTCTTATGGGATTCTTTGAGTTAGAATCAACTTGATGACCATAAATTTCATTTTTGTTAAGAGTTAAATATCAAAGAGAGCCATAGACACATAAAAAGCTTAAACTTACTTAGAAATGTGCTTGGAAACATCATTACCTAGTTATTAGACAATGGCTTTGAAGTCTGCCTTAGTCTGTGTTCTCTTCAGACACAGGACTAGCGATGCAAATATTTGTAAATGTCGTTGTTGGGTGTCTTGCTGCAGCTTTCTCAAAATTGTTATTTTTGAGTCCAGTGTTGCAGCCACTGTGTCAACACTAATCTTCGAGGGTATTCTCTGAACTGATGTTCTTCTCTGGGGATTGGGCTCCCAGATAACATGTCCAAAGCACAGATTCAAATAGAGAAATTTTATATCAAGGAAATGGTTCACACCGTGGTACAAGTGGGAAAGTTCCAAATCCATGGATCAGATGCTACCCTGGAGGCTTCTGACTCACATCCCTTCTGGAACTGATGAGCTCAAGATTGGGTGGAAGACGGCAAGCTTGTGACGGTGGAGTTGCATCACTCTAAGATTGGTGGGTAAAATGGTAGGTCACTGATGAGTCCCAGGATTAGCTGGCAAAATGACAGGGCACTGGGTCAAGGTGGAAAAACCAGAGGGTTATGAGCCAGATGCAAGTTCCACACCCAGCAAAAAGCAAGCAGGCTTTTCCACAGCATCTAATTATAGTCAGAGCAAGCCACACCCTTCAGGACCACTTGTCCTGGGAGTTTGCTACACCTCATCGGCCAAACACTGAAAATCCTGTCTCAGCTAAAATGACACAACACTTTAATTATCTCAGTCATATCAACAAGGTTAGAATTCCCACTCTATCATTAGGCATGTGATTTTAGCCAAATTAAAAACCAAATTAGATCATGTTTCACCTATAAATTAAGAAGAATAGCATCTCTTGTGAAAGTGCTCACTGCCTTTGAGTCCAATCTGGTTAAATATGATGTGGAATGACAATTGTCTGACACAAAGAAAATGCTCAATAGATCTAGCTACATTTTCAATATAAAATTGATATATGTTTCATAAAGATTATTTGTTGTGCTGAAGACTATTGACGTAATTATGAATTATGTGGGGAGAAAACCGAGGGAACTTAGTCTCTCAAAAAGCTTCCTTTTCTTATGTTTCCTCCCTTTTCTCAATTACTTTAAAATGTAAATGTCATTTAAATACTTTGTATTGTTTTAAGGTAAAATATGCTATATGTTTTTTTTTTTATTTTAGAGAAACTTTAGCCTGATTTTCCCTTTTCCCCACATATCAGCTACACGTCCTTGGAAAGAGGTTGGTTGCTGATATCGGCCTCTTCGCTAAGCTAAAAAGTACTGAGTCACAGTGAAACCCAATTGAGTCTATGGTAGTGAGTTTGGATTTAGGAGCTTTATTGAATGTAAAGTCTATTTTTCTTTTCACTCGTTTCATAAGGCACAGAGTTTAGGAAGAATGAAGTCTGGTTGGATCCAACAATCCATTGTGGTTTATAGCACCACAATGTTGGTTGACAACTAACTACAATGTTTTTATGTATATGTCTTGAAAAAAAATCAAAGCATTCTCAAGATGAAAATTAAACATCAAAATCACAGTTGTGCTTTATTTCCCAATGATATTTTGATAGATAGGTGCCCTGATGGCCCAGTGATGAAGCGCTCAGCAGCTACCTCAGACTCACAAGCTGAACCATGGGAGTGGGGTGGCAGTTTGCCTCAATAAAAGATTATATGTTTGAAAATCATTTAGTGTAGTTCTAGTTTTACTTTGTTGTTTTCATTTTCATCTTAGTTACAACATTCCTTCCGTGTTTCTGATTTTAATCCCATTGCTGAGCCCTTGCATGCCAACATTATAAAATCTCTGGTGTTTGTGAAACAAAAGGGCAAAATAAACAATTGCAGTAATCAGGTTCAGTTCTGAAATTCTAGGTACATAGTCTATTATAAAATATTATAAAGCATTTCCAACCATAAGGACTCTAATAGCCTAGGGAAATTGGACAGCATAAGTAACTTCTACTTTTCCCATGGGAAATAAATACATACAGAAATTATAGGCAAGATAATTAATATAGTCTGCCCAACCTTCAGTCATTCTGAAATAGTTTTCTCTCTCACAGGAGGGAACATTATTATTTACTCAGATTTAAACCAATTGCTCTACATTCCATGGCTGATTGTTGTTTGATAAGAGAAAGGAAAAAAAAGGTACTAAGCAACTTTAACGAAAACATAATAAAATATCTTAAAAATAATGAAGTGCTTACAATTTCAAGTGCTTTATCATACATGCATACATTTTGATTTTCAATAAATTATAAATTCCCTTATTTCAAGATCATACAGTTAAGGAGAAGAGTTAATTTCAACCTTGTTTTGTCTGATTTGAAATCTTAAAATTTTTGTTTATCTATGCCCTCATTTTTGTATTCCATATTAATTTTCAGTACCTTGCTAACTCAAATACAAGTAAAATATTGATCTTTTGTTCTCAAAAAAGTGATGAACTCATTATTAATTCTTTCAAGTATAGTCCATCTCTGTGAGTATTAATCTAATCAGTGGGGATATAATTGTAAACAAAATGTACATAAAGTTTGCTTTCATGAAATATATTTATTAGTTGTTTCCCAGGCAACATTAATCAGTGACAAGGCCTAGTGACTCTGTTGGGTAATTGTACTGGTAACAAGGTTGGTGGTTCAAACCCAGCTTTCTCTGCTGGGTGAGGCTATCTGCTCCAGGAGGATTCACAGCCTCAAAAGCCAACAAAGGGTTACTCAGAGTCAGAATCAACTCAAGGGCAGTAGGTTTTGGCTTGGTTTCTAAAATAATCCATTGGAAAAGCAAATAAAACCTATTTGATAATGTTAAATACCACAAAGAAGATAAAACTAAATTGATGTGATGATAGGTAACTAAGTAGTCTCTTTTGAGTGTGTAATCAGAGAAGATCTTTCCATGGAGGTGATTGGGTTGGCCAAGAAGAGCCCGTTGTGTGATAACTGAAAGGTAAGAGGACGTTTGTCACAGCAAAGGACTTAACTGTGGCAAGGTTGTCATGAATGAGAAGCAGAGTGCCTGAATATGGTATCTGAAGGCAGGCTAACACTATATCACATGGAAGGATAAACATGATGCACAGTGAGAATCAAATGGAAAGCATGCTTGCAGCCCTTGTTGGTCTGTGGAATGTGCACTGTGGAGGAGAGAGTAGATGTAAGGATCAGAGAGTAGGTGAGTGGTATTGTTGGGAGGCGTGGAAGCGATTTGGGTGAGTTGAATGTGGGATATGGAAAGGGAATGTAAAGAGGAATCTTGGGTAGCTCCTGGATTTTAGTTGAGTATACTGGCAGGTGGTTGTACGGATTTCTGAAAGCAGGGGAAGGGGATAGAACAGATTTGAGGTGTGTTTTTGGTAGGTGCCATCGAGTTGGGTTGGACCCCTCGTGACTCTGTGAAGCAGAATGAAGCATTGCCTATCCTGTGCCAACCCCACAATTGTGCGGATCCTTTAGCCCATTGTTGCAGTGGCCAGCTGTGGCGCCCAGGGTCCTCCTCTTTTCTACAGCCCCACCACTTGACCAAACAGGATGGCCTCTCCAGGGGCTGCTCTCTGCTGACCACAGGTCCAAAGTAAGTGAGACAAAATCTTGCCCTTCTTGCTTCTAAGGAATGTTCTGGCTGGATTCTATCGAGACAGATTTGCTTATCCGTTTGGCAGTCCATGGTATTTTTAATATTCTTCACCACTATAATCCAAAATATCAATTCTTCTCGTTGAGGTTTAGAGTGGGAAAATGAGAGTTATTTTGTCCAAGTTTGAAACATTCGTTCGAACTATGCCAAATCACCATATTGTGTTGTTTAGAGTCAAAGTGATAATTTCATATGCTTCAGATTAATATCTGTGATGTTTAGCGAGATATCTATAATAGTAAAGTGACATTCTTTGTACGGCTCTCCTCTCCATAATCTTTGTTATTTTCACCAAATGTCTGGGTGGGATCAGGTAAATAAGATGTTCTAGATTCTCCCTCAGAAATTGGTCAGGTTTGCCATTTTCCCGGGTGTAAGAGGGAGAAGAGGAACCTCAGGACTATGAAGAAGGAAGGGCTGTCAGAGGAGTGGAGGTAGCCAAGGCACCCGGGACCGCAGCACCAAGGCAGAGCAGAGCAGCCAGGCCGAGGCGGTGAGGCAGAGTGGCAGGTGAGCTTCCTGGCCCATGAAATCAGGCAGAGGACCAGGGACATTGTGGCTGAGAGTCTGAGGGCTGGTGAGAGACATGCCTGCCAGCTGGACTCTGAGAAGATGCTCTGTGGACAAAAGAACTGTGTTCTTAACATTTTGTAACCTCTCAGATGTCTCAGAAACCCTGCGAACTATATGCAGCCATTGTAACAAGTTAAGGAGCTTCGCCGAGAAGCTGTGTCCCGGCCAGGGCAGTTGGTATCAGAATAGGATGGAGTGGGGAGGCGTGACTGACTCTGCCTCATCGACCCCTCCCTCTTGTTTGTGTGGCCAGAGAAGGACATATGTGCCTCCTGCGCCATTCCTGCACTGCTGGACATCCTTCAGGAGCACACCCATGGAGAAATGGCAAACGTAATTCAGGAAGTACTAGCATCATTTTAGATGAAAACACGTGTGAGAATTATTATCATATGAAATGGGTGAATGTGGAAAAACATCCAAGAATAGGGCCTAAACAATCCGATACGAAGGAAAAAATGTTTGGGTAGGGAAGGTCTAGGAAAACTTTACGGAGTTCTCATTTCCCTTGCCTCTGAGGTTTTCTGACACTACTTAGCAGTGTGTGCTGTTGTTGCAATCTGAAAGTGAAGCATTAGTTCTGTCTGCTTACATATGGGTTAGTCTGAAGTTTTTAAATGCATGTTACATCATGTGTGTTGCAGTAGAGACTTGGGTAAACATGGTGGCCATGATAAATAGAACTTTGATAGTGAAAATGATTCTGTTGTTCCTCCCCTCAAAGTAAATTGTCCCATTCTGTCAACACATGTTGACAAGTGCAAGAATTATCAAAACTTGTTTTTAAGGTTCAATAGAATTTTTTATTTTGCCCTCCCAATGAGGTAGTGTACTCTGTAGACTTTTATCTATTTTTTAATATGTGAATTGATTAAGGTTAGAAACTAAAAGACTCTTCTGCATAGATGTAAAATGGAAATAGAGTTTGGGTATAAGTACACAGTTTAAAAATGATTATAATGATAGTGTTAGTTACCAGAATCAGTGCATCCCTTAGCAAATCCTGTTCTGTTAGGTCCATGGAGCTGGTTGTGACTCATAGCAACCCTGTGTACAACAAAATGGAACACTGCCCAGGTCTGTGTTGTGCTCACAATTGTCCTCAGAGTTGAACCACTCAGTTGTTCTCCTCTAATTGCGTGCCCAGAGGCACCCTATCCCAGGAAGCCACAATCCAAAGACACACAGCTTCAGCTTCGGCAGTTTGGACCCCAAACACAGCTCCCTGAATTAAGTGCCCAGATACCCACAAGCCAGCCTTCAGCCCCAGATGACTCAGTGTTACTTGCTCTGGGGGCTGGGAAGTCTCTTGCTCTGTTTTCTGCTTTGGCTCCGGGCCCCTCCCCTACCGTCCCTCTAGCATATCAAAGCTGTCTCCTGGATCAAGGAGGGCCATTGTGCAGGGATCTGCAGGTCCAGAGGACACAATCCACTTCCTGGCTCGGGCTGGTAGTAAGATCTCCCCTCTTGCTTTTCAGATGGCTCATCTTATACCCAGCAGGATGGCAATCTCAGTACCTTTTCTTACCCAGACTTCCCAGGAAACTGGTTGGTGGGAGTTTCAGAGACTATGGCGAGGTGAACCACCATAAATAATTCATTGCTCTGCAGAGCCTCTGGAATTATTTATTTCCTCTTCGTCCAGATGGGTAGAGATCGAGATCAATAATTGTATCTTTGGTGGCCATTCACAAGCTTCTGGGTCATAAATGCCACTCTCCCAACAGGGATATAGACCATTATCTTTGTGGAGTATGTTATGTTGACTGAGTTCTCCCCTGATACAATATTATAGTCTTTAATGTTTTAAATCGTCAAGATATTTCTTTGTTGACTGAAATGGTCCGAATCCTAGGTGTTTCCTTTTCATTTACCTCATATGCATATAAAAGCTGAGCAGTGAAAAAGATAGGTAAAGAAGTAGTATCCGTATATTTGAATGGTGAAGAATATTGAATATTTCGTGGACTTTCAGAAGAACAAACAAATGAAACACAGAAGAAATATAATGAGAATGAGCCTTAGCAGTGAGCGTGGGAAGTCTTCTCTTGCTTCCTTTGGACATGTCACTAGGAAATGCCAACTCATAGAAAAGGACTTCGTGATTGGTAGAGGATCAGTGACAATCTGGGAAACCTCAATGAGATGTTGAATTTGAAAATGCCCAGAACTATTGATTCAAACCCAGTAACCTTCATGATAATGGTTCAAGATCAGGGAACTTTTTTCTTGTTATGCATAAGGTCACTATGAGTCAGAACTGTCTGGACGATACAAAACAACAACTACTACTACTGGTACCTCCTAAAACAAGTAGTGTTTCAACAAGCTACTGGGCACTATAGACTGTTCAAATTGACACATAAAAGGAACCATCTCTTGACAAGCTATCTGAAAGAATAGCGATTGGGGTCTTGAAGAATTGTATGACAAACAGCTATCTAAGTGATGTGTAAGCTAAGTACACATGGAAGAGATGCACCAACATCTGTGATCCAATGAATGAAAAGCTATAATCCGAATCCAAAGGTGGGAATGATATCAGAATGTAAATTGTGAAACTCTGGTTTGCAGATGGCTCTGGATGACAGATAGAGCCCCAAATATATTTGCTGGATCTGTTTACAATAATTGCTTTAAACAAAAATATATAGAGCTGAAAATATGTAATTTTTTGGTAATTATATGAAAATAATTTTAAGATAATGCTATATGAATTATTGAATGTGGCTTTTCTAGTCTCTACAATGTAACCCCGCCAAAGGACCTTTTCTTGCTTGGTTCTGGGTAAGTAGGGGAGGGAAGATACTGATAGACTTTACCTGTGAGTACTCATGAACCCTTGATAATTTTTAAAAAATCATTTTATTGGGGCTAGAACCCTTGATCATTTATAAATTATTATTTTGACATATCTCACACTGTCTGACATCTCTTTTCACCCACTTTTCTGTTGTCCATCTCCCAGAGAGGAGGTTATATGTAGATCCTTGATATCAGTTTCTCCTTTCTATCCCACCTTTCCCCCACCCTCCAGTATTGCCATTCTGCCCAGCTATCAAAAGATATAGCATCTGGGATCTTAAAGGCTTGAAGGTAAACAAGCGGCCCTCTAGCTCAGAAGCAACCAAGCCCACATGGAAGAATCACAGCAGCCTGGGTGATCACGAGCGTCGAAGGGATCAGGTATCAGGAATCAAAGAACAAAGCAATCATACCATTGTGAATGAGGGTGAATGAAGATTGGGCACCCAAAGCCCATCTGTAAGCAACTGGACATCCCCTTACAGAAGTGTGATCCCTTTTCAGAGGGGATGAGCCTATTAGGGTGCAGTGTAGCTCCGATGAAACATATAATTTTCCTCACATTCTTAAATGCTTCCTCTCCCTTCCCCTCACCTCCATTATCATGATCCCAATTCTACCTTACAAATCCAGAGGATGTACCAGAGGATTTACACTGGTACAGATAGGAACTGGAAACACAGGGAATCCAGGACAGATGATCCCTTCAGGACGAGTGATAGGTAGGTTTAATGCGCCAACCTGGCCAATGGGAACATTTGAGATTAATCAAGTTGAATTTTGATTGGAGGGCAAAGAGATAAATGGCTTGGCAAGCCTTGCTCTTCTCTCTTGCTCTCTGGTGATAGGATAAGCGTGAAGCTACTTTTGCTGGTTCTCTGCCTCAACTTGTGAGCAATACTACCTGTGGGACTGCCCACCATGGATCGTGTCATTGAGCTTGAGGTTCCTGTGAGACTTGCTTCACCACACTGTTGGTGTATACATTGCTTGAGCTTGAGGTGGTCGGATCCTGTCGGCTTGCATTGCTTGAGCTCGATATCCCATCTGGGTCTGGTTCGCTAAGCTCCTGAGCTGCTGACTGTTGGTGACCTGCCCTGCTGTTTGCTCCCTGTGGCTGAACTGTCTGCTTTGTCCTAGGGAAGACTCAGCTTTCTGCTCCCTTGACCTTGGACCCAGCAATCCTCATGCATTGAAGGACTTCTAGTATATTAACTGTTTCATGGGAATAAGATGAACTCCCATCCGCTGGTTCTATCCTCAAGCGCCGGGACAAGGACCGGAGGTGGGGGGGGGAGTTGGGGGGAGATGAACTGAGCACTCTCAGTGTGGAATAATTAGCTGTTATATTCCTTTGTGTTGCATAAATCTATGCATATGTACAGATGTATTCAAAAGTGTCCTGCTTTTGTATCCCTAGAGAACCCTGTCTAACACAATTGGCTAGAGATACTGACATCTGCAGATACATGTATATTTCTGAATTGTTTCCAATGTGATTTAAGCTCCATGATTCCACTTTGTTTGCAAAGCAAAGCCACCACATGTGGTAGAATCATTGAGAATTGCAAAAGTTAAGAATCCCCAATACGTTTCAAAAAGGAAGTAGATTTTCGATACACTTTGGGGATTTGGGTTTTGTGGCATATACTACATCCAGCTACTGCTCTTTGTTCACCTCTGGATGTAGAAAATAGGAACAGAAAATGCTGCCATCATACCCCACGAAGCAATTTCTACAATGGATCAGACATTCTCAAATCCATTTTCATCTGTTAGCTTTTTTTACAGTGTGGGGAAGTCTGAAAACTATGAATAATAACCAGCCCATTGAAAATAATGTATGTATATATAAATGCGCACCATTGACAATTGCTTTATAATGCAGAACTTTTAAACTTGAAAATGAGCGGAGTTGTGTAACTGAGATGCATTAGGATAGTCACTGAAAAAAAAATCAGAGAAATCCAAGTGGAGTCACCATGGGGATGCCCATGACTGGCTTGCCTGTTTGGCTGCATTTCACGCTCACACATTTTGATGGGAGAAAAACACTATATTTTCTAAATGGAATTTTCAAAAAAAGCACCAAGGATGACTGAGCAAAGCATTCTGTTATCAATTGTGCTATGCTAAGATACTATTGAGATGTGTGAAATCTACATTTATGTCTGCAATTTTGGAGTACTAAGAACCATATGGTATCTTGGTTTTACACTTCCTGAATCAGGCTAATTGCATTTGCATACCAATTATGCTTGAATAAATACACGTAAGTGTTTTTTCATTTTTAACATTTTGTTTTAAAGCTTTGACTTCAGTTTCACTGGAAGCATTTTACAGTGTACTTGGTTTATAAATTTGTCTTCATTTTATATTAATGCACATCATATAGGATATTATGGTTTGTTTTTTTATCATATATGAGTATCATCTAATTTTCTTAGGGGCTATTGGTATCAAATCATGTAGACTCTCCAGTATCTCTATAAACTAGGTTACCTGATCAAATATATATTTGTGTTATATAATGTCTATTGGGGCTATATCCATCTTGGGTAGGGGAGGAGGGGCTTGATTTGAAGACCCCAGGAGGGTGTAGGACAGACAGACAGACACTGAGGTTGTGGCATTGCTCAACCAATGCTCAGCCAAAGCTTGGCTGAAGCCCTTGAGCCACTGCTGTGGCTTGCAGCCTCTGAGCCATGATAGCTGTTGCACCCCTTCAGGCAGCCACTGGCATCTGCCCCGCCGGACCACCCTGCCAAGCAGTGCCTTCTGGGAGACACTGGCTGTTCTGCTCAGTTCCTAGGGGCTGCTGATTCCTACCATGCTCCTGGGAGCTTCTCAGATAGTGCTTTACAAGTTTGCAAACTTCAAGGCTCTGGGCACTAATACTGAGCCTGGTAGTTTGCAAGGCAGGATACGTTGGTATTTGTTTATCATATGTGTACAGTCATACACACTGTGTATAATATGGTGTTCACACAACATCCAAATCACATACCACCTATTCCACAAGAGGTAGAGTGGATGCTACTGGAGAAAGACAAGCATGTCTGCTGATCTGTACAGTCTTGGGAAACCTAGGGGGTTCTCCTGTGTCCTGAGAGTTGCTGTGTCAGAGTTGATGCGATGGCAATGGGTAGTTATAGTGGCTATGGTGTACCCCTGTATAGCTTTGTTGATATCCATTACTTTATAAAATACAATAATTAATGTATTGGCATCTGTGATTTTAAAACCTTTTTGTGATTATACAAGCATAAATGACTACCCGAACTTTGATATAGAAATACATCACTGTATCACCAGAACTCTGTCACCGGTCCGTGAGCATTGTCTGCTGGCACACCTACGTGCCGTGTCTGCGTGCGGCTGCTGTACAGGCGGCACTCTTTTTGAGCCTCGTGGAGTTGACTCTTGAAAAGCTTTCCACAATCCATAGAAGAGACCTTCATGGGTCACGGCATGGCACGGACATCAGATTAAGGCCCATCCCTCTGCTTAGTGGATTCTTACAGCCTATTGATGTTGATCAGAGTCTTATATCCAGAGTGAAGGGATAGGCGAGCACTAAATGATCAAAGTTACATCAGAGCATTTGGCATAAGGCAATGGAATGATTGTCATATGGAATTACTACAGGGTGGCTTTCTCTTGCTTTGAAAATAAATGGTTTCCTTTATCTAGGTATTTATTTCTCATTTATTTCTTTCCTACAAACCTCTGTTTTTAACAGTGGAGGACCATTATCTTGTGATAACATGTTATTCTACTGATATTATCTTTAAAGTAAACTTCTTAGAGAATCATATTTCTTTTAGAAGCCCTAATACTTCATGGTATTTAGTGATTTGAAAGTGTCTCATGATTGATCTGACTTAAAATCAGATTCTGTAGTGCTGTATTGAATGATGTTGTAACATTATGTACTACAAACATACTAAAAATATCATTTGCAATAGCCAGATGGAATCTATTTCATCTTTGTAGTTTTCTAATATTTTGCAACTTCATAATTGGGAAAAGAATGTGAGGGTTTTACATTTGCATTGGCAACTATATTTTAATAAAGAAGAAAATATTATTTTGGCTGATAAAAAAGATTTGTAAATTTGGATAGTTTGTGTTATTTAAATATTTTCCTTAATTGACAATATCTATATTAACATTTTTTAAACAAAACCAAATACTACCAAGCTTATCTCTGCCCAAATCATGAAAAATAACAAAACATAAATAAAGAGAAGTAATTAGCTTATAATTAAGAAGAAAATGGTTTCTCAGGCAGAGTGATTTTAAAGCATTAATGAATTCAAATTCAGTGAGCACTTTTTATATAGTTCTTGTGTTGCCTTAGAAAACAGTCTGGGTTCATGGCATTGAAAGATGTCTTCACGTGAATCCCAATTCTATCCTTTCATCTCATGCTGACCTTGCCTCATGTTCCTGCCACCCAGCAAAGGGGTGCAGTACACAAGCCGAACCCTCTGTGGACAGAAAGAGATTTCAGTTAGTTAGTAGGTTCCTGTCTGCAATGAAGTCAAAGCTGGCTCCAGGACCAACATGGTTAGCACTATCTAGCAGTGTGCTAGAGAGAAGGCAGGGTGCCCTAGATCAGATCCACTTTCAGACACTCTGTGAGTAGAACCCCCAAAAATGTGTGCTAACAAGCCCTTCAGGTGATTTTAAGGTACACTAAAGTTTGAAATTCACGTATAAGATACAGACAAATTAAAGAGTTAATTATAAATGTGAACTAATAAGCATTTGAGAAAATATAGGTAAATGCTTCTCTTTTTTAGGAAAGACAGACATTTTCAAAGCACTGAAAAATAATGAAGGTTGCTGATTATATTTTGGATTATAGAAAAAATTTAACACTGCCTTGCCCCCCCCCCCTTGAAGAATGCACTTCAGAGCACAGCACTGAAGCTATGCCTTGGGAAGAGGGGCACCTCTGATCAGAGCACTGAGGAGCAAATGAAGAGGCAAGGAGAGTGAGCGGAACATATCCTGACCCAGCACTCTCTGAGGAGGATGTTCCTGCTCAGAGCAGACAATGCACAGAGAGGACCATAGGCCCAGCCCCACCACGAGACACAATGTCCCTCACTGAACCATAGCGCGATGGGGGACAAAACCAGAGACATAGTGTGAGATTGTGCCTGATCTGACCCCATCACATTTGGGCGAAACACTTAGGGCATGCAGCCGAGCAGCAAGAGGGGGGCAAAGCAATGAAGTCCCCAGGGAATGCCACATGTATGTAGCCGACTTTGGAAGCTAGAGGAGCCACAGGGAGACCCCTGCCAGCACTGAGATACTTACATGCCACTGGACCCAAAGCTTTCTACCCGCTGACTTTTGATCGTCCCGCATTTGGCTTCATTGCCTGTTTCGTGAGTCTGAAGAGGACTTTATAGATTGGTATTGGACAAATAGCTAATATCAGATTTTGGCCTTGAACTGGACTACGTTGGGATGTTTTCTCAATGTTCAATTCCTCTTGTATATAAACCTCTACCTTATATATATGTGTGTGTTTATGAATTAGTTTCTCTAGTCTACCCAGACTAACACATCCAGCTATCAAAAGTTATAACATCTGGGGTCTTAAAGGCTTGGAGATAAACAAGTGGCCATCTAGTTCAGAAACAACAAAGCCCACATGGAAGAAGCACACCAACCTGTGTGATCACAAAGTATCAGTGGGATCAGGTATCTGGCATCAAAGACCCAGAACAAAAAATCATATCAATATGAATAAGGGGGAGCGGGCACCAAGTGGAGACCCAAAGCCCATCTGTAGACAATTGGACATCCCCTTACCGAAGGGTCACAAGGAAGAGATGAGCCAGTCAGGGTGCAGTATAGCACTGATAAAGCATGCAACTTTCCTCTAGTTCTTGAGTGTTCCCTGCGCCATTCCCCCCCAGTCATGATCCCAAGTCTGCCTTAGAAACCTGGCTAGACCAGAGCATGTACACAGGTACAGATCAGAGCTGGAAATATGGGGAATCCAGGACAGATGAACCCCTCAGGACCAATAATGAAAATAGAGATACCAGGCAGGTAGGGGAGAATGGGGATATTGATCACAATGATCCATATTTAACCCCTTCCTAGGGTGATAGACAACAGAAAATTGGGTGAAGGGAGATAGTGGTTAGTGTAAGACATTGGGGGGGATTATAAAATTATAAATTATCAAGGGCTCATGAGGGAGGAAGTGTGGAGGAGGGGGAAATGAGCTGATACAAAGGCTCAAGTAGAAAGAAAATGCTTTGAAAATGATGATGACAACATATGTACAAATGTGCTTGACACAATGGATAGATGGACGGATTTTGAAAGAGCTGTAAGAGTCCCCAATAAAATGATTTTTTTAAAAAGAAAAAAACTGAAACATTGAAAATAGCAAAAGAAGTAAGTAATTTAAATATGGTAAATAGCTACACATATAAAGAAAACTCACAATAATAAAAAGCACTGAAGGAACTCTTCAAGAAAAAAATGGGAAAATAATTTTCAAACTTTCTTCATGTGATCTTTTCTTATATTACAATTTTTTTCTTAGTAAGTTTACTTTGGGGTGTGCAGGTGGTGCCAGCTGTTTGCACTCAGCTGTGAACCTGAAGGCTGGCAGCTGGAGCCGACTTCGTGGTCCCCCTTGCGAGGCCCCGGAGGTCTGCACCTATAACACACCCATGGCGCACCCATAACGGTGCAATAACAAGTACACGGCAGGGGCTTGAACCAACACCACAGTAAGAGACGTGGACTTTGGGGTTTGAGTTTGCTTTTAAATCAGAGTTTTCATTAGATTTTTATGGTTATGTTTCTTCCCTTAAAATTACGTGGAGTGTGTGCTAATAAAATCGTTAGAACAAACATATAACCAACAAAATGATAGAAAGAGCAGCACTCACCAAACAGCAAATTTCCAAAGGATGAGGAAAGAAGTGTGAAAATAGAGCACACGGGGAAGAAGTGGGGAAATGATGCTACTTTGTGAGGACTGCAGTCCAAGAGATGAAGCAGATGGGTAGGAATCATCTAATGGAAATTTATCTGCTTTATAAACTGCCACCATTCACTATAAAAAGTGAAAAACAACATCAACAAAAAAACATTAGGAAAGAGATTTGACATCTGGATTCTTAATTTGCTTAGTTTATTATTAAAGGAAACAATTATAAACATATGCGTATTGAAATAAAATCCATGCAACTGTTTAATACAAGCGAAACCTGTGCCGTTGAAGTGCATCTGCCTCATGGAGACCCCCCTTGTGTGTGTGAGAGTAGATCTGGGCTCCACACAGTTTTCAGTGGCTGATTTTCCCCAAGTAGATTGGCAGGTGTTTGCTGAGGTGCTAAGGACTGCCGTGAGAACAAACAGCACTGTCTTGGAGGAAACCTGGCTAGAATGGTGAGAATTACTCTCTCATACTCTGGACATGTTGTCAGGAGGGACCAATCCCCGGAGATGGACATCATGCTTGGTAAAGCACGGGGGCAGTGGGAAATAAGAACATGCTTCATGAGATGGGTTAACATCTGGCTGTAATGTTGGACTCACTGAATGGTGAAGACGGCCCAGGAGCAGGCAGTGTTTTGTTTTCTTGTCCTTGGGGTCACTCTGAGCCATAACTGACTCGATGGCAATGGTCCGCAATGACAACATGAGTGGGCTTGGAAATCCATCTGTCAGTTTGGAACGGACGCCTTCACCATTTGCACTACCCAGGTACTACCGCCCTGTCATAAGTCTATCTAAGCTTTCCAGGATATACATATGAGTGTCACACACCCACATGCACACACACCTATGAGTGGTACCAAGAGAAATAGATTGCGAGCATTTCACTTTGGGGTAGGAAGGATGCTGTCTGTGCGTTAGAAATCATGATCCCACTTGTATGTCTTGCTCCGGTGTGAGGCGACATGATGTTGCCTCTTGCTGGTGTCCAGTTTCTAACGTGGTTGGCTTAGATCCGTGGTCCTCAATCTGTAGCAGGAGTCTGTGCATGCAAATCACCTGGGGAGCTGGTGACCCCGTGTTTAGGACTCAGTACTTCCTAGGCAGGAATCAAGACTGTGCCTTTCCGATCTTATCTGCGGTCCTGCTGATGCCTCTTACCGGGCCCCAGATAGATGCTCAATGCTTTATAGTTAGTGTAGTCCTTAGTAGGAGAAAGAGAAGGCTTTCTACTCAAGTGAAGACCTCAGGCTAGGGACCCCCTGGGGCAGGCCTCCTCTGCCTGTAGGGGTGCTCTGGGCCAGCATTGGCTCCATGGTGGGAGAGTGGTTTTGTTGTTACCACTCCTTGGTGTAAGACAGTAAGAAGATAAGGAGAAGAAAGGGGAAGCACGTCCTTGGTCTGCTCAAATGCAGTGGACTTTTCAATGGATGCTTCTAGAAAAAGGGAACTCACTCCCAGGGAAGTCTCAAACATGCTATGGACATGCCTTGTCTGAGATCTTCGAGCCTTCGTTCGCTCCTTTACGAAGCACTTCCTGTTCCATTCTGCATCGTTGCCTCCCACTCCCCCTCACTACACTTGTTTTCATAGTTGGTGCCGCAGGTGCCTCACATGGGCCTCGGGTCATTTTGGTTTCCTTTCACCACTGAGATTATAGAGTTCTGAAAGGACATGGGCAAGCCTGCACTTGGTGTTTTCTTTCAGGAGTCGTACAGAACGTCCACTTAGGGTCAAACGTGTGTCACCGGCACCCTGTAGGTGGCCTTTCTGACTTGACTGCTTGAAATGCTGCAGAGATATGTTCTTACTCTGTCTCCATGGCCACGAGAATTAATCCTATTCCGAAGGGGAGAGAGACACCCTAAGGCAAACAACATACCTACTGTGATTAGACACATTTGCTTCCGGTGGCTGCAAACATAGTGTGTTGCTGAGGTAATTTACTAAATGGTACCCTAGTGGCCCGAAAGAGTTTGTAGGCTTCAGAACAGCATCATTGATTTCCAAGAGGAGATTTACACCCAGGACTCTGCCCCAGTTACACTGATACTAGAAGCAGTACAGCCAGTGGGCCCCAATCCAAAATATCACTTTGGGTTCTTCCATTAAAAAAAAAAATTCAGAAACTGGGTCAGCCAAAAACAGAGGAGTTTAATGCTGTCCAATTATGATTTAGGAATAAAAGTGGTTTTTTTTAAAGCTTTAGTCTAAGGGCTCTATTTTAAACAGGAAAAAGATGCAAACTGCATACACACATTAAAACAGGAAAAGGATTAACTATACTTACTCTTTAATAAATATTATCTAAGAGTAAAACAAAATATTTTTCAAACGCATTACTAAAAGGTGAGCAAATGTTTTTAAAACTACCATGTTTTATCGTCCCATTCATTGAAGGATGTAAAAATTGCTTAAGAAAATGACAGTCTCACTGTATTTCCCTGGAGAGATTTGGGTGCCTTCTGGAAAAGCCTCCGCCACTGCCATCACACCCGTGCTGACACATACGGGCCCTAAGGACGGATGGTCTGGCCCTGTGCCTACGGCTGACTTCGCAGCTAGCAGCCCCACGCATCACCCACTAGGTGACCCAAGCTCTCCATTACCATGGGATGATGCAACTGAAGGACTCAGTTGTCATCTACAGGTGTTTCACATAAAACAAATTAAAGAAACAAAAATAAACCATCAGTCATCAAGTTGTCATGGAGCAGCTAGTGGATTTGGACCTCCCAGTATTCCCTGGGCAGCTCTCCTCGACAGAACGGTCCACGGTGCCACACGGGCTCCCTGTGTTGCGTAACACACCGACTGCTAATGTCGGCATGGTTAGATGCTTTTCATTTTTTACGTTTCCCTGTATTCTCCAGGTTGCCTACATTTCCTAAGTTTGAGATATGAACTTATTTTGAAGGGCTGCACGGTGATTTATTTTCGGTTACAAAAAGACATGATTTATGAGTCAATATTTCATCATAATTTATTTAAATTTTGGAGCGTCTGTTTCTTGTGGCTCTGTTGCATGTAGGTTTTACTATTCTGATTCTCAATTAAGTAGCGTTCCTCCTTCCCCCTCCCCAAGTTAAAACAGACAAGCAGTAACTGGACCTTTTCTTTGATATGTCTCCTTCTCTCATCCCTAGTACCCTATCCTTACATAAGGCAGGCTTTCTGAGGGCATCACCAAAATCAATGACGGCTCTTACATTGTTTTCTATGACTCTCCCAGTCAAACCATCAGCATCTTTTTTTTACTATTACAATAGGCTTACAAGTGGCTGGTCACACCTATGATTCATCTCCTGTGAGGAGGGTAGCTTTTCAACACAGCATCTGGAGCTAATGATACTCCTGTCGATGCTACAACTTGTTTTCAACGATCTCTAGCACAATTTTCCTTGCTCATGTTACAAGTGATATTCCTTACTCTTTTCTGCATTCTGTTTGATCACCTTTCTCTGATGGGCCATGGGCACGCATCTCTTCTGGGATACGTAAAGAAATGCACACGTCCTTGCCCTGAACCGGTTGGTACTATTCCATCATTTCCTAGAATCTTATTTTTCATCAATGCCTTCTGCCATTTGGAGTTCTTCATTAAAGAAGAACATCATGATTTATTCTTTTTTTTTTTCAAAATAAAGAAAATTTCTCTCTCTCCTCTCTCTGCTGAAGCCGTTTTTATTTGGACGAAGCGGGCATTGCTTGAGCATCACTTTGTGTCTGGTGGGGTAGGGAATGCCAGGACTGTTCATCACCAGCTCATAGACTCATTTCTGGATGTGGAAGTGACTAGGGGCAGTGGGATCATCTGGGCCCCTCTC
Organism: Tenrec ecaudatus; assembly: GCF_050624435.1. NCBI lineage: Eukaryota > Metazoa > Chordata > Mammalia > Afrosoricida > Tenrecidae > Tenrec > Tenrec ecaudatus. Next base: position 132,337,749 of record NC_134532.1, on the reverse strand, counting down.
AATCACTACAGGCTTAGGGGAGCCTAGGAGATGGAAGGTGAACTGGGGGTCTCACAGCTCCTCCTCCAGCTCTACTGAGCTGAGAACCCTCGCCACACTCCCTGCTTCCAGAAGGCCGGAGTAGAGCCCCGACCATGGTTGCAGCTTCCAGTCATGAGGCTCGCCAAGGGGCAAAGCCCCCAGTCTGCAGCCCTCTCTGGGGTTAGGAGCTCCAGAGTGACATTCATCAAATCACCAGCATGCCTTCCTCCTCTTGGGTTGTCATTTGCACTGCTGGTCCTGGGGGTCTTGTACTTGCCATGCCCACCCAGCAGAATTGCTCACCGAAGAGCACCGGATATGGTGTGGGAAAGGACCAATTGCCCAGACCGCCCACAGCTTACACTGATGCACAGGGAGCACCAGCTCACTAATCAGCCGAGTCAGTAACAAGCACAGGCTACTGCAACTGCAATAGCACCTGGCTCTGGCTGCAAGGAAAAACCCTATTCAGAGCAGCCGGAGGGCGTGGTTTGAATGGGCGTGGCCTTGGGGGATAGCCAGCCTGGGACTTCCTCTTCTTTCCTGAACCCTCATTCTGGGAGCAGCATTGACAAATACCAGATGTGAGACCTGAGGATGTAGGTCAATTCTTGATTGTATGCTCCTTCCTGAAATGGTAGAGCCTTGGCCACTCCTTTTCGGTACAGGGATCTGTGTATTACTTCCATCTTCTTTGATGCCTTCTGCCTCCTTCTTTCACCTGACTCATTAGGTGCCTATGAGTAGCTTTGACTCATGGAGCCAGTGCACAACAGAACAACACCTGCCCTGGCCTGCACCGTCTGCACAGTTGTTCTGATTGATCGCTGAGGCAGCCACTGTGTCAATCACCTCCTGGAGGATCTTCCCCCTTTTCGCTGATCTTCCACTTTATCAAGCACAGTGTCCTTTCCAGGGACTGGCTTCTCCTGATAACATGCGTGTCCATAGTATTAGAGGTGAACTTACACTTCTAAGGAATTTGACTTTTCCCCCCTTTAGTTCTTATAGCTTGAGGAGGGTCTGGGAAGTCCTAGAAGACATTCCTTAGGTCCCCATACCATTAGGACATTCCCTGGTCCTTCACGAAGCAACTAGGCCCCTTTTGTATCCTTTTCCAGATGCTGGGAACCTTCTGTTTATTTCTCGATACACTTTCACCATTTTCTTTTTAAGTTATATTATCTACTTCTTACTTTAATGATTTCAAAATGAATTATAGCATGTTTATGAATTCTGCTTCTAGAGAGTAATTTAAAACTCTTCCTGATGGATCTTAACCTGACAATGAATCTGCCATTGAAACAAATATTAAGTACTGAACCACTCCAAATGAAATAGCCTGATATCAGTGATGACATTGTGGACATTATTATTTAAAATCATAACCTACTACTGTTCTTGTGGTACATGCAGCTTCATTTAGACAGTGATTTAATTTCATGTTTTATCTTTGTCATCTTGGAGAGCTGAACTCAAGTCTCAGCTTTATCTTTTTATCCCACCTATTTTTATGTACTTAATTGGAATAATTGTCATCACCTAAGGAAGTTATTAGGGACAAAAATGAGACCACTCTATGAAGTAGTTGGTGCAAATTATTAACTCATTCTTCCAGTGGGTTTCTGAATAAGCTAAAAGAAAGCCCATTCAGGAGAATAAGAGAGAACATGTTAATGTAGTTCCTTGAAAAATGCTTTATTTCAAACCTAGCCATAATTGGATATCATATTAAATTATAAAGATGTATCAGATGCTTTTAGAGCAAGAGAGTTTGTTAGTTTGCAAGAAGGACATGTCTCTGGCCGTAAATGAAGATATATTTTTCTCTTATTGAATTATATTTAATTCTATTATTAAGAACACTGAATCCTATGTATGCCAGGGTAGCTCCCTATTTGTATGCATTAGAATGAGGTTCTTAATTAGCCCTCATTCTCAGAAATATACATATACTTTCAAGTAGATAGCTCAGGAAACCCTTGTTCACCTAGGCCAGTGGTTCTCAACCTGTGGGCTGGGCGACCCATTTTGAGGCCACATGACCCCAACAGGGGTTGTCCAATTCATAACCTTAGCAAAATTACAGTTATGAAGTAGCAATGAAAATAATTTTATGGTTGGGGGTCACCACAACAAGAGCAATTGTATTAAAGGGTCACAGCATTGGGAAGGTTGAGAAACCATCTTAAATGTCCCAAACTCTCCATCTAGTGGAGAAACAGGTGCAGCACACCACTGAGGGGGTCCATTTAGCATCAACACAATCCTATTTTCATGAATTCTTTGTTACAAATATTTCATTATATCACACTATGCTGTTGACGTAATCTCAATATCAACCTGTCCTGAAAATGATCTTCAATGTACTACCATACTCCCACACGAAGATATTTACTAACAAAATTTAAGCGTTAAAAACAAAAATGAGTCAAATTGATTACCTCTTTTTTGATCAGTGCCATGTATTCCCTTAAAAAAAATAAATGTGTTTTGAAGTCACATAACAATCTAGTTAATGTGATAAACTTTAATATATTGACATTCTGTACTTTAAGTTAAGGATTTGATAGTTTAATATAGAGCGTTTCAACCAATTAAATTTATATAATCTGAAATAATTTCAAGCCTATATTGTATATCTCAGAGGATTTTATATATTTTTTGTTTCCCAAGGCTGTAAATCTTTTTTTCTTTTAAAAATCATTTTATTGGGGGCTCGTACAACTCTTATCACAATCCATACATGCATCCATTGTGTCACGCACATTTGTATATTTATTGCCCTCATCATTCTCAAATATTATGCAAATGTGTTAAGTATCGCCCATGCCTTCTTTCCCGTGCTTTACAAACTATAACCCTGTTCTAAAATATCAATTGCAAACTATAATATTAAATCATCTTTTTTGAGAAGAGGACTCTAAGAGACTATGCATATGATTAGTTTATTACTTATGACAGGAAACATATGGGAAAATTAATGTGCTAGCCATCATACTCTAATGTTATAATGTATCAAATCGACCACATTGCCAAATTAATATACTCTATGTAAGGCTGTAACAATAGACTCTGTAACATTTTGTTTACCTATGCAAAACAGCTTGACTCTAGTTCACTATTAAGGTTGGACTGTAGAGAGTCATATCCGGACTGATATTATAAAAGCAGGCATTTTGGGGTGTCTTTATTTCTAAAGCTTTCAGGGGTCCCAGGTGGGGTGTGAGTTACTGGTCGTGTTGCTCCCCTCCAGTCAGGAAGTGCAGTCTGAGAAACCCACCTGGGCCTGGGATTCCTCTGCTCCTGAGGAGGAGCTGGCACCCCTCAGACAGGGAAGTGGTAACTAAAGCAGACCTGACCCTCTGCTAGTGTTCCCATTTTCTATTTGTGCCATGGCGTCTCCCCGGAGCCTTAGCAACCCCTTAGGACAGCGCAGAATTGCCCCCGTGGGTTCCTGAGACCGTAGCTCTTTCTGGGAAGAGAAAGCCTCACTTTTTTCCTGAGGAGCAGGCTGCTGGTTTCCAACTGCTGATCTTAGAGTTCGCAGCCCCGGAGTGTAACCACTATGCCGCCAAAGCTCTTAGAGACACGAATAGAAGAGCCATGTGAAGAAATATCACTTCATCACAATTCTGTTTTGAAATAATTTTCAAAGGATATATACATATATATACACACTTAATGACAATATACAGCTCAATAGAAATCAGTATCTTCTTTATCGTGCATCAACCAACGTTATAAAGGATACAAGAACAAGAGTAGCCGAGCAAAAGCAATGATTTGTGGATATACCGTTTTCTTTCTTTCCTCAGAACAATGCTGCTTTTAAATGAGGTAGATGCAACATTTGCTATTGACCAAAGCATGCATAGACACTGCTGGGTTCCATATTACTGCCTCTGATGACTGACATTGTCAGATGCCTCTGTGACTGTGCACACATAGGGAGAGACAGACACACATGCAAATGTTCTATGTATTTAATTTCCTTTTATGCATTCTAATATATGTTTCAAAAATTGACATATTCTAGTGTTTGTACCATTGTATGTTCATATATTTCCATTTTTCTTTATGTGTTTGTCCATAACTGTTCTATGGAACATATTAAATTTAAAAAAATCAAGTGGTCTGTATTTGAGAACTTATAGTAGAAATAAAATATGTTGTATTTTTTAGACATTTTGCACTGAGAAAATACCCAATAAACCAAAGGAATATTATTGTAGGAACAGCATGTCGTTTCAAAATCAATGAAATGAATAATGTATTTGAATTGAAGTGCATGAATTTGAATTCCATGTAGCACATAAATCCTGTGTGTGTGCATAAATTACAAAACCAGGAAACTGTAACTTTTACTATTATTTAAGACTGTTCAAGTGAAAAGCAGGGAAGTTTTTCCTTCAAAGGAAAATTTTTTTTTCAGACACGAATTCTTAAAAAATAATTTGTAAATGAATTTGGATAATGTATTTTTCATGTAAATTAAAAGACTTTGTAATATTTTTGAAAATTAAATGATCCAATGATCTTTAACATTAGTTTTCCAAGTTAAAATAAAGAAAATTGAGTTTTTGTCAAAAAGGAAGAACTCTTACCCCCTCTGCTGATATATACTTGCAACTGCAGGTTGCTTATTATAAATATGGTCCTTATTTTCAATGATGAAAATTAAAATGTAAAGCAAATCCAGTCATTGTATTACTTAGTAAACAAACGAACCATTGTAGGTGCCACACATTTTGGCCCTACAAATATAGACTGATTTTTATGGTTCATTTACTTGTCTCAAAACAAATTGCTATAACAGTGTTCCTTCATTATTCATTGGAGAGTTATAATACCACATGCTTCCAAATCATCGTATATCTCAAATCCATCAGCCAATATGCATAAACCAATTTGTGGTGACTTAATGTATTTTATTTTAGGAATATTGAAACATCAAAATATGGTGAGAGACGTGAATGATTTGTGTCTGCCATGACACAGATATTTGATGACTGTTAAAAAACTTGTAGATTTTCTAAAAGAAAAAAAAAGTGTAGAGAAAGAAATAATATGTAGTAAGGCCCTTGACAGCATTGCTAGATACACTGGATTTCACAATAGTGTGAATATCTTGAAATTAATGCATAGAATGATAATAGTTTCATGACCAGCTGGAACTCATTCAGGTTGATAATACCTTATTGTTGCTGTTTGGGGCCATTGAGTGGCTCTACACTCGTAGCACCCTCTGCACCACAGAATGCAACACCACCGGCGTCACAGTTGTGAGACTTGGGCCCATTGTTGCAGCCCTGTCTCAGTCCATCTCATCCCTTCTACTTTACTAAGCACGGTGCCCTCCTCCAGAGACTGATCTCTCCAGTTAGCATGTACAAAGTATGTGAGATGAAGTCTAGCTCTCCTTCCTTCCAAGGAGCCTTCTAGCTGGACTTCATCCAAAATGCAATGTGTGCTTTTGCTTGTTCTTTGGTAGTCCGTGGTGTGGTCAATATTCTTCACTAGCACCATAATTCAAAGGCATCAATTCTTCTTCAGTTTTCCTGATTCAGTGTCCAACAGTCACATTCATATGAGGCTATTGGAAACACCATGGCTTGGCTCAGGCCGCCTTCAACTCTCAAAGTGACATCCTTGCTCTTTAGCACTTTAAAAAAAGGCCTCATGCAGCAGATTAACCCAATGCAATATATGCTTTGATCTGCTGTGTATTAAATGAAGAAGAACACAGCATCAGGAAGCAGGGAGGAGGCATTGACAACTTGTGATATGCAGATGACACTACATTGCTTGTTGAAAATAAGGAGTTGAAGTACTTGCTGATGAAGATCAAAGAATGCAGTCTGGTTCATAACTCAATGTAAAGAAGAGTGAAATCCTCACAAGTGGACCTGTAGGTAACATCATTGGTAAAAGAGAAAGGGTGAAGTTATTAAGGATTTTGTCTTGCTTGGATTCACAATCAATATCATGAAAGCAACAGCCGAAAGATCAAACCACTCACTGCAGTGGGTAAATCTGCTGCACAGACCTCTTTAAAGTGTTGAAAAGCACTTGATGCACACCCTGATGTTTTCAACCACCCATATGCCTGTGAAAATGGACCTTGAATAAAGAAGAATCAGTGTGCATGAATGACAGTGCTGGTCAAGAATAATGAGAGTACCATGGACTGCTAAAAGGACAACAAATCTGTTTAGGAAGAAGTAGAACCAGAGTGCTTCTTGGAGGCAAGGATAGCGGGACTTTGTGTCACTTACTTTGGACATGTTCGAGGAGACCAGTCCCTGGAGAAGGACGTCCAGCATGGTAAAATTGCCAGGCATCAAAAGACAAAGCCAAACCCAGAAGGCAGACCTTCGGTAAGATGGATTGATGCAGTGGCTATAAACTCGAGAACCGAACCGTCTCGAGGCTGGCTTAGGACCGGGCAGGGTTTCGTTCTTGGGCACATCGGGCTGTTTCCAGTTGGAACTGACTGGGAGGCACCGGACAGCAGCGACCACAGGGAAGAAGAGAGCTTCCTCTTGTCAGTTTTCATAATGCACCTGGAAGACTGGTAATGTGAGTTGTTTGTCATTTATGTAGAACTTATTGTTGATTCTTTAGATTGCTTTTCTTAGTAAAACAAACACACAAAATCCAGACTCCGATTCAAGAAGACAAAGAAGGTAGGAGTATCACATATAAGAAATGAAGTAAAACTGAAAACAAGTAAAATAAAAAAACAAAAAGAATCCAACTCTTGACATATTCGGAGAATCAGGGAGAAGTAGCACTCACCAGTGCAGCAGTACAGCATAGTAGAGGGCTTTCAAATGGAAGTGAATGCCTGTGGGCCTTCAAACAGCCAGTGTCGGGTTATTTGCTTTACTGGAAGCGGCATATCCCGTGCTGAATATGAGTTGATCCTGCAGTTAGAGGAAGCTCAGTTCTTCTGCCTTCTTTACAACTTATTAGGCAAGTGACCTTTCAACTGTAAAATCTTCATAGTAAGGAGTGGCATCTACTCCTAGAGCTGTTCCTCGTTATGCTGTGTACTGCAAGCCTGTACCACCAGCTGCTTCTTGGGAGACAGAGAAGGCTGTTAGTGATTGTAAATGTTTATAGTCCCAGAAACTAAAAGGGAAAGAGCTACTCTGTTTTACAAGGCCGCTATGCGCGGACGTTCTCTCCACGGCAGTGGGGTTTTCAGTGCGTCCGGTGGGGTCATGGGTTATATGTTGACTTGCTAACCACCTAGAGTCGCAAGCACTACAGAAGACAATCTGTGTAAAATTGTTGGAGAAGTGAGGCTGTCTACTTCCATAAAGATTTTAAATGTCTTGGAAACCCAAAGAGACAGTTCTACACTGACCTATAGGGTCCTTAAAATTCACAGTCGACTCAAGGAATTTATTGGCTAAGATTCTGATCCTTTCTTTATTGCAAATGGGATTTGAGATCAGATCTCTGTTATGTCTTGTCGAGTTTCTTTAAGTGTGTATCTGTTACAGTCAGACTCATTACAATGCGAACATATTCTTGTTTCGAAGCTGTATTTCGTTGTGTGGTTTGTTTTTGTTTTTATCAATCTCTTGGTAAGGGATGGGGCAAATCTACTTTAGAGCATTTCCCAAAATTACAGAATAAGTTATTACATTGTCCTAGTGGAACTTGAGTAGATATATTGTGTCATCCAACCCAAACACTGTCAAATAGACGTGGATTCTTTCTGATAATCCTGAACGTTTTGCATCATTATCAAATTTCCATGCAAATCATTAGGTCGCTTAGCTACTGATTAATAAGTAAATAATTAAGCGGCAGGATTTGACTGTTTATTGTCTTAGTCTAAACCCGAACCCATGCAGTGTCCCGACAAACCATACTTGTTTCCAGATGCTTTATTTCTAACGAGATTTTATTGATTTGTTCTTTTTCTCTTAATTTTCACCAGGCTGACAAGTTGGCGATCGCGGTGCAAGCCTTGGAGTCCCAATGGGGGACTCAGGAGCAAGACGATCTACCCTGGTCTCCCGGTTGCCAATATTCAGAAGAAGTATTAGCAGAAGACATGATTCGCTCCCTTCTTCACCCTCCTCCGGCACCACCGCCGGGGTGCACAGTTCTTCTCCTTCCAGCACGAACTCCAGCTCAGGTAGTACAGGGAAGCGCAGGAGCATATTCCGCACTCCTTCCATCAGCTTCCACCATAAGAAGGGGAGTGAACCAAAGCAGGACCCTACCAACCAGAACCTTAGTATTTCAAATGGTGCTCAACCTGGTCAGGGCAATATGCAAAAACCGAGCTTAGAAGAGCATATTAAAACCAGGGGAAGACATTCTGTTGGTTTTAGTAGCTCACGGAATAAGAAGATAACCAGATCGTTGACAGAGGATTTTGAAAGGGAAAAGGAGCACTCCGCTAATAAGAATGTTTTTATAAATTGCCTAAGTTCCGGCAAAAGTGAGGGGGATGATTCTGGATTCACAGAAGAACAAACTCGCCGTTCTGTTAAACAATCAACCCGGAAGCTTCTTCCTAAATCTTTTTCATCTCATTATAAATTCTCAAAGTCAGTCCCACAGAGCCAGTCCATCTCATTGGTACAACAATCCGGATTCTCACTGGAGATTTCACAGTACCCAGAGAGAGAACCGGTATTAGTCAGAGCCTCCCCATCTTGTTCAGTGGATGTAACGGAACGGCCAGGAAGCTCCTTACAATCGCCTTTGCTCTCTGCGGATCTCACCACAGCTCAGACACCTTCCGAGTTCTTAGCCTTGACGGAAGATTCTGCGTCTGAGGCGGATTCCTTTCCCCCAAGCGGAAGCATGGCATCCCACTGTGACAACCTTGGCCACCATGATTCTACCTCTCAGAGCTCTCTCAATCCTGCTGCTGCTGCTGCAAAGACAACGATGGCAAATGTCCCTCGTGCACTGACGTCTCCCGGGAAGTACAGATTAGAAGGTCGATGTAGTACTGAGTCTAGTGCCTTGCCTGAAACCCCTGCTGCTAACCAGAAGGAAGTGTTACTGAAAATCCCTGAAGTACCTGCTCTGCATGCGAGTGACTCTGAGATTCACCCATCAGTTGACCATCCAAGAGGAGAAAAGATGGTGTTACAAACTGGGGAAAAAGTGCTGGGGACCAGCTCCCCACGGAAACTTGGATTTTATGAGCAGCATAAAGCAATGCCTGACCGTGTTAAAGGAATGCACCCTGTTTCAGAGTCGAAGGTCATACCCTCTTCTGGTGACCATCATGTGATGAGCAGAACATCATATGGCTCCGAAGCAAACCCCACCAAAGGTATGCTGCTTTTCTTTGAGCGCCGATTTCCACTAGCACTTTCTTTCTTTTCTTCCTCCATCAATGAAGGGACATTACGATTCCCATAGTTTCAACTCACTGATAGTCCTGCTCTACCTATGAACAAGTTTTAAAATATTTATCCCACTTGATTTTAAGCTTACCTAGATTTTTATTGTGCAGAAAGTAATTCAATAATATTATTTTTCGTGGTGCTGGCCAAATTCGGAACCACAGAAGTTACTTAGAATGTTTTTTTTACTAACCTTCAGAATAGAATAGAAAATAAATTGGTTTTATATATAATATCCTAAGGAATACCTTTAAACCTTTTAAAGGTCGTTATCAAGATATTAATATTTCTTAGTTAATGAAATGAATATATTCATTTATAAACACTATTAAATACATTTATATTATTCAAATTTTATTTTCTATCCCAAAGTTGTTCCATTGATAAACAGGTTCATGGTTTGGCATCAATGCTGTGTCTCATGTTACAGGAGCCTAAAGCCTTTAAAACGATGTCTGAGAATCCTGGAAATCAGGGTTATGACCCAGCTGCTGTCATTAGCTCGTTGTCTTACCTTGCACACCTTCACATTACTTTACATATATAATTAGGTCATGTATATATGTTTAGGTCTATGTTTATGTACATGTGTTTTGGGCTTGAATTACACCCTTATGGCTTCAGAAGACTATAATATAACATCAAATTTAGTTGGCCTACTGCAGTGCATATGAGCAGTAGTTTGAAGCCAGCAGCTGCTCCTGGGAGACAGATGAGGCTCTCTTCTCTGTAGAGAGTTCCAGTCTCAGCAACCAACAGGGACAGTTCTACTCTGCCCTGTGGGATCTATGAGTTGGCATCCATTGGATGGTAGTGAGTAACTAGTTGTTAGGTGCCATTAAGTCAGTTCCGACCCATAGCATGACAGAAGGAAACACTGCCCAGTCCTGTGCCATCTTCTCAATTGCTCCTGTGCTTGAGCTCCCTGTTGTAGCCATTGTGTCACCCTGTCTCATGAGAGGAAGCAGTGGTGGGATTATTAAGGACCCCTGGTGGTGCAGTGGTTGTGACTCAACTGCCACCCAACGAGGCCTCGTTCTGAGCCCAGCAGCCATTCCAAAGAAGAAAAGTAGTGGCCTGCTTCCACAAAAATCCCTGTCTTGGAAACCCTATGGGGCCAGTTCTATTCAGGGTTTTGACTCTGTCCTGCAGGATCAGTAGGCGTTGGACTGACTTGAAGACAATAGGTTTGGCTTTTCACTGGGCTATGTAAGTGTATACATATAGGCACTACTGTTATCACTGCTTTTTGCTGTTCCTGCTGCTGCTACTACTAGTGTTTCTCTCTGTATTATATTTGTAGATATTATTATGTCCTAGATATTATATGCTAGACAATGGCACAGGACTGGGCAGTGTTTCGTCTCGTTGTGTATAAATAGGGTCTCCGTGGATTGGAGCAGACTCAGTGGTACCTAATGAATAAAGATACTGAAGTTTTGCACTTTGCGTATTGCTTTGGAGTTCTCTAGAGAAACAGACCCAATGAGATGTGCATTAACAAACAAACAAAGAAAGAAAGCAGAAACAAAACGAAAAAATAGAGCATTGCTTTCTTGTGTACTCTGACTCATTTTGAGAGATTGCTTTACTTTGTGGGACGTGCTCATACACGTGTTCCGTGTCCAGTATCATCAGGTCCAGTGAAAGGCTGGAGGCCGCTCAAGCCTTGTGCTTCATAGACACTACACAATGCCACAGGATCAATCGACTCTTACTGATCCTATGGGATTTGTGAGGCTGTAAATCCCGGAGAGGGAACAGTGGGTTTGAACTGCTGACCTTTTGGTTAGCAGTGCAGTGCCCGCATGCAACAGCACTACCACCAGCGCTCCCTGTCAGTCAGAGGCACAACTACGAGAGTGGGACTTCTGGTGAAATCTCTACATGCAGACGGAAGGCAAACAGCTGATTGGTAGAGGCAAACTCATATTATGGAAGGTAACTTGCTTTACTTTAAGGTGAAATATTTGACCCACATGCAGCTGTAGCAACTTAAAACCGAAACAGAAAAACAAAGCACCAACCTCGCTGACATCAAGTCAATGGCAACTCGTGGTAACCAGTCGGGCAGGGTCAAACTGCCCTTGGGAGCTTCTGGGACTGTAACTGGTTACAGGAGGGAAACCCCGTCTCTGTCCCAGAGAGCAGCTGCTGGTTGTGATCTTGCCGGTCAGCTACTGATGTTGCTGCGTGAAGCGCAACCTGTAACAACTATGCAATGAGGGCCCTTGAAGCATCTAAAGGACAGTGCTCGCCCGGCCACATAGACACGCAATTAACCACCAGGCACATGTAAACTCATGTAACCCGCAGGTGATTGACATCGCTACTATTATTATAATTCATTGCCCAGGGAAGGTCAGGTGATTTGTCCAAAATCAAAAAGTGAGTAAGTGATTACTTACTTGAGATACAAACCTTATGAAGTGGGTGCTAGTAAAGCCAAAACCCAAGCCGCTGCCTTTAAGTCGGCCCCGCCTCCCCGTGGCCCCGTGTGTTGCGGAGTGTGGAGCTGTGCCCCACAGGGTTCCAGGGCTGGGAACTGACGGGAGCACCTCAGCAGCCCTTCCTTCCAAAGCTCCTTTATGGGGCAAATTGCCAACGTCAGTCACTAGGCATGCGCTCGAGCCGGGACTCTTGTTCTTATGTGTGCGTTGGAACTGATTCCACACGAAAGGACACAAAAGACACTGCCTCAGGGTTGCCATATCTCTGTTCTCCTGCCTACAGAGACACGGGTGCGTTTGAACGGCTGCCTTTCCAGCTAGCAACCATGAGCTTCAGATTGCTAGGCACTACTTTATCCCACAGTTCATGCCCTTGAGAAACCCAGAGGTCATCCATTTGGTAATGAGCACAGAGCAAACAGCGGCTATCCGAGGAGCCCTGGGAGTGTAGTGGTTCTGGGTTGGGCTTTAAGCTGCACGGTTGGTAATTCAAAACCACCAGCAGCTGCCTGGGAGAAAGAGGAGGCTTTCTACTCAATGTGCAGTTACGGCCTTGGACACCGACAGGGTTCACTTTACTTTTTCTCTCCACTGACAGGGAGCCCTGCTGGTGGAGTGGTTGCATGCAGGCTTAAACTGCTAACTGAAAGGTCAGCATTTCAAACCCACCGTCTCTCTTTGGGATTTACAACCTCAGAATGTGTCAGCGGATAGAGAGAACCCAAAGCGCAGGCTCTTAAGGACTCTGCTGTATTGTACAGGCCATGGCCTACGTTTTCCTGCTGTCTCTGAATAATAAAACATTAAAATCAGTATTGGGACAGCTGATGTATTAATGTGTCAAGGAGGGAAGAATGCTAACTCACTTCATGAGTGCCATAAGAGACCCAGCAATCTAAACAGACACATGCATCAAAGTAGAACTTGTCAACATATGGCTCCAGGCGTGTGTTTTCTATTTGTCACAAGAGCGTTTTTATGCAACTGGCCAATTACATATTTTTTAATTTAATCAACTTGCGTGTACTCCTTTACCTGTTTTACTTCCTTAAGAAAAGCATATTGTACCTTTAGTCATTTAGGCCCCCTTAGTGTGCACATGCATATAAGAAACTAACCTGGGAGGGATTTGTCCTGTTTGTAAAGAACCTAAACATTTACTTTATGCAAAGTAAGGTGATTATTCGAATTGTGAGGATAATTAAGAATGATGAGGATGATTGTTGCTCTTTCTATATACTTATCATGTGTCAGACAAGGTCCTGTGTAATTTATATGCATGATTTGATTTTATCCTCAAAAATAGTATATGGTAACTATGAATAACTATGCTTTAGGATTATGTTAGTACTTTTTTTGAGATCACATTATTAATTAGTGGTGAATTTCAAGTCAGAATGTAGTCTATTTTGAAATAGCATAATAAATATCAAAATTATTATTTATCCAGACATATATGTATCTTGTTCAGCCTTGATAGTGTTCCTCAAAGTCTAGTTGAATACTGTATATTTATTTTTGTGGAAACTAGAGAATTATCACAATTATCTTGTTGACAATTAATTACTTAACTGGAATCTTAATTATAAGCCGTTTAACACATTAAAGTAATTTCACTAAATTTGAATGTGCTCCTTTTACTTGGACTTTAGCTGTTTAGCCAACATCTGCTACAAGTTGACAAAATACTATCACAGAAAAAAGATAGACAAGTACCTGGGCTACAAGAGCAAGGGTAGGGCGCGTGTTCTTGTTGTTAGGTTCAGAGCCATGGTGGCCCTGTGTACAACAGGATGAAACACTGGCCAGTCCTGTGCTGTGCAAGGCCACAGCTTACTCACTGCCATGGAGGCCATGTCCGCCCCTGGCGACCCTAGGACAGGGGAGAACTGCCCCGAGGGTCTCTGAGATCGTTACTCTTCAAAGGTGTCAAAGTCCAGTCTTTTCCTGTGGAGCTGCCGGAGGTTTCGAATCGCAGACCTCTGGTTAGCAGCAGAGAGCGTAGTCGCTCTTATTTTGGGAACTACTTGTCTGCTTGGAGCCCTGGCGTATCCCGAGTTAAGCGTGGAACTGCTAACCGTGACGAGGCCAGCAGTGGACCCTCACCAGCTGCTCTGCACAACGATGAGGCTCCCTGCTCCTGGAAAGACAGGGAGCCTGCCCACCTGAAGGGGCAATTCTACTTTGTCCTATCTGGCTGCTAGTGGTCAGAGTCAACTCCATGGCAGTGGGTGTGGTTTAATTAACTCCTGTTTCTATGGGTTTTACAATTTTGTGATTAAAAATTTTAACTTCAGATTGAACCCCCCTCACCCCACAATACCCAAAGCTACTGCCATGATTCTGACCCATACCCGCCCCACAGAGAGCCTCTCAGGGGCAGACAGCCTCATTTTTCTCCCACAGAGCACCTAGCAGGGTTGAATGTCCGACTCAGCAGTCAGTACTCTAGAACATCTGATAAGTAATACTTTTTTATTGTATTAAAATGTTGGTATGAACACTAAATCCCATATTACTACATTTATCATAAAGCACACATAGCTAGTACTTAATAAATATTTGAGTGTGTTGCATACAAAATTGCATCATAATTAATAGAATGCTGAGCTCTCTGATGATTTGGCTTTTATTTTTGGCATAGTAATTTATTGGAAAAGAACTGTCATTCATTAATGTAATTGATTCTGTCTAGAAATCATGAAATCAGCTGATAGATGAACTTAAATTTAGAACAATAAGTTCATTTTTTAAATGTATTGTTTTAGCACTGCTTTAGGCCACAAGTATAAGGCAGTGAAAAAAAACAGAAGAGAAAAAAAAACCCTAAATTCATGAAGCTTGCATTTTACCTATGACTCAGAAAATTGATATCCAAATAGAACAATGCATATGGGGTTACAGGTTGAGCTGCTAACTGCAAGGTCAGATGATCAAAACCTCCAGATGCACCTTGGGAATTCCTATTCCTTTAAAGCGTTACAGTCTTGGAAACTCACAGGGGCAGTTCTACCCTGCTTTTAGGGTCACTGTATTTCAGCAGTGAGAATTTTATGATAATTTTGGAGGATGAACTTAAAGCAGAATAAATAATTATAAAGTTGGGGGTTGGTTATAATTTACTGTTTGAAATATAATGAGCAGATAACGAGGAGGAAACATATTAGCAGAGCTTTGAAATGAACAATACACACACATAGCAGAAGTATAATTGGCGCAAAGCCTGTGGAACAGAGCCGGCTTGCCATGCCCAGAAACAGCCAGAAGTCTGTTAGGGCACGCTGCGTGGCCAGCTTTTCGACACACTTGACTGCTAGCTGAAAGATTGGAAGTTCCAGTCCACCCAGAGGCACTCTGCAAGAAAGGTTTGGTGACCATCTTGTGACAAAGTGGCCATTGAAACCCCCTGGAACCCAGTCCTGCTTTGATACATGTGGGAGCGCCATGAGTCAGAATTGACCGATGACAATTGGCTATTGCTTCAAGCTAGGCGAGAGTTTGTGGACTTGGACTGGGATATTCGTTGGAGCTTTGCGGACTAGGGGTGCTAGGATTCTGGATACACATTGAGGATCATAGCCGCACGAATTGCTCTTATGAGAAATGTTATGCAAGAGAGGCAGTTGCTAAGATTGGCTCAAAACTATTTGTCCTTAAAGCGATTGCACAATTAGGCCAAGTAAATTGCCATTATAACTTTAAAAGTTAAAAGGATTTTGCAATAGGGAATTTAAAGTCAGACTATTTAGTTCCCATTTGTCTTCAAAAGGTGACATTGAAGGATCCATGTTCATTTGCACTTGCTTCTCCTTCAGTGGTCCTCGCCAGCAGCTTCAGTCCGTACCGCGAGGGCAGACTCCTGGAGCGGAGACTCCGATCCTCCTCCGAGGGCACTGCGGGCAGCAGCAGGATGATTTGGAAACCGAAAGATGGGAGCGGAGAAGAAGCGAGTAGTCTGAGGAAGCAGAGGGCAAGTTCCTCATCCTCAAAGATGAACAGCATGGTAAGTGTGTACATGTGCTGCGTGTAATGGAGATATGTCCCATATACCGGCCATGTTCCTGCCCTGGTGGGACGAACATAGACCCTAACGATGGCCACTTTACGTATGCAGGGAAACCTGGTCTCTGTCTTTGAAGGCAGGGTCATGGGTGGTTCTGTTTTCACCTAAGCTAAGACAGGTGTGCATCATATTTACCTTGATGGAGATGGTGAAACCTGCCATTTTCGAACAAGACCATGGGTTCACACGCTAAGAAAGATATTGATCATGAGGATGCTGTCTGACCTTCGGGGGGGGTGTTATTTCCTGCCACCTCTCCATCCTGCAGCTACACTCGTGCCAGTTCTGACATGAGGCCTCAAGTTGAGCCTCTGTATCTGTCCTTGCGCAGCGTCTCTGCCCATAAGATGAGGCTCCTTTGGGGGTCAGAGAAAAATGCCCAGCTAAATCAAGAATGCACTTCAGGTCCAGAGTCGAGAGTCCAGCCTTCCTTGTGCAAAGTGTGGGCACCTCCTTTGAGGGCAAGGGTAGAGGTGGCGAGTGTATGTGCATGTGGTGGTTGGAGGGGGTTACGGACACATGAACCGGGGTGTCCAGAGGCACATGTGTGAGGTGACCTCACTCAGTGAAATGAAGGAGAACTGAGGTGACTGCAACCTGGGGGGGGCAGGGATGGGGTTCACAAGGCCTTAAAACAAACAACCCCACCCCTTCAAAATAAAAACATACCCACTACCATGGTGTCTATTCTGACTCTATATAGTGTTTCTGTACTTATTCTTCTTTCTGGGGACAGACAGCATCATCTGTGTGCTGTGAGGCAGCTGGTCAGCATGAACTGTAGACCTTGTGATCACACTCTAATGCCTAACCTACAGCACAACCGGCGCTTCTTCCCAGGCCATAAGCCTCATCGCTAATATCTCCGGGTCTGACCGTTTGGCGTTAACACTCCACAGATGTCCTTGGGAGAACTTGTGGACTGCTAATACTTAACAGTCATTCTGGTGTTTGTGCATCTTTAGAAAAATAAAACGCTGCCTGTCTGCCCCTCTAACAGCACTTACTTCTTAGGAATGGAAAGACATACATGACATACTATTTCATTATGTAGTTTAATTCCCACGTCAAAGCCATGGAGTAATTCCATCTCACAGGGATCTTTCAGAACATCAGGGAGTTGGCTGACAGTGTTTCCAATGTCGAGCTTGACAGAGCAGGCTGCTTATCTCCCTTCCCCCCTCAGGACTGGTTCCTCATGGTTCCAACAGGATCCCTCATACTTTACCAAAAAATAGATTTGAAATGGAATTGTTCGATCATCTCATCCCGACAATTATATCAAAAGGAACCCTGACATTACGGCGTTGACAGTGTATGATTAAATATCGTGGTCCTTGAAGTGGGAAGGCCAGATTTAATCCTGGGCAAATCATGAAATACAAAGCAACCCACAATCATGAGCTACTTGTTTCCGTTCCTCTCAAGCAAACAAACAAGTGTGGCTTTTAACATGTGTGTGGATAGCAAGGCACTCTGTTTTCTTTTTCTTTCTGTTCTTTGGTGTCCTGGAGTACTGTGTCTGCGGGGACCAGCAATGGAGGGCCGCATCTCACCCCCTCGGGCATCCTTACTGACCAAGCCTGCATGGTCGTTCCTTGTTACCTAGTCTCACACCTAGGCCGGGGTCCAGAACTCACTGCAATGGCCACACGGAACTCACAGACACTACGCACAATTCAGGGTTTTGTTAGGAAAGTTAATAGGTTATCACAAATCAGTTTCAGCAAACAGCCATTAGTCTCTGAAGCCAGAGACAAGTCTCTCTAGTCAGCTCTCCGCCTGTCCGTCCATCACATAGTAAGTAGCCAAGTCTCTCTTCGGATCTCCATCTCTCAATCATGTAATAGCTTGGCATTTGCACCATTGGCCAGGAAGGCCGCTCTGTCACTCTGTCCCACAGCCCATCGTCTGGGGCCAGATATGGAGAAGGCCCCCCAGTGTCTGCGCTGCTCCTCTGGGTGTCCGTACAGCTGCTCTCTGCAACATGCAGCCCTTCAGACGGAGCTCCAAGGACCTGGGATTTCTCTCTTCTCTACTGCTTTGAAGATGGCGCCTTTGTACAGCTAGGGAGCTGGGAATGAAAACGGACCAACCAGTCCCTTCTATGAGTGTCACACACACCCTATGTGCACGGCCCCACTCAATCATTTTGGAAGGTACATCTTGGATAGAAGAGCCACATGAAGAAATTTCACTCCAATACAATGTCACTGTTGTGAAAATCGGGATTTTTTCCTAACTATAAATCAATTCTGACTCACAGAGACCTGATAGCACAGGGTAGAGCTGTCCCTGAGGGTGTCCCAGACTGTGACTCTTCAGGTTGGTGGAGAGCTTCAGTTTGCTCCCAGAGTGGCTGGTAGTGTCTGAACTACTGACCAGTGCATAACCAAAAGATCATATTAAAATACTTACAAGCACTTCAAAGTTAAAATTTCCAATATATCTTTATAGAAAAGTATTTATTATGCACAATTTTGTAAACTTGGCCAATATTGGATCTTGGTATATTATTATTTTATATCTCATTTCTTTCTTTTTTTTACTATTGCAAAAGTTTACTTAACAATCTCATGTTTCTTATACTATATTTGAAGTCAGTAATTTTTGTAAAGTACAAATTTTTGTATTTGTATGATTCCAATTTAAGGTTGGAAATTCAGAAAGCCAGTAACATGACAATAGTTTTCGTATCCAAAAAAAAAAAAGAAATCCTGCAGTAAAGACTTTTCACAGTAGATGGCAGGATGACACCACTGTCATTGGAGTGAACAGAAATTTGGTGAAAATATTATATATTGTCACTGGATTTCATAGTAAAATGTGTCGAAGTCAATGTGGATGGTTTTTAATTTTCAGAAGAAATTATAAAAATCACTCTAAAATTTGTTTTCGTTTAGATTCCAGAATTTATATTCCTCAGTTAGTTTACAATTTTAATAGCTATTTCTAAATGTAGAGAATGTATTCTTTATATCATAGCAATGTAAGAAAAATGCTGTGATTTTCTGGTAGTTTTAGATACACAGTCAACACGTGATGTCCATATTAGGAAACGTTCTCTTTGTTTGTGAAAAGCAGCATACACTTCCTATATGCCTCCCCCCTAATATTATCGGTGAACATATGTATTTAAAAATTAACATCTGCTTCAGTTATTCTCTGCATTCAGTGTTCGAACAATTTAATTTCTGTTTAATGTTAATTTGAATCAACATCCCGCTCTTAATGTTTCATATTTAATTCTCACAACAACACTCTACTAATTGGTGCTATTATTATCCACCTTTCGTAAATGAGAAAATGGGACACAGAAAATGACTTGTTCAAAATCGCACAGCTAATAAATACCACGGATAGGACTTGAGTCGTAGCTATCTAACTTCAAGCCCTAAATGCTGTGAGGGGAAGGTATTGACTTTGAACCATTGAAAAAATTTTTGTACTATTTAATAATAAATTTAGTTAGTTTAACAAATTTAAACTGCATGATTCTTCACAGGCTACTCACGACCCATTTGTAACAGATTTTAAAAAATGGAGACAAAAAAAATCCTAGTACCTTGTCTGAACTAAAAATTTGGTAGTATATCTTGATATGTACAGGGATGTTAAAAAATATGTACTGAGGCATATCACATCTCATGAGTGACCTATTTACAAAACAGGATGTTCATGCTTACTAGTAATTGTCGTCCCATAGACTTCACAAAATGGAGCCTTCACACTGTGGCTGTGTCTATTTAGATCAGTTTCCCAGTGTAGGCGTTACTGCCCCCTGGTGGCACTGTCATCATCCAGGATGGCTTCAAAAGCAGATTAACTCAGGTCCTGGGTTATGGATTTAAATACAAAAATTTTAAATTGTCAGGCAGCTACTGAGTAGTTTTTTTTCTTTCTGAAAAGGGCAGTGGGCCAAACAAGTTTGGAAGCCTATTTAGATACTCAGAGTTTCTGAATAATCAAATTTTGCACAATTGGTTAGCTATCCCATAGTGACTGTGCTTTTGCATACTTTGGGGATGGTTCAGACTGACAGTACAGGGCAGAATGCATTAATTCTTGAACAAAATTATCTCAGAAGAAATGGGAATTTCCTTGAATGTATTGCAACAATCCAAAATAGAAATGAAACAACTTGATGTGCATTTATATTTATTATATTATATCAAGCCAGCTTCTTATTTTCTTCTAATGGGTAGCTGTATACTTTTATTAGCATGGTCAAACATGCTTAGAATGCTTTTGCTGGGAATGTGTTTTGTATTTCTAGGTACAATCTTTCCAATATATTTTATACATGCATATGCTTAAGGAATTTATCATGGTTTTCCTACCACTAAATTGTGGCTCCAAAATTTACAAGATTTACCAGTTCTAAAGACAAGAAAAGATGGTCACATGATAAGAAATTCAGAAAACCTGGAATTAATAAAGGAGAAAAAAAGGTGTATTAGCCTGGTAGTCAAGATCAACTACATGATGTCATGAACAATAACCTTGAAATCTTAGAGACTTTAAAAAAAATCATTGTATATGGGTCTCTTACAGCTCTTATCAAAATCCATACATACATCCATTGTGTCAAGCACCTGGGTTCATACGTTGTTATCATTTTCTCTTTTTACATCATTTTATTGGGGGCTCCTGCAGCTCTTATCACAATCCATCCATCTATCCATTGTGTCAAGCACATTTGTACAGATGTTGCCATCATCAACAAAACATTTTCTTTCTACTTGAGCCCTGGGTATCAGCTCCTCATTTTCCCCCTCCCTCCCCACCTTCTTCACCCGTGATAATATGTAAAGTATTGGTTGGTTGGTTTTTCCTACCTCATGCGTACTGCTCTCTCCCCTCACCCACTCTTCTCTTGTCTGTCTCCTTAGGAGGGAATTATATGCTGACCATTGCGATTCGGTCTCCATCTCTGAGAACAGATCAGATTAAAATTTGAGAGAGGATAAAATGAAAAACAGTTCATGGATCATCAGTCCTGTGTCATAATTTGATCAGTTTGTCTTTTGCATTAGTCATTTAGTTACAATGGACCATGATAAAAATCTAAGTATTTGGCTAGTCAACCAGGATTGGGGAGCCTTCTGTTTTCTCCTTTATTACTGTATCCTTTATGTATTCATGGTGACAATAAATGTTTATTGAGACACTGCCTGAAGATGCAGAGATAAAGAGATAGCCCTTGAGAAATTTAGTGTTCTAGACTGCGAGATACATAGGTTGTACATGATCATGCCAATGAACCAGCTTTAACCATGTTAAACATCCTAAAACTCAGCCGGGGGATTGCTCACTTTGGTTTGTGACCATTGATATTGAAAGAGAAGCTGCTGTTTCCCTGTACATATGTGTTTTTTATCCCATGCTCAATAAGTGACACCATTCAATACATACTTGACTTCCTTATGACTTCTGTTCATTTCCACCACTAAATCCCAGCTGCTAGCCCCCAACAGGGACTCTGTGCAGCAGTGGAACAGTAAACACAAACAAACAGATGACACAAAATAAATTGTAGAATTGAATGTGCAAGGAGTCTACCACTCACTCTACCACCCACCGAGTGCAAGCACTGGACTGGCTGGGCTTGGTGCACGCCCTGCCATCTTCAGGTGGTGGGTGGCCTGGAGGCAAATGACAAAGACCAGATCCAATACGTACTTGCTCAGAATTCTGAAACCCTTCAGGAGATCCACACGATTTTGAAAATTTTAATGGCATTTAGGGAATAAAATGCTCACCTTTTGGTACAACTCATTATTCACTTAAAGCAAATAGCAATGCCTGCTGCCAGGGCATCCAGTGAGGAGAGGAAACCGTTAATATTGCTAAGGAAATGAAGCCACCCCAACCATTCTTCTCAATCCTTAAAAGTTCTAACAAGGAAAATCACAAACATCGCTCATAAAGGGGATATCACATTTTTGGATAACTGGCATGTTAGTTTCAGACGAATAGCTCTGATCCATAATGTCCTCGTTGATATTTCTAGTTACAAATTACGCCGTTGTTCGGTGCTATTGAGTCTGTTCCATCTCCCAACGGCCCTTTGTACAACAGGATGAGAGAGACACGTCTGCTCCTGAGCCATCCTCACTATTGTTCCCACGTCTGAGACTTCATTCTTAGCGTCTTCCCATATTCTATCAAGGAGGAGCCCTGTCACCATGGTGGGGGATGAGCTGGGCTGCTTGGGGTTCCAAGGGCAGCAATTTGAAACCATCAGCACTCTGCAGAAAAAGGACAGGCTTTTTACAACCCCAAAGAGTTACAGTCTTAGAAGTCTACGGGAGACGGGTCTGCCCTGCCCTACAGCTCCTTTCGGAGTCGGAATTGACTCTGGGGCAGCACATGTGTGTACTCAGGGCTGTGATTTGTATTGCGTATGCCGAACTCACCACATATTCCTTTCAATGCGTCTCCGTTTACCTCTTACATTGCGGTCTTTAAAAGGGGAGGGGAAAATAGCTTTTACATCTGGGCATATGTATATGGCAGTGTCCTGTGAAGAAATAGGCATTTAATAAGTGTGAATGACCGGATAGTAAGATCAGATAGTGAGGCATCGCCATCTACATATGAATCAAGCCAACTGTCAGGTCCAACAATCGTTATGTATGGTACACTCAGGCATATTTACTAGAACAATTTTGACTTAGCGTAATTAATTTTTTTAGTGTACTTTGGATATGATTAGGATCCATTGTTTGATCAAGTTCTGCTTCATTGGTGCTAAATCCTTGGTCAGAAAGTCCACCTAATTGTGATCTTGTTCTCAAAGTCAGAGTTCTTGGGAGGCTTATCCGACAGGTGCCGTGACTTGTGGACCTTGTCTGTGCCATACTTAGGAACTGGACATACAAAGAGAAAATGTGTTTTTATTTGTAGGTGTTTTTCGAATCTGTTTAAAAATTTTTTTTAAAAAAGGTTCTCAGTCAAATTTGTTTACAATGAGACTTTTCAAATTGCTCACCTATTTTATTCCGTGTAGCTGCTTTTTTCCTTCTGAGTTTGAGCCTGGAGTTTCGCCTTCAAAGGCAAGCTTGGATAAAATAGTCTAATCACTTTCCTTCCTTGCTTCCAGAATGAGTCATTTTTATTTGCCTGCTGTCATAATTTTTACGCTTGGTGCTCAGTGTTATAAATAGCTTTTAGATAGAGTTTACTTACTTCAACTTAAATGACAGTAAGACCCGATTGAATAAATAAATACAATTTTAGTATCCTATTTATTGCCATTTTCATGCAGTTCACCAAAGAACATAGATGGTGCCCAATCCCCCCTGGGTTATATTATTAACATTTAATGTATATAGCATCATATAACAATAGGAGTACTCAATAATATATGGGTAGTTTTGCTTCAGGTCTATGATGCATCTTGTGTAATGGGATATTATTGAGCTTGAACCTTGTGTGAACATTGTATTGTTACATGTAGGCGGTCCCCAATCAATCCACAGTTACTGGAACAATTTTGACATAATTTATTTTTAAGTGTACTTTGGATATGATTAAGATCCATTGTTTGATCAAAGTCCCAATGACCAGAGGAGGCCAGTCTTGCCAGGTTTGTTGCTGGGCCGCGAGTGCTGCTCTGGCAGCCAGAATGGGACTTTTGCATGCTTGGGAGCAGAGGGGAGGTTAGGGAGAGGTGGTCATTGCCACCCTGCTGGGACAGCCACTTCTAGGTCAGGTACATCTGCAGAAGGCACCAGGGGAGAAAGGCAGCTTGGCTGCTGGGTGGGTGAGAGGAGCTTGTAAGATAGCAGGAAGATGGCAGAGAGGGAGGTTCTGCAGGTTCGAATGTTCCTTGGAGCCCGACTGCTTATTCACTTTTGGGTCTTGGAAGCTGTGAGATCCTTAGAAGGAAATAATGAACCTAAGGAGTACTGTGTTTCTCAAAAGCAAACCCCCAAACCTCACGGGCCCCGGCTGTCTACGGGTTGGCTTTGTTGAAAGGGGCATTCAGTGCGGATCCTTGCGTAGATTATCATCTTCACTATTCCACGTGAAACATTTATTGTTTACGGAGGGCGTAACTAAGAAGGGCAGTCGTACAGGAGAGATAAGTTTGTTTTTCTTTAGTCACGCTACATCTGAGGTACTCTTGAGACTCTGTAAGTCCTTCTAACCTTAAGAAATAAAACAGAGGATGACTCACTTTTCTTTCTTGGGGTTATAAACAGTTTTAATTGCATGGATTTCTCTCTCAGTTTCGTGTCAGAGAAAAACTACTTTCTGCCTCATGTAAATAACTCTCTGGACTGGCACAGAGATCCTAGCATGAGAGAGAGTATTATTGATTCAGAAACCATGACAAATCTTTTGCCATCTGAACAGCTGCATAATCTATAACACAAAATTGACCTTGACGGACAGAACAACATCTGCTGAGGGGATAGTGACTGGAATCTGAAGCTTGTCTCTTATTCTAGTGAGAGAACGAATACACATTTAGTCGCCTTATACTTACTCTATTATTTTGAAATTTAAGTGCAACACATTGAACTGGTTTTAATAAATTACTTAAACAAAATATATCTGGACTTCCAAAGTTCAGAGATATATTAATAGAATTATGCACAATGGCTGGGCAGTGAATTATTTAATATGGCTCCTGTAGCCACAGCTTTTGTTAATCCCACTAAATGGACTTGACTTTTCAGATGGGTCTGGGTAAAAAGGCAGAGGGAAGGTATACTGATTCTACAGACTATGTGACCCAGACGTCAGTGGTTGCCACCAGAGTTCACTGTGATTGCCATATTGCCGGTTACAAAGCAAATCATGCAGAAGGATGTTCTCTCACTACTAGCAAGGGAGAAGAGCCAGAAGGGGAGAATTGTTTCTTGTGCCCTGAGCTCCTTGGGGACTGAATCCCTTCGTGTCAGGAAGCAGCTTTGACACCAGAGGATGGGAGGGGGGCAGCGGGAGCCGAAACACTCACTTAGATGCTGTGATGTTGTTCACAGGTGCCTGGGAGTTGGGTCCAACTCGTAGAGTGGCAACATCGCCAGGTCCTGAACCATTGTCACTATTGCTTTTATGTTTGAGCCCATTGTTGCAGCCACTGTGCCTCTCCGTCTTGCACAGGGCTTTCCTCTTTGTCCCTGCCCTTCTACTTTATCAAGCATGAGGGTCTTTTCCCGGGACTGGCCTCTCCCGCTCTCATGTACAAAATACATGAGGCAAAGCCTTGCCATTCTTGCAAAGGAGCATTCTGGCTGTACTTGCTCCAAGATGGATTTCTTTGTTCTTTTGGCAGTCCATGGTACTTTCTATATTCTTTGCCAGCACCATCACACAAATGCATCATTCCTCTTTGACCTTCCTTTTTCAGGGTTCCGCTTTCACATGCATATGGAGTCACTGCTGATACCATGACTGGGGTCAGGGCCAATGCCATTGCTTTCTAACACTTTAAAGAAATCTTTGTGCTGCAGATTTTCCCAGTGCGATGCATCACGCAATCTCTTGACTGCTGCTTCCATGAGCATTGATGGTGGATCCAAGCAACATCCTTAGGCTCCTTCTTTCTGCATTAAATCAGCATTAGCCAAGATTGTTGGATGACATTTTAAAATAATTTTATCTATCCGATCACCTCATTTACCCAGAAGGAGCTATCTCAGAACAAAATATCTCCCTCTTGTTTTTAAATAGATATATAATATATAATATAAAATTTGCAAGTAGCCATAAACTTTTTCCTAGATTCCAGATTTAATGATCATAAGCAATCCCAGACAATTATGCAAAACGTATGAAAAGCATTCCATAGATTGAGTCATGCCTTTAAAGTGTGTTAGCGTATTTGCTCAGGATCCTGTCGTTCATCTCTTTACCAGGTTAAATTAGGCCTCCTGCCTTATCTCAATCCAAAAAGTATGCCCCAGCTTATTATATAACATAGAGCACAGATTTCAGACACCTGCTTACCTTGTCCCGCTGCCTCCACTGGGCAGTGGACGTAAACTTGGAGAGTATTCTTCAAGTGAACCCTCATTTCTGCTGCCCACTCTCCTGACAACCACTTTGTCCTTAAATCTTTAGAAAGAAATATTTCTGTGCTCACCTTGATTTCAATTCATCATCTCAAGAACTTTGACAGTGTGTCTGTGTCTTCTTTATTTCTTCAGTTTTGACTCCTCTCTATTGTTGTTAGTTTACAGAACTGTCAGATTTTCCATCTTTAATGAGGGAAAATTTCCCTGTCTTGTACCTGCCCCAACATTTATCCACCCTCTGCTCCTTTCCCCGCAAAAGTCAACAGTCTTGGCAGGAAAAAAAAAAGGCCATATTTTTTTCTTCACTTACCATGGACCCCTCCTTTTCATTTAGCTTAGCTTCTGTATTACACATTATCTAACATTGTCCTTTTGTTGTAGATGGTTCCGTGGTGGGTGGAGAGACTGTCCTTTGCATGGTAAGATGTTAGAAGACCCCCATACCATGAAACCTCAGTAGTATCCAAGTGGTGACAACAGAAAGGGTTTCTAGACATTGCCAGATTCCTTTAGGAGGCATTTCCCATGTTGAAAACTAGTTTCCAGTTCTCGGTGATTATCCTGTTTCCTTTTCAATGCTCATTTCTCTGGAATACCATTTTTTTGCCATTGAACACATTTGGGGATGCCCTGTTAGATACATGTTTGATTGCTAGCCACAAGGTCAGGGGTTTAAAACTACCTGTTCTGTAAGAGAAATCTGAGCCTGGTTGCTCCTGTAAAGAAGCCATAGACATTATTATGAGTCAGAATCAACTGGATAGCAGTATACTTGTTTGTTGTTTTGTGTGGTTATTGACACAGCATTATTGGAAACGTTCTTTTTTAAAATCATTTTATTGGGGGCACATGAAGACGTTATTTCTATCATCAATCTCCTCTCCTTTTTTTTTTTTTGCTGTGCTCTCTTCGTCGTATTCTCCCTCTTCCTTTCCCAGACGCCTTTGCTCATTCAGTGAATACTAGACTGTTAACCCAAGAGAGGGGAAGAGAACAATGGAATGATAGCAGCTTGACCTCACCAATTTCGTCGTGGGAAAAAGCCATGGCCGCCTGGAGTTTGGGGCCAGCTCCTCCTCGGTCTGAAAGGCAAGAGTCGGAATTGTCTCCAGTTGTCTCCAGGACAACAGCACCAGCAATTCCTTAGCAGCCTTGATCTTCACCCTGCGCCTTCAATGCATTTTATTATTTGCCTTTTCATTTACCTTGCTCAACCTGGCAAAGTGCTGCAAAGTGGATGGCTTCATACCACGCAAACTGATTTTCTTACAGTTCTGGGGACAGGGTGTTGGCGAACTTGCGTTCCTTTGGTGGCTTTTAGGAAGGGTTTGTGCCAGGCCTTTCGCCAAGCTTCCAAAAGCCCCTAGCATCCCTTAGCCTGCCACACCAGAGTCACATGGTTTCTGTTTGTTTCCCTGGACCTCAGTTTTTCTTTTGCTTCATATGGAATTAGGATCCACCCTACTCTATATGAATTCATGCTAATTTTACACCTTCAACGACCTTATCTTCCAAAATAGTTATCTCCACTGGTAACAGGGGCAGGACTTCAACAGTTTTTTGGTGGAAGAATACAATCAACCTATACCATAAGGAAGTTATATATAGATTTCAAACAAAAATGCTTAGAATATCAGAAATCTGACCCCAAACAATAACACATTAGGCAATGGGAAACAGAGTTTATTTTATCTTAGATAACAGAACTTGGGAACTGTTTTCACAAGGACAGTAGCTAAAACTTTGAGGGCAGTTATCTTTGGAAGGGAAGTAGAAAGAAAGAAGAGTAACTGACTTTTGCCCATATATCTCATAGCTTCCCTCTGTTCATTTCTGTTTTGTTTTATTTTTTTCCCACCTCCCCACCCGTAGAGATTGCTCTTCTAATGCCACTTGTTAATGCGCATGGCATTTCAACATCCTTTGAAGATAGCCCAATGATTCTCAACCCTTACCATTTGTTTCTAAAATTGGATTGGAAATCAGCTATTATTGAAGGCCACCCTATTAGAATAAGTGTAATAGTATGCTATACTGAATTCTGCCGTCATTGTTTTCACTCACTATAATGCATTTTAAAAATCGGCAGATGCTTAGGTTGAACAAAGGCTAGCCAGTGGCAGAAACTATGGGCATTGTGCAAGCAGCATGCATTTGACCTTCCAGGAAACTTGGCAACCAGCAGAGAACCAGTGAACCAGAGAAGCCACATGCTCACCTCTGTCCTAGCCTGTGAACTCTGCCACTGCTGTTTCTGCCTTGCCCGCTTCAGAGCCTCCCAAGGGACGTGCACCCAGCTGCTGCTGGTCCAACAGAAACCTGTGCTGTGTGCACTGTGTGTGAGAAGGGGATTTTAGACACAAAATTAGAAGGAAAGAAATCTCTAACATTCCTGTCGTTCACAGACATAGGGAACTGTGATGAAATAAAATGCAATAAGCAAGTGAAAATAGAATAGATTAGTAAACACTTGAACAGCTACACAATGTGTTTTTACTCTTTCCTAATATTCCTTTCGTGTTCTGTTTTTCCATACGCTGTGAAATGTGCATTTTCATTTTTTTTGTACAACCTGTCCAGAATTCACCAGTTCCTTAAAGCCAAACTAGACCTTTTAACACACACACACACACACACACACACACACACACACACACACTCACGATCAAAGCAGGCAGATTTATAAAACAGTTGTTCTTCATGTGCTAGTTATATGGAATTTCTTCAGCATGTCGGTTATGTGGAATTTCAGCTTTCAGTTTAAACAAATAGGGTGTGATACCGGAGCCATGGATTTGTTCAAAGGAAGCCAAATTCCAGTGCCATCTCTTTCGCTTACATGTTAAGAGGATGTAAGAATTGAAAATGAGAGCAGCTCACATGGATGGCATGAATCAAAGAAGCAGAAATACCAATAGTATTACTCATAGTCATTATTTAGACAAATGTTTTTAAAGCAAAACTCACATTTGAAATGATCATGTCAATAATTGTCCCCTTTAAACAAGAAGAGTGCAGCATTCAAAACATCTACAAATTAAATCTTTATAATGTAATCCATTATTTATTCAATCTCATTTGTTAATGTATGGAATCAGTGTATATTGGTTAGAAAAAAATGAACAGACTGTACACTTATGATGGAGTATTTTATAGTATGGATGTTACATTTTAACAAAAGTGTTTACAATACACTGGTATTTTCTGATTTTTCATTAGGCAAAATGCATCTGCTCTTCAGATACACTTTTAGCTTACAGAGAAAATGTAAATTTCTATTTACTTAAATAAAAACAAGTTTAATGATTGTGGACATTATATTTAAAGAAAAAAAAAGAAACATTACTTTACTAATTCAAAAGTATCTTTTGCTATATCTCACAGCAGTGGTATCCTCAGCAAATAGCCAGTTATCTAAAAGAGGAGGAAAAAAAGCTGAAAATAAGTATTAATAGAAGGCCTTATTTAATTTACTTTAAAATATTTTTGTGCTATATTGTATTTAGTACAATGCTAGTCTGTTTTATGATCATTTAAGATTTAGCCAGTTGTGGGAGAAAGTTTTTATAGTAAACTTCAGTTTCAGCTCCTGTCTTCCTTCCTCTTCCTTTATGCTATTTAAAGAATACATGCACGAGTGGACTATTCATCTTGAATATTTTAACTATATGCATTTGAACTAGGAAGTAGCCAGCTGTCAGATAATTCATACCATGGATTAGGCTCTGGTTGGGATGAGACAGTATATCTCAGCATGCTGTTGCCTTCAGTAGATTTATGTTATAAAGAAATGAGGATACATTAATACAAATAGTGATTTTAAATGAAAAGAAGATCAGCCACCTAGCTATGGTTCATGAATCACAGTGGTTCTCTGTCTAAACTCTTTTATTTTTTAATAATAAAAAGAAAGTATATAGAAACCATCACTGAGCCAAGTGGGTACATGGATCTGAAAGCTTTCACGTGACCCAGCACTCCACTGGAAGTTGTTAGTTAAAGTTGAGGGGGTGGGGGAGGACACATAGACACATGGCTTACATCGATTAAAAAAGAAGAGAACTATTAATAGCATTTATCTCTCTAGGACATCTTACACGACAAAGGGCTTTGGGACCCCATGAATTTTTATGAAGTGATGCTATCGTTTCCTGAAGGGAACTTACTGTTACACAGCTGGACGCTCGTCAGATAGCCACTGTTGGTTAGTGGAGAGTTTTGTTTTGTACGTTATCATTCAGTGCATTGGGAGACACATAAAAGATGCTAAGATTCAAGGATTTTCTCCTTGGTATGATAAGTAGGCTACTAGGGGATTTGAAAGACATCAGAACAATTGGTCGAATGCATATTATTTCTAATGAAATTGGTTTTCCTGCTGTTGTTGTTGTCCTTTGAAAAATAACACAAGGAAAATGACTTGCCAATTTTCATGTTCTCACTTTACTAAATCTTCTGTTACAAATAAAATACTTTTTACCATAAAATAGCAAATGATTCTGGTTCAATAGGCACACTTGTTTTGCTCAGGCTAGAGACGGAAGCTCCATTAAGAAAAAAATACCTTTTTCTGTTTTTCCAAAACAGGATTGAGGATTAAAATAGCAGCTTTGTTCTTGCAAAAGGGTATGCTCAGGGGAAGGTAGTCATCTGAATTGAAGATGAGACGCAAGCAGCGGTTCACCTAAACGGTCTACAAGTCCGGGGAAGGTGAGCTGCCGTTGTTCCCAGTGTTAGCTCTGCAGCTGGCATTCCCAGGAGTCATTCTGCTTAACCAGGATCCATTCTGAATAACCAGGAGCCATTCTGAATAACCGGGAGCCATTCTGAATAACCAGGAGTCTTTCTGAATAACCAGGAGTCATTCTGAATAACCAGGAGTCATTCTGAATAACCAGGAGCCATTCTGAATAACCAGGAGCCATTCTGAATAACCAGGAGCCATTCTGAATAACCAGGAGCCATTCTGAATAACCAGGGGCCATTCTGCATAACCAGGAGCCATTCTGCATAACCAGGAGCCATTCAGAATAACCAGGAGTCATTCTGCATAACCATAACCAAAATACCATTGCTTTTCAGGACACCATGTGGAACAGGTGGTTATGGAAGCTCAATTATAAGGCGTTAGGAGAAAAATAAAAGATGGCCTTGCTTAATAGATACATTAGCTTGTTTGGAGGGATTCTGATATTCTGAAAAGATAAGTTCTTTACCCTCACAGAGACTTAACTAAAGCCCGTACCAACTGGCTGGCTCTGGTTTCTGACCTTATAGACATAAGTGATCAGGCAAATCATTTTCAGTTCACTAAAAACTTCCACATAGACATGAAGGCATATAACTAATTTTTCATAACTCCCAAAATAGAGGTTTTGGTGTCGCGCGTCATCTAATCAATTACTACTCATAGTTATCTCATATTCATCAAGTCAATTGCTACTCTTAGTCAATTACTACTCATTTCATAGTATAACAGAACTAGGTATTGCCCTGTTCTAGGCAGAACTCACTCTAGTAGTGTGTTTGAGCCATTGTTGCAACCTCTTTATGAATCTGTTTCATTGATTCACCCTCTACTTTGCTATCTAGTGCAACTATAGCACAAATACCATCCCTTTAACAAAAAAACAGTATTTTTTCACCGTCCAGGAGGCTAGAAGACCAAGTTCAGGGTGTCACCTCTTGCGAAAGGCTTTTTCTTTGAGTTGGCTCAGAAGGAAGATCCCTCTCTGAGTTTCTGCTCTTGTGAGATCTTCATGTGGCTGGACATAGTTTTTTTTTCTTCCATCTACGCTTATGTAATTTCTCCTCCTTTTCAAGAAATGATTGACTTTTTGCATTTCACAGAGCACACATGGGCTAATCCTCCCTCATTAACATAACAAAAACATACGTCCTAAAGGGAATTGTAACTCTATGCACAGAGGATAGGAATTATATTTTAGGGAGACATAATTCATTTCATAGCATGATACATCGTGTTCTTCTCTAGGAATTGATACTTCCTAAGAGTGTGTCCAAAGAAAGTGAACGAAAAAATCTCAGCATCATTGGATCTGAAGGATTACATCTAAAGAATCTTCCGGCTATAATCTTCCAAGACATAGCTGTTCATTCTTCTGGCCACTCGCAGTGGACTCAGTATTCTTTGCCCACACTACAATTCAAATGTGTCCATTTTTGTGTGCATATTAAATGACTGAATACAGGTGAAGTTTTATAATAAGGTTAGGTTTAAACAAAATGTGTCCAAATCATTTTATCAGTGAATAATTGCAGAGTTTCATCTTTGGTCCAGAAATTTGGCTAGAAAGTGTCTATTCATTGAAATGTGAAAAAAGACCTCAAAGAGTGCATCTGGAGACTCTCTACAAAGTGTCCTATCCACTTGCGTAAAGTGTAATTGTTTGATCTGGCTCTTTTATCTACAACCTTTGTAGTTCCCACAAAATTACTGGATAAAACCATCAAAATTAGGTGTAGAAACTCCTAAGGAAGGGATGGCTCAGTTTCCCCATGCTGCTCGATATGAGCCATTTCAGAAACAAGAAGACTATCTCGTTCACCACAGGTCAGCAGTTCAAACACACCTTCTGCTCCATGGGAGACAGGGCTTTCTGCTTCCATAAAGATTTACAGCTGAGACACCCACTGGTGGGGTAGGGTCGGGGAGGGATGTGATGCTCTGTATTAGAAAGTCCCTACAAATCAGAATTTAATCAATGGCAGCAAGCTTGGTTTTTTAGAGCAATTTATTGAAGTAGTGGGATTCTTCAGCCTGTCTTCCCATGGAGTTTACCAGTAGTTCCTAGTCATTTTGTAAATTGCTTTTGTTAAGGTCTCTAAAAACTACAAATGCACCTGGTCTTTTGCAAAGTGTCTTGATTTAAAAGTGATGGGTGCAGATCTTTCATGACGCTCTGTGTCTGTCCTAATTTGAGGATCTGATCTCAAACGAAAATAGCTGCTTCGAGCGGACACCATCTTCTAAGTGGCTGTGATTGCCATCGAAGTAAAAAGACAAATGGGTCCAAACAGGACTAACACAGGCAATCCGCTATTGTCTGCTGCCATATCAAGAATATCGCCATCATCCATCCAATTGAGATAATTAAAATTTCAGACTATTGAACTAGATACCCTGAAAATAAGAATTTCTCTTCACATGCAAAGCAGATCAACATATACACCTGAGGCTCTCTTGAACATGTGGTTATGACGGACCCACTTGTTCCCTGCTCATGACACCTTTGGCAGGCTGTGAACAAAGAACCCAGCCAAGGTTATGATGATCATTCAGGGAAGTTCCTCAACTGTACAGTAGAGAGGAGCCCACTGGTCTGAGCCATGATACAGATGCTTCATCTGCAGGTGAGATTACGGAAAGAGATTAAGCACAGGCTTGACCAGGGCCAGGAAATTGCAGGCATTGTCAGACACAAAGACACCAGAAAATATAATGGAAATGAAAACATAGATGACCAGAAGTCAGCAAAGACAAAATTCGACTGTCATTTGTGAATCTCAAAGGAGATCAAGCTGGTGTTACTGAGGCTTTGGAATGTCTTCTGCACACTAGTTCAATTGGCTCTGGGTGTGAACGTTGAAGTATAGTATAGTTTTTCAAAGCTTAAAACATGATTTCACATATACACAAATTGGGCATGAATAAAATATGTCTTCACTGCCTTAATTAATAAGAGAATGCATGATGGCAAAATTCATTCAGAGGACATTTCAGAAAGTGGGCACTTACAGCGATTTAACAAAAAAGTTAGACTAGGTTTCATGATTGAGTGCAAAACTAGTTAATCACCTTAGGGAAATTATCTTTAGACAAAAATCATTTTTATATCTATTAGATCCAATTTTTAAAAGTAAATGTAACTTCATTGCATCTGAGTATGTAAATAATAGTGAACGAACACAAACAAACAATAGGATAATCTCCTAAAGAATTGTGTAATCTTTGTGTGACCTTCGGAAACCATGCTCCATCGTCAAAAGAGCATGCTGTCATCTTTTTGGATTCATTTCTCAGTTTTGGATAATGGCTCATAACCTTGAACCATTACCTCAGAGTGAGCCCAAGAGAATTCACGAGAACAGCAATTCGCACCTCGAGCGATTCATGAGTAATTGCCTTAATGCACGAAGCATGTCTGTAGGAATGGCGTGGAAGTAGTCTGACTTCACAAGCGAAAGGGAGAATCAAGATGAATGTCACCCCAAGGCGCATTCCTTTGCGACACAGGTCAAACATAACCCCCCTTCCAGCCTTTTGACTCATTTGACACCAGTCAGAATTCACAGACAATACTTAAGGTTCTGGGAGTATGAGGTGAAGATTCTGGATCAGGAATGACTGAGGGTACATTTATTCAGTGAGGAAGGAATCTCATCTGTGTCCACAGGCAGACATCTCTCTGTCCCTTGGTCCTCTAGTGCATCCGTCCTTCAGTCCTCAGAGGCTTCTTGTGCCACATGGACTGGCGCAGCCTCAGCCCTGCTTGAGCAAGTCTTGCCCAGCTCGTTCTGGCTACCACAGGGCCCAGAGGCACCCCACGCCAGCAGGTGCCCAGCCCAGTCCAGTAACTCTATGATTGACAGCCATGTTCCTTCAACAAGTTCCTGGTGGTGCGCCGCCCCTCCAAGAAACGTGCTCCCCAAAGGCGTCCATCTCTCTCGCTGTGTGAGTCCACTCTCCCGGGGCAGTTGCTTTTCT
This sequence comes from Tenrec ecaudatus, assembly GCF_050624435.1. Lineage (NCBI taxonomy): Eukaryota > Metazoa > Chordata > Mammalia > Afrosoricida > Tenrecidae > Tenrec > Tenrec ecaudatus. The sequence goes on along the minus strand of NC_134532.1, from coordinate 132,303,067 downwards.
CAGTGGTTTGGAAAGCCCACCTGGCAGTCTCGCGCTGAACTCCTGGTCTTGTTGTCACCACTTCTGTGGAGAAGGACACCCTGCTCCGAGAGGCATTGAAACAGAGGATGGCCCTCCAGGAGACGATTGGCGCCAGAGCTGCTGCAACAATGGGCTCAAGCATCTGACCGATTGTGCGGAGGGTGTAGGACTGGCCACTGTTTTGTTCTGGTGTGCATGGATTGTTATGGATCAGAACTGGCCCAATGGCACCTAACAACCACAGCCTCACTACCTAGCATTTCCTATCCATTTATTTCTGACTCAGAGCACTCCTATGAAACCGTAAATCTTTTTAAAAATACTGTTGTATTGTCATATAATTCACATTTCACGCAATTCCATAGTTGTTATATTAAAAAGAGTTGTACACAATCTTTTATAACCACAATCAATTTTAGAAAAATTTCTTCTTCTTATCCTGATTATTTGTAGCTCATCATTTCTTCCCACCCTCCCCTGGTATACCCATATGAAACCAGGAATCCACTTATTGTCTCTGTAGACTTAGCTAACCTGGATTTCATCTACGGAAAATGTGTGCACACACATGCACACAAAACATCACCACCAACAAAAAATGAACAACAATAACAAGGTGAAAAAGAGAAAATTCTCAATAGAAAAGCATTAAAAAGTAGAACACATTGAACATGGCAAGGTGTTAAATTGAAGCCTAACTGCATCTGCAGTCACTCACCTTCCAATGCACTCTGCCTGAGAGCAAGGCTGAGCCTAAGGTGCGTAGTCAGAGGGGTTCTTTGGAGGCGGGAATCCATGTGTACGTGCCCTTCACTCTTTCCCTTTTAGCAGAAACTACTTTAAGACGACTGAAAAGGGAGATCAATGATATGATACTGCATTTTAACTTGTTTCTCCCACAATCGACTTTACGATGGTCTCTGTCAGATAACAAGGCTATGCACATCCCTCTACTATGGTCTGAGGGTGTCACTGGAGCTTAATCCATGTGATGGTCCTGCAAATAGACTTTGGGCTTCCACTGCCATCCAAAGCCGCCTTCAAACCAGGTGTCCAGCATTTAAACTCTGCTACCATTCACTCTATTGGTTGTGGATTTTATTATTTGCCATCCTTGGATCACACAGACTGGTGAGCTTCTTCCACGTGGACTTAGTTGATGCCTCCATTGGATGGCTGCTTGTTGGAAGACAAGACTTTTAAGACCCCAGACTCTAGACTTTCAGCTGGCGGGGCACACTCTAGTTTCTTCACCACACTTTGTTATAGCACTCAAACCCTCGCTGATCTCTCCATGAGGGCAAGCATCAAGCAGGGCCACGGGGAAAAGAGGAAGACTCTCGCTGTGGTTTATTGACTCAGTGGCTGAAATAATAAACTCAAACATCGAATGGCTCTGACAATAGCACGGGGCTCGGTGATGCTTCAGTTTCTGATTGCTATTAGGGTTGCTATCCATCAGAAGGACTGGGTGGCACATGAAAACAATAACAGCTCACTCTCATAATTCTGTAAGTCAAAGTTAATGTAGACATTTAGTGAAAAGTGATCTATTATCTCTGTTTTTAGATGAGGAAATGGAGGTTCCAGAGAGGATAAATAACTTGTTGACGCTCTCATACATTCCCGTTAAGCTGGAAGCTGATTTAGGAATGGAAGTATGAAGCCTCCACAACTTTTCTGCTCCCCACCACATCATGGTAGAGTGGCTTAAAAACAATGTGCAGATGTAGCATTCATTTCACCCTGTAATTCTTTCAGAAAAATTATTGAAAGAAAAATCACCTTGGTTCTTGGCATGTATTCAGAGGCTGATTTAATGACACTTATGACGGAATTTACTAACTTCTGCACTTGCAGAAACGATGGGAAGAAAAGGTTTCCAAGACCTTACTGTTGCCAAAAGGCTATTGTGAATTATTATAGATATAAATTATCCTCTTTCCAGGTTGCAGACATTACTTTCATGTCATAAATATTGTGATCTGGCTCATTTAATAGGCCTTCTTAACTAGTCCATTGTCTTAATTCACCTTCTATAATTCATTATGTTTTGATTTTTTAAATTGTATGATTCGGTTCACTTGGCATATCTTTATGAAAGTATATAATTTTAATAATGTTTCTGCAATCATTTCCCAAATTGAATATACAATTTTAACTATATGTAGTTATTTTATTTCACTGCCTAGTATCTGTTTAGCTAGATTTTGTAATTAGAATGTAAATTCTATTAAGAATTAAAATATCTGTCATACTTCACATCTTTTAGGCAGGGTTGAAGAATCAATTGATTATTATTTATTCATTTTAATAACTAATAATTTTAACATAATTGCTACACTTGCAGTTATTTCAGGTTGATAAATATTGAATTCACTGTATTTACAAACTTATCTAGATTGGGTTCTTCAACATGTAGTGATTGACAGCTAACGTTGGAAATCAGAGCGCCTTACCTTCCTTAACTTTTCTGGCTGTAATCCCTAGTGTGGCTCGGGGTCAATGTTAACTGTCAGAAGCAGTAACCCGAGCCGCACTCGAGATTACACTGCAGAGAAGTCCCTTAACAAAATTACTGACATCATTAGACTACCAGGGAGGTTTAACATTTATTAGCTATGTGACCATGTAACATAAAATTAAAATGTCAAAGTTTCCATTTCTTTACCTAAACATCAAGGATAATAGTATCAACAAAATAGATTTCATTAGCCAAGATGATCAATTTAAAGCATAGAAAGATAATAAATTTTAATTCCTCTTTTTTGTTGTATATAAATATTAAATTGCAGTGTTTATTTATATTATGAGATTTGGAAAAAAATTAGGGAATTTAAGACAGATATGCAATGAGATTTCAGAAATAGAAATACAAAAGTCTGTTTAATAATCTATTTGTGAGATTAAAATGCATTGTAAAATTGTTTTAAGTATCTAAGATACGTTTATTAAAGTGTGTATACAGACTCAATCTAGTTTCCCTTCTCAGGTCTAGGCTGCTTATTGAAGAAGCGATAGCCTGTACAGCGAGGGCGACTGTGATCCACTAGGGGGCAGTGCTGCACTTCATAAAGTCCCATCTCGGTAGTGAGTCTGCATTTGGTGTCTTGCACAATAGTGTACTTTCTGTGCACAGTGAAACCTTTCCATGAAATCATACATTATGAGAGACTTATTTTCTGCTAATAGCTAAGTGTTATGATTCATAAATATTTTAAGGTAGAACACCAAACTAGAACCAAACCAAAATGTTGCGTCACAGAGAAGACTACTTTTAAGAAATAAGGATATGGAGGTTTTTCTAGGATTTACACTTCATGAATCTGAAAGGTTTTAGCTTTTATTATTCTTCTAGTATGTTCACTTTTAAAAATGACAACCTGTGACATTTTTTTAAACTCACAAGTGCCTAATATGCAAACGCTCTTTCACTGAGCAAGAGTTTAAGTAACGAACTTAAAATCTGAGAAATCATAATTCATGTCACCAAAAGGATGATCATTAGTGGATGAATACATGTTTCTACTTCTTTTTGATATAATTCAGGTGAATCAAAATAATCAGGCAGGCTCCTTCACTAGGTAGTAAAAACTGAATTCAATTTTCTGCCTGTCAACTGTTAAACTATGTTAGAAACAAGTGCCCACAATGCAACTCAGAATATTGTGATCAGATAGAAAAATAATTCACTTCTGTTCTTACTGTTATAAGTCATTATCCCTGTCTGTGGAGAAGGACATCATGTCTGGGAGGGTGGAAGGGCGCTGAACAAGAGGAAGGTTTAACTGGATGGATTGACACAAGGGCTGCATCAGTGTGTCAGACGGAGGGACACTTGTGAGGATGTCACAGGACCAGGCAGTAGTTTGTTCTGTTGTTCACAGGGTCGCGGTGGGTCCTTCTTGGAATTCATGACTTAGAAACCTACTCAAAGAAACCTAAGTCAGATTGTCTCTTATATCATAGCTGAGTTGTAAGGAGATAAACAAGAATTTAAGAGTTTTGACAAGGAATATTTTGAAAAGTATAAAGAATGAGATGTCAAGTAAACACTTTAACACATGAGTCGATTTTTGTGCAATGTGTTTACTTTTATCTCATACATACTAACCTGATCCCAAGTCTTGCACCAACTTAGAATAAAAATAAATGAAGTGGTATAGTTACCAATTTCACCAAAGAAGGTCTGGAGTCAGATCATCCTGCCTGATCCTATATCCCGCATCATCACAACTCACAATGACCTGGTGTTAATTTGAGTTCTCTGAAACCAGTGAGGCATGTATGTGTTTTATATAGAAAAATAATTATATAGAGAAATGGCTAAGTCCAGTCTGGTTCAAGTCAGACTTCTGACACCTGGAAACTGATGAATAGGAGGTGACAGAGCAGAAGTAGCAGGGGGCTGGTAGATGCAGAGGTCTGAAGTTGGTCAGATGAATCTACTTTTAATCTGCTGAAAGCTTCTGGGATCAACAGGTGACACAGCAGAAACTCGAGAAACCAGATTCAAGATCCAGCTCCAGCAGAAGGTGAAGGACCAAAGATAAAATAGACTCTTTTCTGTCTTTCTCTTACCCAAAAAGGCTTATGACACCAAGACTGTGTGTCCTCAGGTCAAGACTAACAATCACATACCTCTATAACATTGACCAGATGAGTTAATCTCATTTCCTCCCCTGGAATCTGAAATTATAGGAATTATTTAACTCCTAGAGAACAGTGAGAAATGATGCCAGTACATAATAAATGGTAGTGACTGTCATCTTCCTAATGTTTCAAATCTGTTCAAAATATTTCCTAACATTTTGTACAGAATGTTTCCAGTATTCGAGGCTTATCTGTGGACTAGATTTTAAGGTATATCTTAAGCACATTTAGTAACAAAAAAAGATAAGATTGGGATTTCATGATGCTCTTCATTTTTTAACTTAATATATTTCAGTAAAATGTATGGATTATATTGTTAATGGTAAGTTATGTGATATTTATGTTGAAATTAAAATTAAGGGAAAATAAATTTAAAGGCTTTATGACAACAAAAATAAAATTTTAGGATAATGTCTCTAATTTGAGATAATAGTTTGAAAGCAAGTGAAACAGACACATTATCATTATTACCTCGCTGGTATGTAGGTTATGAATATTTAATAATAACTAATAATTAATGAATATGTATTAAACATTTCAACAAAGCACTTGGACTAGGATGCCAGAAACAGAATGTACACATTTCAGTGATAAGCTATTAAAAGTATAGTGGGAGATATGTTCTCTAAGATCATGAAAAATGGTTAGTAAAAGTTACATCAAAGAGATTGCAAAATGTGTATGAATTGTTAGTGTCAAACTAACAATCTGCTTTATAAACATCGCCCAATTCACTATAAAAAGCTTTAAAATTATGGTGACAGGAAGCAGATGTCATATGTATCATGCGTTCTGTTACCAAATGGGCATCACAGAGCAAGGTGTGTTTTCATCCCGACGGGTTGGACAGGACAGAGTCAATGCCACCGGCAGGATTAGTGGAAGAGATGAAAGTGAGACTTGGGTAGAAGTAACGCTAAGGAAAGCTCATTGCAGAGAGAGGAAACTGTGCACAATCATCACTTCAGTGACTTCATTGGGCCGTCATGCTTATTAAGCCATTTTCAATAGAAGCAAATTAAGTGAGAGTATTTTAAAAAATTAAACCATGTCCACTCAGAAAGCAAAGTTGTTTTATATGTGTTCTTTGTTTATTTGAAGGCATGGGAATATGCTAACTTGTAAGGAAAATCTGCCTTTGGTCATCGTGTTGTGGCTGTACCTCAGTAACTCATTATTGTAACTCAATAATTTACACTTATATAATTCAAATATCCATATGCCTATCATATGCTTAATATGTAAATAAAGAAACTTAAAAATCTAGAGCTTTTCTGATTTTTAATGTTTTTTTTTTTCTTTTGGTCTGGTGAGGGCCGGGATTTCACTTGGCAAAAAGGAATTCTTCATAGATATCTTTCTGTCAGCACCCACTGAGCCTTACTGGATCATGGCCAACATAATGAACATAACTTTCCATACAGAAAAAGACCGTATTACTTCGGAAATAAATTATGTGCATTTTCAATGTAGCACTCAACTTTAATAGTTAATTAAGTTTATTTACCATGCTCTCCTTTCATCATAATATTTTCATTTACTCTGATACCATAATCAACAGAAAAAAATAGAATGATTTCACTATACTAATTTGAATAACTCAACAGAGTGGTATCTACAAAGTTCTTTTTTTTTTTTCTGCATGCTGAAGCACTAAAGAATGTGCAGGTGAATTTAACTCAATGTTCTTGGAAGCTACGTCTATGGGAATGAATCAAATTCAATTATCTGAAAACATGGAGATCAATAGTTTTCATTTCAAAGGACATGCATTCGTCAAACATTACTTTTCATGGTAGTAAGGGAAATAGTTTATAACTATAGTTTAAAAAATGAGCTACTGAAATTCTGCGCCAAAATACTGAATATACTATTGTGTGACATATATAATTGTGCCTCAGTCTCTTCATCTGAAAAGCAGAAATAAGATATATGACAATAGGTATACGGTGCCTTCAGAAAGTTTGCAGAAAATTAGACTTAAAAGAGGAAATTTTTTATAAACAATTTGAAGTCCTTTTACTATATGGGTATGTAGTGTGTGTGTTTATATTGGTTGGGAATAATTGAAATAAAGCTTGTCAATAACTTAATATTACTTTAGGTCTCAGCGACATAACTGAGTGGAGGCACCATGTCTTCTCCCCTCATCCCCCTTTCTCCTTTTCTCACACCGACCATTCCTCCTAGAGCACTCTACCTCTGTGCGTGAGTCCAATAATTCATGTAAAGGGCCACACAGAACTCAACAGACAGTACTCACCATCATGGGGTTTAATGGGGAAGCTTACAGGCGGCAATGTCTTTGACAAATGATCAGGACAGAGTTGTCGGGTCAGGACCATTTCTTCTCTGTCAAACTCACAACAGGGCCTTTCTCTGGCCTTAGCTCCTTGGCCTGGCCTCTGCCCTGCTCAGGCAGTGCTACAAAACCCTTTTAGAGCGGCCATTAAATGCCCACATGACTTGCCAAGGCATTGTCACCCTCAACCAGAAGGCACACAGATCTGCTATCTCACTCACTGCCATCCTGTTGATGTCCATGTATAGTGATCCCACAGGGTAATGGTGAACTACCTCATGTGAGTTTCTGAGACTAATGCTTTACAGGAATGGAAAATGACACCTTTGTCTTGCAGATAAGCTTGTGGTTTTGAACTGCAGACCTGTGGATCAGAGTCCAACTTGCAACCACTCTGCTACCAAAGCTCCTTAGCTCCAGCTCATATGGGTTAGCAAACACAGCTCCCGGATTAAGTCCCGGATTAAGCTGGGCACCCAGCTCCACAAGGTAGCCTCCTGCCCCAAAGCACTCAGTTTACTTGGTCTTTGGGCTAGGAAGCCCGCTTTTCTGTCACATGCTCTGGTTCCTGGTTCTGTTGTTCTGCCCCACGTCTAGCGTCAAAGCTGTCTCCTATATCACAGAAGTTCAATGCACAGACTTTCCTCTTTTGGTGGTAATGAACTCCCTCCACCTACATCTGAGATGACTCATTGCATACCTAGCAGAATGAAAATAAAATTTAACAATCACTAGTAGTTGAATCATAATCCTATCAGTTTCTCCCCCTACCTTCCTACCTAGTCCCATCAGAAAAAAATTACGGTTGTTTGGTGGGAGTAACAAATACTAGAAAAGCCTTTTCTAAAATGTGAATGTTAAATAATTCACTGTACTTCCCTAGGTTTGGTGTCACCCAGTACAGTAACTCATGGTTATCCCTCCCCACCTCCACTAAAACTAATGTGATACATTAGTGTAAATGGCTTTAATGTAATCTTTTGTAGATGGTCGCTGTGGCACTTCCATAATCTAGTGTCAGTTTGGGACTTGAGAGGATTAATAGTGAAGGGGTTGGGTCTAGTCTGTCAATCGGGTCACAGCCAATCAATGAGGCCTCTGTGGGCATGGCCTTCCCCTGAGGGTTCTGGGAAAACTCTGGTATTTACACCTTGGAGGAGGGAGACACTTTCTCAGCTCACTCCCTTGGAGACTCTCTGCTGATGAGACACATGACACCATGCTGATAGACTCCATGCCCTGGGAGCGGGAAAAACTTCATGGTCTACCCTGATGCAGCCCTGGGTGCTGGAGAAGCCACATGGAGACCCCTGCCACCGCTGAGATGCTTATTATGCCACTGACTCTAAAGACTTTCTACCCACTAACCTGTGATCATCCTGCATTCGGCTTCGGCATCATTCCTTGTGTTTCTTGAGTCTGAAGAAGACATTGTAGATTGGTATCAGACATATGGGCTAATATTGGGCTTATGGGCTTGGACTGGACTGGGGTGGGATGTTTTCTTAATGTACAATTACCCTTTACATAAAACTCTCTCTTATGCACATGTAAGCTTCTATGGATTTGTTTTTCTGGTCTACCCAGACTAACACAATGGCAATACTAATGACAAATTACTTTGTGAAACCTTTCTAAATTGAATTACACATTATTAATTTAGAACGCTATTAGTTACAACATTGTAAGTAACTGAATGGAAACCTATTGTGAATTTACTTTTTTAAATTTAATTACAACTTAATTTTCAAAGAGTTATTGCTATAGGTTTACAAATACTAATCACCACAATATTGTAACTAAAATACCAGATGATTTGACAAAATTAGTTACTACTAATACGCTGGCAAAAACGAAAGCAGCACTGTACGCTGTAGCACTCACATAGAAATCATGGGATTCAAACATCAGTGTGATTGGCTAATAGGGCAGCTCTTTCCAGAGCACATTAGAAGGTTCAGAAAGTAAATTAGCTTTTGTGGCTGTTACATAATCACATGTCAATCAGTTACAGCTTGATGACCTTATTTAGAGGCTCAATGGAGATGAATAGCTCATTGAAGATCAGACACGCAGTCTCTCCCTGTTGACTAGCCACGTGGAGATACACTGATGGAGCCAGAGCCCTGCAGTTGGAGAAGCCACATGAAGACCCATGCCAGCACTGAGGTGCTGCCACCACCACTAGATCCACAAGACCTTCTACCTACCAGCCTGTGATCTTCCTGTATTTGGCATCCTTGCATGTGTTGCATGAGTTAAAAGAGGAATTTATGAACTAGTATCAGACATATGGGCTAATATCAGACTTATGGACTTGATCTGGACGGGGCTGTGATATTTTCTTAATATGCAATTACTCCTTATATAAAGCTCTTTCTTTTCTTTTTTTTTTACAATTAAATAAAATTTTTATTGTCTGACATGATTTATATGTGGAGCAAATTGTCTGACATTCCTAATTTAAACAAGATTAGATACTATAAGAAATTTTTAATATACTCTTATTATTATTATTGGGGCTCTTACATGTCTTATCACAACCCATCCATTCCTCCAATGTGTCGAGCACAGTTTTACGTAGGCCACCATCATTATTTTCAGAGCATTCTTATCCCACTTGAGCCCCTGATATCAGCTCTCCATTTCTTCCCACCCACCCACCCTCCCTCATGAACCCTTGATAAGCTATAGATTATTTTTTTCCATATCTTACATCATCCTCAACCAATTTTCCATTATTCGTCCCACTGGGAGGGAGTTCTAGGTTGATCCTTGTGATCGATTTCCCTTTCGTCCCCCACCTCCCCTCATCCTCCTTGTATCTATACTCTCCTTGTTGGCTCTGAGGGTTTTTTCTAGCCTGCATTCCCTGCGTTGTGGGCTCTTATCTGTAGCAGTGTGAATGTTCTGGTCTAATTTGATTTGTAAGGTAGAATTGAGATCATGATAGTAGAGTGAAGGAAGCACCAAAGAGCTAGAGGAAAGTTGTGTGTTTCATCAGTGCTATACTGCACCCTAACTGGCTCATCTCTTCCCTGTGACCCCTCTGTGAGGGGATGTCCAATTGTCTACAGATAGGCATTGGGTCTCCAGTCCATGTCCCCACTACCATTCACCTTGGGTATGGTTTTATTCTGGGTCTTAGATGCTTGATACGTGATCCCATCAACACCTCTTAATCACACAGGCTGGTGTGCTTCTTCCATGTGGACGTTGTTGCTTCTGAGCTAGATGACCACTTGTTTATCTTCAACCCTTTAAGACTTCAGGTGTTATATCTTTTGGTAGCCAGGTGCCATCAGCTTTCTTCACCACATTTGCTTATTCATTGCTTTGTCTTCAGCGTTCGTGTTGGGAAGGTGAGCATCACAGAATGCATCACAACGTGTTCTTGTGTTAAGGACATACTGGAGTTGAGGCCAATGTCCATCTGCATCTTAATTTTTAGCATATAGATAGGAGCATCTGCCCAGATTTGTTACTCTAGTCTACTTATACTCACACAACATGCCTTAGAGGCATGCTGATACTTGTAAGGTGGGCTTACAAACACTGCCTGTCTTGCATAGCTAACTATAGGAAGGGAAGTGTCTATTGAAACACTGCACAGAAGTTTTGTAGTCACTTTGGTGGCATGCTGTGGGGTCAGCACCTCCCACACCGCGAAGGAGTAGGTATTCAATAATTCTTTGCAACCATTTTGAGTGACATGTGTTTTATGACTTCTTATCTTTGATTTTTCCTCTAGTTCTCACTTATTTTTATCTACTGTGTATTATCTAGCGTAAACATGTTTACAACGTATATTCTTTCATTACTCTAGGAAATTTGAATAAGCTTTAAATGCGACGAGAAAGCTTAGGTATCAAGATGGACTTAAAATTAACTCCTCGTCTCTATACTTTGGGCATGTTATCCGGAGGTCCTTGCAACATTAGTAAAGCAGAGAGGTTCCGTGAAAAGAGGAATGAATAAGCTCAGAGAGATGGATTGACATGGCAGTTGCCACAAGGGTTCAAACACAGCAGCAATTGTCAGACCAGTGCAGGACCAGGCGGTGCTTCCCTTTCCTGAACCAAGCATCACCATGAATTGGAGCTGACTCAAAGGCCCTAACAACAGTAACAACCCAATTAATCAGGATTTTAATCCTGCAGTGGGTACGGAGAAGCAGTACTCCACAGTTCCCTTGTGTCTGTCTCTGTTTTGTGAACAGCAACACTGTCTGCTGTTGTCTTTTAAGATTGGTACAGAAAAGAATCAGTCTTGGATAATAGATTGGGTGCCTCTGCTGAGCAAAGCGCAGGGATGTTTACATTCCATTATAATGGCCTCTCTTTCTGGGGCAAAGTTCCAGCAGGTTACTGCCCTTTTAAAAAATGATTGAGGCGATGTAAGTTGGCACTGGTCTCTTGTTGTGTACAAAAGTGTATGCTGAGTTCCCACCAGGCCTTGTTGGAATTCAGATTCAGAGAACCCATGCAAATGCTGTCCCTGATGAGGACTATCGCTGTGACTAGGAGAGCCTTTGAGCTCTGACTCAGGGATCTCATGTATTCCATTAAAATTCATGCAATTGAATTTTGGACACATGATAACAATACAGTTAGGGATATCTCGGGTTTTTCCACACTAATTCACAAGGAGGAATGGAGTAACAGAGTGCCCATGTGGTAGGCAGCTAACCTTAAAATTAGCATTTCTAAACCACCAGCCACTCCACTGAGAATGACTAGGCTTTCTACTTCTGTAAAGAGCCACAGCCTTAGAAACCCAAGGGGGAGTGGGGGGGATTCTACCCATCCTGTAAGGCCATTATGAGTCAGAACAGCCTCCCTGTGGTGAATGTTTTGTTTGTTTTCAACAGAGTGGAGGGAGTTTGAAGATAAATAATTCAGAATGCCAAACTGAAGTAAACTCTTGTTGTTAGGGGCCATCAAGTCACTTCGGACTCCGAGTGGCTCTATGCCCACAGAAGGAAATATTGGCTGGTCCTACACTATTTTTAGAGTTTGAAATCATTGTGGCAGACACTGGGTCAGTTCATCTCATTGAGAGTCTCCCTCTTTTTCATCGACCCCCTCCTTTACTAAGGAAGCATCGTGTCCTGCAGAGACTGGTTTCTCCTGGTAACATGGCCTAAGTATGTGAGATGCAGTCTTACCATCCTCGTTTCCAAAAAGCAGTTTGGTTTACTTCTTGCAAGACAGATTCGTTTGTTCTTCTGGCTTCACGGTACGCTCACTCTTCATCGCCAGCATCATAATTCAATGCACCTGTTCTTGTTCAGTTTTCTTTATTCAGTGTAAAATCGTCACATGCAGATGAGGTGGCTACTGTGGGTCAAATCAGGTTTACCTCCATGCTCACAGTGACATTCTTGCTCACGATCTTGTGTAGCAGATTTTGCCAGTGCAATGAACTCTAAAAAATGTTTAATAAAGTCAGCTAGTTTAAAATATATCACAGATTGTCAAAAACTCTGATTTTTAAAAATGGAATAAAAAAACAGTCTTTTCCAAAGATGATAACCAGGCTCACGATGGCATCAGCAGTTGCAAACAAGAGCTGACGGCTCTGTCCTTTATGTAAATTATTTTTCTCTCTGTAGATTTATATATTGGTCCCGGATAATTGTAACTAAATATACATTATTATTTAAGGTGAATAGGAAATGCAGGTGTTTCCATACGTATTGAACAGTAACTATTGCACAGAACTTAAAATATTAGCCCATTAATCCACATAATAACTCTAGTATAGTCAGTTTGTGTTTTTAGTCATTTTATTGGGACTCGTACAACTCTTATCATAATCCATCCATCCATCCATTGTGTGAAGCATATTTGTACATTTGTTGCCAAATAATTTTCAAAACATTTGCTTTCTACTTGAGCCCCTGGCATTGACTCCATATTTTTCCCCCTCCCTCCCCGTAACCCCTCCCTCAGGCAACCTTGATAATGTATAGCTTATTATTATGTACTGCTTACACTGTCCAATGTCTCCCTTCACCCACTTTTCTGTTATCTGTCTCCCAAGGAGGAGGTTATAGTATAGTCAGTCACTCTACACATGAGAAAATGGAGGTCTTGAGGGACTAAATAGGCAAGGCTGTAACCCTTGATCTTCACAAAGGTGACATGCAAATCTGGGTAAAATCAATGCTCAATATGAATGAAATATAAGGTTACAATGATCTAATTCCTATATTCTAATTTGGGTCAATAAGTCTTAGTCACAGTATTAACAATGACAATAATAAAATGGTGCAGCCTAGTAATATTTAATATTAAATAGTGAATATTTGTTTAAATATTTTCAATAAAGTAAATAAGGGACACTTATATACTTTTCTTTGTGTGCTTTTCAGATAAGATAACATCTGTTAATGAAGAATCTGTAGGAGAAAGATAAGGCGGTATGCATCTATAAAGATTTAAAGTCTAGGCAAGCAAGCAAAAAAGGGCAGTCTACTCTGTCCTATAGTGTCACTGTACATTGGAATACATCCAATGGCAGTGATTTTTTAAAAATCTGAATTCAATGACGTGTCTAATGGGGTTTTCAACTTCTTCCGAGCATTAGAAGATATATTTACTCATAGGATTATAAATAGATGTGGTATGAAAATTAAGAAATTCTAAGCATAAATAGTCCTAGACTTGTAGTCCATTAAATACTAGGCTGCTAACCACAAAATCGTAAGTTAAAAACCACCAGCTGCTCTGTGGGAGGATGATGAGGCTTTCTGTTCCCATCTTTCCAGTTTCAGAAATCCGCAACAGCCATTCTGCTTTGCTCTACTTATCCTCTGTACCTTGTCCTCATGCATTGGAACGGGCTCCATGACCATAAGTTCAGTTGCAAAGGCCTGAAGGGCCAAGGGTTCTGATGCAATTGGGTTGGTTAGGGGATTTTGGGAGCAAAGGAATTTGAGATGGCCTTAAAATTTATATATATATATATACATATATATATACACACACATATATATATATACACACACACATATATATATATACACACACACACACACACTTTTTTTCTAGTGATAGCAGAAGGTGAATAGATTGTTCTAGGCATTAAATAGAGGTTGTGGTAGTCACCTAATCTGGTGTCAATTTAAGGATTAAGAGTGTAGGGGTGGAATCTAGGCTGTCAACCTGGAGATAGCCAATGAGACTTCTGTTTGGGCATGGCCTTCTCCTGAGAATTCTGGGAAATCTGGGACTCCTTCCTTGGAGGCAGAAAACACTTCTCTCTCTATGTAAATCCCTGGGAAATATTTCAGAAGACAAGACACATGGACACAACCAGGCCTCAGAAGCCGAAATAGCCACAGAGAGACTCCTGCCAGCACTGAGATGCTTAGAATGCCATTGGACCCCCAAAATTTCTACCCACTGGCTTGTGATCATCCTGAATTTGGCTTCATTGTATGTGTTTCATGAGTCTGAAGAGGATTTTATAGATTGGTATCAGACATATGGACTAACATTGGATTTATGGACTTGATTTGGATTAGGCTGGGGTGTTTTCTCAATGTTCAATTGTTCTTGTATATAACTCTCTTTCTTTTACACATAGGTGTGTCCATGGATTTGTTTCTCTAGTCTACCCAAACTAACACAGAGGACTTCAGTTCAAGATTTGATGCTCATAATTTAACATATATTCAGCTAATCCTGTGTAACACTTGCAAATCTCATGGTATCATATTGTCTTCTCCACAATCTTATTCTTGATATATTTAAGATAAACTTAAGTGAAGAATATTGTTAGTCTGGGTAGATGAAAGAAACAAATCCTTGGACACACCTATGTGTATAAGAAAGAGATTTATATACAAGAGCAATTGAACATTGAGAAAACATCCCAACCCAGTCCAGTCCAAAGTCATAAGTGCGGTACTAGCCCCTATGTCTGACACCAATCCATAAAGTCCTCTTCAGACTCACGGAACACATGCAATAATGCCGAATGCACAACAAACAGTAGCCAGTGGCCACAAAGTCAGTGGTGTTAGGAAGCATCTCCAAGCTGGCAGGGGTCTCCATGTGACCATTGCAGTTCCCAGGGCTGCATCACAGTAGGTCCATGTGGCATCTCCTCAGGGATGCCTTGCAGGATGCCCATCTTGTCAATAAGTCTCCAAGGGTGTGAGCTGAGAGAACTAGTGTCTCTCACCTCCAAGAAGGAATTCCCAGATTTCCCAGAATTCTAAGGAGAAGGCCATGCCCACACAGACGTCTCATTGGCTATTCCCAGATTGACAGCCTCGACTCCAGACCCACACTCTTAATCCTTAAATTGACACCAGATTAGGTAACTACCACAAATACTTCCAAAAATTATTTTAAAAAATGTAGGTCCCATTTGATTCACTCACTGTCATGATTTCAGTTTTGACTCACAGTGACCCTATAGGACAAGATAGAAGTAACGTCCCCTTTGAAATTCTGAGACTGTAACTCATCCGAGGGAGTTGAAAGCCTCACCTTTCTCCCATAGAATGGCTGGTGGACATTGTGGTTAGTGGACCAAAGGGTAACCACTGAGTCACCAGACGGCAAGTTGACGTACTTAGAGATAGCTATTATTTGTACTTAGAGACAACCTGTATTTAGAAAGAATGTTAAGATCTCAAATAAATATTATGTTGAATTAAACAAAATGCAGACACCGTTTATGTACATCAGTGGATGTACATAAATGCTTTAGCTGCCTAACAACTAAGGTGTTTTATGTGGACTCTCAATGCATAACTCCAGTGGAGTCAAGGTACTATACCTGAATAAAGAGTAGGCCTAATTTGCCCTTCCTCTGTCTGACTCTTTAGTCAGGCTTTGATACTGAGTGACGGGCTACAATGCAATTTCACTTTGCCCACCAGAGGTTCCAGGAGATGGCAGTTTAACTCACTGCTATCGAGTCAATTATAACGTATAGAAACCCCATAGGATAAACCAGAACTGCCCTTGTGGGTTTTCTATACTGTAAATCTTTATAGGAGTCAAAAATCTCATCTTTCGGTGGCATAGTGTCTAGTAGGTGGTTTCAGACTGCTAACCTTGTAGTCAGCAGCTGTAATCGTAGCCGGTTACACCACCAGTGCTTTGATTAAATATATTTAAAAGAAGATGCCCTTGTTTAATCAATACTCAATTCTCTGGGAGAGTAGATATAAATATAAACAAAATAAAGGCACAAATAAGCAAAAAATATAACCCAAATCCATCTACTTAAAAATAATTATTTTAGTAAACGTTGTAAAACTTCTGAGACCCAACAGACATGTCTTACCAACTATGGAATAGTATGATCCAAACCAAACTCATAGCCATGGGACTGATTCGACCTCAAAGCAAGGTCATAGGACAGGGCACCAGTGCCCTGTGAGTTTCCTAGACTCTTTTTGGGAGTAGAAAACCTTGTCTTTCACCTGTGGAGGGACTCATGGTTTGAACTGCTGTCCTGTGGTCAGCAGCCCAAGGTCTATACACTACTATACCACCACGCCTAAATCCCGAATTGAGATTGGAGTTTTAATGCCTTACTATTATTGAACCCCTTGTTACCACTGAAAAAGCTCATACTCTTTATCTTCAGCCTGGGAGCCCTGGTGCTATAGGGGTTATACACTGGGCTGCGAGCTGCGTGGTCATCAGTTGGAAACCACCAGCAGCTCCATGGGAGAAAGACTGGGCTTTCTACTCCAGTAAACAGTGACCAGCTCAGAAGCGCACAGTGGGGGTGGGGGAGGGTGGGCTGTGCGTCAGCTTCTTTCCTTAGCAGTGAGGGAGGTCTTCAGACAGCTAGGGAATTGCCAGAAAAGCCTAATGCTTGCTACACAGTGTCCTTGTTAACATTTCAACTTTTTAAGAAGTTAACTAGGGGAGAAGAAATAGAGTTCATCTCAGAAGACTCATTTATAAAGAGATCTCATCTAGTTCTTTGTGATATTTTTTCCCAAAACTCTCATCATAAGGAGCTTTACTGTGTTTTTGTATTATGTGATAAATAAAGGTTTCTAGAAGAAGGTAAGAGATATTTTTAAAAGTCAAAGTTATGATTTATTTATGATGTTAACTGTCATTCATTTTAAAATTTAAATTCACATATTTTACCACAAAGTTATAAAATGTCAAAAAACATTAATTTTGAAAAATGTATGGAATGTGTGGGAAAAATTCTAAGTATGCATCTCTGACCAATAATGAAAAGCAACAACAACAACAACAAAAACTAACCTTAGGATTATCAAATCATTTATTGATGATAAAAGGAAACAGCACAGCATTATTCTACCCAATATTATATAGATGTGTTTGAGGGTAGTATGTCATATTATTGTTGTTTTATTTTTCATAACATCTGCGGTAATCATTTCTTTCAGGAAATCAATACTAGGCTAGTCTCAAACAGTTGGAGATTAAAGCTATCCCAAATTTCCAACTCTTCAAATGCTATGCAGCTCCACTCCCCCCCCCCCCGCCCCCAAGTCCCTGGATTCTTCTATTCACTGCAACATCCACAGAAACTCAGGAAACTTTCAGATGTATCAGGTGGCTGTGGGTACCATTCAGTTCATAATCTGAAGGTCAGGCAGATGCAAGCAAAATACACAGCCAGAGTCAAACCCAATGCAGGCTCCGGGGTTAGAAGCCAAAAATGTCTGAAACACTTAGCAGGTCTTTCTGCTTTTTACCACAGTGCAGTCCGGGAAATAGAGATCTGG
The DNA here is from genome assembly GCF_050624435.1 of Tenrec ecaudatus. Classification (NCBI taxonomy): domain Eukaryota; kingdom Metazoa; phylum Chordata; class Mammalia; order Afrosoricida; family Tenrecidae; genus Tenrec; species Tenrec ecaudatus. The sequence continues at coordinate 132,285,347 of NC_134532.1, read as the reverse complement.
CTTCTCTGGTCAGGTGATGAATTCTTTTGTGTAATATTTTGGGGTGCCCCTCCCCCCAAAAATAACAACAGAAAAAAGCTCGGCTGGGTGGAGCTTTCATAGTATGCATTTTGCCCATTAGGCGAGTCGCCAGCAACTAGCTCTGAGTTAGTACACCCAGTGCCATCACCTGGGGAGGTTCTTTCTGGTCACATTGAATTTTTTTGTGAAAGCAGTTTTCTTGAATTTCATTTTTTGTGATGGCCAACTTAATTGAACAGTGCGTGGCTGTGAAATTTCTGATGTTGAACACAGCTTACAAGAACAGCACTATGGGGAAAAACTCAAGTATATATGGTTTTCTCATTTCAAAAAAGGTGAAGTGTCATTTGATGACAAACCTCAGTCTGGACTTCTGTCAACTTCACAAAAGGACCAAAGTGTTTACTGGTAGAGTTCCTTCCACCAGGTCAGAGTGTTAATCAAACTTTCTATTTGGAGGTTCTGAAAAGATTCTGTAACAATGTGTGACAATAAAAGCCTGATTTGTGGCAGACAGGGGACAAGTTTTACTACCACGACAATGCACCTGCTCACCATCCATCTCAGTTTGTCCATGTTTTTGCAAAAACAGTATGCCTGTCTTGCCCCCACGCACCTTACTCTACTAACCTTGCTCCATGTGACTTAATTTTTTTTCCCCTTGAATGCAGAAGGACATGAAAGGACAGTGATTTGATGACTTAGAAGAGGTGAAGAAAAATGATGAGGGAGGTGCTGTCAGCCATCCAAAGAGATGAGTTTGAAAAATGTTTCCAAGAATGGAATCACAGAATTAACAAATGTGTTAAGTGTAATGGAAAGTACTTTGAAGGTAATAAGGTTGTTTTGTAAAAAAGGTAAAATCATAGCTTTTGGGGGGAAATCCATTTTGGGGGGGTACTCCCTTGTACTTCCAAGAGAAACAAAGAATGTGGTTTGGTTCACCCTTGGTTCAAAGGTGGAATCATTAAATATGGCATCAAGGAAACAAATTATGCAACCCAATTCACACTCTCTACAAAGATCGGTTCTTAATCCCATTGTATTCTTTGAGGAAATTTGGGGGATTAGTGGTTAGTCAATGGGCCAAGAACCTCATGGTTCAGTGTGAAACCACCAGCCACTTTGTGGGCAAAAGATCAGCTTTCTACATTAGTAATGAATTACAACCTTGGAAACCCACAGGGGCAGTTCTACCCTGTCCTATGTTCTACCCTGTCCTATGTTCTACCCTGTCCTATGTTTTACCCTGTCCTATGTTCTACCCTGTCCTATGTTCTACCCTGTCCTATGTTCTACCCTGTCCTATGTTCTACCCTGTCCTATGTTCTACCCTGTCCTATGTTCTACCCTGTCCTATGTTCTACCCTGTCCTATGTTCTACCCTGTCCTATGTTCTACCCTGTCCTATGTTCTACTCTGTCCTCGACGAGTCAGCATTGACTCGATGGCAGTGAGTTTATTCCTATTTTTTTAAGTTGTGGAACACCCTACAAAAGGGAAGTATAGATATAAGTATATAAATTCCAGAATCATTATACATCATAAAAGGAAATATGTCTAGAGGGACCATATTCATTGATTATATACAATTCAACAGCTACAAGTTTATCCCTATATTAATCTGTACCTCTAATTCAGTTACTTCCCTTGATTACAGGAAGTTGTTTGGTGTTCACTAGCGTTTCTGTCTGGAGGTGATTGGCGATCAGGTCTAGAGCCACTCCGTTACCACTTTCTACACTCATTGATGTATCTTCTGTATTCCGCAGCGCTCCTTGTCCTATCTTTTGTTGCTTTGTTGATTCATCTCTTTTTCCATGTAGACATCATATGGGAATGTTGATTACCAGAAAGGTCTTCCTTTGTTCCCTTGCCCCTTATACGTCACAAATCTTTGGTTATTCACATCTACCTACGTATGTATGCATAGGGACCCTGCCCTGGAATGGTTTTCTGAGCTACAAATCTGAACATCAAACTTCTGGGGTACTTCTTTACTTGACCCTTCAACAGCAAGTTTAAATCTATTTTTTTTTGTATTTTCTAAAATAATAAGTCCCACCACAATGAGAATCAAAGCTGATTTTTGAGCCCATTGTTGCAGCCGTTATACTAAGCCATCTTGTTGAGTGTTTTTCTCTCTATTTATCACTCTCATCAACCATGAAGTCCTCTCCTGAGATTGTGAGCCATATAAAATGAGGGAAAAAAATAAGAGCAAGATCGTTGTCAGATAATTAAACACAACAATGAGCACAGTGTGTATGGCAGAAATCAGTGCTAGAAATGGAAGCATTGATAGTAATACTTTCTATGATATGTTGTGAGAATATTAATCACATATATATAGAGAGAGTGGTGACTACATTTTAGCCACTTATAAAATAATTTAACAATTACAGAGAAGAATAAATATTAAAATAAGACATCACCATTTTAAATGTATCAAAGCCAAATGGTCAACTCATACTTCAAAACAAAGATGAGAATAAACAAGGGAACTAAGAAATTAGGTTAATGAAACAGAACTCACACAGAAATCATGATAATGTTCATGTGTAGTGAAGAATGAAAGTCGCGTCACTGAATACTGTGTATGAAGTATTGTGCTAGGCTGCTGTGTAAGCCGCCACTGAAACAGAGTAATAGATTTTATCTAAGAAACTGAAAGTTATAGAGTGAAGCATATAAAATTAGAAAACAATACTAAAGAGCAAGATCTTTGTAGGATACTTAATCTAACAGAATGATGAGCCCAATATTTATGACTACCACTGAGTCGATTCCGACTTTGGCTCCCACACAGGACAAAACTGCCCCTATGGGTTTCTAAGACTGTAATTTTGTACTGGATTAGAAAACCTCACCTTTTTTCTCAAAGAGGTTAGTAGTTTTGAACTGATGACCTTGCATTTAGCAGCCTAATGCTCAACCACCATACCACCAGGACTCCTCATTGAATGAATGCAGAGGGGAAATGCCAGATTAATGAATTTAGAAAAGAGCAACATAATAGGTCAATCCCTTTCAAAATGAGCATAATTGGGTATTAAAATGAACACATTTTAATTGAAATTCCTGAAATGCTTACTTATTTTAAAAGGGGGAACCAATTACAATCATCGAAGTAAATTCCCCCCACACTCCAAGGGGGTTAAACCACAGAAATGTGGGTGAAGAGCACTAACGGTGTAAGAGATGAAAATGATAATGATTTATAAATTATAAAGGGATCACGAGGGTAGGAGAGAGGGGGAGGGAGGGAATAAAGAGGAGCTGATACCAAGGGCTCAAGTAGAAATAAAATGTTTTAAAAATGATGATGGCAACATATATACAAATGAGCTTGCAACAATTGATGTATGGATTCTAAGATTAGAAATGTGTTGATTATATGGGTACATAGTGTTTTAACAAATTTAATACAAAGTGACTAACAGATACTGTCTATGAAAGTTTTAAAATTCACATTAGCAAATGTGGTGAAGAAAGCTGATGATGCCCGGCTATCAAAAGTTAAATAACTGGGGTCTTAAAAGCTTAGAGGTAAACTAGCAGCCATCTAGCAGGGAAGCAACAAAGTACACGTGGAAGAAGCACACCAGCCTATGTGATCCTGAGGTGTTGACAGGAAGAGGTGTCACAAGTTCAAAAAATATGAATCCAAATTGATATGAAGGAAACTGGATGTAGTGGAGACCCAAAGTCCACCGGCAAGACAATTGGACAGTCTCCCTTAGTAGGATTTCACGGTACAGAGGGTAAATCCAGGGTGCAGTGTGGCACTGAGGACCCACTTAAATATCCTCTAGTTCTTTAAGATTTCCTCCCCTTACTTTTGTGGCCCATATGTGACATACCTAAATTGTCACTCTAGACTTGTATATGTTCATTTGTACATTCAAGATGGCTTGATATATGGCAGTTAAGGTCGATGACCCCTCAGAGACACTGGCAGGAGTAAGGCTTCCCAGAGGGTACAGGAAGTCAGGGGGAGGGGAGAGGGGAGTTGATAGCACTGGTGATTATATAACTCCACCTGAGGCCATTGAATGACAGAGCTGTAGGGGAAGAGAAGGGATATATTGGAAAGAGTAAGATATGTCAGTAATAATATTTATTTGAAAACAAAAAGTGTTCAAATTCAAGGTGGAATGGATTATATAAATTTTTAGGAATAAGACTCAAATCAATGGGGAACTATTCTGATATATGCATATTTCTATACAAGATCATATAATGTCATGAGATAATGAATTATTTTATGTCATTCTGGGGAACAGGAAGTATGATCTGAAAGTCCATCCTACCCCACACACCCTGCCCCCTAAAATCAAACTCACTTCTATTGAGTAAACACAGACTGAAAGCAACCCTGTAGGACAAGTCTTCCTAATTCTCCCTTGTTCTTTCATTAGCTACAGTTTCTATAAAATGTCAGTCCTTCAAAATTAAGGAGCATACTTTTGAATATAGGGAGTAGAGGATGACTTTCTAGAACTTCTAAACCGGATCTCAAAATTCTTAAAATTATGTGGATTTTCACTTATGTATAAAACATTATTTGTAAATAGGTTCTATTGTCGCATTGTAAAATTGATCATCAAGAGGAAGGGGTAGTGATCTTGTATTAATAATAAATGAATTTACACGTTTCCTGCTTTTCTTTATATACATTTTTAAGTTTTCTTAGAAAGATTAACCATTTTAATTAAGCTTCTTTTTTCTCTCTAATGTAGGGTACTTTTAAAAATAAAAAGCCACAACATTTGTATTTTCTTGCTGATTGCGGATATTTTTCTAATAAGAAAGTCCACTTTAAAGAACCCTTTCAGAGGATAAAGCTTTTCAGAATTTTCCCCCTTGTATCAAAGACATTCACACAAAGTATTTGTACACAAAGTATTTTATCTGTGAATTCTACAGATTTAAAGCTCCTGTTTTTATTGCTGTTTTATTATATATTTTTGAAGTATGCGATGGTGTATGAAGAAGAGTGTTTGGTTTGGGCCATGTTTTTTTAAGATTGATTTCTCAGAATTAGCAATAACTGAGATTGCTTAACATTTCTCCTTTAGCGATTTTCAGATTTTTCTAATGCAGATCAAAAGTCCACATTTCTTAGCTGCTACAAACTTGACGAATAAGCAGCTATAATCTATGGAAAGAGACAAATTCTGACCTTGCTTATAAGTCAGTATCCAGTTTTAATCTGTTTTCCTAGCATCATACAAGGCATAGCTACACATCATTATATATGATGTGTGATTTTTTTCTACTTTTGAGAGAGATGACAAGCCAATTAAATTAATTTTAATCTCCTTAAAATATCTCTGCTCCAAGAAATTCATTATTCTCTCACCCCAAAACACTTATGATTCCTAATGCACAAAATGCTAAGTATAGAGAAAGCATGCCCTTCAGGAATTTATCTTTGGTTTTTAATCACACTATATTCTATAATTTGAATATGCAATTATTTTATTTATAAATATATTATTATGCAGTATCCAACACATGAATTTTTTTATGCTTTATTTACATTTAAACTTAAATAATAAGTTGGATTTGTAATTCAGCATACATATGGGAGTTTATACACATGGAAATCAAACAATAACCAGTTCCCTGAAGACAATTAGCTGAAGAATAAACACATGAAAGAGGTTAATCTAAAATCTCTGTTTAAAAAAGATGCTCTTGTTCCCATTATAGGCATTATAATTGCAGAATAATTTGGAGTTACACAAGTCAAGTTCTTAGAGATTTTCTAATCTGACCTGTTTTTCTTATGGATGAACAGATCGGGTTATACTCATGCCACTGTAACCTGAAACCCGGGACACCACGCAGGTCAGATGATGCCCAAGATTTCCTTGCTCGTAATTAATTGATGGGAAATCATGAGGAAAAAACCGGCCCCCTTATGATTGCATTCAAATTTATTGAATGTATTAATCTGCTCTAAACACTTGTGGATAGTGGGGGGAAGGAACTGAGTGTAACTAACACTGAACTTTAATGGGTAAATTTTCAGATTACACACTGTCTGAGCATGTGCCCATGGAAATTCATGCCCAGTGAGTGACAACAGGGTACCTTTGTCCCACGCCTTCTGAGAGACAAAAGCCTGTGCAAGCACCGATTTTCCTGTAAAAAGAGGAGCTTCCATTTAAACTCAAAACTCACAACCTGAAATTTATATGGCAAAAGATACATAATTCATTTCCTAGTTGAGATCATTTTTTCAGGAAAAGTTTAGAAATGAAATAACTGACTTTTAATGTAACAGTCTGAGAATGGCTTCTTGGAGAAAGTTATAATTGGAACACGGTTGCAATGAAATAGTGGATTAATAGTAGAAAGGACAAATAGGAGTGCCGTGATAAGGATGGTATGAGAACAGAAGCTAAAAAGAAAATCTAGGGATATTGAAGTTGAGTGGGGGATGTTTAGTAGACTAGATTGGGGATGTATTCTGTCAGTTTCTATATACCACGTCAATAGTCTGGGGATGATGTCCACCAGTTTATTAAAAGCTTTTACAATTTCTTCAGAAGAAAAATATTTTATGACTCTGATGTTTGAAAGAGATTATTCTGACAGTATTATGTGGAACACATTAAAGAAGTAAAATAATAAAGGAGATACAGACCATGGCATTAGACAGATATGAGAGGATAAGGACATAATCTTGATTGTACCACACTACTGTTATGCATCTAATAATTTATCTATTCATTCAACACACGTCTATTGTATGTATATTTATTTTTAGCTGGTATAGTGGATCAAACAGACACAATCATACTTTTTGTCATTATTTCATATGACCAGTATGGGGTACATGCACATTTAACTAGTTTGTAGTAAAAGGAGGGCAGAAAATATAATATGCCACAATTATATTATGTCATAGTATATCACATCACATCCTATTATATTGATCTTAGATACAATAGTTATATTTGAATATAAACACAGCTTACCACGATAAGGAAGGATTTTCAAGTAATGATGCTTGGTGGACATTGAAATCACCCACGTAGAGAGAAACATCAGAAGTATAGAAATTAGGATGTGTATGATATGGTACTGAGGAGTACTGAACATTTATGAAACTTTATGCAGCTCAATGTGGCTGCAGTAAAGTTAAATAGTCATGGGACTGAAAGTAGGTGCATTTCTGGAAATTAAAATTACCAATGTATTGCTCTGCATATTTAACATTAGGATATAAGTCTACTATTTTTGTTTAGAGTAGGTCATTCCTTTTGCAACTAAAGACTTTAAGATATGTAACCAGGTATGGAAGTATGTGTGTATATGTATGTGTGTATGTATGTGTGTGTGTATATGTATATATATATATATATATATATATATATATATATATATATATGGTACTAAACGGTATGGTAGATGCATATTTTATTGAAAACACATGTATGGGTAAGCAGTCACATCAAATAAATTCCTAGGGTTTTTTCCTTTAGCAAAAAACACGACTCCAGGAATTCATGGATAGAATGCCCTTTGAGATGTTTCAGAAACCTGAAGAAACACTGGAAGCACTCACTCATCTATGTCAGACAAATTGGAAGACAGCTCCTTGTCCAACTGACAGGAAAGATCCATATTTCTGCCTATTCTAAAGAAAAGTGAACCAACAGAATGCTCAAGCTATAGGACAGTCTCACTGCTACCACATGCAAGTCAGATCTTGCTGAAGATCATCCAATAGTGGTTGCAGCAGTGCATTGACAGGGAACTGCTGGACATTCAGGGCAGGTTCAGAAGAGGATGTGGAACAAGAGATATCATTGTTGATATCAAATCGATCTTGATTGAAAACAAAGAATACCAGTCAGTTATTTATATGTGTTTCATTGACTACAAAGGCATTCAACTATAGACCATAATAAACTGTGGCTAACCTTGCAAAGAATGGGAACTCCAGAACTCTTCATTGTGCTCAGGAGGAACTTGTGTATGGATCAAGGGAAGTTGTGTGAATACAACAGGGGAACACTGTCTGGTTTAAAATGAGGAAATCTTTGTGACAGAGTTGCATCCTCTCACCACAATTGTTCAATCTGTACACTGAGCAACTCATCAGAAGAGCTGGATTATGTGAAGGAGAGGATGGAAGGAGAGGATTGAAGGAAGGCTTATATAACAACCTGCCATGTGCAGATGAAACAACCTTGCAGGCTGAAAGTGAGGAGGATTGAACCACTTACTGATGAAGATCATTGATGGCAACCTTCAGTATGGATTACAACTCAATGTAAGGAAGACCAACATCTTCACACCTAGACCAAAAGTAACATCATGATAAATGGAGAGAGGTTTGAAGTTGTCAAGAATTTTGTCTTACTTGGTGTGGCAGTGACATAATCTCCTGCCAACTTGCAAAGGGGTGGAGTCTAGCCTGTCATTCATGTCATAGTCAATGTGGCATCTGTGTGTGCATGGTCTTCTCTTGAGGGTTCTGGGAACTTCTATTTTTCTCCCTGGAGGTAGGACATACATACCCTTGGACCAGCTACTGTTAATTTGTTTCAAAGAGAGCTACCACAACAGTGTTGAGTTTACCGTACACTCTCCTCTTGATAGAATTTCCTTGTCAGACTGTAGTCTAATCCAAAGAGAAACTACGCAGCGGCAGAAAACGTCAGCCTAAGAATCTACCAGAGACCCTAGATATGGGTGAGGATGTTTGTCGTCAAGAAAGCCTATGCCTTTGATTTTGATTTCCTTCAGAAACTGAAAAGCACCAGCTAGTGTACCAACTACGATGTACAGTGGATTGCTTTACCCTTTGGGCTGTCATTAGACCTTTGTAATTGTCTGTGATTGTGCTTACAAGGCCACATGTAGGATTTTGGCCTGGAGATAGAATCTTTATAGTCTTCTAGTATTAGAGGTACATGGACAGGCCACTAAAATGTCTCAGAGTTTTGGGCTGGAGCCAGGCTACTCATGATCTAACAATCTTAGATGCATAGGAACATGGTAAGAAAAATTCTCAGATTTTTGTAGTGGATCCTGATGGTTATAGGATATGTTCACTCTCTCAGGAGGATTACTGAAACAGACTCTGAAACATCAGATTATTTGATAAATCATAGGAGAACCATTGGTTAATAATCCTGCTCATATTACAGTGAGTTGGATTTGCAATGCCGATAAAATGTTTTCACAGAAGGATGAAGTATGAGCCCCAAAGGCTAAATAACTTCATGCAATTAGTCCTAATCCTTAGGATGAAATTAGATGAGATTGTAAGAGATATTGGGACAATGGGATGGAACTAGATGCAATTTTAAGAAATTATGTCAATGGGAGAATTATGTTTTGGTTGAAGATGATGTCCTTAAAACATTTACTTCACTAAGAGTCTAGCCCAAGTTAGCCCAAAGGAGAAAGCCCTTGGCCCCACCAGGAAAATGAAATGACTGCGGCTGCTAAATCCATGGGATTTTGAATCTTATTTACATGGTGTCCGTCATGATGATGTCATTCAATATTGAATTTGGAAGATTGTTTAGAATATTGCAATGCTAAGTTGAAAGTCTGAAGGAACGTCAAAATGTTTGTGGGAAAAACCCATTAACTTTTCATTCTATTTATTTAAAAGTGGTTTAAAGCCATTTTGTAAGTGTGAAGTCTTATTTAATGGCATAAGGCTTTGAACTAGTCTATGCAGCTTTAAGATGAATGATGCTCACGGATAGTGAACAACGTCCTATTTGCCTGTTTTCTATTTGAGAATGCAGAGGAACTTCTGGGGTGGAAAGAACTCCAATATTTCATATTTTACTGGATATGGAAATCTAGGTGACCATTGTACTTGGAGCCTTATAGGGATGGTGTACCAAAATTAAACTGGTGGGATTTCACGGTAGAGGAGCAAAGGATAAAGTGCCCTTGAAGGTATAGCCCTTTGGGCTAAGTAATTGTACTGTTTTTTCGCTGTTTCTTCTGACTATAAAGTAGGACATTGATATGCTACATGCTTTCTTCTCCTTTTTTTGTTTTTGTTTTTGTTCTGTTCCTCATCTCTCCCAGGTTCCTGCCACCACCGCAGGCCTCCTAGTCACCATCAGTCTTCTTTGATGTATAAACCACATTTCTTCGTTGCTTTTCCTTATAACAATGGTGGTGTTAAATACGTATCTTTGTAAGATTGATTGAGTTTGCTAAGCACACTTTTCTCTAGTTTTCTTCAGGTGTTTAAGAGTTTTTTGTTTTTTATTGTTGCATAAACTTCCATGATATGAATGTAGCAGAACTAGTTTATCCATTCCTATTTAGTTGGGGCTTGGGGTGGTTTTTGCTATTGTAGAAGAGGCTGCAGTAAACATGGGTATACATGTGTCTGTTGGTGTCTTATTCATAATTTCTTTAGAGTATTTTCCCAGTGGAGACATTGCTGGATCCTAAGGTAATTGGACTGACATTTATTTAGGGAAGTCCTGTATGATTCCCACAGTGACTGTCCTATCTACAGTCCCACCAGCAGTGTAATACTGATCCTATCTATCCAAATTCCTCCAACAATTCTTCATTTCTGTTTTGCTGAATTTTCTCCAAGTGTTGGTGTGAGGTGATATCTCCTTTTTAAAAAATTTGTATTTCTCATACTGCTAAAGATCACAAACATTTCTTCCCATATGTCACCTTTGGTAAATTGTCTATCTCTTTTGCCCATGTGTTATTTGTATTTTTCTTACAACAATGTTGTGGTTTTCTATAGATTTTGGATATTAACCCTGGATCTGACATATTATTACTGAATAGTTTTTGCCAATCTATGGAAAAATCTGTTGACTCTTTTGATGAAAATGTTTCTTGTGCATAAATGTTGTATATTTAGAATTCTTCAAATTCTTCATCAGTAGCTCTAGTAGTTTGTGTCTGAATTTGAATAATCTTTGTATTAACTGGATCCTCTTTATGCGTGTAAATATTACCCTATTACACACAGCATTGTATTTCAAGATTGATCTTGAAGTCTCTTTATTTAAGATGCATACAGTGCCATTCCTCTTGAATGTACCATTACCTGCATAATTAACTAGATGATTATCTGAATGTAGTGTTTGATTAAAAAGAGTCAATCCCAGTCCATTGCTGTTCCCTAGTGCCTAAGATATAGATCTTTATGCATCCCACTTCATTTTTAATGATCCTTGTCTTTCCTACATTCATACTTTCTAGTTTCAATTATCAGCAGAAAATATCAGCTTTTTCTTGTACATTTGAGTAGTTCCTCCTCATCAAATTAAGGCTGTGGAAAGCTTTCCCCTGTCCATGTCATTAAGATTGCTTCCACTTTCAGAAGGCTGTAATTGTTCAAGTATACAGTCGAGTCCTTGCTCATGGTTTTTTCTTAGCCCGGAAGCGCTGATAACATTTGTTCACCTTGGGTGACCCTGGTGGTGACATCACAGCAAACTGCCACAACTGACAGATAAGTGTTAGAAACTGCCTTACTTCTTCTAAATATGAGTAGGCGTATTGGCATGATATATAAAAAACAACAAACAAAAAAATACAAAAAATTCAGTGGTATAACTTCCCTTTTTCCTCAGCAATGCAGTTTTCAATTTTCTTAAAATTTCTTCCTAATAAACTCTTATGATTTTCCTTTATCTTTGAAGACAATCCATCAAGACTACCCCTTTGAAGTCCTTTTATTGTGGATTGTAATTGCCATAGATACTATTTTTCTTTAGGGTTTAAAACTCTAGACAATTTGCTTTATCACGAATATAAGACAATTATAGCAACAGTCGGCGGATATGTGTATGACTATTGCCTTTGTTTGTTTCTTCAGTGATTCTCTCTAACTATCTGGTTCTTAGTTTGAGTAATTATTTTAGAAAAATTAATACCATACTAGTGCCAAGGAGTTGGAGATTAAAGGTGTCCCCAAATCTCTACGTTTGCAGGCTATTAAAGCACTCATTTTTTCCTCACACTCCCCGTGGTGTATTCCTTCACAGCCCTGGGTTCTGCAGTTCATTGCAGTATGTCACAGAGCACAACAAACTTCCAGGAAATGGCTCCAAAGGTTGCATGTTCTGTTAAATCTGAAATCTGAAGACCAGACAGAACTCAATCTTCTTCCTTGGCATTGACTCCATGCTGACGCGTGGCGACCCCACAGGACAGGGTAGAACTGCCCTGGTCAGTTTCTGAGGATGGGACTCCATCCTGGAATAGAAAGCCACATCTTTCTCCTGCAGAGTTCATGTTGATTTTGAACTGAAGACCTTGAAACCCGCAGCCAACTTGTGTCCACTCTTAAGCAGAGTCATTGAAGGACAGGCAGGGTCAAACCAGTTGTTCTTGCTTCTACCAAATGTCAGACAGGCAATGGAGGTCACAAAAGGAAGGCTTTGATGGAGGTTTGGTTTGATCTTTCAGTGAATCAGACCTGCAAGAAAACGTGTCCCCCTCCTGGTAGTGACGGAGAATAAGGATCATCCTACCTTCGCTTTGTGACAGAGGACTCTCTCCAAAACAGGATTTTAATGATCGGCATAGAGGCTGGAATTTATAGTACATCACCCATACGCACACACAAACTTTTAATAAAAGGGATTCTGTCTCTACGAGCAGTATTAATTGACTATATCATTAACCTATGACATTACTTTTTCATTACCTATTCATTGACTTGATAAATATTAATCTTCTCTTATCCATTGAGAAACATTGCACCAGTCCATCATGATTAGATGGCTTCACATGTGCTCATTTCAAGTTTTAGACTATTTGAGGTGTTCCGTCGCTGTGACGGGAAGAGCTCAGGGGGAAGGTGTTCCTAAGCCAGGGTGGAGCATCTCAATTCCTTAGCAACATGTGGTTCCCCTCAGTGTGCTCTACGCCCATTTGGTAGGTAATAGATTGAGTTAAAGCTTACCTATTATAATACGGAATTAATCTTTATATCCTTAGTGACTTTTAAAAATGACAATTTAATACTGGATCTAACTGAAACAGCCTAATCATGTTTAATACTCAGCTCTGTAAAATCTCACATATGCCTAAGAACATGTATTTGATTTTGTAGATGATAAAAAATTAAAAATATATTTTATATTAGTAAATTGGAAACAGATTTCCAACATTTTCTCTATGTTACGATTATTACCAACCTAGTCCTGTATTACATAAGAGTTTCAATGGCTCCTTTTTCAGAAGATTGCCAAGTTTTGTATTCCAACATGCTTATGGGAGGATTCAAACCTCAAACCTATTGAATGGATAGCAGGTAAGCACATTAACTCTTTCCATGATTCGCCTGCCCACTGTCGTAAATTTGATTTTGATTAGTTGTAACCTATAGGAGAAAGTAGGATGACCCAATTGGGTTTCGAAGGCTGTTCGTTACAGAGCAAAACTGCTTTTTCACAATACAATTAATTTAATCCAATAGACACAGGCATTCTTTTCCTAATCAATTAGTACTCTTCAAGCCAGTCTACAAGGAAATATAATTATTTCAAAATTTACATGTATAATAAATTGAATAATTCAGATTTAAAATGTACCAAGTTAAGGAGTAAAGAAGCATTCTTAGGATTTGAAACATACTTTCAAATGCTCTAAAGAAGTTGTAAAAAAAGTACATTTCTCTCATGACAGTCAATATTGCCAATGTTAAAGTAATCAAAGCCTTCAAAAAATTAGAGTAGATGATAATGTGCTGTCCATTCTTGAAGAATAATTGATGGAAATCATATAACTTAAAGGATGAAATTGAAAGGATAAAAACTGAAAGAGGTTTTTTTCAGATAGACTGTGGATGAAATACACTCTGAAAAATCACAATAGGTGTGTTAATTTCTTGGTAGACTATAGCAACAAATATATAAACACACATACATAGGTGTATAAGAAAGAACTTTGTATTCAAGAGCAATCAGAGATTGAGAAAACATCCCAGCCAAGTCCAGATCAAGTTCATAAATCTGAAATTAGCATATATGTCAGATACCAACCTACAAAGTCCTCTTCAGACTCAGGAAACACATGCAATGATCCGGAATGCAGGAAGATCACAGGCCAGTGGGTGAGAATCTTGTGGATCCAGTGGCAGTGTAGGCACCTCGGTGCTGGCAGGGGTCTCCATGTGATTCCTTCAACTCCAGGATTCTAGAGTAGCTCCCTGTGTCTTGTCAGCAAGCATGTCTCACAGGGAATGAATCTGTCTCCTGCCTCCAGCAAGCTATTTATCTCCTTAGCGGCTCCAAATAAGGTCATCAAGTTGTGACCTGATTGACAGGCTAAACTCCACCCTCTTACTCTTAATCCTCAAATTGACAGCAGATTATGTAACTGCCACAATAGGTAACACAACACAAATTTATTTCTTGCACATCCAAAGTCAAATACACACCTCGGAATGCTCGAGGCTGTCTCTTGTTCATGCCGAGTGGCGGGTCATTTCAGGTGGTCACTGAGTTCTCATTACTTCGTAGAGAATGCCATGAGTCACTCACAATTCATTATTCATTTTCATATTCATTTATTTTATGCTCTGTCATCTTTTGTATGGATTTCCTGGGTTTTCTTAATAGGAATAGAAAGCTAGAGCCTTTTTAAAGATGGTTTTAAGATCCACAACTAGCCATGTGGCCAAAACACAACTCTAAAGGAGTCTAGAAGGTGTACATTATTACCCATGATAAGGTTTAAAAAGTCTTTCCTAGTAATTCATATAACTATGGAAAATATTTTGATAAATGTGGCAAGTCTTGTGTTTCAATGGTTGAAATATATTATTTCATAATCAATGGCATTATAAAAGGTAAGAAAAATAAATAGAGGAGAAAATGTAATATATAACAAAGGATACATTTGTTTCATATAACAAGGGAAGGCTGATGTTAATGTAGTGTAAGATAATGAATTATGCAGTAAAGGAATGTTAATGCAATTTTCTATGGAAATTGGGAGATATATATGATGGGTTATAAATAACCAGAGTTTTTATTACATTACAATAAAACACTGGTCGGCCCTTGTGGTGTAGTGGTTATGAATTGGACTGCAATCCTCAAGTTTGGAAGTTCATAACCACCAGCATCCTCTGCTGGAGAAAGATGGGTTTTCTACTCCAGTAAAGGGTTACAGTCTCCGAAGCTCACAGGGTCAGTTTTATCTAGTCCAATAGGGTTGCTATGAGTCAGTATTAACTGGATGACTGTGAGTTATAAGCATCCTAAGCACCTTAGGGAGTGGTTAGCTTTAAAAAATAGCATTTCAGTAATATTTCTAAGACTATATATGAGCTCATATATGATGAGCTAATATGGGAAAACTAAAATGGATTCCATTCATCATATAAAAATAAATGAAATTTTAATAAATCTTCAGGAAGATCTTAGTTGGTGTTGTTTAGAGAAGCAAAACCAGTGACATTAACACATACAATGGTGAGGAAATACTTCACGCAGTAAATAACATGCATCAGTGTGAGGAAGTAGTTCATGTAAGGACCTATTACGCAGGCATCAGGTTAAAGTTCTCTGGCTGGCTGAAGGCTCCTCCTGGTTCATGGCACTCCAGGATATGAAAAATCCAAAAGTATAGGTCAGGCCACAAGTTGAAAGTTTCTCATGTCCCAAGAACCAGATGTCAAACAATGAGAAAAGGTGCTGGATTGAAAAGAGAGCGCTTTGCCGGAACATCTGTTTATGCCACGGATACAGACTCTACCGCTAGGAAAGCACTAGTTGATCTGCTGGTTGACTGCTTCCATCAGATAAGAAAACCAGCAGCTGTTACACAGCGTCTGCCAAACTTGGGGAAATATAACTTTGTGAACTTGGACATAGCAGTAACCATCGCACAGCATTTGTTTTGAGGTTTTAAAATAATTATCTTTTCCTATGTTCAAAAAACGTTCAGTGCCATTATTATTCGTGTCCCCATAAAGGTTTAAGTTCCCACTTTTCCTCATGTATTATGTGTGGAAAGTGACAATATTTGACTTCAATATGAATTGTGCTTTCCACTCAAAATAAATTTAAAATATTTGACTCCATTATCCATTCATGTTATTCCATTTTTAGAGTCTCCTTTTTAAGTGAAAATTTTAATATTTTCTAAAATATTAAAAATATCAAATTTATATTATTTGAATACAGCTGTAGAAGGATAAGTTGTCATTGTGTATAGCCTTGCAACTCTGAATGCGCTTAAAACCATCCACAGTTTCTTTCCATGCGCAGAAAGGAACTAGAGTTTCCTGAGTGCTGCAGTGACCGACTGCCATAGGGATGTGCTGTTATTATCTTCCAGCAGGCGCCAACGCACTGTGAGCTGATGTATAAAAGAGCAAACTGTTGCCTGGTCCTGCCCCATTTTCACGGTCCTTGCATGTCTGAGTCAAGGTGCAGTCACCATTTTAATTTATTTATTCTAGGCTTTTCCACACTCTTTCTGACCCTCTATTTGGTAAACATAATGTCCTAAGTAATGAAGCTCAGGTCTATTAATTTTCTCTTCTAAGGAGTATACTTATTGTATACTTTCTCTTTAACAATGTTATAAATCATGTTCTTGGTGGCTCTTACAACTTTTATAGCAATCCACACAGCCACTGTGTCAAGTACATTTGTTCAGATTGCATATTTTCTAAAAGAAATGATCTGTCTCTTTGCCAGTGTGTGCTTCTTTAATCAGCATCATGATGGGAATGCATGAGTTCTTTTTATTTTTTTTCATTGCCCAATGTTTCATGTGTATGAAGTGATTGAAAATGTGGTCAGTGTACACAAAACCAAACCCAAACAACCAATGCACATTGAGTTGATTGTGACTCAGAAAACTTACATGACAAAATAGAAGCCAGCATTTCTAAGACTATAAATCTTTACTGAAGCAGACAGCCTCATCATTCTCCAGTGGAGTAGCTTGATGCATTTGAACCAATGACCTTGTTAATTAGTACCCCAATGTCTAATCCACTGTACCATTATATATATTTATTTGCATCAAATATGCAATATATATGTATATGTATATATTGGATTGAACACTAGACAGAAGACAGAAGCTCTGGGAGGATATCAAGAATATCATTCACAAAGAAAGCAAAGGGTCATTTAAAATAAAACAACGAAATAAAAGCTCAAAGTGGATGTCAGAAGAGACTTTGAAACTTGCTCTTAATTGTAGAGTCCCCAAGGCACGTGGAAGAAAGGATAAAATCACATAACAGGACATTTGAAAGGGCAGCTGGAGATAAGAAAACCAAACTGAAAGAACATACTCAGCACATCTTAGACTAAAAGAACTCAAGGAAATAGTCAAATCTTGAGTTGCAATATTGAGAAAATCCTTGGGCAAAATATTGAATGATGATGGAAGCATGAAAAGAAAACTCAGTCATTGTACCCAGAAGAACGAGGCAATGTTTCATGGTTTCAGGAGGTGGCATATAAGCAAGAACCACTGGTGCTGTCGCACAAAGTTCAAGCTGCACCGAAGGCATTGGCCAACAGAAATGCTTCAGAAATTGATGGAATACCAATTGAAACGTGTCAACAAGCTGATGAAGCACTGGAGGAACCCACGTGTCTATGCCAGGAAATGGGGAAGGCAGCTATTAGACCAACCGACTGCCAATTCCAAAGAAAGGTAACCTAACAGAATGCTAAACTGAAAAACAAGATCACTGATTTCACATGTTGCTTAGGGTCATTCAACTACAGTCACAGCAGTCCATTGACAGAGAGCTTCCATAGGTCGAGGCCAGATTCAGAAAAGGGCATGGAAGAAGAGATATTATTGCTGATGTAAGAATGGTCTTGGCTGAAAGTAGAGAATACCACAATACCAGATGTTTGCTTGTGTTTTCTTGACTGTGCCAAGACATTCAACTGGCTGGATGCTAACAAGCTGTGGATAACATTGAGAAGGAGCGGGGTTCCAGAACATGTCATCGTGCTCCTGAGGAACTTGTACATGGACCACAAGGCCATTGTGTGAGCAAACAAGGGAATAATGTATGCTTCAAATTCAGGAAAGGTGTGCAACATCCTCTCACCATATTTTTCTAACCGATATGCTGAGCAAACCATTAGAGAATTTGGATTATAAAATGATTGCAGCATCAGGATTGGAGGGAGGCTTATTAACAATATGCGATATACAGATGACACAACTTGCTTTTTAAAGTGGGGAGGACTTGAAGCAGTTGCTGATGAAGATGCAGGATTGCATCCTTCAGCATGGATTACAACTCAGTGTAAAGAAGCCCAAATCCTCACAACCAGACTAGTAGATAACATTGTGATACATGGAGGAAAGATTCAAGTTGTCAAGGGTGTTGTCTTACTTAGATCCACAATCAATGCTTATGGAATCAACAGTCAGGGAATCAAAAGATGTATTGCATTAACTAAATATGCTGCAAAAGACCAATATCGCGTATTTGAAAGCAAAGATGTTCCTTTGAGGACTAAGATATACCTGCTCCAAGCCATGGTATTTTCAGTTGTTTCATATACTGGTGAAAGCTGGGCATTGAATAAGAAGACTGAAGAGGAATCAATGCATTTGAAATCTGGTGCTGGAGAATAATATGGAAAGTGTCATGGACTGCTAAAAGGACAATCCAGTCTGCGTGGGGAAAGGTGATGTCACAATCCTCCTTAGAGGTAGGCTGCTGAGTCTCCTCTTACACACTTTGGACATGTTGTTAGGAGAGACCTATCCTTGGGAAAGTGCATCGTGCTAGGTAGCGTAGAGGTGCAGCGACAGAGAGGAACCCCCCCCCAAATGAATTGACGCTGCAGCTGCAACAATGGGCGCCAACACAGGAAACTAGTGAGGATGGTGCAGGACTGCGCGGGGTTTCCTTCTGTTGTGTATAGAGTTGCTAGGGGTTGGAGCTGACCTGATGGTACCTAAAACAGTCATATACATGGAACTCACTGCCGCTGGGTCCATGCCATCTCACAGCAACCCTGTAAGACACAGTAGAATTGTCCCTGTGGGTTTCCAGGACTTTAGATCTTTATGTGAGTAGAAAGCCTCACCTTGCTCCCTCTGAGTGGCTGGCAGTTTGGAAATGTTGACTTTGAGGTTAGCAACCTAAAATATAATCCATTGTGCCCCCCTGGTTCCTTTCTACATAATATGAGGCTTCAAAAAGTTATGGAAACCTTCCCTTGAAGGGATTACATGAGAAGGTTCTGAGAAGAACAGAGGACAACATGAAGCAAAATTCAAAATTATAAAAAGGCCATGCTTATTGGTTGGGCAGACATACATGGAATGCCTATTACACCTGGTCAACTTCTAGGTCTGGTACTAAAATCAGGTCCATAAGGGATACACACACACACAGCCACACACACACATGTTCCTTATATATAAATTGAATGAATAGAAAATGGAATTTTGTGCAAACTTTGTGAGCCTCTTATATGTCTTATTTTTACAATCACAGACATGCATTCTCCCTTTTTCTCTTTTGTCTTTTGCCAATGTGCAAAGCCAGTGCAGATTCGCCATTACTTTCCACCTATGTGGTAACTGGTACATACAGTAAGAGAGCAGAAGACGACCCTGCATACTGAAATCATGTGGCTTATTTGTTTTAAGGCACAACTACTTGATTTTTCATTCATAAAGAAAACTTGAAGAAAGTTCTGTTAGCCCCAGTGCCCCAGTGATATATTTTATGCAAAAATTCAAGTGTCTTGAAAATGAAAAGGCTGATTTATATTTGTTTTGCATTTTATGTGCTGTGTAGATGTAAATGAAGACAAATTTAGATGTAGCTATATTACTTTCTTTAATATATTTTTTACCCCAAAGAACAACACAATGTCTATGAGATTAATATTGGCCAGTTGATTACATACATGTGATGATCTTATTGATATAAGAGAAACCGAATGAAAAACTTGTCAAAGTGCATTTCCTGTACCAGTTATAAGTTCTCGTGCAGCACCTGTACTTAGACCACAAGACAACCATTGGAACAGCACAGGGACTAATGTGTGGCTGAGAATCAGGACAGCATGCTTCAAGATTTCGCCCTCTCACTACACTGATTCAAACAGTATTGAGCAAACAATCTGAGAAAGTGGAACCTGCACTGTGGACAGGGCACACCTTGCTTGTTGAAAGGGAAGATGTGCCATTCATTGCGATCGGAATCAGTGCCGCCCCTCCCTCTCCTTCTCTCCCCACTTTCCCCTACCCTTTTGGTATCTCTATTCCCATTCCTGTTCCTGGGTTCCATATGTTGTGAGTAGGTGGGGAGAAACAGAAACCAAAGAGGAAGGGAGACAGTGGTCAGAGTAAGATTTGAAAATAATTGAAAATCTGTAATCTTTCAGGGGGCCATGAGGGTTTGGGGGGGGGGGAGGGAAAAAAGAGGAGCTGATCCAAAGGGCTAAATGGAAACTAAATGTCTAGAAAAGAATGATGGGATATATGTATGAATATGTCAGATACAATTGATGTATGGTTTGTAGCAAGATTTGTAAAAGCACCCAATAAAAGTGATTATATAAAAAAAAGTAAGTGGAGATGACTTGAAGCACTTATTAGCAACTTAAAGAGAAAAATAATCATCACAACTAAGCCAAGAAGCAATACTACAGTAAATGGAGAGAAGATTGGAGTTGTCAAAGGTTATATTTTACTTATATCAACCATCAGTGTCCGTGGAAACAGCAGTCAAGAAATGGAAGGGCATCATGCATTGGGAAAATCTGTTAACTTCAAAGTGTTAAAAAACATGTAATTTCGAGATCTAAGATGTCCATGGGACTGTTTTCAAAGTTACATGTAAGCGAAAGGTGAACATCGAATAAAGAAGATGGAGGGAGAACTGATCAGTTGAATTACGGTGCTGGCCTGGAAAGCTAAATGGTATTCTGGCCACCGAACAATGCAAACCTCTGTGGTGTAAAAAGTGTAGTTCTAACGCTTCTTAGATGTGAGGCTGGTCCGGCTCTCGTGTACTTTAGTCATGTCATCAAGAGGGATCACTGTCTAAAGAAAGCCATGCTAGGAAGGTCATGGACAAGGAGGAAACCCTCAACGAAATGGATGAAGTCAGTATTGGCAACAATGGGCTAACACATAGCAATGACAAGGAAGGTGGCCCCAGGGCGCCCTTCTCGATTGCAGATAGGCTCATTCCTGACCTGTCATAGTCGATGATACAACCTTGCTTGCTCAAAGTGAGGGAAACACCACAAGGAAGATGAAAGAGCAAAGGCCGTAACTCTCAATATGAACAACAACTCAATGGAAAGAAAACCAAAGTCACAAGAGACAGCATCATGACCAATGTAGATTTGAGATGTCAAGATTTTCATTTTACTTCAATCTACAATCAGAACCCATGGAGAAAGCTGTAAAAAACACCAAATGAAGTATCTTGTTGGGTCAATCTGAAGCAGAAGACCTCCATAAAGAATATTGAAAGTTCAGGACTGCTAGGAAAAAAAATCTATCTTGAAGGAAGTACTACCACAAATCTCCTTAGAAGCCAGGATAGCTGTCGTTCATTGCATGGGTTTGGATGGTTTATAAGGAGGGACATGTCCCTGGAATGGCCATTCTCCTTGCTGAAGCAGAGGATCCCTGAAAGAGAGCAGGGACCCACGACAAGCTGGGTCACGTGGCGACAACAGTGAGCTGAAACTTAAGGAGTGGGACGATGGCACTGGACCAGAAAGTGACTCAGTCTACGGGACATAGCGTTGCTGGGAGTTTGAACGGACTGGACGGAAGTCAACAATAACGACGTTGTCCCTGATGAAAAAAACAAACAAAAACATCGCTGGTGGATAGCGGGCTCTTTGTTGGACGACGAAGCTCGGGTTGGAGGTTTAAACTCGCCAGCTCCTCCAAGGGGGAAATAGAAGTCTGTCGGCTCCCATTTCCACTACAGTCCTGCGCATTCACAGGAGCAGCTCTGTTCTGTTTTATACATTGACTCTGAGGCAGAATTGACTAATTGGCAATGTGTATTCTGCACGTTGTATGTGACATTTTAATAAATATCTGTGATATCATATTGGTATGTGTGTTAAGTTAGGCTGTCTGGAGAAACAAAAACAGGGACACTCAACTATGCATAAGAAAGCACTTTCTATCAAGAAGCAACTTTCCACCAAGAGGGCACCTCCGTCCAGTCCAATTCCAAGTCCGCCAGTATGATGCTGCAGGGGCCTCTTCACACTTCGGAAGGTGCAGTCAGATCATGCCAAATGGTGAAACGGGAAGCAGGGCCATCCCAGGCCAGCGGGCACAGAGATTTGGGAATCTGAGGTTCTTGGTAACACGGAAGCGCTCCTACAGTTCTCAGCATGGAGTGCCCACAGAGACCACCGAGAGTGTAACACAGCGCGCTAAGGAGCAGGAAAGCTGGGGCTGAAGAGAGAGAGGAGGAACTCCCCATCTCTCCTTTATAAAAGACCACACCCTTTAGGCTGACAAATTGGGCTCCACGCCGGCCTTCCCACAGGTACCATCAAGATGAAGTACAATCTAACTGACACAAGACGTGACTTTGTTTTGCCCTTGAGGCGTTTGTTATAAGGGATAGGCTCAACAGATGGGCAGTGAAAGAAAGGCAAATGGATTTTCAGAAAGCGTTCAATGAATAAATTTGCTCTTAATAAATTTGCAAGAAATGATTTTGTAAAGGTGAATAGAGATTATATTGTAGCGTTTCAATGACAAGGAATTTAGATCCGTTGACATTTTTATGTTCCAGGCAGTGAGAATATATATACAGTATACTATAATAAGATTAATATCAGAATAATGTTCATTACAATATAAGTAACAGTTTGGGAACTGGAATGGTTGTTGGCAAAGTGTTGTCAGGAGTCCCAATTAGGAGATAATGAAGTGTAATTCACAGCCATGGTGCACTCAGTTCCCCTACCGCACAAAGAAGTATGGAGGCCAGAAATAATGATCTTCCCTTGTTGGGGGAATAACCAAAGTTCTACATATTTTATTTGTTATTTCACTAATTTCCACCTAACCATGCTCATAACCCGCCAGTTACATGAAGTGCAATTAGGATTTTTTGTTCAAGCGGAAGGTGCCTAGGTTAGAGGTCATGGTATTTGGAAACAAATATCTGTGTTGCTGACCTGACAAAGACACAAACTGATGCAGTCAGGCTTTGCATTAAGGAATGGTATCTGTATTTGTTATTTAGTGCTGTATTATTATGTTAAAGGTGGAAGAAATTTTGCACCATATATTCTACTTGGTAAAAAAAGAAAAATAGAACTCTAAAGTACAGTTTCCTCTCTATATTGTAAATGATAAGGAATAGTTTTAAACATTAACCATCAAATTTTAATTTAGAATAAATTTCTGCCTGTTTTTAATCTAAAATACACTAAAAAAGTTTGAATTCATTTTATGTACAGCTTAAACTGCAAATGTTCAAGGTTTAATTTTAGGTTTTATAGGAAATCAGATATAGTTTAAAATAGGGAGTCATATAAATATTAATTCCTCTCCAAAAGTGAACTATTATAGTGTAATTTTTAAGTTTTAATATTTTAGTTCCGTACTCATAGCAATTCTTAGCCTTTATCAATAGAGGGGAATGAATTAGAACCTATGAACATAACTTTCAGAGTTCCCTTAAATTATGTGTTCCCACATTTAAATAGAGGAAAAAAAGCAACAAACAAGAACTAGTCTCCTATGTGGACATTCACAATGACAATATATTGTTTTAATGACTAGCATAACATTTGGTTGTCACTGCGTAGTTTCAACTCAGCAACTGTATAAGTCAGAGAGGAACTACCCCATAGGCTTTCCATGGAAGCACATGGTCACATCAAGCTAGCACACCTGCCTTCCACAGCACGGTGGTCCTACCTTTCTGTTCTCAGAGTAGCCCTAAAGGACTGTGATATTGCAGGTCTCTAAAATCTAGACTCTCTTTCATTGTTATTTGTGCAGTTGAGTCCATTCTGCCTGTCAACTCATATTTTCATACTCTATGCATTTTGTCCTTCTAGTGGGAAGCAAGCTGATTTGGGCAATGGAATTAAGACAAATTTCTAAAGATATTAATAATTTTTTAACTACACAAATATATAGAGGTAAATCAATTCCTGGCATGGAGTAACTGTGTTTCAAAGTCCAAGTTTTTTTCATGTTGTAAACTGATGGTGATTTTGTCATAATGATTGTGTTTGTTTTTTTACCTTATCAGAATTTCAGAACTAGATATGTCTCTTCAGAGCAGTGGTTAGTGTCTGTTTCTGTCAAAAAACAGCTCAGAAATCACATCATTGAAAATGCATTCATGTATTGATTCATTTTCTACTCTCTCTATATGAGGCGACTTCAAAAAGTTCATAGAAAATTGGAATTACAAGATAATGGAATCTTTCTGTGAACTTTTAAAAATCCCCCTCATGACTATTTACAAGTCAACTTTATGCAGCTCATCCATGTCTTTGCCCTTTCCCTGATGCCATGTGTATGTTGGTGCTTATGAGTCTTCCACATTTTGCTATTTGTATAAATTCTCTGTCTAGGATAATACATTTTTCTAGGCAGTCTTCTGGTATTGAATGCCAGACTTCGAGACCATTTCTACTTGCCCAGTAACGCGAGGCTTTGAACAGGTGCTGCCAGGGCCCGTGTTGGAACAGCCTGGGATTGTCACAATATGGGAATGAGTTGGTTACTGCCACAGGGAAAATTACAGGTCAGAGCCCTGCACTGAGAGACGGGGGGCAGGAGCACGAGGTTGGATTCCTGGCAAGGCTGTGTTAGGTCACAGGCACTCAGCGGAGTGAGATCAGTCACCATTTCGATCAGGGCGCAGTCATCTTTAAAACTCCCTTTGAGACTATGTAAATTTGCTCTCACTCGGAAAACATAGGACCAGACGCTACTGACATCAAATTCCTTACCATAATCACCTTCAGTTATGACCTGTGCAGCTTTTAAATCATTGGAAAGGCAACAAACACACTGTCACACTATAGTAAGGCTCAGGAAACCTCATGCATCCGCTCCAGTTGACCTAAAGTCAATATAGCAGTGAAAACTGGTCTTGTTCACAACCCACTGACTGCCTGTGTTTAAGAACACTTTAAAAAGTTGTTTGGCTTTATCTTTTTCCTAAGGAAAATTGTGATTTCCTGTAAAGAAACCTTGATGTCTTTTTGATTCACAAATGGGATTTGACAGTCTTCCACAATAGCCGCACACCGTGCGTGACTATTGCAATAAGGAAGTAGTAATGATTTATCTTTTTAGTCAGTCTCTCTCTTTTTTGGGAAGCTACTGTGACTAGAGTGGAGGAGAATGGAAATTGTAGCCCTTTGCCCTGACTGATCCTAATGTAGAATGATTAGATGTATATAGATTTAACTGTGTAAATCATTTTAGTTTTTTCAGCACAAACAGTGATAAGAACATTTCTACTATAGTGAGTGGTTAAATGCTATGTGAACAATTATTGAATCTGAGACAGAATGCAAAATCTTGAACTAAGATATACCACTGTAAAATGCATTACAATGCATTGCTTAGTCTCTTTTGGATGGAGTTCTCTCATTTCTGAGCAATACTTTCTTGTGTACGGTCATTCTGTTCTATTTTTATAAGACTGCTGCTACTATCATTATTGCAATAAAGAGATAGATAAAGCTAAACAATCACTTATTTACACACAGAAATTGTGGAAATGGTTACATCTCAATGAAGTGACCAGAACCTGTTTTCTTGTCTGTTTGTTTTCCCCCTACATGAGATACTGTTTTATTTTTTCAGCCCACAGTAACCAGGCTTTGCAGAACCGATTCATGTGAATCAAAGTTAAAAGAACTTTTGAATACTAATACTTATTTTATGTATTTTAAAGGGCTTTGGGACTTCTTACGAGAATATTATTATCTGGAAACACTAAGAAGGAAATGGGGTGTCTGTTAGTTTCATTGCTACATCTCTGGAGCTTAGAAAATTGATATTTTATTTAAGTGATTATTTCTAATTTATGGGATCCTGATTTCGAGGTATTTGTTAGAGTTAATGAGTAATTAGTGTTGCCAACACAGTTTAAAAATGCCTGCTAAGAGAAGAATTCTCTGTAACACTGGTTTAATGACCAGGTATTAATCTCATGCATTTAGCATCTGGGCAGAGGCATATCTAACATGTGGCAGGAATGGCATGCGATTGAATGGTGGTTCACTGAGCAATTTCTGTTAAGCCAATAAGGTTCGGTGTGCTCTTCAAGAACCATCAACAGCAAGGAACTTTGGGTTGGGAGAGGGATAGAGTATGGCTGTGACTCCCAGGGTCCAGTTTGAGAGCTGGCCAGATGATGTACTGAATCACATGTTGAGACACTATACATATGAAAGACACCTCACTGAGCCAGCTGGGCAAAGAGGTTGAAGGCATTTCTGCTGCCATGTCACTGCTCCCATGTCTATTTAACTGACATTGGAGGGGGAGTGCAATTGAGAGATTCCCGGAGGGCTCCCCACCCACAGGATGCATCTGTCACCAGGGCGCCTGGGAGTCATCTACTAGACTTACATGAAAAAAGAACCGGTCTCAAATGGGCAGGCACTAGTTTGTTGACTGGGTGAGATTATTTGGCTTACTCCTGTGAGTGGGCTGTGCATTTAGGGATGACTCAGACCCAAGACACTGCTCAGTATGGCATTTCTTTTTAAGTTTAATCCTAGCTTTTAATTTACCCCATATTAGTGTCCCTTAAAAAAAAGTAGGTACTTTAAGGGCCCAATTTTCTGTGTTACACAAGGATAGTCCTGTTAGTGTGATATATGGGCTTGGCATGTCTACATGAACAATTCATGCATTCTCATTATTATTTTCCTATTATGGGGAGCTGTGTAGAGTTTTCATCGACCGGGGAGGAGGAACTATTATTTTTGCTTAGATCCCACTCTACTTCCGGATATTCTGCTAATTTATCAAATAGATGAGACACGCAGTTGAAACTATTTAGATGTGATCATTAGTGATAATTAACTCCGGGTTCTCTTTCCAACTTGTTATTATGTATTGCTTGCTAGTCCTTTCTATTCACATTGAGAAACCTACTTTGGGGGACACTGTTTTACTTAGTGTTCCCGCTTGCACAGCCACAAAGAAAAGCATTTCCCACGGTTGTTAACTATGTATAGCGTTAGAGAAAGACAATACAGAGTCTCTGAAACTTGCTCTTGAATGTAGGGCAGCTGAAGTGAGTGGAAACCATCATGAAGGAAAAGAGAGAAGCAGAACATTTCAAAAGGAGGCGAGAGGAAGACAAAGTAAAGTATCATAATAAAATGTACAAAGACCGGGACTTAGAGCACCACACGGGAGAACACACTGATCAGTTCTCCGGCTGGAAGGAAAAGGTTCCAGCCGTGGAGTTACACTGCTGAACGATGCCTGGGGCAACGAGCATTGCCTGCCTGGCCCTTTGTCCTCTGGGGTGGTTGCTGGGCTGCTGCGCGCTCTGCCGCTCGCGTTCCTTACACTCGCAGAATCCCCGGGTGATTAGGTTTCAGTGGAGCTTCCGTAGTGCATCATAACAAATGAGGGATAATATTTGGGAGGCTGGGGATTCTAGAATACATAATTGTGATTATGCAGGATCATTTGAAAAGAGAAGAATGGGATGCTGCAAGGTTTCAAACAGGAAAGGTGTATGTGAGGATTGTGTTCTTTCACTGCATTGATTCGGCCTACATGCTGACCATGAGGTTGGACTATATCCAGAACAGATCATGGGAATTTGCAGAAGATTCAGTTAATGACCTGCAATATGGAGATGGCCCAACCTTGCCTTAAGAAAGCAGCAAGAGCTTGTAGCACTTACGATGGAGATCAAAGACTATAACTCAACACAAAGTTAACAAAAAGCCTCAGAACTGGACCCATATGTATTAGGAGCATAAAAATAGAGAAAGATTGAAGTTGTTGAAAATTTCATTTTATTTGGTTCCACAACAATGCCTTTAGGAGCAGCAGTCAAAAATGGGATGATGTATTGCATTAAACAAAATTGGTGCCAAAAATCTCTTTACAGTGTTAAAAAGAAAAGGTGTAACTTGAAGGTATAAGGTGAGTCTGACCCAGGCCATGATCTTCTCAGTGAGCTCCCATGCATGCAAAATATGTGTGCAATGAGTAAGAAAGACCACAGAAGAATCTGTGCATTTGAACTGTGGCGATGTCAAAGGATAACTCACTAGAATCTGCTTGTGCAGTCCTCTTGGATCATTGCTGTGTGGTCACTGCCATCTTGGGGGAGGGGGGGACGCACTGATCTAGTGACTTCTTCAGATGTTAGCAGCTTTAAGGACAAACCCAAGACGGCAGGATGAGCACCGGCTGGTGATTGCAGAAGCAGATGAATCCAAAGTTGGCGTGCCAGATGGCAAGCTTCTCCCAGGATAAGCAGACAGCATTGCAGGGCAAAGGCTCAAGTCCAAAGTACCAGACACCAATGAGCCTAATGTGAGCCCATACCCACCGCAAAGCCCAAAGCTTTTCCACCGGATCTTACGTAGGAAGAGGAGCACAACCCTGAAGAACTCTCCCTCTGGTTCCTTTATGTATGATGTTCTTCTTGTCATTTCACAGTTTGGCTGGTCTTTGAACTTTAGTCGTCATTGCTTAAATCATGTTTTTTTAGATGGTTACTAAATTCCTACAAGAAGAAAGCAAAAGGTCATTAAAAAACTAGGAATAAAAGAAAATATCCGCAGGGATGTCAGAAGAGACTTTGAAACTTGCTCTTACTCACAGAGGGGTAAGGCAAATGGAAGACATGATGCTTGATCCAATGTCAAAGACATTAAAAACAATAACACATTTAGATGGAGCCTGAGGAAGATCAAATGTAGAGTGCTAAATTTGAACCCGTGTCTGCAACAATCCACTTTTATCAACTTGTTTCCTTGTAAGTGCTTGGATATTATTCTACAGCATTGAACTTCAGTATAATCTTAAATATTACTTCAGATGTGTAATTTGATGCCACTGTCCTTCAGTTTATCCTAGACATAATACTATATGATTGTTAGATTCCAAGTAGAAAATGCCAACCTATTCCAGTTCTTAATTGCCCATAACATCAATCTTCATATCTTATATTTTACTGATGACTTCTAATGCTCCCTAAATTCATCCCATGTTCTGATTATTAGTGGATGTTTACGGATGAAATCAGGAAATGAAATTCCTGAGAGCTTTGCTTCATCCACGTCATTTTGTGCAGATGATGACCCCCAGCCATATCTTGTGTGTAGTCACCCCTGAAGTGCTCATCTTTCCACAGTGTATCAGAAAATGGTCCACTCCTTGGCATCGGCTTTTACTCACTTATTCTTCGAAGTGGGCTGCCTCTGCTTTCTGCCTAGTCTGTTTTAGTCTGCAGGCTCTGCTGAAACTTGGCCACCATGAGTAACCCTGCTAAGATTTGAAATATTGGTGGCACACAAGGTCCTGAAGAATAGTGGTATAAAGTGACAGTCGCTTCCTAACAGTCACACTTCATTTATCTTCATCCAGAGAAAAGCTCATTCCCAATTTCAGTAATTTGCTTAATGAATAGTTACTTCTTTAATTATAGGTGACTGCACATTGAAATCAACTGAATAACTGAATGTAGGTGCTCTGACTTTGTGTTTATGCCATTTTAATTTTATATGCCTGAAATTTTATTGTGATTCAGTAAATATATGTTCTTAACTGTTCTTTAAATCCTCCTGGGACCCTTCTATAAACACAAACCAGGGCTTGATTACTTCCTCAAGTATTTCTACCACTGCACACTGCCATTTCTCCCAATTTTCATGTGACCTCAAGCTTATTTTTTATTTGTTTGTTAAGAGATAAAAGGGGGGATATACTTTGAGCTCTTTATATTATGTTCTAAAATCATTATTTTTCAAGCCATGCTCAATATATTTTTTCTTGTTCTTCCTTCCTAATAATAATAACAAGAAAATCATTGGAGAATTGTAAAACATCAACTGAGGGAATACTTCCAAACGTGCCTTAAGTTAATATTTCACAACTGGCTCTGTACACAAAAATGTTTTGGAAAGTAGTTCATTAACTATGCCAGAAGAATGTTACATGGTTTTGAAATATAAACATAGGTGGTAAAAACTTGTCTCAGTTTATAAACTTCTATAACTTTGAAAACGTTTATATTCTCTTATTCTCTTAATGCATTTATAGCAACTGATCTTATCTTTTTTAACCATCATAAAATATATTTTTATTAAAATTAATACTTTAAAAATTCTAATATATTTGGAATACAAGTGCACTTAGGTACATTAAAAATCTTTAAACAAAAATGTGCAAGAAAGTTAAAAAATAAAATTTTTAGGATAATTTAAGTTTTTACTACATTAATTTTGTGAGCATCTGAGATAGTCAAATGATTTCTGATATTTAATTAATGTTTTTATTTCTACATTTAAGTTTACTTTATATCCAGCATGTGCATATGAATGTTTCCTCATCTTCTCGTTTTTACCTTTAAGTATTGATTTTGATTTTTTTAAGGATGTTTTGAATAATTTGGGATCTTGTGAACTGGATGAAGATGATCTCATGCTTGATCTAGAATTTTTAGAGGAACAGAATCTTCATCCTTCAGGTAAGTGTTCAAATAATGCTCAATGTCCCGTACATATGACACTATGATTTTTACCTCCAGTGATAAGCTGCATTTGTTTAATTGCATCCGTATTTTCAATCTCCAGTTTATTTATTCTCTGTGCAAGGCACATAGTAGGTACTGTGGATGGTTCACTATAAGCATCGCATGGTTCTGGTCCTCCAGGTGGAACAAATATTTTAGAGGATAAAACAGGTTGAAAGAGAATGATAACCTAAGGAAAACTCTAAGATAAAAGTCTTTACAAAGACAAACATTTTTATTTATACACTTAGCATTTAGAACAGCGTTTTAAAAGTGAAGTATTATGATGCAAACAATGATCACAATCCCATTGTCCCTGTCCTTTTCATTACCAAATGAAAACTTTGCGCATTTTTGAGCCATTGCTTCAAACCATATCCACTTTAACAATGATTATACAAGGTGATGTCAATGAAATGCATTTGACCTCAGCATTAATAATAACCAAGGGTAGTCACAAGCCCAAGTTTGAGTAGGACGTACATTCTTGTTGAATTAAGGAGTCTATCTATGATATTTATAATAGTTTAAACTTATATAAAAATAGAAATTATGAGTTGTTTTCATTCCATTTAGATATTTGATAGTAAACTTGAGTTTTTACATTTGATTTTTTATTATCAATAATGCCTTTAACAAAGTCATTTTTAAAATTAAAGCACAAGTAACCTGAAACTGGAGCTTTTCCTTCCTGTTACATAAATTGGGAGGGGGGGGAATCAACGACTTGGGTCATTATTCTGTAATGTGTACAAATTAGACACAGTGGTGCGTAAGGTTGTCACCAGCTGCGCTGTATTTTGATGAATTCTTCTTCACAGAACATTTTTCTTTTACCACAGATAACTGTTTAAAGAAGAACTTTAATTACTTTTTTGAATTCTACTCTAGGCTGATATATAAAAAAACTTAAAATATTTCCTTGAGACTTTTTTGGAAAAAAGTTTTTAAATGCAGTCTTTTGCTCTCTTATGCAAATATATTAATATTATTCGATCATACATTTGTATTTGTATTACATGAGTTGCACATTATGGGAATGTAAAAAGATACAATCATTTCAGAGTGAAATTTGTCACTCAAGCAAAACTACATATGCATTTACATTTACTTTTAGATCTAACTCTCTAACTTCTGGAAATGCAATTTTAAAATACTGGAAAATTATGAAGTAATGCCCGTCCATGGTTATTCATTGCAATATATTTGTCATAGGAAATGACCAGGAACCAGACACATTCATATCGGTAGTACACTGTCTGAATACACATTAGAATAATAAACACTGCCATCGAGTTGATCCTACTCAGAGGGACCCTATAAGACAGGCGAGAACTGTGCCCGTGGGTTTCCGGCACTGCATCTCTTCGAGGGGGCAGCCGTTGGGTTCATACTGCTAACCTCAGCGTTATCCAGCCCAGCCTGTAACCATTATTACACCGAGGAATGCTAAGCTGCCAGAGCAAGTCATGAGAAAGTGTTTGTTTCTGCAAAGCAACGTCTTCAGTGTCTTCCGTGCTGACAGGAAACTCCATGATGAATAGATAAGACATAAACTCCCGGCTCGATCTTAAAATCGCTAAAAGTGCATCAACTAGACAGTGTGCACGTGTTGGTGTAAAGCAGAAAGCTGTACCCAGAACCACCTGTAAAGTTTTCTTCTCCCCCATCTACCAAAGTACCTGTATCTACTCAAGTCTCCAGATTGACTTGCTAGTTTACAGGCCACAGCGGAAGAGGAAAGCATTCAATGATGTTATGACTTTGCAGACATCAAGTGTGAGGAATCAGTGTGATTTATGTTCATGAGATGTAATCTTGACTTTCTATCCCCCCAAAAAGAAAAAATGACATCAGGAAAAACATTTTATGGATAAAACAGGCTTCAATTACATAACGAATACAGAGTGATATTATTTTTGGTATACTTATTTAAAAATATAAACTTTTACTGTAAAAAAACCACACCCTTTCCTGTAAAAAGACAATTTTGAGCTTATTAATTCTTTTTTTTAAAACGTTTTATTAGGGGCTCATACCACTCTTATCACAGTCCATACATATACATACATCAATTGTACAAAGCACATCTGTACATTCTTTGCCCTAATCATTTTCTTTTCTTTCTTTCTTTTCCCTTTTCTTTTTTTATATTTTATTAGGGACTCATACAACTCTTATCACAATCCATACATATACATACATCAATTGTATAAAGCACATCCATACATTCCCCGCCCCAATCATTCTCAAAGCATTTGCTCTCCACTTAAGCTCCCTGCATCAGGTCCTCTTTTTTTTTTCCCCTCCCTCCCCGCTCCCCCCTCCCTCATGTGCCCTTTGTAATTTATACATTGTTATTTTGTCATATCTTGCTCTATCCAGTCTCCCTTCCCCCCCTTCTCTGTCGTCCCTCTCCCAGGGAGGAGGTCACAAGTGGATCCCTGTAATCAGTTCCCCCTTTCCAACCCACTCACCCTACGCTCTCCCTGCATCGCCCCTCACACCCTTGGTCCTGAAGGTATCGTCCACCCTGGGTTCCCTGTGCCTCCAGCCCTCATATGTACCAGTGTACAACCTCTGCCCTATCCAGCCCTGAAAGGTAGAATTCGGGTCATGGTAGTTGGAGGGAGGAAGCATCCAGGATCTGGGGGAAAGCTGTGCTCTTCGTCGGTACTACCTTGCACCCTGACTGACCCATCTCCTCTCCTAAGCCCCTCTATGAGGGGATCTCCAGTGGCCGACTCTTGGGCCTTGGGTCTCCACTCTGCACTTCCCCCTTCATTCAATGTGGTATATATATACATATATATATATACACATACACACACACATATTCTTTTTTTTTGCATGATGCCTTATACCTGGTCCCTTTGACACCTCGTGATCGCACTGGCTGGTGTGCTTCTTCCATGTAGGCTTTTTTGCTTCTGAGCTAGATGGCCGCTTGTTTATCTTCAAGCCTTTAAGACCCCAGACACTATCTCTTTTGATAGCCGGGCACCATCCGCTTTCTTCGCCACATTTGCTTATGCACCCATTTGTCTTCAGCGATCCTATCATGGAGGTGTGCAGCCAAAGATATGATGATTTTTTGTTCTTTGATGCCTGATAACTGATCCCTTTGGGATCACTCGCTCACTCAGGCTGGTGTGTTCTTCCATGTGGGCTTTGTTGCTTCTGAGCTAGATGGCCGCTTGTTTATCTTCAAGCCTTTAAGACCCCAGTCACTATCTCTTTTGATAGCCGGGCACCATCAGCTTTCTTCACCACATTTACTTGTTCACCCACTTTGGCTTCAGCAGTTGTGTCGGGAGAGTGAGCATCATAGAGTACCAATTTAATAAACGAAAGTATTCATGCATTGAGGGAGTGCTTGAGTAGAGGCCCAAGGTCCTTCCGCCACCTTAATATTAAACCTATAAATGTAGATAATTAGATCTATTTCCCCATCCTCATATATATGTTTGCATGTACACGTCTTTGTCTAGACCTCCATAAATATCCCTTGACTCCCAGCTCCTTCCTCCCTCTCCCTTGACTTTCCTCCTGCCCCACCACCATGCTCCGTCCCCACCTGGGCTACAGCTATACCTCTTCTCTACGCAACCTTACCCTTGATCGTTCCCCATCAGGCCTGTCACTCCCCCCTCACTACCATTTTGGGTCCCATGTTGTTCCCTTGTCCCTGTGTTTATTAACACCACTTCCTTACCCTCCTCCCCACCCCCCACCCATATCTGTCTGTCCCCCCGGAACTGTCTGTCCTATTGTTTTTCCTCCAGATTGTTCATCCAGCCTGTCCTATTCAGACAGACCTGTGGAGACACTAACATGCACGAAAACAAGACAGAGGAAAACAAAGCAACAGTATACAACCGGAGAATAAAACAACATAAACAAACCACTGACAAAGAACAAAACAAAACACTTCACAAAAGAAAGGCTTGTAGTTCGTTCAAGGATCATTTGCTGGCACTTAGGAGCGTGTTCCAGTCCAGTCTGTTGGGGCACAACGCCCTGGCCCCAAAGTCCACTTTCAGCATTCTCTGGGGACTTTGCCACTCCATTCCCCTGCTGTTCCACTGCATTCCCCCAGTGCTTTGCCTCGGTGTGGTGGGATCAGGTCAGATGCAATTCCCACACTGTGCCTCCGGTGCCGTCCCCTGTATTGCCCTTAGTCACTGAGGGGCATCATGTCTCATAGTAGGGCCAGCCATGTTGTTCTCTCTGTGGACTGGCGGTTCTACTCAGGAACATCATCCTCACGGCCTCGTGGGCCAGGCTGTGTTCCACTGTCTCCTCCTGCCCCTTCATCTGCTCCCGTGTGCTCTGATCAGACATGTCCATCTCCCGGAGCTGCAGAATCAATGTCATCCTTTGAAACAAATTCTTTTCGGGGGAGGGGCAGGAATCCACTTAATTTTTGGTGCTGGGCCCTACTCCACGCCGGGATATTGCATTCACACCTTGCGGCACTGGGTTGAAGTCTGGTCCCACTTTCCCTGTGGAGATATAAACAATACCCTCCCCTTGGGTGGATTAGTGCCCCATGCCCCCCGTACCCTTTTCTTCCTTATATTCATCCTTTTATTTTCCTTTCCCATCCTCGTCCACCATTGTCTACTGTGTGCATCCCTGGTTTTGATATGGTCTCTGCCATACTACACAGTCTTCACGCCAGAAATTTTTGTATACGGTAGCTTTTCCCCCTATGCCACTTTTGCTTTAAAAAATAGTTTAAAAAAATTTATTTTTAATTAAAAAAAATTTTTTTATACTTACCTCAGCGAGCTCATGTTGTACTTGTCCTTTTGTGCCTGACTTATCTCGTTTAGCATGATTTCCTCCAGTTCTTCCCATGCCGCTATGTGCCTCATACGTTCATCACTGCTTTTTAGTGATGCGTAGTACTCCATTGTATGTATATACCACAGTTTTTTAATCCACTCGTCAGTTGATGGAAATTTGGGTTGCTTCCAACTCCTTGCAATTGTGAACTGTGCCGCAATGAACATTGGAGCACAGATGTCTGGTCTTGGTTTGTTCCTTGCCTCTTCTGGGTATATGCCCAGTAAGGGAATTGCTGGGTCATATGGTAAATCTATTTTCATCTGTTTTAGGTATCGCCAGATTGATTTCCATAGTGGCTGTACATACTTACAGGCCCACCAGCAGTGGATGAGAGTTCCTGTCTCCCCACAGCCCCTCCAACACTTGTTGCTTTCTGATTTTTTGAATTGTGCTACCTTTGAGGGTGTCAGGTAGTACCTCATTGTTGTTTTAATTTGTATTTCTCTTATGGCTAAAGATCGGGAACATTTTCTCATATGTTTGTTGGCCATTCGGATTTCTGTCCCTGTAAAATTTCTGTTCAAGTCCTTTGCCCACCTTTCAAGTGGGCTATTGGTTTTTTTCTTTTTGGAAGCTATCAGAGTATTGTAGATTTTAGTAATAAGACCTTTGTCTGATGTGTCATTGCTAAAGATGTTTTCCCAGTCTGTGGAATCTCTTATTACTCTCTTGGTGAATTCTTTAGATGTACACATGTGTTTTATCTTCAGTATATCCCATTTGTCGATTTGTGCCTCCTCTGTGTTTGTGTCCTTCCCTATTTCTGATAGCCTGTGTATTCCCTGCACCAAAGTTCTCAAGTTGGTCCCAATTCCCTCATTGATGGCCCTAATAGTTTGGGGTTTAACTTTAAGGTCTGTGATCCACCTTGAGTTTATTCTTGTGCATGGAGTGAGATAAGGGTCTTGCTTCATTTTTCTGCATGTGGATATCCATTTTTTCCAGCACCACTTGTTAAAGAGGGCATTGGCTTCCCATTTGATATATTTGGGGCCCTTATCAAAGATCAGCTGTGTGTATGCTGATGCTTTTATTTCTGGGTTTTCAGTTCTCTTCCATTGGTCTGAGTATCTGTCATTGTACCAATACCATGCAGTTTTGAGAACTGTGGCTGCATAGTATGTGCCAAAATCAGGTAAAGCAAGCCCTCCCACGGTGTCCTTCTTCTTGAGGAGTTCTCTGCTAATTCTGGGTTTCTTCCCTCTCCATATGAAGTTGGTAATCAGTTTTTCCATTTCTTTGAAGAAAGATGATGGTACTTGTATCGGGATGGCATTAAACTTATATAGTGCTTTTGGCGGAACCGACATCTTAACTATATTGTCTCCCAATCCAAGAGCATGGAATATTCTTCCATTTGTTGAGGTCGCTCTTGGTTTCTTGTAATAGTGTTCTATAGTTTTCCCTATATAGATCTTTTGTTTTTTTAGTCAGGTATATCCCTAGATATTTCAATTTGTGTTTGGCTATTGTGAAGGGTACCACCTTTTTGATCTCTTCTTCTGTGGTCTTATCTGATGTGTATAATAGTCCGATGGACTTCTGTTTGTTGATCTTGTATCCTGCCACTCTGCCAAACTCCTCTATTGCTTCCAGTACTCCCCTTGTGGAACTTTTGGGATTTTCCATGTATAGAATCATATCATCTGCAAATAACGATAGTTTCACCTCTTCCTGCCCCAGACGTATACCTTTGATGTCACTTCTTTGCCTTATGCTGCTAGCTAAAACCTCCAGCACGATATTAAATAGGAGTGGGGACAAGGGGCATCCTTGTCTGGTCCCCTTTTTCAGTGGGATTGTGTTAGTCATTTCTCCATTGACCACCACTTTGGCTGTTGGTTTTTCATATAAAGCTTGTATTGTCTTGAGGAACTTTCCTTCCATTCCTATCTTCACTAGTGTCTTAAACAGGAATTGGTGTTGGATGTTGTCGAATGCTTTTTCTGTGTCTATTGATATAATCATGTGATTCTTATACGTTTTCATGTCAATGTGATGAATAATACTAATGGTCTTTCGTATGTTGAACCATCCCTGCATCCCTGGTATGAATCCTACTTGGTCAGGGTGAATTATTTGTTTTATATACTTTTGTATTCTGTTGGCTAGTATTTTGTTAAGGATTTTTGCATCAATGTTCATTAGGGATATTGGTCTGTAGTTCTCGATTCTTGTGGGATCCTTGCCCGGTTTGGGTATCAGAGTTATACTAGCTTCATAGAAGGAGTTTGGGAGTTTGCCATCTTTTTCTATGTTCTGGAAAAGTTTGTGTAGGATTGGTATTAGTTCTTCCCTGAATGCTTGGTAGAATTCTCCAGTGTAGCCATCTGGTCCAGGGGATTTTTTTGTTGGTAATCCCTTGATAACCTTTTCTATTTCTTCTATTGCTATGGGTCTGCTGAGATTCTTGATGTCTGCCGAGGATAGTCTAGGGAGGGATTGTTTTGCCAGGAATTTGTCCATGTCTTCCAAATTGTTGAATTCATTGGAGTACAATCCTTCATAGTATTGTGTAACTATCCTTTTGATTTCATTAGGGTCTGTTGTAATGACCCCTCTTTCATCCCTTATTCTTGCTATTGAGATTTGTTCCCTCCTTTCTTTGGTTAGGTTTGCCAATGGTCTATCGATCCTGTTTATCCTTTCAAAGAACCAACTTTTAGCAATATTAATTTTTTACATAGTTTTTTTATTTTCCCTCTCCTGAATCTCAGCCCTGATTTTTATAATTTCTTTTCTTTTGCTATTAGTAGGGTTGTCCTGCTGACTCTGCTCTAGTTTTTATAAATTTTGTGTCAGCGTATCCATCATGATTCTCTCTTCCTTTCTTAGGTGTGCTTGTATTGCTATGAACCTTCCTCTGATGACTGCCTTTGCTTTGTCCCATAAGTTTTGGTACGTCGTGTACTCATTTTCGTTGGTTTCTAGAAATTTCCTGATTTCATCTCTGATCTGCACCAGTATGCACTCCTTTTGCAGTAGAGAGTTATTCATTCTCCAATTATTTGCTCTTATTTTCTTTGTCTTCTTTTTGTTGATTTCCAGTCTTATGGCACAGTGGTCAGAGAGAGAGGTCTGTATTATTTCAATGTGCTTAAATTTATGTAGATTTGCCTTATGCCCCAGCATGT
Source organism: Tenrec ecaudatus (assembly GCF_050624435.1). Lineage (NCBI taxonomy): Eukaryota > Metazoa > Chordata > Mammalia > Afrosoricida > Tenrecidae > Tenrec > Tenrec ecaudatus. The sequence continues at coordinate 132,246,599 of NC_134532.1, read as the reverse complement.
GGTCTATCTTCCAATATGTGCCATGGGGACATGAAAAGAATGTGAAATTTTTTTTATTTGGATGAAAAGCTCTGTAAATATCTATTAGGTCAAATTGTCTAATTGTGGAGTTTAGCTCTCTAGTCTCCTTGTTGAGTTTCTTTCCCTGTGATCTATCTTTCTCAGTGAGTGGTGTGTTGAAGTCGCTCACTATAATTGTCGAGTCTGTGATTTCTTTCTTAATCTTTTGGAGTGTTTGGTTCACGTATTGAGCTGGCCTCTCATTCGGGGAATATATGTTTACAATGCTTAGTGGTTCATTGTCTATGATTCCCTTGAGCATTATATAGTGTCCCTCCTTATCTCTTTTTATGGTTTGCACTTTGAGATCAATTTTATCCGAGATAAGGATTGCAACCCCTGCTTTTTTTGTATTGCTATTTGCTTGGTAGGTCCTTCTCCAGCCTTTGATTTTCAGCCTATTTTTGTCTGTAGCCTTGAGATGTGTCTCCTGTAGGCAGCAAATTGATGGGTTGTTTTTTCTAAGCCATTCTGCTAGTCTCAGTCTTTTAATGCCTGAGTTCAGCCATTGATATTCAGGGTTATTATCTCCATGTGCGGACTCTGTGATGCCATTTTATACCTTTTGTGTTGGGAGTTTTCCTATTTTCTTTTATCATTAGTATGTGTTTTGTATGTGTTTCATTCTTGTCTTCTTTCCATCCTTAAGTCATTGCTATCTTGGGGCCTGTTTTCTCTTTGTTGTGCTCTGGGTGAAGTTGTTCTATGTGTTGGTCTCTTATTAGTGCTTGGTGCGTGTTGTTCTTCTGCCCATACTGAGTCAGCGAGGATCTTTTGTAAGGCTGGGTTTGTTGTAACGTATTTTTTGAGTTTTTCCTTGTCTGGGAAGACTTTTACTTCTCCATCGATCTTGATCAATAATTTGGCTGGGTAGAGTATTCTTGGATTTGCGTTGTTTTCCTTCAACTTTTGGAATATGTTACTCCACTCTCTCCTGTTTTTCATAGTTTCTGATGATAGGTCTGAACATATCCTTATGTGGTGACCTTTATATGTGATTTCTTTTTTTTTGCCCTAGCTGCTCTCATGATTTTCTCCTTTTCCTCAAAGTTGGATAGTTTAACTATTATGTGCCTTTTTGATTTCTTCTTGGAGTCCCGTCATGCTGGTGTTCGTTCAGCCTCCTGGATGGTTGCTTGGTTTTCATTCATTAGGCTGGGGAAGTTTTCCTCCAAGAATTCTCTCGCTACTGTTGCAGATGACTTCTTTGTTGTGTCTTCCTCCGGTAGGCCAATAATTCTAATGTTGTTCCTCTTCATAGCATCAGACATAGCTCTTAGGTTTTCTTCGGCTTCTCTGATGCTCTTATTAGATTTTTGTTCACGTTTATTAAAGTCTGCTTGGTTGTCCTCCAAGACACTGATGCGGTTCTCTGATTCCTCCAGTCGATTCTCAAGGAACATGATTTTGCTATTGTTTTTCGTTATTTCCTCCCTAAGCTCCTGTATTTCCCTTTGGTGTATGGCTTTTATCTCCTCTATCGTTTCACCCTTTTTCTGTATTGTTTCCTTCATATCCTGCATGACTCCAAGCAGCATTCTGAGAGTTTGTTTGTATGGCTTTTCAATGTCTGCTTCTTCTATGTATGTTGCTATGTTCAGCACATCTTCTGCCTTTGTCTTTTGTTTCTCCTGTTTTTTCGTTGAGGTCGTTGGGGCTGATGGCTGTTTGCTTTGAATTGTTTTTGAGGGACCAGGTGCCATTTTCTAGTCTCTCTCTGGAAGACTTATAGGAATGCTTCTTCGAACTGCCTACAGCTGATTTTGCTAGGTTATTAACCTATCACTTTATCTTCCTGTGGCTTCCCTATCAGGGGAGTGCCCCAGATGGCAGATTGGCTGCCTGCCCCAGTGTTGCAGGGGCTGGGCTGAAGTTCCTGCTATTGGTTTGAATATTGATAAGTGTTGGCTGAGCTGCCTTATGTCCCCAAGTACACAGGCAGGAACTCCCTGGTGAGGAGTCAGAGGAGTATCCCCTGGAGAGCAAGCAGGCCTTACCCTAGCCTTGGGCTATCTATGCAGGGTGGAGCTCATGTAGCTGGGTGTGGCCCAGGCGCAAATTCCCTAGGGCAATGGGAGTGTCCCATAAGTCTGCAATGGAGTGTGAGAGAGCAGTTCAGGAACAAGAGGGGGAGCAAAATTAAACAGTGAGACCGGCCTGTGCTGGGGTACAGGGAAGCGAGGGAAGGAAAAGCAACTATGCAGCTGAGTCCCACTCCCTGCCTGTGGACCTGCAAGGGCCCACTCCCTGCCCCAAGCCCCAACGGCAATCCGCAGCTGAGCCCCAAGAAGAGTCACAAGAAAGCTGCTGAGCAGCCCCCAGAGAAGTGGGGGTACAGAGAGCAGAGATGTTAACCGGCACCGCAGTGTAGCTGAAGCTTGATCCCTGCCTATGGAGCTGTGGGGGTTTGGGTTCAGTCCCTGCTCAACCCACGCGGCGTGGCAAGCTGTGGCTGTGCCCCGAAAAAGCCCCTGTGCAGCCCTCCAAGGCTGCGTGGGAATATAGAGCAGAGACGCAAACAGAAGCAACAATGCCGCTGAACACTAATCCCTGCCGGTGGAGCCTCATGGGCCCTGTCCCTGCCCTGAGGCAGGCAGGGGAAAACTGTGGCTGCGCCAAGGCCAGCCCTGCTACAGGCTCCAAATGGTCCCAGCTTGGGCAGACACAGCGGCTCGGCTAGGGTCGAGCCCCAGCCGGCTTCCACTGAGGTAAGCCAAAAGCCCCCAGCCCCTCAAAACCCCGTGGATCTGAGCCTACTTATCTTTATGATGCGCCTCCTGCGATCCAGTGGCGTTGAATTTCCCTCTGAGCAACTCTCCTGGGCTGGATTCTGCGGAGTCCCTCTGGTATGTGTTAGTTACTCCGTCGCCATTTTCCCGGAAGTCTCCGAGCTTATTAATTCTTATTAGTGACATTTGAAAACAGGATTCAGAGTACAGAAGTATTGTTCATTTAGTTAAGTGTTTCTGTGATGTTTTAGCTTGCTTTGTCGTTAAGGAAGATAGTTTGTGTGCGAGAGATGCATTCGGTTGGAATAACTTGTCTGGGTTTTGTTTAGCAAGCATGGAGAAAAGAGTGGCTTTTGTTGTTGTTGTTGTTGTTAGGTACCATCCAGTCAGCGGAGAAAGGAGTAGATGAAACGAATTCACAAATTGTTAAAAATTATCACAGCGGCTGATAGTTGCATGGAGTTAAAAATTCTGAACTAATTATAATCGTTTATTTTGTACTTTTTAGGAAAGACTTTCATAATAAAAAAACCCAAGTAAGTAAAAACTGAAAATAACAAAAATAGTGTAATAATCTGTTATGTTTACTAGGCAACCATACTGAAGAACAAAACAAAAACAGCCCGAAACCAAACACACTGCCACCAGGTCAATTGTGACTCATGGCACAAAGAACATCTCAAAACTCTGAAGGCTGCTCAGTCTCCTTGCTTGAGTACACTTGAGCTTGAAAAAACAAAAACAAAAAAACGGCTCACTGCCATAGAGTTGATTCTGACTTGCAGCGGCCCCATAAGACACGGCCGAATCGCCGCTGTGGGTCTCCCAGTCTGTAACTGTCCACTGGAGTCGAGCACCTCACCTTTCTCACACTGCTGACCCGGTGGCCGGCAGCCCACCTCTCACCCATGTGCCACCTGGGATACCGGTGAAGGCACCTGAAATTTTTAACATGTAATATCTTCTTTATAAAAATCACACACTAATACATGCACATCAGTAATTTTTTTGGAAACATGACTAATGCTATAAAATTCCGAGTCTGTTTCAAGGTGTAAATAATCATCAACTCTATTGTACGTAAGATGATGGCATGCATAAATAGTTGAAATAAACTCTTGAAAACTAAAATACTCACTAAGGGGAGTCAGGATTATTTCATGTCACTTAATAACTTTTGAAAACCTATTTCACTTTAGATGCCACCTTTTGTTGTATCAAGGGAGCAGCAAATATCTATTTATGCAGATCAGCTCAGAAGGATTTCTGTTCGAACTGGTTTCATAGAGTGCATTTCTTTTATTAAGAAGAACAATTAAAGGTCTTCTAAGATTATAAAAAGCTCAATATTGATAATTGATATTGATAAAAAAGATCATTAATGTCAAACATTCTAGAATGATAATTTTAACAGAATAATGGTAATTTTTAAAGTCTGAAAACTGAAATGATATTATTAAATTCTGTTTCCTATATTACTGAAAACCACTAAGGCACATAAAATATTTTATTAGGAAAACATAGTAATCTTTGGCCTCCAAAGCTTATTAAGGCAAAGATTTATAGCAATCTATATGAGTAGTAAGTGAGGCTTAATGTAATGACCAAGATGAACTTGGAAAGGTCACTTATATATAATAGAGAATTATTTTTGTTTTGAAATACTAAGCTTGCTTGTGGGTACAATATTCTTTCCTAGAAATATTAGGAACTATGGTTTATGACTCTTACAAAGGCTTATGCAGTTTATCATATAATTAATAATGGTTATAAGTGCAAAGAAACTACAGTAACTTGCATGTAGTAGATGCTCACTATTGTTCAGAATATTACTTGTAGTACAATCGTATTTTAGTATTTACCTAGAATTAGTTCCAGGACATGCAACACCCTCTTTTTTTTTCTTCAAAATGTTCCCTCCACTTCTGGCCTAGATACCCAGGCTCTTAGACATTGAAGTCACTTATGTAAAATGTTGTAGTGTTTGAATCAGGCCTGTGCAGAGGCCCCCAATCAGCGCTCATTTTACTTATAATACATATGGCAGTGCGAGTTGTATGCAAGTCGCACATCGTACTCCTGCTTTGCCTTTGAGAGGTTGCTTGGATCACTTAATGGCTTTTCATTTCCACTGCATTGTTTCCTTGTTTCTCCCCAGTGTTCGTCATCTGCAGTTGGTTGACCCATCAGGGCTCAGTGTAAGCACTGTGAGGGAAAGAACACCAATTCCAGTGTACCCAGACAGCACGCACACATCAACACATGCAGAAAGGTGGAGGGGGGGAGTCTATTTGAATTTCAAGTTGAGGGTTTATTCCACATATCCCCTCCTCGGTCTGTACACTCTTGCAAGGTGATGTCATCTCTCTAACTCTTCTTTAAAGCTATCTGCGTCTGTGCTCTTCAATTCACATTATGTTAGTTGTGTTTTTTTTAATTAAAAGGTCATTTTATTGGGCGCTTTCAGCTCTTATAACAATCCATACGTCAATATTGTCAAGCAAATTTATACATAAGTTTCCATCATTATTTTCTAAAAATTTACTTTCTATTTGAGCCTTTGGTCTCACCTCCTCTTTTTTACCCTCCCAACACTTGTGACTCCTTGATGAATTATAGATTTTTATTATTTTCATATCTTACACCAACCACCGTCTCCCTTCCCCCATGGTTTCTATTGTTCATCCCCCCTGGGCGGGGGGGTATGGTTACAAGTCCATCACTGCACCATTTCTCCCTTCCTCCCCTCCTCTCCCTCTCTGCCCCCTATCTTCCTGGTATCACTATGCCCATTCCCATTTCTGGATTTCATGTTTCATGAGCTCTTATTTCTTATCTCTACCTATGTACATGCTCTAGTCCAGCCCACAGTGAAAGGCAGGGCTGGGGTCATGATAGTGAGGGGTGAGGAAGCCTCATGGAAGCAGAGGAAGATTGTGTATTTTATCTGTGCTCTACTGCACCCTGGTTGACTCATCCCTTGTGACCCTTCTGTGAGGGGATGTCCCATTGTCTACAGATGGGTTTTGGGTCTCTGCACCGACCCCTCTTTGTTCTCAACAATATGTTTCTTGTTTGTTTGTTTGCTTGTTGGAGGTCTTCTGATGCCTGGTGCTTGATCCCATGGACACCTCATGATCACACAGGCTGGTGAGCTTCTTCATTGTGGGCTCGTTTGTTTCACCGCTAGATGGCCGGTTCTTTAATTTTCAGCCTTTCAGACCTCAGACGCTGAGAGGAATTACTAAGGGGCAGAAGAAGGGTGAGCATGATGGTGAGGTAGGAGGAAGGTAAAAGGAAACAGAGGAAACATCTAGAAAGCAAAGCTATGGATAGAGGTATAACCATAGGTGTGTACATATGTAAACACATTAATTCCTAAAACTAGAGGTATTGGCCTATGTACATATATTTATATGGCAATACACTGAGGTATTGGTTGGGCTTTGGGCCTCTGCTCAAGCCCTGCCTCACTGCAAGAACACTTTGTTCTAACAACCTGGCTTTCTGTGTTGCTCACCTTCCCAGAAGGATAGCTGATGATAAAATGGGTGTGTAAGCAAATGTGAAGGAAGCGGATCATATTAAAAGATATAACATTTTAGCTTTGACGTCCTAGAGGAATTCAAAGACTGTTTATCTTCCATGTTCTTTGAATTTGAGGAACAATTTAAGAAATTTTAATGGGGCAGCATCAGGATGGGTGAGGCAAGGCTTTACAAAGAAATTCTCACAGGTCTGCCCTTACTACCTTGAAAAAATGAGCAGGTGCATTGTCATGATGGAAAACAATATTTCTTTGGCCTAAGTTTCATGTCCTTTTTTTTATCAGCAGTGCATTTTCCAGTTCTCAAAGAATTCTCCCTAATAACCCCCTGGTGATAATCCTGTGTCCTTTAAGGAAATCTCCTGAAATATGCTTTGGAAATGCCCAAAAAATGACACCAGCTTTCTTTTTCATTTATCTATTTATTTATTTATTTTGTCTTTAATCCTTTTTTTTAAACAATTTATTAGGGGCTCATACAACTCTTATCACAATCCATACATATACATATATCAATTGTATAAAGCACATCCATACATTCCCTGCCCCAATCATTCTCAAAGCATTTGCTCTCCACTTAAGCCCTTTGCATCAGGTCCTCATTTTTTCCCCTCCCTCCCCTCTCCCCACTCCGTCATGTGCCCTTGGTAATTTATACATCGTTATTTTGTCATATCTGAACCGGCCTTTCTCCCTTGCATTTAAGTGGCTGAGCTGAACCTGTTTGAAGCCACTGTTTGGGTTGTACCTTATTTTCAGAAGGTGACTTTTTTGGGGGTAATTGTCTACATTTATTTATTCATTTATTATTATTTATTTAATCATTTTATGGGGGGCTTGTACAACTCTTATCACAATCCATACATCCATCCATTGTGTGAAGCACATTTGTACATTTGTTGCCATCATCATTCTCAAAACATTTGCTTTCTGGTTGAGCCCTTTGTATCAGCTCCTCATTTTCCCCCTCCCTCCCCGCTACCCCCATCCTCATGAATCCTTGATAATTTATGAATTATTATTATTTTGTCATATCTTACACTGTCTGATATCTCCCTTCACCGACTTTTCAGTTGTCCATCCCCCATGGAGGAGGTTATATGTAGATCCTTGTAATTGGTTCCCCCTTTCCACCCCACCCTCTTAAGCAGACGAAGTATATATTACTGCACGAACTTGTCTAAAGCCATCCACTGATGACAGAGTTATGTTTCAACAAGTTTTACTTAATGTAAACCCCACATATGTGAAATAGAACCCTCATAGAACTACTTTCCTGACTTACTCTCATATATATATATATATATATACATATACATATATATATACACTGCAGTTTAAAAAAATAAATTGGTCTTGAGTTTACAGTGAACAATCTGAATAAAGTTCTGTAAATGCTTTGAGTACATAAATCTATCTTTAAACCAATAAACTAACATATTTTACATCTTAAAATACTAGAAATGAAATAGGTTTTGTAAGGTTTATATATATATATATTTATATATATTTACAGAGAGAGAGAGAGAGAAGAGCACTGTAAGGTACCTTTGTGCTACTTTCAGTGCATAGAGGCCCTTTGTATAGCGGAACGAAACACTTCACAATTGTTGGAGCCCATTGCTGCAGTAACTTTATCATTTGTCTTTGGGAGGTTCCACCTTTTTAACAAACCCTTTACTTTGCCAGGCAAGGTGTCTTTTCCCAGGGACTGGTGTGTCCTGATGAGATGTACAAATTCGGGTTTGGAGGAGCACTCTGGCTCTACTCCTCAAGGACACATTTGTTGGTTCTGGCAGTCCAGAGTCCTTCCAAGACTCTGCTCAGCACCATGACTCAATTATTCTTTCTTCTTCTCTATTCATCGCTCACCTGTTTTATAACATAGTGATCATTATTATAATGAAAAAAATGAAGCATAAATTTTTATTGAATTATATATATATTTCCCCACAGTGAATGAGTTTTCCAAAGGACCATTATTAAAGTGATTATTCTGAAAATGTTAACTGGTATTTACCTAGTCTAATTTTATACTTGTGAATTCTAATTAAAAACAAAGATTTTTAGATAAAAGTCTATGTATACAGAAAGAAGCACAAACTGGTGTACAATGAAAACTATCCATCATCAATCACTCAATCAGTTAATGAACAATTCTATTGAAGAATGATTACAACAAAGCAAAAGAGGTGTAACTCTTATTTCTTTATAAGGCACATATGATTTGCTATCAGGAACAATTTGTTTAGCACTCCCAATAAAATTTTTAATAAAAGCTGCTTACATCATGCCTTAAGTTCAGCAGAAGTACTACTGCATGGTGACTGTACTACTGCATAGGAACTGTGCGGGTACTTACTGAAACAGTAAAACTGTCTTCCTTGTCCTTAGTTTTTTCCCAGGATAATTTTAACATAGAAAACTCCTAAAATGAATGTTGCCAAATATTTTCCTCAACCGCAGTAATCACTATAAGACACAATAGAACATCTAGTGTCAGGTACGTCGTCCATGATGAGTCCTCCAAGGTGAATCGTTTCCAAAATAGACCCTTTGGAAAACTGAACAAGAAAACTTTGCTGAAAGGAATGAATGGTTCATATTGTCAGTAAGAATTTCAATTACGGTTCTGGAGCACGTAATTTCTAGGCACTTTTCCACAGTCAACTACCAAGGTCACTTTCCTATTGATTCCTCTCCTGAATCAGCCTCATAAGGAGGAAAGCTGATTGATACTTCTTTGTTCAGTATGAGAAACGTGCACCTGGCTAGTCTGACATTGATGTAGTGTACTTAATTGAATGAGTTAAAGGTTAAAGAAAAGGAGGCTAACCCACATTTCAAGTTTTACTTCTTTGCAAATTATTGATTACAATACTACCTATTCGAATCTTACCTCGACTCTTACGTGAACACTAAGTATGAGTTGTATGAGTACTTCCTGCCTGTGTTGAGAATCAATGGGTGTTTATAACAATGTATATAATGAGCCAAGTTGTATTTGTAAACCATTTCAAGTTAATCCTCATGTCTCCCAGAGAAAATAACACCTGAAAAACCGATTCAAAATAAAGAAACTGCAAGTAAATATTAAAAGGGAGCAGCTACTTTGGAGACAGACACTCATTAAGATTCCACCTTTGCTACCTACTAACTTAGTGGCCTTGAGCTAGTGATTTATTTTTATTAACAATAATTATATATATCTCAAAATAAAATTCTAGCGAAATGGCTCCAAAGTAACGTTCAGAGTCACCTATCAAGAGTACAAGACAGATCCAAGTATGTTCCCCTTGCATTGCGTGGTGAGCGTTCAGGCTGGGCCCGCGCCCCCCAGCGCATTTCCAGCGCTGTAGCTTTTCATCAGCGCCCATTGCCCCACCTTTTCTTCCTTGGATGGCTGGTGGGATTGAACTGCTGACCTTTCAATGAGCAGCGAGTGCTTAACCACTGTGACACCAGGGCCCCTTACAGCAATGATACTGCCTTTGATTCTTACTTTCAGCTCCTTGCAAAGACAGGTAGTCTTCCCACTCATTTTTCATGGTCTTATAGTCTTACTTGTCCATTTTTCATAGCTCTTAATTTATTTTTCGCCTTTTTGGTGGTTTATTTTGCAATATAATTTCTGACTTAGGCTTTTATTGTTTAAATCCTCTGTTTAACATTTAAAGTTATGATTTCTTAATACTAAATATATGACGCTATTCAATATTTTGCTTATTTCTGGTGATATATTTCTTATGTTAAAATCAATACCTTTAGAGGCATGAGGAAAATCCCACCCTTGGTTATTTGTCATAGTACAAAGTCAGATAATATTTTTAAATAGCAACGTCTTTGTGAGATTTTAAATAGCCACAGTGGTGCAATGGTTACGTCCTCAACTATGCCTGAAAGGCATGTGGACTAACCTGCCACAGGCTCCAGGAAGAGCACCCGGAGATGTGCTTTGGTAAAGGTCATATCCTAGGAAACCCTACAGGCAGCTCTGTTCTGTGACACGTGCTCCTTGTGACGCAGAATGAGTTGATGGTGCCTAACAACAACAGTGTGAGCCATTAAATTCCCACCTTAAGTACTTTAAAATTTACTCAAGTCATTAGTGTTCAGAGATAAGTCCAGGCTCTTATTTGAGCTTTACAATTGCAGATGAACTTAGTTAATTTGAAGATGTGGTTTACTTAATATTGATTATTAAAATAATAAGTTGGCATGATTGAGTGAAAAGAGGTACCGGTAGGTTGTTGTTTTGCTATTTATTCTGGATGTTAGTTCTATAAACACCTAAAGCAGTATCTCCTGGTATATGGCCAGATGCAAATGGGGGAGTAATGGCCCAATGATATCAATTAGTAATTAATTAGGTAGTTGCTAAATTATTTTGAGTTTGATGAACAAGCAATATAAAAATTCTGCAGTGAGTTAGGAACTCCTCCTGTGCCTATTAATTAAGAAGGTATTTTTGTTATTAATTTTTAATGGATAATTGTACAGCAGAGCTTTGATGAAACCCTAGTGGTTTTGCTAATATGCATGGTAATGTACAAAGAATTGCAAATACATTCACATAGGGAACATTATAAAGCTGACTGTAAATTTCTACAAGCTTTGATATGTCTGGGTCAGGAAAAATATGTGTATGATCTCATCAATCTGATTGTATAAAGGTTAGAAATATATGCTAATTAAGTAGAACCTAGTGATTGACAAGATGGACACCAAAGTTAGTCAGAAATGGTTTTATGTATAGTTCAGCTTTGCTTCTAACCGGTTAAGTAAATTTAAGCAAATTCTTTAATCTTTTATACTTCCCTTATTGTCTAATTGGGGACAATCATAGTATATCATGCATTAGTTGTGATGAATGAAGACTCCCATGTCTTGTATGTAATAATGTATTTAAAATATGCATAATAAATATTATGTACTTAAGGAGTCGCAATATTGAAAACTTCTATCAACAAAATATTGAATAATACAAAAATGTCGAAAGAAGATGGCAACAGACATTGTACTAAAAATAGCTGGTCAGTGACCAGCCATTCTGAGAGGTAGCACTTGGCCATGAACCATTGTTACTGAAAGAAGTAGTCCAAGCTGCACTGATGGAATTGGTCAAAAGCAAGGCTCGGGGACTGATGTGATACCAAGTGAAACACTTCAACAAGATGGCGATACACTGGAAGCACTTACTGGAACTTTTGAAGAAACTACTTGACCAATTGGCTGGAAGAGATTCATAAATGTATCATTGGTGGGTGACTCAACAAAAGTGGTATTTTCAAATATTATCATTAGCCTGGTACAATATTTTTTCTGATGATCATTTTAAATGTTTTAACTGTACATTGACACGGATCTGTCATAATTCAAGGAGGATTTGGAAAAGAACATGGAATGAGGTGAAATCATTACTGACTTCAGAGATGGATCTTAACTGAAATCAGAGAAAACCAGAAAGTGATTACTTGAGTTTCAAGGACTATGCAATGATATTTGACTCTGTGGACCATAAACCATAGGCAAGCATTGTCTTAATTGTGCTTCTCTGGAATCTGTACATAAAGCAAAACAAAAGGCTACATGGGTGAAAAATCAGGAAAAGTTATTTATTTTCACCATACTTATTCAAATTACTTGCTAAGCAAATAGTTTGAGAAAGTATGCTATAGGAAATAGAATGTTGCATCTGATTTGGAGGAAGGTTTATGTAATACCTACAATATGCAGAGGACACAGCTTTGCTTGCTGAAAGCAAGGAGGACTTGAAGCACTTTCTTATGAAAATCACAGATGGCGGTTATAGTGGATTGCAAATCAATGTAAAGAAAACCCAAATCTTCACCACCACAACAATGAGTGAAGTGATAAACAAGGAACGGATTAAAGTTGTCAAAGATTCCAATGTATTTGGAATTCAGCTCTCATGGAAGCAGTAGTGAAGAATTCAAAAGATATTGGGTTGAGCAAATCTGCTGTACAGGACCTCTTTACAGTGTTAGAAAGCAAAGATGTCACTTTGAGGGATGGAGTGTGCCTGAGTCAAGCCATGCATTTTTAATCTTTTCATTTACAGGAGACAATAGCGGATGTGATGCATTTAAATTACAATGCTTTAAAAACATATGGAAATTGTAAGGAAAGCAAGAGGAATGGCTACGTTCATTGTCAAAATGGATCTTGCGAAGTCCATCATGAAGTACAATGCTCTCTGTGATTGGATTTTATCTAACCTTCTTAAAGGAAATCTGTCAATACAAATATTACTCAGTTTTATGCACCAACCACAAAAGCTAGTGATGAGGAAATGGAAGTATTCCACCAACAGCGTCAGTGAGAAATTGGTCAAACATGCAATCGAGATGCATTAATCGAAAGAATCAGTGGTTGGAAAATATGGACGCAATGACAGAAATCAAGCTGCAGATTGTAGGATAGAATTTTGGAAAAACCATGACCTGTGACTAGCAAATACCTGTTTTCAACAACACGAAAGGGGGCCGTACACATGGATTTCCCCTAATGGAATACATAGATATCAAATCGACTATGTCTGGAGGTGGATATAATGGAGAAGCTCAGAATCAGCAGCTAAACTAGACAACGGGCTGCCTGTAGCCCAGAGCATCAATTGCTCCTACACAAGTTCAGGATAAAACGGAAGAAACTGAAAACAAGTCCACAGGAGTCAAAATATGAGTTTGAGTCTATCACACCTGAATTTCAAGAACAGATATGACCCCTTGAACACTAATGACAGAAGACCTGAGGAGTTGTAGGAGGACATAAGGACCATCATTCATGAAGAAAGCAACAGATCATTAAAAAGAAAAGATCAAAGTAGATGTCAGAAGAGACTCTGAAATTTGCTATTAATCAGAGAATAGCTAAAGTAATGTAAGAAAGGATGAAGTCAAGGAGATGAACAGAAAATTTCAAAGGCTAGCTCAGGACAATAAAGCCAAATATTTTGAAGAAGTGTTCAAGAATCTAGATTTAGAAAAGTAAAAGTGTCAGACATGTTCGGCAGATCTGATACTGAAAGAACTCAAGAAAAAATTCAAGCCTCAAACTTCAAGTTTGCAAGATTATATAAGCAAAATATTGAATGATGCAGGAAGCATCAAGGGACTATGGAAAGAATAGAGTCCCTGTACCAAAAAGCACTAGTTGTCAGTCCACCATTTCAGGAGGGAGCAGATCAGCAAGCACCAGTGGTGCTGAAGGAAGAAGTTCAAGCTGCACTGAGTGCATTAGCCAAAAATAAGACAAATCCCCCCCCCCCCCATTGACTGAATACCCAGTGAAATGTTTCAGAAGGCTGAAGAAGCACTGGAAGCATTCACTCTCTATGCCAAGGAATTTAGAAGACAGCTACCTGGCCCAGTGACTGGAAGAGATGCATATTTAATGCCCTTTCCGAAGAAAGGTGACCCAACAGAATGCTCAAACTATAAAACATTATCAATGAATTTACACAAGTAAAATTTTACCTACGATCTTCCATCAACATTTACAGGCACATTGCCAGGGAACTGCCAGAAGTTCAGGCTGATTCAGAAGAAGGTTTGGAACAAGGGATATTATTGCTAATGTCAAATCAATCTTGGCTCTCGGAAGAGAATACCAGAAAGATGTTTACTTGTGTTTCATTGACTACACAAAGGCTTCCATCTGTGTGGACCATAAGAAACCATGAGTAACCATGAGAAGAACAGGATTTCCGGAACACTTCATTGTGCTAATTCGGAACAAGTACATGATTCAAGAGGCAGTTGTGTGAACAGAGCAAGGGAAGGGAACCTTGCACGTTTTTAAATCAGAAAGCGGTGCATCAGGGTTGTGTCGTCACACCATCCTTGTCCGATCCATATGCTCCGTAATTCACTAGAGAAGCCGGCTTCTATGAAGAAGAGTGTGGCATCAGGTCTGGAGGATGGCTTATGCAAACATGCCAGGTGCAGATGGCACAGCCTTGCTTGATGAAACTGAGGAGGACGTGAAGCCCTTGCTGCTGAAAACCAAGGACTTAAGTCTTTGGAATGGATTAGAACTCAATATCAGGAAGACCAAAATCTGCACACCTGGAGAAGTGGGTCCCATCATGAAAAATTAAGAGAAAGGTTGAAGTTGTCAAGGATTTTGGCTTACTCAGAACCACAATCAGTGCTCACAGCATCAGCAGTCAGGAGAACAAAGAATATATTGCATTAGGTTAACCTGCACAAGACCTCTAAAGTGTTGAAAAACAAGCATGTTACCTTGCGGACCATGGTGTCCCTGACCCAAGCCATGGCATTCTGCATTGCATCATATGCATGTGAAAGTTGGACATTGAATAAGGAGGGCCTTGGAAGAATAGATGCCTTTGAATTGTGCTGGAGAAGAATATTAAAAGTCCTGTGGACTTCTAAAATGACAAACCGCTCTGTATTGAAAGTCAGAGTAAGGCCAGAGTTCTCCTTAGAGGCAAGGATGGCAAGACTTCATCATTCATACTTTGGTCTCAGTGTCAGGAGAAATCAGTTTCTGGAGAGGGACTTTGTATTTGGTGAAGTCGAGGACAGAGATAGGAAGGCCCTCAACTAGATGGACTGCATCAGTGGGCTCATGGGTAGGAACAATTGTGCAGATGGCACAGGACCATGCAGTGTTTCGTTCTGTCGTTCAGAGTCACACTGGCTCAGAGACAACTTGATGGTGTCACACCACATCATAGCCTGCCAGAAGAAAATATGAATATCCCTTGGAGTAAGTGAGGATTGGGGAACTCAATCGCATATGCCTTGGATAATAACAATAGATTGATAGGAATTTGATTCTGTTCATATTAGTCATATTTCTAATTCATGTGAGCTGAAGAGCACACATATTTATCATGTGTAGAACTTGTCAAGTTCCAAGTGTACAATGCTACACATATTATTAACATTTATTTTCAAACCTTTCAATTCATTCATTAGAATCAAACTCAAAACATCAAATAAAATTAAAAATAAGGGAATAAGCAATAACATTTATTGAATTTTTGGAGTATACTTAATTCTAGCCTCAATCTAAGAACAATTAGATCTTAGGGCATGACCCAGTTCAATGTTTTACCATATGAAGAGATCATGCAAGGTATGGATGCTAAATAAAAGTATTGTGAAGAAACTAGATGGTATCCAGCTATCAGAAACACCAGTGCTTGGGGTATTAAAAGCTTGTTTTCAAACAAGCAGCCTTCTAAGTGAGGGATAAAGGAAGTCTGCATGGAAGAAGCACAACAGCTTGTGTGACCCAAGGATTGCAAACAACACAATCTGAATCTAAAGGAGGAAATGGCATCAGAGCTTAAATTGCGATCACCTGCTATGCAGAAGACGATGGGTGAAAGAGGAACCCTGGTGGTGTAGTGGTTCTGTAACGGACTTCAGTAGTTGGCAGTTTGAAAACACCAGCAGCTCCTCTGGAGGAAGACTGGGGCTTCTACTTATGTAAACAGTTACAGTCATTGGAAACCCACAGGGGTCACTATGGGCCAGCAATTCATGCCAATTTCATGGTAATAATTTATCTAGGGTATTTTTTCCTCCTACTTTTGCTTTGCTTTTAAGCTATAAATTCATAGGTAAATACTTTAGGATATTTTGTTTTATTATCATACAACCTTTTCAAAAAGTATTAATACCCTCATTTTATAGATGAAGAGACAGAAATATGAGTACAGAGTAACCATATTATTTGTCCAGAATCACAAAGCAGGTCACTGGGCAAGGCTGAGATAGAAGAGTATACCATTACAACTTGGACACCTACCTTCTATACACTATACAAGGGGGTAGCTCCCCCAAAACAGTCTTTTTCAATGCTATGTATTTTATTTTTTTTACAAAACAACCTTTATTACCTTCAAAGTACTATCCATTACACTTAACACATTTGTCAAATCTGCAATTTCATTCTTGGAAACATTTTTAAAACTCATCTGTTTGAGTGGTTGACAGCAACACCTCTCTCATTTTTTTATTCACCTCATACAAGCCATCCGATCACTATTCTTTCATGTCCCTCTTCATTGCTGGAAACAAAAAGAAGGTCACAGAGTGAGGGCAGGTGAGTCAGCAGTGTGGGACAACAGAGGCGTGGTGTTTTTTGCCCAAAACTGGTGCACTGAGATGGCCATAGGAGCAGGTACTCCTTTCAGAAACTCTAAATAGAAAGCAGGAGTAACAGTCTGACCTGGTGGAATGAACTCCAAATGCACTATCACCCTCACAACAAAAACAACACAAAAGGAGCATTGTCTTGATGTTTGATTTCACTTGACGAGCTTATTCTTGGGCAAGGTGATGATGGTGTCTTTGACTGTCCTGACTGCTGTTTGCTTGTGGGGTCACAAGAACAGTACCATGTCTCATCAGCAGTAATGACCCTGGGGAAAAAGTCTGGTCACTTAGGAGCTGTTCTTCAAACAAGGCATGTTTCTGCTGTACGGTCTTTATCTGGGCCAGGCAGAACTCTAAGCACAAATTTCACAACAACACTTCTCATTCCCAAATCTTCCATTAAACTTTCCTGAGTCGAGCTTGAAGACAGCCCAGATAACTTCCCCATCACTTCAATGGTCCATCGTCCGTCTTTGAGCAGAAGTGCACACATTTTGTCGGCATTTTCGTCCATTCAGAGAGTTGACGGAAGTCCAGAATGAAATTTGTAATCAATAAACATTTCACCTTTTTGAAATGAGACAACCACTGTACACTTGACTTTCCCCCATAACACTGTCCTTGTAAGCTGTGTTCAACACCACATTTCTGCGGCATATTCCCAAAGCAGGAAACAAAATTTCACAGCTGCACACTGTTCTCTTAAATCAGCCATCACCCAAAAAAAAGAAAAGAAAAAAAAAAGGAGTGGGGGGAAGGACTGGAGCGAAACTACTTTTACGAAAAAATTCACTGTGACCAGAGAGAACCTTCTCAGGCGATGTCACTGGGTGCACCGACTCAGAGCGAGTTGCTCAGTGCTACTACAAAAGCTCCACCGGGCAGAGATTTTTTTCAATTTGGGGGAGGGGTACCCACTTGAATCTAACTCTTGATGATTGTCAGTTGCTAGAGATAATATTTATAATCATAATATTTTATATATGCTCTTAGAAGTAAGGCCATTGTGGCATCGGTTGTGATCCTGTTTCCCAGCTATTTCCACTTTGGAAGGACCAGGGTGCCTGCTATCTCTTTAGTCACCATTAGATGGCAATCATGTTCTAATCATGAGAACAGAAAGCCTCTCAGACAGTTGTAGTCAGCTTCATGGCTTACAAAGGATTTCAAATATGTTATCTCATCAAATTATCACAATAACACTCTGAAATAGGTGTTAATATATCCCAAGTACAGTGGAGGAAGCAAATACTCTGGTTCAAAAAATTTACCCAAGTTCACATAGCCAATCTAAACTGAGATCTTTACACAAAGTAACGGATTATTTTCATTGTAGTTCCATAGGCTTCATTGCTTGATATTATATATATAATTCTAATATGTTTGGCTATTTATTTCCCAAGGACACCAAAAATCACAGAAAACTTTTGAAGCGGGAAGCGAGGCGTGGCTGTGAGCAGCCACAAGCACTGTGATGGAAAAAGAATTGTGAATCCAAAGCAAAGGGAAAGGCAGAAAGCTGTGAACAACAGACCCAAAAACGAATCACACAGTGGGGCAGCGCGGGGTCAGCTAATGTAGGAATCATCAAGTTTATCCAAATCAATGGGCTATGATGTATTACCAACAGTAATGTATGCATATTGTTTCATTTCTTCTTGATATTATTATTGTTCTGAGTCATCAAGTAAAATTATTGCATTCAGCGAAAAACCAAGAACAAAATTCACTGCCATTGAGTCAAGTCTGACTCATGGCAACCCATAAGAGCAAGGTAGAAATGCCACTGTGGGTTTCTGAGACTGTAACTCTTTCCCGAGTAGAAAGCTTCATCTTTCTCCTTGGAAGCAGCTGATGGTTTCGAACTGCTGACCTTGTAGTTAAGTAGCCCAACTCATAACCACTTGGCCACCAGGGCTCCTATATATAGCATATGCTAACAATACTAGAAGCTATTTGAGGACTTTGAAAACATAGCTATCGCAATTATTTTTGTTCCTTAATATGTTAAACAGAGGGAAAACACACACACACACACACATACATTGTAGCTCCACAGAATGTTTAACTATCCAAAGAGTAATATTATTAAATGTTCTATATTATAACCCCTTGAGTATTCTGGTCAATACTTTAAAAATCATTTTATTGCGGTCTCATACAAGTCTCATCACAATCCATACATCTCTCCATTGTGTCAAGCACATTTGTACATCTGCTGCCATCATCATCTTCAATACATTTCTTTCTACTTGAGTCCTTGATATCAGCTCCTCATTCTTTTTTCTCTCCCTCACTTCCTCATGAACCCTTGATCATTTAGAAATGATTATTTTTTCATGTCTTACACTGACCCTTGTCTCCCTTCACCCATGTTTCTGTTGTCTGGGCCACTGGGAGGGAGTTATATGTAAATCATTATGATCGGTTTCCTCTTTCTCCCCCCACCATCCCCCAACCCTCCTAATATTGTTACTCTCAATATCGGTCCTGAGGGGTTTATCTGTCCTGAATTCTCTGAGTTTCCAGCTCTTATGTGTACTCATGTCCATGCTCTGGTCCAGCTGAATTTGTAAGGTAGAAGTGGGGTCATGATAGTGGGGATGGGGTGGGAAGAAGCATTAAAGAACCAGAGGAAAGTTGTGTGTTTCAGTGGTATGATACTGCACCCTGACTGGCCTGTCTCCTTGTGACCATTCTGTAAGAGGATGTCAATTGTCTGCGGATGGGCTTTGGATTTCCACTGAACTCTCCCCGTCATTCACATAGAGATTATTTTTGGCTCTGGGTCTTTGATGCCTGATACCTGATCCCATCAACACTTTGCAATCACACAGGCTGGTGTGCTTATGGCTGCTTGTTCATCTTCAAGCCTTTAAGATCCCAGATGTTATAACTTTTGATAGTCAGGAACCAGCAGCTTTCTTCATCACATTTGCTTACGCACTCATTTTGTCTTCAGTTATCATTCCGGGAAGCTGAGCATCATGGAATGACAGGTTATTAGAATAAAATGTTCTTCAGTTGAGGGAGTACCTGAGTAAAGGCCCAATGTCTGTCTGCTACCTTAATATTAAACCTATAAATATATGTACATAGATCTATTTCCATATCATTATATAAAATATATTTACATATGTCCATACCTGAAGATAGAACTCTATAAATGCCCTTTGCCTCCCAGTTCTTTCCTCCATTTTCTTTTACTGCCCTCTTGTCCTTCAATCATGTTTGTCCTTCATTCAGGTTTCAGTAATTCCTCTTAGTTGATGAAGTCCTACCAGGTATCCTATGCCCTCCTCACCATCGATTTTGGATCTCTTGTTCTCTTGTCCTTGGGTTTATTAACACCCACTTCCTCTCCTCTGCCTGTCCCTCTAAAACTTTTTAATGAAGCTTTGTACTTTTTTCAGAGGTTTGTTCCTCCAAGATCTTATAAATTACTGAGGAGGCCTAAGGAGAACTATATGAAAAATTTGCTAATTATCAGCCTTGCAAAGTTCTCTAAGGAAAAAAAGACCCCAAATTCAAATGTATTTCATGGAAACCCTTTATTAAGTCTTAAAGGGGATAAAGACAAAGTCTTCCACGAGGCCATCAGCACGAGGCCTCAGTCGTGTGCAAAGCATTCATCGTCAACAGGTTAATCATGAGGAAAACAAGGGAAGGCTTGCGCTCGCAAGTGGCGCCAGATCATTTCATCACCGGAACCAGAAAGAGAGCACAGCAGGGCCACTGCCCCGTCTCAGATGAGACAAGTCTACAGGACTGCTTCTGGGGCTGTCCAGTCACCTTGGTCAGGATTTGACTCCTGTTGGTGCTTCTCTGGGACCCCAGTTCCTTCAAGGACTCCCAAGGTAAGTCCCTGAGAGTGATTCTGCCGCACTTGGGGGACAGGCTAGGGATGTCATAGTAATCGTCTTATGAGCACACCCTGCTTGTTATATTGCTGATTGAAGGCAAGAGTCTGCTTGGCAGTGAGCGGTTATTGTTAGATGCCATGGAGTCATTTCTGACTCATGCATCCCAATGTGCAACAGGGAGAAACACCACCCTGTCCTATCCATCCTCAAAATTGTTCTTATGCTGAGCTCATTTTTGCCCTTACTGTCTTAGTCTATCTTGTCCAGGGCCATCGTCTTTTTGGCTGCCCTTCTATTTTACCAAGTCTCACCATCTGTGCTAGGCCAGTTTGATTAGAGAAACAAATCAGTGATTTTATATATATATATATATATATGAGATAGCTTTATATCAAGGAATTTTAATATTAGAAAAACAACTCAGCCCAGTCCAACTCACGTCCATAAGTACCACACTAGTCCATAAGTCCCTCTTCAGACTTCTGCAGCCACAAATCTTGATGTGAGTGCAGGAATATCGCAGGCCAGTGGGCGCAAAGTCTTGCGGGTCTCTAGGACTCTGCTTGCCATCAGGGTCAGTCAGCAGGAAGGTGAAGTCAGAGAGTATGTGTATGCGTGTGGGGGGGAGGGGTGTTTCCCAGAGGCCGCCTTATGAGAATTCCATGCCTACAAGTAGGCACCAGCAGGCTGTGATCTGATTGATAGGCGAGACTCCACCTCTACAATTTTATGCATCAAGTTGACATGAACTTATGCAATTACCAAGAGGTTCACAACCACAACGGTGCTCTCAGGACTCCTTTTAGATAAGGTATAGAGATCACAGTATTGCTTAAAGACAAGGCGATGCAATGATCACAGACCTCTATTTTCAGGGTAGAGCTTTGCGTATTTGTAATGATTCTTTTGGTCTCTTTCTTGGGCTTTTACTTGACTAATTCATTAATTTATCAATTGAATGTTTGAGTGGTCCGATGCTTATATTTCTCATTGTTTAAAAATATCAAAATCACTATTAAAGGCAGTGACATTCAACTACAAAATAGTGACATTCAAGTGGATGCAGTAATCACAACATTCTGTTATTTAAATGACAGAAGAAACATGTGCTCACTAGAAGAGACTTTCAGGTTCAAGCAAAGCCCCTTCTGATTTGTTCCCATGAATATTCAGAAATTTTGTCCTGTTCAAGGGCACACAGCTATTTGGTAGCAGAGTCAGACCTCTTAATAAGAAGTTTAGAAGGTCTATTTAGTAAGTAAACACAATGGAAATTAATTAATTATTTTTTTCCAATTATAGTTGCCAAGTGGATAAATTCATTAGTATTTGCTGATTTGAAAGTGCCCCTGGCAATTTTTTGCCTTTCAGACTTTGCCATACTTCAAAAGGATTGCTTTAGCTTCAAAGAGGGCATTTGGATGGAGGAGTGTTTGAAATCTAATCAACTATAGCTGAGAAATGTTTACACATTCTGACCTAATTTAATATTAAATGACAACCATTTTAATGAAGTCATAGGACTTACTTGTAACCTGCTATTTCTTGTAGCTTTTCCTTCTGTCACAAGCTCTGTGCTACTGCACAAAAGGGCAGTCAGTGGCCCAAGTTCATTATGGGACACAGTCAAAGGAAAAGATTTCTTTCATTCAGCATGGTTTTTCTGGAGCAATTAGCAACAAAATATGTGTCTCAATATAAAATTTCATGGCCTCTTACAATTATGTAGTGACATCTCCATCCAATTGCTTGAATAATGCCAGCAACATCAGCTGTCACCATCAAAATGAACAAGTAATGAAGAAAGCAAATGCTGGACTTTCTTCTGACAGAATCGAATATTTATGCACTTAAAATTGTTCACCAACAAGAAAAATAACCACTGACATGAAACATCATTTTCTATGGTGTCTTCGGCAAAAAAATAAAGAAATAATAACAAACATTCACATGATTACAAGAAATTAAGTTGTAATTGTACATACTAAAACAATTGCAGAGTTCCCATCCTTTAGGCTGTCCTGTTTTAACAGCATCCTTTTGTCAGGTGATATTAAGATTTACTACGGATGGTGGTGAGGTACAACCCATCTTGATTGAGCTCCGGTTGGTGTTTCAAGGGGGAAGAATAAGGCAGAATGTGAGCTGAGGCGTAAGGCAGATCTTTCAATTTAGGACTTGAGTAGCATTGAGTGAATGTCATAAAGGAACGAGCCTTGGCCGTGCAATGACCAGGCGCTTGAATGCTAACCAAATACTAGCTAAATGCCACTCCAAAGCCAATAATAAAAAACCCAACTCGCTACCACCTAGTTGACGTCTATGCACAGTGGCCGTGTAGGTCAGGGTTGAACTGCTTCTGTGGGTTTCTGAGACTGTCACTCTGTACAGGAGGCTTTGTCTTTCTGCCTTGAACCACCAAGTGATTCCTAACTGCCGACTTAGCAGATCACAGTGCAGTGCGTACTCACTATTCTACCAGCCATTCCATGGGAGGCAACCAAACCAAACCAACAACAACAACTCATGGTCTGAGCTCAGAAAAGATTAGAGCCTAGGCACCCCTACGAGACAGTTAGCTCTATACTGTCCTGTGGAGTCACTTCGAGGTAGAACTTGCTCAATAGCATGGAGCCACCACGCAGGCTCACTCTTGATCCATTCCATCTCATAGCAAAAAAAAAAAGACAAGATAGAAATGGCCCTTGTGCGTCTCCAAAACTGTAAATCTTCATGAAGGTAGAAAACCTCTTTCCCCATACCAGAGATACTAGATTGTTGTTGTCCGATAGCATCGTGAGTTCGAATTTTCATTACTGTCTGAGGTGACATAATAGCATTAGCAAGTTTCTAACAGTGGTCACCTCAGCCTTTGTGAAGGCCAGCCTTTTTTTCTTTCTTTCTTTCTTTTTGCATGGTGATCTTTCCTTTGGTATTATTTCATGGCATACCTACTGCACAACAGAATTTAAGAATCTGGGGTAACACATCTAAGTAATATAACACACATAGTAAAAAACCGAGATCAGAATTTGTAGTTAATATCTCACTCCAAAACTAAGAGCTACCCAGATTATACCAAGAATGTAGATTTCCCCTTAAACTCCAATGGACTCACACTCACAGCCACTCTCTTGTAAAGAGTGGGGATCTCAGGGCTCTAAAGCTCTATTTATAGAAAGGAGCCAAAGCCTCATCTTTTTCACACTAAGTGGCTCGTGAGTTTGAACTGTTTACCTCATGGTCAACAACTGAATTTATAACTCTCTGAAACCAGCAGTGCCCCTTCCAGGGCATAGATATGATCCCCCAATTTGAAAACACCACAGAACTAGAGAGAGTGTTTAATTTCTTAATTTTTGTTTTGTCTTTAGGCAGCTTTCTTTGCTTGGGTTTCATATGGCTAATCTGAAAAAAGGTCTAATTAGGAAAGAAATCCCTCTCTGATTAAAATATTTGAGAACGTTGTCTAAATTCAATCCCACCAGTGACAGTTTGTTGGAACAATGTCCAGAATAATGGGTTAAGTGAATGGACCATTGTAAGTTGCCCATAGTTGAAGATGATGACATAGACACCCTTTTTTTATTTGCTCCTAGTGAAATTTTGGCTGCTTTTCAAGTGCCCGTCATATGCTCTGAAAGATGTGATTTTTTCGTGGATCTTGGCACCAATAGTCAATTTTGGCCTGTGACCCTATTTACAGAAAAACAAAGCACTGCCTGTCTTTTTCACTATCATTCTTGTGTGAGTCACGGTATGGATCCGTCCCGTTAGGGATCTTCATTTTCACTGACCCTCTCCTTAACTGAGCATTTATGGTCCCATTTTATGCTCCCTCAGGATGACATGTTCAAAGTACATGTGATGCAGGCTCAACCTTTTCCAATATAAAGAGCATCCTGGCTGCAGGTCTTCCAACATGGGTTATCCATTCTTCTGACAGCTCGTGCTGTGCTTGCTATTCTTCATCAGCACCAGCATTCAAGGAGCCTGGTGGCCTTGTCTAGTACGCACTGGAAGGCATTCTAATTCATGAGCCTCTCTGCGGGAGAGTGCGGTGGCTGTCTGAACCCTTCCAGATGGCAGCCGTATAAACTGATACAGGGTTGCTTTGAGTCAGAATCAAGCATACCGCAGGGCTTTTTTTTTTTGGTGAGTGCTGGGAGCTTAAGGGGAGTGGTTCAATACCTTCATTCAACATTGAAAAGTCCTCAGATCTTTTTTTTATCTTCCTTATTTCTTGCCCAGTTTTCCATATATAGGAGGTGATTGAAAACGAATAGACCTACCCCTTACCTACAACATTCATATATCAGAAAAAGATTAAAATACACATTTAATGAGAAATAGGTAGACATATTTTAGAGAACATGGAAATAAAGGTCTTATTAATTCTATCAGATAGTTTTTTTTACATAATGATTCTGGTGTTTGTGCATTAAGATTATTTCACATTTTAGTTTCTCTGCTATTAATGTGTTCGAGGGACAATGTCGGAAGGAACACAGAAAGCGCTGTGGGGAAGGTGCTGGGCTGATAATCAGGAGCTGTTCTATGAAGTGATGAGGCTGTTTGCTCCCACAAAGATATACAGTCTGGGGACCCTGATCTAGGGTTGCTATGGGTGGGCAGCTACTTGATAGCAGGAGGTTGTTGGTTATTGCCTTAACTTGGTAAGTAAAGAATCCTTTATTAATAAGTGATGCATAATAATAGAAAAAATTATTACTGTGTCGTGGTGTCTTACAGAGACAAGCTTACAATTTGGATCCCATTTCTTCTTTTTAGGAGTTGGAATCAACTCAGGGCCATAGGCTTGGTGTGGTTTGGAATGCAGGTCTTCTAGCGATGCACCCTAGGTTGTTTGGCAGCATAGAAAAACATTTGTTAAAGGGATATAATGATTGTGTCTTTCCATCAATAGTTTCACATATATGTGTGTTTACATACATAGATACACTCAACCACACACAAACACACACACATATATATGCATCTATACATCTGTGAGCTGCTAATTGCAAGGTCAGCAGTTTGAAACCACCAGCCACTATGAGGGAGAAAGAAGAGCTTTTCTACTCCAGTAAAGCCTTGCAGACTTAGACATTCACAGGGGCAGTCCTACCATGCCCCACAGGGTTGCTTTGAGTTGGCACACACACACACACATACACGGCAAGAGAGAGTGGAATGTGAGGAAGATATAGAGATAAATATTAACTAGAATATCTTTGAGTTCATAATCTCTTCATGATATAATGCAGAATAACACCCAATTCTGGTTCAGTAGACTTAATAGAATCATATTTGCTTTGAAATTGTCTTGTTTTAAAGGTAAAAAACATTTTCTTCAATATAGCACTTGATTCATCATTAATATAATTCTACAGAATGTACATCAATTATATTTTACTATTTTATACCTACCCATATATTAGCATATTTTAGTCTTAGCTGTAACTTCTATGATCTTCACTATTCCAAGATAAAAAATATACCTCTATTGGGAGAATACATTTCTATTGTTAAGAAACACATTATTATCTCTAATTATATATTTCATCCCTCTATGATTCTAGGAGAGTCCTACTTCAGTTCTACTTTGAAATATTAATTCTCAAGCCCATATCTCCAGTACCACCATCTCTCCTGATTGAAAGATATGTGCATTTAGCTCCCATCAGCAATTTCATGTGATATCACTTAATATACTTCAGACCTAATAGATCCCAAATTAACCTTGTACTTCTGACTCTTCATTTACTCTTGTCTGAGTATGTCTTTCCTTAGTGAATGACTTTGATATCCGTGCAGATTGTAAAGTAGCTTTAATTGATTGTAATTCTCAGCTATTCTTCACTCTTCACACTTTTCTTCACAATTCCCTTGTCATCCTTTAGTAATATAGCCTCATTTTCCCTCTAGTTCACTGGATGTGGCCCAGTTGATACGGTACAGCTCCTTCTCTGGGTCTAATGCCCAATTGTACTTTCTCATTTTGTTTTGTTTTGCTTAGCTTTGTTTTGTTAGTGTCCAACTTGATGCAAAAAGCAAGGCCTTTCCAGCTTTTTGCCCATGAATTTAGCCCACCAATTGTTACCTGTACCTTAAACTGTTAGGATCAATGCTTAGGACTGTTCAGATGTGAAATCATGAGGTGTAATCACCTGGTGGAGACCTTGTGCCTCTGCTGAGGAGGCCTTGGGCTTCTAATGGAAAGGTTGGCATTTCAGTCCCACCATATGGAGGAGGCTGTGTGTTGCTGTGAAGATTTACACCCTCAGAATCCCTACCGTGTGTCCCTAGGAGTCAGAATTGCCTTTATGGCAATGGGTTTGGAAGAACATAGCAGTAACATGATCAGAAGTGAGCAAAGACGGAGAATTCATGAGCTTTTTCTTTTTAAACTTTTCTCAGATTTCTGTATCTAGCTACTTTCATCACAATCTGGCCCGATTTGCCCTCTTTCTGTCTGTAATTCATGCTAAGCAGATCTGCAGTCTGATACCAGGGTTGACTGTCAATTGACTTACCAGATCAGCATCTGAATTGGTTAACAGCATTTTCAAACAAAATCAGGCCCCTCCATGAGAACCTTAAAGCAGCTGCTTGTGAGTGAACTTATCTATTCTTTTCTCATACATTTATTGAAGCATTCATATGTGCAATTAAGGGTAATGGTAAAT
This sequence comes from Tenrec ecaudatus, assembly GCF_050624435.1. Lineage (NCBI taxonomy): Eukaryota > Metazoa > Chordata > Mammalia > Afrosoricida > Tenrecidae > Tenrec > Tenrec ecaudatus. The sequence continues at coordinate 132,219,554 of NC_134532.1, read as the reverse complement.
GATAAGAACTAACAATGTTAGATTCTTTATATGTGAGACAAAGGGAGGGTTTTGTGGGTTGAAGTAGGCAGGATAGGCTTTAGGAGAGACTGAACTACATTGAAATGAAATGTATTTTTTCAACGAGTAAAGACTGAAGAAGGAAGCATTCCATGAACAGGGATACAATAGACAGAAAAACATTGAACAAAGAAATATTAAATATTGTTTTGAAACCCCAAAGAGGTAAGATTACTCTCTTAAAAGCAAAGATTCCTTAGCAATTATACATGTAAGTTTTAAGTGTAAACATTTTTACATATAATACTAATAGAATTCATCTTACGTGTTTTGTAATGACTGAGTGTAACAACTGTGGGTTTTGTCCCTGACTTGTCAAGAAAGGGCAGTTAATGGGCTTGGCTGTGAAACAACCCACTGAAGGATTCAGTCTACCTACAAGTACTGCAGAATTTGGCCAAGATCAAGTGTAGGAAAAGGAATTGGCGATCATTTTTGAAAACCCAGTCATTAAAAATCCCATGAACATAGTTCTACTCAGAATTGACTCAATGGCATCTGAGGTAGATGCATAAATATTTGATGTGATTAACATGAAACCAGCCTGATTCTTGTTTATGACGCTGTTGCTATGGAACAGTGACATCTTCACATAATGATCAATAAGGGTCGACAAGCCTATGATGCAGGTCTGGACAGTACACTCAGTGACAATCATGAACCACAACAAGGCATGCTTTTCAGAAATAATCTGAATTTCTGTTTCATGAAGTCTACCACATGTCTTCATGTCAGCAACTAAAAACACCTATTAATTGTTTTATTTAAGTGTTCTAAAGAACACTCTTTGGAACAGAATATAAAATATCTGCCAAAAACAAAAATAAAATTCAAGTGCGGATATTGAAAACAAGTCTCAAATCTTTATCAGTGCTTATAAAAATTGAGCACTACTTTTTGTGTGTGCCTCTATTAGCCACATTTGTATTCATAATTTATACTGTATTTGTAACACAGACCGTCTTTCTGAGGTAAGTCAAATAGTTCTTTAAATTCTTTCAATAACCAACATTGGGGAATTAAAATAAAACATTATCAAAGGACAATAACAAAGAGCATATACTTTTAGAAGATAAGGGAAATTTCAATAGGTTATAAAGTATCTGTATATTTGAGGAAATTCAAGTACACAAAAGTAAAATGACTTATTCAGTACCACATAATTAGTGATGATTGAAACAAATAGAGTGAAAAGACTTTCAAAATCTTTTAAGAAATGTATTTTACCAAATGTCATGAATACCAAATACCATGGTTTCAATTACAAATCATAGCAACCCTGTTTAATGAATAATATAGATTAACCTATAAATTGTCACTGCCATCGAGTCTGCGACAACTCATGCAGACCCTATAGTCGAACTGCCCTTGAGGGTTTCTGACACTGTAGCTCTTTGTAGGAGTAGAAAGCCCCATCTGCCTTCCCTGGAGTCATTAGTAGTTTTGAAGTGCTGACCTGTGGCTCACAGGCTACCATGTAGCCATCACACCACCAGGGTTCCTCTAAATTAATCATAGTTCTGGTTTAAAACCATTAGGAGAAATAAATCTGGTTTTGAGTGTGTGTTTTGTTTGTTTTTGAAAGGGTAGCACAGAAGGACCTTGTATTATATTAGAGTTACAGTTGTAACTCTTGATAGACACGCATACACATATGTACAACTATTTTATTGGACATCATTAAATAGACAGTAAAAAGACTATCCTTTAACAAAATTTAAACGTTTTAAACAAGGTTATTTCAAAGCTCTGATTTTGAGAGCATGCACATGTACTCATGATCAAATGTAGAGTTGAGCTTCCAAGAGTAGTTTAAATTTGATTTTAATGATATTCAGTACTAGATATTTATATGTGCTAATTTTGAGCTGAGAGGCATGATGAGATTTTTGTTATTCTAGAATAAAGTGAACTATACTCTTAGATGATTAGAATGCAATGTTAATCACCCCCATCTTGCAATCTCATTTTTATTACAGCCACCAGGAACAGAACCTCATTTCTGTAAGAGGCATACCTGCGGTTTTGTTTTATTAGGCAGATCTTTTCGTACTGACTGAGTCTGACACGCTTTCTTCAAGTAGCATGCCCATAGGTTCTAAATGCGACAAGTGTTATAGATGGATTGCTAATGGAATTTTAATTTTTCCTTTTATATTTTTATATTTTCAACTCCTCAGGAGATGAATATATTTGCTAGGAATACAAAAGTTAACAAAGCCTATTATGCTAAATATAGAATTTTTATTAAGTATAATTTCAGTGTGTAATTTATTTTTTATATATTCTTTCTATGTTTCTCTTCTCTGCACCCCCTCTCTTTTCAAAAGCAACAACAAAGAGAAGGCTTCAGCCTTGTTCAAGAGTCACAGAATTGTATTTTAAAAATGCACTTATTTAGATGTAAGAAAAAATTAAGTAAATAATAAGACGTCAAAATATCAAAATGATATCTGCAACGAAGCTCTTTGATTATGATGAGCCACGCCTGCCACCATAGAATGTGTCTACCAGAACAATTTTATAGCACACGTCTCACATCTCTTAATAGGAATGATTTCTTATTTATCTATAAACACAAGACCTCACCTTAGGTTTTTAAATTTATTCTCACAAAATTGGCAGCCTTTTAGTGATAAGTGTCGCATTGGTTATTAGCATAGAAACATCATCTGTACTATGCAGATGCAGTTTAACTTAGAATTTACAAAATTGAACAAAGATCAGGTATGATTACATTTTTCCAATAATTTAAAACCTATCAAATATTGTCTAGTTCATGAAAATGTTATAATGGACAATAGGATCACAACATTTACAATCCTGTGGCTATTGAAGAATATTAAATTCTTGGATAAATATATTTTTAGAAACATTTATAAAGTAGTGACTTTTGTGATGAAATAGTACATCCAATTGAGCTATTTCTTTTTACTGTGTTTTTTTCTTTTTGCTTCATACATGAATGCAAATTGATGGACAGCTTTTTAAAAATAATCAAACCCATAGACTAATCACAAAGATATAAATGTGTTTCATTTTTTTAATGCAGACATAGTTGACTCATTAGTGTGTGTGTGTGTATGTGTGTGTGTGTGTGTGAGAGAGAGAGAGAGAGAGAGAGAGAGAGAGAGAGAGAGAGAGAGATGATTAATGGATGAAAACATGGATCCTATCAATGTTAGCTCTCATAAAAGGATCCACATATAGTTTGGTGATCCGTAAGAAGACTTGATGAAGACTCCCAAATAGTTATGGATTATGAAGCTTCTCCAACATATTTTATGAAAACCAAACAAATATGAGTTATGTTTACTTCTCTTCAGCCATATCATCTTGGAAGAAAGTGAATTCCACTTACCAGAGGTTTGCTGGAATAAAAACTATTGCACATATGGCTTTGGGTGAAGAAAAATATTGCTTTTATTTTCATTTACTCAATTACTTTAGAGAAATAAAAGTCACATAATATAAAAGTTGTATAGAACAAATCAACCTGTGGCATGAAGTTGATAATAAGTAAATTCTTGTCTTTTATTATTGTAAGTATATAATCCTCAAAAATATTAAGATGACCATTTAATCCATATACATTTTGTGGATTCTCCACTTCAAGGGCTTGAAGCACAGCTCCCATTCTGAGGTGTGCACTGCACATAATGTCCTCCTCCCAAAGGACACAGCATGGAAGGGACAGGATGTGAGGAACTTTACAGCAGCGAAACTTGGAAAACCCAATTTAATCAAGATAGTCAAGGTCAAAATCGACAATCATAACTCGTCTGAGAGTGTGTCCTTGATATTATATCAAGGCACTGTTTTGCCATGATCTTCCTTTTAAAACCCATTACACTAGTTTAATCCTTAGAAAAATAGACAAATTCCAATAAATGGAGTTTCCACAACATACCGGGCCTCTTCTCCTTAACACCGTTGAGGTCATTTGTGGTGGAGTGAACTTTCTTAATAGGGCTCTTCTATGCAAGTCTCTGTGGGTTCTGCTAAGTGTCTGGGTTAAATTATGCAAAGTGGGCATGTGTAACACTAATAGAGGGGATTCATCGGTTTTGTTAGCGGTGCCCTGGATATGGATATGAGCCATCATTGAAGCAAGAGCAAAGAGAGAAAACCCAGGGCCCTCAGAAGAGCACATCCCACATCTCTAAATGAAGTGGTAGAGGCCAAACCAGAAGCACCAGAGGCTTGGAAACAGAGACGATGGGAGGAGCAAGTGGAGCAGTGCCAAGATTGCAATGTGCGAGACAGAGCAACGGGTGAACTTCCTGCTCTAGTAAGAAAGAGACCTAGGGGCACATGACTGAGGGGCTGTGGACCAGAGAGAGCCTTGTTGTTTGAGGAGAGGTGCCGCTGTATAGCAATGGCTCAATCCTAACTGTTTACTCAGCTGACTTGTGATAACCTATTAGCTTCCCTAATCAACCGACACAGTTGTGCGTGTTGTTTGTGAGTTCTGCATGGCCACTGCAATGAATTATCACACTCACCAGAGAAGCCAGGTGCCGGGGAAGAGTGGTTGGTGTCAGGGTAGGTAAAGCGGCTGGAGCATAAAAACTTGTCTGATCTCGGCCTTTGGCAATCAGGATGCCATAGCAGATCAGAGACAGATCTCCATGCCATTTATTGCATCCTTAAAAAACAAGGAAAGCAATCTTCCTATATTTTTAAATACAGAACTTAAATATCTGCAAATCCAAACAAAACAAACAAAAACAAGGGAAATTATAAAATATCGCAGTCAAAAGGAGCATCCATGAGAGATGAAAAGTACATGTGATGTGGCATCTTTGATCGGATCCTGGGAAGAACAGGACACTCACCCAAACCCATAGCCATTGAGTTCTTTCCAACTCCTAACAACCCTGTAGGAAAGGGGCTCAAAAAGCCTCCTCTCTCTCCCTCCAGTTGATTTGAACCATTGACCTTATGGCTAGCAGCCACTATGTAACCCACCAGGCGACCAGGCCTCCTTAAGGACATGAGGCTGAAGGTAAAAAGTAAAGGAAGGAAATAAGCTATGACCTCTAGTTCAGCACACTATGCTAATGTGAGCGCATGCTCTCAGGAGGGACCGGCCTTAGAGAACAGCATCACGCTTGTCGAAGGTCAACGAAGAAGGGAACACCCTCAGCAGGGGAATTGACACAGTGCCTCTGACAATGGCTCGGACAACAATCATGAGGACGCGGCAGGATCAAGTTCTGTGGCTGTTGTTCTCCGGGTCTCTGGGAGTTGCAACTGACTCAAGGGCACTTAACCACAGTAGCATCGTCTTCATTCCATAGGATATGTCCTTGACGGAGATCACTCTACCGGGAGTAACGTGCCACAGGGAAGCCCCTGCACCTTCTATAAAGCCCATGTTCCAAAAGTGGCCCCAACCTGCTCCAGGTGGCCCACTGCCACCACCCATAATTTTTGGCGACAGTCTTCGCTGACAGTCCTTTTTCATAGTATACCTCCCAGCACATAACTTTGGTTTTGGGGATGCCATAGGACCTCCTGCTATTGGTCTCCTTGATCCTGGTGATAGCACTTTGTAGGCGCCTTCGCCTTTTCCATGTAAAACTCAAAGGTTCTCATTATTAAAAAAATAAATGAAAATGAATAAGTAATATAAAGCTCTGTGTCCTGGTATGTATGAGGACTATCTGTATTACCCGCTCAATTTTACTTCATGCCTAAAACTTTTCTAAAACAATCAATTACCAACGAAAGCTAATTTCTCAATATTTCTTTTTATTTTTTTAACAAGGTGTTATAGTCAAAGCTAAAATACTGATAGAAATATTTTTTTTACTATGTCACTATAGTATGAGTCCTTATATTACTGCAGGGTCACTGGATAATTGTATTATATGGATATCTGCCTGATAATGTACATTTTTGATGATCCATCAGATATGGATATTTAAATCTGTAACCTATCTACACACATAAGACATAAGAATTTTCTCCATGTAAACTTCATAATATATATAATAAGAGATTTAAGCAGATATAGATATAAATGTTTGTGTTTCTTGAAAATATGATGGCACTGACAAATTATTCTCTTATTCTCAAGAGTTATGGAACCGTATTTTTGAAGAAAAAAATATAAAATAGCAATTGAATATTTGTAAATATTGTCAGGAAAGTATGTGTGGACTATGTTAAATGTCTCTTGGTGCCTTCATGCTAGACAGAATTATTATTTTAATGACAGAGCATATGATTTAGAGTTCAAGAAATATAGATTCAAAAATATTATTCTGGAAAAAAAATCCAACTATATAATGTACCCTTTCAAAAGTTAACCAATGAGATTATATTTGTGTTTATAGATGTATGTTTTGAATGGGTTGTGTATCCATTTAAATTTTTTATTTCTTTTTTTGATTAATGGTTGTAGAAGTATGCAAAAATATTTCTTTTAGACAGATTAATAGGAGACTAAGCGCAATGAGATGCCGATTAAAAATATGCCAGTATTCAACCTTTTCAAAATGTTATACCACTCCTCCATTATCCCTGGCATCAACTGCCACTCCTCCCCTTGTCTTACTCCCTGCCCTCCCAGAGGTCTGCAGTTCTCTGCAACGTCTCAGAGAACTCACAAACTGCCCAGGCCATCTCTCTGGTGAGTGTGGGTGTTTGTTGGTTCCAAATTCTAAATGCAGTTATCTGTCTGGAAGATCCCCCTTAGCCACAGTTTGTGCAAGCTGGTGAAATCAAGTCCGGTGGTAGGCTGAAACTCGAGTTGTAAGAACTGAGATCAGGCAGAGGAAAATCAGATTTAGGATCCAGAACCAGAAGCAAGATTCATTTCCTACAGTCAATGCAGGTCTCCTTGGTTCTGCACACGCTCAGGCACAAAGGGGAGATCACAGAAAGAATAGACTTGATGGAAGTGTGGTATTTGCCTTCAGCCAACTCTAACTCCAAGCAAACAGAGGCATGACTTGAGTTAGACCCTCCTTCAAGGCGGAGACGCAAACTACGTCCCACCTTACCCCGTCTATTAGCATAAAAGAGAACCCTCTCCAAAGTGCAATCATACCCACAGCTGTAGAAGCTAGCTGTGCAAGATAACACAAGGCAGGTGGTGTCTAGACAAGCCATTGTAAGCAATGAACTCCATCTTAATATGTGAGTAGATCAATTCGTTATTATTTATTTTAATCGACATTGTATCATTAGAAGCTTCATGCACAAATCTTAAAGTATCTAGACTTTAAGGCCCCAAACGCTATAACTTTTGTTAGCTGGATACCATCAGTTTTCTTCACCACATTTGTTTGAAGGTAAACAAGCAGTCATCTAGCTCAGAAGCAGCAAAGACCACATGTAAGAAACACACCTGCCTGCAGGATCACGAGGTGTTGAGGGGATCAAGTATCAGTCATCAAAGAACAAAAAATTATATCGTTGTGAATGAGGAGGAGTGTGGAGTGGGGACCCAAAGCCCATCTGTAGGCAACTGGACATCCCCTTACCAAAGAATCGCAGGGAGGAGCCAGTCAGGGTGCAATGTAACAACTATGAAACCAGGCAACTTTTCTCTAGTTCCTAAATTCTCTACCCCCCATACCCCCAACGCTCATGATACCAATTGTACCTTACAAATCTGGCTAGACCAGAGAATATACACTGGTACAGATAGAAACTGGAAACACTGGGAATCCAGGATGGATGATCCCTTCAGGACCAGTGCTGAGAGTGATGATACAGGGATGGTGGAGGGAGGGTGGGGTAGAAAGGGTGAGCCGATTACAGGGATCTACATATAATCTCCTCCCTGGGGGATGGACAACAGAATAGAGGGTGAAGGGAGATGCCGGCCAGTTGGATATGACAAAATAATAATTGATAAATTATCAAGGGTTCATGGTGGAGGGGGGAGCAGGGAGTGGGGGATGAGGAGCTGATGCCAGGGGATTAAGTGGAGAGCAAATGTTTTGAGAATGATGAGGGCAAATGTACAAATGTGCTTTACACAATCGATGTATGCATGGGTTATGATAAGAGTTGTATGAACCCCCTATAAAATGATTAAAAAATAACTAGATTTGGTATTTTAAAGAGGCTGACAGTCCAATAGATATCAGAGTAGAATGAATCAAGCAATACATTGAAATCCATCAATATTCTGTGAAACCATAAAGGATGAATGATCAATTCTCATGCTCAAGAGTAGGTGATAACAGTAATATTTCTAGTCTTTGGAGACAAAGTCTTGAAGACTGTGCAGGATATCTGTGATAAAAGAATATATATATATATATATATACATACACATGTATTAAAAGCTCTATCTCCTCAACTTACTTACAAAACAACCAAACAAAAAAAAAACACCAAAACTCACTGTCACTGAGTTGATTCCTACCACAGATTTGAACTGCTGACTTTGTGGTTAGCAACTCAGTGCATACATAGCCCTTTATTCTCTTAGAGTTCCTTCAACTCATTTTCAGAAATATAAATACTCAGAGTAGATATTTTATTAAAATCTACATGGTTTCACTTCTAAATATCATTTTACTTTGTGTAAATCAATCATATTGCATTTGTAATTTGAGCTTATTCTATCCATCTAACAAATTCCTGATAAGTTGTGGAAGAAAGTATAGTCATATTGTTATACATTTGAATTCTTATTTCAGATGTATTCTCACTAGGGAGAAAAAAAAATGAATCCAGCCATATAACCAGGTAAGAATGTAAAAAGTAGGTAAAAAAACCACTCACTCCAATGTCGAAATTTATTTTCAAAGAGCTTCCTCTCTTTCTTAAGTGCAGAGTCTATATACGCATTTAAATCCAACAGAAAGTCTGAGTGAAATTCATCAGAAAAGGAAATCAATCACATTATCATCTTCTTTTAAAAGCATATGTAAATTAAAATACATCCCATACCTAATTCCAATTTTATTGGCAGTTCTCACTGCCTCTCAGGGATTTGAATGTTTAAATATTTTAGCTGGAACACTGGTTAATGTTTCAGGAATGTCACTTCTTCAGAAATACAGCATAGCTCCCCAGCCTTGAGAATTATACAGCAACCTTTTTCTTTCAAATTTTTATAAAATAGAAAAGTATGTGGTCCTCTGTTTGTGTTATATCCTTCTTTTGTCCCCACAGAGAATTTTAACTTAATTTAATTTCATAATTGTGTGTAAGTTTGTGTGTGAGTGAAGAGAGGGAGGGAGAGAGGGAGGGAGGGAGGGAGGGAGGGAGAGAGAGAGAGAGAGAGAGAGAGAGAGAGAGAGAGAGAGAGAGAGAGACAGAGAGAGAGAGAGAGAGAGAGAGAGAGAGAGAGAGAGAGAGAGAGAGAGAGAGAGAGAGAGAGAGAGAGAGAGAGAGAGAGAGAGATTACCCAGGACTATACTCACTATTTTCAAGTCAGTTCCTCCTCACTGTGAACCAGGCACATGAGAACTACTCCTTAGCAAGTGTTTGCCCCAGAGCAACAGATGTGTGTGAATCACAGGCCCTGTGGTTAGCAGCCCAGGCTTCACCTACTATGCCCCAGGGCTCCCGGTGAGAGACCATAGTCTAATAAATCACAAGATGATCTTTGTAACTGGATCTGTTGAAGGTCCAGAACTTTGTTAGGAAGACAAAATGGCAGTATGGCTTGAACACGAGAAGGAATGGAAAATATTTTCAATATTTCAGTGATGATGAAAACAAGGTTCACCAAGAGTAGAAATGTAAATGAACATTAGAAGACATTAGGAATAGAAATATAAGTGTATGCTGAGTAAAATTTTATAACGTGACACTAATAATAACTTTGTAAAAGAAAAGGGCAAAGAAAAGATTGAGAGCAACTCTCAAGTTGAAATCATAAAACATCACTCATGGAATTTGTTTTGATTGTAAAGAGTTAGGTTGATGTACTTCCAAATCTGTCTTTGGATTCCTGGCTTCTTCAGTCGCAGCCAGTCAATGCTGGCTCAAAGGGACCCTCTGTGGGGTTCTGAGGCTACAACCATTTAGAGGAGTAGAAAGCCCAGTCTCTCTCCCTGGGATCTGCTGGTAGTTTTGAACAACCAACCATTCAGTCGTAGCCTAACGCTTAACTACTCCACCACCCAGGCGGGACAGGGGGTTTCCTTAACACTCAAACTTTAATAGTTTAAATGTTCTATGGGGGCAAGTGTCAGGTGGAAGATTAGTGTAAGATATTTAGCTTAAAAGAAGTTATCATTTGGACTGAGGTTTTTTCTCTCTCAAACTAAACAATGAATTATATAAAATACAAATCTGAACATTTTTTTTCATTTTGTAGGAAGATTAATTTGGAAAGTTGAGTAAAATCTCTGTGTGCCTTTTTAGATCTTAACTGAGCTCAAAGGAATAATGTTTTCCTGGAATATACAAACTTTATCTAGGATAACTCAAGAGTCTATTTCTACTCTCCAGTGGAGTAAGTGTACAAGTAGATGAAGAAATGGACTCAAATATTAAGAAACAGCGAAGTAACTAGATGTATAAATAGAGCTCGTGTGGTGGGATAAGAATTGAGCAAAGCATTCTGTACTCAAAGTGAGTCATTCAGAACAGACAACTGAGAGAGGTTTGGATTAATGTTAGTGAAACATTTGATGCAGTTAAAAAGCAAAAAGCGAACACAGATTTCTTTTAGAAATCTTTCAAGTAAACTCAATTATGCTTTCACATGGACAAATCTGATGTCAGAGTCTTCATCTATGAATAGAGCCAAAGAACAATGTCACTTATACCATAAGCTAAGAGTGGACTACCCTGAACAACTCTATTTGTTTAGGGAGGGGGAAAGAGTAGACTTACAACTGAAATCTCAGATATAGCTGAAATTAAAATTATATTGTACTGACTCAGTAAAAAATCTAGTATCGTGATAGAGAGTGCAGAAAATAAAACCACACTATTTGTCCTTAGGATGAATAAGTATCTAGAGCTATTTCTCAACTGCTTTCCTTTGATGTGAATGATATATTGGAGAGAGAAAGTGGCCCTTTGTTGTTAGTCTAGGAAATAGTTAAGTGCTGAATCAGTTTCTTACTCTGTTTTTTCACCGTGGTTGTTGTTGTTGTTGGGTCCCATCAAATTGGCTCCAACCCATAGCAACCCTATGCATATCAGAACTAAGCACTACAGGGTCCTGCGCCATCCTCCCAATTGTTTCTCTACCGGAGCCCATTGATGCTGCCACTGTGCCATTCCATCTAATTGAGGGCCTTCCTCTCTTTTACTTCCCTTCTACATTACCAAACATGATGCCCTTCTCTAGGGACTGGTCTCTCCTGACAATATGTCCTAAGTATGTAAGACATAGGTCTCGCCACCCTTGCCTCTAAAGGATCAATCTGGCCTTGCTTCTTCCAATATAGATCTGCTTGTCCTTTCTGCCATCCATGGTACTTTCTTTGTTCTGCAACAACACAATTTAATTATGCCAGTGTTTCAATGGTAATCCTTATTCAGTATTAAACTTTCACATGCATATAATGCAATGGAAAACAGCATGGCTTGAGTCCGGCTAATCTTCGTCCTCATAGAAACAACCATGATCGCCAATATTCTAAAAAAGCCGTGTGCAGCAGATTTACTCAATGCAATACATCTTTTGATTGCTGCTTCTATGAGCATTGATTATAGATCCAATAAGACAACCTTTTCTCCATTTTTCATGATTTATATATTGGTTCAGTTGTACGTATTTGGTCTTCCCTGCATTGAGCTGTAATTGTATTGAAAGCTATAACCCTTGACCTTCATCATCAAGTGCTTCAATTCCTCACTTTCAGAAAGCAAAGTTGTGTCATCTATATACTCCAGGTTGTTAATAATACGTCCTCCAATCCTGATGCCACATTTTTCTTCATTTAAGCCAACTTATCTGATGATTTGCTCAGCATGCAGAATGAACAACTGTGGGGAGATGAGCCAACCCTGACACACATCTTTTCTGATTTCAAATCATGCAGCATTCTCATGTTCTGTTAACACAACTGACTCTTGAACCGTGTACAAGTTCCTAATGGGTACAATAAATGTTTGGGAAATGTTCCCATTCTTCCCACGGTTATTCACAGTTTAGTCCACACAGTCTAATGCCTTTTCCTGGTCAATGAAACACAAGTAAATATCGTTATGGTATTCTTTTCTGTGAGCCAAGATCCATCTGACATCAGCAATGATAGTGCTCATTCCAAGTCCTCTTCTGGATCTGGCCTAAATGTCTGGCAGTTCCCGGGCGATGTGCTGCTGTAACCATTGGTGGGTGATCTTAAGTAAACATTTTACTTGTGTGCAGTATCAATGATATTGTGCTATACTCTGAGCATTCTGAGCCGCCTTTCTTTGGAATGGGCACACATCTGGATCGCTTCCATTTACTTGGCCAGGTAGCTGTCTTAAATTTCCTGGCAGAGGTGAATGAGTGCTTCCAGTGCTTCCTCAGCTCTCTGAAGCATCTCAATGAGTACTCAGTCAATTCCTGGAACCTTATGTTTGACGAACGCTCTCAGTGTACCTTGAGCTTCTTCCTTCGGCACCATTGGCTCTTGCTCATGTGCTACCTCCTGACATGGTGTGTATTGTTGACTAGTGCTTTCTGGTGTAGTGACTGTGTATTCTTTCTATCTTGTCCTGCTGTTTCTTACATCATTCAATAATTCTAGGCTCGAATTTTTTCTTGAGTTCTCTCAGTATCAGATATGCTGAGAGTGTTTATCCCTTTGGTTTTCTAATTCTAGGTCCTTGATCATTTCGCTATCATATTTGGCTTTGTCTTCTCGATCTGGTCTTTGAAATTTTCTATTCATCTCATTGACTTCATCCTTTCTTCCATTTGCTTTAGCTACTTACTCTATGATTGAAAGAAAGTTTCAGCGTGTCTTCTGACATCCATTTTGATCTTTTCTTTGTTTCCTCTCTTTTTAATGACCCATTGCTTGTTCCATGAATGATGATCCTGATGTCCCCCACCACTCACCAGGTCTTCTATCAGGAGGGTTCAATGCCTCAAATCTCTTCTTGAGATGTTATTGAAATTCAGGTGCGATAGACCCAAGATCATATTTTTGCTGCTGTGAACTTGTTTTCACTTTTTTCAGCTTTATCTTGAGCCTACATATGAGAAATTTATGGTATGTTCCACTATCTATTTAGTGATAATTAAATGGACAAGTAGGAGCCCTGGTGGTACAGTCAAAGTTTGAATAAACTGGTTTTGTCCCTCATGACTAGTGATAAACACACGGAGAATTGTATCCGCTCACTAAAAATCAAACAAAATGAACCAAACTGACTGACACTCATGGTCAATTCTGACTCATGACAAATCTACATAGAGCCTGAGGCCTTCTATCTTTTTGAGCCCCAGGACTTACAATTAATAATCAAATTCATAGTCAATTCCATGACAGTGTCAACTGGGCTTTTACACAGATATCTCATTGTCAGTGAGTGGCTTCTGTCTCACAGAACAGAGCTGTATACCTATATGGGTTTCCAAGATGATAACTCTTTACAGGAGTTGAAAGCTTCATCTTTATCCGACAGAAGCAGTTGATGGTTTCAAACTACTGACTGTGTGTTCATCATCCCAACGCATTACCCATTATACCTTTAGGGCTCCTGTAACACAACTGGAAGTTCAGCTTGGAACACAAATCTAGTGATATGACATCATGCGCAGTAGTGGTGATAAATGAGTTAAATATTTTCACACAAATTATTGTGTGACAGTTGCAGATGAAGTACAATGAGTTCCTGTTAAGATATTTAAAATAATAATTGGTCTACAATTAAGAGCTGTAGGAGAAAGAGAAATGAAAGGTTCTTTGAATTGGTGCCCTACATTATTAAACATTTGGAATTTCCCCCTCTTTGCTTTAGTTTCTTTTTAGGGACAGTATTTTTTAAAAACATTTTATTAGGGGCCCATACAACTCTTATCACAATCCATACATATATCAATTGCCTGAAGCATACTTGTACAGTCATTGCCCTCATCATTCTCAAAATATTTGATTTCCACCTAAGCCCCTGGCATCAGCTCCTGATTTTCCCTCCTCCCTACCTGCTCTCCCCTCCCTTATGAACCCTTGTTAACTTATAAATTATTGTTTTGTCATATCTTGCACAGTCCGACGTCTCCCCTCACTCACTTTTCTGTTGTCTAACCCCCAGGGAGGAGGTTATATGTAGATCCTTGTAATCGGTTTCCCCCTTTCTACCCTACCTTTGCTCCACTCTCCCAGTATCGCCACTCACTCCACTGTTCCTGAAGGGATCATCCATCCTGGATTTTCTGTGTTCTAGTTCCTATCTGTACCAGTGTGCATCCTCTGGTCTAGCTAGATTTGTAAGGTAGAATTGGGATCATGATAGTGGGTGTTATCGTGTGCATTTAGGAACTAGAGGAAAGTTGAATGTTTCATTGTTGCTACACTGCACCCTGACTGGCTCATCTCCTCCCTGCAACCCTTCCTTAAGGAGATGTCCAACTGCCTACAGATGGCTATGGGTGTCGACTCCACACTTCCCCTCATTCACAATGATGATTTTTTGTTCTGATGATGCCTGATACATCATACCTTTGACACCTCATGATCACACAAGCTTGTGTACTTCTTCTATGTGGGCTTTGTTGCTTCTGAGCTAGATGGCCGCTTATTTGCCTTCAAGCCTTGAAGACCCCAGATGCTATATCTTTTGATAGCTGGGCACCGTCAGCTTTCTTCACCACATTTTCTTATACACCCACTTTGTCTTCAGCGATTGTGTTGGGAAGGTGAGCATCATGGAATGCCAGTTGAATAGAACAAAGTGTTCTTGCATTGAGGGAGTACTTGAGTGGAGGCCCAATGTCCATCTGCTGCCTTAATACTAAATGTATACATATATGCACATAGATCTATTTTCACAACTTCATATATAAATATATTTACATATGCACATGCTTGTATTGAGACCTCTATAAATGCCCTTTACCTCCTAGTTCTTTCCTCTATTTCTTTGTACTTTCTTCTTGTCCCACTATCATGTTCAGCCTTCATTAGGGTTTCAGTAATTCTTCTCGATTACATTACCCTTGGTCACACCCTACCAGGCCTCCTACACCCTCCTCACCACTGATTTGGATCACTTGTTGTTCCCTTGTCCCTGGGTTTGTGAACACCATACCTTTTCCCCCACTTCCCCCTCTCCCATGTCCCCCTGGAACTGTCGGTCCCATTGTTTTCTCCTCCAGATTGTTCATCCAGCCTGTCCTTTTTAGACAGATCTGCAGAGATAATAAAATGCACAAAAACAAGGCAAAAGCAAACCAAGCAACAAAATAAAACAAAACAACAACAACAAGCCAATGGTAAAAACAAAACAAAACACAAAACCAAGAAAAAAAGCCTGTAGTTAGTTCAAGGACTGTTTGTTGGTCTTTAGGACTTTTTTCCAGTCTAGTCTGATGGGGTACTAAGCCCTGGCTCTAAAGTCTATTTTTGGTATTCTCTGGGGACTTCATTGCTCGGTAGGGATAGGAGGCTTATGGAGTTAAAAAAAAATTCCTACCAGCAGCATATTGGATAATATTTCTCTGTGTTCACTTCCATTGTTGATGCTTCCCCAAAGCACACTTACCATTCCCATTGTTGCATTTCCATATACTGCCTTGTTTCTGACAATGGGAATAAAATTTTTAATCATTTAAAGATCTAGTTAGAGAAATGGAATCACAATTATTATCCCATTATACTAGAAGTTCTAAAATGCAGCCAGAAAAACTTTGAAATTTTAGTACCCTTTCTGAGAAACAATGAGATCCAAACTATTTTAAAAATATAGTGTAGTGTCTGACACAGTATACCTAATAAATATACCTGGGTTATTATATAATATTTAAAAAATTAATATCAACTATTTAAATTAACTTAAAGATATTAGTAGTTGCAATATTGCTACTTGAAGCTTGAATTTTTCTTCAATTCTTTCAAATTAAGACATACTGAGCATGTTCTCCATTTCTGGTCTTTTGTCTCCAGGTCTGTGCACATTTCGTTCAGACTTTACTTTGTCTTCTTGAACTTCCTTTTGGAATGCTCTGTTCAACTTTTTAATTTCATCATTTCTTCCGTTTCCTTTAGCCATTTTATGACTAAGAGCAAGTTTCAGAGTTTCTTCCCATATTCACTTTGCCCTTTTCTTTCTTTCTATTTTTCTGCCTTTTAAATTAGCATTTTGCTTTCTTCATGTATGATATTTTTTATATTATCCTTCATCATATCTTATCTTCTGATACTAGTATTCACTGAATTGAATATATTCTTGAGATCTAAAAATTCAAGTGGCATACGCACAAGGTCGTATTTTATCTCTTGTGTACTCATTTTACTTTCTGAACTTATGAGGGGCGGAGCTTTTGTAGTACACATTTTCTCTTTCTTGTCCCACGCACCTTACTTGCTTGACCTCATTTTGTGTGACTTATTTTTGTTTCTGTGAATGAAGAGGAACATGAAAGGACAGCAATTTGAAGACTTCGAAGAAGTGAAGGAAAAAGTGAGGGAGGTGCTGTCAGCCATACAAACATATGGGTATGAAAAATGTTTCCAAGAATGGAATAATTTGAATAATGTATTAAGTGTAATGGAGAGTAATTTCAAATTTGTTTGTGAAAATATTTAAATACTTAGCTTTGAAAAATATTTCAATGGTGGGGGGTACCCCCTTGTACATATGAGCAATTCATGGTCTGTTCCACAGTCTTTCCCTCACCAGGATTTAGCTGCTGAGATTGAGATTCTACATCATCTCTTCCCACAGATAATGCCAATTTAATTTCTGCCAATTTAATTAACTTCATCTGTAGATGTTCGCAGGTACAGTCATTGTGTCAATGTTGTTGAAAACGGTATTTATGTTGGAGTCTTGGTCTTGAAAAATTGTATCATGCAAAATGTCCAGCATTGTCGTGGTACTTGATGTGAATAAGTTTGCATTCCAAACTAGGGGATTTATTCTTTTCCTTGTGATTAGTCAGACATTTGGTAATGAATCTCTACACAAGGAACACTTACAATTTGTAGTTTGAAAGGATTTTTAACAGCTGACTAAATTATTTCACTAACTGAAATCATCTCTCAACTGCTGCCTCTTTTCTTCATTGTTCTTATTTGACATCTATGTGTAATGAGGAGCCTCCCGGTGCTTATTTGTTGGACTGCTAACTTCAAGGTCAGTGGTTCAAATCCACCAGGTTCTCTATTGAAGGAGGGTAAAGCTGTCTGCAAGATTGACAGCCTCTGGAACTTGGTTTGGGGCTTCTATGAGTCGGAATCGGCTTGACGGCAGTGGGTTTTCATGTGGTTAACATTGGCCTCTATGATAGTGAACAAAGTACCTCAGTAGTCAAGCCCTGCCCTGATCATGAGGGTTCTCATTCTTTATTTTTCATTTTTCCTTTTAATTTGAGCAAAAGGTAAATATTGTCCTTTGAAAGTGAAATTTAAAAAGTACTGTAAATATTGAAACAGGTAATAGTGTGCTTACTTAACTTTCTCACTGATTGTTTTATTGAAACAATGCAAAGAAAAATATATATGAAATACTAATCAAACTTCACTAAAATGTTTGTTAATCTTCTGCAAATGTTTGTAAGATTCTGTTTACATAATGAGAGCTGATTTGAAAATATTGATGGTTCTTCATATTCATTCCCAAACAAAGCAAAAAATCCGCTGTGGTCAGGTCTGTTCCCACTCACAGGGACCCACAGGAGAGCATCCCATCCATGTTCAAGGCTGCACGGGGAACCTCATCTTTCACCCACAGATGAGGTGATGGGTTGGCACCACCGACCTTTTTCTTAGCATCCCAACCATTCACCCACGACATAGCAGGGCTTCATCTAATAGGAGCAGATAGCCAGTCTATTTGGTTTTTTTTCCCCCTGTTGCCTCCCTGGATAGGTAAGAATTCTCAACTTTCAGTGTTCCTATCCAAGGGCAAACTGTTTGTATTACCGATTTATGCATTTTTCTAATGTATCAAGAAGGTGAGAGAATTGTTCATTAGGCTAATTAAGTTTCCAATGTTATGAGAAGGTGGGGGGTATAAGATGATGGTAAATTAGCAGTGTTTCAGTTGTGATGTATCATTCATATTCAGAGTTTTAGGTGTTAACTGTTTCTGACCTCAACTGTGTAAGACAAGGCTGCCTCAGGTGTTGACAATTCTAAATTCAATCAGAATTAAAGGCTTACTCCTATCCAGTAAATGATAATACCCCTTTTCATGCTTTAGAAGAGTACAGCTTTTTATTTTCAATCTACATATATTATATAAGGCATAAAACTGATTAGAAAGTATAAAGCAAGTCAATTACATGCTATATTAGTTTGCGTTAGTTGATTTAAATGACTTACTTTTTATTGAAATGCATATAGTATTTTTAAAGTCAAAATATCAAAATTTTTATACTGATGGCATTGATTACTCATGACATTTAATTCTCACAAATGGAACTTTTTATGTTCTCTCGCATATATATGATAGAATAAGATTGAACTTAGAAGATTGAGTTCAGAATTGAAATATGAATAACAATCTTTACAAAAGGATTATGTTTATGTATTCCAGTGAAATCAGTTATATTGAGATGTCATGCCGTGATTAGTGGCAATATTGATCATGAATAAATGCAAATGTTCTTTTAAAGAATTTAAATAGGGTTATTATAAAATATTAACAGACATTACAAAATTATACAGATAATTATAAATTTGTAGGTGTAAATCCTCAGCAAAAAGGACCAAGTATAATTCAAGCTAGAAAATGCAATTATGCTAAGCTTAGCAGTGATATGGATATTGTGAATGTAAATATGTCTTTAATACCATTTAAAATTTTTTCACCATTTGTATTTTAAACACAAAAGGGAACCCATAAAAAGAACTAACAATGAATATGTAAATGATCTAATATTTAGTTTTCAGTGTATAGTTGAGTAAATTGAGGCCTAAAGGCGTGCTGTTACTGTTAGGTACTGTGGAGCTGATTTTGACTTACTGAGCTCACCTTCAACCAAAGGAAACACTTCTCAGCCTTGTGCACTCCTACAGGTTTATATGTATTGTAAATCATTTATATTTCTATATCTAGCTAGCTAGCTGTAATATTTTGATTGTCAGTCCAGTGCGTTTATAATTAAATATATAGTTATGCATTAATAAATGCGTGTAATACTAAGTGTACATCACATATAATTATAATTATGCATACGTCTATATATTTGAAAGGAGCTCTTGTGGCATCCTGGTTACGCATTTGGCTGAAAACTGTTAGATCAGTAGTTCGAAAACCTATGCTACTCCATAGGAGAGAGAAATGGTTTTCCACTTCTACAAAGAACAACAGTCTCGAAACCCACAGGGGCTGGTCCACTCTATCCTGGAGAGTGGCTCGGAGTCAGAATTGACTTAGTGGCAGTGAGGTTTCTTTTAAATATATATATATATATATATATTTGGACATATACATATTTACATGATTTGTTGGCACATTGCTAGCATTTACTTAAGTTATATCTTATGCCAAAATATAATACTTTAAAGTATTGTCTATTTATATATTCATATAATACAATTAAGGGAAATACTAGTTAGTAGATGAAAGTCTCAGAAAAAAGAGACAAGCTTTGTTCTTATGTTTTCTTTCTTGTTAAATTTGGGAAATAATTATTTTCTACACACAATCAAATGAGACTGGGGATATATAGCTGTATGTATAAAATCATTACATATGCATATCTACATGTTATTAACACATATATTTTAAAAAATTACTGAATGATAATTGGCATTCATCATCATGAACATAGATTGCACGATGAAATAAGAATACTGATGTTGGAAATAGAAAATTAAATTCACTGTTTATTTTTAATTAGGTTGCAGTTTTGGAATTGATTCGCTGCCAGTGGGAGTGGGTTTTAGATAGTGATCATCGCTTTTGCATACAATACCTGCAACAACCTCTCAAACCTCCCCATCGCTTGCTCTGTCTCCAGCCCTTCTTCCCGCCCCCTCCCACTTGAGACCCACTTCTGAGGTGTTGAGATTATTCCTTGCCTTGATCACATTTTCTATTGTAAGGTGGACCAGCCAACCAACTTCCCTATACTTCTCATCCTGACAAACTGCTGGAAAATGTCAACCACACGGTCACCCAGATCCTCTCCTCTCAGCAGCACGTCATCTATCGGTGGGGATCCTGTGGGTATGAGCGTTGTGACTTCACACCATGGATCACCACCGCCCGCTGTCCTTAGAGTGGCAGACTGACTCAGGCCTTCAGGGGTAGACACAGCATTATAAGTGTTGTTAAGTCTAATCAAGCTGGAGAGCCAATTTGGGAAGCACCTGTTTGTGATCTGGCTTCTCTAGACCAACTCCCAGTACCAATTGTGTGAGACAGGCTTCTCTAGAGAAACAAAACCAGGACACTTATGAATATGTATATATACAACATGAAGGAATAGAACAGCTAACTAGTCCACACAACATTACAGGGGGCTCAATTTAATTCACTTCCGTGGAACTCATGAGGGCTGCTGGGTCCAAGGTCAAGGAAGCAGACAACTGAGTCTTCCGAAGGCAATACCAGCAGTCTGGCCACAGGCAGCAATCAGCAGGTCTGGTTGCCAAGTCAGCAAGATGACAGGATCCGACAGTCCCAAGCTCAAGCGATGTACACACCAGCAGCATGGTTATGCAGGTCTCCAAGGAACCTCAAGCTCTAGAGACATGATCCGTGGGTTGGTAGTCCCACAGGTTGTAGGGTTCACAAGTTGAGGCAGAGAACTAGCAGCCACATGCTTGTCCGATCACCAGAGAGCAGGAGAAAGAAAGGTGGGGCTTGCTGAGCCACTTATCTCTTTGCCCTCCAATCAAACTGTGACTTTATTAGTTCCACAGGTTCCTATTGGCCAGGTTAGCACAATAAACTTACTTAGCTCAATGGGTTTGGTATGAAGAAAGGTAGGGGGAGATACTGATAGGATTCACCTGTGAGTAATTGGGGACAAGATACAGTGGGAGGTCATCCTGATGCTGATAAAATGAGCCCTGTGAGAAGTAGAAGATGGGATCTCACTAGCAGCAAAGGCCAGGCATAAATGGCCCCTGTTCAGTGAGCCTCCTGCGTCCAGAAGACAGCTGTAGCATCAGAAGTTCACAAGCAGAACCAGGAGCAAGAGCATGGAATAGACTAGCCAGCCCACAGAGCAAGTACAACTGAGTGCTTGGGGGCAGGCATCTGGCTGCTACTGTGGGGTGGCCGCCTGGACATTGCATTCGGGAAGTTGGGCTGCCTGAAGTATACAAGTGGAACTGAGGTCTTTGAGCTGAGTCTTACTGGAGTGGGGGTGCCTCTGGACACTTAATCCAGGGAGCTGGGTTTTCTGACCCTCAGAGCTTGAGCTGAATGCCCTCAGGTGGAGCTGTGCAGGTGAGCGGTGTGCCCTTGGGGATTTATAGGCAGCCCTGAAAGGACTTTGTAACAAGTTGTGAGGAAAAAGTCTAACCTGAGAATTTCTTGCTTGATTAAAACCTCTTACCTTCCTTAATAAATATTTTATTCATGAATTTTGTCTATGAGTTCTATGTAGGCATTGTAAAGATTATTGGAGCCCAGCTATAGAGACTACTATTGAAGACAACACAATGACCAAACTGCTATAATAGCTAAACATGATGGGTAATGACATATCAGACAAAGGACTTTTCTCTAAAATCTACAGAAAACTGCAGTCCCTGAACAGGAAAATGATGAATAATCCAAATGTGAAAATGAGCAGAGTAAGTTAAACAGACATTTCACCAAAGAAGTAGACAGCAAATATGGAAAAAATGCCACAGTCATTAGCTACCCAGGAAATGCAAATCAAAACAATGATAAGATATCTCCCGCCACGTATTAATAGCAAACTGGCAAAACAATACAACCACTGTGGAAAGTGGCATGGCATTTCCTCAAATAACGGGGAATCAATCTAGCAATCACACGATATATAATGAGATAGCATAGCACCAGCAGCCATAGGCACACAAATTAATTACTACACAGATACAATAACCAGAAGCCAGAAGCAAGCTAACTACCCATCTGTGGATTATGGACAAAGAAACTTTGGTACATACACACAATGGAATGCTACGCATCTTTAAAGAGTAACAATGAGCCAGATCCTCATCATGACAAGGATCAATTTTGAGGCGACTATGAATTTAGTTCTGCATAAAAGGGAAAACACTGTCTGAGAAGGTTTTCATGGCAAAAGAAAGAGACTTTGATGGTTACCGGGGAGGAAAGCGGAAGCAATGGGTTAAAGGGTAGTTAGATGTTAACTTGGTTCACTGAAGCATGGGCTGCCAGATGGCCTAGGTTAGACCAACTTGAGGTACCTGACTTTCCATAGGACACTGTAGAAGAAACCATCCCAAACCTAGGGAAATTGGTATCCTGGAATGGATCTATTAGAGTAACCCCATAGACCCCAAAGGGGAGTGGCCCGAGGACATAAAACCTTCACCACCACCTTAAGGGCAAGTTTGGGAAGTGGGCCTCAGGATCTCTGAATTCTATACAGAGACTGTATTCAGACTCCTGTGATTGTTATTTTATGTGCACCAGGATTAACAGTGGGCACTGACCTAAACTAACTGCCACAATTGCCCCTATGGGGCTAACCGGGCCCTGTGATGGTAGAGGGTAGGTGTCAGCACTGAATCAATGGATCCAGGACAGAAGTGGTTATAATAGACTACAAGGTTTCTGCAGTAATCAAAGCAACCGGCATCATGTGTACTTAGAGCATTGGCTACTTAGCTAAGGTGTCCCTAGGTGTGAAATACATGGGAAACCTACTAAATATTTATGTAATATATATAGATGGAAGAATGGTAAATCAGGTGACCAGCAGAAAAGAAAGGCACAATCACTCAATCAATTCCCAGACCTGAGCCAGTTTACAGACCGACCACCCCTCAAATGGGGGAAAGCCAAGTCCTTTTGAAAAGGACCCTGCTACGTCACCAAAGGTCTATACTCTTAGTCTTTCTTCTAGCCTTCCCCAAAGGGACCTGCGGCCTTTCACAAGAGTGACTGTTCACTGGGGGAAAGGAAATAATGAAGCTTTTAGGGCATTACTGAACACTGGTTCTTAACTGACACTAATTCCAGAAGACCAAAAATGTTCCGAAGGCCCACCAGTCAGAGGGGATTATGGAGGTCAAGCTATCGATGAAGTTTTAGCTCAGCTACACCTCACAGAGGGTCCAGTGGGTCCCCAGACCCATCATCTCATTATTTCCCAGGTTCTAGAATGCATCATTAAAGTAGACATACTTAGTAACAGGGAGAACCCCCATATTGGATCCCTGAAATGTGGAATAAGGGCTATTTCAGTAAAAAAGGCCAAGAAGACACCAGCAGAACTGCCATTGCCTAGGAAAATAGTAAACCAAAAGCAGTACCGCATTCCTGGAGTGATTGCAGAGATCAGTGCCACCATCAAAGACTTGAAGGATGCAGGGGTGGTGATTCCTACCACATCCCCATTTAACTCACCTACTTGGCCTGTAAAGAAAACAGGTGGATTCTGGAGAAAGACAGTGGATTATCATAAACTTAACCAGTGGTGGTGACTCCAATTGCAGCTGCCGTTCCAGATGTGATTTCAATGCTTGAGCAAATTGATACTTCTCCTGGTACTTGGTATGCAGCTATTGATGTGGCCAGTGCCTTCTTCTCAATACCAGTCATGAAGGCCCACCAGACACAGTTTGCCTTCAGCTGGCAGGGGCAACAATACACTTTCACAACTCTCCCCCAGCGGTACAACCCCTCTTCTGCCCTGTGCTATAATTTAGTCTGAAGGGAACTTGATCGCCTGTCTCTTCTGCAAAATGTCACACTGGTCCATTATATTGATGACATTATGCTGATTGGACCCACCAAGGAGGCTGTATCAAAGACTCTAGATTCATTGGTACAACATCTGCAGGCAAGAAGTTGGGAAATTAACCCAATGAAGCTTCTGGCAGCTTCTACCTCAGTAAAATTTCTAGGAGTCCAGTGGTGTGGGACATGTTGAAATATTCCTACTAAAGTGAAGGATAATCTATTGCATCTGCTCTGCCCCCACAAAAAATTAAATAGGCACAATGGCTACTGGGCTTCTTTGTATTTTGGAGGCAGCATATTCCTCATTTGGGTCTTCTACTTGGACCTATTTATCAAGTGACAAGAAAGGCTTCCAATTTTAAGTGGGGCCCCAAACAAGAACAGGTTCAGGATGCCGTGCACGCTGCTTTGAAACTGGGGTGATATGATCTAGCAGACCCAATAGTGCTAGGTGTCAGTTATAGATATAAATGTAATCTTTGGCAGGCCACTATTGGTGAATCACAGTGTAAACCATTGGGATTTTGAAGTAAAGTTCTGCCATCCTCTGCAGACATCTACTCCCCTTTTGAAAAATAACTGTTGGGCTATTACTAGGCCTTAGTGGAGACTGAATGCCTCACCATGGGCCACCAAGTCACCATGTGCCTGAACTGCCCATCATGAACTAGGTATTGTCTGACTCACAGAGTCATAAAATTGGACGTGCGTAGCAACACTCCATTGTCAAATGGAATTGGTATATGTGATATCGGACTAGAGCAGGACCTAAAGGTACAAATAAGCTGCATAAAGAAGTGCAAACTCCTCCTCCCCAAAATAAAAACTGCCCCAAATGCCAACAGTGGCCACATAGGTCACAGTACCTTCCTTCCCCTCAGGCTGCACCTATGGCTACTGAGAAGTTCCTTATGATAATTTAACTGAAGAACAGAAAATTCATTTATGGATGGCTCTGCACGATATGCAGGTGCCACTCGTAAGTGGACAGCAGCAGCACTACAGCCCCTTTCTGGGATCTCCCTAAAGGACAGTGGTGAAGGGAAATCCTCCCAATGGGCAGAATTTTGAGCAGTGCACCTGGCTGTTCTGTTTGCCCGGAAGGAGAAATGCCCAAATGTGAGTTTTGTATACTGATTCATGGCCTATGGCTAATGGCTTGGCTAGATGGTCAGGGAATTGGAAGGAACATGATTGGAAAATTGGTGACAAGGAGGTGTGGGGAAGAGGTATGTGGACAGACCTCTCTGATTGGGCCAAGAAAGTAAAGATAATCATGTCTCATGGGAATGCTCATCAAAGGGTTACAGAGGTAACCTCTAACAATCAAGTGGATAAGATGACACACACTCCAAAAATGGTGTTTGGACTCCTATGGACTAGTTTTAATTTTCTTCAGCTTCAATGTAAACTTGCATTGGAGGTTCTGACCCCCACTTGTTTCTTGGCTATGTTTTTACTGTCGATGTTGAGTTTTTTCTACATCTCTCCACAGATATATAGTAAATTTTATTCCTATGTATTCCATTCAGTAAAGTAGATGTGCATAGTCACTATTTTAGTGTTAAAAATAGTATTTGCAATGCAGAAGTAGTTGATCCCTCAAAATTTGATCATGCTACTTTCCAGCTTTGATGCTATCACCAAGGCTACACCTTTTAGTTGGTTTCCAACTTTCACATTCTAATCACCCATAATTATCAATGCGTCTTAACTGCATATTTGATCAATTTCAGAAGGAAGAAGTTGGTAGAACTCTTCAATTTCTTTATTACTAACATTTTTGGTTAGGTCCTAAATTTACTGCTCCTCCTTGTAGGCACATAGATATGATATTGATATAGGCAGCATTATTCTTCAAGATAGATCCCCTTTCTGATGATGAGTGACACCCTTCCTCTAGAATATGTCATTGCTAGCATAATAATAATAATGCATAATGATAATACAAAATAAATCACATGATCATCCGATTCAAAATGGCTAATATCAGTCAATTTCAGCTCACAAATGCCTAAGATATCAATCTATACGTGGTCCATTTTAATTTTGATTATTTTAAATTTTCCCTAGAAATACTTCTTACATTCCATGTTCTGATTGCTAATGGATGGTTGCAGATGTTTCCTCTCATTTTGAGTAATGACCCAACAGCAAGTGAAGGTTCCCTAAACTTTCTTTCCTCCATATCATTAAGGTTGACTCTACTCTGAGGAGGTGGCTCTTTCCTAGTTACATTGTGAGTTCCTTCCAATTTAAGAGGCTCATCTCTGACATTACATCGAACAATGTTCTGATGCTATTCATAGCGTTTTCTAGTAATTAGTCCTAAATGGCTAGCTTGTTTCTTCTTCATACCCTTTCCTTTTCTTAGAAGCTCAGCTGAAACCTCTTCACCATGGACGATCTTTGCTTGTACTTGAAGTTTCAGTGACATAGTCCCAACATCACACCAACCTGCAAGTCTCACAATACAACAAATCGACGTATGAGTGGTAGCCTATTCTCTCTTGACTATGGAAAGTCTTGAGCCACTCTTAGAGTATGAACATGGTTTAAAATTAAACAGAATAGATATGGAGTTTTTTCAGGGACTGTTAATTTTAAGAAGCTATTCTGCTCTTAATGTTTTATTTTCACTTTTGTTTGTTTCTTTGTTTTCTGGCTATAGGGGGAAAAGTAAGGAAAAGGACTATGGGAAGAGGAAAGATCATTATAATTAAGTGGTGGTTTGGAAGGCTCTTAAACATATGTTTTTCACTTTAGCCTAGAAATCAATTGAAGGTTATTTTGCAATCTGAGAGTTTTTGGTTACATTTTATCAAATAAAAACAAACCAATAACTGATACTTGAAATGTTGCTACCACTTTAGTCTGACACTCACCATATAAATAGTTTTGTTCATATGCAAAATATATATAATAGTATAAATATAAATATATTATGTTACATAATATATTATATTATATAAATATTATATAAATATACTATATATAATAGTTTTTTATATACAAAATTTCTCAGTGTCGTATACAATTCACATTGCAATGATGCCATTAAGAAAAAGAGCACTTGTGTTAGCGTCACACTGTGGCTGCATGTAAGAGTCAAACGTCCAAGGTTCTAGCACACAGTCAAGGTACTGATGTCCCAAGCATGAGTTGAATGCGTCCTGTAGCAAATCTTTGAATGATGATGGTTGGGAGAAAATCTATCTCAGAAGTAAACTGTCATGATTAAAACAAGACTCCAAATCCAAACCGAACTCTGCCAGAGTCCATTTAGACTTATGGAAACCCGAAAAGAGAAAGAAAAACTGCCCCTGCGGGTTTCCCAGATGACAACTGCACACCTGAGTAGAAAGCCTCATCTTGCTCCTGCAGACTGGCTGGTGGTTTCCGAATGCTACCCGTGGTTATCAGTCTAACATGTAATCATTACACTTTGTACAATTTTTAGAAGTTTTGGTTGATGCCCTTAGGGAATGTTTTCCTTATATGACTGATAATTTAACAGTGTATTTTAAATATTAGTCATCTATGCTGGCTGGTTACTGTTTTGTGAACTTATGTATATCTTTTGGCCAATGTAGTTAAAAAAACAGTTATGAAGAAAGACGAATTTCCACAAAAGATGCTTCTTACAATCTGGTCATATAATTAACATATTAAAAGAGGATGTCCTCTGTTCTAAGACCAATAGTAAATTAAGTATGAGAATGAAAGAATTAAAAAAAGGATATCAGTGTTCAAACCACACATTGGACCTATTCCCTTTCACAAAACTACTCCTGGCCGGGTGGTGTAGGTGAGCTCTATATTTGCCTTTTTGCAAACCTTCCTGCAAGTGGGCAGACTCTCCCAGAATGAATTTCGGCATGCCTCAAGAAGGACAAGCTGGTGAGTGGTCATCAAGTTGGCTCCAGCTCACGGTGATCTTCTGCAGGACAGAGTGAAACAGAGCCTGTCCCTACACCTTTGTATAATCGCTGGTATAGTGCAGTCAGTTGGCATGGCCATTTTGTATCTTGCTTTTATTCATTTTTCATTTTCCAAACACAAAGACATCTTCTAGTAATTGGTCCGTCCTGAAGTTATGACTTTAGAAAGTTAGTTGAGGGCATATCCTCTCTTATAAACATGATTCTGGTTGTATTATTTCATTTATAAGGCTTAGAGTTTGGGGAACAAATGGTTTAGGGTTAATTTTTCAAGATTAAGAGCTTAATAGGGACCTTGTCACATAATTGCTTAATATTGAATAATATTTTCTCCTTATTAACATTGAATCACATTCACATTATTGGAAACTTTCTTACTATGTAGCCTGAGGGGCTTCTTCATGCTTACTTTGTGTTGAATTGTAGTCTTCAGTTTACATGGAAAGTGCCAAGGAGACATTTTTGTCTGCTTCAAACATACAAGAGTGTTTGAATTGTAGTATTAAAATTGGTAATCTTACAAACCGAATTTTTAATTTTGCATTGTTCTGTTTCTCTTCATCACAGATATGATGTCAGGGGAAAAATGTGCAATGTGGAAATGTATGAAAAGAACTATTTTAAACCCAGGGTTATAAATAAATTGAGATGAAATAGGCTACAAACATCAAATTTCAAGGAACAAAACCTGATAACAATCCAAACATATATTAAAAGAAGAAAGGTCACTATTGGTAGGGTATGCAGTAACAAAAGTGTCAGGATTGGGGCCATGGGTGATAAACTTGAATTTTAAGTTACCTTTATATTTTTCCTTTTGTATGAGTTTCTAAGTTATAGTTATTTTAATGGATAGGTCTATATTTTATTTTTTCTCTAACTGGTTATTTCTTTAGGGTATTGATACTCTTTTATAAATTTCCTCAAGTTTTCAAAAATATTTCCAGTTGATATTATCCTTAAACATTGTCGTAGTGCAAATATATTGCATACCATATTTTAAATTTTAAATTAACCTTCTACTTAATTTGCTACCTTCTTTTGCAATTCTTCTCCCCTATATGTATAGTCACTCTCAATTTCTGCTGAACTATACTGAGAAGTTCGTTTCACTTTAATATAGAAAACAAACAGTTATAAACAAATTTGTAACAATGTTATTAAAGATGAGCTCTGGGCACTAGATTATTTCCCTACCTTTCAAGTCACTGACCCTTCCAAAATTAGGTAGCTCTCACCATCCCTTACATCATTATTTCATCAGTATTTTCAGTGTTCTTAACCAATTGTGTTCCCTTCCTTACATACCTCCTAGGATTTTTTGTGTGTGTTGGTTTTGATTTGTTTTGTTTTTGACCCTAATATGAAGCAGATCATATGGTTTCCTTGCTTAATGGTTGACAGTGCATCTCCATTCCCTTCGGGACTAAATATTGTTTTAGAATGTCTTAGAAGAGAATGGGACCCCCTGAACCTTCTGAAGCCCCCGTGGCTCCAGCTCCATCTTCTCGAACTTGACTCCTGCTCTGGTCCCTAGTCATGCTGAAGGATTTATTTCCATTTCTTTCAATAAGCATCATGTTCTCACATCATTGCCATTTCAAGCACATTTCACCGCACTTGGCTGGTAGTTCATCTCCCTTCAAGGTGTGACATAATTTTTTTTCACATTTGTCTTTCATTAGAAAAATATTATCAGCAGGGCTTGGCACCCCATCAGACTTGCCTGGAAAACACTCCTAAAGGCCAACAAACAGTCATTGAACAAACCACAACTTTTCTTTTTTGGTGTTGTGGGTTTTTTTTTTGTCATTGGTTTGTTGTTGTCTTTGTTGCTTTATTTTGTTGTTTGGTTTTGCTTTGTCTTGTTTTTGTTCATGTTATTATCTTCACAAGTCTGTCTAAGTAAGATAGGCTGGATGAACAATCTGGAGGAGAAAACAATGAGACCCATATTTCTGGGGGACATGGGAGAACAGGAGGTGGGGGACAGGTAGTGGTGTTAACAGACCCAGGGACAGGGAACAAGTGAGTCAAATTGGTGGTGAGAGGGGTTTAGGAGGCCTGATCGGGTGTGACCAAGGGTAATGTAACCAAGAGGAATTACTGAAACCCAAATGAAGGCTGAACATGATAGTGGGACAAGAGGAATATAAAAAGAAATAGAGGAAAGAGCTAGAAGGCAAAGGGCATATATAGAGGTCTAAATAAAGGTATGTACATATCAAATATATTTATGTATGAGGATAGGGAAATAGATCTATGTGCATATATGTTTAGGTTTATTACTTAGGTATCAGATGCACATTGGGTCTCCACTCAAATACTCCCTCAAAGCAAGAATATTTTGTTCTATTAAACTTGCATTTCATGATGCTCACCTGCCCAACACAATTGCTGAAGACAAAGTGGGTGCATAAGCAAATGTGTGAAGAAAACCGATGGAGCCCAGTTATCAAAAGATATAACGTCTGGGGTCTTAACGTCTTGAAGTTAAATAAGCAGCCATCTAGGTCAGAAGAAACAAAGCTTACATGGAAGAAGTGCACAAGCTTGTGTGGTCATGAGGTATTGAAGGGATCAGGCATCAGGCATCATCAGAACAAAAAAAATCATATCATTGTGAATAAGGGGGAGTGCGGAGTGGATACCCAAAGCCCATCTGTAGGCAATTGGACATTCCCTTATGGAAGGGCCACAGGGAGGAGACAAGCCAGTCAGGGTGCAGTGTAGCAAAGATGAAACATGTACCTTTCCTCTAGTTCCTTAATGCTTCCTCCCCCTACCTCCACTATTATCCCAATTCTACCTTACAAATCTGGGTAGACCAAAGGATATACAGATAGGCACAGATACCGATACAGGTACTGGTACAGATAGGAGCTGGAAACCCAGGGAATCCAGGGCAGATGATCCCTTCAGGACCAGTGGTGAGAATGGGGATACCAGGAGGGTGGAGAGAAGGGAGTTTGGACAGGGGGAACCGATTACAAGGATCTACATATAACCTCCTCCCTTGGGGACTGCCAACAGAAAAGTGGGTGAAGGGAGATGTCAAACAGGGCAAGATATGACAAAATAATAATTTATAAATTATCAAGCGTTCATGAGTGAGGAGGAGCGGGGAGGGAAGGGGAAAAATGAGGAACTGATTCCAGGAGCTTAAGTGGAGAACAAATGTTTTGAGAATGATGAGGGCAATGAATGTACAAATGTCTTTTTGATGTATGTATGTATTGAGATAAGAGTGTATGAGCCCTGAATAAAATTATTTAAAAAAGAAAAATATAAATTGAGGATTTCCTTTGTTCCTGGCAATGTGGTAGGAACCTTCCAGGAGGAAATCCGAGAATAGTCATTACTGTGGGCCAGGTGTCCCCAAATTGTCCTGTGGGTCGCATGCAACCCACCGAGGACATTTATCCAGCCTGGTTTTTTTTACTTCAAAATAAGATATGTGCAGTGTGCATAGGAATTTGTTCATAGTTTTGTTTTGTTTTTTAACTATAGTCCAGTCCTCTAATGAGTCTGAGGGACAGTGAGCTGGCCGCCTGTTTAAAAAGTTTGAGGACTCCTGCTCGGGGCTAACCTTGCTGATAACTCACCTGCCTGCTTCTATTTTAGTACTTCATGTACAGTGTTATTTCTTCATTATAATAAAGTATCTTCTTACATTAAGTTACTGGCTATAAGACTTCTCTTATCTTCATGAATTCCTTGGCCCACTGTAGTGACCACGTCTCCGGAGGCATGTTGCCACTTTTGCCAAAGATGTGTCTTTTATATTCAGGAGGTAATGGCGTTTATCTTCCTGTTTTCCAAATCCTCTTTCAATTCTACAGTAATATTAATTTATTGGAAAAGGTTTGCATAACTACTGGGTTAAGGATGTTAGTTAAAAGGAAATATTTAAATACTACCAAATCTAACGCTGAATACAAAATATCTGCCAACAAGAGAAACAAAACCAGTAGGAGATCTGTCCTGTGTTTCATTATAGTGACTCAGCTTTCAGGATTATTGTCACTGACCAGGCAAGCATGAAGTGCACAGAGAGGTTAGGAAGGGCAGGCCGGAACCTGAGACCAAGGACTGAAATAGTCTCCACAGGCAGCCTCCTTGTCTTCATGACAGAAGCTGAAGAGCTACTTGTAAAGCCATGTAACTGATTAAGTCCTCCCATCCACATAATCTAGGACAGTTTACCTTATCTATCCAAAGTCAATTGATTATGGGCT
The DNA here is from genome assembly GCF_050624435.1 of Tenrec ecaudatus. Classification (NCBI taxonomy): domain Eukaryota; kingdom Metazoa; phylum Chordata; class Mammalia; order Afrosoricida; family Tenrecidae; genus Tenrec; species Tenrec ecaudatus. The sequence continues at coordinate 132,187,357 of NC_134532.1, read as the reverse complement.
TTAATCACAGCTACAAAATATCTTCACAGCATCACCTACCTTAGCTTTTGATGATATAACTGGGGGCTCTTTAAGTTAGCCATTTTGACATTATCAAGAAACTGTGAAAACCAGTTATAAACAGTATTCATCAACATTTTAAAACTCTTGCTACTTTTCCAAGAATTATCCTTAAGGATTTTACTTGCATTAACTCATTTAATTCTTATAGCTAAAGGAGAAGATATTTCACTGATATAAAAACAAATGCAAACATGCAAGCAGAGGTAAATTGGATTTAAAAATCTTTCCCATTATAAGATATACATCCCATAGAGATGAGGCAATTTCCCCCATTTATATTCACTAATGTGTTTCAAGCACAATGAGGAGTGCTGAAAAAACGAGAGAAAACAGCAACAGAATACACATACATTTGAAAATATCTGCTTTTAAAAATAATATTTAACAGTTATCAAGCATCAAGGAACAAAAAAATCATATCATTGTAAATGTGGGTGAGTGCAGAGTAGAGACTCAAAGGCCATCGCTAGCCAACTGGACACCCCTTACTGAAGGGTTGTGGGGAGGAGATGAGCCAGTCAGGGTACAGGGTAGCAATGATGAAACATACAACCTTCCTCTAGTTCTTAAATGCTTCCTCCGCTCCCCCCTGCCCCCACTATGATGATCCCAATTGTATCTTACAAATCTGGCTAGACCAGAGGATGTACACTGGTACAGATAGGAACTGGAAATACAGAGAATCCAGGACAGATGACTCCTTCAGGATCAGTGGTGAGAGTGGCGATGCCTGGAGGGTAGAGGGAATTTGGGGTAGAAAGGGGGAACTGATTACAAGAATCAATGTGTAGCCTTCTCCCTGGGAAATAGACAGCAGAGAAGAGAGTGGGGAGAGATGTCGGACAATGTAAAAACAAAATAAGAGTAATTTATGAATGATGAAGGGTTCATGAGGTAGGGAGAGTGGGGAGGGAGGGGGAAAATGAGCAGCCGATATTAAGGGCTCAAGCAGAAGGCAAATGTTTTGAGAATGATGACACAATGGATATATGCATGGATTGTGATAAGAATTGTATTAGTCTCCAATAAAATTATTTACAAAAAGAAATAAAAATAAAAATGGGAAAAATGATATGTATTATTTTGTTGTAGACCATAAATACAATAGTAGCTGTCGTTCTAACACCTGGAATGCCATCACCCGTAGAACAGTAGGAAGACAAGTCTTATCGATGATCGAGAAGGACAGATATTGGAACCCAAAGCTCTTGTACTATGAGTGAAGTGAAATAATATTCTGGGGCAAATTGCTTCATGGTTATACAGATTAAGTATTCCAATGTAAGAATATTCTTGAATAAAAAAACAATTGAAGAAGGAAAGCTTTTAAATGTGTTCTATCGGGTTTGCAGAAACTGTGGATTACAGTCAGAACTCAAGTTATATTTATGGGATTTGCACAGGAAATAAATCTCTGGTGATTTCCCTCTACCCATAAAAGAGGGATGGGAGGAAAGGGCTTACCAAATAGAGTGCATGACTATCCAAGATCAAGCTGAGAAGCCTGACTTGAAAGGTTATAACCTTGTCAGTTGATCCCCTGTCTGACGCATGTTATGCCTGATCTAGTTTTCAACATTTCCTGTATTATGTTGGTCTTTGTTTGTTCATATTGGGGCTTATCTCAGATGTGTTATGTCATTAACTGTTTTATGTTTTTCTGAAACCCAGGATTGATGAACCTATAGGGACAACAAATAGAACAAGGGCTTCTGGGGGTACAGTGGGGGAGGGGCAGTAAAGGGGAGCTGATGTCAAGGAGTTCTGGAAGGAAAATAATGTTTGGTACTAATTATGGTAGTAATTGTACAGTACTATTTGATGCGAGTCAACTAGCGACAGAAATGATATCTGTGTTTACTCCCAATAAAATGCTTTTGTAAAAAGAAAACAAAATAAAAATAGATGTATTTTATTATGTAAAAATACTTGACATTCTGTATGTAAATGAGTATGAATACAACATGGCCATTAGCACAGGACTGGAGACAAACTAAATGATGGTTTTGTCATTCCAAACCTGATTGATCTTGAAAAAGGAAGTTATTCAGAATTCATGAGTTTCACTTAAACGTTTTTTAAAATTTATCCAATGTGGATAATAACAGAGGGAGCCCTGGGGGCCCAGTGAGCTATTGGGCTGCTAACTGGAAGATCAGCAGCTCAAAACCACCAGTTGCCCAGGAGCCAAGGATGCAGCTCCCTCTGCTGGGAAAGATTTGCCGTCTTGCAAACCTATGGGGGCGGTTCCACTCTGCCTTTGCGCCTTTATGAATTGCAATCAAATAAAAGGCATTGAGTTTTTGAGGGTTTTTTTGGATAATAATAGTACTTATCCAGTGGATTTTCTTTTCTGATGATACTATTATCCTAATCTAAGTGTTAGCTTCCTAAGTAAACTATGTTTGCTAGCTTGAACTTTAAAGGTGGGCATTTGGGAAAGAAAGGGATAGGAAAAGGGAATAGACATACACATAAAACCAACTTTTCTCTTTTAAACTGGCAATTTGCACATTGATAATTAGCTATTCTTGGGAGACAGCGTGGTGACTTCAAATGTAGATGGATAATCCTGATCAGTATGCTTCCCTGTGCCACCTGGATTAGTTTTAATATTTAAAATTTTCCATGAAAGAGAAAACTGCTTCTTTTATTTAATCTTTGCAATTGTCTCACAGGTAGGTGAAGTCAATGCATTTGCTTTCTTAGTGGTTTCAAATAGATTTTACAAATTAGAAGGTCAAAAGGCATAAAGATTAAGTGCTTAATTAAAACAATTTTGCAATATAAAATAGGATTTCATAAGCAATTTAAAAGTTAAGTGTTTAGGTTTTGAGTTTCAGTTTATTTATTATGAACCAGAACGGAATATTTTTTGAAATATTGATATAAATGGACTTCCTTTTTAAAAATAGTACAATGTGTTTGTTGTAAGAAAATGTTTTATCAAAGTCAGACTACTCAATTTTAAACCTGAAAATTATTTTTTCTCTTCCCTATGTTTTACAGCATGCAGAATTAATTGTACCTGGGTCTTTTAAACAAATCTTTTTAATGTGTTCATATATAGAAATGCCTGTAATAAACTTCCATTAGGACTTAGCAGCAAATCATAGGGTAATTAAGTCTGTGACCATCAAACATTTCCCCTCATTTTACATCTGTGTTTGTCTAATTTCATAATCAAATGTCAGTTTCATCACTTTTAAGTGATGGTCACTGACAATTCTTTTCTTCTGCATGCAGTTTCAGCAGTTCCACAGGTGACCTTCAGAGTGTGCCCTGATTAGTGACCCCAATCTTGTGGGGGGAAAAAAAGAGCTCTGTGTTTCTAAAAAGAAATGGGGACTTTAATTTCCCAGCCAGACTTTCTCTGACATTCCCTAGTAAGAGAAGCCTATGATGGAATTGTCTGCACTTTGTGCAATTCCTTTGCAACAAAGATTATTTTCAAAAAGGGCATATTTAGCATATAAATTTGTAGTTTGGTGCTTCAAATTACCATTTGCATCTTTGGTTGGAAATAGAAGTAAGAAGTATATTGAGTTTTCAACCCAAGGATGATGGAAACTTACTTGAATATGCCATGCCATGACAAAGGCTCTTGTTTTATAAGTTACAGTATGAAACAATAATCACGGGTCCCATAAATACACCTGTTCACAATTTATAAATGAATATTTTTCTTGCAATATTAAAATGACCTTGGTAAGTACCGTTAAATATTGTGAGTAGTTTGAAGCCTGAAATTTTGTCTTTGTTTCGTTCCCTGCTTTCTAGTTAAGCAAGACTTTCCCCCTAACCTGAGCATGCTAGCTGCATGGTGAGCAGTTTGTGTGCGATGTGAACAGGCAAGTGCGGGAAGCATTGTTCATAAACCACTGCTGTAAATGTTGACAGTGCCCCAAATTCATTCTAAGATGTGAAAATGACAGGTGTGTGTTCACTTACTTGGACATGCCACTAAGAAAGACAAATAGCCAGAAAAGTGCAACACTGATAACAAAATGAAGGAAATGAGATGGATCGACACAAAGAGCAATGGACCCACACATTAAAAGGATCATGAAGATGATGTGAGAGATGGCAGAACACAATTATGATTGAATCGGAGCTAGCTTTAAGGCAGCTGACTTGCCATTAAGAACCAATCACTTGGATTAAAAGGAAAAACTTGAGGTGTAGAAGGGACCAGGTATCACACATCAAAGAACAAAAAGTAATATCAGTGGGTGCCCACCTTCACAATATGATCACTGAAGACAGATGGATACATAAGCAAATGTGGTGGAGAAAGCTGATGGTATCTGCCTATCAAAAGATATAGTGTCTGGGATCTTAAAGGCTTGAAGATAAACAAGCTGCCATCTAGCTCAGAAGAAACAAAGCCCACACCAGCCTGTGTGACCACGAGGTGTTGAAGGGATAAGTTATCAGGCATCAAAGAACAAAATATCATATCACTGTAAATGTGGGTGAGTGCAGAATGGAAACCCAAAGCCCATCTGTAAGCAACTGGACACCCCTTACTGAAGGGTCGTGAGGAGGAGACGAGCCAGTCAAGGTTCAGGGCAGCAAAGATGAAATATACAACTTTCTTTTAGTTCTAAAATTCTTCCTCCCCCCACTTTCATGATCCCAATTCTACCTTACAAATCTGACTAGACCAGAGGATGTACATTAGTACAGATAAGAACTGGAAACACAGGGAATCCAGGACAGATGACCAATTCAGGACCAGTGGTGAGAGTGGAGATACCTAGAGGGTGGAGGGAATGTGGGGTAGAAAGGGGGAGCTGATTATAAGGATCTATATATAACCTCCTCCCTGGGGGATGGACAACAGAAAAGTAGGTGAAGGGAGATGTTGAACAGTGTAAGATATGACAAAATAATAATAATTTATAAATTATCAAGGGTTCATGAGGGAGGGGTAAGTAGGGAGGGAGGGGAAATTGAGGAGCTGATGGCAACAAATGTGCTTGACACAAAGGATAAATCAATGGATTGTGATAAGAGTTGTATGAGCCCCAATAAAATGATTTTAAAAAGGAAAGAAAAACTCCTGGTATGTAGATGTAGCAATTTGATGAGTGTCTACCAAGTCGGTAGATACTCTAAGAATTTTAGAACAATTAAATAGATTAGCCACTTAAAATGCCTTCTAAATATGTTTCAGGGATGGGGGAAGACAGGATTAGCAAAGAAAATAAAATTTGCAAGTAAATCCTAAACCTAATTTTTCTAAGTGGAATTGTAAGGTCTCAATTTTTGGTGTGGCTAATGCCTACTATTTCACACATCTGATTATCTAAAATGATGAGTCCATTTTAATATAGGCTTGGGTTTTTACTGTTTATAAAAATAAGAAAAGACCGCTTGTAGGGAATTTTGAACATACAGAGGGAAATGGAACCACTCACTGTTATATTTTAATATCTGTAATAATCTTAACCGCTGTAAGAATTTGATCTTTTTGCCTTTAGTTTGCTTTACTTTGTATTCCTAAAGAATATGTGGAATCATACATGTTTGTTTTTCTTTCACTTGATGTTTATAAGATCATAACTGTATATATAACTATTGTTATTGTCGTTAGGTGCTATCATGGTGGTTCTAGTTCAGAGTGACACCTTGCCTGGTCCCAAGCCATCCTCACAATCTTGCCTCTGTTTAAGTGTATTGTTGCAGTCATGTACCCATCAGTCCATCTCACTGGGGTTCTTAAGTCTATTGTTGCAGTCATGGACCAATCAGCCCATCTCATTGGGGTTCTTCCTCTTTGTCATGGACCCTATAATAATTTAATTATTATTCAGGGATAATAATATGTATATGAAAAGATAACCCCTTAGGTGTATTTTTCCCTAAATTTGACTTATGACTTTTACAGTCTTGAATATCTCTTACTACCAATGAATTCTTGGGATAGATAACTAAAAATCAAGGTATTTGATCAGAATTAATAAACAATGTTAAGAATATTTATACATGTTGCCAAATTAATCATACATAATACCAAAGAGTGGGTATTATATTATAAGAGTATGAGACAGAATATCTTATGGAACAATTAGCAATTCTCCTATTGGATCAATAATAATGGTGATCTTTGTTTTTCTGTTTCTGTGCTTGTCAGTTCACTTTGTCTTGATTCAGTTTTGATAAATAATATTTCACTTATATCGATTTCTCAGTTTACTCAAAGAGCAACATTTATCCACTTACCAAATTCTGGATGTCTGGAGAAGCTGTGAAAGTTGATGAAATTTCCATTCCTTATAATGATGAGTTATGTATTAGATTTCTTGATCGGTCTTTCAAAAACCATAACCAAACTCAAGGTCATTGAGTCAATTCTTGCCTACAGTGGCCCTATAGGGAAGGACAGAACTTCCTTTAGGGGGTTCTGAAAATGCAACTCTTTACTGGAGTAGAAAGCCTCATCTTTCTCCCTTGGAGTCGCTTGTGAATTTGAACTTCTGATCTCGAGGTCAGAAGTAGGTAACCACTACACAGCCAGGCTCAGCCTTATGAGAAGTCTATGAATTTTGTTGGCCTATTAAATTAGACTAACCACATTTTTCTTTACCTAATTTTATTCTATCTGCACTTTTAACATTAATGTCCTCTTTCATCTATACTATTTGCCTCTTTCTATATCTGAGGGATTCAACTTGTAAAGAGTCCCACCATTCTGGAAGGATTCCTGGAGTTATTGAGGCGTTACCCAGATTTACTGTGCATCCAGTTACTAACTGAACAGGTGATGATTTAAGGCTAAGCAGAGTCATTTCAGAGGAAAGGGATAGCAATCCCCTTTCTTTCTTTCTTTTTTTTTAAACATTTTATTTGGGTCATACAACTCTTATCACAATCCATACATACATCCATTGTGTCAAGCACATTTGTACATTCATTGCCCTCATCATTCTCAAAACATTTGCTCTCCTCTTAAGCTATTGGTATCAACTCATTTTCCCTCCTGCCTCATTCCTCTCTCCCTTATGAGCCTTGATAATTTCTAAATCATTATTATTTCATCTGTAGGTAATGTGACATTCCCTTAAGAAAGGTCACAGGGAGGAGAAGAGCCAATCAGGGTGCAGGGTAACAACAATGAAATATATAACTTTGCTTTAATTCTTAAATGCTTCCTCCCCCCAACCCCTACTGTCGTGGTCCTAATTCTACCTTACAAATCTGACTAGACCAGTGGATGTACACTGTTACAGATAAGAACTGGAAACACAGGGAATCCAGGAGAAATGAACCACTCAGGACCAGTGGTGAGGGAAGGTGAGGTAGAAAGAGGGAACTGATTATAAGGATCTACATATAACTGCCTCCCTGGGGGATGGACAACAGAAAAGTAGATGAAGGGAGGGAGACATTGGAAAATATGAGACATGACAAAAGCAATCCCCCTTCAAAGAATCAGCCACTGAAATTTCTATGAAATCCCATTCTCCTCTGACACTTTAAGGATTGCCATGATTTGGAATCAACTTGATGGCAAAAGGTACTATTTTGAATTACTGGCATGGATATATCTATCATTAATTAGTCTTTCCTGTATGTCCAGTTCATTTGTACTTCAAGCATCAGAAGTTATGTGCACCACTTTCCTGTTTGGACCAATTTATTCTTTAATAATTCACTGTGGTCAAATGCTGTATGAATTTATCACTGAGGAACTGGGAGGCAATGTAACTACATGTTTTCTGTCTGTGAGTGAGCTAACTAAGCCTGTCCTAGATCCCTGAGCTGAGTTTTCTTTGACTGGCAGCAGAAAATAATAGCTGAGAGACTAAAAGTATGAAAGGAACCCGGGTGGTGTAGTGGGCACCAACTGGGTTGCTAAGTGCAATGTCTGCAGTTCAAAACCACCAGCTGCTACTTCTGTAGAGTTAGTCTCTAAATTCACTGGGGCCATTCTGTGTGTGTGTGTGTGTGTGTGTGTGTGTGTGTGTGAAGTATGGAAAGAATTTAATAGGAGGAATTTTTTTCTATTGTTGGGCTGAAAGAAACCATGTGCTAATAATCTGTGACTAGCTTTCCAAAGCTAAGTTTCTAAAAGATTTCTCTGGTTCTTAGCTGGTGAGGTCAGGGGCATCTAGCCCTTCAACTGTCATCAACTGAATTCTGAAAACTGAACCGAGAGTATTAGCAGAACTGCCAGCTTTGACTTTGGGTCAGTGAGGCTCGAAGCAGAGAACTCAACTGAAATTGCCAAGGACTTCTGACCTACAGAACTGTCACATAAGCAATGGGCATTATTTTAGGTAGCTAAATACGGCTCTGGAATATAAACTGATTACAATAACTTAAAATTTAAAAATGAGCTGGTAAAATGAACTGTAGAGGACACGGAACAACTTTGCTTTTCTTTCTGTTGGTGGGCGTGCACGTTGGCACAACACATTAGAAAAACTGCTTGGTGCTCTCTGCTAGCGTTGACTAAGCAAAAGTAAAACTGCATCTTGGCCTCACTTCCCGGTCACATCCATTTTCCCAATAGAAATTCATCCAACAACCACAAAGCAACAAACATGTAGAGGAATGTTTGTAGATAAAAAATTAAAACATCCCAAACTGAAAAGCAGTATAAGTGTTTGTCTACAATGCTGTTGCCCGTTAGGTGCCGTAGAGTCTATTCCACCCCAGAGTGACAGTGCCCACGTAGGATGGAACACTGCGTGGTCCTGTGTCACCCTCAAATTCTTCCCATGCTTGAGCCCATTGTGGCCGCCACGATGTCATTCCATCTTGTTGAGGTTCTTGCTCTCTCTTTTTTTTTTTGCTGCCCCTCTACTTTACCAGGCATAATGTCCTTCCGCAGAGATGGGTGTCTCCTGACAGCATGTCCAAGAACGTACGACTTTCTCCCAAGACATATTGTTTGTCCTTTTGGCAGTCTGTGGTATTGCATTATTCTTTGCCAGCACACAATTCAAGCCCATTGATTATTTTTTGGTCATCCTTTCTATTCAATGTCCAACTTTCACATGCATATGAGACAATTGAAAATACCATTGCTTGGGTCAGGCACAGCAGGTCACATCCTTTCTTTCCAATATTCAGAAGAGTTCTGTGCAGCAGTTCTGCCCAATGCAACACATCTCTTGATCTCTTGACTGTTTCTTCCATGAGCATTGATTGTAGAGCCAATCAAGACAAACTCATTGAAAATGTCAATCTTTCCCCCACTTATCATGATGTTACCCATTGGTCCAAATATGAAGATTTAGTTCTCTTTACACTGAGTTCTCATCCCTACTGCAGGCTACAGTCCTTTATCAGCAAGAGCCTCAAGTTGCCACACTCACAGCAAGATGGCTGTCATCTGCACTCTCAGGGTGTTTACAAGGCTCTGTCTTCCATAGAAACCTCAAATAGATAGTGAACTATTTGTACAGTTGAACTTATCCTCGATATAAGAAGGAACAAATCACTGCTTCATGTGGATGGCTCTTACTAAAATAAATATATCAATGAGCACAAACATTTAAAAAGAGTACATATAAAAATAGCTATTGGTCAAAAGAGGGGGAAATCTTATTGCTTTTGAGATGATTCTGAGTCTTGGCCACCCCTCACCCCTCATGCTGCAGAGGGGGATTGCTGCGTGGGGTTCCCGTGGCTGCGATCTTAGCAGCTGCAGATCACCCGGCCTCTCTTCTGGGGGATGCTTTAACAGCTCAGCCTGCCAGCATTTCAGTTGGCAGTTGTACACAATTCTTTTGTAACACTGGGACAGGGATTCTTCAGGGCTTAAAAAGTTCAAAGGAAAATTCTATTAACTTTTATGTCTATTTTCCCATGAATTTGTGGAAGCCACTCATATATGTAATACATGATGGTTATAGGTGGAGTCTAGAAGGGATGCACAGGGGACTCTTGGTGTCTGTCACACATTAACTACTTATCTGGATGCAGATTAAATGTTCTGCTCCTACTGTGAAGGTTTATGTCTCTACATGCATGTTGTACAGTTTTCTGTGTTTATGTCATTTTTTTACATAAAAAATGTTCTTTCTTTTCTTTTAAGTATACTGAACTATACAGTGTGGACCAATAGAAAGCTATTTCTTTTTCACTGTGTGTCTTATAAAACAGCCAAAGTCTTGCACTAAGTGAATGGAAAGATGTAGAGTGAACGATATTAATTAAAGATGATGTTAGCATTTTAGTTGATTAATCATCCTATTTGACTGAAACTTTTAAGAAGGAAGCAAGGGTGTGGGAAGAATCGCAAATTCTTTGACATACGCATTGTTACTGTTTTACAATCCAGTGTGCCGGGAAGACTCTCACCGCGCCATCGGCCAGGGTGTCGCTGCAGCCCTGCCTCTGATGGAGCCCCCCGGAGAGATGAAGAAGCGAGAACTAAAGCGTCCGGAGCCATCCAAACAGTAAGCTGCTCCTTTAGCGGTTCAAAGCCCTTCAAAACCAATTATATACCTGTCACAATCATTTTCCCAGACATTCTGATCTAAAATGAATGCATCAATATTAAAATGTGGAGAGGATATATGTTTTGTGCAACTTAAATAAATCTTTTAAATTGCCAAAATGAACCACTTGGGGCACCTACTTTCATGCACTTAACCTATGTTTTATTTGTTCCTCTTGTAAACTTTTTTATTGGGGGGGGGGGTTGAAATGAGTAAAGACACCGAAGTACTTGCTTTTCTTAACATGATGATAGCAGTTGTACTGTTTTCAGAATTGCCACTCTTTTAATGTTTTATAGCTCCAGGCTTTTATAAAAATCACCAGTTTTAAATATATATAAAATTCTTAGGCTAAAGTTCTGCTATATCCTTGCAAAGAAGAAATGACATCTTAAATGTAAAATAAACTATACATTATATGACATTTTAATATTTTGTCATTTAAATAGTGTAAAGTGTCATTTAAATTTGATCTTATATTAAGTCAATGATAGAATTTTATTCTTATAACGGATAATCGAGAATTGAACTCCTGGAAGCAAAAGTCAAATGCATAGACTTAAGACATCAGAGTGGGGTTCAGTGTAATCATATATAAACAAAAAAATACGTACTAATTGCCTATAAAAGGATTCTCTGCCTTCTGGGCAGCCTCAGACTGAGGTCTTGGTGAGGTAGCAGTGGGGATAGGGTTCCGAGAGACCCACCACTCAAAGGCATTGGGGATTAACTTGCGACACCTCTTTCATTTCCTCCTGCTTTGCCTGGTATCAGAGTTGTCTCTTGCATGTTTCGTATGGATCATCAACAAAGAACACTCAGAACTTCCTGGAGATTAGTGATGCTTGAAATGTCTTGTGAAATCACTTGGGGAAAAAAGACCTTAATTTTATATCTAATAATGTTAATTCCAATGAATCAATGTATATATTTGACTGCTTGAAAATATTCAATATGGGTATCCGCATTATGGAGAAAAGAAATACTCACCAAATCAGAAAGTGATTATTGTAATTCAATTACAAGACACACTAAAAGAAAAGAAAAATCCCACTATTCTTAATGACACCTACGTTTTAGCTCTGACAAGTCATCTCTCATTTGACTAATAGGGGTATGTAAGAAAATGCAAATGTATTTTCCTGTAAAAATATGAGTTTATATGGCTTAGCCGCATACTTTTAAATTGAAGCTTACATTCTTTCTAATTATCTTCCATTGACCAAGATTGGCGAACAGTGTGATCTGCTTACACAACATGCCATTTTCCCATCTTAAGTTGCCTTGCATATGGAGACCCATTTTCATGTGGGGCTCCGCTTTAAAATTGACGGTCTGCTTCCATTGCCTATCCCTTTCCTTCCCATTATCCCAATACGAGTCTGAAATTCTTCGTATTTTCCAAATCCACTTCCTAATTTAATCATGAGCCTCAAGAGAAGTATTGATCCATGCTCGGGAGACAGAAGGAATGCCTGAGTAAGTGCTTTTGTTGCTGTTCTTTCACATCAGAAAGGCCTGCTTCACCTCTTCCCTCTGCTACTGCATTTGACCTCACTGACCTCTACATCCTTCATATTATAACATTACAAGTCATGGTATGATGTGAGTTGATACTGATAAAGGATCTGAAGTCTACCACACCATAAATATGTTAGTGGTATCACTCCCATTCATTGCTGTAACTATGACCATTACAGGGGATTTGTAGGTATATCCTTTTCCTGAAGGCATTACTGAATGGATCTAGTAATCAAAGTTATTGCTCAGTCTTGTCTTTCCGATATCCTAACAAAATATCAGGTTAAGTATATCGAAACCCAAATTGTTTATCTGCTCTAACATTGTGTTGGTCTGGGTAGACTAGGAAAACAAATCCACAGAAACTCATATATGTACCCTGTTTCCCTGAGAATTAGACAGTGTCTTATAGTAATTTTTGCTCCCAAAGATGCACTAGGTCTTATTTTCAGGGGATATCTTATTTTTCCATGAAGAAGAATATGGTACACATTTATTATTTTATTAAAAGAGTCCTCGCACTTCCTGTCTTCCCCTGCTGCCCTGTGGCCAACAGTGAGCTGTGCGGCGGCGCCCGCCACTATAGTCCAGAGTTATGGTAGCTTGGGGGGCCTTATTTTGGGGAAGTCTTTTTTGGGGGGATGCCTTATATTTCAGCAAGAGGCAAAACTGTAAGTATGTCTTATTTGCAGGGGATGTCTTACTTTCGGGGATATAGTTTTATATAAAGGGTAAATGTACATTAAGAAAACATCCCAACCCAGTGCTGTTCAAGTCCATATGTCCAACATTAGCCCATATGCCTGACATTTATCTACAAATCCCTTCTCCAGAGAGACACAGAGAGAGGAGGGCCTTGAAGCAGAGCCATTTGTCTAGGTAGGCCTCCAATGAAGCCACAGCCTGATTGACAGGCTCAACAATGCCTATATGTTCCTATGGGAGCCATGTTGGGGCAGAAACCTAACTATCACAGTTGTTCTCCAGGTCCTGGTGTTGCCTGACAACATACCTAGAGTACCATCCTTGCCTCTAAGGAGCATGCTGGCTGTGCCCCTTCCAAGACAGACTGGGTTTTCCTTTTAGAAAGACCTGGCACTTTCAATAGGCTTGCCAGTGCCATAATTCAGACACATTGATTCTTCTTCAATTTCCTTTTTCAATATAAGTATAGAACACCAGAAATGTATTTGGTTATGTCTGATGGACTAACAAACAGACTTGCAACTCTGTGAATCATAATCAACTGTAGATTCCATTGTAAAGAATGGGAATGCCACACTACTTCCTTGTGCTCATGAGGAACCTATACATAGACTAAGAGGCAGTTGTTCAGAAGCACAAAACAATGCACAACCCTAAGCATGGAATACTGTGTGTTATACAAGGAGACAAGCTTGTTGGTCAGGGTTGAAGCCTGTCGCTAAACGCAGTTAATCTGCATGCTGATTTTAACCTGGAAACAAGCATATGAAGCACAGGGCATCAGCATGCTGAACAGGAAGACTCATTGACATCTAGTCAGCACATGACACAACCTTGCTTGCTTCTAGTGAAGAGGACTTAACACACTTAGAAGATCAAATAATGTAACCACCATGTACTTTGCAGGAGAAAGGCGAGAATTTCTATTTCCACACAGAGTTATCCCTGGAAACCCGTAGAGGCAGTTTTACCCTGTTCTGTACGTTCACTATACCTTGGAATCAAGTTTGGCTTGATTTTAGTTTACATTTGTGTTACTGAAAGATGCAGTCCTATTACTTATTGGTTTATTGAATTTAAAAGAAAACCGATAGTGGCTGGCTATTTTAACCTTCACAGGTTACTCAAGAACCATTTGATTTTAATTCTAAAACCAAGAAAAATAAAGTAAAACAGAGACAATGTTCTTGTTTGACAGTAGCGGGATTACACCTTGGTGCCGTGTGTTGCTCCTTCATGTCTCATCATATTTGGTCTCTTGCGCACTCGGCCAGTCAAGTGCAGAAATTCCATCGCGCCACTTGCATCTGCTTGGCGCTGTTCCTTGACAGTGAGCATACAAATGCTGTGTTTGAGAATAGCTGGGCCAACCTGATAAGACAGTGGGAGCGTTTTGGTTCACCAGGTCAGTGCTATGCCGCAGCACCCTTTATAGTGCAATATGAAAATAGATTGATCAGATCACTACAAAGGACTGCAGGCCTATCTGTGTTGCTGTGAAACCAGCTCTTAAACATAGAAAAAGCATGTTGCCAACTTTCAACTGCCCCTGCTAACACTGAAACACACTGTGATCCAGTTGATGCCAACTCATAGTGACTGTCTAGACAGGGTAGAACTGTTCTATTTGGTCACTATGCCCTGAGAATTTCTGAGACTGTGACTGTTTATGGGAGTAGAAAGCCCCATCCTTTTCCCAAGAATCCACTGTTGGTTTTGAACTACTCACTTTATAGACCACAGACCAACCTTTAACCACTAGGCCACCTGGATCCTCTGCTAAGACCAACTCATGTAAAAATCATAGCTCCCAATAAAGGAAAACATTTAATTTGCCCTATCATTCAAATACTACCCTGACATTTGTAATAATATGTTAAAGAAAGGCTACATTACTCAACATTTGTTTCTTACATTTTCCCCTTCAAGAGGGCTATAAAAACTCTAAGCTATAACAAGAACTTTGAAATCTGACATATTTTCTCCACTTAGTAGCTAGATGGCATGGAGCAAGTCCTTATCTTAATGAAAATGCGTTTCCTCATCTGTAAAATAAAGACAATAGCATCTGCTTTGTTGTTTCTTAAGTATCGGATATTTAACTACAAAACAGGTACAATGGTGCCAGCACATAGGAGAATAACAGTACAAGGCAACATTAACAGTGCTTGTCGGAGGAGGACCCCAGTCGGGCGGCGGTTACACATTGGGCTGCTCACTGGATGGTCAGTGTGAGAAACCACCAAGACAGAGAGAGCCTTTCTACTCCCTTGTAGTTAGTCTTGCAAACTCGAAGAGGCAGCTCTGCTTTGTCCTGTAAAGCCACTAGGACTCAGCATGGATTCAATGACAATGAGGGGTTTTTTGGCGTGAGGAAATTAGGTTTCAGAATAAGGGAGAAAGGTCTATGATAGAGACAGTGTAAATAATTATGTTCTATGGGATTTATCATATTGGATATGTTATCAATTTTTTCTACTCATGATTACATCTTTAAATTGTTTTTTCCTAAGTGTTTTGTTTCTTCATCTTTACACAGAGTTCTTTTTATCCCAAATATTGCCTGCTTCATTTAAAATAATATTCTGCAATAATTGGGATAGTTTGCAAATGCTTGAGAATGTATGTGCTTTTATTTTTATCATTATTGTATGATGCATTTTTAAATTATTTTTGAGGAAAACACATAATCTTTAATTTAGGAAATAGAACCAACCAGCAGTACATGACTGAATTACATTATTGAATTAAAAATAATTAGATTAGATTAATCTAATATTAAGTCATGTTAGTATTTTATATTAACCTTTTAAATATTTGAATAATATTTGAAGATGTCTCATAGATTTCAGTGTTGTCCTGTTTCCCTTTAATCTGTTATCAATCCTAAATTAAGTATCTACTAAAGTGAGAAAATCTTGGTCAATTACAATACAAAACTGCTTATGTACTTTTTTATGTGATAAACTCTCCTGTGACCTAATATCTGGATCTACTAAAGAATGAATATGTCAATTTACATTAAAAAGATGCCACAGTTCTTTGCCAGCTGGTGCCAAAAAGTTTTACTATTCATTATCATTATTATGTACTATATTTTAATAACAATTAAAACCAGGTATAATTAAAACTGCCCAAACAGCAATTTTACTACATAGGGCTGGAAAAGGGAGATTTCTGAAATAAAATATAAAAACCTGACTATTAATTCTGGGTTTAGACCAGCCTCTTTAGTTTTCTAGATCATAATATTAACTATAGGCAGAACAAAAAACTATTAGCAACACAAACCTCAAGGAGCAGTTTGATGAGTTAGAATCCAAGAAAGCCTGGTGTAGACCATGAAGAGCCTACCTTTCTTTCTCTGGAGCAGAATCTGTGAAGACCATGCATTAATCATTACATTAGTATTCCATTATTTAACTTAAATACTCCCGGTGGGTCATGGAGAAATCAGGGTTCTTGTAGACTAAGTGACTCTGAAGTGCTATGATAATCCTCTTTGAGCTTGGCTATCGTGTACTTAAGGGAACTGTGTGTCACAGAGTTTAAAGCATTGACCTGCTAACCAAAAGGTTCATGGATCCAAACCCACCAGCTTCTTCATGGAAGACTATTTACAACCGTGGATGTCTCACATGTCATACAGAGTCCTGTTAAGTTGAAATTGACTCCGTAGCAGTTAGTTTTTCTCATGTACTTAACAATTATAATTTTTTTTAATCATGGGGCCAAATATGATCATTGTGACTATTGTCTGGACACTGGACCGGGCAGAGTCTTATTCCATTGTGCATAGGAACGGTGCATAGGACCCGACATCATGGCATCCAATAGCAATGATAATTCTAATCATAATTGACTTTTTATTCCGCATCTCTCCCCAGACAGGGAAAAACAGGTATTTTAAAATGATTTTTCTGTTAACTTAAAAAAATATCTTCACTGTACAGAATTATATTTTATGTTGTAGATATCAGAGAGCTATTTTGGTTTTACAAATATATTTCATAAAATAATAATTTCATTTTAAAATAATCATGTATCTGGCACTAAAATAAACTTTCCACATATTCATTCCTTTAAGTCATACTCTAATCTCATGAATTTAGTGCTACTATTATCTCCAGGTTGGAGCTAAAGAAATTGAGGACACAGGGGTTAAGTAATTAGTTCAAGATGACCCTCTGACAAGAGAGAGAGAGAAAAATTTGCAGTTTCTTTTCTAACTTTGACCCACTGAGCATATTTCTGTTTTTATATTCATTTATTCGCATCAGTTTTTATAACCTAAAATATGAGGATATCATTATAAACCAATAATACTAACAATGATTAGCATTTGCAAATCAACAGAATAAATAGAAAAACTTATGTGACAAAATTCTTCATGGTTGATTATAACAATCAATCAGTACCTCTTCATTTATGCATATATTTCTCCTTAAATGAGCCAAGAACAAAAACAATTTAAAAAATGTTTCTGTCCCACTTAGTGTCATTGTTTTGGGGTAGTGGGGCTGGAAGGTGGGGATAGTTTCTCTTTTTATACATTATTCATATATCAGTAAGGCTAGCATTACAAAGTTTTTAAGGATTGATAGGTAGAAGTTAGAGAACAAAAATAAACTGTTAGAAAAAAAAAAAGGATGCCGTTTTTCTCCCCAGCATGTACCCATTAAAAATGTCACAAATGTAATTTAATAGATAAAAATATACTCTAATCAACATACTTAGGCTTTTTGTTGTTATCTGAAGTCAAACGGACTCTGACACAGAGCCACCCTGCACACCGCACAAGGAAACGCTGTCCAGTCCTGCACCATCCTCGCAATCGTTCCAGGCCTTGACTAGTTAGGACAAGCGTATTCCTATCCAGGCAATTCCTACGCAGAGCAACTCCGAGAGTCCCCGATTGTAGGGACATGTGCTCCTTCACACCTTCTGTTTTATGCAAATCCATGTACCTATGTCTCTGTTCACAAGCTCCATCTTCTTATTCTTTTCGTGATTCAGTGCACACCTTCCTGGCCCAACTCAGCAGAACTGGACCCCAGAGAGTTCCTGTGCAGGGAGGAGCACTGGCAGGGCAAGGCACGGGGTCTGGAGCGCTGGCCAGTAGCCCACAGCCCTGATAGCCCAGCAATACGTTATTCCAGGAACCTTGTCATCCCAGACATGGCAAGCTGCTGAAATAATTAAAAGAGGGAAAAAAATAATAATGCAGCTCATGAAACTCTGCATTTAGCTGTCCATCAGAAGAATACTGTAGCTTGCCTAGAAGTGCCGGCCTGTATAGTTAGTTAATTGCATGGGATTTGTGGTGATGCCTCTACATTTGCTATATTGCCTCAACTATTACTGCAAAAGGCACAATATTTACTTTTGGCCTGTGGTGTCATTGCTGATTTGTGGCTTCAGCAATGGATTTAAACATAGCAACAACTGCTATGAAACGTTGTTTCTTTTTGTTGTATCTCGGGTCACTGTGAGTCAGGATAGTCTCTAGAGCTTTAAAAGGAAACACAATAATGATAGAAATGACATTGTCTAAAGAAGGAGTTTTTCACCCTATACTGCTTCTTCAGGTCTTGTATGTCTAGAACTGCATTTCATTTAGCTCTACTGTCAGTTTATAGAGACTGAAATAGAGATAGAGATTTAGAGAGGTAGAGAGAGATGTAGACAAACAGTAAATTGTACAATGAAATACTCAAAAAATTCTCATTGCCATCGAAGTGATTCTGACTCATAGCAACACTATAGGACCCAGACGAACTGCTTCTATGGATTTTTGAGTCTATAAACTCTTTAAGGGAGTAGAAAGCCTCTTCTATCTCCTACTGAGCAGCTGATAGTTTCAAACAGCTGACCTTATGGTAAGCAGCCAGACATTTAAACAGTAAGCCACCAGAGCTAGGTTAACTGCTACTTACCTAACTACTTCTATCTATCTATCTATCTATCTATCTATCTATCTATCTATCTATCTATCTATCTATCTATCTATCTATCTTCTATCTGCCTATCTACCTGTCATTTAAATCCCACTGTCATCAATCAATTCTGACTCATTGTGACTTTATAGGGTTTCTTGGGCTGTGAATGTTTTTTTATTTTTCCCTTATCATTCTATTGGGGGCTCTTACAGTTCTTATGACAATCCATACATATATCTATTGTGTTAAGCCAATTTGTACATATGTTGTCATCATCATTTTCAAAATATTTTCTTTCTACTTGAGCCCTTGGTTTCAGCTGGTCATTTTTCCCTCCCTCCCGACCCTCCCCCCTTGATAACTTATAGATTATTATTTTTTCATGTCTTACACTGACTGCTGTCTCCCTTCATCCATTTTTCTATTGTCCATCCCCCTGGGAGGGGGTTATATGTCAATCATTGATTGGTTCCCCATTACTCTCCCCACCTTCCCTTCCCTTCCTGGTATTGCTACTCTCATTATTTGTCCTAGGGGGTTCATCTGTCCTGGATTCCCTGTGCCACACGCTCTTGAATCTTTATAAGCTGGGACTCCTACAGGAGCTGAGAGACTCATCTTTCTTCTGTTGAGGGACTGGAGGGTTTGAACCACTGACATTGCTTTCAGCGTTCCAAAGTTTATACCGAGCCGCTACACACACACAATGTAGGGTGTTCTCCTACAGCATGACAAGTAACTATGGAAACCATCCCATAAACTATGATTACCCACTCTGAGTAGGGTTTATATAAAAACGCTAGTGAAGTAACTTTCTAGTAAATATAGTTTCTATAAGGAAACAGATCATGCCCTCCCCCCACATCCCTCTTCACCACTACCACCACATCCCCATCCCCAGAGTGGTTGGTATGTTAGAACCAGAGACATTTCTATGCTACCAGGGCAAAACAAAAAATGAAATAAAAGCCTCACTGCCATCTAGTCAATGCCAACTCATTGCAACCTTGTAGGACAGGGTAGGCCTGCCCCATGTGAGCTTTCAAGACAATAACCCTTGAGGAGTAGAAAACCTCACTGCCTAGCTGGCAGCTAGGGGCCCAGTGGGTAACCACTATGCCACCAGGACATGACTCATTTATTTATTTTTTTAATTCTAAAAGAATTTAAAATTGGCAAACATTTTTTCGAACTTCTATGTTGTTACATCAGTTATTATATATATATATTTCTATGTGTTTATGTGATTACCTACTAGTTATAGTTTTTTTTAAATCAGACCTAACCCATTGTTTTAGATCTTTATGGGAACAGACATCCTCATTGTTCATTCTCTGATTCTGTGCTGTGCATAGGATTTGCTTTTTATTTATTGTTATGATTTCCTATTGGGATAGTTGTGTTTACAGGATTTCTTTTAAAACAATGACCATGGTGGCAATTTTCCATGTTCTTTAGCAATTAGGATATTCAAATATAGTAATTAATATTTATTAAATTGAATCATATTATAGCCTGTTTTATGTGGTATCAGAAAATTAGAAGCAACTATTCTACGAGTTCGAGATCTTTGTGTCGTGTTTTCACTTGAATCCAGAAGCATGGGTCCCAGGCCGTGGGAAGAGCACAAAACTGAGCTCACGCCCGAGTTCTTCCCTACGCAAAATGCCTGCCTTTAAAGAAGTTATTCAATTTCTGTCATCTTTTCATATGAACTGATACACTTCAAATAAATACTTTTTAAGATTCCATCATCTCTTGCTGTGGTATTCTAAGTTTTTGTTCGAACATATCTTTGTGTTATATAAACTCTCAAAATATATGCTCAAATAAGCAATATGGATTGGCCTTTGTGAACTTACATCCTTTTCAATGCTTAACTCTCAGAGTGTTCTAGAAGCCATTCCATTATGTCACATCAAGCCATTAATGCCAGAATCTCTCCAACTAAAACCTGTCAGATTCAAGATGTAAATTAATCACATCTTCTCTCTTAGTGATACATCATATTTCAAATTATCCTATTGTTTTCTTATTCTAGCTCATGGTGAGCTGATTGATTCAATGATGCAAAAAGCAAGTGTATGCCTGCAGAAGTCAAAAGTACACGAATGTGACTTACAGAATCATATGCTGATTTTCTCTGTTTTATTTCTGTGGTGTCGTTTCATAGCAGTGTAAGTAACGATGGAAATAATTCCGTATGTGATGATTCTCATTCTGAGTGGCTTTGTGAAGTGGCTAGAGAAGTAATCTTTCCATTATTTTTAGTTTTGCTATTAGCTATTCACTTATTTTAAGTAATAGAATACTTAGCTAAAAACTCTAAAAATTACTGAATTATATTATACTGTGTACCACACATGCTTTATTACTTAGTACAAATAGAGTGAGCTAGAAAACATTTTAACAATAAATGAAAGTTTCCTTTCACAAAACTGATCATGTTGGAAAACTAAAACAGGAAGCAGAAAGATTGAAATAATCCCTTTTTAGGATATAAATTTAATGTAATCACTATATATTTCACATCATTAATATCCTAGCAGTTTAAAATATTTAAAATGTGCAACAAATGGCTACTACCAGTTCGATTTAAAACTGGATATTTAATTAAGCTTCGAGGTTATGAGATTAATGAGCCACAAATAAATAGGTTTTCCTTATTTAAGAAAATTCGCATACCAAAAGTGCTGGTCAGTTAAATCTATTGTGTCCAACCGGATCACATGTGCTTGCTTCCTCATACATTAGCTGACCTGTAGGGAAAGTGTTTCAAAACTACCACATATCACTCACTTGGACCACATTCCCTGGAGGGAGCCGGCCATGGGGAAAGTGCTGCTTGATAAAGGAGAGGATCAGACAAAAGGGCAAGGTGCTCCATGGCATGGACACTCCCAGTGGCTGCAACAATAGGATCAAAGAGATACTATGATAGAGCACCAGGCAGGGGTTCATTCTTTTTTCACAGAGCAACTATGACGTGGAGTTGACCTAGCGGCCAACAAGAAGCAGCAGAAACGCACACGTCAATGATGGCACTGGCAGAGTGAAACATACACGGTCCTTTGCTCTTGGAACCGGGGAGTATCCCATCTCCACATTAGTACAAAACAGAGAAGGAACTCGGCGTGAAATGAAAGTGAAAAGCAATCTGGAAACATTGACCCTTGTTGTTGACCTTCCAGTCCTCTAACCACTGACATTCAGAAACTTGTTGAAGAATAAGTTTGTTAGGTTTCTCAGGTGGGAAATACCTCGGTTCTTGGCTTCCCACAATTAAGAATTCACACTGAATCCTGGTTTGTGATCCAAGTGGGTTTTTATAAAGGGCGGGAAAAGTTTCAGGTTTCACAGTCACAAAGAAATACACGCTATTCCTGCTGGGGAAGGTGCCACACCGTGTGTAAGCTGCTTCGGGCTCCCACGGAACACGGGCAACCTCTTGGGGCTGCTCACCTACCCGTGGGGTCCTGAGGCCAGGAGGCCTGGGCACGCTGAGCGGGGCAGGAGCAGCATCCCAGGGGAGAGGGCTGAAGACTGAGGAGGCGGTTCTGCCTGCAAGGCATTTAAACATTGGCTAGGGAGGCGTGGTCGAAGGTATTGGTAGACCCAATTGGCTGAGTCAAGCCCACCTGGCTGGGGAAGTGAGGGTGGTGATTGGAGGTGGGGGGGTGCTTATAGGTGTCTAATGCTCACCTGATTCCTTCCCAACCACCTGCAGGGGGCCTTTTGGCCTGGGGAGGGACAGCCTTTTCCCTATTCTGCTACTTAACACGTTCATGGTGCATGATCTGGTTTACACCGAGAAGGACAGAAGGATAAAGTTTGGTCCCAGTTCTACCATTCGGCATTGACACCATTATCCCAGTGGATGACTTCTTTCTAGAGGGCAAGGATGGTCTTATAATTTTCAAGTTAATTTGAACTTTTTTGGTTACTTTTAGGTAAACAATTGATATCTTCCAAAAGGTAGAAATATATATGTGTAGTGTGTGTGTGTGTG
Organism: Tenrec ecaudatus; assembly: GCF_050624435.1. NCBI lineage: Eukaryota > Metazoa > Chordata > Mammalia > Afrosoricida > Tenrecidae > Tenrec > Tenrec ecaudatus. The sequence continues at coordinate 132,164,663 of NC_134532.1, read as the reverse complement.
TGTGTGTGTGTGTGTGTGTGTGTAATCGTGGTTGGATGCTGGGTACTCTTGAGTTGACCCCAATTTTTATTATTTTAAGACAGAAGGAAACACTACCTCGTCCTGCACCATCGTCACAATTGTTCCTTTGTTTTAGCCCATTGTTGCATCACTGTGTCCATCCATCTCATGCAAGGGCTCCTCTTTTACCAGCATGATGTCCTTCTCCAGGGCCTCTCTGATAACATGTCCAAAGTACATGAGACTATGACTCACGATCCTTGCTTCTAAGATGCATTCTGGCTGTACTTTCCACGGAGAGAAACCCACAGAGAGAAACTAAAAATACATCTTTCTTCAGGCAATATATTTGATATTTTTTGCTCTACCATTTTGCCTCTCTATGATCATTTTGTACCAGCAGGAAACATGGTGCTTTTAAAAGAGCTGTTATATGTACATTGTAAATTAGATATTTAACAAAAAATTGATCTTCTGGCTTATTTAAATGTTCTGAAAAATAACTAATTTGTTAAAGCCATAGATATTGCACATTGACCTTTTTCATGCTTAGAAATGAAATACCACAGAAACAATAAGACTTGAATATTAACAAAGCATAGTATAGCAATTATATGGCAATGGTGTTGTTACATAGCTTAGTTTCTCATTCTATTTTTAAAAATCTACTTTTAAAGGAACTTTATTGAAAACATCTACAGGAAAAATGTGCCAGTTAGTGTCCATTTTGTGTCCTTTGCTCACAGGCAGACTTTGAGCGGACACAAAGGGTCTCTACTGTAGTTCCAGAAGACGTTCCAGAGACACAGAGACAGTTCAACATTTGAGAGCAGCTTCCAGCTGTCCTTCCTGGAGCCTCGTTTACCGGTGTGAAGGCTGCTCTCTTTGTGGAGAAAATGGGCTTTCTACTCTTGAAAATAATAATAGTCTCAGAAACCTGTAGGGACAGTTTTCTTCCCTGACAGTTTCTTCCCTGTCTTATGGGATCATTATCAGCCAGAATTGACTAGATGACAATGAGCTTGTAGCTTGTTTGAGGCAGAAGTGCTACTGCTCCTTGCAAGGTCAGCAGTTTGAACTCACTAGCCACTCCGAGGGAGAGAGATGAGGTTTTCTTTCCCCCTAAATATGTACAGCCTTGGAAAAGAAAAGGGGCAGTGGACTGTACTACAGGGTCACTGTAAGTTAGGGTTGACTGCGTGAAAGTGTATGTGGGTTTGTTTGTTTGTTTGGTATCGTGTTGAGTCAGAAGTGAATGAGGCATGGGCACAGGTAACAAGGAGCGAAAGGAAAGAAAGGAGCTAAAACTGCCAGAGTCCTGGGCAACGCAGGGCTGTGTCTTGTTCGGAGCAGCATGTCCCTAGATGGTCAGTGATGCTTAGTTTTTATTGGGGCAAATGATTAAAAAATATCAAATGCCAATTGTAAGTGATATTTACACTTACCATTTTAAAAATCATTTTATGAGGGGCTCATACAACTCTTATCACAATATCACTGTGTAAAGCACATTTTTACATTCATTGCCCTCATCATTCTCAAAACATATGCTCTCCACCCAAGCCCGTGGGATCAGCTCCTCATTTTTCACCTCCCTCCCTGCTCCCCCTCCCTCATGATAAATTATAAATTATTATTTTGTCATATCTTGCCCTGTCCAACATCTCCTTTCACCCACTATTCTGTTGCCCATCCTCTAGGGAGGAGATCATATGTAAATCCTTGTAATCAGTTCCCCCTTTCCAACCTACCCTCCCACCACTCACACCACCCTCCCACCACTCTCACCACTGGTCCTGAAGGGATCATCCGCCCTGGATTCCCTTCATTTCCAGTTCCTATCTGTACCAGTGCACATCCTCTGGTCTAGCCAGATTTTTAAGGTAAAATTGGGATCATGATAATTGGGGAAAGAGGAAGCATTTAGGAACTAGGGGGAAGTTGTATGTTTCATCATTGCTACATCACACCCTGACTGGCTCGTCTTCTCCCTGAGACCCTTCTATAAGAAGATGTCCAGTGACCTACAAATGGGCTTTCAGTCTCTACTCCACACTCCTCTCCTCATTCACTATTATAAGATTTTTTTTGTTCTGATGATGTCTGATACCTGATCCCTTTGACACTTCGTGATCACACAGGCTGATGTGCTTCTTTCATGTAGGCTTTGTTGCTTCTCAGCTAGATGGTCGCTTATTTATCTTCAGCCTTTAAGACTCCAGACACTATATCTTTTGATAGCCGGGCACCATCAGCTTTCTTTGCCACATTTGCTTATGCACCCATTTGTCTTCAGGAATCGTATCATGGAGGTGAACACACAATGATATGATTTTTTTTTATTTGATGCCTGATAACCCTTCAGCAACTCGTGATCACACAGGCTGGTGTGCTTCTTCCATGTAGGCTTTGTTGCTTCTGAGCTAGATAACCTCTTGTTTACCTTCAAGCTTTTAAGACCCCAGATGCTATATCTTTTGATAGCCAGGCATCATCAGCTTTATTCACCACATTTGTTTATTCACTCACTTTGTCTTCAGCGATTGTGTCAGGAAGGTGAGCATCATAGAATGCCAATTATTAACTTCTATTAAGAAGAAAGTATTCTTGCATTGAGGAAGTACTTGAGTGGAGGCCCAATGTTCCTATGCTACCTTAATAGTAAACCTATAAATATATGCACATAGATCTATTTCCCATCCTCATATATAAATATATTTGCATATGTACATGCCTTTATTTAGACCTCTATAAATGCTCTTTGCCTCCTAGCTCTTTCCTCTATTTCCTTTGACTTTCCTCGTGTCCAATTTTATGCTCAGTCTTCATTTGGGTTTCAGTAATTTCTCTTGGTTACATTACCCTTGATCATGCCACCAGGCCTCCTACACCTTACCCTCCTCACTACCGATTTGGATCACTTGTTTTTCCCTTGTCCCTGGGTATTTTTTAATACCGCTACCTTTCCCCCTACCTCCCCCTCTCCCATGTCGCCCTGGAACTGTTGGTCCATTGTTTTCTCCTCCAGATTTTTCATCCAGCCTATTTTATTTAGACAGACCTGCAGAGATAATAACATGCACAAAAATAAGACAGAGCAAAACCAAGCAAAAACATACAATAAAATAACAACAAACCAATGACAACAAAACAAAACAAAATGCAACATGAAAGAAAAGCTTGTGGTTAGTTCAAGGATCGTTTGTTACTCTTTAGGAATGTTTTCACGTCCAGTCTGTTGGGGCACCACGCCCTGTCCCCAAAGTCCACCATCAGCATTACCTGGTGAACTTGCCGCCCCATTCCCTTGCTGTTCTGTTGCACCCCCTTAGTGTTTGCCTCGGTGTGGCAGGATCAGATCTGCCACAACTCCCACACTGTGTCTCCGGTGTCCCTTGTAGGGCTGTGGATCAGTGAGGGGCCTCATGTCTCATATGTTGCCGGCCATATGGTCCTCTCTGTGGACTGGCTGCTTTAATCGGGAACATAGTTCTCAAGGCCTGGTGGGCCAGGATGTGCTCTACTTTCTCCTCCTACTCCCTCTTCATCTTCTCCCATGAGTGCTCTGATCAGATATGTCCCCTTCTGGTGCTGCAGATTCAATGCTGTCCTTTGAAATAAATTCTTCTGGGGGGAGGGGCAGGTGTCCATGTAGTAGTTGGGATTGGGGCTGGCCCCTTCCACTTACCATTACAGCCCAATTACTTCATAACTTCATAGTGATAACAATAAAATTCTAATATCAGTCATATTGCTATATCATTGTATAACATTTAACTGTAAAATTATATAGTAATATATTAATAAACTATATATCAAAACCATCCAATGAGACACATAATTTAATATTGAAATAGGAATTTATTAACTCCAAAATATTGTCTAGACTAGGGGTCAAGAAAGTTCTGAGATGGAAGAGCCAATACTGTCCCTCACAATAATTAAAAAAATTATTCAAGAGCCATAAGTATATTTTTACAAACAAATGAAATATTTATCTGAATAATATCTTTATTTTTAATAAAATTTAGTTCAGAGGCACTGGTACTGAGAGCTGCACTGGGCTTGGGAGCTGCAGTGTGCTGACCCTTTGTCTAGATGCTTGGTAACCAAGTGCGCACATGTAAAATAATTATTTGCACTCAAGCGATAGACTGTGTGTGTACAGATATGAAGTCTGTGGGTTAATTTTAATATGGTTGACTACTTATAAAATATATATTTCTAGAAACTCACCCCCTCATTTGAACGGTTTGTGGACAATATGGGCCAGTCTTCCTTTTTAGGTTGAATTAGTGTGGTTTGTAACCAGTGCATTAATCACAGGTCATGGTGACCCCATGTGAAGGATAGCACTTCTTCCAGGGTTTTCGAAGCTGAGGTCTTTCAGGAGCAGTTCACCAGCTTCAAAGACATCATTGGCAAGTTTCAAATGGTCAGTGTGTTGCCTAGTTGGTGATCTGTTAAGTGTTTGTGCCACCCAGAAACACCAGGGCAGAAATTATCAATAGTTTATACATCATGTGAACTATCAATGGGGTTTTCTTTTCAAAAGTGTGAACCGGCTGGGAAGGACATTCATAGGAGGGGAAGGTCAACATATTACTCCTGCATTCTGGTTCACATGTGTGCAGGGTTATTCAAAACAACATGTGTTGCTACAAGTGTTTCCCATTAGAGAATGACTACCGAGACAGTCTGTGGATTGTGCATCTGTCTTCCTCTAATTAGAGGGCCTTACGCAAGTCCAGTCAAAACAGTGCCTTCTAAGGAGATGGGCTGAGCCCATTCAATAGAAGGCAGTCATAAGGTTCCTTGTTTTTTAAAAGAGAAACTGTATGATAGAGTATCATTACGATCTGCAAAGCTCCTTTTAAGGATTTATCACTGAATAATCACATGAAGAAATAAAATCTAGTCTGTAAATATAGGCATTCAGATTTATGGGTGATTTCAGCCCCACTCTTCTTACTGCCTCAGTAAAGTCATGCACCCCAAGAACTCTGATGAATGCAGCGACCCTCACCTCTACCTCTGAACTTCGGGAACGTATTAGAAATACCCTTTTTTTCTGTTTAGATATATCTATATATTTTTTATCTCTCCAAATCCTTAAAGTACTTCATATACTTATTTATCCTCTTACATATGAGGAGGCTTCGGAGAATTTATGGAAAAATTCCATTTTATCTTAATTCTATTTATCTACACACATCTTGCTTCCTCCTCTTACATCAATGTCCTCAAGTCCGTGTCCTCATATTCTTGAATTAATTCTGATATGGGTCATTTCTTTATTTTATTCTTCTCCTTGATGCTCTCTTAAGATTTTACATTTTCTACTTTAACCTCACATTTTCTCCATTGTTACTTCTCACCAACACATTTTGATACATAATATTGATTGTCTACAACATTTCCATTTCTTCTTGAACCAAATATCTTATATTTCTGGATCATCAATATGTGGATTATGGCTTTTCTTAAGGCTTGACTAATCAAGACAATTCCAGTACAACTCAGTAGACTTTTGTGCATAGGTGGGGATAAATGCACAGTTATAATCAATGAGACATAGGCATTAAGGAGTCTAAAAGTAGCTCCTAATAAAAATTGTCCCCAGACTATGGAGGTCAGAATCTTTCATTTGTGTTCCCTTGTCTCTCTTCCTGCCTCATGTTTGTCTATGAGGGAAGTTCCCATCGTGAGTTGGTAAAACAGCACATACTGACAAGGATGCCAAGTAAACCTTTAGCTTTCGAACTTTAATAAACACAAGTTATTCTATAACATTCTAATTAATGCAGCTATAGTTTCCTTTATTTTTATAAGGAGAGTAACTAAGTTTTTGTTTCTGTCCCAAAGGTCTTATCCATGTTTCCTTAGTTAAAAGAACCTTGTAAGATAGACTTCTCTCAGAATTTCAGTGTATAACAGTGGTTCTTTTCTTACATTAAATAATAATAATGTGTGTCCTTTCAGTATTTCTTACTTGGCATTTTAAATTTTATGAAGGCAGGGCTGTGCCTCTCATCCTCCATTGTATTTGAAAGTCCTAGTCTGGTATCATGTTCATAGTATGCATTAAAAAAAACATACATGGATTAAACGGCTGGAAGAGTGAACAAATTTAAACTAGTGTTATATGGGAACTTAGTGGTCCTCTGGATTAGACACGGGCTGCTAGCTACAAGACTGGCAATTCAAACCCATCTTCCACTTTGTGGGAAGGATGAGGCTTACATGCTGCCTTGAAGATTCACAGTTACAGAAATCCTCTCTGTAGGGCTGTGTGGGGATGCTTTGGGTCAGAATTGAGTCAATGTACTGGGTTTGGCTCGGTGTTTTGGTTATATGGGATATAGTAGAAAAGCCAATATAGGGGAGTAGAGACCAGTCGCATAAGGAGACACATTTTAATAATTTTACGTTTTACATTTGATTTTACTATCTAAGAAAAAGAAATGGGGAAGGCTCTCTTTGAGAGATAGCATGTTCTTGATTCTTGAGCCATCATTTACAGCACTGACTTAGAAGAAATTTAAGTCCCAGATCAACGGTTAACCTATATGTTCATTTAAGCTGCTGTAGTCTAAAATTTAAGCAGTAAACTCCGTGCATCTGTAATTGAAATGTTTACAGAAAATTGCTAACTGTTATTCCAGGAAATTTTGAGGGAAAAAAAAACTTTTACAAAAAGGGTGAGAAAAAATTTTAGGTTGATGTCATTTGACATGATATGAATAAAGTTCAGATTGTACTTGATAACATTTATATATTTACAATTCTATGCTACATCATTTATTAATGAAATGTGGATTTTAGTGAAGAGATGCACTTTGAGAAAAATAGAATGATTGCTCTTACCATATGATAAGCTTCACTTCATTATGTATAAACCATTTTAAAGGGAATACAGTAATATTCTAGAATTCTCTTTACTTTTTCAAATAACTCTTAAAATCCTCAGTTCATGCAAAAAGTATTTTAATTAATAAATTTGGCAAAGAATGTGTTGTTTGAGAGAAGATTAATTCCCAAGTATTCAGTTCACAGGTGACTATTTTATAGCATGAGCAATTTTACCTTATGACAATTTTATTTATCTTCCTAACCTCATAAATATAAGCACTTGAATAATAAATACTAGGCTAATGAGAATGCTGTATACTTTATTGAGTTCTAATATTAATTATAATAGTGATGCAAGTAGATAATTTCCCAAACTCATGATTAAGTTTTCTCTGATACCTAGAGACATTTTTCACGTATATGTTTTAAGGATCACATATTTTGATCCATGTTTGTCATATTTGCAAGGTAATTGGCACCAGAATACCTCAGAAAGACTGAGAAAACACTTCCATATAGATAAATGATCTCATGTACTCATAATGAATTCCAGCATCTTATGTCTCAATTTTATAACTGAAAACTCTTTTATTAGCCACAAGTGAAAGTTGTGCTGTGTTTTGTTTCTAAAATTTACACATTTTACGTTAGATTTTGAAAATAGGTACATGGAATAATGGGAAAGAGCTCAAGTCTTGGAGTCAGCATTCTTAATTAGGGGTATGTAAATTTTTTGTATGAAAATTCCCTTATCATTCAACTCCTTCATTCCACAGAAGTACGTCATATTACTCACAGAGGGCTTGCAAGCGTGCTCACGTGGACATTGTGTATATTTCGGATTTGGCTTATTGTTCTAGTTCTTCGTCTGTCTCATCAATATTTGGTGACACACAGAAAGGTGTAGCATGTCTACAATTTGTCTGCAACTCCGGTGTTACACCTTAGGAAGTTACTTCCAATTAGGACGATTCCGAAATATCATCTGCCAAGTCGCAAATGACAGCTACATTAATCAGTGGTAGTTGGGATGCTTACTGATGGCTGCTTACTTTTGTTAGCTCCAAACAAGCAAGTAAATATTAATTCCCACTCAAGACAACCCTCTCCAGAGTTTCTGGGACTGTAAATCTGTGTGGGAGCAGACAGTTCCTCACCTGTCTCCAGTGAAGTGGCTGGCAGGTTTGAACTGCTGACCTTAAGGTTAGTGATCCAAGGCTGTCTCTCACAATCTTGAGGGCTCCCCACTTGTACTAAACGGCTATTGGACCAAATGGCAGCCACTTTATCAAGTCTCACACTTTAACTCTAGTGGTCTCAATGCTAGCTTACTCTCATGACAATTATTACCATCCATAGAAAATGACAAATAAAACTTCTGCAAGAGATAGTGTGCTTCAAAATAATGATTTTCTAAATTTTAACAGTTTTACTACTGCCTATACACCTTGCAGTAACTTTAAGCTCAGATGATTTGCTGGGCTCCTGATGTCCACATTTTTCTCTTTGAAACACTTTGGCATTCTTTTCATATGTTCTCTAAATATTTACCCCTGGTTCTGACCTGGTATCCATTTCATCCATTCCCATAATTTACCAAGAATGAAATAGCTTGAATCTTCCCTGAAGTAACTTTATGGACACTAATTTTAGATGATTTTATTCTATCTTGAAAATGTCTCAATTTTTAATTCATATTATCTTTTAAAAAATATAGTTCATATCCAACAACCCAACTAAAACTTGTTTGTGAAAAGTTGACAGGGATTTGAGAACTGGAAGACACTTTATAAAGGTGTAAAATTATATGAAATTTACTTAGCATAATATGACTATTGTTAATGTATAACTTGGTGCCAATCACCCAACTTCATTAACTATTAAAACTAACCATTTCCATGTGTTTACTTTATGAATGGATTTATAGCCAAACTCTCAAGCAGTTTAAGTTGAGATGCATTTATACTAACTTGACTTTATCCTGTGAGGAACTTATGAAGTAAGAGATAGCAATATATTCTATATATGTAAATATATACACCTCTCAATAAGTACTATCTTATTGTAATATTAACTTTATTTGGGGTAAAGGATGCCTAGTACTTGTTATGCTTGTATTAAAAAAAGTAAAAACTACGTAGAAATATAAAAATTTTATAATAATATATCAAATACATCATGCTTTACACATACATCATGTTGTCATTTATTTTTCATAGCAGTACTAAGATATGTAATAGATAGGTCATCATTTTACTGACACAGATGCTTAAACCTCCATCTATGACGGACGAGGTCCACAGAACTCAGAATTTTAGATGCTGTTGAGAGTTCACAGGCCTTTCCCTGCAGCCACAGAGTGGAATGGTGAGGGGGAATCAGATACTCTTACTGCTGATGCCTAACCTGGCAATAAAATGGATTTATTCATGTTTTCATTTTCCTAGGAAAATAATTGATTCAAATACTATCTTTTGAAAAACGAGCTTATAGGTATCTCCCCAGAGTTTAAACTAAAACAGAAATCTCTTGTAGAATAATCAGGACCTAGTTTCTGATGTAGCTTTAATAATACCTCTGGGGGGGGGGGGGATAGATGACATTGGTCCAGAGTGGCTCAATGAAAGAATGATAGATTTCATTTGAAGAGACAACAATTAAAGAAGCCTAATAGAACAGCCCCAGTTTCTACGGTGAGAGCTAGACAGAGCTTGAGGACGCTTTCAGTAACACTCCAAAGGATCATTGGGTCCTTTCTGGAAAATGGTCTGTGACAGATTTATTAAAGAGGAGAGAGGAGAGAAATTCATACTTGAGATGATTTCACATGATAATATGTGTAGTTAGGACTTGGAATTGAACATGCATGCATTTTATATGGAAGGCAGATCTACAGAATGGGACACGTTTATCAATGCATTTCCTACTTTTGGACAAAAGCCTGTACATCGGAGCACTGTCCTCATTTTAATTAAACCTCAGTTACTACAAAACTCCCTAGCAGTGAGGGCAGTTCTTCGATGCTTGATTTCAGGGAACAAAGTATCATACAAAGAGAAGACGGTCTGTATTTAATTGCTAGATATGTCTTGTAATGCCCTGTGGTTAAAATAAAAATTACCATTAGGGTAAAATACAAACAAACAAGCTACAGCTGTTATAATTGAGAATGAAAACACATCCTTCTTCATTTTCACATGAGTATTTTTTTCATAATAAATTATTTAATTTGAGGCTCATACAACTCTTATCACAATCCATATATACATCCATTGTGTCAAGCACATTTGTACATTTGTTGTCATCATCATTTTCAAAACATTTTCTTACTACTTGAACACTTGGTATCATCTCTTCATTTTCCCCCTCCCTCACTCCCTCTCTCCCTCCCTCTCTCAAGAACCCTTGATTATTTATAAATTATTATTTTGTCTTGTCTTGCACTGACTGATGTCTCTCTTTAACCAATTATCTGTTGTCCATCATCCTGGGAGGGCGTTATAGATAGGGCATTGTCATTGGTTTGCCCTTTCTCCCCTCACCTTCCGCTTCCCCTCCGGGTATGACTACTCTTAATATTGGTTCTGAGGAGTTTATCTGTCCTGGATTCTCTGTGTTTCAAGCTCTTATCTGTACCCACGTACACGCTCTAGTCTAGCCAGATTTGTAGCGTTTTTTTTTATTGTGATCCTAACTCACTTCTATGAGTATTTTCCCCTGGCATATATGAATAGCAGGAATTTTGGTAGTGGTCTGTATTTAATATATTATTTAAAGAAGATCGACAATGTGCTTATTTTTTGGTCTTTTATAATTAATTTAACATTTGTAATGCAGCAGAAATATGTTTGATATTTGTTGTTCGATATTAATTATTCTAAGTAATAATTTAGAAATAGATTAGACACAATCCGTATCCATGCCAATAGAAAAATACAAATTACTGTATTATGTTTTGTTGGACTAATCCTTCATGAAGGAGACTGGTCACACAGGGGGTAGACATTTGATTGCTAAGATCAAGGTCAGCAATTTGAGCCCCACAGGTGCTTTGTGGGAGAAAGAGGGGGCACCTGCTTCTGTGAAGATTTACAGACATGGGTATTTTCTGGGACCTCTGTCCTCCTGTCACTGGGTTACAACCACTAGGAAGGGATGTGTGCATACTGCATAACAAGTCACTTCACATTTCCGTGCTCACAGGTGTTTGGTTTTTTTTGGTTTTCATCAACTTTGGCTCTGAATTGCTGCTTTGCAGTCAGCTTGGTCTGTATTTCTCTGAGAGTTTGGCCAGGCTTTGATGTCTGTCTCCTCATTCTTCCATCTGGAATTACTCAGGATATGTAGAATACAGTAGAGAGAGGGAAAGAGAGAGAGAGAGAGAGAGAGAGAGAGAGAGAGAGAGAGAGAGAGAGAGAGAGAGAGAGAGAGAGAGAGAGAAAACAACAACAAAATGACTCTTAAAAGTCATATTAAATGCTTCTGTTCTGGCACTTTACCCAAATTCCATTGGCTGGAGCGTGTCTCACAGACACACCCTGATCAAGAGAAAACATACCTTTTCCATAGAGAAGGGGACAACATCACCGGTAAAGAAGATGAACCTTGTGAAAAAGAGATACCATCAAGCGCATATAGCCTCATGAGATTTGTTTGTTTGGGATGTGTACTGTAGATTAGGTGGGAATTTATGTTTCAGATGATCAATTCAACAATTGTGTGTTCAGGTTTAAACAGCTCATCAAACTTCCCAATAGTTTATCCCTAATCTGATGCCTGATTTCTTTTTTTAGCTCGTGTTACTCAAGTTAATACTCAGAAGCAGTCTAGCCAAATCCTTATCTACCCTTCTTTAACACCCCCTCCTTGGGGAGTCTGCTTCCTGAGTCTATTTACTTTGGCACGAAAGTCTTTGACCCTACCCCACCCCTATATTAGTTGTCATTTTGTGATTGGCCAATTTCACTTACCATCATGTTCACCAGGTCCATCCATGCCATGAGATGCTTCTTAGTTTTGTCATTGTTTTTCAGTGCTATGTAGTATTCCAATGTTTATGTACAGACATTTCCTTATCCATAGTCTCTAATCAGAAGTTGTTATTTGCTGTTATTTAATTTTAACTTGGCTGTCATTATCTCACAAGTTTTTATATGCTTTCTGTGAGTGAATCTTAACATTGTGTTTTTAGTATATTGAAGCCAATTAAATTGGAAACATTGTCTTTTACAGACTGCTTACTACATTCTGAATTTTAGCATTTTTTATAATATATGTTGAGAATGTTCTCATCAAACCTTATCTAAACGTTCGGCATAATACTTACAAAGATTTACTGCCTTCAATTCGAGACTCTGTGTTTATTCCAGCAAGATTGCCTGGTTTAATAGTATTTCACTGGAGACAGGTGCTGTCGGTTTTGATCGGTAAAAATTCTACATCCTGTAAGAAAAGATTCATGTTTTTTCACAAAATGATGATATAATTGTGCATATTCCTGAAAACGTTGTATTCACGTGTTTAAGAACATATTTGCAATGAAGAACCCTCGGGTTTGCAAATGTGTGTGACGTAACTTCCAGCTTCACTTCCATTACCAGGGCCACATTTTCCAACTACTCTTTTTCTCCTCTTTGTTTCCAACATTTGTATTCCAATTGTTTATCGAGGCATCATGATGGAATTTTCAAATTAATTAATGCCCCTGCACAGAAGTATTGTTAGAGCAAGAAAATATCGATTTGAAAAGAAGACCAAACAACCAACAAACCAAACAAGTAAATGAACACATATTTTTGTCTCACAAGATTAATACATGCTTTTCAAGAAGTGCGTCAGATGACTGCTGAAATTTGGCAGGCATCGGCAATTCATAGGAGCCATTTCATAGTGTTGTTTGGCACTTAATGCATTTGTAAGTGGAATATGTATGGGGAAATATCTGTGGGGAAAGCCAAAGGACACCAATTTTTTTCTTGAAACAAAAAACAGAAAAAATAAGCAACCAAACAATAATCCATAAAAATCCAAAAGATGTAGGTTTATCCCAATTATAAAATGTGAGAATGAAAGGCCAGTGTTTTGAATCCACCTTTGACGCCACGGGGGACGATGAGGAGGTGGGTTTCCCGAAAAAACAGTAGCGCCTGGAGCTCTGTTCTGCATTTATGGGGTCGCCCTGCTGAGTTGGAATCGACTGGTCAGCAATGGGACTTTCCATTTTAGTTTTTTTTTTAATTCACACAAGTAGTTTCTTATTTCAGACATTACATGTACTTTTATATTTTGTACATATTGAGGCCTTGGTTCAGTTTCGAACAGATAGTGGGTCAGTGTAGTTGACACATTCTCTTTTCAGTTCTCCTGTCTCTTAAATATAGCTCTTAAGTAGTTATTTCAGGATTTTACTGCCAATCTTGAGTTCACAATTTTGACACTTAACAAGGAAAATTGAAGAATTAAATGAAGCATAAAGGAATGTGGATTTGTACATGGAAATAAAATCCAAGCATGAAAGAACACACTAGTTTTGTTCTTCAAAACCGATTGCCATTTGCTAAACTAATCATGATTATCTCTTTCCTGTATCCCAAAGCAATAAAAGCATAATGACTCAGAACAAAGCTGGGAATAATAGACATATTGTGAATTGAACCATTATTCTTACCAGCCTTCCTTTATCCCTTAAAATAAGGGGGTGGGGGAAGAAAAATATGCAGATTGAAAGAAAGTAAACATGTTAAGGAATGATAGAGATCTTTATATTGTCCAAATATTATTTGGAATATACTTAGTGAGCTGATTTCAAGTCATGGTTATTCATTTCTAAGAGTGTTGCTTTTCTGCATGAATAATTGCTATCTATTTCTACACATTTTGAACTATAACCATTCCCGCCTTGCCTAATGAACGCACTATTGTTCCCATCTGGATAGTTCTCTCCAGGGCCTGCAACTATGAAAGCCAAGAACTAATGTAAAGCCTAATTTTCAATGATTACTTACGATTTTTTTAAAATTACTCTATTTTTTCATCCTCAGAAAACCTATTTAAAGAGACTAATCCTCCTACCAAAAAGAAGTGTGGTTGTGTAAGGGTTACATTGTTGGGCTGAACACCACAAGGACAGTGGGTCAAATCCATTGGGAGGAAGTTGAGGCTATTTGCTCTTGCTAAGATATACAGCATCCCAAACTCCCAGAGGCATTCCGCTCTGTCCAGCACCGTGGCCACCAGTCAGAAGTCCATTGGAGAGTGCGGAGCCTTTTGTTTCATTTCTCTTAACTATAAGATGTGTTTTAAAGTTCATTGATTGAAAAGCTATTTGGAGATAAGATATTTAAATACATATATTCACTTAAAAACAAAAATGTAAAGAAGTGGAATCGATGTTACAGACGATATAATACATCTCCATATACATTAATTAATGCTTAATGAACCTTTTTGATTTGAACTTATTTTGTGAATTTTGGTGTTCAAGAGTTTGAATTGATCATCCTTTGGTTTAGTTGACAGGAAAGAACTTTTCAGTATGAGACATTTTAGGATGCCAGGAAATGTATCAGAATCGATGACGATGAAACTGGTTCTACCATGCAGCACACTGTGATGGAAAGTCAAAGCAGCGAGCCACGAGCAGAACAGTGGATTCCAAGTGGGAACTGGGCTATAAGAAAACGAACAGAATCCATTTATTCACTTATTAATTTACTCACTCCTCCAGTTATCCCTCTTTCGAACCATCCATCCACTCATGCTATTTGGCAATTGTGGATTTTCATGAAGTTTTGCTTATTTTTTGTTTGTTTCTGGACTCCCCCCCTTAATTAGACAACATAGGCTTTAAAATATTATTTTATTTGACCTATCATGCTATTTTATTCCCTTTACAAATGAAAGCATTTGATCATGTTTTTATATGGGAAATAACTAACTTTTCTTTGTAGTTTTTTTTATCTGCCTCCTTACAGAAGTAAGCATCCTATACATGTTTTCCTGTGACCTCTGGTGGACATGTAATATTTTGAGCTTCAGTGTATTGTTGAGACATCTAGAGGAGGAGGGTTAGGGACTCTTCTGATCATCTTCTGATTCATCGCTCATGATTAGCTTACCCCTGTTTCAGATAGTGCAGGTATTATGGATATAGTTTTATGCATTGGCTACTGTTAGCTGGATAATCTGGCTTAATTATAATTAATACAGTGTTATATTTGAATTGCAGAGCTAACTTCTGAAAAATTAAACACTTTGCTTGACTGTAGACACCCCTGTCTTAGCAGTTGACTTTCTTCTTGTTTCCAATGCCATTGCTCTGAGTTGTCTGTTTCCTGGTATTATTAGCTTGTGTTGATTTAATATACTAGTTTTCCACTAAGTCTGTATTGTTGATATATGCATACATTCAACTCAAATTCAGAGAATTAAACTTTTGATTGGAGTTTTAATTGTAAATGGTCTGGGGAGCTGTATATTTTTGTTAATTTATGGGTGTATGGGAACATGAATGTGATTGAGAGAAGTGTATTAGTGAGAGATGTTTGTTATTGCCTAACACAATCCCTTAACTGTATATGAAGGGGAGAGACTTCTCAGATAATCATACCACAGGGACGTTATACCTGTACGGCACATGAGATAAAAAATAACTTCAAAGAACTGCCCCTATAAAGCATCATTATATTTCCTTTATGAATTAACTCTGAAATTTTCCAAATAATTGGCTAATAGTAAGCCAGGCATATGAGGTATGTCTGAATTAACAAGGAGCTAAATTATCTTCTTCCCACACCTGCAAGCCCTCTGCTCACTATCTCTAAAGTTAACCTTTTCTCTTTGCGCCTGAAGCTCAACGCTATTTTTAATTTGAAATGTATCTCTCTGATTTGGAAAAAATCTGCCGCCTCTCTGACCACTGCTTTCCTGGTGATTGTACATGGATAAAGGCACACTCGTGGCCTTCTTGGTTAGAGGTTGACTGCAGACCCAGCAACTGGCCATTGGGACAGGATGAGACCAGGTGCTCCTGCACAGATTTAGAGTCTACACGCCCTTTGCATCGGGCGGCTCAGAGTCAGAATTAACTTTATTGCAGTGGGCCATACTTGGATCAGAGGACATCCTAGTGGCTCAGTGGTTAAGGCATTGCACATCTAAAAAGTTGGTTGCTTGAAACCACAGACAGATCCAGAGAACAAAGATGTGGCAGTCTGCTTCCATATGGTTCTACACTCTTAGAAACTATGGGGTAGCTCTACTCCGTGGCACACAATTTCCGTGATTTGGGATCAATGGCAGTGGGTTTGCTTTGTTTTTGGTATACTTCATATCATTGCCACTATTTTTTTCTGTCTTCTTATAATTTAGTTCCAATTGTATTTTCTTATAGTGTAGTTCCAATTGTACAACTGACTAGAGGTGTAATACAAGCAATTTTAACACATTTATTACCGACAACTCTGTGGGCTAGCCCAGTGTTGATAGACATTCATATATATCTAAAATATGTGATTCATATAACACTTAATGTTGTGACTATTAATATGTGTATTGAATTTAGAAACAATTTTGTCTTAGCCAAGGAGTGCCTTGCAATCTCAAAATTCATAACTAAATTTTTATGGGACATAAAGATTAAATCTGTGTCTAGAGGCAATTAATGCCCTGCATCTGTAGTAATGTCATATTTTCATGGTTTATTAATTTCACAGTATGTTAGAATTTAAACATTTCTCCTTTAGATGTGCTCATTCACATTGGAACATAATATGTGTTATCAGAGGTGTGTCTTAAAGGACAAATACAGGCAAAATAAATGAAATCGAATAAATATATCCTAAGACAGGCAGGAAAATATTTCATTACCAATAATTTCATACATTTTAAATCTTTAGGCTTACACTATTCTTTTACATTTTTATTGCTATTTAACCTTCCCTGAAATGAGATCAAAATTAATAAATGTATTCAATGTTTTCTAAATAGACAAAGAATTTAGAAAAGTATTTTTATGTTTTAAGATAAAAAAGGTGTTATGAACTTTTTTGATATTCAATAATAATGTTACTCCCTTATGTTACCTTCATATAAACTGATGTCATTTAGACTAGAGAGTTTTTATCTTGTAGTTTATCTTCTTTTCTGTGAACTTTTGAGCACACATTTCATTGGATATAATCACATAATCAAATCTGAATCAGAGAGCTTAGAAGTGATGGTTCCTGGACTTCACTGTTGTCGGTCTTCGTTATCCTTGTCACTTGTATTTCCATATTTCCTTTTTCAAAATAAGAAACATCCCTAGTCTAATAATGGGGATGAGATAGTTTGGGAAAATGTAAGTGGGGGGCAATCTGAGCTGTACTGTGCTCACAGCCCCTTAAAAAGTTCTGCTCTCTGAAAATATCTCACAGCTGGTGTTTTATGGAAGACACAGCCACATCGCAGAAGAAGACACAAAGCCAGGAAGAGTAGAATGGAGGCCCCATCAGCAGGCCTAGCCATTGGACCGAATGATGCTGAGGGAAAGGAGACAATGGGTCCCAGCCACTTTAACAATCAGCAGGTGCTGGCGTGGACCAGCAGTGACCAGATGGCTTAGGGACATTGACTTCGATAGAGGAGGCTATGAACCATGGACATCCTCTGCCTGTGCTGAAACGTTCTTATATGAAGAGGTCAGCAGGAGGGCACACCGCAAGGGGCCTGAGGAGGAGCGGTAGAGAGGATATAGTGAAGCGAGGCAGCAAAGGGATGGGGGATGATTCTCGGCTGTATTAACTATCCACTGCAGTTTCAGTAGTGTGGGGATCGAAGTGTTATTAAAATGAGCTCAGAAAGAGTGGATGAAGAGAAATTAGATTTAGTGAGTATAGGAAATTCGAGTCATGTTTTTAAAAACCTCGTCGGTGTGGTGGTGTGGGGGCTGATTTCAGGTTAAATAACTTTCTTTTTCCGATGGAAGCAGCAGCAACATGATTGTACTGCTGTTGGTGGGTGCTGTTGAGTTGCTTCTGACTCACAGCAGCCGTATGGAAACCGCAACAAACCCGCCAGGTCCTGGACCAGCCTCAAGGCGGCTGCTCTGGTCAAGCCAGTGGTTTGCAGCTGGAAGTCCGAATGCAAGGCGCCGGCCAGAGGGGAGCTGTCTCTCTGTGCGCTCTAGACTAAGGTTCAGCCTCTCCTGACCTTCTACGCCCGGGCATATAGTTTGGAATCTCTCTTCTCGTATCTCTAGGGTTCTAAAATAATTTTTGTATCACAAAGAAAATTAGCTCAATATACATGATAATCCTGACTAACATTTAAAAATAAACCCAGATTCCGGTAGCACAGTATTCCGTTCCTAACAGAAAGCTCACCATATTCTACCAACCAGTAGCCATGTGGAAGAAAGTCTCTGATTTTTGTGGTTGGATTTTATTTTAGCCTCCAGGGAACTACTATTTCTGTTTAGTAAGGTGCTGTTGGTGCTGTTGATTAGGCGCTAGTGCACAGAGTGGAAAGAGGAGAGCCAGAGTGAATGATGCAGTACCTACCACGAGCCGCTCCTTGGGAGAACGGTGAGATGTTCTGCTCCTCGATAGGTGGGATGATTATGAGTGGGAATCTCAAGAAACACCTCCCTTGGAGGTTGATGCTCGCCATTCTGGAGTCTGTGCATCCAGATCAGTGGTTTTTGACCTATAGAGGTCCTGTACACAGCAGAACAAACCACCGTCTGATCCTACCCCACCCTCACAATATTCTTATGTTTGGACCGTTGGTGCATCCACTGTGTGATGGGCTTCCCTCAATCTTTTGAGAATGCACATCTGCAAAGTCACTCTCACAGAAATTAGAGCTACGAGGGCCCTTTCCACATGCAGCCTGGTCTTTCTGGATTCTGATCACACCAGTGAACTCATAGTAGGGAAAGAAACTACTCAGGCTCCAAACAAAGTTTCAAATTTGTAATATTTTTTGTTTTAGTTAATAATGTCTACCTCTTTCAAGTATATATTCTAATAAAATTACATAATTATAATATATCATTTCTAATGTAATAATTTTAAATTAATAGCAATGAATCCAATACGAGAAAATAATATTTCAAATGTATTGTTCCCAAAATTTAAATTCAATTTGTATACATAAACTATATTACGTTAGGAAGGTATCATAATTAAATTCTGTTTTAAATGAAACGGAAATGGAGTTTAAAGAGAAACTGGATAACCTGTCCTTGGAAAACAATTGTATGTTGTTATATTTTTCAAAGGATGACTTTGGTAGAAATCTAATGTAGTATTTATATTTTATGTAATACATTTTATGATCATACTTAATAGATTCTTTTAATGATGTACATTTGTAGTTTGATAAATTACATAATTTCAAAACATAATTTATAAGAGTTTAGATAGTTTTTAAATAGATGCTGTGAAAGCTTTATTCAAAATTATTTTAGAAGACTCACTAGCAAAATAACACGTGGAGTAGCAAAATGCAAGCGAGCCTAGCAGCATCGTGGCTACTCATTTGGCGGTGACTTCCAACTGCATTGCATCAATAGCAGTTATTTTTAGCAAAGTGAATGGATGTGGAAAATTAAAACTTAGATTGTGCCAAGCAGAACAAATTATTTACACCGAGGTTAAAGGACAAGAATGTGAAGAAATTATACTTAATGTGGTTTTCTTCTATCATGTTCAGCTATAGCTCTATAGGGTAGACATTATACTATATTCTACCAGAGTCATGGTTTGGTCAATTTGTACCGGTATGCAAAACAGTGAGAGGATATTGAGATTTAGAGGGTAAATGAGTGAGGACAAGAGGTAGATTAGAAATACGGAAACAGTTGTCTCTGAAACTCTTTGTAATGTTGACCTATAAGTCTCGGAAGGGTAGAAAAATGTTTACCATGATTCCCACCAGTAATGAGTGTGGACGTTAGAATGCGCTGATTTTTTATCAGTTTTGAACCGCATTCGGTTCAGGTGAGCAATGGCGCTGAGGGAAGAAGTGCAAGCTGCACAAAGGCATGGCAAGATCCAGGCTTCAAAAACAACCATGGAGAGACTTCATCTCACCGCTGAGCTTCACTCGCTCTTCTATAACAGGAAATCTGGGAAACAACTACATGGCCAACTAAATAGAAGAAATCCATATTTGTACTCCTTCTAAAGAACGATGACTGGCAGAATGCTCAATTATAGCACAACCTCACTGATTAAACATACAAGTAGCATTTTGCTGAAGATCGTCTGACCAGGGTTGCAGCAGGGAGTTGCCATAGGTACTGGCTGGATTCAGAAGAGGATGCAGTACAAAGAACATCATGGCTAATGTCAGATGAATCTTGAAATAAAGCAGGGGATACCAGAAACATGGTTACCTGGGTTGTATTGACTAAGTAGAGGCATTGGACTGTGCTAACCATAACAAACTATGGATAGCCTTGACAAGAATAGGAAATCCACATGTAATGGTGCTCATGTGAAACCTATACAAGAGAATACGTGGTTTAAAATCAAGAAATGTATGCATCAGGGTTGTAACCTCTAAGAATATTTACTCAAACTTGATACTCACAAAATAACCAGAGCAGTTTCACTAGACGAAGGAGAATGCAGTATCAGGATAAGAGGAAGGCTCATGCAGGTGACACCCTCTTGCTTGCTGAAAGTGAGGTGGACGTCAGCACTTCCTCATGATCAAGGATTGAAGCCTTCTGTATGTACTATAACCCCATGTGAGGAAAGTGAAAATCCTCACAACTGGACCATTAAGTCACATCATGATAAGTAAAGATTGAAGTTTTCAAGGATTTTGTGTCGTGTGAATACACAGTCAATGCTTAGGGAAGCGGTAAGCAAGAGACCAAAGGACAAATTGCATTGGGTAAATCTGCTGCAGAAGTCCTCTAAAGTGTGGGAAAGCCAGTGTGTTACTGTGAGGACTAAGGTGTGCCTGACTCAGGCCGTGGTACTTTCAATTGCCTGACATGCAAATGAAAATTGGACAATGAGTAATGAAGATTGAGGAAGAATCTACGTGTTTGAATTTTGGTGCTGATAAAGAATATTTAAAGTATTTTGGACTGCCAGAAGAATAAGCAAATAGATCTTGGAAAAACTACATCCAGAATGCTTCTTAAAAGCAGGGAGGTGAGACTTTGTCTCACATATTTTGGACATATTGTCAGGAGAGACCAGTCCCTGGAAAAGGACATTGCTTTGGGTAATTAGAGAGGCAGTGACAAAGAGGAAAACCCTTGACATAATGAATCGGCACAGTGGGTACAACAATGGACCCAAGCCTCAGGGTGCCTGTGAGGATGGCAGCATTCCATTCTGTTGTACATGGCCCGCTGTGAGTCAGGACCCATTTGACAGGGGCTAGCAACAACAATAAACCATTAAGTGAATTCTGACTCACAGTAACCCTAAATTCAATTTCTGAGGCTTCAAATCTTAATGGGAGCAAATAACCCTCTTTGTGTCCCAGAGAGAGGCTGGTCGGTTTGAACTATCAACCTTCCACTTAGCAGCTCAATGCTGACCTTACAGCACCATCCTGGTGAGGTGGAAGTTCTTTTTAAAGACAAGGTTTCATTTGCTTTATATCATCTTGTTTTTCTCCACTCTACAATGTAAGCTGAACAACAAATATTTGTTGACTAAATTAATAAATAGTGGCTGACCATGGCAAAGAGTGGATAGGTTTGAGTGGATGGAAAGATCATCCCTGAAACCTGGTTCCCAAACCTGGGAGTCATGGAAGACAGTTCACATCGATATGGATGCAACATTTCCCAGGCATACGATGTAGTAAAGGGCATGGGAGCTGAGTGAATGGGTGAGGAACTGTTTATGGAATCTGATAACGTAAGATTTAAAAGTTAGGGGGTCACAGAGGAGCCAGGGTGGTAGTGGTGGTGAATAACCTAACTTGCTTCCACATACTGAGACATGAACACTATGCGAGATAAAACAACTGCCCTTTCCAGAGCTGCAAGGGAAGCACTGACATCAAAAGAGACTTAGATTTCAGCTAGAAACAGAGAAGAAATTTTATCAAGGAGATTTGCAAATTTTGTAGATAACTGATCTAGAATTTCAAAGAGGAGACTTGAAGGTTTTTTGCCATTCCTTAGCATCTTGGGGCCTCTTAAGCAATGTAGATCTTTCTAGTAGTAGATGTCTTGAATTTGCTGAGGTGAATGGGATACATGAGTGATCGATTAAGGTGAAATCTTAAATTCTAAATTCAGTCATTAAATATAGATTTGGAAAAGACACTCCCTTTGATCTTTATTTACTTAAGTTGTCATTAGTCACACATTGTTTTCTTCAGTGTATTTATACTTGTAGCTACTGATGGACTATAGTCATGTAAATTATTATATTTCATATTAATATATTTATTGCAATATATTATATAATTAATATGTTCTATAGTTTAATATACTGATACAATTTAATATATTTAATAGAGTTTATGGCTAAATAAATTATATGGGGACATCGTTTAGGCAGATAAATAGATAGCTATTATATAATTCATAATTAATTTTTCAGCTATAAATATATAAGAAATGAGGCGAACACAAATATTTTTTAATTAACTCAGGTTCATTCAATGATATTTAAACTCCATAGTGACAATAACATGTGATAGTAATGTAGCTAAATTTTCCACCTAAAAAATACTGTTTCTTGGCTTGTGATGTTTTTAAACAACACCTATGATGGTTAAGAATTTCTTAATTAATATGAACACTTTTAAGGGTTCCATATGCCATATATATATATATATATATCACCTTCCTATTTTCACTTAATTAAAAAATTTTAAATTTGCTGTTTTTGTTATATCTGTCTTGTCATCTGTATTGTTTATATAATATAATAATATTTTATGGTAATTACCATGGGGTCAGGTAAATAAATCTAATCACTTTCTACATATGAATGCATTCTAATCTCAACAAATATATGTGATTGTTTTTATTATTGTACAAATGTGGAGAAAACTGAGATATAAACAGAGTGGATGACATGCTCAAAGTCAGAATTGGGCTTTGAACCCAGAGGATCAGACTTCAGGCCATGTATTTCACTACTACATTATATTGCCTTTAAACTACATACAGCTGTGACACTGGCAAAAAATTCGACTAAGCAGTAGTGAGAGAAAGAACACTGACTGGATTGACCCTTTCTTTCAATTAGTGTTTCATGAGTGCCGACCGTGGCAGGCACTCTGCTCCCCAGTGTATAAAATTTAAATGTCTCCTCTTCAAGAAACCTAGATTCTAGTGAAAAGGTCAATCAAAAAATAAGCATAGGAAACATATGAAATATCAAAATTGAATCTAACAAGACAAAAAATGCCCATAAAAGATAATATAACAGTTAGGCCAGTTTTTGAGCAGGACCTTGTCATTAGTTGCCATCAATTTCCCTCTGAGGCAGGGTGACCTGATGCACCATGCTGTCTAGCCCTGTGCCATCTTCATGGTCGCTGTTTTAGCTGAGTTCATCGTTATGGCTTGGTGTCACGCCATCTCTTGGAGGGTTTACTTCATTTTCCTTGGGTCTCTTCTTTAGCAAACATGATGCTTTCTGGTCTTTCTGGATGATGTTTTCAAAGGAAGATAGCCAACATATATTCATGCCTTTTCTGAAGAATTGGTTTTTTTTAAACCTCAGTTAAGTAATGAATAATGATGAGAAGAAACTATGTAGACAATGAGTGGAAGAGTCCCAGAAAGAGGAAACAATACACAATAAAGTCAATATTGAGGAAGCTGACAACAATAGGTTCTTGTGTTAGTTATAGTCCCAAAAGGATACAGGTGGCATACCAAATTTAAGACCTTTCTGCTGCCGTTGTTGTTAGGTACCTTGAATTGGTTCCTACTCATATTAACCCTAGATATTTCTAGGGAATATTATTTACAAAGGGATTCGTTTCAAAGATGTGGGCTTAATGTTGACACACTTAAAATATGATACATGGTTTTGGACCTTGGAGCTATTACCAGTTCAAGGTCAAAAGACAAAGAAAAGGTTGCTGGAAATGGAAAGTAGAGCATGATACAGCTCTGATATTTTGGAGAGCAATTACCTTCAATAAAGCAACTCAGCTAGCTCTCATACAT
This sequence comes from Tenrec ecaudatus, assembly GCF_050624435.1. Lineage (NCBI taxonomy): Eukaryota > Metazoa > Chordata > Mammalia > Afrosoricida > Tenrecidae > Tenrec > Tenrec ecaudatus. The sequence continues at coordinate 132,140,659 of NC_134532.1, read as the reverse complement.
CTAAAGGAGGAGGCCATGGGCAAAAACTCTAAAACTCTTCGACGCGACTTTTTCTTCTGACCCTGCGTCCTCAAACTATGGCCTGCGGGCCACATGCGCCCCGCCGAGGACATTTTTCCTGCCTGCTGGGTGTTTTGCCTATTTTGGATTTTTTTTTACTTCAAAATAAAATACGTGCACTGTGCATAGGAATTTGTTCATAGTTTGTTTTAAAACTATAGTCCGTCCCTCCGACGGGTCTGAGGGACAGTGAGTTGGCCCCCTGTTTAAAACAGTTTGAGGACTCCTGCTTCTGACCTTTAATCTCCTAATAGGACTATTTCCCATTGGCTAACCACTATCAAAACTCATAGTCATGGACACCTGTGAATTGGTCTGCTTAAGCCATTTTCCCGTGTTACAGGGCATAGGGAAGAAAATGAAAATATGTTTGGATAGCTATTAGATTTCAGCTAAAGGCTTTTTGGTAGCTACAAGTTCATTTTGTGCCTTGAAAAATCATCTTAAGAAATGTACCTTTCAGGCAAAATGGGAAGCAAAATGGGTAGGAGAGTGTTGTTAACATATTTGTGCTTTGTGTCAGTCACTTGGTCGATTAGAATGGTGTACCGGAGGATGAAGGATGGGAGTGTGGCTGCAGAGTTGGGGATGGTAAAAAGGGAGCCAGATGTTTTAATATATATGGTGGCTTCAATTTCTATGGTTGCAGTTCAGCTTTGAAGAGAATTAAAAGACTTGGTAATAGATAGCATGACAGATTAATGACATTTGTGTTTCTGGTGTGTAATTTGATGCTGGTGCTATAAGAAAATCATTTTATCAACCACTCAAAGCAGGCATATTGACCCCAAGTTCAATTTAGATACGAGACAGTTGAGTTAGAAGTGACAAGGAGTGCCCTGAATATACCAGCTAAAAGAGACTAGACAGTTAAAGAGTCATACATATGGGAACCCACAGCAAATATATTTAAAACTCTGCAGTGATGAAGTGATCTAAAGAAAAATTGTGTTGAGGGAGCTGAAAAAAGACAATTTCCTTCTGAGTCGGTAAAATGTTCATCTTCAGAGTAGGTGAGAGAGAGACAGACAGAAATAAGTGAACAATTGACAGAAGAGTCCTGTGCTGGTCATTAGTTAGCACTGGAAAGTGAAAAACCCTGTCAAATGTTATAATGGCTTTATTATTCAGCTAGTATGACATTGTGAGTGAATTGTCTGAGAATCACACTGACTCATCAACTTGACGACAAATCAGCTTTGGGCTTGGGCTGATTCCAAATCTACTGCATGTTGAAGCAAATTCAGTATTTTCATCAAATAGCTGGTAAAGGGGAAACATACCATAATATGAATGAGACACGTGATTTTATGCATCTCAATATATAAATTAATTTATGTACCTTTAAGATGTATTATTTAAAATTAGTTAACCCTCTTTCGTCCCATGGTGATATGCTTCCATTTTTAAATGGAGTAGACTCATGAAGTAAAAGCATGTTTCAAAATTGAATTTGCAGCAAAGTTGGCAAAAATTTGGTTTTACTTCCTGATGCATGGAAAATTAATGTTTCTCTTGAGCTTGATTTATTAAGAGTTTTGATACTTCCAACAACTTGTTCCTAATATCTAATTATGTAGTTTGTTAATAGACACTAGGAAATAGTACTTGAAATATATAGTTGAAAACAGGGCTTGACATTTAAACCTCATTATGTAAAAATATTAAATCCATTATTTTCTATAAGGATATTAACAATAGCTTTAACCATATTTGGTAATGACTACAATTTCATAAACACTCCATTAGCCACAAAATAATGGTCATGAACTCAAATAAGTGGCCATAATGATCAGTAAGCACGTCCACTGAGATCTCCTATCCTTGGGAAAGAGAGGCACTTTAGATGTGTAATAACACAGTCAGTGTAGGCTCTGAGTAGAAATTTTAATGAGCATGTAACTTTGTCTGGTTTGAAACATTAAAATGGAAAATTCTATCTTAAATATTTAGTACATTTAATGTACCCAGTTATGTTTTTGACATGTGAAAATAATTTATGCGTTGAACTTATAAAGCCTACAAATTTATATTAGGTAGTATAATAAGGATGTGCTTTTACTGCGTACCATATAACATGAAGACTTGAACACATTTACATCACAGAAACACAAGGACTGCAAACCCAGAAAAGTCACCATTGTATATACTGTATGAGTCTGGGTACTTTAGAGAAACAAATCCACAGAAATTCATGTATAAGAGAGAGTTTTATATAAAGATTAACTGTGCATCAAGAAAACATCCCAACCCAGTGCTACCCAAGCCCACAAGTCCAACATTAACCCATTAACCCATATGTCCAACACCAATCAAAGTCCTCCTCCATCTCACAAACACACACAATGATGCCGACTGCAGGAGGAAAGCCAAGTCAGTGAATGTGTAAGCATCTCAGTGCTGGCAGGGGTCTCCACATGGGTGCTCCAAAACCCAGGGCTGCATCAGGGTAGGTCCATGTGGCTTCTCCTCAGGGATGTCTTGCAGGAAGTCAGCCTTGGAAGCTGAAGCAGGGAACTGCTAAGGTAGCTGCACCCTGGTGCGACCATCACAAAGCAGAGACCCAAGAACTAGAAAGGCAAGGTTCACTGAGCGATTTATCCCTCTGCCCTTCAATTAACCCCACATATGTTTATCGGCCAGGTTGGCACAATAAACTAACTACCTCAATCCATCTCTTGCCAACCTGGCACCTGTACATAATTCTTTAGCTTCATGATTGCAATTAAGTAACACCTACACCTTAGTCCTATAATCCTGTGAATATGTTCCCCCACCTATGAAAATTTGTACGCCAACCACTTCATGCCTTTATCCCCCAATGTTGAGTATCCAATTTATATACTGCCCACTTATATCAACCCAGTTCTCTGAGAAGACAATCATATTTTTCGACATGAAGAGTCTTCATTCCAGTTGGAACCTTGTGAAGTCTGTATCCATAAGCAAAGTCAAATTTGGACAGGCCATCCATGAAGTCAGCAATGATATGCACCAGTTCACAGGCTCAAAAATCTCCATCTGGTCGGGTTTGGTCAACTCAATGTGGGCTGCCTCACTCAGCCCTCAGAGGGTGGTCGCCTTGCCTTAAACCCATGGGCTCTCACAAATACTCAACAAACCTAGTCCCCTCAGGCTAGGTCATGGACCTTAGACCAGTCAACCCGCTCTCATCCTCTGCTTTTTTTCCCCTGTAAACAAGTCCACAGGTGTCAGAGGCCAAACTCAACCCGTCTCATTATTGCTGCATTTCTCCCACTTCCACTCAACAAGTAGATCCAGGTGATCACCTAGCAAGCATGTCAGCCTGCTCACAGGCTCTCTTTAACATTCAGTCCCAGAGAGGAGTTTTCTTCATGGTTCCAGATTTTTTTCCAGCTTTTGACAAAGACTACTGGTTCCTGAGTACTCCAGAGCACTGGGTGGGGCATAGCTTTCTTTGCAGATGTGGCTTAAACCCATCTAAAGGTAAAAATTAAATGGCTGAAAGCAAGAGGGTTTATAAACTTTCTGTTTTCGTACTTTCCATATTTTTCCCAGAAACAACCGAGTAAACAGTTTGACTTTATATAACCTCTGGCCAGACGAAGAAGAAAAATACCATGAGGGAGAGGTCAAACAAACATCTGCTCTCCATCTTATGATTTGTTTCTCCAGTACCCCACTCCCAAGGTATCATAATGTGTTAGTCTGGGTACTTTAGAGAAACAAATCCAAAAACAATAACCTAATTCACTGATTGTGTAAAATGCTTAATTTTAATATATATTTTACTTTGCAGAAATCAGATTTACATAGTGGCTTTAATTGTGAGAGACTGCCAATGAAACTTTTCTGATGTTATAGTGGATGTTAAGGGTTGTCATTATGAGCTAATATTTTAAGATGAAAGATTATTTAGATTTCCAAAATTATTTAATTCTCTCAGAGCATCTATGCACTACCAATAACAGATAGATCCAGAAGAGATTAAAGGCATAATAAATCACATCTAACTTAAGCACTTAGTAAATGCTGTTTGTTTGAAGTGAAAACTATACAATGATTCAATTTGTACATCAATTTGTTTAAGACGTGTTTTAATAGTTACGGCATGAACTTTGGAATTATGCTCTATCATGCATGAATATATGTACCAGCATTTATTAGTAGTCACGTTTATTATCAGTTTAAGCGTATGGGAGATGGGAAGATCAATATTGCTCTCCTTTTAGGTTAAGTTTTCTGTATATGAGATAAAATTTTAGTCTATGATACAGTACAGAAGCCTTAATAAATGACACTTATTATCTTTTGGAGACTTTGTGTTACTGTGGGATAAATATTAGGGCAATCATTGCAAGCTTGGCAATTCAAAACTACCTGCCACTTTATGGGAGAAAGATGAGACTCTCGGCTCTTTAAAGGTTTGCAGCCTCAGTTAACCCCAGATCATAAACTCTACATATGATCATTATGACTTAAAATTGATTTGATGATATTTAACTTTCTTATTTTTGTTATTATTTATATTTGTATTTTGATTGATTATAAATAATTATTAGTAGACCTTGAAAATATTTTAAATGAATATTATTTCCATTTATTATGATTTGGGAATGAATTTATGAAGATAATTGACTTTAAATTCCATCTATATATACATTTTCTTTTGTGAATTTGTTTGCAAACCCTACAATATAAGAGCTGTCTCTCCACTTTCTCCCTGAGCTTGACATTGGCTTTTGTCCTTTTCTACTTTCTGAGCTCTGCCGCTGTGTGAATATTTGTTTCAGATCTCAAAGGTTGATTGTTCTTTTTAAAAAATAATTTTATTGGGGGCTCATACAACTCCTATCACAATTCATACATATATGCATTGTGTCAAGTACATTTGTTTTCATCATCATTCTCAAAACATTTGCTTTTACTTGACCCCTTGGTATCAGCTCCTCATTTTAGCCTCCCTCCCTGCCCCTCACCCACCTCATGAACACTTGATCATTTATAAATTATTATAATTTTGTCATGTGTTACATGGTCTGACGTCTCCCTTCACCCACTTTTCTGTTGTCCGTCCCCCAAGGAGGGGGTTATATCTATAGATCCTTTTATTTGGTTCCCCCTTACTACTTTACCCTACCTTCACCCTCCTGGTATCACCACTCTCACCACTGGTCCTGAAGGGTTCATCTGTCTTGGATTCCCTGAGTTTCCAGTTCCTATCTGTACCAGTGTACATCCTTTGGTGTAGCCAGATTTGTAAGCTAGAATTGGGATCATGATAGTGTTGGAGGGGGGGAGGTAGCATTTAAGAACTAGAGGAACACTGTTTGTTTCATTGTTGCTACACTGTACCCTGACTGACTTGTCTCATTCCCTTCTGTAAGGGATGTCCATTTGCCTACAGTGGGCTTTGGGTCCCCACTCTGCCCTGCCCTCATTCTCAATGATATGATTTTTTGTTCTTTGATGCCTGATACCTGATCCCATCAACACCTCATAATCACACAGACTGGTGTGCTTCTCCCATGTGAACTTTTGAGCTAGATGGGTGGTTGTTTACCTTCAAGCCTTTAAGACCCCAGGTGCTATGTCCTTTGATAGCCAGGCACCATCAGCTTTCTTCACCACAGTTGCTTATGTATCTGCTTTGTGTTTAGCGATCATGTTGGGAAGCTGAGTATCAAGGAATGCCAGTTTAATAGAACAAATCGTTCTTGCATTGAGGGAGTACTTGAGTGGCTGATTATTCTTATGTGTGCACCTCCTTGCTGTTACTGATCATCTTATTGGCTTTTCATTTGGCTGAAAGTTGAGCCAAGGGAATTAGTTGTTAACCTCAAATTCGAATGCAACTTTATTCTTCATGTAGTGAAGCTTCTCATATTATCTGCTCTCCATACCGTTTGAATAAGTAGGGTGAAGGGACACAACCTTTATGTACCCTCCTGTTTTTAAGCCATGCACTAGCCCCTTGTTCTCTTCTAATGGCACAATTAAGTGATCTGGAATTTTCATTCTTCACAATGTTACTCATAGTTGTTATTTTTATGATTTGTTTCTTTCTACCATGTGCTGCTTTCAGACAAAATTCACCTGGTGCCAGCAATGATATCCTTCAGGACAATTACTCTTCTGAATTTGGCTCAAATTGTCTTCAGCAAAATTTTACATGCATGCAGTATTAATGAAACTTTTTATAAATTTCTGCATTTTTTGGATTTCCATTATTGGGAATGGGCACAAATATAATTCTGTTCTCGTTGTTTGGTCAAGTAACGGTCTTTCAAATAACTTCAAGTAGACTAGTGAGTACTGGTGCGCTGTCATTTTATTGAATCATTGCAGTTGGCATTCAATCCCTAGAGTGTTGCTTTTTGACATTGCTTTCAGTGCAGCTCAGGCTTCTTTCTTCAGAACCACTGGGTTCTGATCCATGCTAGTTCTTAAAAAGTTTCATTGTCGACCAGTTACTTTTGACTCAGTGACTCTTGTATTTCATTCATCTCCGTGTCATGCTTCCTACATCACTAAATATTTTGCTCATAGAATCCTTCATCATTACAACTCGAGGCTTGGATTTTTCTTTCCTTCTTTCAGTTTTGGTTCTTCCTAGCATGCCCTTCTCTTTTGGTTTCTAATTACAGGTCTTTTCACATTTCATTATAGCATTCTACTTTGTCCTCCCTGGCTGCTCTTGGAGCTTTTCTGTTTCGCTCTTTTACCCCATCACTCTGTTTCCTGTGCTGGCAGCGGGTCTTGCCGCTCCTCCTCTGATGGCATAGCTATCTTCTGGCTCTCACGTTACTGTGTAGGAATCTCGTGTCAGGAGGACACACTCCATTCCTGACTCTGGCTGGTAATGGAATCCCACCTTCTGTTTCTCAAAGGACTCATTTAATACACAATGGGATGACATTCCTGGAAATCCTGTTCACAATCACTCACAGGTGAATCCTATCAGTATCACACACACACACACACACACACACACACACACATCACCACAACCACCACCACCACCCCTCTACCCACCCACTACCACCACCACTATTCTTACCAGACCCCTGCAGGAAAAGGTTTTTTGGTGGAAATTAAGAGATTTTTATTAGAAGAATGACATTTTATAATTCACTGCCCCTGCAACTTTTCCCTTTATTTGTTTCTGCTTGAAATATGCTTGGCCTGTACTTATTTTTGGCTTTATAACTACAGGTCTTTTTACTTTCCATGATAATACTTTTCCATATGGGAGGAATTATTGGTATAAAAATAGATTTAAGAAAGGCAAACTATGGAGGTAGGTATGTCTGATCCTGCCTTATGAGAATAAGGAATCCAAAAGAGGTCAGATATGGCCCCCATATCATTTATTATAATAATCTGCTCTCTGAACAAAAACATAGCATCAGGGTTGGAGAAAGACCCATAATGTACAGGTGACACAACCCTACTTTCTGAATGCAAAGAGAACTTTGAACACTTACTTATTGGGGTAAAAGAGTACAGTCTTTAATATGAATTATGCTTTAACAGAAAAATAAGGTGCCATCACAACACATTTTTTCCAATAAGCCAACTCATCATAGAGGGAGAAAATATTGAAGTTGTCAAGGATTTCATTTTACTGGAATCCGCCATGAGTGCCCATTTGAGAAACGCTCCAGAAACCCAGGGCTGCTTTGGTCAAGTCTGACATTAAAGTAATATCTCTTCAGAGTGCCCAAGAGTCACTGTGTCAACTCGAAGACTCAAGCGTGCCTGATCCAAAACATGATTGTTTCCATCGTCTTGTATACGTATAGATAATGAATGAAAAAGACTGAGGATGAATCACTGCTTTTCATTAATAGTATTGGTGAAAAATATTGAATAAAACGATGGAACACAAAGAAGGAACACATTTCTTTTGGAAAAACTACAAGCAGAATGCTTCTTCTGTTTGTTTTTTTAAATCATTTTGTTAGGGGATCATTCAGTTCTTATCACAATCCAAACATACATCAATTGTGTAAAGCACATTTGTACATTCATTTCCTTCATCATTCTCAAAACAGTTGATCTCCACCTAAGCCCCTTGCATCTATTCCTCATTTTGCCTCTCAGCCCCTGCTCCTCACTCCCTCATGAAACCTTTATAATTTATAAATTATTATTTTGTCATATCTTGCACTGTCCATCTCACTTCACCCACTTATCTGTTGTCCGACCCCGAGGGATGAGGTCACATGTAGATCCTTGTAATCGGTTCTCCCTTTCCAACCCACTCACCCTCCACCCTCCCAGTATCACCATTTTCACCCCTGGTCCTGAAGGGATCATCCACCCTGAATTTCCTGTGATTCCAGTTCCTATCTGTACCACTGTACATCCTCTGGTCTAGCCAGATTTTTAAGGTAGAATAGGATCATGATAGTGGCTGGTGGGTGGCGGGGGTGGAGTGAGGATGCATTTAGGAACTAGAGGAGAGTTGTATGTTTCATTGTTGCTACATCGTGCCCTCCCTGGCTCATCTTCTCCCCAAGACCCTTCTGTAAGAGGATGTGCAGTGGCCTACAAATGGGCTTTGGGTCTCCACTCCACACACCCCTTCTCATTCACAATGATATGATTTTTTTGTTCTGATGATGTGATATCTGATCCCATTGACACCTTGTGATCACAAAGGCTGGTATGCTTCTTCCATGTAGGCTTTGTTGCTTTTGAACTAGATGGCCGTTTGTTTTCCTTCAACCCCTTAAGGCCCAGATGCTATATCTGTTGATCGCCGGGCACCATCAGCTTTCTTTGCCACATTTGTTTATGCACCCATTTGTCTTATAAGCAATGATAGGAAGATTCAGTCCCACATATTTTGGACATGATCTCATGAGGAACCAGTGCCTGGACAAGGATAGATCTCTCTTGGTACAATAGAGTCAGAGAAAAAGAGTAACCACTCAAGAAAACTGTGTGCCATATTGGTTGCAACTTCAGTGCTCAACACTGACAACAATTGTTAGTATGGCACTGAATAGGAAATAGTTTATTTATTTTTGTACTCAGGGCCACTAATTGTCAAGTCTGACTAAATGGCACCTGTCAATAATAATTGTTTTAGATCATGAACTCCAAATCTGGTTTCAATATTTATTATAAGCTCCAGTCCCTCATTTCAGTTGCCTGCATTAAAATCTGAATTGATTTCTTGTTCACTTTCAGAAATTTCCCCTTCTCTTGTAGTCTCCATTGTGTCTAATAATAGCTTTAACCAACTTTTTCTTCTTCCCTCATGTCAGCCAACAAGTCACTAAGTGATCTAGGTTCTATTATAGGATGGTCTTTCTAATCAGAACTCTCTGTGGCCCAGTTTAAATTATACATTCCTCAAAGTCTTTCTATATTTTCTTTAGCTAATGTATACTCTGCTAACATTCCCCTTAAACATTTTGTGTTTATGAGTTCCTCATCTATGAGTTATCTATTGAATCCAAATTGGGGCTTTCATTCATTTGCTAGACTACCTCCAGTGTCTATATTGTCCATGCCATCTGTTCCAATGCTTTTTTTTCCAAGCCTAGACATTCTCTCCTGTTTTATATATGGTCATTCCCCATCATGCAGCTATATCTTATATTCTTGTATAGATTTCCTATTGTCTGAGCTGTGTATGACCTAAAATTTCATTTTTTTTCATATGTTATTTCTGTCTGAATTTACATTTTATGACTATCAACTATCTATATGTTTACTATGACTTGGTATAAACACTATTAAGACTCAGAATAAACACCACATGACATATCAAAAATATTTGTTATACATATATGCATATATATATAATCATGACATAAAAATGTTCTATAACTTAGAATACCAAAAACACTTTACTAAATCTGAAAACCAGATAGCAAGAGCTTCTAATACCCACCAAACAACCTGTTCTACCTGGGTCTGGTAAGAACGTGCGGAAGATGCTATGAGAATTCACCTGTGAGAACTTCTGAACGAGATTCCCTGCAATGCTGTCTTGCTGAGGAGAAATGGAGTCCTCTGAAAAGGAGGCGAAGGAATCTCATTACCAGGAAGAGTTAGGAGTGGAGCGCATCTTCTGATCCTGTGAGCCTTGAGCAGTGAACCCTCTGATCTAGACAACAGCTAGATGTTAATGAAAACAGCACAGCAATATCGGACACATCTCTAAGATATACTTAATGTGCAATTTTTGAATAAGAACAGCACCACACAATGATGTGTGTGCATTTCTCTGGGGACAGGACTAAGAAAGCATGCCCACTGCGGGCAGAACACACACATTTTAGCCGGGGAAAACAGAACATCTGAGATGAGGAAACCCACATCTTATCTCTTTGTCTCACTTTGTAAAAGACGGGACTGTTTCATTACTTTGTACAGTAAACATACCTTGGGAACTTATTGAGAACTGAGCATCATAGTGGGAAGCAAAATACACTTAAGACACCGATCAGGAAAACTTTACGAGAGATGGTGCTTAAATCTCACACAGCAAGCTCCCAGGGCATCCTCCAGTAGTGTGAGGGCGATCACTGGGCTGCAGCACAGGAAGTGGATCAAGCAGGGGGTACAGCTGAAACCTTCCAGCTAGCTTCCCAACCTCAGCCACCTGACACCTTATGTTTGCAGACTTCCTCATGCAGATTAAATCTCTGCTGCTACTAAACACTGACCAGTCAAACAAAGCTCCTTTTCTATCCTCATACATTCTTTCTCTTTCAAAATTTGTATTTTAGAAAATTTAGGAATACATTTTCTAAATTTCACCCTTCTTATATTCTATTATAAAATATCTTTTTGCAGTGAAAGAAAGGTGACCAAGAGCAAAAATAGCCCAAACAAACCTGGAGCTTACTCTCAATCTAAAATTGAACGAATGAATGAACATTTCTGTAATAAAATGTGCCTTGGTAGGTAGCTAATATATTTTTAGATTATTTCTGATTCTTGAAAACAGGCTTTTGAAAATCATCCTTAATTAAGAAGATCAAGTATTTTGCTATTAATTTTGGAGATCAAATATTAATCTTTTACATAAAAATAAACTTCTCAATATGCACATTGACCCACTTTTTCAAGAGAAAAATAAGACAATATAATTTTGTGTGTTTGTATGTGTGTTTTATTGAAAAAACAAATATTAAAAGGCAGATTTCATGTCATTTAATAAATACATTTCTTTCATATACTGAAATAACTAATAGAAATTGAGCAAATTTAAGAATAAGTTAAGAAATTTACATTTAAGGAAATATTGTTTTAAAAATCAATCAAATACACATGTGGTGTTTTCTGCTTTCTGGAGATTCAAGATACCTCTTTTATCTTCTCACCTTTATTAAAATAGTGACTAACGTCTTAAGTAGCTAAATGAGTTCAGAAATATGTTTACACGTGAATCATCTCTTTAAAATAAAACTGTAGTGCATTCAGGATGTTTCAAGACTCTCCATCGGTCTGGTAATGAAGTATGTATTAGCTATTTTATATGGCGTGAGTTACTCAAAAGCTGAAAGCAACTTGTTAACTACCCTGAGCCTCAGTTTCCTTGGTTTAATATGTAATATCCAAGCTATTTTAATTATATATTTGAAGTTTATATTTCAGTATTTAAGATAGAATTGAGGGTATTCAAATCTCAGAGCATACATAAAAGAACCAAATTATTGTTAATAAGGCTTTTATGTAAGTAATTTCCATGATGTAGTCTATAATTTGTTCATCTTCAACAGGCAGTTTTAATTCCATTTTAGCTGTGAAAACTCTGTTCTATTGAGTGCCAGGAGCTCTTGCTTTGAGGATATGAGGGATGGTGCAAAAATATTTTCCTGTTTTAGGAAAAATAATTGGCAAATATTAGTATAATTAATTAACCTGCTTATTAAAAATTATTATGTATAAAATACCCTAATATCGTATTTTAAAATTGAATGTGAATTAAATTAAAAGCCTCATTGTGATATTCCATATACATTTACATAGGAGCCCTAGTGCTCTTAACCTCAAGGTCGGTGGTTCAAATTCGCCTGAAGCTGCATAGGAGGCAGAGGAAGCCGGTTGTGTCTTAAATTCTATGGAGTGCGCATGAACTACTGGTATTACATTGTTTATGGACATTGCATTTCAAAAATTAATATTATTTCAGTATAAATGGAGAAAGTATGAAACGGTTTTTAAAACTTTACATAAAATTATGAAGGTCTTGGAAGGAGCACAGACCAGTTCCCATTGAGTTCTTTACACTCTATTAAATTTTTGTGCTGACAGCATAGAGACAATGATTTAAAGAGTAAATCTTTATCAGAATTTTATTGAGAAGAAAAAAGTGATGAAAACATGCAAACGGCCATTTCTAACAGAATTTAACAGGTGACTTTTCCTCTGTGGTGCACTTATTTTAAGCAGTTGAACCAGTCTCTCAGTCCACAGAGTTCCCTCTTTAGCCTACTTTGGAAATACACACATTTTTCTTATTGTGGCACCCTGCTAGGAGATACGCCTGGAAGAATAATTGCATGACATCTTTTGTAGCCACCATCCCTCTGAACTTTCTACCCAGCGTGAAGGAGTCTGGGTGCCTGGTTACTAACGAAAAGGTCACTTGGATCGACTGGTCAGTTGCTGGGTGCTGTGCAGAGGACTCCCAAGAGCCCTGTGTACCACATCCTGAAACGGCCCCAGGGCTGCCCGTCCTTACAGTTCTGCTGTGAGCCCATAGCTGCATCCACAGTGCCCACCGTGTCTAGTGGAGCATCTTCTGTTTCCTTTGTTAACCGCTCTTCTACTGGCTGCATCTCTACATAAGCTTTCTAAGCAGTGACTCTTTTTAAAAAACAGTTTTATTGGCACATAATTCACATGTTATGCAACGAAATAGTTCAGTCACATGAAGAAGACTTGTACAATCACCACCACCATTAGTTTCAGAACTTTTTCTCCATTCTTGTCCTCATTGTTATTAGTCCCGATTTGCCACCTAACCTCCTTTGCCACGCCCCCAAAGAACCATTGCTCCAGTTACTGTCTCTAGATTTACCTATCCGGATTTCATATAAAGGGAGGCATTTTAAGAAACTGGCATTAACACAATTAAATAGATAAGCAAATAACACAATTAAATAGATAATCAAAAGGAAATCAGAAAATATTAAACACGAGAACAAATTTAAAATGGATCAAAAGGGAAATCAAATGTTCAGATGTTAAATTTTAACCTAACTACATCTGCAATATTATACTTTCACATGTATTCTGCATAAAAGTGAGGCTATTCACAACCCTGTCAATGGCCAGAGGGGATTCACTAGAGGTCTAAACGGAAACCATCTATATGGCGGTAAAGAGCCTCATCTTTCTCTAACCAGCCTTGGATGGGTTTGAACCATGGACTTTGTGATTAGCAGCATAATACTTGCTCAACAACATCACCAGGGCTGCTTATTGATATGTATAATTTATCATAAATGAGAATTGGGTGAAACTAAGTGCCGGTTTAACTTGTTTTTGTTTTTAGCTAAGTTAATATCTGCATTAATTGTATGTGAGTTGAAATCTTACAGAAATATTAAATGTAATCCAGTTTTGGTGTCTGATTTTTTCATTCCATTTACTTCAAGTAACTGGAGTGGAAAATGAAATGCATAGATCTGTAAAGGAAATTACATTTTCTTAATGCTAACTTGTTTTTCTAACATCATAAACGGAGTAATTGTTAGTTTGTTAAATCACTTTGCCTTCTATAGGCTTTAAAAGCCTCAAAAATAAGTATTTAAACTCCCTGGTGATTTTTTAACTGACTTTTATAAAATCCTTTGTGGGCTCATATGCTTCAGGATTTTCTCCTTTTCTTTCATTAAAAAAACCTTAATTTTTTTTCTTTATATGCTTTCTACCTTTGAAGTCAAAAAGTATTACATATATATATATGTGTTTATGTGTTTTGTGTGTTTCTAAGCCTGAATATATAAATTACTTTACTTGCTATCCCAGAAATTACTAACATTGTAAAAATCAGAGGAGAAAACTATTTTAGTGCATATTTGAATGTCAATTGTGTAATGAATTATTAGGTACTTGAATCAGATTTACAGAGGAATGCTTGAACTCAGAATGCCCTATTTGATTTGGGATAGAAAGTAATTTGTCTCAAAATAAAGCTTTTTATACAAAAATGTGTTACATATATGTGTCACTGAAAACCCTTTACACAAGTACATTTATATACTTGCTTATAGTTTGATTGTTGAATCTTTAGCAAGTGAATTACCTAGTTTTCTAATTGAGTTGTACTCAATAGAAATAATTTCAATACAATACATTACAATTAACAATAAAGAATTTGTCAGCAAGCTCACTATGAATGAATATTTTCAATGATTTGTACCTTATGAATCATAATTCATTACAAGGGAATCCTGTTGAGAGAGAACGGTAATATGAAACTAACTTCTCAGAGTTGATTCTAAGGTAATAACCTATGTTCACATATACCACATTTTAGGTGAATAACATGCACCTTTGACATTTGTTTGACAAACCCTTTGACTCTTCAAGGAGGTGTTTCTGTAAGCATCACTGAGCCAATTTGTATTTACATGAAAACTGTAGAAAAAGCATGGCGCACCTATAGAAATACTTCCAGAGAGGAAGGAACCGTGTGCAAACAAACTTAGGAGGTGTTATCTGTGTAATAACGCATTCGTATGAGACGTTCTGACATATCTTAATATTAAGCATTATGTTAAAAAATAGAATGAGAATATTTAGTAAATTTATAAATTAAATATCTGCTTCTTTATATTTTTCCTTATTTTGATTTTTTTTCTTTTTAAAAGGGGATTCTCTGAATGCATTAGGGCAGATCCGTATTCCTTCCTCTGTTTCCTGCTCTCATCCCTGCTTCTCTCTTAGCAGTACGTGCTTTATCCTTGTATAAAACTGTCTTTTCTTCATTTTAAATGGTGGGGTCTTCTAACACCAGGGTACGTTCAGTTCCAGACCTGAGAGATGACTAAAGGCCAAAGCTTGAGTATCCTACCAGTCTCTGTCCAACCAGTGAGCCTGCTCCCTTTTGTGATGTGGAGTCTTGTTACACATTTTTATCCCACTCTGTCTCTGATGTACTATTAGCCTCTTTAGAACAGTTGGTACTGGTAGCCAGTCACCATCTAGCTTTCTTGGTTTCAGACCCTAGAGCAGCAGTTTTTAACCTGTGGGCCGCGACCTTTCACAGTGGTCACCAATTCATAACAATAGAAAAATTACAGTTATGATGTAGCAATGAAAATAATTTTACTGGGGGGGGGTCACCAGAACATAAGGAACTGTGCTAAAGGGGTTGAGTCATTAGGAAGGTTGAGGACCACTGCCCTAGAGGCTGATGTCTGCAAGGTTGATTTGTCCAATGAACTTATTATCTTCATATGTCTTTGTATTTCTAACATTATTCTTTTCTCTGGCGAGGGAGAGATCAATAGTTGCACATTTGATAGTTGCTCATGAGCTTTTAAGACTCAGTCACTACTTACCCATTTAGGGTGTAGAACATTGTCTCTGTGAACTATGGTATTCCAATTGACCTTGGTGCCCATGGTGAATTAAATCCCAGTGACTTATTCCTCAAGATGTTTGGCTATGTATGATTAGTTTACATTACTTTGCCCACTGTAAATCCATCAAATTCAACGGTTTACTAAAGCGTAGGAAAATACACATCTATAAATATCCTCTGTTCGATTCATAGGTACAGCTCAACTTTTTCTCTCTGTTTAGTCAAAGTCTCAACCCAAGAATCTCCTCATACATCACTACTATTACAGTGCTGTGTGCATAAAAATATTTCCCTCTGCTGCCATTAAGTCTGCTTATTTGTTTTATGTGGTCATTTATCCCAGTCCAGATATTGCTCACTGCAAAACACCCCACAGCTAAACTTGTTGAGAAAAATTCTCAACATTTTCTACTCCCTTACTCCAGTTCATGAACAACTTCCTTTGATAAGAGTGTAGTCTTAACATATTGTAAGTAATCAAATCTAATAAAGCTGCCATTGACACACTAATAAAAAAATGGACAGGGACCTACGAAGGGTCGTGATTGTGGTGCAGGACTGACACTGTTTGTGATTTACGACTTTACCATTGCCCCCTTACATACATCCATAAATTTGTATCTCCACGATGTCTCCGGTTTCAGCTGCAATTCTCTGATTGGATCACTGTGCTATTGCAAGAGTTCCTTCTGTTGACTTTGCTCTCGGGCCAGTGGGATGCCAATGCGCTTTCTCTGCTTCCTCCCGTGCTCCACACAATCCTACTTCTCTTTTCTATTTTCTTCAGAGGATTATAGAAGATAGTAAATTGATTCCATCTCTACGACTTTCAAATCATCTCCTCATTAAAAAATTCTTTAAATATAGTTTTTCAGAGTACAGATGGTCAGTGTTTCAAGTTTCTAGATTTTAGATGCACAGGGCATGTTCATTATTAATTTATTTACTGATATATCGATTGATGCTATATACATATATATATATATATGCAACTCTATATACTTACAACTTTAATCTCTGTTATATTCTATATTCTGTGTGATTTAGAAACACACTTTTTCAGATATTTTATCATGTGGTTTAACAAATATTATACAATTTATACTTTAAAACAAACCTATTTTCATGTTCTATAGACAACGTTGTGAACAACTATGTTTTAAGGTCAGAAAACTGGTTAGTGTCGTGGTGGGTATGATAGATTGAGGTTCTTTGAGGTGGGGACATAGAAACTCCCATCTTAATTGATATATCTTTCATCTTAAGTAACAAAATAGAATAGAACTATAAATATTAGCATTAATATTCTACTTTAAATATGCTTCATATAATCAATTGTAGAACAATAAATGACTATCTAATTAGGAATACAAAAATAGCTTCAAAAAGTTTATGGAAAAATAGGATTACATAATATGGGAATTTTTACAGGGATTTCTGAGGTTTCCTATGTTCCTAATTGCAAAATAGCTGTCAATATTAAATATGTACTATGTAATGAAGGAAAAAATATTAATCCCACATCGTATGGAATGTGCCTTGACCTTTGCTCTCATTTTCTCTCTGATCACTGTGCTTTAGGAACTACAGTGTACTTGCAGGCTTGGTAGTGAACCTGTGGCATTTGGCCTCATGTGTGTTTAGAGTATGGTAGCTTGATCTTGAATTCTCTGGAATGATGAGAAAATAATCACAACACTGATTATTGAAAAGAACTAATATCATAAAAGAAAGTCTCACTATAGTTTTCTTTTTTATAGAACGGGGAAAATCCTAGCTGCTTAATAGTTACTACCTTTGGTGGTGTCATGGTTATGTATTGGGCTGTGATCCCCAAGGTCCTCTGTTTGAAACCACAAGCCTCTCCGCACAGGCAAGGTAGATTCTTCAGCAAAGATGGGTGTTTTCAAAATTGAAGACTTCTAAGGTTTTAAAGCATCTTTGTTAGGATCAGTGGGATTGACATCCACAAGGTCAAATTGTTCATGTTAACCAGCCGGTTCTTGGGAGAAAGATGAGAGTATTTGCACCTGTAAAGATTTACAACCTCTGAACCTCTCTGTGGGGGCTCTATCGTTTGGCGCATTGGCTACAGCCAGGAGCTCAGACACAACATTGTGAGGTGCGGAAAGTGGCTGTGTTCCCTTCTCTGGTACATGGGGCCACTCTGAGTGACAGACAGCTCATTGCCACCTGACAAGAGCAGGAGTTGGTCTGGACTCCCTGGCAGCAGGTTTGTTTTTGGAAGACCCTAAAAAATATAAACACTTTTCTAAGCCTTTATTTTAATTTAAGTTTTTGTTGTTGTTGTTTTCCTGTGTTTGTTGTCTGGCTTTGTGAATTGATTTGGAAATTTCGGGTGCAAATCTAATCACATTTTCTTACGTAAATTGTTTTCTACTTTTGCTTATAGACTGAGGATTTTCGTCTTTGCAATCTCATAATTTCATTAGGATGTGTCTCACTGTGACTGCTCTTCATTGAATTGAATTCCCCCAGGAGAGCCCTTAAGGGATACATTTTCATCATTTAGTTGGAGATTTAGTTGATAGCCCCCTGATGGTGTAGTGGTTATGAGTTCAGTTGCAATCCTCAAGGTCAGCAGTTTGAAACCACCAGCTGCTGCATGGGAGAAAGACAAACTTTCTACTCCCTTTATCAGTTAACACTCACCCTCTTAGAAGTGCACAAGACAGCTCTCCCCATCCTCCATGGGGCCACTGTGAGCTGGCATCGACTTGATGGCAGTGAGTTTGGTTCGATATTTTGAGTATAGTTTTAAGCTCTGATTTAATGTTTTGTTTTTAATTGCTCTTGCTTCTATCCATTTATCAAAATGTAGTCACTTTAATAGAGTTGTTTATTAGTTTTAGTGCTGAGGTGGGTGTGAAATTTCCTTTTGAAAAGTTGTCTTTTAGGACCCTGAATGTTCTTCATCAAAGTGTGTTTATCTATTCCCATTTGGGTGGTTTCCCCTCCCTTCAAAAATTAGCATAGAGTAGAGTGAGTTTTTAAGCTGCAGCTACTGCTTTAAGTAAAGTCTCCCTTTTAATTGTGCCTGATCCTTCACATGGCAGCAGGAGGGATGCATGATGTGCTGGGATGTAGTGGCTTTTCTCTTCTCACACACAGCTACTTCACAGGTTTGGCACCCTTTAGCTGGGTTTTGTAATCAGCTAAAATGGTTTTTTTTTTCAATTTTTTGTAACGATGTAGGGGATATTTGGGGAGATAAGTAGTTTTACTATAATGATTGTCCTCTGCTACCTGAGGTCGTTAAAAATATATTTTATTTTAAAAACTTCCCAATGTTTTTTTCTTTTGAAAAACTGTGATGTTCCACTTGCATTTCTTAGATTTAATTTTCTGAGAAACTTTATCTTGAATGCATTGTGCGTTGTTTTGTAACATGATGTATGATTCTGTACTTTGTAGCAGCCTGAGCACTGGCCCATTTCAAACAATATTTTAGGATGTTTAAAAGCAAAATTAATCCACTGATGGATTACTCACTTGTTTTATAATTGAAATATTTGAAATATTTATCTTACCAAAGTCTCTAGAGTGTTTCCTTGAGTAGTTCATTTTTCTTCAGAAATAATGGAATGATATCCTAATAATTTTAATGTGAAATATAATGTTGAGAGCCTATTGCAATGAATCATTCTGACAATAATATTTTAATTTTTTTCAATTTTGCATAGTCATTTATTTAACTTATGTTATTTTGGTAAATATTAATAAAATGGAAAAAATATTTACTTGTGCAAGTTGCTATGAAAATAATTTATTATATTTGCATGGATATTCCTGCCAATGACAAGATCTATGGAAGTACACAAAAGCAGCATGATTCAAGTGGCATAAGTAAAATTGATTTAGTTTCCATAAATGAAGGAGAAATAATGGGATTAGAATAAAAAGTTAAATCACATAATGCATTGTAGTGCTTGACATGGTGGCAAACATTTAAGCCATTTTAATACTTGGCATTATATGTTTATAATTAAGACAATATGATCATGTGATGGGATTGCCAAAGTCTAAACTACCCTGTTTCCCCTCAAGTAAGACATTCTCTGAAAATAATACCTATTTATACTTTTGCCTCTCATTGAAATATAAGGTGCCCCCGAAAATAAGACCTCCCCCAAAATAAGGCCCCCTCAAGTTACTGTAACTCTGGACTGTAGCTGTGGGTACCGCTGCACAGCTCACTGATGGCTGCAGTGCAGTTGGAGCAGACAGGAACTGCAAGGTCTCTTTTAATAAAACAATAAATGTGTTACCATATTCTTCTTCATGGAAAAATAAGACATCCCTGAAAATAAGACCTAGCGCATCTTTGGGAGCAAAAGTTAATATAAGACACTGTCTTATTTTCAGGGGGAAGGGTATGAGTAAATGCCTTGCAGTTTTCATCAGACTGACTACTAGAAATTCCGCCATCTGCTGATTTGTGGGTAGGCAGAATCTGCCATTCTAACTTTGTCAGTGGTGTTGTCAGTTGCCAGGGAGTGAGTAGGCTTTGACTCGGATATCTGTGACACCATAGCATAATACAGTGAAATGAAATGCTGCCGACTCCCTCATCATCTTCATGATTGCTTGCATATTTGACTTGCCTGGAGGCTATTGTTTCGATAGATGTCATTGAGGTTTTCTTTCGCCTTCTCTGATCCTACACTTTATCAAGCATAATGGCTTTTCCTAGAAATTTGTTTTTCCTGATGATGTGTCGAAAGTATACAAAACCAAGTCTCAATTAATAGTCCGATATCTGGGGATTCCCTGTGCTAACTTTTAGGAATGGATCACTGGGTTGTTCTGCCTAGTCCAGCATAACCCAGACTTCCCTTTGGAAGCTGTCCACCGGCCGCTCACCTGCTGCTGTTTGAAATACGCACACATCCTTCATAGTATCACATGCAACGGGTAAGTCACCACTTACGACAAATTGACAGACTAGTGGTAGAAACTGCTGATACTTCTAGTGATCACTTTTAAGCTAGTCTAAAGCTGTAGTGAGGGAAATGAGGAAGGAAACAGAAAAGGAGAAAAGAAAGAGGAATTTTGGGGGTGTCTAAGTGGAAACTTAAAAAGTTTTGTTTTGTTTACCCCTTGGGGATCAAAATAGAAAATCAGAATACAATATGGTTAGAATTTAGAAACTGAATGATGTCTGAGCCTGTAAGTGAAATGTAAGGTAAATACTCTTCCACCTGTTCCTTATCAAAATTATAACTATGGTTCAACGTGCCTTTTTCTTGTTCAAGGTTCAGATTGCTTTGTTCAAATTCTAGCTCAAACGCTATATATTTTCAGAGCTAGGGTCATGTGTTAACAAGAAGGAATCTGAGGTCACCAGTTGGTCACGTGGTGATCATGTTGTGGCGTGGTTAGTTGCTTCAAGTCAGTGGTAGCTCATGTCTACTGCACGTGTGGCAGTGCCTGTAGTACTGAATAACACAGACGTGAAATCGCAATATATGACTCACAGTGCATTGACACATTAGCTGCTATCTGTAGTTGTTCAAGTTATCCAAGCTGTGATGTTCGGCAAATATTTTGTGGGGCCAAATGGCTGTTTTCTGTTGCCTGTGTAGGGAGCGTGGGTGGTGCCTTGTTAGGTGCTTGTCTATTAACGAAACGCTTGCCAGCTGGGACCTACCAGGTGGTTCATGGGGGAAAGTGTGGAATTCTCATTTCATAAAGATGAGGAGTTTCGAAAGCTTATGAAGAAGTTCTGCTCTGTGTCCTAGGGTCACTATGAGTGGCAACTTAGCAAAATGTTACAAGTTGTTTATATAATGTACAGTTGAAATATTTTAATTAATATTTTATTTCATAACATTCATTCAAGGAAAGTTAAACCAGTCGCTCCATTCCCTTTCTGATTTTGTGATGATAAAAAAAACCCCACAATTTACATGGAATAAAGCTTCATGATTACTATTATCTTATGACTCAGTATCAAAATATCTACATTTGGAACCCATTGTTTCAAACATTGATTTGGGATAAAATAACTAAGAGAGAAATGAATAAAAACAAAAATTCAGAAAGTCCTTTCAAGGGGAATCCTCGTTATCTGTTGAAGTGGAAAGAGAAACAGTCATGAAACTGATGAAGGGGGATGCAGCTTCAGATCTCTCTGTTCCCTAATGACACTATTTAAGACGGACTGTCGGGGCCCATTTGGTGCACGATCTATTCTGCAGTTTAGATGAAAACGGATGTTTCACTCCGCAGGAGGAAAGGGAGGATTTCTCTGATTTCCGTTGGGCTCAGTGATGTTCTTTTTCTGATGCTGCTATGGGATAACAATTGGTCCAATAGCAGGAGCGGGATCACACCAAGCTTCATGCACCATAATAAAGATGTTTTGATGCAAAAGAGGCTCAGTCGCTTAGGGTTCTCAGTTGTGACAAACGGTTGTAACAAACTCTATAAATCAAATCAGAGCCAATTACAAGTGTATGTGCTGGATAAAGAGTAGTCAAAACGACTTGCTCTTTCAGTAGGCTCACGGGACATTCTGCATTGCTGTGAAGGCCATTACTACATACATTGTTTTTAAAAATAAGTGTTAATGTTCTTGCCAATATTTCAAGCAATCAGCTTCCAGTGTCACCGAAGTCCTAATGGAGGTTTGTCTTGAAACAATAGTATGTGGCAGGTGAGCCTAGTTATCACATTCGGATGCTATCTTTCTCTAGAATATAGAAACAGCTCCCTAGACATCACTTAAAAAAAAACCAGATCTTGTTGGGAATTGGGATTGATTTGGATAAAGAGAAAATAAATTTACTCAACATTTCTTAATCTTTGCAAAAACTATATGTTTGTCTTTTACATATTCATATTTAATTCATGATTCTTGTCTTTTAAATTTTTATTTATTAACTTAGGATTTCAAACGGGATTTCCCATATTTCACTTTATTGTCTCACTTGTTCACAGCTGTCTCAGTGATTGTCAACTAGTCATGTCATAGCTCCAGAGCAGAAAGAATAGAGGCCTACAGAAACCCCACTGCATGCATGCTTGTAAAAGTCTTAACCATTTGTATCTACATTTTCTCTTTGCTGCTCAGGCCAATTTGAAAATGGATCTTTCCTGTACAGAAATAGATTGTAACTGTGCAGCTGGGCCCTAAAGCCTACAGTTTTGAAGCAGTCTTGCAGTGTTAGATCATAGTTATAAATGTTTCTTGATGGGAATTACATTTGGGAAAAATCGCCAAAAAAAAAGAATAAATTAAAAACATTTCAAAATCTTTTGGGTGATCGGTCTGTTTGTTCTTAATTAACTCTGAAGAGAGTGCAGATTGTGTTTCACAGTAAATAGGTCCTGTCACCTTAGATTACCAGTCATCCCATGACAGAGTCTGTGGCCGCTGTGCTGTGGACCTTCACACCACAAAATGAGTTCGCTTATCAAGCTTGGAGGGAAGTGTCTTTTTGGCTTTATGATTGTTTGACATTGTGTTGCTTTAAGTCCACCTGTAAAACTCTTCAGTGCACTTTAAAGATAAAATCTCACATAACTGAAACCTTTGCAAATTGGCCACAAGTCCACTCTCAGGATGAATATTTTAGTTAATAATTTGTTCTGTCACTGGATATTGAATAATTGGTCAGACATAATTTAGAGTAGTGTGAAACCATTGAGCCAGGAACTGTGAAATGCTCTCAGATCCACCCTGCTTTCAAACTAACAAGTTGGCTTGTCACCGTTTCATAGATAATGGTACAATGAGAGGAATCCGGGCCAGAGACAAAGAACAGTTTCTTAGAATAAAATCAGCAGTCAGAATAGCATCATGGTGCTGTTTCCTGAGTTCTGATTCTCCTGGGTGACAGGCTGAGGGCTATGCCATACTTAGATGTGTGGATAGAATGTATTACTGGCAAAGACCTGAAATTAGGATGTACACGTATAATTAGAAGTCATATACATACATGCATACATATATATACATACATACATATATATATTAGAATTTCTTACCAAATATTACTGGCAAAGAGACCTAAAATTAGGATATATATTAGAAGTTCTTACCAAACTTGTCCTTCCCTTTTCTGGAGAGAAAGATATGATCTGTACTATTCTACAATATAAAGAAATCTCTCTGGGGAGGAATGGAAGACATCTATACATCGACTGACCAGAAATGTAAATATACATGTTGAGTTCCGGCATCTCCATCTTTCTAGAGCTATCTATGTTTACAACTATTTCTAATACCCGGATGTTTATTTTCCTCGAGGACAGTCTGCTCACAAGTGCCTATGTCTCTGCATGTTTCTCATGTGTGTGTCTGCTCCTATTCCCCAGTGTCCTGCCGTTCAAGTGCACTGACCCGCTTCTCTTCAGCCTCTGTATGTTGTTGGTTTGTGATCAGGTCCCCTCATGGCATTGTCCCTCAATGGACTAGAGAAACAACTCCAGGAAAATCAATGTGTGTATAAGGAACCACTTTATGTCAAGAAGTATGCGGCCCAGTCCTATTTCAGTACATAAGTCTGATATCTGTTCTTAAGCCCCTAATCAGAGTCACACATCCACAGACAGTAGTGACGAATGCAGGAAGATCACTGGCAGGTCAGTGGATCCATAGCAGGGCACTGGCAGCTCTATAGATCAGTGGCAGAGTCCCTGCAAGCAGGAATGTAAAGGGGTAGTGAGAAGGACGTTCCCAGTGTCTTCCTGATGAGAAGGCGACACCCCCCAAGGAGGCCCCATCAGGCTATGCCTGATTGACAGATTGGATTCCACCCCTACACTTTCATACATATTCACGTTGACACAAAATCATCTCCCACACTGCCCCAGGCACAACAGAACAAGACACTGCCCAATTGGTCTATGTGTAAGCCCATCAGCGTAGCCATTGTGTTCATCCATCTGGTTGAAGGGCTCCCTCTTTTTCTCTGCCCTACTCCTTTACCAAATATGATGTCCTTCTCCAGGGACTGGTCTCTCCTGGTGACTTGTCCAAGGTACGGGAGATCGTTTTGGCCATCCTTGTCTCTAAGGAGCACTCTGGCTTCACGTCTTCCAAGGCAGATTTGTTTGGCTTTCTGACAGTCCATGGTGCTTTCTGTATTCCTTACCAGCACTGTAATTCACATGCATGGATTCCTTTCTGTCTTCCGGATTCAATGTCCAACTTTCACAAGCCTATGAATAGATTGAAAATTCCTTGGCTTAGGTCTGGCACTTTTGTTCTCAAAGTAACACTCTTGCTTTTCGACACTCAGTACAGGTCTTGTGCAGCAATTTCACAGTCTTCTCTTTGGATTTTATACATTAGGCTTACTAAAGGTAATTAGCTCAGTTTTGTTGTTGTTTTATTTTGGTTAACATGTATGGCATTGGAATCTCACATTGCATTTTTGAGGATGTTAATACATCTTACCCCAAAAGATAGAATTTGAAAACAGGTGGCATATATCTTCCTTTGACACTGCTTGCCAACAATTGCTCTTATTCCTATTAATGCACTTATATTTTTATCCATGATTCTTGCTCCCTTATTCACCTTATTGTGTATCCTCACTAATTTAAAGGGTTAAGAACCTGATTCTCTTTTTTATCCAATTAGCTCAGGCACAAAATGCCATTCCTGATATCCCATAGGAAAGGTAGCAACACTTAAAACAATTGTCCTAGAAGCTTTGATAGCATTTCCAAATTGTTTTCTCTGAAACATAACACGACCAAAGTGAGAATTTCATTGTCAAAGGCATTTGGAAAATGCTCTAAGCAATAGTTTCCTTTTATTGAATTCAAGTTACACAATATGCACAATAGACTGTAACAAAATCCTGTAAGTATTTTAAACAAGGGAATAAAAATAGGCAAGTAAAGAGTACCCCATAAAACTATGTTTTCTTATAAGATATGATTGGCATCCTTTTATATTAAGGATCATTGTCCAGGCCTGTATTTCTTGTGAAAGAGCTCTCTTTGGCTACCAGCACCCAGGATCATTGACTGGAGGGCTTCGGTATCTTGAGATCTAGATGTATGGAATGCTAACGTAAGAGGTTATTTCTTCACCCGCATATCTACTTGCCCTTCCAAGTTCTAATTCTTTTTATGAATTGCGAAGACCAAGTCTATCAGCATTATAAAGTACTTTTGTATATATACAAATATATGGGTGTGTGTTTTTAAAAGCAGAATTTCATGGAAAGCCCTTTTAAATTATTTCTAATAAAATTTAACCTTCATGTATTCAGTTATGGAATTAATGACTTTTTAATAAAGGTGCATTTCTTATAAATGATATACGTTTATTTTATTTTAGTTTAAATAATATTTTTCAACACTTTTGCTCTCTCTTTAAAAATCTAGAATCCCAATTCCATGTATATTCTATTTGAGTAACTTGATATTCATGAGATACTTAAAAGCTGTGCCTGTAAGTATATTATTGCAGATCAACTTATGCATATTTTACTCATATTTACTTTATTCTTCATTCATTATTGAAGCAAAGATACTACTTTGAGGACTGTGTGGTGCCTGGCCCAAGCTGTGATATTTTTCAATTGCTACATATGTATGTGAAAGATGGACCAGGAATAAGGAAGACCAAAGAATAAATGACTTTCAATTATGGTAGTAGTGAAGAATGTTGAGTGTGCCATGCATGACCTGTCAGAAGAACTTATAAATCTGTTCTTGACAAAATTCAGTTACAGTGCTCCTTAGAAGCGAGGATGGAGACCATCTCATTTAATTGTGTGCTAGACATGTTATCAGGAGAGACCAGTGACTGGAAAAAAGACATCAAGCTTAGGAAAGGGTCACAGAAAAGGAGGAAGACCTTCACGGAGATGGATTACCACAGTGGCTGCAGCAATAGGCTCAGACATTGCAACCATTATGAGCATGGTGGCAGATGTGGTCATATTTTATCATTAGATAAGGTGACCGAATTAGAACCACCTTAAAAGTACCTAGCAAGAGCAACATTAAAGCTCGCTTTTACTCTCAATCTTCTGAAGTATGCAAGGTTTAGTTTTTAAATCTTTTCTGATGCCTATTTGACAAATTCAGCTATTGTGTATGTCTCTTGCATAGTTAAGGCTGCTACATTTTGACTGAGCATTAGTTTTAATGGATTTGCATAGATTTATTAACACATTTGACTTATGTTTCATGTTTGAAAGGTCAGAAAGATAAAACACATGGTTGCAAATAAATGCATATGAGATAAATTGTAGAGAAGTCCATTTCATGGTATTGATGACTGCTTTGGGTGATATCTTTTCTGGTCTCTTGTTATGCGATGGTGATGGAGTGTGACAGTAAGGCATTATCTTCTTATAAAAAGATGAAGAATTATTTTGCATCTTATATATTTTAGTGGAAACATTTCTGTTAGGAATATTTAATTCTATATTTTAGGACTCAATTTTTAAATTTCTTAACTATTTGTTTCCATGAAAACATGCCATTATAATTTGCCAGTACCAAAGAGACATATTTTGAGTGATAATTTTCCCACTTTATTCTTTCATTTATATATTAACATTTAAATTTTAACCTTATTGTATACATTTCAAGCTAAGCTGTTGTATTGATTCATTAAACTTAAGCATATACTATGGGGAGAACATAGAAAAATTGAAAATATGTCTTGAGAAATTTAAATATCTGCATGCATACTGGATCCAATGCTCATAGCCTTTGCAGCATATATGAGGAAGCATGACCTGCTATACTTATGTTTATCTATTCCTTATATAATATTTACTATATGTTGTGGAACCGCCATGTTTATAGGGGCCCTAGAATGTGGTGCCTACTCATAGTGACCGTATGCACAACAGAATAAAGCACTGCCTGGTCCTGAGACAGCCTCACAAGAGTTGTTCCGTTTGAGCCTATAAATAATACCACTGTGTCAATATACCTCCTTAAGGGGATTCATTTTGTTGCTCTTGTTGTTGCCCTCTACTTCACCAAGTATGATGTCCTTTTTCCAGGAACTGATCTCTCTGCATAACATGTCCAAAGTATGTGAGTTGAAGTCTCTCTATCCTTCTATCTAAGAATCTTCACTTTGTCTGTCCTTCTAGCAGTCCTGGATCCTTTGAGTATTCTTCCCCAGCACCATAATGCAAACGAATGGATTTTTTTTTGATTTTCCTTATTCAATAACTGACTTTCACATGCATATAAGGCAATTACGAATACCATGGCTTAGTGCCCTTCATGGAACATTTATAACCCAAGGATTGTACATTAGACATTCCAAAGCTGAGGGAAAGAATCACATCAGAGCTTGAATTGTGAGATACTGGTTTGCACAAGGCTGTGGGTGACACTGGAAGCCCAAAATACATTTGCAAGATCTTCACAGGAAATAAGCCTCTAGTGGTTGCCCTATATCCATAATAGAGGGATGGGAATAAACTAGTTACCAAACAGAGAATATTGGAAAGATGACTATGGGATATCAAAAGGATAAAACTGGCTCGAACGGTTAAAACCTTCTCACTGTGTCTTTCCTCTGGTACACTCTAGGCTAGATCTGGTTTTCAATATTGTGTGTGTGTGTGTATGTGTGCATGTGTGTTCATATTGCGCTTCATTGCTGATGTATCTTGCCATTGTGGATAGCTGTCTTGAACTTTTGTTATGTGTTTGTCTGTTTTTCAGTATAGGAAACCCAGGATTGATGGCCCTATAGAGAAAACAACCATAATATGGGGTCCTAGGGTAAAATGAGGGTGGGTGTGGGGCGGGGAGGGGGTGAAAGGGTTCTGATAACAAAAGAGTTCAAGAAGGAAGAAAATGTTTTGAAACTGATTATAGTAGCAGTAGTGCAATACTGGTTGATGTGGTTAAACTATAGAATGATAAGCTACATGGTTTAGTGCCTAATAAAAGAGTTTGGGGGGAAAATACCATGACTTGGGTTTGGCGCACCTTAGTTCTCAGAGTAACACCTTTGCTTTTCAACACGTTAAGGAGGTCTTGTGCAGAAGATTTACCCAATGAAACGTGTTCTTTGACTTCTTGCCCACCGCCTCCGTAAACCTTGATTAATCTTTGACGACGTCATTCGATCTTGACCTTCAGCTTCCATGCCCAATAGCTGTAGACTCAAGCAAGATAAAATCCTTGACAGTTTCAATCAGTATGGATTGCAATTCAATGTCAAGACGACCCAAATCTACACAAATGGACTAATAAATAACATCATGATAAATGAGGAAAAGATGATCTACAATCAGCTTGCATAGACGCAGCAAGAACTCAAAAGACACATGACATTGAATAAATCTGCTGCACAAGACATCTTTAAAGGGTTGAAAAGCAAGGATGGTATTTTGAGGACAAAGATGCTCTTCCCCAAGTCATGGTATTTTCAGTTACTTCACACATTTGTGAAAGTTGGACATTGAATAAGAAAAGTTTACAGGATCTGTCAATGTTCCACTGCTATTTTAAGGTGTTTTTTAATCATTTTGGGGTTCTCATAAACTCTTATCACATCCATACATACATCAATTGTATAAAGCACATTTATACATGTGTTACCCTCATCATTCTCAAAACATTTGCTCTCCACGTAAGCCCCTGGGCTAATTCCTCAGCAGTGGACAGCCCATGCCTTATTCCTCCTGCACCCCCTGGCCCTCCTCCTCTTTCTTCTTCCTTTTCCATGAACCGTTTTATTGGGTATTCCTTCTTTATATTATATTCTTAGTCTGGAATCTCTGCTGAAACCCTTTCAACTTCGGTGACCCTGCCGGTATTTGAAATATCAGCGGAATAACTTCCAATATCACAGCAACACACAAGTCACCACAGTACAAACTGACAGACAAGTGTAAGTTACCCACTATAGCATGAATATTCTTGAGAGCTCAGTGTTACTTCCTTCTTTGCATTTTCCATAATTCTTAATTCAGAAATTATTAGTTGGGCAATTTTTCAGAAGGCCATAAATTTTGCTCACCATTAACGATAAGTTAATATTAGAATACTTAATTCTCTGGATGTTTAATGAATATTCATAAATGTTGACCCTGCAGGAAGCAGCCCCAATGGGTAACCCTTGTCCAACAGGGTTCCTGTCCAGTCACACTTAGTCATCATTCTCGTGGAGCAATCTTGTAAGAAGGAAGTTAAGACTATGTGGCTTGTTTTTCCATGAGGAACTGCCTCCTGCAGCTACCATACAAAATTTCCATCAAGACCCTATGGAAGAATCCAGATCAAAATAAGCAAATTGCAAACTGAATTTCAAATTCTCCTGGAACCGAAACAAGCTGGAGGTATGAAGGGTAGATGAACCTCTGAAATCTTTAAAGCTTAAGTAAAAAATATCCTCTGAAATTGCCTTGAAACAAAAACAATAGTTTACTAATAAAAAAAATCTTCCTTGCGCAGAATTCTGTTTGGAAGAGTTTTAGAGGAGATTCACTTGAATAGGACAATTCAATCGATTAGCCAAGAAGATCAGGGGACAATGAGCTTATGTTAATGAGGGTGGAGCGAGTCAAGTGTTGCTGACTTGTGCAACACTTGTTGAATCGGTTTGTTGAACTGGTTTTACTAAGTATATTCTCAACCACCAATTAAAAACAGACTGATTGACTGCCAGTGAGTAGATGCAGATGCACAGCTACCCTCCAGGACAGGGGAGAACTTCCACTGTGAGTCTCAGGCTATATCTTTACAGAAAAGAAAACCCCATTTTTCTCTCATATTCCACAGCAACAATGCAATAAATAAAAGTTAAGACAATAACAAAAAAATTAGCCGAAGTAGTTGTTACATTTTTCTAAAGAAATATATTTTCAATAGTATCACTTCAAACGAAATAACAGTTCATGATTTTCTCAAAACTAGTTCAAGTCATTGAACATTTCTATTGCTTTTCTGTTGTGCCCCAAAACATATTTGTCTATATTGTTCTCAGACACCAGAGATAAACAATTGCACAATTTACCTAAGTTATATTACACTAATTATATAATATATAATGATATATTATATTATAAATTTATATTAGAATACATACCTATGGCTTTGTGTGCTTGAGCTGCAGTACTATCACCACCAAAAAATTTGCCTGGAGTTAGGAAGGGGTCTGCATTTTAATAGGGTTTACATGTCACTTTTTAGTTTTAATACTTCTACTAAGATGTACCTGACCCAAGTTATGGTACTTTCAATTATATTAGGAATTAAAGACAACGGTTGGGCAAAAATGCCTTATCATGCTTCCTGCAAGGTGCTACTCATTTCCTTCCCTCAAGGCAGTACCAACTCATAGTGACCTTACAGAACAAGGTGGACCTGCCCCTGCGGGCTTCAGAGACGGTAACTCCGACAGCAGTAGGAAGCCTCCTTTTTCTTCCTTGGAGCAGCTGGTGGTTTGGGACTGCTGTCCTTGTAGGTAGCAGCCCTGCACATGGCCCACTACCCTAACAAAGTGATATGCACTTCGATTGCTTAAAAATGGTGCTACACACTTTCACTAGTACTGTCCAAGTAAAATGGCTTAACATTTAAAAATACAAATGTTTAATAAATTAGGCAATATTTCCAAAACCTTTTGGAGGCCAACAGTAACATCTGGATGCCAACAATGTTCCTCAACAAACCCACGCTTGTGTTTGCTAGAGCAGCCCGTGCATGAGGCTGCAGTGCTATCTCCCAGCCAGCATAAGTGTTCCCTGAAGGACAGACACCACAGCAGAATGGAGAATTTCCAAAGTAAAATCCCTGGTTGCATGCCAGGGTTGGAAGAACTTATCTTTCTGTAATTGAATTCAGTTTCCTTTGCTTAGCCCAACAGCTAAATGAATTTTAGTTAGTTACAAATCTTTCTGCTAGCGATTTCCCTAACATCCAAGAGAGCTAGAGGGCAGCCGATCCAGTTGGTGAAGCTGAGAAGGGGCCAATCCTAATGAAATATTTTCTTGAGTCTGGCAATAGCAAGAGTGTTCTAAAGTGGCAACTAATAAACACTTCGGTTACTTCAAGGACTTTTGTATTCCCTTCTTTATTATGCCAGATGTGTGCTGCCAACTTAAGTAATTACTGATTTCCCAGTAGGAAGCTTGATGAAATGTATTTTACTCAAAAATATGCTAACCAAAAATTATGCGTGTGTATGCGTGTTTCCTTTGGGTACTTTAGTTCATAGAAGTGAAATAAGGTTCAAAGATATGTTAATTTTTTAAAGACAGTTCAATGTTGTATTTGTATACAAATAATTTTTTATCAAGTACAAATAATGATCCCAAAACTCTGCCCAAAGAGACTTGTCCTAAAGTTCTTCAAGTTAGAGAAGACAGTGGTGGATGTAGTAAGCTTATGTTGACATGTATCTTTAAAAATATATATCACTTTGGGGGAAGAATACTCTATTGTCCTTCTTTCAATATCTTTAGTTACTTTCTTCTATTCCATATTTCTAGAGTTACAATTTAAGCAGAGAGCTACTTTCCTCAGTGTCTTCCAATGAGTAAACACATTATGTTCATCAGTATTTTCTGCTCTTCATGATTAACTTCCCAAAAGAATGCACTTAACTTAAGGTTTTGCTCTTTCCAGCCTCAAAGACCTCTTCAATCTTAAAAGTTCACCTTTGTAAATGTCAGATTACAAGAAAAAGAATTAATGTATTTTTAAAGCTATATGATGTTATTGCTAAATATTAAATATTCACTTTTGCCAAAAGCAAGTTAGTAGTCAAGTTCAATTGATAATAGAAATCATTAGATTACAGATGATACTGGATTAAATGTATACCAATAGTGTTGAATTAAAAACAAACAAAAATAACATTTTTGAGGCAGATTTCACAATATAGATTTTAGCAAATGTGATCTTTGGCTTATGGCAAGGGATTACGTCATATTATAATATTTAGTTAAATGAATATCTACTTACTAATATTTACCTAAGTTCATAATATTCAGGTTTTATTACTATTATACATAAGACCAAATGATAGATAACATATATGTACATATGTATGTATCTTTGTTTTCAAATATGTTTATAAGACATATTTCATATAACATAAACTAATTTGGGGGAGAGGCTAAACAAAACTTATAGGGAAACATCTTGCATTGTTGGTGTTGTTAGCTGCTGTGTAATCAAGGCAGTGTCGGTCCTGTGCCGTTCTCCTAATGATCACTATGAGGATCTTCTTCATTCAACGACCCTCCACTTGACCAAAATTTAAGTCTTTTTCCAGGAACTGGTCTCTCCTAGTAACCTGTGCAAAGGAAGGGAGATGAAGTCTTGATCCTCGTGTCTCAGGAGCCTTCGCTCTGCTTTGTTCAAGACACATTTGTTCCTTCTTCGGGTCATCCACAGGGATATGGTCAGTAGCCCTCGCCAAGATGAAGGCATCGGTCCTTCTTCTGCCTTCCTTACGCATTGTGTAGCTTTCGCATGCAGGTGAGGTCACTGAAAATGCCATGGCTTAGGTCAGATGCACCTTGATTCTCCAAGTGACAATCGGACACCTGAATACTGTAAAGAGGTCTTTTGCCAAATAAAACATTTTGTTTTTGTCTCTTTTCTTCTGTGTCCGTAGTGTTAGTTGTATATACAAGTTGAATATAACTTTTGACAATTTTCATCTACTCTCTGTTTATCATGATGCTGCTTTTTGGTTCCATTGTGAGGAATTCTGCCCCTCCCCCTGTTTCTGAGGGGAAACCCCACTGAAGGCTCTCCTTTTTGATCTTCATCAGTCAGTGCTTCAAGTCTTCTTCACTTGCTGCTAGCAAGGTGGTATCACCTGCATATAAAGTTACAATTAACCTTCATTAACCTTGATGCCACATTCTTCCTCATGTCATCCAGCTTCTCAGCTGATTTTTTTTTTTTTGTCATACAAAGTGAGCAAGCGCGGTCAGAGAATACAACCCTGATGCACCCATCTCACTCATCTCCTTTTTTTTAAATCACCCATTATTTCCATGTTCTCTTTCAAGGACCAGCCCCCGGTCCCATAGGAGTACAGTTAAATGCTCTATAATGCCTATTCTTCATAATATTTTCCATAATGTATTATAATCCATACAGTGAAATGCCTTTGTCTAGTCAATAAAACAGTTAGACACCGTTCTAATATTCTGTTTCCAGCCAAGAGTTACCTGTCAGAAATGTTGATAGCCCCATTCTGGGCTCTCTTCAGAATCCAGCAGGAATTTCAGGCTCTTCTCTGTCCAGAAGGTATCACTACAATAATTCTGGAGTTATTGTCATCAACAATTTACTTATGTGTCATACAAATGTGATTGCTTGATCGTTTCCTCAATCTGTTGCATCATTTTTCCTTCTAAATGAGCATAGATATGTATCTTTTCCAGTTCGTTGGCTAGGTAGCTAATCGTCTTTCAGAATTTTTCACAGAAATGAATGAATTCTTCCAACATTTCATCCATTTGTTGAAATGTCTCTCTTGGTAGGCTCTTAGCTCCAGGAACCCTGTTGGTGGCCATTGCCTTCAGTGAAACTTGGAGTTCCTTTGATGCCATCCATGCCGGATCATATGCTACTTATTGCAGTGGTTGACGGTTGATCAAGTATTTTTTCAAACCGTGATTGTATTTTCCTTTCATCGTCTATTGATTTCCCTTGTGTCACTCAACATTTTTTCCATGGAATCATTCAATATTGCAGCACAAAACTTCAGTTCTTTCTTCCGTTCTTTCAGCTTGGGAAATGGAAGTACATTCTTCTGCTTGGGGTTTTCTAATTCTATGTCTTTTCACTTATTATTTTACTTCATCTTCTCAAGCTGCCCTTTGAAACTTTCTGTTCACTCTTTTACTTCATAATGTTTTCCCCTTTTGTTTTAGTCATGCCACCTTCAAAAATAGCTGGAGAATCTCCTTTGATATCCATCTTTCTCTTTTTCTATCTTATCTTTCTTTTAAGTTATCTTTCACTTTTTTCATGTATG
The DNA here is from genome assembly GCF_050624435.1 of Tenrec ecaudatus. Lineage (NCBI taxonomy): Eukaryota > Metazoa > Chordata > Mammalia > Afrosoricida > Tenrecidae > Tenrec > Tenrec ecaudatus. Next base: position 132,106,079 of record NC_134532.1, on the reverse strand, counting down.
ATATCTTTAATATCATCCCATAATATGTCAGGTTTTCAGTCATTAATGTTTAATCCACCCATTCTTGTTCTGAAATGATCTATTAATTCAGAGGGCATGCATTCCAGGTCACAGTTCAGCTCTCATGAACTTATTCAAATTTTCTTCAGCTTCAACTTGAACTTGTCTTTGGATAACTGGTGATCTGTTCCATACGTGGACCCTAGACTTGCTCAAACCTATGATATTTAATTTCTTCATAGTCATATGTATTATATTGCTCTGTTGGTATGGTTCTTTCCTTTTTCTTTTTGCTATATCACTGGCAATATTCTTTTTGCCTACATAATAACCTATATTTACAAATTTCAGGGAGGTATGCCAAAATATTTATGAGATGTTATTCTCAATTTCTATGATTAAAAAATTAGTGAAAATTAGATAGTACTTAAAGACTTGAAGATAAACAAGTAGCCATCCAACTGAGAAGCAACAGTGTCCACATGGAAGAAGCACACCAGCTTGTGTGATCATGAGGTGTCAATGGGATCAGGTATCAGACATCAAAGACCCAGAACAAAAAGTCATATCGATGTGAATGAGGAGGAGTACAGAGCAGAGACCCAAAAGTCCATCTATAGAAAATTGGACATCACCTTACAAAAAGGTCACAATGAAAAGAGGAGCCAGTCAGGGTGCAGTATAGCACTGATAGAACATAAAACTTTCAGCTAGTTCTTTAATGCTTCCTTCCCCCAACTATCATCCTGACCCCAATTCTACCTTACAAATCCAGCTAGACCAGAGCATGTACATGAGTACAGATGAGAGCTGGACACACAGGGAATCCAGAACAGATAACCCCCTCGGGACCAATAATGAGAGTAGTGATACCAGGAGGGTAAGGGGAAAGTGTGTGTGTTGGGGGGCGGGGAGGGGGGGAGAGAAGAAGAACTGAAATGCAGCCAAAATGCTCCTTAGAAGCGAGGATGCTGAGACTTTATCTCATGTGTATTTGTCATGTTATCAAGAGATAGCAGACCTTGGAGAAGGGCCATCACAAAAAGAGGAAGAGGTGGATTGACACAAGGCTGCAAAAAGAACATCAGCACAGCAACAATTGTGAGGCTGGTGGAAGACCTGGAAGCGTTTCCTTCTGTGCTACATTTGATCCCATGAAATAAAGCCGACTCAATGGCAAACAACAACAATATATGTATTTTATCCTTATAAACAATATTTAAATATAATTTTTTTACTTTTAAATTGATGCTTATTTATATCTTCCAACTTTGGTAGATTGGAGGAACAGTCCAGTGGTTTACAGTTGTTAATATTAGATGCCATCAGGTAGGTAGGTACCAACTCATAGTCTATAGATACATCCTTTAATTAAAACTAATGCAATTCCCTGAAATGGATGTACACAGATATTACTTTTTATGAACAGCTCTGTTCAATATATTTAGACTTTACAGTATGTTGTAGGCTAGCTATGTTCTTGATTAGCATCACCAGAACTAATGTTAAACAAAATTCCTTACTCAAAATAGCATTGTAGTCTGACATTTTTGTGAGCCTGGCACTTCTCCAAGTTTACAGATCCCGTAGTATATGACACCATCCACGATTCTGCTTCGGTTGAGCTTGTGTTCTCGGTTGGTTTGCCCCTAGTAGTTGTTCTTTACATTGCTTCCTCTATGCAGCGCTGAACCAAGTTGCTGCCCTATGGTAGGCAGAGTCATCGCCCCTAAAGATATCCATGTTCTCATTCAGATCAGTGAATCTGTTACCTTCCACAGCAAAGTAAGTTTTGAGGATTCCATTGAGTTTTGAAATTGAAAATGAAAAATTATTCTGGATTACTTTCAGGGGACCCCAATTGCATAACTGAGTAAGAGTAGAGAACCTTTTACCTGGCTGCTGTTAGAAAGAGATGCACCGGGGAAAATGGTCAGAGGGCTTTGACATGAGGTGGGCGCCATCTGTGTACTCCATCCAGCATGTCAGATGCAGGAAGGATTAGAGCTCTCAGCCACTAACCTAGCAGTTGGCAATCCAAGCCCACCAGTGCCTATATGTTCAAAGGGCATCTCCATAGGCTCCCAGAAAGATTTACAGCTTTGGAAACCCTGGGGGGCAGTGCTACTGTGCCCTGTAGGGTCACTGGGAAGCAGGATTTTCTTTTTTTTTTTTTTTCCTTCAGAATTTATAAAAGGGAAGGGACTTGATGTTCCACTCAGAGAAACATTCATTTTAGCCTGGGGAGACCTGTGTCTTACTTCTGACTGCCAGAACTGTGAGATGATAATAAATTTGTTATTTTAAGCTACTAAATTTCTTACAACAGAAATAGAAAATAAATACCTCCACCTTTCACCATCTGTGGTGTGATCGCTTCTATCATCAAAATCTATCAACGTTTCCTGTGATCCAATTCTCTGTGTCTCCAGGCAGTTGAAATAATTTATCTGAGCCAGTGTCCAGTAAGCATTGAACTTGCAGTCACAAATTAGGTAATCCAAGCCCACCAGCTCTTCCTATAAAGATGGATAGCTGTCAACACCCTACTTAGGGTCTTCCAGGTTTCAATAGACTCTACAGCAGTGGGCTTTATATTAAAACTCACCACACAATGTCCTAGCTGTTGCTTCCTGATCTCCTCATAGCCATTCTCTGTCTTTGTTTACTCTGTTTATAAAAGCACTCTGATCTCATGAAAAGAACCCTGTTGGTGTAGTGGTTTGTGAGTTGGCCTACTAACCCCAAGACTAGCAGTTTGAACCCACCAACTGCTCCAATCACAGTGACTTTGGTTTGCGAGAGTTTTTAGTTCCAATTTCTACAACACTAACCTACCTTAGTCCTCAGCAACACCCCCCCGGGAACCCATCAGGTCCACCCGTGCAGTCTTGGGGAGCAATCACATCACTTAAGGGGGCTGCCATTGAAGGGCGCAGGGACCGGGGGAAGGAGGAAACTGTTGTGAGTAGAAACATGCTAATTAGAAGTGCCTACAGGAACTGCCCTTCTTTAATAAGACAGTTTCAGCAGAGGCACCTAAGGAAAGAAGGGGTTTGCTGCACTCCCCCTGACCGAAGCCTGAGGGCTAGAAACCCCGTTATGTGTAAAAGCATGGCTGGAACATAGGTGTGCCTATCTGGGTCTTTCATTGCAACTCGTTTTGGCAGGATACAGTGCATTGGCTGTGTACCAAGTGTGGAAGGGAGATCAGTTTTGGCCTTGAGACTTGCCAGGTAAAGCCACTGTAATTGCCTATAGTCACTCCGCTGATTATCTTATCTCCATAAAACTCAAGTCGCAAATGAATGAACCAGATTTTTTTTAAAAAGATGGGAATAGCTATAAAATGAAGAGCTGATATCAAGGGCTCAAGTAGAAAGAACATGTTTTGAGAATGATGAGGGCAACAAATGTACAAATGTGCTTGACACTATGGATGGATGTATGGATTGTGTAAGAGTTGTATGAGGCCCCAATAAAATGATTTTTTTTTAAAGATGTTAAGAAACAACAAGAGTGTAACATCTGTAGTGAAGGACAAAAATCAGCCATCATCAAGATGATTCCAAATCATAGTGGCTCTATGTAGGGCTTGAGAGTGCACATTTTTATGGGAGTGAACAGCTGTATTTTTTACCCTAAGACAAGACTCGTGGATGTAAATTTTAAACTTTAGATTCATAGCCTACTGCACAGTGCCACCATGGTTCTTCGGGTGAAGGAAGACGGACGCTCATTGCCTCCATTGATGGCTCTTACGAAGTCATGCGATCTAAGCCTTGCCAGATTTCAGGTTGACTAGAGATTCTGGATATGTAGATTTTTATGCGAAGTGCATTAATAATGTGTCAATGAAATTATACATTAGTTGCATTGTGAGGATACTTTGTGCCCAACAGGTAGTAAGTGGCAAAGCACATGACCAGCCCAGCAACACCCTGAGTCCACCGCTCCTTTCCTCGGTTGTGCACTGTTCGCTGAGATTACTGCATTTGTAAACAAAAAGGATTTTTTCACTGCTAAACCTTTAGAAATAACAGCAATGAATAGATACTGTCCAAAGTTAGATGGTCTTGACTTATTAATTACTCCTTACCTTACCAAATTCAGATTCACAATGGAATGAATATCACATGGGATATTTAGTAGTTTGTGATTTGGGGATTACCACCTCTAAGTAGAAGCAAGCAAGGTAGGCTTGGAAAGATGAATGCAGTTGCAAGGTCTTAATCAGAGATAGAAGGGGCTTTGAAGCTGGGCTGAGCCAAATAGGAGTGACTGGATTGCCCTCTTTTACTCTTTCATTGACTGTTTATTGATGGTGGCTGCTGCAGGGTGAGGGACGATTCTCTTTTGATGATTTAGGATAAGGGTTGAGAGCTGAAGGGTTTCTGCTGGCAGCAATCTCTTACTACAGTGCATAAAGCAAAAGCCAGACCAGTTGCCTTCAGATTGATTCCAGCTCAGCGCTAATCCCATGTATGTGACCTGTGGTATCTATCAAGCTTCCAAAGCAGCGAACTTTTCTTCTGAGGTGCCTGGAGGAGGGCCCACATTTCCAACCTTCCTCGCTGGCCGAGCAGCAGGTTGATCTTTGCCCCTGCTCCAGAACTCCGATGGCGACAGTCTTAACATCCATAGTGGCAGAGTCAGCTCCTCAACACCCTGTGGGGGAGTAGAACTGCTCCATAGTTTTCAAACTCATGCATATTTAGGAAAACAGATGGACACATTTTTTTCCCTTTTGGAGATACTAGTGGGCTCTGACAAATGTTCCTTTGAGTTGAATGGCGAGTGTTTAACCACTGGGCCACCAGGGATCCTTCACTCTGATGGGAGAGCATGGAATAGCTGACCCCTCCCACACTAAGCTCAGGGCTATCCAGTCAATACCGAATCACAATGACTCCCAATTGGTTTCTGAGCCTTTTACAGTCTGTGGGAGAAGAAAGCCCAGTTGTTCTCCCGCAGAGCTGCTGGAGTTTCCAAGCTGCCCATGTGGATCACAGCCCAAGGCTTACCCACGATGACACCAGGACTCAGCATACGCTTAGATACAAGAATGTGGCTACAATATGGATTGACAATGTGCTCAGCTTTCATCCTCATAAATTGGCTTTTTTGGGTATCTTTTGTGGAAAAAGATAGGGTAAAGGATGTGATTCATGGACACTCTCAGGAAACAAAAAGGCCATACTTGTGTTCCAGTTCTCTAGGACCAAGGCTCTATGCACTGTAGATCAGATGGAGGAAATGGATAATCAATAATTAGGTCATATTTAGAAATGTATGGATAGTCCCTTACAAATTCTGGGCATAAGTCGATGCCAACTCAAAGGAACCCCAACCGAGCAGGGTAGAACTGCCATGTGCATTTCCGAAACTGTATCTCTTTAGGGAGTAGGACGCCTCGTCTTTCAACCTCAGTGTGGCGTTTGGTTTCAAACTGTTGACCTTGCAGTTAACACCCCACCTCATGATCACTATGTCATCAGGGCTCTTTATAACTGCTCTATTGTTTTATAATCTTCACTGTACAATGCTATCAGATGGCTCTGCATGACACAGACCAGACGGTGATGAGCCGCCTTTTTATTTTAGGTTACAGGATTTGCTACACATATTTTACTGCCATTATAAATAAATAAATGATGTACCCAACCTGCACCAAAATTATCTCCATGGACCCTGAATGGCACTTCCTAGAGATTTCACAGTGTTAATTGATTTTATGCATTAATTAGAAATTGTCCATCTATTATTTATCCCTCATGTATTATCCCTCGTATATCCCTGAAATTCCTTCTCTAAGTATTTAGAGTGTTTCTAACCCTGTGACTTAAGCACTGGCTGCTCACCATAAGGTCAGCAGTTCGAAGTTATCAGCTGTTCTGTAGCAGAAGGATGGTCCTTTCTGCTTCAGTGCAGAGTTGCAGCCTGGCGTCCCCAGTGGAACAACTGAATAACAGCAATCGTGATGTATAGATTCACAACTCCTACATCAAAGTCTCCCCATAGCTAGTCGGCAGGAGAAAATGGAGACCATCTGCGCTCATAAATATTTACAGCTTTGGAAACCCCATAGAGGGCAGCCATGAGTCAAAATCGACTCGATGGCAGGAGGCTGAATCATATCATTCTTTTCTGCACAGTGATTTTTATTGCTTTTGTTTAATCCTTGTGGCTGACAGCCCAGCACAAAACCCACTATACCACCAGGGCTCCGTTATTAAGGTAAAGCCTGAAAATACCATTAACTTCTTTATGTTTAATTCTTTAGAATGATTGCTTACTCTTTAGAAGACTTAGGAAGGACGACACCTCAAATTCTCTGATCGATGATGTGACAAAGTACTGGGAATGTGTGAGGCGCTCACTATTACTCAATCAACATGTGTTGAATGCATTCATGTTAGTATGTTCTTACTGCATATTTGATGGCATTCATAATTATTCCACGTAGATATATGGAAAGTCTTATTTCAGGATTGCTCTGTAGTGGAGTCTCGGGACAATACACAGTTAATATGTGGTTACTCAACTTTCACCGATCTGTGCAGAAACAGAAAAGGCCTCTCATTTTCTTCTGGTTCTCTTCTATCCCTTGCCTCACCCCTGTCAGGTAATTTCTATTCCAGAGCACTCTTAGAGGCCTCCTGAAATTATTAATGTAAAAGATTCTCACCGAGACTCAGAGCAGGAAATAGCTCATTCATGGATCCTTTCATTGGTTGGCGGATCCATGGGGCCCTAGAGACTATCACAAATCTCTGTGATGTCCCAAGTGCTAACTTTTATGTTTGTATCTTTAATTTAGCTGAAAGATGTGTAAAATCTCATATAATCAAATAGCTCCCTCTTGGCTGAAGAGAGAAAATTGAGAATAAAGTATGCTTTTCCAATAGCTATCAATCATAACTTGTGCCCAGTAATTTATTTTTGAATCTGTATTTTTATATTGTACAATGTGAAAGAGCAATTGATTTCCAACGCCCCACTGGGGTTTGGTTATTCGAGGCCAAATCCACTGCACAAAGCTTGCCTTGGGTATGCAAACTGCGTCTGCACTGGCCTGATGTTGCAGTAGCAGGGATGTTAACGTGAGTTCACTGGGCAGGCAGTCAGCGAACACAAGACATGCAGCTATAATTACATCTGTCTCCAAAAATACTGTTGTCATTTTCCAAATCTTTGTAGAATTTTATTTATACTTGTCCAGTCCCTCAAAAAAAGTAAATTAAAAAATCCAAAGAGGAACAACTATGCTGAAATTTCACATATGAAGCACAAATAAGGTTCAAAGGGAAAATGAAACATGAGGCATAAGTTAATATTTCATTTAACTATACACACTGTGCCCTATCTATTTACTCTAAATAGACAAGTATTTCAAAGATAATTTTTAAAAGCAAATGCAATTCAATATTTATTATTAAGAATAAATTCTATAAATTAACCCAAAATCCAAAGGAATCCTTTTAACGTTTAAATTACAATTATATGTAACACTTAAAAGAAATGATGTACTTAAATTTCTCGTTCTTTTAACACTATCTTAAAATTAATAATTTATATAAATTGGTAATTGCTTCTGACATATTATCCTTTAACATGCTTCTATATCAGTATTTCTTATTGTATTTGTTAAAAATGTAAGTTCTTCATTTAGCTGTAGCAAACCTGGTACAAATAAAACATTTACTTTAATATATTTGGGAACAGAACACATTTTTTCCCATCAGTTCTGAGTTTATAAAAAGACATCAAAATTCTATTCCATTTTACTTGTCTTCATGTACATCACTTGGAAATTACCTCATTAGGAAAACTTCACTTATAACCATCTTATTTTTGCTGACAGCATGTTAGACTATGGTGTGAATATAGAATATGTTCCTTTTCTTTGAAAAAGCCAAATAGATATGTTACCTGAGCAGAATTTTTAGAAAATCGGTTGCTTCCTTCCTTGCATGCGCACTGATATTCTCAAATAAATTGTCAGTTATTCTGATTGAATAATTGCAGTAACAATTTCCTTCATGAAAATTAACACAAAACTGGTCCCATGGAGGTGTAGGTTAAATATATACCAAATGTACCACCATTCCCCCTGCTGTGCCATGCCATCCCTTCTGACATCAACGGACACTGCCCCTTAGTGTACTTCCTTATGTCCCAGCGTTCTGCAATTCACTGCCATGAGCACTCCAATTTACAACCGAAAACCACACAACTTGCATCAGACGGGTTCTGGTAAGTCCCAAACCATAACTCAGGCATCAATCTCGACGATCCTCCTTATCTCCAAGATCATGTGGAAGGTAGAGGAATAAAGTCTAAGAATTAGATGCAGGAGTGAAAGGATGGGCTCCAATAACTGGTAGTGAGATGCCCTCTCCCATTTCTCAGAGGGCTACTGTTATATGCAGCAGGCAATTCCAGTGTGTCCTGTGAGCGATTATTCATAGGTGAATCCACTCAGTGTCTTCCCCCACATTTTTGACCAGCCAGGAAATGATCAATTGATAGGGATTATAGAGACTTTGGCTAGAAGAAAGAAGCACGGTTGTTATGTGTTAGACGGCCAACCACAAGGTCACAAGTTTGAAACAACCAGCCATTCTATGGGGGAAAGATTTGGAATGGCTTCTTATTTCCTTGAAGTGTAACAGTTTTGGAAGCTCACAGGGACAGTTCTACCCTGTCCCTTGAGGCCATATTCACTGAGTGTCAGTGAGTTTAGTTGCTTTTAGAAAGAAGAGTCACATTAAATAACTCACTGTTGCTACAATATTTCTTGTTCATTTATAATATGCTGAAATTACCTTGTTTATGGTGACTATCTCTGAGCCTTTGTCATTGTTGTTGCAGCGGATCATATACTGTAGCGAAAATGTTGGTGGTCTTAAACTCATCTTCAAAGTCAGTTCCTCCCCATGTATGATGGTCACTGTGCCTCACACAATTGTTCACCGATCGAATCATAAACTATAAGTAAAATCCTGTAAAGATATCTCTTTGAAGCTATTAGTAATTGCTTTCTGTGTGTTTTTTCTAATCCATGCCTTTTTTTTAACAATTTATTGGGGCTCATACAATTCTTATCACAGTTCATACATATACATACATCAATTGTATAAAGCACATCTGTACAGTCTTTGCCCTAATCATTTTTTTCTCCTCTTTTCTTTTTTTACATTTTATTAGGGACTCATACAACTCTTATCACAATCCATACATATACATACATCAATTGTATAAAGCACATCCATACATTCCCTGCCCCAATCATTCTCAAGGCATTTGCTCTGCACTTAAGCCCCTTGCATCAGGTCCTCTTTTTTATTTCCCCTCCCTCCCCTTTCCCCCCTCCCTCATGTGCCCTTGGTAATTTATACATCGTTATTTTGTCATATCTTGCCCTATCCGGAGTCTCCCTTCCCCCCTTCTCTGCTGTCCATCTCCCAGGAAAGAGGTCACATGTGGATCCTTGTAATCAGTTGCCCCTTTCCAACCCACCCACCCTCCACTCTCCCAGCATCGTCCCTCACATCCTTGGTCCTGAAGGTATCATCCAACCTGGATTCCCTGTACCTCCAGCCCTCATATGTACCAGTGTACAGCCTCTGTCCTATCCAGCCCTGCAAGGTAGAATTCGGATCATGGTAGTTGGGGGGAGGAAGCATCCAGGATCTGAGGGAAAGCTGTGTTCTTCATCGGTACTACCTCACACCCTAATCAACCCATCTCCTCTCCTAAACCCCTCTATGAGGGGATCTCCACTGGCCGACACTTGGGCCTTGGGTCTCCACTCTGCACTTCCCCCTTTATTTAATATGGTATATATTTACATATACACACATATACACATACATACACACACTTATATCTCTTTTTTTGCATGATGCCTTATACCTGGTACCTTGGCACCTCATTGATCCATGCCTTTTAAAACAATTCTTTTATATTATAAAATCTCTGGAAGTTTAGCTCCCTTTTGGGGGTTGTGCTTCGGGCTGCTTATTGCAAGGTCAGTCGTTCTACGTCACCAGTCACTGCAAGGAAGGAAAACGGGGCATTCTACTCCCATAAAGAGTTACAGTCGCACAAAAACCCACAGGGGCCATTTCTCTCTGCCATTATAGGTCAATGGAGTCAGAATTGACTGGATCGCAGTGAGTTGTTTTGTTTGTGTTTTTTGATTTCCGAAGTTTTTTAAATGAGCTCTGCTTATGGGATGATCTTGTCCAGTGGGTTGTACTATACTGTGTTCATATGGAAACTGTTTATTTTACTGGGCAACCTCCAGATGCCAAGACAGGGAGATAGTCTTCTTGGTCAATTGTATTTCTTGAGAGGAGAATGTTCAATTATACATATTCTTGGAAGTGGACAAGATTGGTAAGCTGTCTCCTCAGAAATAACCCTGTTTTTCAGGACCTTAGGTTTGTAATTTTTCCCACTCAGGTAAACAATATCTCATTCCTGTATCTGCTTTTCATGTTTTATCCTTCAGCTTATAGTCTCTACTCTACTTTATTCTTCTAGACAAATACATTTTCCATGATTATATTATAGCATTTTTACTGAGGTTTTAGAGAAATAAGCAATACATATTGCAAATCAATGTGACCCAACAGAATGTGCCAATCATAGATCAATGTCATTGATACCACATGCAGTTACATTTTTTGCTGAAGGTTGTGCACTGGAGATCGCTGTGGTGCTTTGACAAAGAGTTGCCAGAACTTGAGGATCCATTCAGAAGAGGATGTGGAACAAAGTATATCATTGCTGACATCAGGTGGATTTAGACTGAAGGCAGAGGATACCATAAGATTCTTCCTTGCATTTCATTACTCCACTGCATGGATCATAACATGCTATGGATAACCTTGAGAAGAATGGGAATTCTTGAACATTCCATTGTGCTCCTGCAGAACTTGTACCTGGATGAAAAGGCAGTTGTGAGAATAGAACAATTTGTGAGTATAGAACAAGGGAATGCTGCTTGACTTAAGACCAGGAAAAGTGTATGTCAGGGTCATATCGTTCTCACCATACGTGTTCATTCTGTGTTGTTGTCAGATGCCATCTAGTCAGCAGTGACCCATAGGTACCTGATGCACAGCAGAATGAAACTGCATGGTCAAGTGCCACTGCTGCTCTGTACCTGAGCCCAATGGCGCAACCATTGTGCCAATCAATCGCGTTAAGGTCTTCCTCTTTTTCATGGCCATGACTCTCCAAACATTATGGCCTTCTCCAGGGACTAGTCCCTCCTGACAATATGTCCAAAGTATGTAAGATGAAGTCTTGCATTTTTCCCTCTAAGGATCACTCTGATCTTAGTTCTTCCAATACAGATCAATTTGTGCTTTTAATAGTTAATGGTACTTTCAATATTCTTCTCCAGCACCAAATTTAAATGCATTGATTCTTTTGTGGTCCTCCTTATTCAATGTCAAACTTTCATGTGCTTGTTAGAAAATAGAGAGTACCCTGGTTTGAGTCAGGTGCCCTTAGTCCTCAAAGTAACAACCTTGCCCTTCAATATGCTAAACATTCTTAGAAGTAGGTTTACCTAATGCATGTGCATTCGATCACTTAACTGCTGCTTCCATGAGTATTGATTATGGATCCAAGCAAGACAACACCCTTAAGAACTTCAACCTTTTCTCCATTTATCATGATGCTACTGATTGATCCAGATGTGAGGATTTTGGTCTTCTTTACATTGACTTGTAGTCCATACTGAAGGCTGTAATTCTGGATATTCATCAGCAAGTGCTTCAAGTCCTTCTAACTTGAGCAAGCAAGGTTGTGTTATCTGTATATTGCAGGTTGTTAATAAGCCTTCCTCCAATTCTGATGCCACACACTTCTTCATATAATCCAACTTCTCTGATTATTCGCTCAGCATACAGATTGAACAAGTATCGTGAGAGTATGCAATAGTAGCAGGCACATTTCTGGATTTTAAACCATGAAACATGCCCTTTATCTAATGCCATAACTGCCTCTTGGTCCAAGAACATTTTCCAAATGAGCACAACGAAATGTTATGGAATTCTCTTTCTTCTCATGATTATCCACACTTTATTATGATCCACATAGTCCAATACCTTTTCACAGTCAACGAGACACAAGTAAACATCTTTCTAGTATTTTTGCTCTCAGCCAAGATCCATCAGACATCATCAATGATACCCCTTGTTTCAAGTCCTCTTTTGATTCTGACCTGAACTTCTGACAGTTCCCTGTCAAAGTAGTGCTCCAACTATTGTTGGATGATCCTATTTTTTTTACTTGTGTGTGATATCAATTACATTGTTCCATCATTTGACCATCCTGTTGCATCACCTTTATTTTAGAATGGGCAAAAATTGATTTCTTAAGTGGCCAGGTAACTTTCTTCCAATTTTATTGACATAAACAAGTGAGTGCTTCCAGTGTGTCCTCAGTTTGCTGAAACATTTCAGTGGGTATTCCATGAATTCCTGGACCCTTGTATTTGGCTAATGCCTTCAGTGAAATTTGAACTTCTTCCTTCAGCACCGTTGGTCCTTGCACACATGCTACCTCCTGAAAGGGAGAGTAATGACTAGTTATTTCTGGTACAGTGACTCTTTCCATCTTCTCTTGATGCTTCCTGTACCATGCGATATTTGGCCTACAGAATCCTTCAATAGTACAAATTGAGGCTTGAACTTGCTCTTGAGGTTCTTTCCGTTTAAATATGCTGCGCATGTTCTCCCCTTTTGGTTTTGTAATTCTAGGTTCTTTCTCATTTTGTTATAATCTATAAGTTCAATCTATATTTTTATTATCTGTGAGTTCAATCTATATGCTAAGCAAATAATCAGAGAAGCTGACTTCTATGAAGAACGGGGTACCAGAATTGGAGAAGGGCTTATAAACAACCTGCCATATGGAGATCACCGTGACTGCTGAAAGTGAACATGATTTGAGGCACTTGCCGATGAAGAACAATCATTTCAGTCTTCTATATGGAGTACAATGCAATGAAAGGAATACCCAAATCCTCACAACTGTCCAGTAGGTAACATCAGAGCAAATGAAGAAAAGATTGACATCAAGCATTCATCTTGCTTGGATCCACACTCAGCACATAGAGAAGCAGCAGAGATCCAATGCCAAATGACATTGACTAAATCTGATGCACAAACCCTGTTTAAAGTGTTGGAAAGCAAGAATGTTCTTCTCAAGACTATGATGAGCCTGACCCAAATCATAGTCTTCTCAACTGCTTCATCTGCATACAAAAGTTGACCATTGGACTAAGAAGAGTCAATGCATTTGAATTACAACGGAGTGAAGAATGTTGCAGGATTTCTAAATGGGGAAGAGAACCAACAAGTCTTTCTTGGAAAAAGACCAGCAGAATGAGCTTTAGAAATAAAGAGGATGAGACTTTGTCTTATGTGCTGTGGACATGTTATTAGGAGAGGCCTTTCCCAGAGAAGGACATCATGTTTGGTAAAGTAAAGAGGCAATGGAAAAGAGGAAGGCCCTTGACTAGATGGAGTGACACAGTGGCTACAATAATGGGCATTTCTATAATGTCTGTGTACTACATAATAAATTTGAGTAAATTGTTAAGACAATGATAATATACTATCATTGATATCTTAATCTGACTCTAACCTTGATAGAGCTTTTCATAAGTCCCTTCATACGATTTTCCAGATGAAACTTAAAGTGACGTTGTTTTCATTTAAAAGATGACAAAATGAAATCAGTGAGAGTTTTTCACTTACTCAGTCTCACAAAATGTCCAGAATGTGCAAGTACATTTTCACAAAATGTCTTGTCAGCCCAGACTGCTTATTTCAAAAATCCAAGTTGTTTTTCCTCCTAAAATACTCTGCCTTATTGAGAACAATTTGAAAGGATTTTTGTTCTTTCTTTGAAATATGTATTTCATTTGAATTAATGTATGGCATCTAAGATTTCATTTCTCAAATGCATATTATAATGACTTATTAGTGTTGTATTTCACAGTGTTGCCCTTCTTTAACCAATAATGATAATAATATAAATTACACTGGGGTTACATTGCTAATTTTCAAAGCAATTTTATTTAACATTTTATCCGTCTAGAAAGTAGGTTGATATGGTAAATAAAAAAAAATAATTTAGAGTCCATAAAGTATGGGTTAGACTTGTGATGCTTTTAATACATACCTTTGAGAGAAAAATACCTTCCTTTATAATTTTATGAATGGGAAAAGTCTGAAAAGTTCTGAGGATTTAGAATTAATAATTGCATTTGATAATTGAAATTAAATATTGCATTTCTAGTGCTAACATAACGAATCTCCACAAATTAGTGGCTTAAAACAGCACATGTGTGTGAAGGCATATCCCACCCCTCAAAAACCTCCTTGTATTACCATAGAGTTCTATAGGTCAGAACTCCATACTGAGCCAAAATTACGGAGTCAACATGTCTGTGTTTCCTTATCAGAGCTCTGAAGGAGAGCCTATGTCCTACCCATTTCCAGGTTCTTGATGTCACCTGTGTTCTTTGGAATATGCCCCTGCTTTGAACATCATCAGTCAGCAAGAGCAAGATGAGTTATTGAGAACCATGCATCTTCTACTCCAGTAGTCATCTGGGTGGCACAGGGTTTTATTTTGGTTGCTAACTGTGTTAGGCAGGGTTCTCTACAAAAACAAAACTGACACTTATGATTATAGATAGATAGATAGGTCTATATAGCCAGAAGGAATATAACAGCTAATTAGTCTGCACAGCACTACAGAGGGCTCCGTTCAACTCACTCTTGTGGAACAATTAATATACTAGAATACCTTCAATTCAAGGGGACTGAAGGGTCCAAGGTCAAGGAAGCAGGCGATATAGAACTCAGCCAATGCAAAGTAACAGGATCCCCCGGCCTCAAGGTCAAGCGATGTAAGTACTAGCAGCATGACGAAGTAGGTCTTGAAGGAGCCTCAATTCTAGGGACATGATCCATGGGTTGACTTAGCACACAGGTTGAGGCTGAGAACTAGCTAAAGTAATAGCATGCTGGTCTGACCACCAGAAAGCAAGACAGATCAGGGCCTTACAGAACCATTTATCTCTTTGCCCTCCAATAAAACTGTGACTTGGCTAATTTCTGCCCACATGTTCCTATTAGCCAGGCTGGCACAATAAACCTACGTGTCACACTAATCTAAGTGTTGGAAATTTAAATACACCTAATTGGACTGTAGAAAAAAATGATAATCTGCTTCTACAAGGATCACATCCAAAGAGACTTTATGGAGTATTTCTACTCATGGGTCCCACCACTTTTCTGTCAATTTACTGTACTGGCTTGTGTTGCTGTGCTTATGGGAGCTGTGCCACTGGTCTTGCAAATACCAGAAGGGTCACACAAAGTGAACACATTTCAACAGAGCTTCCAGATTTTGAACCAATTAAGGACAAGTAATTGCATGTCCTCTGCTGATGAATTAACCATTGTGAACCTTATTAATAACCATGGAACATTATCATCTACTGAAAAGTTCATGAGTAGCAGCAGAACATTATAAGATATAGTGCTAGAAGCTGGGCTCCTAGCAGATAAGAAAGAACCATTGATACTGGAGGAAGAAGTCCAAACTGCATTGAATGCATTAACTGAAAGCAAGTTTACAGAAATGTATGGAGTGCCAACTGAAATGTTTCAACAAGCTTATAAGGCATTGGAAGCACTTAGTCCTATCTGCCAGGTAATTTGGAAGAATACTATTTGACCCACTGTCTGGAAGAGATCCATGTTTATTGTCATTTCAATGAAAGGTAACCCAACAGAATGTGCAAATTATACAACAGTATCATTTAATATCATACGTAAGTAAACTTTCATTGAAGATCATCCAACAATGATTGCAGCAGTACATCGATAGATAGCTGTCAGAAATTCAGCCAGGTTAAGTTGTGGATGGAAAACAGGTGGTATCATTGCTGGTGTCAGATGAGTCTTGACTAAAAACAGAGAATGCCAGGAAGATGTTTACATGTGTTCTATTGACTATGCAAAACACTAGACTGTGCAGATCATAACAAACTATGAATAGCTTTGAGAAGAATTGGAATTTCAGAACAAATTCATTCTGCTTATATGGACACTGTACATGGTTGAAGAGTCAGTTGTACAAACAGAACAGGGAACTATGTAAAGTTTAAAATCAGGAAAGATGTGAGTCAAGGTTGTATCCTTTCTCCATTATTATTCAATCTGTATGCTGAAGAAATAGAGCAGCCAGCCTTGTAGGAGAAAGCGTTCTGCATCAGGTTGGAGGAAGTCTTATTCACCTTTGATATTCAGATGACACAATGTCACTTTAGGAGAGTGAGTAACATTTGCTAATGAAGATTAAGTATTGGAGCTTTCAATATAGATCACAACTCAATGGAAAGAAAATTCCTCACAACAGGACCAATAGATAACATCTTGATAAATGGACAAAAAAATCCCAGTAACCAAGGATGTCTTCTAGCTCAGATCCACAATCAAATGCTCATGGAAACAGCAGTCAAGAGATCAGAGGAAACAGCAGTCAAGAGATCAGAGGAAACAGCAGTCAAGAGATGAGAGGACCCATTGTATTAGGTTAAAGGGCTGCACAAGACTTCTTTAATGTGTTGAAAATGAAGGAGATTACCTTGAGGCCTAAGGCATGGTTGACCCAAGCCTTGCTATTTTCATTTACCTCATGTGCATGTGAACCTTGGCCCTTGGACTGGAAGACAGGAGGAGAATGGGTGCATTGGAACTATAGTGCCGCAGAGAATTGTTGAAAGCTCTACTGATTGATGGAAGAGCAAACAAATCTGTCTTGTTCGAAGTACAGTCAGAATGGTCCGTACAGGTAAGGATGACAAGTCTTTGTCTCACATGATTTAGACATATTATCAAAAACAAACTAACAAACAAAAAGCAGTCCCTAGAAATGGACACAATGCTTGTGAAGGTAGTAGGGTCACATAAAAGGGAAGGACCCTGACAAGACGATTGGCCCCGTGGACGCAGTGACTGACTGGTGCGTAACAACAACTGTTAAGATGGCTTAGGGCTTGGCATTGTTCCCGTCTGTTGTAAACAGAGTAACAGAATGGTGCCTTTAAGAACAGCAACTGTGGGGAATAACAATAATAACAGGTAGAAATAATTTGGCTTAATTTCGGTGATTCCAAAAGACCCACCTACTGAATTCACCAAATCTCAATTTTGCAAAGTTAATTAAAATGCTTAATTTAATCTGCTACTCTAATTCCTTTCAAGCAATTAATTACATAATGACAACCTCTGGAATGGACGATACGGACATATTTAAGGAGCTATCATTATTCTATATATTAGCTGTGTCTGGGAAAAACCTGACATCAGATATCAATAAATGGAAGCCATTGTTATATTGTTTATAAGATAAAGTTATTAATATTGTACATAACCATTTTCCTTTTACCTTTGCTCAAATTGTCATACTTTTATAATGAAACTGAGATTCTCAACTAATATTTTCAAGGGCTTTGCTTGCTTGTGCTTAATGCAAACGTGGCAGGTTGGCTAGCGTCCTTCCAATCAACACAATCATTTTGTGCAATGTGGAAGTAACAACTCCACTAAGTGTTCTCTGAACTAACGATTTGTGTTCTATAGTGAGCAATTATTCTACAAAATGACAAAGTCACAAGGGCAAAAATCTAGCTTCCCAAAGCATAAAATCACTGCTTTATTTAAGAATTGGGATTCTTACCCTCATTAATGGCCTGAAATTGCATGAAAAGCTTTTCCATTTAGACAATTAACATTTTAATCCACTTCATGTGGTATCCATCAGCTCATATATAATTTTTTCAGAATAAAACTTTCTATACTTTCTTAAATTCATGCCTCATAGCTATTTTCAAAAGCAATATGTAATTACTAGGCTGTACAAAATACTAATATGAAGCACTAAGGGGGAGTTATTGGCTTTCAGAAATGAAAAATAACAGGCATATCTGCTTTGAAAAACTCTGAAACACAGATATTGAGTGATAACATTAGGCTTATTTATTTTCCAAATTAATTCAACATGCTTGGAATTTGTGAGCTATTTGACAAATTCCAGATTTTGTGGAAGTTATAGCATTATTTTATTCTTAAGAAAGGAAGAATTCAGATAGAAATGAATAAAATTTTATATAGTTCCATAAACCAAGTTATATTAAAGATGTTATCTCGTGACTCTGCCCCCATCTCTTTTCTCTGCACTAGAAAAATGCATAGTACTAATCATTAAGAGAAAGCAGAAAAAGATGGAACTATTGCAACTCCTCATCATTCTAGGATCATCTTATTATATTTTAAATAAAATAACATGCATTTGTCCTTTGGTTTTCCTTTTAGATGGCAACACAGGTTGAATCATACACATCTATAAATGTAAATTAAAAAACACAAACACAAGTGTTGATTTATTCATATGTATGAAAATGCACAGACATTAATACAGATAGACACACATAGAAATAATTATGATAGAAAGCATGTTAAATAAATTTCCGGTGTAATTACTTAGTAGTCTCAGAAAATCCAACTCAAGAGGAGTGCAAGGAGCTGGGTTAAGCACAGCTAGAATGGTGTCACACGCGCTATTTCTGAAGTTCAAGTTCATCCGTTCAAGTACAAGTCATTCCACTTGACACATGGAGTGGCACAATTAGCATGAGAGCAGTAACACAAGCTGGAGCAAGATTTCATCTGTCAGCTTCTGTGTTTCTTTGTGTGTGACATGGTGGGGCATTGGCAGCACAAGAATGGGACCTGTAGAAGCTCATATTGTTTTTCTAAAGGGATGCGTTTACTTTTGTTTGCACCTGCAAAGGACTCGCCATTGCACTCAATACATTTGTCAGGTCTGTGTTTCCATTCTTGGGAACCATTTTCAAATTCAACTATTTGAATGGCTGACAGCATCTCCCCCATTTTTTTCCACCCTTTCCACATTGTCAAATCATTGTCCTTTCGTGTCGCTCTTCCTCCATGGAAACAAAAAGAAGTCAGCAGCAGCAAGGTCAGCTGAGTGAGGTGCATGGGGCAAATGAGGCACGCTGTTTTCTGCTAGAAACTGGTGCAGTGAGATGCCTGCATGAGCAGGTGCATTGTCGTGGTGGCAAGAGCAGCCCCCCTCCTGCCCCAGGTCAGGCCTTTCATTGTTGCACAATCTTTTCAGACCGTCTAAATAGAAACCTTCATGAACAGTTTGACCTGTTGGAGTGAACTACAAATGCACTGCAAGCTGACATTTTCATCTGTCTACGAAGTTGATAGAACACAAAATGAGGCTTGTCATGTCGAGATTTCACCTTTTTTGAAAGAAGGACACCACTCCTACCCTTGAATTTTCCCATAGTGCTGTCCTTGTGAGCTGTGTCCAACATCATAACAGTTTCTGTGGCATTTTTCCAGAGCAGGAAACACAATCTCATAGCTGCATGTTGTTCTCTTTAATCGGCCATCACAAAGAAAGTTCTAGGAGAACTGTTTTGATGAAAAAATTCACTGTGACCAGAGAGAAACCGCCAAGGGGATGCCACTGAGTGTACTAACTCAGAGCAAGTTGCTGGATGCTTGTTTTGAGGGGAAATATGTACAAAGAAAGCTCTGCCTAGCAGAGCTCTTTTTCCATTTGGGGGGAATGCCCCCTATGAATATCATGGATTCGTTTGAAAATAAAATGAGTCAATATATGTAAATACACAAAGTATAATAAATGCTATATAAATGTTTCTTAAGTAAACATGCAAAACAAAACCATGTAAGTCAGTGAAAAAATGGCTCAGAGGCCACCCATATCTCACCTTCTCTGGCTCTGCAGGGAGCAGGAGGCTCTATGTGGACATCTGCCCAAAGCCAGCTGCTACACAGCAGAGGTCAGAAATGCTTCCACCCCCATCCTTCTTTACTTACTGTTACTGCAATCATTCTTCCCATGGCATGCTACATTTTTGTAGGTTCAGAAATTCATTGCAATAACCACAGATAACTCACAGTGAAAACTTACAATGATGAGTGTTTATTAGGGAAGTTAAAGCCAGAATCAGTAAACCCTAAGGATACAGTCATTGGTCCACAGAAGCGCTTCTCCTCAGCCAGCAACCAAGTCAGTCTGTCTGTCTGTCTGTCTGTCTCTCTCTCTCTCTCTCATCCTCATCCTCATCGCTATATGGTGGTCTCTTGGTTTCTGCGCTGTGGACGAGGAGGCTCACCTCTCCACTGTCTCATGGTCTCAGGTCGCAGTAGCATAGCCCACCGCGATGTCTTAAGGTTCCTTTGTTCTGTCCCATGGCCTCCATGCAGCAGCTTCTGGTGCCTCGGATAGGCCTCCGCCACTGCAAGCAGAGGTTACAATCTGCTTCCTTGCTGAGTCTCCTTTCAAGATGTTCCTAGAGGCTCGCTCTTTGCTTCTGAGATGGATCTTATAGCTAGCTGAATAGCTGTATACAAGTAATTAAAAGGTAGTGACAGGATTCAAACCTCTGCTAAATTGGAGACTCAGAATATGTTCCACTCTAATGCTGGACATTAGCAGAACAGAGAACTCTCTCCAAAAGGGGATCATATCCACTTGCAAAATAAAACTAAACTCACTGATATTGAATCAAATGCTGCCTCAGAGCAACCCTATAGGATAAGGTAGATCAGCCCTGTGACCTTCAAAGATTTTAACTTTTTCTTGGAGTAGAAAGCCCCATCTTTCTTCCTGGGAGCTGCTGGTGGTTTGAACTGCCGACCTTGCGTACTGCACTCTAGTGTGTAACCGTTAAGTCAAGAGTGCTCCTCCACCGGCATGGAGGCTACAATTTACAATACATCACAAAAGGGATTATGGATAGAAGAGCCATAGTCAATAATTTTAATTCTTCACAGTGGGTTGAAGTGGTAGAATCAAAGAAATAGTCATTATTTTCATAATGCCTCACCATTTGTAACAATAATCAGCATAATTCTTAGTGTCCTGCCTTTGAGTTACCTATATCTACTGAATAAATAATAAAATAAAATAAATCCCTAAAATAACCTTCAAACATAATATTTCACTAGAAGGATTTATAGGACTCATAAAAGGCTGTTATACACAAAATTAAAATTTATTAAAGTGACATAATAGTGATTAAAATAAGTAAGGGAAAAGACACATTGATGAAGTCCAAGAGAAACTGGACTCCAGTTCTTAATGTCTTCTCCCCATGAGGTTGAACGGCCACAATCCTCTCTGCAAGGATGCGTGACAATGTAGCTGAAGAGTCATCAGAGAAGCGCACCTAATTATTGTATGTTTTCTGAAATATATGCATGGACTGCATGATTATACACAATTGGAAAACCAAAATCAAACTCACTGCCATTGAGTCAATGCTGACTCAATGTGACCCACTGTGGATTTTTGAGATTGTAACTTTATGGGATTAAAAAGTTCAGGCATTCTCCTGAGGAGCTGGTGGTAGTTTCGAACTGCAGACATTGTGGATCAAAGCTCAACTAATAACCACTTACCATAGGAATACTTTTCGAGAATTAATTGGTGGAAAGTCCTTTGGGTGGAAATAACTTAAGTTTTTGAAGCGCAAAATATGTTTGTAAAGTCTCACTCTGCTTCTTCATCTATATTTGACCCTGAACATAGGATTTTATACCCTCACACCTTGTTTCTTCTAAATTGCATTCTGATAAAGTAGGAAAGGCATGCCTTAGCATGGATCTAAATTATGCTTAGTCCTAGTACTTAGAAAAGGCTGAGCACTTTTGCCTTATCTGATAAGTGGACAAGGCAGGAGTGCCAACATATATTTGACTCAGAGCTAATTGGTCCCCCGAGAGCTAACTAATTGTAACTATAGACAGATCAGACATCAAGGCTTCTGTTTAAGCCTTGCTGTTGGAGAGGGTGACTCTGTGTGAAGCTTACGGGTCTCTTTAGGTAGAAGTGTCAGTAAGGTCTGTCTGTGTGTGTGGTAGTCCTAGAGCACTGTCGGGCAGGGTGAATGTTTTCAGAGGAGCAATGGCTGATGAATTTTGTCAGCCGGCTATCCTTTTTTGGTATATGGAAATCCCAATGTGTCCCTTAAAATCTTAATAAATAAATAAAATCTAAGGGACAGTAGGAATTTTTAGACTTTGGATTTCTGCATTTGTTCGTAACTTGAATTAGATGGGAACCCGATGGCTACTGCCCTTGATTTGTATAAGGGTTGGCATATACATTGAGTTAAAAGTGCATTGTAAACCACCAAACACTAAAAGTTAAAGCCATCATTATTTATCAGTCAGTTAATACTAAGATATAATTCAACACAAATTCTAAGAACAATTTTTCTATCGGAAAACTAGAGGAACTAGTTTCTCGACAGGATTAGTATGGACCAATTGTAACAATTGTAATGTAAAGGTGGTAAGAGTTGGTAGGGACATGAGTATTTAAAGAAGCTCTTTCAGGTTTCATAATGTGGGTGATAATGTTCACACTTTTAAGACATCAAGAGCGAAGTGAAAAATTGATCCGATTATCTGGTTAATTCATGCTTGAGAAAAAATAGCATTTTTTGTGTAGTCTATGAAAAATTGACTAATACTCTAAACTCACTACTTATAATTCCTAGGGACTGTCTTTGATGGATATGTTGGTCACCACCCTTCAGAATAATCTTATTAATAACATTTTTTTAGATCCTAAATGCATTGTTATATTTTAGCTGAATATTTTCTATTTTGGTGAGTAGATATTATTTCTATATGTTATACCTTGCAGTAACTCTATCTACCTTATCCCCTTTATCTCTGTTATTGTTGTGGTGTGCAAGGTAATTATATTCTTTAACATTTTAAAATTTGCAAATATGCCATATGAATTCTTACACTTCGGTGAATTGTCTATGTGCTTAAGACTACTTAGATAGAGTATGTTATGAAGAGAAAAATGTGTGTTTTCTCTGTTGTACATTGGTTGCGTGAGTCAGAAAGTACTCCATGGCATCTAACAATAACCTCGCTGCCAAGCAGACTCTTGCCTTCAATCAGCAATATAACAAGCAGAGTGTGCTCATAAGGGGACTACTATGACGTCACTAGCCTGTCCCCCAAGTGCGGCAGAATCACTCTCAGGGACTTACCTTGGGAGCCCTTGAAGGAACCGGGGTCCCAGAGAAGCACCAACAGGAGTCAAATCCTGACCAAGGTGACTGGACAGCCCCAGAAGCAGTCCTGTAGACTTGTCTCATCTGAGACGGGGCAGTGGCCCTGCTGTGCTCTCTTTCTGGTTCCGGTGATGAAATGATCTGGCGCCACTTGCGAGCGCAAGCCTTCCCTTGTTTTCCTCATGATTAACCTGTTGACGATGAATGCTTTGCACATGATTGAGGCCTTGTGCTGATGGCCTCGTGGAACGACTTTGTCTTTATCCCCTTTAAGACTTAATAAAGGGTTTTCATGAAATACATTTGAATTTGGGGTCTTTTTTCCTTAGAACACTTTGCAAGGCTGATAATTAGTAGATTTTTCATATAGTTCTCCTTAGGCCTCCTCAGTAATTTATAAGATCTTGGAGGGACAAACCTCGGGAAAATGTATAAAGTTGCATTACAAAGTGTTAGAGAGGGAGGAAGAGGAGAGGAAGTGGGTGCTAATAAACCCAGGGACAAGAGAACAATAAGAGATCTTAAATCAATGGTGAGGAGGGTGTAGGATACCTGGTAGGGCTTGATCAAGGGCAATGTAACCAAGAGGAATTACTGAAACCTGAATGACGGGCAAACGTGATCTAAGGAAAAGAAGAAAGTAAAAGAAAATAGGGGAAAGAACTGTGAGGCAAAGGGCACTTGCAGAGGTCTACATATGGGCATGTACATATGTAAACATATTTATATATAATAATAGGGAAATATATCTATGTGCACATACTTATAGGTTTAGTATTAAGGTAGCAGATGGATATTGGGCCTCTACTCAAGTACTCCCTCCATGCATGAACACTTTGTTCTATTAAACTGGTATTTCATGATTACCTTCCCGACACGATGGCTGAAGACAAAGCCGGTGCATAAGAAAATGTGGTGAAGAAAGCTGATGGTGCCTGGCTTCCAAAAGCTATAGCATCTGGAGTCTTAAAGGCCTGAAGATAAACAAGTGGCCATCTAGCTCAGAAGCAACAAAGCCCACATGGGAAAAGCTCAGCAGCCTGTGTGATCATGAGGTATCGATGGGATCAGGTATCAGGCTTCGAAGAACAAAATATCATATCATTGTGAATGAGGGGAGTGCAGCGTGGAGACCCAAAATCCTCCTATAGGTGACTAGACACCCCCTTGCAGGAGGGGTGTGGGGAGGAAGGGGAAAAAATAAGGAGCAGATATCAAGGTCTCAAGTAGAAAGCAAATGTTTTGAGAATGTTGATGGCAACAAATGTACAAATGTGCTTGACACACTGGGTGTATGTATGGATTGTGATGAGAGTTGTACGAGTCCCCCAAAAATGCTTTTTAAAAAAGAAGATAAAAAATTGCAAATATAGCATATGAATTCTTATACTTCTGTGAATTTTCTATTTGCTTAAGAATACTTCTATAGAGTGTATTAATAGTAGAAAATATGTGTTCTCTTAAATGTGTTAAAATGGTAGCGCACATCGTGGTGCTGATGGAACTTCTAAATAATTTTTAGAGAGAAATACGCTCAGTATTGATTTTCAGTCAAGTTCATCTCTATTGCAAAGGTTGCAATCCTCAAACAAGTGTATTTTTTTAATGTAGTTTTCTAGTACAACTCTTTTTAGTTCCAACTAAATACAAGAGGTCAAAAATCAACCATGGGTAAAAATATTTAAGGAAAAAAACAGCCTCAAAGGAGAGTCTTGTAAATATAATTTATGTTGCCATTGTTAGCCAATATATAAAGCATACAATTTAAGAGAAAATAATTAGGATTGACATTATAGTTGTGCCAATTAAACTAAATTTCACTGTGAGCAGCAGAATTCCAAGCTTCTTCCCACCCAATCTACATACAAAATCCTCCAGAAATACAAATCTGATGGATTTCATTCAAGATTATTTTGTACTATATGATGAAAAGGATTTTGCAGCTATAATTAATATCCAATTGAATTGATATTAAAATAAGAAAATCATCCTGATCGGGTGAGTTATTTTAATGTGGGGCAAGAAGTCAGAGAATGATGAAGTCAGAATATCAAAGAATTTGAAATGCCCTAATGGCTTGAAGATTGACAAGGCTCACATCTACCCCTTATGTTCATCCTACCACTGCCTTTGGACAGTGCCTTTTTTGGCTCTTGCCTGAGGTAGTCAGTTACTTTCTAATTGGTCTCTTTACTTCGCATATCTAATTCCTTTAGACATAAAATTAACCACCCTAGAACAAAGCTCTGTTATCATTGTTTCCTGAATCAACATCATGCAGTTCTAATGAATGAAGTATTAATATTGGGGCCTGCCATTAGGTTATACTAAAATTTTGTTTTGATCTATTTTGTTTCTGTGTGTCAAAAAGCCAGTCTCCACTGCTCTTATCCAATCTCTTATTTACTTTTATCCATTCTGACAAAATTAGGATATCTTGCTTATTTCTTCCTTTGCAGTGTTTTATTGGCAAATATTATAGACTTAGTACATTTTATTTCTGCTCCATATTCTGTGAGTATTCAATAAACATTAATTCCAGTGGTGAGTTTAAGTTTGAGCTTTAAATCTCTATGGTGTTCTTGCCTTTTCTCAGTATTTTACAATCAAAAAAGTTATTCAGTGATTTTCAGTGTTAATTCACACCTAATTTTCAATATGGTGAATTAAATGTAAAGTATGTCGTTGTTTTATATACTGAATTCAGGAATAGGATCAGCACTGACTGTGATGTTAAATATTTTATTTAATATATAAGCATTTTCTATATTTAGCCATAAAATAAATCCAAATAATGAAACTGCTTGATTTTTTTAGGGCAATTCAAAGTGCCAGCTCAAAAAACCAGCTCAGGTACATACGATAATTTAAGACTTTTAAATTTCCCTTAGTGGCAGGCAAATGCAATCAATAGGAAGATAGAAGAGAAGTGACTCAATGTCCCTGTTACTGATAAGTGCAGGAATAGATCCACATAGAAAATACTTGCCAAACAAGATGTTTTTCTTTAGCAAAAAGGACAGCATTGAGAGCATACATAATAATTCATACGCTGTAGGAAATAAGAGCCATCTATGATAAGACCGTTCTATGGAGAATTTCAGGAGAGCCAGGATGTTAAGAAATGTCGGTGACAGTGAGGTAAGAGGCTCTATGAGGAACAGCAGGCTGAAATATTGCATCGTCCCTTCGAAGTATTATCAAAGGAAGACGGTGTGAAGAATACATATTTGCTAGGCTCCTGAAGACCCCATGTGACTGAGTGGAACTGCAACTTCAGGTTCCTTGGTTACATGTTTTGATGGACACTGACTACCAGGCTTTCCTTCTGAGGTACTGCTGCCTGGGCTCTCCCTGCCAACTTTTCAGGTACCAAAACCATTTGAGTCACCCACTAAAGCAAAGCAAACCCACTGCCATCTAGTATGTGCCAACTCACAGGAACCCTCCAGGAAGGCAGAGCTACCCCCACGGGGTTTCCAATGCCGTGAAACTTCATGGATGCAGATGGTCTCCTCTTTATTCCATGAAATGGCTGAAAGGGTAAGATGGGAAGTAGGGTAAATGGTTAACATTCCCTAATTAATTTATGACAGTGACTGAAACTCACCCTTAAAGAGTAAGCAGGTCCATTGATGGGATTGGAGAAAACAAATCCCCAGTGGAACTTATCTGGCTTTATTTCTTACTAATGCAACTTTCCACTTTATTAAAATTTCTTCCTCATAAGCCCCCGTGATCATCCTGTGTCCTTTTAGACATTCCATCAAGGTTTTTATAACTTCGGAATCCCACCTAACAGGGACTGTAACTGCATGAACTGACCTCTCAGTCTTATATTGAACTGACTCAGCAGAGCCCCTGGAAGACATTGTTTTAATTGGAATCTGGTCTTTGAAGGCACCCTGAGAAGACTAAGACACGTGTGTTACTGAGAGAGCTGGCTGCGGTTACCCATTGGTGTGGAGGCAGGTTTAAAACACATTTTTTTGTTGGAATAGAACTGAACATGTTTGAACTGAAATGCTAGAAGCAAGAGTTTATTTTTTTACTCTCTAATTCATTGGTATTTGGAAGCATGCAGTGTGTCAATTTTTTCATTCATTATGTATATTGTTCAATGGATTTAATTGCTGAATGTGCGATTTGATATAAGCAAAATTGAAGGCAACATATTAAGCAGTCCTGGGAAAAGCAGCAGTTCTAACCCGCCAGGGACTCCCAAGGACAAGGACAGGTTTGCTACTCCAGACAGGAGCGTTTCTGCCTACCCTGTCTTCTAAGCTGGCTATGAGTTTGCTTGGAATTAATCACAGTGAATTTAATTGAGGGTTAGTGCCTTCCTGGGCTTATTGTTCCCTTTATAGTTCTATTGTTTGGCTGAAATTGAGCCATGTGGTGGGTTACTTTCCAGACCTGAAGGATGACTAAGGGACCACAGGGTCCCACTATTCTTTATCTGATTAGTAAGTCTGATCCTTTTTTAAGGATTTTGAGTTTTGCTCTACATTTTTCTCCTTTTCTATCCAGAACATTCTAACTAGATCCTTTCCAGAGCAATGGGTAGTAGTAAATGGGTATCATCTAGACCTTCTAGGCTTAAGGTCTGGGGAATTATGATGGTGGCTGGCTACTACTGACAATGGCTCTAGCACCGTGAGGTGCATGGTAGACTCCTGGCCCTAAGGCGTTTGCTTCAAAGCCAGTTGCTCCAAGAGAGAAAGATGCGATTATTGTTACCAAGAAAGATTTACAGCTTCAGAACCCCTGTGGAGGGTCACTGTTAGTCAGAATTGGCTCAGTGCCAGCAGGCTTTTTAGATGAAAACAGATTTGTAATAGTATCTCATAGTTCATATTTTTCTGCTTTGTAAAAGTGTTCAGTTTATCTTCCTGTGGTTATTTAAAGTTTATATATCATCTTTGATCAAGTTGCTCATTTAAAATTCTATTTATATCACGTTTGAGAGTTCTTCATGTAATCTGAAGAGATGTCATCGATCAGATGGAACATCATAGTGACCTTATAGGGCAGAGTAGAACTGCCCTGTTGGGCTTTGGAGACTCATTAAAAATTGTACCTTTTCATCTGTAAAGTGGCTGTTGGTTTGGCCCTGCTGACTTGGCATTGAGCAACTCAGTGTACTCTGCCCCCAGAATTTTGAAGCATCAGGATACACGTGAAGGCCGTGAGCCTTCACAGCAGATGTATGCTTTGCAAAGGCTTTCTCTGCACTGACACACTGCCCCCTTTCCCTACCTGTGACCTGAAGAGTGGGCGGCTTCAATTGTGACAAAGTCTCCCATATGTCCCCCTGTGGGGTATAATTTTGTGTCAGTGTATAAGAAATATTTCTCCAAGCTAAGTTTTTCTTTGTGTAGTTTATTAGTTTAGTTGTACAGGGAGGGCTCTCAGTTTTCTTTGTGATGATTGTTAGTTTACACAATGACCTTGGCTCCTGGTTTCTTTTTTTTATTTTTCTATATGTATATCAGATTGTTCCAGACCAGGTGATTTTTGCAAAAAAATGCCTTTTCACTGTTTTTTTAAAAATTGTCTTTCAAATATTTGTGTATGTATAAATTAATCCTGATTCTATTAATCTATTTGCATACATTTCTTTTAATATCCTGTTATAATGAAGATGGCAGATGTATAAGTCTTGAAATGAGATACTGGTAGTCCTTCAAATATATAGTTCTATTCCGAAGTTATTTTGGCTGATTGAGTTGCTCTGAATTGATAATACATTTTTAAATCAACTGGTCAATTTCAAATTGACCTGCTAGGATTTTTGCTCAGATTACATTGAAATTTAGAGGAGTATTAGGGGGGCGTATGCCAAGAATTATTATCTTAACAAAATTAATTCTTTGTTTCCATGAGGAAGATGTGCAAGCTTCATTGAGGCATGACTGCCCAAGTCTCTAGGAGCTGACAGACTCCCAGCTGAAATGTTTAATAGATGTAGCACAGGAAGCTCTCACTGGTCTGTGCCAAGAAATCTGGAAACAGTGCCTTGCTAATCAACTGGAAGAGATTGCTATTTTTGCCCATTCCAAGGAAAGATAAGCCAAAATTATATAACAATATTTTTAATATCACATGCAAGTATACATTTGCTCATGATAATTTTAAAAAGGGTTATAGGTGTATTCCACTGGAATCTGCCAGAAATTCAAGCCAGATTGAAAAGTGAATTTAGAATGAGAGATATCACTACAAATACCAGGTAGATCTTGGCTGAAAGCAGAGAATATTACTTCTGTTTTATTGACTGTGCCAAGGCATCTGATAGTGTGGGACGTAAAAAATTAGGATAACAATTTGAAGAACTAATACACCGACTAAGAGACAATCGTCTGAACAGAGCAAGATAATAATGCTTGGTTGAGAATCAGGAAATGTGTATGTGCCAGGGTTGTCTCTATTCACCTTGTATTCAGTCTCTATGCTGAGCAAATAATAGGAGAAGCAGGACTATACGAAGAACAAAACAGCATGAGGTTGGGTGAAGTCTTCCCAGTGTTGTGCAGTCTGCCATCAAATGCTCTACCACTGAGCTGTACCCCCGATGTGCAGTCTATCCAACCTTGCTTACTGAAAGTGAGGGCCCTTGGAGTGCTTGGTGCTGAAGATCGAACACTGCAACCTTCAGTATGGATTACATCTCAATATAAAGGAAACAAAAATCCTCACAGTACTCTCAGTAGACATTCTCATGATAAGCAGAGAAAAGATTGGAATTGTCAAGGATTTCATCTTGCTTGGACCCTCAATCATTGCTCATAGAAGCAAGCGTCAAGAGATCAAAGGATGTATTACACTGGGCACATTTGCTGCACAAGCTCTCTTAAATGTGTTGAAAGGCAAGGATGTTACGTTGAGGACGACAGTGAACCTGACTCAGTCGTGGCGTTTTTCATTATCTTCCCATGAAAGTGAAAGCAGGTTAATGCATAAGGAAGGCCAGAGGAGAATTGAAGCCTTTGATCTCAAAGAATATTGACAGGGTCATAGACTACTAGAAGAAGAATCTTCCTTGAAAGAAGTCCAACCATGTTCCTTAAAAGTGAGGCTAATGAGAATGCATCCCATCTACTTTGGACACACTCTTCGGAGAGACCAGTTTCTGCAGAAGACCAGCATGTTGGGTAAGATATGGTCAGCAAGATAGAGGAAGACCCTTGACACAGTGGCTTCAAAAATGGACTGAAATAGATCAAAACTAAACAGCGTTTAGTTCTGTTGTGCGTACATGGTCGCCAAGAGTCAGAACCAACCCTAGGACACCCAAGAACAATATATTTTCTTAAAGATATTTGTTACTTTAGTGTTTCACATATTTTGTAAGATTTCAAATGTCATTATTTTATTTCCTATTCTGATGCTTTATTGCTAATTATGGATTATACTTGATTGTTAGTCATTAATCATTTATCCTAAAACATTTCTACACTCTTGTATATGTAGCAATTTCATATTTTTCTAATACCAAAATTGTGCCATCTCTGAATAGAGTTTTACTTCTTTTCCAATCTGGATGCCTTTTATGATTTAAATATTATTGCATACACTGTAAACTTCAATATACTGGTTAGTAGCAGTAATAACAACAGACATACCAGTCTTGTCCTGGAATTTTGTGACAAATCATCCCATTATTCACCATCAATTAGAATGTCAGCTCTATATTTAGATATACTTTATCAGCTTGAGAATCTTTTATGATCTGAGAAACCATTCTAAGTAGTTTGAATTAAAAATCATTTAACATAAGAAACTAAGGACTTTTTTGCAATTGTTAAAGGTTTAGAGATAGCAAGTGTTAAAGGAAGCTTCATGTTCACTATCAGGATATTGGGAATTAAGGTCTAGCGAGCGAGCCAATACTTCAAATGCATGCTACTCGTGATGTCAACGAGGTTCCTTTTCAGGAATATGCTCAAACCACTGGCAACACTTCACATTTACATCCTTCTTTCTTCCCATGTCCTTGTGCCTCTCCTCAACAGATCCAGGGAATAGCGGTTTATCTCACTCGGGCCCATCCCAAATCTGACTCCAGTGATTTTCATCGAACCAGGCTGCTTGTACTCTGGGAATTTTCAAGGCTAATTCCTGAACTCTCCCCTGTGTTACTTACAGAGGAGGGTGTGGAAGAGGGGAGGGTGATGCTGAATTGTATTAATGTGACTTCAGATCCTTTCCTTCATCCTCGCTACGATAGTTTGGAGTAAATGACCTTGTGCACCTACGTTTTGGCACATGAGAAAGGATTTCCACTGGACAGAGTCCTAGAAATGGTTTGTTTCACAGTGTGTACCTGTCTTACATTTTGATAGATGGCACCACATTGCTTTTCAAAATCAGTTGCTTTCCAGGGAGTAACCACAGGAGAATGGAGGTAGAAAAAATATCTATTTTCTGATGATTTAGGAGCAGAAGTTGGTACTCAGGCCTTTCCTCCCTGGATACTGACAAATGCGTTTGGCTGGCGACTCTTTGAGGCAATGAGGAGGAGAAGGAAGTAGGATGGCCCGATGAGACGTTATTATAAGACCTAATATCTAACATAAATCCTTTTTACCACTGAGAAGGAAGAAGGAATAAAGTGTTGAATGTGACAGGTGTAATGCCATAGTCCTTCAGATAGATTTTCCAATGTAGCTCTCAATGCAATTCTAGGAAACAAGAATATCATCCTCACCATCTTCTCTGAAGAATTGTAGACGATTAGCTGCCAAGGAACTTGCTGAAGAGCATGCATTTCCTAAATGGTTAGGATAAGATTCAAAACTGGCTGTGGAAAATGACATCTGCTTCCCATCCTGGTAAACATCCTTGTAATATATATGCACTCGCACCAGGGCTATTCATTGAGATTGACTAGCACTTGAACTTTGAAGATGCAACGACTTTCTCCTTTGAATTGAAGTGGTTTACCTGTCCTTACCATTGTCTACCAGTGTGCTTTGAGTGATTCCCAAAGTTAGCTTAAACACCTGTAAAACAGGTAAGACACTATGATTATGGACTGAATTCTGTCTCCTGGAGGTGATATTCAATTACTGACCCATGTACATGTGGGTAATCCCATCTTGGAATAAGATTTGTTTTGAGGAGATCATATCAATGTAGGATGTATTTTAAGCTTAATCATTTTGACATATGAAAACAGCAACTAATTGAATTGTACGATATGTGAATTATATATGCTAATAAAACTTGGAAAAAAGTGTATGTGGTAAAATGCAACATAAAAACACACATACACACAAAAACAGACAGTGGGAAACTAAGACAAAATCAGGTTGTCAGGATTATGGATAATACGTAATGTGCTTAATGTCTTGCATAGCATGAGTGCCTTCAGTCCTGGGGCGGTATGGTCAAGGATATATAAGTGAGGGTTAGCACATGTTCAGTACTCTGAAATTTGAGGCAACCTTGTGCATACTGCTAAAATTCTGTTTTCAGATGATGCACCATAATTACACACTACTAGGCTGACAGCATTAACTCATCACAAGTCAAATATTTCATCTATTTTCCTCTTTAGAAATCAAATCAAGCTAAGAGTAAAACAAAGGAAAATATTTGAAAACAAGAACTACAGACCACTATGTGATGTGGATACAACTCTGCACAAATCCAGCCTAAAAGCATC
The DNA here is from genome assembly GCF_050624435.1 of Tenrec ecaudatus. Taxonomy (NCBI): domain Eukaryota; kingdom Metazoa; phylum Chordata; class Mammalia; order Afrosoricida; family Tenrecidae; genus Tenrec; species Tenrec ecaudatus. The sequence continues at coordinate 132,073,203 of NC_134532.1, read as the reverse complement.
GTTAATTTACTTCCATTTATTCTTCATTAGAAAATAAAAAGGCTGGTGACACGTCATCACTATCTCTGTTTCTACCTTGCCTAGTGAAGATGGGATAGGAAATCAGAAACAGTTTAAAAACCATGGTGATATTCTAGTAGGATTTCTGTCAGAAAATAAAAGAAGTCTATCCATTCCTTACCAGTGTGCTGAAATATGAATTCGTTTTTACAACTTTCTAGAATTTATCAGTATCAAGATGTTTAAATTGGCCAAATATTTTAGTGCAAGTTTTGGGTAAAATTATTTTTTAAAATATTTCAACAGAAAAAATAGCTTATCTGGTTGTAATAATATATTCTTTTTTAACATAAGTAATATTTTTTTAAAATTTTTAATCATTTTTAGGGCTCATACAGCTCTTATCACAATCCATACATACATCAATTGTGTAAAGCACATCTGTACATTCATTGCTCTCATCATTCTCAAAACATTTGCTCTCCACCTATACTCCTGGCATCAGTTCCTCATTTTCCCCTCCCTCCCTGCTCCCCCATCCCTCATGAAGCCTTGGTAATTTATAAATTATTATCATATCTTGCCCTGTCCGATGTCTCCCTTCACCCATGTTTCTGTTTTCCATCCCCCAAGAAGAAGGTCACAAGTAGATCCTTGTAATCAGTTCCCCCTTTACACCCAACCCTTCCCTCTACCCTCCCAGTATCACCACTCACATCACTGGTCCTGAAGGGATCATTTGCCCTTGATTCTCTGTGTTTCCAGTTCCTATCTGTACCAGTGTACATGCTCTGTTCCAGCCAGATTTGTAAGGTAGAATTGGGATGTTTCTAGTTACTTATCACTTAAATTGACTTATTTGAATACCACTACAGCCCATGTATTATGTTAATCTGTTGATTAAGTTTCACTAATTCCTTTTTCTTAGGACTCTAAGGAGTCCTATAAATAGGTCTCATACATTTCCTTTTCACTCAGAATTTTATAGCTGAAATTATTAATTTTGAATGCTTTAAAATTTTAAATATGGAAGAAACAAACAAAATATATATGGAATTGATCACAGTAGACTTTTTGTCTTATACAGGGGACATATTCAATCATTTGTTATATTGTCTGCAAAGACTAGTATGATTCTCACCTTTTTTACTCTTGTGTTTATAAACACCATTTTTTCTAATATATGCTAAAATAACTTATTATTACTTTACTTTTAAACTATGACAGGACCATGTATCATTTCATAGCAAGCCAACTGCATGGGTATTCAGCAAAAGAGGATATAAGACATTCTAATTTGATGGCTCATTTCCTGAAATTATTATGTCTCTCAGAGGTAATAATGGTCAGTGATGTATGCACTGCTCTACTCTGAAATAACACAAGGGCATCTCAAGTTAAGAGGGTTCATGTGGCACTCATGCGAGTAAACTGAGTCAGAATGTATTAATGAGAGCATTCGAGTGCAGGCTGGGATTTTCCATTTATATACTAGTTATTTATTAAAAATAACATTGTTACAGATAAACTTTGGCCTTAGATTTTTTCCCCAAGAATTTCCCCTTGCTACATTGTCAGAAAATGAAAGATTCTGAAAGTCTTAATAATCAGTGCTCCTGGCAATGGGGACTTAGGCCACGTTCTCAGAGGACAAGCCAATTGACAGAACATAATCAACTAAGACAACAATCTTCACTATGGATTACACCTCAGAGTAAAGAAAAGAAAAACCTTACAATGGGACTCACAACACCAGCATAAATAAGAAACTATTGAAGTTGTTGAGGATTTTGTTTACTTGGATCTACAACGAACACCAATAGAAGCAGTAGTCAAGAAATCAAACAACACAGCATTGGGCAAATCTGTTCAACCACAAAGCTGTCCCTTTGAGGACTTAGTGTGCCCGACAGACAGTGATTTTTCAGTTGCCTCATTTGCATGTAAAAACAGGACAGGGAGTAGAAGCACAGGAGAAGAATTGATGCATTTCTACTATGGGAGTGACAAAGCATGTTGAGATTATCATGGGCTGCCATGTGCATGAGACTCACTGTGGGATAAGGATTGATCTGTTACCCCCAGAGAAGTGCTTCAAACCTATGAGCTGCATCTCAGAAGAAAAATGAAGTTGTCTTTACCCAAAAAGATTTACAATCTCAGAAACAAAATTTGTCATCTCAGAAATCACTATCGGTCAGAATCAACTTGATAGCAGTGGGTTTGGTTTTATAGGGTTTAGCGAAGAAGGACCAAATCTTTCTTGGAAGAAGTACAGTAGAATGCTCTTTAGAAGTGAAGATGGTAAGATTTTGGCTCATGTGCTTTAGATTTGTTATCAGGAAAGACCAGTCCCTGGAGAGTGACATTATACTTGATAAAATAGAATGTCATTGGTAAAAGAGGAAGGCCTTTAAAGAAATAGATTGATGTAGTGGTAGCAGCAAGGGACTGAAGCATAATAGCAATTATGAGGAGAGTGTCTGACTGCGCAGTGTTTCATTCTGCTGTGTATCCAAAACCAGACTCACTGCGATGGAGCCAAGGCTGAGCCATAGCGAGCCCTTTGCAGGTTTCTGAGAGTGTGTCTGTCCATGGGAGTACAAAGCACACTCTTTCTTCCGTGGAACTGCTGGAGGTTTAGAACAGCCTGCCATGTGGATCACAGCCCAACCCACAGCCACTGCACCAGGGCTCCTTAGTTTGTGATTTCATAGAGCACCTCCAAAGGTGGAGCTGACTCAGGGACAACAACAGCTGGCTCTAAGGACAGTGTTCTACAGTTTACTGACGTGAGCAATCACTGGTGAGTAGCTATCTGAGCAACATATATTGGTCTCATCTGCACCGAAAAAGAGTGAAGGAACAATTTGAAAAGACTCAAGGAAATATTTGGTTCAAATGACTTATGGATCATCTGAATCATAGGCTCCACCACATCCTTAGCAGAACTAGATGGTGGTTTCCTGTTACTACTGATCACTCTGAACAAGAGCACACAGTAGTCTTTTTAAAAAATATATTTAATCATTTTACTGGGGGCTCGTGCAACTCTTATCTCAATCCAAAGATACGTCCATTGTGTCAAGCACATTTGTACATTTGCTGCCGTTATCACTCTCAAAACATTTTCTTTCTACTTAAGCCCTAGGTATCAGCTCCTCATTTTTTCCCTTTCCTCCCCAACCCTCCCTCCCTCCCTCATGAACCCTTGATAATTTTTAAATTATTATTCTTTTTTCATGTCTTACACTGTCTGACATCTCCCTTCACTCACTTTTCTGTTGTCTGTCCCCCAGGGAGCGGGTTATATGTAAATCCTTATGATCAGTTTCCCCTTTCCCCCCCACCTTCTCATTCCTCTCCTGGTGTCACTGCTCACTGTATTGGTACTGAGGGATAAAACAAAGTCTTGATAGGGAGAAAAACAACAGCAAACAAAATTTAAAAACATTTAAAAGAACCAGATTACTTATCTAACAAAATATTGGAAATCCCCAGTCTGTAGCCCTCAGATACCACTGAAGCTTGGAACTGAGTCTAGCTCCACTGATCCACTTGCAGTCAAGTAAGAGACAAGCCTGTAAGGTGAATATCACAAAAGAGGTATGTATTCAACAATATAATCAACCAAAGAAGATCAAAGGGCAGCTTCTGCCCCAAAACAAGCTCAGAAGACTAGAAGGGCCAGGAAGACACACAATCAGAAGGGGACCTCAGGGTAGGAGGGAACAGAGTTTCATTTCATGGAAAGCACTGTATCCGGTATTATGAAAGGGCATGTGCATAAATTATTGAAAGGAGAACAAATTGTTCTGTAAATGCTCATGCAATCTACAATTTAAAATATTGCTTATCAGTGCTACATAAGAAAATTGGGTCAATCATTCTACCTTTGGGGAAGATTCTATGTATGGTTTCAGGTATGCATTGAGTTAAAGTGTCTGTGGTGTCGTGGAAATAGCTCCAAACTCAAGCTCACTGTCATTGAATCAAATCCAACTCATACTTACCCTATAGGACCGAGTGGAGGTTTAGAGCCAAACTACATTTGTAGGTTTCTAAGATTGTAACTGGTTAGGGGAGTAGGAAGCCTGTTTCTCTCTCTCTCATGACAATAGACTGCATATTAATAGAAAAGACTTCTCCATCACTGCCACCAATATTCTGATTCCTAACGACCCTGCAGGGTAGAGCTGAACTGGCCTTGTGGGTTTCTGAGACTTTAAATCTTTACAAAAGTAGGATAGCTCTTTTATCACTCTTTGTTCCTCTTGGTGACGTCAAATGATTGGCCTCTCCAGCAGTCCAACTGGTAACTCGCTAGGCTACCAAGGCTACTCATCAAAAGACTGAGCCTGTCTAATTTGATAGCCCCTGTTGCAGACAGGAATCTTGAACTGTAATTTGCCCTCTTTATATTCTACAATAAATTTTAGTGAAAATAATAAATAAAAGAGATAATTGGAATGAAAGACTGCTCTCATGACCTTCAAATGTTAAGGATTGAACCTACCTCCGAAGCTTCTCGAAATGAAGGTGGAGTCAATCCAGGTGGCTTTGGTCCTTACCCCAAACTTAGCAAGTCCGGCTGGTTCACCACATTTCCAAAATGTGTGTCGCTGCTATGTGCCCCTGAGCATCTGGGACAGCGTGAAATGGCCTGCTCGGGATTTCTAGATTACAATCATTCAAAAGCAGATCAGTTGTGCTCCACCCACTTGGTCAGTTTGCATGGATGACCTGGTCAGATGCTATGGATTTACGTTTAGTCATTATACCAGCAAAGGCATTTCCTACATTCATAAATATGTTAAGATTCTTTATTTCCACCATTGTTTTCTTTAATTGAAGAGTTAGTGATCTTCACAAATAAAGGGTGACCAGGATTAGATGAAAATAAAGACAGCCCTAAATAAGGTCAGAAATCGTAACATATGCAGATACACATATACAGCAGCCAGACCATATAGTTGTATCTGATTCAGAAACATGTGCTTGCCATCAGCACGTGCTAATTTACAAGCAGGATTAATTTTCAGTCAGAATCATCATTTATTCAAAATATATCCGTGGATTTTAAAACCTAATTGAAAAATGCAATGAAAAACGATGATAGCATTCAGATATTTATTATATAGATCATTCTATGACATTCTTTGGCAAAAATCAGTAACCTATCCTCTTCCTTCTGACTCCTTTCAATGACCCCTTAATCTGCCTTAAAGTTTAACTAGGCATAAAATATTAAATTTTTGGTTACATAGCAGAACCTGTCCTATTTATTCCTTCAAAAGACAAAAGAATGAAGTGGAACATGTCCCAATTTAATCCCTTTTTATTGGTATTCATGTTTAGAATGATGGATATGACTGGATTCAAGTTCATTGCATATCCACATTTAGTATTACTAAGGCACCACATAATCATCTGTCTCTTATTATAAATGTATTATTCACTTGATCCCTAAATTTTAAAGTCGTGATTCCTGAGCAAATCTGAAGAGCTACATTTACTTTAAAACATCTTTAATGCTGAATATTTTGGCATCCCCATCCCTTTCCACTTTTTGTTACCATTTTTGTTTTTGTGTGCAGTAGTACCTTGTTCCTGATAAATACATATTACATTTTTGCCTGTATGAAATTCATTTTGATATGTTATTCAGGTTAATTAAAACACATAAAGAAAAAATTTTAAATATCTGAACTATATTTCATGCAAGATAATAAGCAAATCTTCAGGTGTTTTACACCATTTTGTGAAATAAAACTCAGAAATTTAAATTATACTTTTGCTGTAGCTTCTGTAATTATACTATTAATAGCCAGATAAATTATTTTATAAAGAGTGTCCTCACATGTTGTTCTTTCTTCATTTTAAAACTGCAAGTATATCTGAATGAGGCACGATGTGGTAAAACCAAACTGAGCTTTGCTTATGTATTTATGCTCTAAATTGCTCTCCTGGGTTTTATGTTTTGCGTATCTAGACCATCATGACTTACTGAACTATACATATGAAAGCTTTTAGCTTTTAGTACTCATTTTCCTGTGAAATAGCTATTTTTTGTAATTAGAAGAATTCTCAATTTGCAAAGGTTATTTAACAGTTTAAAATAGTTCACATACATTATTAAATTATCTATTTATTCTAAAACACAAAATTTAAGGTCTGACATACAGTGAAGCTTAAAGAATTGCTAGTTGTCTCAATAACTTATTATCATTATATAATTTATGCATATTTTACAGAAAATAAATGAGCCAAGCTCACTATCACTGAGTTGATTCCAGTTTATAGCGACTATGGTAATAATTTCTTTTGTAGGAATTTAAGAAATGGCAGTCTAGTCCCAAGAAGTTGGAGATTGAAGATGTCCCAGATGTTTCACTCTTTCAAAATACTAATTCGTTCCATCCTCCCCATCCCCCAGCCACTGAGTACATTCCCTCATGTTCATGGGTTCTTCCATTCACAGCAACATCCCAAAGAAACTCGCACAGCTTTGAGAAAAAGTCGCACGCGGTAGTGGGTACTGTTCAGTCCAAATACTGGGGTCAGACAGAGGTGAGCCGAATGCAGGATCCAGAGTGAGATGCCAAAAAAGAATGTCCAAAAGTCCAGCAGGTCTTGTTGCTTCCACTGAAGCTCCATAGGAAATTGAGACCTGGGTTTCTAGCTGAGGCGCTGTGTACACAAAGCAGCATGCATAGCTCACAAAAGCTAGTGTCTTAAGTGACCCTCTATACCAAGGTAAAGTCAGAGATGTCCCCAAGGAAATGAAGGTTGAAGGTCAGGTCTCAGTCCCTCCCCACGCCCCTCCTGTCCATCAGCCATCGGAGTACAGAATGCCATCCGAAATGGGCCCTTAACCAAGGGAACATAAGCTCTAGGACCACAGTATATCACATACGGAGTCATGGATATCAGGGGACAGGACAGTGTGGAACTCGCCTGTGGTTTCTGGGATGGCAACTCTCGAAGGCAGGAGAAAGCCTTGACACTGAAAGTATGTTTATGGACCTTTGTCCTATAATTTACAATATTCGGATATTTGAAAAAAAACTATGATTTTACTTTCCACATTATGTAGTTCATTTTAGTATATATTGAAAATTATATATATAGTTGCTTCTAACTTTCATGTATTTTTTTAGGCTGGTAAATTACTTCTGATTTTTGACTTTTTATAAATTCTATTCATTCCTTACCTTCAATTGTCTATTAGTATTTTCTTAGTTGTTAGATCAAGTTTTAATTGAAAACTTTTGTGAAGCACACAAGTATGTTGTTCAAAAATTTTTACTGAACTCAAGTAAATGTGTCATTTGGATTCCTTTCCATTCCACTAAGTGTGATTAGTGAGTAATCTGTCCAAAGGGCTAAAGCCCTAGAAAGTTAATAAATAACGTGACAGATGAAGTCATTTGAAGTTCCCTGATATACAGTGATGCTACAGTAGTAGCTTCAATCTAACTTTTAAATTAAACACACAAATATGCCCAAACTAGATTATCAAAATAATAACGTATTTAATTTGCCTCTTGGTATAATATTATTTTAGTAATTCTTGAAGAACAATTTAGCATCTGGAGTGATGTCATCTAATAGTAATTTCTGCGACACTGCAAATGTCCTTTCTGTTGTCCACAGAACCACATGTGCTGCTGAGGAACTATGTTTAAATTTAACTTATTAAAATTTAAATATCGCAAATGGCCACTGACTATACTATTATGGCAAATGGCCCTGGGGTGCCCCTCTCTGACCTCCTCTGGCTTCCCTGTTGCCAAGGGACATGCCTCGATATTCCATCTGTACCTACTCTGACAACAACTTCTCTGGCATACTGCTTCTCTGCTGGCTTGGGTTATTCATTGCAATGGCCACACAGAACTCATAGGTAACACAATTAGAGGGTGGGGGGTTATTAGGGAAGTTAACAGGTTACCACAAATCAGGATCAGTAAACAGTAAGGACCGTCATTGTTCCACAGTAGCACTTCTTCTCTGCTGGTAACTGAGTCTCTCTCTGGTGCCCAGCCTCTCAGCTTTGTGGTCACCTAGCCTCTCCCTCTTGGTTCCATCATCTTTGTTCCATAATTTCCATGATAACAGTCTCTGGTCCCTCTGATCTCAGCCTTCACCACTTCTGATCCGCTGTTTCAAAGATATCTCATCTTGAGACTTGGGGTTGAGATGGTAATAAACACTGACCAATACCCTCTGGTAACAGTGCTGTGAAGCTGTGTATAAGATTTTCAGAGACATATTCCTCTGAAGTAGGGAGTCGAGTTCTTCGTTGTTTGGCCTTAGTCTGGAAGCTCCCCTGAAACCTGTTCACTTTTGAGGACCCTTCTGGCATTTGAAATCCCAGTGACATAGCTTCCAGCACCACAAGTCACCACAGTCTGACAAAAAGGAAAAGTGTGCATCAGGGTTGTATCCGATTACTGTACGTGTTCAATCTGTGTGCTGAGCAAATCCTCAGAGATGCTGGATTTGATGAAGAAGAGTGCGGCATCAGGATTGGAGGAAGGCTTAGGACCAACCTGTGGTACACAGACGACACAGCACTGCTTGCTGAGAGTTAGGGAAACTTGAAGCATTTGCTGATGAAGATAAAAGATTGTAGTCTTTAGTATAGATTTTAATATAAGGAAAACCAAAATATTCACTACTGAAACAATAGGTAACATCATGATAAATGGAGAAAACTTTGAACTTGTCAAAGATTTTGTCTTTCTTAGCTCCACTATCAATACTCATGAAAGCCACAGTCAAGGGCTCAGAAGAAGAGCAAGAATGTTGCTTTGAGGACTACAGTGGGCCTGACCCAAGCCATGGCATTCTCCATCGCCTCATATGCTGTGAAATTTGGACACTGAATAAGGAAAACCATAGAGGAGTTTGCGCATGTGAATTGTGGTGTTAGAAAAGAATACTGAAAGAATCATAGACTGTTAAAAGGGCAAACTGATCAATACTGGAAAAAGTAAGATCAAAGTGAATCTTAGAGACGAGGATGGCAAGACTTGCTCATACATGCCTTGGACATGCCCTTGGAGAAGGACCTCGTGTTTGGTAAAGTGGAATGGCTGTGAGGCCTTCAAGGAGGCAAATTGACCCAGTGGCTGCATCAATGGGCTCAGGCGTAGGAACAATTGAGGGCGGGGCAGGGCTGTGCAGGGTTTCTTTCCGTTGTCCATAGGCTTGGTGGGGGTGGGTTGGAGCCGACCAGGGGGCACTTACCAATGACAGTTGCCACAATTACATATGCTTTATTTCCATAGTCCTACCCACTTATTTGTTGTGAGTTATAGAGACATGGGTAGAGAAATCTTAAGAATTTTTTACGAAATTAAAAATTTAAGAAATATTAAGAAATGTCACCCTACCACAACTATATTGAACAGCATAGATCTAAAATATTTTCTAAATATTTACATGAATATCATCATTGCATTATGTGCACTATTATAGTATCATGTGTTTCATAGAGCTATAAAATTGTATATTTCATATATACATATACACAAATACATTTAAGGAGGTATATAGTTCTAAAAAATAAAGAAATAGTCATATCATGATTCTTAGACTATAAACTTGGAATTAGCTGTATCTCAAATATTAGATCACAATGTGAATCCAATTAGTATTCTCTATAATCATATGTCAACTTTCAAAAAACAAAATAATGCTTTCTTTTTGTTTTGTTTTGATGTAATTGGTCTCACCATGTAGATATTTATTCTGAAAGGCATATTTGTTCACTGTGTTAACTTTGACATTTTAAAAATATCTGAGATAAACCTGGCAAAAACATTGATAGTTGCTAAATGAATGAATAGGTATAGAAACATCAAATATTGGTAATGACTTATTGGCTATATTTTCTAAGACAATAGGTAATATGCTGCTAAACAACTATATTTAATCCAGACTGATGCTATTAAGCATTTTGGTTATATGCCACAAAATATTAATATATATTTATGAAACTCATTATGACTCTCTCCGTACTGTTATGACTTGACTTTTTAAAGCACATGAAGTGACTCGTTTCTTCTAGATAGTCTAATTTCTTTCATTTTACATATATCATAATAAAATGGCATTGATTATTATTATTAATATGGAGTTCTGTCTATCCACGGCTTAAATTTTATTTCTAGACATGGGGTTAGCATCCACTGGACTTTCAAACTTTAAACAAATCTCCCAATTCCCACAGCATCGGCGCCACTGCAGTGCCCACAGCTGTCCTTGCTGAGATTAATCACTGGAACACACAGGCAAATGAACGCTGACACCGGCCTCTCAAAATGAACTGGAGCTGGGAAGCTGAAGTAAAGCTCTGCGCTGGCACATTTAAAAACCAGCAAACCAAACCTAGCGAATGCAATAAATACCAGGAACAAATTTATAAGACAGGCAATTTAACAATTGAACCCTGATTTCATAAACAATGAACACATTGATGCATGCTCCTTTCTTTTAAAAGGTTACACAATGGATAGATGGTGTTGTGACGAGGACGGCAGCCCATTACAATGTGTTGGAAGACAATTCCCCCTGAATCTCTCGGATGTCTGCATGTTTTGCAAACAGACACCTGGACTTTCTTCCAAAGTATCTTTTTGGGAGATTTTGTATGTACAGCAACTGACCTTGGGAGCAACCCAGTCTTCTCCCAGGCCAAACCCCAGGTTGACTGGCCGCCTCAGAAGCTTGTGATACTCTGACCCTGGAGCAAAGGAAAGGCATGCCTCTTGCCACATATAAAATACTGAATTTCTCTCAGCTCAGTGCTTCTCTCCTCTACCATCATTCATTATGTGTTCAAATGTCACATGGCCCTTTTCATGCCAGCCTGTGGTCCTTAGGGCGCAGAGAGCTGCCCCATGAAAATACAGATGCCCCGGCTACCACCATTCTTCTCAGTACGAGTGTCCTGTCCCAAACACACAAACTTGCTTTTTCTATTAGCATTTGCGAAAATACTAGGGTAAATTGCATCTTCACAAATAGAGTAAATGATGAAATCTTTCACAGTTCTTGACATGGATTTTTTTCAACATTTTAAATAATTTTATTGGGGTTCACATTCTTAACATTCTTTTGGCATTCAAAAATATGGGAATCTTAAGTAAGCATCTGAAAATAATGTTTCCAAAATTTGATCTGTGCATGTAGAATAATCCAGATGTATTGGATGTACATAATGTAATGGGCTGCCAAGGTATCTAAGAAAAATTATTCTGTCTATGGATATATAGAATTATATATTTTATATTTATGATTATCTACAAAAATGTTTCTATCTGAATATAATTATGATATCTTATTGTATTATTACTAATTATATTTCATCATAAATAACATTTTTGCAACAAATATAAAACAATAGAAAATAGAAGATATTGTGATAGAAGTGAAGTATAAATAGCACCCTGTGTAATTTTTAAAAGAGGACTGCTGTTTAATTCTAAAACAGAAGCCATTATTAAGAAAATTAAAATCATTAGAATGGAAATAATGTGCCTAACATGTAATTTTGTTTTTTCTTTTTTCTCAAGATGTTTAAATCAAGAATTATTAAAAGGTCCAATACAAATTAAGTTTACAAGTCATTAGTTTTAACCTTTAGATTTCATATTTAAGAAACTAATACCCAGAAATGTTATAAAATTTTAACACTGGATTGAGTCATTGGTGTAGTGTAGCTCACTTTCCAGTGTGTTTTACTAAAAACAAACTTTTATTAACAATAAGCAGCAATATGCTAAATGCTCCGTATTGGATAAATATAGAACATACTTTAAAATAACAGTCTTTCTGTACAACGTTTTTATAATATATAAAGAAAATGAGGATACCTAGGTGAAGATTATGATCAAAGTGTTGGCCAAATAAGCAGCACATGGCAAAGTGATAGTGTTTGTGTATTTCAGTTCTTCACATTTGGAAACACCACTAACTTTTATACCTCTTTTTGAAAAAGACCCAGAAACCACAGTTAAATTAAATTTCTTTTGCTGAGTAACAAAAATTAAGCTGTGTAAAACCCCATAACTTTATTATCTGACTGTTTCTTAATTAAGATAGGGTGTGGACAGTGGCTAGCTGGGTCTCTTTTCAGGGTTGTACAAGACGACAGTTATCTGAGGCTCAAGTTCTCTTCCAAGCTCCTGTGGAGGTTGGCAGCGTTCATTTGCTTCCGCCTTCTCTAACTAGTGGAGGCTGTGGTCCTGGGAGCAGGCAGGACTGGGCGGGGCTTCCTTACCTTGTGCAGGGCTTGCCATCAGTCAGGGCTGCCTTGCGGACAGCTAACACAGGGGCACCCTGCTCAAAACCAGAGACCAAAGTCACCGTCATCCAGTGGATTCCGGCTCTACCCCATGCTAGAGAATAGTGACAACTGTCCCTACAGATTTCCAAAAGGGTAAAACTGTACAGGAGTAGAAAATCTCATCCGCATTTTACGTATCATATGAAAATGAGACATCCATATCTTGAGAGGAAGACCCATTTGTCTATCTCAAGATGATTAGTCCATTCCCCATGGAAACTTTTTCACAGATACCAAACATTCAAATTTCTTCTGAGTTGTCATGTGCTTTCTTTGAATGAATCTTTCATTTGCTTCCTGTCCTTTCTCGTCCCTCGTATTGTCATTTGCTTCTAAATGATAGCTACAGATAAGCGAATGTCAAGTATGAGGATAAGTCAAAAAGTATTGCTACTGGAGGTTCCAATCCAGACACTCATTGGTTTTCCCAAATAAACCCCATTTAAGCATGCCTTTGAAATCCATGCAGGACTGCAGACAAGCTCTCTCAATAATACTACATGCTTCAACGGCCTCATTCTTGTTGTTCGGTCCCTTCATGTCAGTTCTGACCCATAGCAGCCCTGTGTACACAGAATGGAGCACCGTCCAGGCCGGTGCCGGCCTCACAGTGTCCCTGTGCTTGAACCCCTTGTTGCAGCCACAGTCTCAGTCTAGCTCCTTGACGGCCTTACACTTTGAATCAGTAAAGTGTTCTCTAAGGGATCTGCTGGGCCACTGAAGTTCAAGACAGAAAGGCCAGCTGAGGGTTTTATGATGAATGTTTCAGGATTCCAAAGTAACCTTGATTCTGTTTTCTCACACAGCAGAAAAATAGTAAGGGCTTATTTGGAAGACATTTTCAGATATTCCAAAGCTGAATTGGAGAGAAAAAGGCTGGGAAAGTGTTTCTTAAGATACCCACCGCCCCCCTCCCCATGCTGGCAAAGCAACTGCTCCTTCTGTGGGTGTAAGAAGGGCATACCTGTGAGAATCCCGGTGTTAATCCTCACCTGTCTGCTTGCTAGTCCTAATCTTGGCCCTTTTGACTACTTTCTGCTCCCCAAACTCAAACATTTAAGGAGAACATAATCTGAGGCCTTTGAGGGAGCTCAAGTGACCGTTTTGACACAGTGTAAGTCATCAAGTGCACAATTCTTTGGAGGAAGACAAACTCCAAAATCTTGCTGCAGTCAAACCACTTTCAACTCAGCAACTCCATAGGAGAGAGTCGGACCGCCTCTGTGGATTTCCAACACTGCAAATATATACTGGGGAAGAAAGTCTCCTTTGTAAATTATAAAGCAGCTGGGGGGGCTTGATTTGAGAGATGGAAACCTACAGATACATATGGACCTAGATGGAGCCTATGTTGAGAAACAGTCGCTTCGCATTTTGATAGTTTTGTTTTATGAAGCTTTCTGTGCGTTTGTAGCAACCGTTTCTACTTATCCTAAATTATCTGATGAAACTTTTCATCAGATAATTGATGAAACTGATGAAAAGTTTCAAATGACCAATTTAATTAATAATTAAAATATTTTAAAAGTTAAAAGTACGTTACAAAAGCAAGGTATTTTGACTCAGATGACAGTGCTGCTTACTATGTTGAGGTAAATGTTTGGGATGCTAGAGAAATTTCTAGAGGACGTTTGAAGAACATGGCATTGAGTCTGGGCTGGTTGTCCTTTGACTTCACTGGGCAAAGGGAAGATTCCACTCTACATCTGACCTGCCGAAGGGCGATTGTTATGAGGCAGTGGTCAGACACGTCTCTACTCTTCACCCATCTCTAACCCCTTCTAACACAAGCAATCCCTCCCACAGCACTCTCCTCTTCTGCTGAATTCAATAATCCTTTCCAGTGTGCACTCATTACTCATGGATGCTTCAAAGCTTACGACCATGAGTTTTATGATGGTAGCCGGCAGGTTACAAGTCACGATCAAAACTGTGAAAGCTGTAGTTCTTTCGGCCGCTCCACTTGTCATTGGTGCTCAAGGGCATGCATCTCTTTGGACCTAGGTCCCCCAGCCTGCAGCCCTGCTTGGGAAATGTTACAAAGCTCTTTCAGAACTGATAAATGCTCCAAGGGCATTCTACCCTGGATGTCCTTCCTGAAAACACTCACTGTTACCCCGTCCACAGGGACAGGAGTCTGCTGCTCCTTCCTGAAAACACTCACTGTTACCCCGTCCACAGGGACAGGAAGCCTGCTGCTCCTTCCTGAAAACACTCACTGTTACCCCGTCCACAGGGACAGGAGTCTGCTGCTCCTTCCTGAAAACACTCACTGTTACCCCGTCCACAGGGACAGGAAGTCTGCTGCTCCTTCCTGAAAACACTCACTGTTACCCCGTCCACAGGGACAGGAAGCCTGCTGCTCCTTCCTGAAAACACTCACTGTTACCCTGTCCACAGGGACAGGAGTCTGCTGCTCCTGCCTGAAAACACTCACTGTTACCCCGTCCACAGGGACAGGAAGCCTGCTGCTCCTTCCTGAAAACACTCACTGTTACCCCGTCCACAGGGACAGGAAGCCTGCTGCTCCTGCCTGAAAACACTCACTGTTACCCCGTCCACAGGGACAGGAGTCTGCTGCTCCTTCCTGAAAACACTCACTGTTACCCCGTCCACAGGGACAGGAAGTCTGCTGCTCCTTCCTGAAAACACTCACTGTTACCCCGTCCACAGGGACAGGAAGCCTGCTGCTCCTTCCTGAAAACACTCACTGTTACCCCGTCCACAGGGACAGGAGTCTGCTGCTCCTTCCTGAAAACACTCACTGTTACCCCGTCCACAGGGACAGGAAGTCTGCTGCTCCTTCCTGAAAACACTCACTGTTACCCCGTCCACAGGGACAGGAGTCTGCTGCTCCTGCCTGAAAACACTCACTGTTACCCCGTCCACAGGGACAGGAGTCTGCTGCTCCTTCCTGAAAACACTCACTGTTACCTGGTCCACAGGGACAGGAAGTCTGCTGCTCCTTCCTGAAAACACTCACTGTTACCCCGTCCACAGGGACAGGAGTCTGCTGCTCCTTCCTGAAAACACTCACTGTTACCCCGTCCACAGGGACAGGAAGTCTGCTGCTCCTTCCTGAAAACACTCACTGTTACCCCATCCACAGGGACAGGAGTCTGCTGCTCCTTCCTGAAAACACTCACTGTTACCTGGTCCACAGGGACAGGAGCCTGCTGCTCCTTCTCATGCTCTCCGAGCTGCTCACTGCCATGGCCACTGGTCTTCCTTCCCAAAGTCAAGCCTCACTGTGACTTTCCTCCCTTGATGATCATGAGGTCTCTATGCTCCAGCTTCGGAGATGGCTTAGTATGTACCCAGTGGAAAGACAAACTAGTGAATTCTCAGCGTTAGAGTCCCATGCACTATTTTTATGCGCCCACCCAGTCATGTGGTTGGAGTTACAAAGTCTATGGATAGAAAAGCCACACTGAGCGATTCAACTGCGCCACACAATTAAAAGAAAAAAAGTGGAACACCACATAGATGATTCAAAAAGATGTTTGAAAGCACATCCTGAAGTTCCTGTTGAAAATTTAGTAGGGTAATAAACTTAGAGGATAGGGAGCAGTCCATCATTTAAAAGACAAGGTAATCACAGAAAGCAACCATCAATTTTTGCCTTTTTAATGAACGAAAGAGAAAATGAGTTAAAGTCAATTTATTGTAGCCGTCAGTGAAAAGAAACTTGGACAATATAACATAAAACGAGTAAGATTTATGATGCATGTAAGTCCGTCTTGAAGCAGGGTGACTCTGCATTAACAGAAAGCATGCGGAGCTTTGCAGGGCTGACCTCTAGTCACGTTTTTCCCTGGGGGGTGGGGTGGGGGTGGGGGTGGGGAGGAGCAGTCAGAAAACACCTAACTTAGAAAACCGTATGTGTGTATTTTTTCCTTTTAAACACAGAAGAAATGTATGGAAAATATACAAACTCTATATTTAGTATGATTTGAAAAACCACATTCCTTAAGTTATCTCTGCTTTGGTAGACAACATCCCATACATTTTGCGTGGCTAATTAGTCCTTCTGGTTCGGAAGGTACCTGTTAAAAGGGAGAGTCGGAGAGGAAGTCAGCCATCAGGCAGTGAGCTGAGTTCACTCACAGAGAGTGAAGAGAGTGCTGAAGGCCAAGGCCCAGCCTTGGGGAGCTTTGGCAGAGACGTTACCAACAGTGGATGGCGTCAGTCTTAGAAAGTGTTACCCTAAATATATCATCTCAGGAATCAACCTTGAGGATCCAGGGATGAGTAGTAGTGAATGGTAAGGAGGACAAGGCAGCAGTGTACCAAAGGGCATGAAGGTATTGTAGAATCCTGTATTGTACAGTTCCAATCTTGGGTCTGCTGAAAGTTAGAAGATAGGGTTCTTTGATATAATTCCAGAAGCCTACTTTGACTCATGTCAGGAAAAGAGGAGAGGAAAAAAGAAGTATAATAGTGATGCGCAATAATTCACAGAAATATAAGAGTGAAAAAGCTTAAGAAGCTTCAAGGGCAGAAAATGGTGATAGAATTCTATCACATATTACTGGGTCTGGCTACACAGTTTCACCATTTAAGGACCCAGTGCAAAAATGGAAATACTCCGTTTCTTATGTCAAACGTGCTAAAACTTCCAAAGACAGCAACTCTACATGTCTCATATCCATGAAGCAAGCCCTGTAGCAGGAATAATACTGAATTTTTCAAGGCTTCAACCCCAGATTAAGTGTGTCTTTGTCCTGTATTATTCAACAGTCATATCCCTGGGAGCCAGAGTCTGATTGGACAAGCCGGAGCCTTTGGTCCACACTGGGCAAGGGGACAGGAGACATTGTCTAGCAATTGTATTAAGATATCATGAAATTGTAGAGATAGGAGAGCACTCCTTCAAAGAAACATAAAATCACCTTTAACAAAAAGAGAGAAGGACATGTCTTTATGTGTTTGCAAATAATAGAAAATTCTTATAGATGATGATAAAAATTCTTCTCTTATGCTTGTCATGACCAGCTTAATTAAAAAGAAATTATCTTTATAACATGAATATTTTATTTGACAATGTTTCCAGTAGCACCTCCCTTGAGTCCCAAGCCCTCTGGTTCACAAATACCAAAATTGCTTACATTAATGATTTTCAGGGGAAGAAATATTTTACTGTAATAATTTCAATTAAATTCCCCTGTATCTAACATGCTCTTTTAACAGACAGTGAAATACCGGGTAGCATTTCAGTGAACAAAGACATGCAAATATTATAAAAATTAGCTTTGGGTAAAGTTCACATCTATATTCTAATCAACATGGATTTATGGCTTTGATTTATGGCTCTATATTGTTTCTGTTCCTAGAAGCAGGGGAGGAGCCTGGTTATGCAGTTGGTAGGCTTTGGGCTGTTAACCATAAGGTCCACGGTTCAAAACCACCAACCATTCCTGTAGGAGTCCCAGTCTTGGAAACGCACATGAGCAGTTCAACACGGCCCTACATGGTTGCTATGAGTTGGCATAGACACCATGCAGTGAGTTTGATTTGATTTGATTTGAGAGGGAGAGGAAGAGCCAAGACAGGAACTCTGGAAGCAGATTCTGGGATTACAGTCCAATGTGCTTTTCCTGCACATTTTAGATTCCTCCTCTGTAAATTTCCCAACCTTCAAAGCTTTCCTGAAAGTAGCTTCCATATTTGTTGCCCTTTGTCGCTTTTGAGAAGCCTGCTGGTAAAGCCCTTGGTGGCCGGTTGAAAGGCTGGCAGTTGAAATCCTCCAGCTGCTGCCCAGAAGACAGATAACGGCAGTCCACGTCTGCAAAGAGCAGCCCGGTGGAAAGCCTACAGGGCAGGTCTACCCTCACGTTAAAAAACAAACAAACAAAGCAAACAACTCTGCCACCGAATCAATGCCAACTCTTAGTGCCCTTAACTGCCCTGTAACTACTTTCAGGAGTAGAAAATGGCATATGTCTACCAAATAACAGCTGGTGGCTTTTCACTGCTGACTGTTCAGTTCACAGCCAACCAATAGCCAGCAGGGTCCGCATAGGCTGGCTATAAGTCAGAATTGACTGGAAGGCAATCGGTCCCTCTTTAAATTTTAAAGAAAATAATTGTGATGTAAGTTAAACCAATATTCCTACCATAATTTATATCAACTCTCAAAAGGTGGATGTAGAACAATCTAATTCTGTAACATGGGGAAGATCTGGTTTAATAATGGAGGTTTTTTGTTTTGTTTTTTGAATAATGGAGGTTTTATCTCTGCTTGAGGAATGTTCCCCGTCAGCGTCCTTAAATGGGCTGGTTGTCTCCGGCTAGAACAAGCGAAGTGAAGGTTTTCTCGGATCAGTCTTTGATCAGGTAAAGAGCAGAGCTGAGTGTTTTATTTCCATCCTCAGGCCTGTTTCAAAGACAAGTGAACTCTGATACCAACCTGTGTTCCTGTGCTTGGGGAAGAGCATGCCACCGGCAGCCACTGTTATCAAGTTCAGGTGTCAAGCGCTCTTCGGCATAGAAAGAACTAAACCGAGATAACATTCAAAAAGGAATATATTGGAGCCAGAGATAGAGTCCAACAGTCTGTGTGTCTGTGTCTTCTCTTCAGTAGTTTGGAAAAGATTCATCAAGAAGCCTGACATTTTACAGCTTTTGACTTATCGTGCCTTGTGATTTAGAGCCACACATCAGGTTTATATGCACGCTTGTCGTCGTCTTTCTCTGTGGCTGCTGCACTGATGAATAACGGAGATGTAACTCAATGACTTTGAGCCGCATCATTTACATCCATCGCCCTGACACTCTCTCTGTAGATCCCCGGCCAAGGTCCAGCCTCAGCATGGCTTGCTGCCTCAAGGATTTGTTGCAACAGAGTTTTACATAAGCCGTGTGATATGTGCTTCATTTACACAAATTACCTGGGTGACTATTTATAGAGAACTTTTACACTTTGGGGTGGCATTCTTTTCTTTCATATCCACTGAAGTTTAAACTTGTCATTATTTACTGAATAACTACATTTCTGAGTCAGCACTGTTTGGTTGATCTGCAGGTTGATGCTGTGTCATTTGTCCTGCTCATAATTATTATATTTGGCATTGAGGTTTTTTCAAAGGTAATCTTTTCATATGGCATCCAAAGATCATCCTTGAAAATTATAAGTATACTGGAGTTTAAAATATTATTCATAATCCATATTTTATGTCACCAAATCTAATTTTTGAGGGCATAAATACATGTAATCAATAACTTTTTAGAAAGAATGAATGGTAAAATAAGTTTGGTACATAAAGGGTTAATAAAGACTTCCTTAACAAGATTTTCCAGAGTTGCTATTACTGCTCATGGGACATTATGAGCTCTTAAGGATTTAATAATATCTTTCAAATAAATTCGATGATTATATTGCAATAATGATTTTTTTAAAAATTTCGTGAATCCACACCTGTTTTATATCTTAGGAGATAAATTATTTTTAGAATTTGGCTTGTGGCGCTACCCATGATCTACTGATTATCCACTGACGCTGAAATGTGAACAAGCCATCAACAACCTGGCACTTTGGCAGTGTCATCCAAAAAGTGCGATCCGTGGTTTGATTTGCTGATTTAAGTTAGCTACACACTATTAATATTGACAATTTAAATATCATCTTAAGTATGATATCATTTAGAATCTAATTAGGACTAGTTGTTATCCACCCCCCCCAAATGATCTACTTATTATTGATCCATTAATTTTCAGCAGCATTTTAATTCTTTTAAATTTTACTTCAGGCATACAATTATCACTTTTTCAGATCCCTGATTTTAAAACTACTCAAGTCTCTAAAGTCAAGGCTAGAGGCAGCCTCTGGGCTAGAGACTATTGAGGTGCCTCGTATTTAGTGAAAACGATAGCATCACAAATGCTGTGTCCAGGGGATCCCTTCCAACCGAAAACAAGACAGAGTAGTTCTTCCTCGGTGGGGTTTATGAGACGGGAAATCTTTATGGGAGTACATGGCCTCAGTTTTCTCTCAGGCTGTAGCTGCAGGTTTCAAACTGTTAACCTTGCCCGATCAAGATAGAGTACAAGGACACTGAAAAAGAAGCAGACACATGGTGAGATGGATTGGCTTGGTTTCTGCAGCAATGGGCTCAAGCATAATTTTGAGAGTGGTATGGGACTGTGCAGTGACTACGAGTCATAACCGACTCGATGGTACCCAGCAACATCATCATGAAAAAATATGCTGGAAAGTACACAGCGTGTCCTGTGTTGTACAAAATATGGCAACATTCAAGAAAAGAGACGGACCTTTGTTACAGTTGTGTTTTATACGCAAGAGTTCTTCCCTAAAACAAGAAACTTACTCAGGCGTCAGGAAAAATAATGTCTAGAATGCTGATTCAATTTGAAACAAAATCTATGACAAATAGGTCATGTTTCAGTCTAATGAAGCGGTTTGAGTTTTCCTCTTTGTAATCTTTCTTTAGTGAATAAAATATAATTTGTTTTCCTCTTTAGAGAAATGTTCATCTTATATGTTATCCTTTGCCTTTAGTTACTACCAGTATTTACAAACTAGTTGTGGAACATTTTTCACAGCTGTTATTTTTAACCTTATCCATTCTCTTCAAGTCCCCTGTTCAATCACCACAGCCTTCAAGATTTCCATCTAAATTTCCATCTTCTTTTGCTCTTATCAAACTCAAAGAATTCATACTTTGTTAAGAATAACAGGAGCCAAGAGTTAGGCAGTAACACGGTTTATTACTCGCTCTGAGTAATGGAGACAGGGACATTTTTCCTCGGGAAAAACAACCACCTCCCCTCTGCCTCTTAGAGCAAAGAGGTTGTGAGAAGTTCTCTGTCTAAGGGGGCAGAGACTTTATCCGGATGCAGGTGCTTGGAGAGGCCCTATGCCATAATCATGAGAAAGACAGGGTCATGGTTTCGTACAGAATTGGTCATCGTATTCCTGATTTTGAAATGGCTAACCATAGCATTGGATGACATATGTCCAGTAAACTTGGTTCCTGACATAACTCTTTGGGATCCTGTGGTGACACTTACCATGAACTTGAATTGATCTGCAGACTTATGATACTTAGAATTGCTGTCAGCTTGGCTGGGCCTGGGTTTTCAGTAGTTTGTCCAATACCCACCATGGTGGAATCTGCTCAGTGAGTAGCCAGCAGTCCTGGTGAACCTGGCTTAGGTCACAGCCTTGATGCAGTTCAGAGACAAAGTGGGTGAACTACACCTCTTCCTGGAAACTGTGGGAAGGCTTCATTTCTCCTGGATCTGGAGCCTGCGACTGGTTTGTGGCCTTTCTGCCATATGCCTACCAATCCCAGAAGCTATCAGTGGATTCCTGATTTGGGGTGTATTTGACTCTGCCTTTACCAGCCTGTGATCTTGCGGCTTTGGCTTCCTACTTCCTGTTTCGTCAGCCTCTGCAGCGACATCAGTCAGAAGTTCCTAGCTTAACATCCGACCCAGGAACTTGAACCAGAGG
This sequence comes from Tenrec ecaudatus, assembly GCF_050624435.1. Lineage (NCBI taxonomy): Eukaryota > Metazoa > Chordata > Mammalia > Afrosoricida > Tenrecidae > Tenrec > Tenrec ecaudatus. The sequence continues at coordinate 132,051,370 of NC_134532.1, read as the reverse complement.
GGACTTATCTGCTTCTACAACTATAGGAGCTATTTTAAAAACATACATTTTTATAGGCACACACAAATAAGTGTCACTGGCTTACTTCTCTAGCAGGAAACCCAGCCTGTGTTAGTCTGGAGACACTAGAGAAACAAATCCAGAGACACTCATATGTATGTGAGAGAACACTTTCTATCAAAGAGCAAGTGTACATTAAATAAACATCCAGCCCAGTCCAGGTTAAGTCCATAATCTGATATTAACCCATATGTCCGGTACCAGTCTATAAATTCATCTTCAGACGCACACATCACATGCAATGGTGCCAAATGCAGGAAGAAAGGTGACAGGCCAGTGGGTGGGAAGTCTTGTGGATTCAGTGGTAGTGGAAGCATCTCAGCCCTGGCGTGGGTCTCTACTTGACTCCTCCAGCTGGCTCCATCAGTGTAGCACATCTGCTTTGTCAGCGGAAAAACAAGAAGAGTGTCTGCATATATCTGGCCTCCAATGAACTATTTATCTCCACGGTACCTCCAAATGAGGTCATCAAGCTGCAACCTGATTGACTAACTAGACTCCACTCCTTCACAAGTTGACACCAGATTATATAACTACTACACAGCCTAACACAGGAACACACAATTATTTTAAGGTTATTAGTTGCTTAAGAAACTTGCTTACTTTTGAGTAGTTGTGAGAAATGTAATTGTCTAGCCTCACTTCACACTCACTAGCTAATTCCCAGGTGACCCTTCTGGATGGTCACAAATTGATTGTAATGAAACCAAAGACGCTCCCCTCCCCTTCCTAAATACTTTATAATCATCTTCCTTTAATTTCCACAGATGTAGTCTGCATAAAATGTCTTCATCCTGGGTTTTTAACACTGTTATCTTTAGTGATTTTGCATTGTTGTACTGGTCTTCTTTTCTGTATTTTATGCTCCATACACTTAATTGGTTCTTTCCATGTATTTGTAAAACAAATGGCAATCTTCCTTTGATCCCCCCCAAATGCCTATATTTCTTATCAATACAGTCTACATTAAATTTTTTCAATGACTTTTCAACAGTTGTCTCAGTCCCCGTAATCATCAGACAGCTAACTGTGTGGTCAGCAGTTTGAAGACACCAAGGGAGAAAGACGGGGTTTTCTGCTCCAGTGAAATATCACAGTCCCAGAACCCCAGAGGGACAGTTTTACACTGCCCTATGGGAATCAGAAGTAGCTTGATGGCAGTAAGTTTTGCTAACGAATGACTCTTTACCATAAGAAGTACAGCACAGTGATTAATTTCTTAAACGTCCCATATCCTAAGTGTTTGTTTCGCGATCAAATATTTTTTCTGCTACTGTACTGATGATGAGACTAAGGTTGAAAGATTATTAATATGTTTGAGGGCATGCAACTAGCCTGAGGTAGAGCTAGATTTAAAGCAGTCATTAGGTGCCATTCAGTGAATACCAACTCATATCAAGCCCGTGGTCACCACAGTGACAGCTCTCAGTCAAGGGCCATCAGTGCAACAGGTATTCTGCTGGAGCACGTGGCTGCAGTCTCTCCATCAACCCATCCTGGTAAGGGCCTTCCTCTGTTTCGATGCCCTTCTACTTTACCAAACATGATGTTCCTTTTGTAGGGACTGGTCTCTCCCGACCACATGTCCAAAGAACATGAATGGAATGTACCTTCCTCCCTTGTCAGGAAAATGGTGTTCCGAGTCTGGAAGCTTTGCTAACTCTGGTTCCATTTGGGGGACCCTGCTGGCATTTGAAAGACCAGGGACACAGCTTCCAGTACCACAGCCACATACAAGCCACCACAGTAAGACCCAATAAAAGACAAATGGTAGGAATTTAACTTAGAGTCATGAAACTTCCCACTATACTTTTACCTTTTAATTATACCATACACACTGATATATACGTCGAGTTTTTCAGCACATTTTTAATGCAGTGTTTGTGGTAAAATTTGGGTCGACTTCTATTCAAGTATATGTGGTATACCTTCACACTACATTTTGTTTTACTATTATCATTATAATGATCTCTGTTAATGCTTGTGTTACAAATACTCCAAATCTCAAATATAATTTGAAAAGAACATTTTTTAAATCCTAAAGAGGAAAAGTCAAGACAAATGCACATCATCTAGCTCAGGCAGACAGTGAGCATGAAGTCATAGTTGTATTCAAGAGTTTTCAAAGGTGAAGATACTTCAAAAGGTCAGTGGGGACAAGTGTCCAAATAACATGATTGGTAGTAGATCACAGTTTCAGGCTTTGACGTATAAGCTGGGCTATGACCCTCTTTGGGACACATAGAGTATGCTGTACAGAATAGCTTACTTACAAAATTGCTCCAGAGCCTTAGAGCCAAGGCAGTCAAGGTACTTTAACTCATGACCAGGGGGCCTTGCTATGGCAGTGGTTAGGTGCCACTGAATAAGTTCCAACAGGTAGTGAGCCTATGCACAACTGTATGAAACTTTGCCCAGGTCTGTGCCCTCCTCACAATTATTCCTTGGCTTCAGCCCATTGTTGTAGACCCTGTGTCAATCCATCTTGTTGTTGCCCCTCTACTTACTAAGCCTGATGCTTTCTTCCAGGGCAACTCTCTCCTGAAGATAAGTCCCATGTATATAATGAAGTCGCACAAACGACCCCTAAAGCATATTCCGGCCATACTTTTTCCAAGACACAATTGTTTGTCCTTTTGGTAGGCCTTAGTACTTTCAGTAATCTTAGCCAGCACCACAATTCAGATGTGTATATTCTTCTCTGTCTTTCTTAGTCAATATCACACTTTCATATTTATATAAGGCCATTGAATATTACCTGGCATGGGTCAGGTGCACCTTAGTCCTCAAAGTAACCTCCGTGCTTTTCAATACCCAAAAGGGGTTTTGCAGAAATAGGCCATTCAACTTGTCTCTTGATCTCCTGACACTGCTTCCATGAGCATTAATTGTGAATCCAAGTGAGACCATATCCTTGACAACTTCAATCTTTTCTCCATTTATCTTGATGCTACCTCTTGGTCCAGTTGTGAGAATTTTGGTCTTCTTCACAATGAGTTCTAGTCTTTATGGACAGCTGCAGTTGTGTGTTCTCATATCTCAGGCTGTTAATAAGCCTTCATCCAACCTTGATGCCACGTTCTCTTTCCTATAATCCAGCCTCTCTGAGGATTTGCTCATCATAGAGATTGAAGAAATATGGTGAATGGATACAGCCCTGATGTATACCTTTTCTGGTTTCCAAGGGGGCAGTATTCTCTTGTTCTCTTTGCACCACTGCCCTGATCCATGTACAAGTTCTGCATGCGTCTATTGAAGTTTGACCTTAGCACCCAAATTTTATTAAGCACACTCTCAGGCAAGTCTCTGAGGCCTGTGCCACCTCTTCTGGACTGGTCAAGAAAGTGAAAGAAATCTGCTCTCTAATGTGCCCTGCCTCTGGACAAGGCTGCTGGTTCAGGATCAGAAGAAATTCCATGGAGACTGAATTTACATGGAGACTAATAAATGCACTCCTCACCACAGTCATTCATATATTTAATACTCAGAAATGCAGTCTCAAATCCATGTTATTGTTTCTTCCCATTTGCTACTCTCTTCTATTTTCCGTGAACACCTTGTCTCCAGAATGTTTTACTACTTTGAATAGGTGTGCCTTGTATAACTAAAGAGCTAAAATAAATTTGAGGAGTATTCCATTAGAACATGTTATACATAACTCTGATAGATTTTATGAGATAGAATTCTTACTGTGTGTGTTCGCTGTTGTTAGGTCTTATTGGCTTAATTTAGTCTGTCCACAGTGTCCAACAGAATGGAACACTGCCTAGTCTGATGTCCCATTCCCAATCTTCATCATGTTTGAGTTCATTGCTGCAGTTACAGTAGCAATCCATCTAAATATTGAACTATTTTAAAACCTCACATACTCATAAATCTTGAGAAAAATAATGACCAACGGGCATGATAATCTTGCTCTGTGATTTCACTACCTTTTTGTTTGCTTCTCCCTCAAATCAAACTCACAGTCATTTTGTCAATCCCAACCCACGGCAACCCTACAGAACATAGTAGAAAAGACCAGGTTTCTCTCCAAGGCTATAAATCTTTAGGTGAGCAGAAAGCCTCATTTTTCTCTGGTTTTCCTCCCTTAGAGTTGTTGGTGGATTTGAAATGCTGACCCTGCAGGTAATAGTGAAAAGTGTAACCTGAGCTCCTTTCTAATAAATGATACAGATAACAGGAAAATAGTATGGCTTATTAAATTTGAGCTATATCTGTAGAAAGTAGTTTTAAAACAAACAAACAAACAAACTCAAACTCACTGCCATTGAGTCCATTCTAACTCATAGCAAGCATATAGGACGCAGTAGAAGTGCCCCTGTGAGTGTGTTACACTCCACAACGACTGCATGTCTCAGCAGGAGCCGGAACCCGCACCTTCCTCCCACAGAGCAGCCAGTGCTTTCCAGGAGCAGACCTTGTACTGAAAAGCCCATTGGGTAACCCTCTGGGCCACCAGGGCGCCTTCTGGAATTCATAGTGAAAAAGTTGTGTGTGTGTGTGTGTGTGTGTGTGTAATATCAGTGTTCATGCCAAGGTATTATTCTATAAAATATGTAAAGTCTATTTTTTAAAATTGAATTGTATAAAAGCCATCACCTCTACATTGTTATTCCCACATGAATGAATGTGTGAGTTTTATTACTCTTTCTCAAGCTAAGAAGGTTGCATAGTTCCAAAAATGTACTCCAAGTCAACATATTCAAATGTTGTAGCTTTGAGAAGTCCCGGACATTTTAGTATTTTTCTACGGCCTCTGTATCATTATTAAGGAACACTGGTGTAAGGTGGAAAGGCCTCTTGGTTGTTACAGAAAGTTTGAGGGTTCAAACATGCTCTGTGAGACAAAGATGAGGCATTTTGTTTCTGTAAAGACTTCTAGCTTCCAGTGCCAATGGGACAGTTCTTCTCTGATGTCCAGAGGCTTGCTATTAGCTGGGGTCCACTAAAAGATAGTGTCTGTCTGTTTGTTTGTTTGTTTACATATTCAGCCCACAGTGTTGGGGATTACCTTTATGCTAAGTGACGGGCATTTCTTTTTGGCAACAATGCTTTCTAGATCATACTTTTTGCTGCCAACACTTAACATACCTAGATTCTTGAAGACTTTTTTTAAGTGAAAAGCATAGAATAGTGTTTTGGCCTAGTTGGCGATAGATTGCATTTTCAGATATCATTTATGGCATATATTAATCAAACCAAACTTGCTGCCATCGAGGCGATGATGATGCAGAGGAACCCCTGTTAGTTTCCAAAACTGCAACTCTTTACTGGGGTAAGAAGCCCAGTCTTTCTGCCCCAGAGCTGTTGCTTGTTTCGAACTGCTGACTCTACGGATCACACCCAAAACCAGCACACCACCAGGGCTCCTGGTGGATATTGAAGCAGTATTTTATTTTGGAACAACTCACATATATCCTTTAGGAGCCCTGGTAGTATCATGGGCTATGCATTAAGCTGTTAACACAAGGTCAGCAGTTTGAAAGCACCAGCCCGCTCCTCTAGAGAGAGATGAGACTTTCTACTTCCATGAAGAGTTACAGTCTGTATAAATTATCAAGGGTTCATGAGGGAGGAGGGACCAGGTTAGGGAAAGGGAAAAATGAGGAGCTGATGCCTGGGGCTTAAGTGGACAGCAAATGTTTTGAGAATGATGAGGCCAATGAATGCACATATGTGCTTTACACAATTGATGTATGTATGGATTGTATAAGAGTTGTATGAGCCCCGAATAAAATGATTAAAAATAAATATGTTTAAAAAATGTTACTGTCTGAAACCCACAGGGACAGTTCTACCCTGCCCTGTATGGTCACTGTGATCTGGAAGTGACTCAATGTCAGTGAGAGAAAAAGAAGTATAGCCTATTTTTATAGTTGGAATTGACTCCTGCTACTGGGATGAAAATATTATGTTTCGTAGTTTTGTTGATGGCTAGAGACAAATTGAAGATATCCTATAGTTTTATTATTATTACTTACAAAGACATTTTGTGGAAAATTACTAGAAGCAAATATAGCCTCACAGTTTTAATAAGTGCTATAGTTTATTGTGCCAGCCTGGCCGATAAACACAAGTAGGATTAACTGAAGGGCAGAGGGATAAATGGCTCGGTGAGCCTCACCTTGGTTGTTCTGTGCGTCAGTTTAAAGGGGTACACTACCTGTGGGATGCCTAGCCTGTGGACTGTGTCGCTGTAAGTTGAGGTCCCTTTAAGCCCACAGGATTGGAATGTTCATCTCTGGAGCTGGGGACTGACAGTTGATGACAGTTGGGGACCTGCCTTGCTGTTTGCTGCCTGGGTATATATAGCCCAGCTCTCACTACAGAAGGGGACTGGCACCTGGCAGCTCTCAAAACTTGAAGAACTGCTAGTGTCTCACTGCTTTATAATTTAACTGTTAATTTATTGCATTATCTATCTGTATATTATTTAAAGGTTTATTTCTTGAATTATATATCTATCTTTATAAATATATTTATATATAATTACTAGCAATCTGGTTTGTCTCTCTAGAGAACCCTGTCCAATACAATAAGTTTTTTTGTAAATTATATCTTGTAAGAATCCACATTATGTGCTCTTCTTAAATGGAGATGAGTTGAGTTTTACATATGACATTGTTTACTCTTCAAGCAACCACATATCAGGTTCTCACTGTTTTATGTGATGATGTAACAGAATGTGGTTATGGTGGTATTGGGCTCTGGAAGATTAATCAAAGTGTCTTCATAGCTGAATATGATTTTAATGAAACTATTTTTGTTGCTGAATGTTTGATATGGAAGAGAAGAGTACAGACAGCAGGAGCACTAAATATAAAATTATTTGTAAATATTGCCCTCATTTTATTGACTCAATCATACTGCAAACACAAAATTCTAAATGTTGAAAAGAAATGTGCAGCATCAAATTATACTAAATCCTGAAGTAACATCTGTTAAAAATATTTTTAAACCAAAATTAGAATAATAATTTACTTTTCTTGTATACTTTAAAATCTCCAAATAAAATCCGTATTTCATCATGCAACAGAAGAGGGGGGGGGGAATTATTTCTTGATCCTCAAACTATGAATGTGTAATAAGAAAAAAAAAGTTCCTTATAAAAGTCTGAAAGCACATCAGATAATTTTGATGAAATGCATCCAAGACTAGAAAAGTAGAATTAAAAGAATACATTTGAATTATAATTATTTGGTAGGAATACCAGTCTCCCATGAGACCATCTAACTTGTGAGGTGTCTGTGTAAAATCAGAGAAATACAGTTTAATTCATTCAATTTATATGAACTATATTTGATTTTTAGGTTATTTATTTGTCGTGTTTATTTTAGAGATCATTTTATTGAGGGCTTCCACAGCTCTTATGACAATCCATGCACCAATTGTATCAAGCATTTCTGTACATATGTTGCCATCATTATTTTCCAAGCATTTGCTTTCTATTTGAGCACTTGACATCAGCTCATCTTTTTCCCCTGCTTCCCCTCCTCCCTCACATTCCTCGATAAATTATAAATTATTATTATTTTCATGTCTTGCACCAACCACTGTCTCTCTTCCCCCAGTTTCCAGTGTTTGTCTCTCTGGGGGGTGGTAAGGTGGTGGTGGTTAATTGTTGATCCCTGCAATTGGTTCCCACTTCCTCCCCTCCTCTCTCCACTTTCCCCCTATCCTCCTGGTATTGCTACTCCCATTTCTATTCCTGCCGGGTTTATCTGACTTGGATTCCATGGGTAATTAGCTCTTATCTGTTACCAGTGTACATGCTCTGGTCTAACCTGCAGTGAGAGGCAGGACTAGGGTCATGATCCTGGGGGGTGAGGAAGCCTGTTGTGTATTTCATCAGTACTATACTGCACCCTGGGTTGTTCTTCCTTTCCTTGTGACTCTTCTGTGAGGGGATGTTCCATTGCCTACAGATGGGTTTGGGGTCTCTGTTCTGACCCCCCTCATTCTCAACCATGTATATTTTAGTTTGTTTGTTTGTTTTGGGTCTTCTGATGCCTATTACATGATTCACTTGATACCTTGTGATCACACAGGCCAGTGTGCTTCTTCTATATTGGTTTTGTTGCTTCTCTGCTAGATGGCCACTTGTTTAACTTAAAGCCTTTAAGACCCCAGGTGCTTTATCTTTTGATAGCCAGGCGCCATCAGTTTTCTTCACCACATTTACTTGTGCACCAATTTTAGTCTTTCTAAGTCTAGGTTAACAGTTTTAGAACACTGAGAAAGAAAAACAATGACAAGATTGTTTCAATCATAGTATAATTAGATTTACACAATACCTAAAATTAAACCATTAATGAAATATGCATATGAACAGACAAGTATTGATGTGATATGTGTATATCATTATGTTAATATATGCAAACTGAATAGTTTTAAAAATCATCTCAGAGCACAGGGGAGCAAATGAATGAGGAAGAAGAAAGAATGGAGCACATCCTGGCCCACCAGGCCTGAAGGACAATATCCCTTCTCCGAACAGTCAATGCACAAAGTTGACCATATGGCGGATCCCACTATGAGACACGACATCCCTCGGAGACCCAAGGCCCTACAAGAGGACAATGTGGAGACTCAGTGTTGGGATTGGCCCAGACTGACCCTGCGACACCAAGGCAAAACACTAAAGGCATGCAGGAGAGCAATGGGGGCAACAAAATATAGATTTTTGGGGCAGAGCGTGGCACCCCAACAGACTTGACTGGAGGACAGGCTTAGAGGTCAAAAGTCAGACCTTGATCTATTTATAGGTTTTTCTTTCTTTTTTAATTTAATATTTTTCTTAAAAAATAATTTATTATTTTCTGGGTCATTGATTTTCTTATTTATTGCTATCGTTGTGTTCTCTTTTGTTGCTTTGTCTTGGATCCACAATCACACTCATTACGGAGGCAGCAGCCAAGAGATCAAAAGATATGTTGCCAGATAAATCTGCTGCACCACACCTCCTTGGAGTGTTGAAAAGCAGGCTGATGCTCAGTGTGTCTGACCCAAGCCTTTCATCTCATATGCATGTGGAAGCTGGCCATTGAATAATGGAGATTGAAGAAGCATCAATGTTTTTGAATTTTGGTGCTAGCAAAGAATATTAGTAGTACTACGGACTGCCAAAAGAACAAACAAATCTGTCTTGCAAGAAGTAAGGCCACAGTGTTCCTTAGAGGCATATACAGGGAGACTTTGTCTTATAATCTTTGGACATGTTGCCAGGAGAGACCAGTCCCTGGAGAAGGACATCGTGCTTGGTGAGGTAGAGGGGCAGTGATAAAGAAGAAAGTTGTCAAGGAAATGAATTGTCACCGTGGCTACAACAATGAGCTTAAGCAGAGGAACAATTGTGAGGATGGCCCAGGACCAGGCAGTGTTGCATTTGACTACGTCTGAGGGTGCTATGGGTTGGAACCAACTCGAGGATGATTAACAACAACAACCCGGTTTGGTGCAAGTTTCAAAGACTGACTGGAAGAACCCTATTAAGTAATTCAATGCACCACACTAATTGTAAGCTATATTACAATATTTATTTCACCTACCTTTCTTTTTTTATTAATCATTTTATTGGGGACTACGACAGCTCTTATAACAATCCATGCACCAATTGTATCAAAACACATTTGTACATATGTTGCCATCATCATTTTCTTTTCTTTTCTAATCATTTTATTGGGGGCTCATATAACTTTTATCACAATCCATCCATCCATCCATTGTGTCAAGCACATTTGTATATTTGTTACCATCGTCATTTTCAAAACATTTTCTTTCTACTTGAGACCTTGGTATATCAGCCTCTGATTTTTTTCTCCTCCCTCATGAACCCTTGATAATTTATAATTTTTTAAATGTTTTACACTGTCTGATGTCTCCCTTCACTGACTTTCTGTTGTACATCACTCTGGGGGAGGGGCGTATAGGTAGATTGTTGTGATTGGTTCTCCCTGTCTCCCTGCACCTTCCTGTTACCCTCCTGGTATGGTTACTCTCATTATTGGTCCTAAGGGGTTTATATGTCCTGGATTCCCTTTGTTGTGAGCTCTTCTATGTATCTGTGTACATGCTCTGGTCTAACCAGATTTATAAGGTAGAATTGGGGTCATGATAATGGGGGGGACAAGAGCCATCATCATTTTCAAAACATTTTCTTTCTGCTTGAGCCCTTGGTATCAGCTCCTCTTTGTCCACTCCTTCCAACACCCTCCCACCCTCATGGACCCATGATAAATTATAAATTATTATTATTTTCATATTTGCACCATCCACTGCCTCCTTTTGCCCCTGTTTCTGTTGTAAGTCCCCCTGGGGTAGAGGTAGGGTTTACATTATAGTGGGTCCCTCATTTGTCCCCTCCCCCCCCCCCATCTACCCCCTACCCGTATGGCATCGCTACTCACATGACGGTTCCTGAGGGGTTGTTTGTCCTGGATTCTGTGTGTCCAGAGCTCTTATCTGTACCAGGGGTGAGGGATGGAGGGGGAAGCACTAAAGAACTAGAGAAATTCACCAATCTTTCTTAATCTCACAGAAGAAACCTTCTTTTTCCCACCTTAAATGTGAAGGATGAACAAGTTCTTATAAAGATTAAGTTATAATACAAACCACAAGGCCATCAAATCAGTGCTGACTCATACTGACCCACTGTTTACGAAGCAGAATGCCCCGTCTGTCTCCTGCGCAGCGGCTGGTGGTTCACATTGACGCTGATGAGGATCGCAGCCCAGACTATACCCCCAGAGCTCACACTCTAACCACGGGGGCCATAGTATCATCTCTGCTTCTTCTTTTTATTTTTTGATGATCATGAAAGCAGTGTTTCTTTTTATTTTTCTTTGCTTTCTAACATTTTTAAAATTGTTTTATTAGGGGCTAATACAACTCTTATCACAATCCATACATACATCAGTTGTGTAAAGCACATATGTACAATCATTGCCCTCATCATTCTCAAAACATTTGATGTCCACTTAAGCCCCTGGCATCAGCTCCTCATTTCCCCCCTCCCTCCTCGCTCGCCCCTCCCTCATGAACCCTTGATAATTTATAAATTATTATGTTGTCATATCTTGCTCTGTCTGATGTCTCCCTGCACCTAATTTTCTGTTGTCTGTCCCCCAGGGAGGTCACATGTAGATCCTTGTAATCCGTTACCCCTTTCCAACCCACTTTCCTTCTACCCTCCCAGTAGTCCCACTCACACCATTGGTCCTGGAAGGATCATCTGCCCTGGATTCCCAGTTCTTATCTGTACCAGTGTACATCCTCTGGTCTAGTCACACTTTCAAGGTAGACTTTCAAGAATTAGGATCATGACAGGGGGTGGGGAGAGGAAGCCTTTAGGAACTAGAGGAAAGTTGTATTTTTCATCATTGCTACATCACACCTTGACTGGCTCATCTCCTGCTCTAGACCCCTCTGCATGGGGATCTCCAGTGGCCAACAAATGGACTTTGGGTCTCCACTCTGCACTCCCCCCCTCATTAACTATGGTAAGATTTCTTTGACTTTGATGATGCCTTTGACACCTCGTGATCACACAGTCTGGTGTGCTTCTTCCATGTGGGCTTTGTTGCTTCTGAGCTAGATGGCCGCTTGTTTACCTTCAATCCTTTAAGACCTCAGACGCTATACTTTTTGATAGCCGTACACCATCATCTTTTTATAAGCAATATTAAATGCCTACTAATAAAACAGTTTGAGTTACAAGCCTTTTCCTAAATTGACTCTTTCTGAAAACCAATAGTTTATAGCTTATTTATCAGCAATGCTTTTTACTGTGAATCGTTTCTGAAACAGACAGGTGTCTGTTAGGCTTTGGAATGCCAATTCTTTAACATGATGCATACCTTTGTGCCCATGTCTCAAAGGAGAATTATTCAAGCTAAGAATAAACTCATGTTAATACCCTGTATCTTATGGAAAGGTGGTTGCAACAACAGTAACTCTCCCAAAGTAAGTGGTATTTTAATGAAGCTTCAGAAGGCAGTGAGGAGTTTTCTTCTGTATCATATTGATGAACAGAGATGACTTCTACTTTCCCATCCCTGGTGTGTTTGGTTCAGAAAAAAGTCGCACTGTAAAGTATGTAAATCTCTGAAATGCCTGATAGCCATGGCCATTTGCTGTAATGAAAGGTGTCATCACACTAACTAAGGAGTGACTCATAAGACAGGCAAGAACCTTAACCCTGTGCTACTGACACGATCTTATAATTTGCTAGTTACTCAGCTATTTTATTGGGACACTTTCAAATGAAGAGTACATGTGTGTGGCAAGAGTCTTCCTTGCCCTGAAAATGATATTGCTGCTTATAACAACAGGAGAAAAATGTTTTTTCTACCTGATAAGGAAGAATTCTTTAACCACTCCACACGATATGCATTTTCCCATGAATGCATCTGTCATACAGAAAGCAACTAAAATGTAGCAGAACTTTTGAAATCAGTTTGATCGAAACAATCCTGGTTGACAGAGTACAAAGCCAACCAGGTCACTACGGTAGTTAATGTTAAATGTAAGTCTTATTATCTCAAGATTGGAGATAACGTGTACATGCTTTGCTCTTAGTTTTATTTAAATTCCTTGTTATTCTGGCACTTGTGGACTGAAAAGGTACAAAAGACTTCATTTGATTTAACGGATTGATATGAAGTTGTAAAGAGCTGGACAACAGTCAAAGAAGGAGGCATGAGTAAACATGCTGAGCAATTCTACCAAAGATTCATGGAGTTGACACAGAGAGGGTGAACTTTATATAAATGTGCTCAGTGGAGATTACGTTGTCATTGTTTTTTGTTTGCAGTAGTTACAGTGATTAATGAATCACTGTATTTGGCTTCACTATCTTACCCCACCACCACCACTAAGTTTAGGGACTATCATTTTTGATCTGAAGCATATTGTTCAGTTTCCTGAAACTGTCATAATTCAGAGTTGGCAGACAGAGCACTATATATCCCACAGTGCATGAGCTGCATTATCTGGCAGGCCTTGCTGATCCAGAAACAGAGAGCATTCAAACCTTTCTCTGCTCTCACTGGCCTTATTACGGGTTGTCAGTGATAGCATGTTGCTTCACATGTTGGATATTTTCCTCCTTTATTCACCAGCTACAGATACGGTTCTTGGTTGAAATAGGTCCTGAGACACTCGGGTACATTGTTACAAACTCGAGTGATATTCAAGATACTGAACAAACTATAGGGCAGACCTACCAGCACTTCAAAGGAAGACTGTGGTCAGACATGAACACAAGCGGACTGTGCTGGCCGGTGCAGCTAATGCGCAGCCTGGTTATAACCCAGGTCACTAGCAGTCTCTCCCTTGATGAACAATGGATTTCATCACTGTGACCACAAACCAGATCCTTTTCACGGAGAAGCAACATATTTCAAGATCAATGGCTCTTTTTTTTTTCATTCTTGGGAATTTTTTCTCTTTATGTTTTAAAATTTATATCTAAGAAATATATAATTTCCATGAGCCTCTTGAGGTGATTGACTGGCTTCTGTTAATTTCTGCAATGTCAGTATTACTACTCTGCCAAACACAATATAGGTGTTACCAATAATTGATGGTAAAATTGTCATTCTCTTTGGTGAATCCACATTAGATGCATATTTCAAAATTATGAAATGAATGGATACTTTTATTTTTAAACACAGTTCTGAGTATAGCCCGCCCCCGCACCCCCGCTTTTTTTTTCCTATCCAAAAATGTCAGAGATGCTTACGGTTATAAGTAATTAGCTGCAATTATCAGCGTTTCTGTCTGCTTCCGGAAATACAGCCTTAGAACGGCACACCTTCACAATCAGCTGTTTCCTGAAAGCTTTACCAAACCTCCCTGGTGATTTGATTCATAGAAAGGATAAGGATTTGACAAAGGAGAAGTAAGCAGCAAGCTAACTAAAAGAAGACACCAGAGTGTTTGTTGAAGGATGCTGCTGTGTGAATCCTGAGAAACTGAGCTGTGGGTGACGGCCCTCGAGTGCTTCAGAGTGTACGCTGTAGAAGTTCTGTATATATGCATGAGTGTTGAATGGCTAGATTATCTCAAAGAAGTGAGCTCTATTTATTCACTCATTATTTTATGTGTTTATTCAGGTGCTGTTGGCATAAGTTTCACTGACTTAGCCTAATACTGGAGGTGTGCTGGACATCAGTCTAGCAACTTGGCTTGTTAAATCTTTTAAAACCCTATGACATAACAAAAATAGTGTTATACTTCCTGTCATTTTTCTTTCCTACACATTATTAGAGAAAACTCACCTTGGGACCTCTAGTGCGCTGCTGCTAGGGTAGAATTCTTGAAGAATGACTATGCAAGGAAGCTTCAAAGATTTGCTTGGACTTTTCTGTTATCTTTCAATTCCATTTTCACATGAACATTTTGAAGCTGGGTAAAGCATATATTTTAAAGAGAAAATATTAGTGGTCCCTTGTAAAACTGAAGCCATAGTAGTTCTTCTCTTCTTGAGTTAGTTGCTTGCTTTCCACATGAGAACCCACCTCACATAGTGGTTTTGAGCTAGAGTTCCACTGCTGGATTTCATGCTCAGCTCTGCCTCCTGTTAGCTGTGTGACCACAACAATGTTATGTTCGCTTCTTAAGTCTCCAAGTCCTTAATGCAGAAAAATGATTTATAGTACCCACAATGATGTGCAGGTGCCTCCTTTCAAGGGACAGTGCATCTCCTGTGCGGCCACCACTTGTTTGTCCTGAAGGCCTGAATGCTCCTGTGATACTGAGCAGGTTTCAGAGGAAGACAAATGAACTCAAAAGACCTGACAGTCTATCCTGACGTTCAACCAGTAGGGATCACAATGGCTCAATCTACACAGAGAGGGCCTGGAACTTCACAGTGGTTCATTTCATGGTGAACAGAGTCCATTTTTCAGAGACAGACTAGCAACTACAGAAGCCCTTATCTGACTCCTTGGGGTTAAGATAAGTGTGACCTCATGTGGTTAGAAAACTAGACTAATAATGATAATAATAAGAAATCTCTTCCTGCAAAGTTGCTTAGGCTAGCTCCTTCTGGGTTCACTTTTTACTAGCTCTTCAATTCTGAGAACAGTTACTTCACTCCTTGTACCAAGGTTTACTGTGCAGGGTATGAAAATAATAAGGTGATCTCTTGGGTTTGAATGAATTGACACACACAAAACTGGCACACAGAGCTCGGCCTATCACGATACTCCAGAAATGGTGTTAGGCATTACTATTCATTTATTATTTCATTATACGTCTAAAGGAAGCAGTGTGTGCTATCTCACCAAAGAGCTGACTATGGTCCACGGAAGGACCTGTAAGACCACAGTGGTGTGAAATTGTGTTTGCTAATTGCCCAGTTGTTAAAAAATGAATTGTACTGTTTCAAAACCATAAGAATTGAATACAATTAATCGAGGATGTACTTTCTTGTTTATAACTATGCTGGGCCTTGGTAACCAATGTCAGAGCAATTAGCTTCCCTTCCCCTCCCCCCACCCCTCCCTAAATGTAGGTATGTAAATTAATATAGGAAAGAATGCATTCATAAAGGCTATGGAAATTGAGCACCAGCTATTTTTCCCCATAAACATCATAAGCTGTTATAATGTTACCTCTCATTATTGTGTTGGCCCCTTGCTTTTAACCAATGGAAACAAATGTAGATTTATTAAGGATTATGGCAGGTTTTCATATCATTGCTAGATCTACCTGATCTACATCCTTGGAAAATGTGAAATCTTAACATCCTTTCTTTTACAAGTTGATTAGTGATCTTCGAAGGGTAATGTCTTGAATACACTACTGGAACCTTATGCCCATCTGTAGACAATTGGACATCCCCTTACAGAGGGGTCACAGGCAAAACAGGAGCCAGTCAGGGTGGAATATAGCACCGATGAAAGACACAAGCTTCCTCTAGTTCTTTGGTGCTTCCTTCCCCCTAATATCATGATCTCAATTCTATCTTACAAATTGGATTAGACCAGAGCATGCACACTGCTACAGATAAGAGCCCACAACACAGGGAATCCGGGATAGATAGACCCCTCGGGGCCAACAATGAGAGTAGAGATACCAGGAGGATTAGGGGGAGGATGGGGGGAGAAAGGAGGAAATCTATCACAAGAATCAACCTAGAACCCCCTCCTAGGGGGGCGAATACGGAAAAGTGGGTGAGGAGAGACGAGGATGATATACGATATGGAAAAAAATCTATAATTTATTACGGGTTTGTGAGGGAGGGGGAGGGGGGGAAGAAATGGGGAGCTGATATCAGGGGCTCAGGTGGGAAGAGAATGCTTTGAAAATGATGATGGTGGCATATGTGCAAATGTGCTTGACACAAGGGATGAATATATGGTTTGTGATAAGAGATGTAAGAGCCCCCAATAAAAGTTTTAAAAAACAAACAATGCTGGAATCTCTAAACAAAATTAATATACACGTGTATCTGCTATATCTGACCTCCTTCAGCTTCCCTATTGCCAGGAGTCAGAACTCAGACATGCCTCCACCCTCCATTCTTCTTCACTCCTCTAACACCAACCATTCCCCCCAGGGCCTTTTGTTTCTATGCTAGGCTCCATCTGACATTGCAGTGATCACTCAACTCACAGACCAGGATTGACTCCCCCCAATCCCCCATCACAATAAGGACACAGTCATTGGTCCAGAGTACACCTCTCCTGAGGCATTAACCAAGTCTCTTTCTAGTCCCCAGCCTCGCAGCCATGTGGTCTCTTGGCCTCTGACTCTGTGGACCACGGAACTCAGTAGCTCTGCCTTACACAACTGTCATCTCAGCACTGCTCCTTTATTCGGTACCCTGGTTTCCTTGCCTCCGTCTCTGGATTTGACCTGGCTTCTTTGCTCTGTTCCACAGTTTCTGAGCCACAATGTCTGATGTTTCTGGTCTCCAGCTCAGTCACTTCACACAGAGATCATGGGCTTGTTTTTCTTTAGATAACCCTGGGGTTTCTTTCTGTACCCTGGCTTCAGATGTGACTCTGAAGATGGTGAATATGAAATGATTTTGCAGCGTGTTTTTTTGTCTTTCAGTAGACTATACACATGAGTAAATAACTTACCGTGACCACAGGCACAGAAAGATGCATATGCATAAAGGATTATGGCTTCAGGGCTCATGCTAGCATGGTCTTACTAAGTCATTTACTACATCTCAGTTTGCATCTATGAATATCAGCACAAGTTTATCATTATTTCATAAGCATTCTAATAACCTACTAGAGCAATATATCTCCATTTATTTAAATATTTTTAGATACAATACTATGCATACTTGTCTTTCATCATCATTAAGTCATTGATTCTATAATTCAAAAAAATGACAAAATTTGTTTCCATTAAATTTGATTAATCTTTCTTCTTAACTAATTTTAAAGCATAATTTTATACTTTTAATTTCATAGTTTCTTTCAATTTAATAATTTCATCATACTTTGAATTTTATACAGTATAATTTCAGAAAGCCCTACTGTGAACTTCATCTTTCAGTGATTTTTGTTGACTCTCAATATTTTTAAAATAGGAAAGTAAGTGTAAAATACTGTATCAGGTATAAATAAAGTGAAAATTAGGGAAAATCATATTTTATACCCGTGGTTATCATTGAATCTTATCACTCAATAGGCCATGGACCCATTTCATTATGTCTACAAAAGGTTTCAAATTTTTCAAAGACTAATGTGAGAAAAATATGTGAAACTGGGAAATGTTCCCTCCCTCGCTCCTGTCATTTAGCAGCAGCTTGGAAATAGTGCTTTGAACGGGCTGCATTTTAATTCCCATTCTTTTATTTCTTGCTAGGAACCTTTCCCTGAAATTAACAAAAGATGTTGATCAGGAAGCCAGATGTTCCCACACCAGCCGCCTGCCCGGCAGTCCGTCTTCAGACTGGCCCCTGCCCGGTGTGGAAGACAGTGGAGGCATGGATTCCCTGCCTTTCAGACTGATGTTGCAGGACTGCACTGCAGTAAAGACATTGCTATTGAAGATGAAGAGAGTTCTGCAAGAGGTAATGGCTTACCTTAAGATCAATGGCTTCCATTGCTGTTAGACAGTGAAGTCTGCCGATCTGGCTACACGCAGCTAAGTCAGTAATGAACTGCACAACATTGACGAGGGGTGAGGCATGTTCTCAGAGCTTCACTTTCCTCATCCGTCAGAGGGAAGAATAGGAGTTTTGGTTCATAAGGTACTTTTCAGCTCGAACATACTGTGGTCTTATGAAAAATGTAAAAAGAGAATGAATTAAAGCAATCCTGGACAGAGTCAGGTAAGGAAACATGGGTATCGGTGACTAAGTTATGTTTATAAGCTTTTATAAGGATTTTGAGAGAAACCTCCCAAAGGGATGTGACTGATGATATTTGCACTTTATTTATATGACATATGAAAAAGTAATATCTTTAGGGGTTTTTACTCTTGATATTACTCAATAGAGTGAAAGTCAATTTAAATGTTTGATTTCCCCCAGTTGGTGAGATGGTAAATTAGTTGGAAAAATACACAATAAGATTCTTTCACCATTTTTCTCTCCAGGAATTATCAATTCTTTATCATTTAAGTATGTTCTTGTTTGATTTCTCATTATTACACTTTGAGGAGGGTTATATTCAAACTATATTCATGAATGATGCTTCAATGATATGCTAAGTGAAGATCAAACATTTTATATGGCCTTCCTGTACTGAGTGATAAGCTCAACAGACTAGCCTGGGTCTGTCTCTAAATTCTTTGCTCTTCTTAAGGTTTTATAGTACCTTAATATTTCATTATATTTCTTTTTTAATGACAGATATTAATAAATAATATAACTGAAAGATATTACCAGTTGAATGAGTCGTATCGGGGTTACCTTGAACTGATGATTAGTGATATTTATTTTCCAAACTTTCTTTATAATAAAAATCTTAGTAGCTGCAATCAGAGGTAAAAGCAAAATCAAGAGGGGTGAAGGAGAGTAAAGAGACAGGTGAGCCATGGGCATTCCGGGCATCCTAGCGTGTGCAGAACAAGATCTGGAAGTGATTTTGCTCAGTCTCCCGTGTCTCTCTTCTTATTGGCGAGTGCCCTTTGCCTCTGGTGTCTATGCAGTGATCTGATGGAGCGATGGGCCAATGCCTGTTCACTGTTAAACAATGAGTGCTTTCTGATCCCGATGTTAAATGAGGTCATAGGAAATTAAATCATCTAAGCTTCTAATTAAATACTTTGTTTTTATTTTAGTAAAAAGGAAACATCATTTTAGGCATAATTGACAAAGTTTCTAAAGATTTTCTTAGGCTAATGTTTTTCCTTTAAAAATATTTGATGACTTTCAATTCAACGATAAGAATATATTGATATGTTTTATACTTTTGTGTTCAAAATTAAAGATAAATTGAAGAAACTGAATAAAA
Source organism: Tenrec ecaudatus (assembly GCF_050624435.1). Classification (NCBI taxonomy): domain Eukaryota; kingdom Metazoa; phylum Chordata; class Mammalia; order Afrosoricida; family Tenrecidae; genus Tenrec; species Tenrec ecaudatus. The sequence goes on along the minus strand of NC_134532.1, from coordinate 132,031,880 downwards.
TTGATTCTTAAAAGAAATTCACAGTGAGCAGTCATGGCACATTTGTACAACTTAATCAGAGAACACGGGTGTTAGATTTCATTACAATAAATAACTGCCGTATTATTTTATGATTAAGAATCCCTAGTGGTGTAGTAGGTTAAGCCTAGGAAATATCCTAACAGTGAATATTCATGAAAGAAATACAACCATGTATGATAGAAAATTTTGGCAATATCATCAATTATTTCAAGTTGTTATTTTCTGAATTCTCTCCATCCACTTGCTTCTGATCCCAGTGACCCCGTGGGGCAGAATAGATCTGTCCTGTGACTGGAGCTCTGCAGGAGGAGAAAGCTTCATCGTTCTCCAGTGCTGTAGCTGGTAGTTTTGAACTGCTGACCTTTCAGTTCATAGCCCGATGTGTAACCCACTAAGCCAACAGGGTTCCTAAATTGTTATTCATGCTTAATTTTCTCCCCATATTTAGAACAGCATGCACAAAGGACAAAGATAGAGCAAGGTTTTCTCACACTTACCAAAACACTCCTTTGCCTCCTTACTGATGGAAACCTTTGGTTGGTGTGATGTCGTGTTAGCCTTGCTGAGGATTCCCTGATTTCTAACTAAGGGCCTTATGGTTCACATGGCCTGCTTCTCTGTGGGACCACGCAACTTGATCAGGAGAGGAAAGAAGAGCTCAGCATTCTCTTGCTATGGAAGCAACTGGAATTTGGAGTCGTTCTGGAATTTGGAATAGTTAGAGAAACGAGAGAACTGTTCTTTCCCACCTCCAGCGCTCACTGACCTTTGCCAGTACCGAGCTTTCACAAGAAGAACATTGCTGTGGCTAAGCTCACAGTTGAGCTTCTAGTCACAAGGTCGGCAGTTGGAAACCACCAGCCTCTCTTTGGGAAAAGCGGAGGCTTGCTCCTCTTGTAACGAGTTGCGGTCTAAGATCACATTTGCTTTGGAATCACAAAAATCTAGGTGTCAGCATCATCTCTGACACTTATAGCATATACAAGTGTATTAAGACTTTTGAGTCTTTGTTTCCTGTGTGTCCAATCAATGCCATCGAGTCTTTAAGGAAATCAAATAAAAAATATTTATTAACAGTTTATCCCAGTAGCTGTATGGGTAACATCTATGGGCATGGGATACTACGATGATATGATTGTAACTGACTAGGTCAAGTTTATTAAACACTTGAAAACGTGCTAGTAAATGTTCTTTAATAGCACTAAATTCTGTCATTCATAAAAACCAAATATCCCATAATAAAAGCTCTATAAGACGAAATGAAAAGTGGACTTATTTTTGCCATTTATACTTTCTTTAGTTTGTTTCCTTATAGAATCACAATTGGTATGAACTTTCTTGACAAAAGAACTACTGTCGTTCAATGGAATTTCCCGACGCTAGACAATATGGAGAACCCCAGGTGACGACGTTAGTGTGGTTGGACTGCAACCTGCACGTTTGGCAGTTCTAAACCACCAGCAGCTCCACAGCAGGAAGGCTGGGCTTTCTACTCCTCCAATCAGATACACACCCAGAAACCTACAGCGGGGTTGCTGTGAGTCAGCATTGACTCAGGGCAATGAGTTTGTTTTTTGAGTCAATATGTAAGAACCATTGAAAAGAAAGAAAGAAAAAAGCCAATAGTAAGAATCCCAGGCCTATAAATAAGAGAATATTAGAAACCTGCCCATGACTCCCACACATCAAAACTGCTATTTTCTCCACATCTCTATGCACAAATGTTCTCTCTTTCTCTTTGTGGTGGTTGGCCCCTCAGGAAATGCTTTCTTATTGTATCTATGCATAGTATCTGCTCATCCTATTATTTTATTTATTTGTTTATTTTCCAGAACCTTTTTAATGAGAGGCCATACAGACATCATATCATTCCATAATCCAATCACATCAAGTCGTCCTGTACAATTGCTTAACACAAAATCAGCTTCAAAGCATTGACTTTCTCTTTGAGCTCCTTAATATCATCTCTGCTCCCCTCCCCCAAGCTTTCCCCACTGGATGCAGATGATTTTAATGCCTATAAGAATTAAAAAACAAAAACAAAACCTGGAACCTCAAAGGGCTAACAGTAAATGCCATCATTATTTTACCGGATTGTTGTGGTGGTCTGCAATTTGTGTTATGGTAATATTCCACAAATAATTAAATAATCACTAATATGCTTATGCTATGCATGTCTAACTTTCCATTTCTATCATGAACCTAGCATTAATGTCTTCATTGTAATACAGCTCACACCCTTTTATGTAATTGGATGGGCGAAACTGGCATCAAGCATTTCAGGCTGCCCAGTAATGGATGTGCAGCAAATGGCAGGCTATAGGGTCTTCTGGGGATAGTCGCACAGGTGTGCACATCAGGTGTGGGAGAAAGGGAGCCAGCCGGTAAAGAGCCACTGAAGCTAATGGCCCTGTGTAAAGCCTGCCATTGAGTTCCTCTGAGACACAGTTTTACTGAAACCATCTATGTATAAACTAAGTATATGACGGATGGTGTTAGGAAGTCAGGTAAGAATTTGACTGCTAAGAAACAACATTATGCACTTTAACATATTTACATCTTTTCGTAAACAAGGTGTTTTGCATATGATGACCCATGTATAGCCAAGACTAATCATTGGCATAAAGTTGTTGTAGGTTGCTGTTGAGTCGTCGATTTATGGAGACCCTGTGGATGCAGGGCAGAGCCGTCCCAGAGCGTGTTCAAGGTGTGCCCTGTCAGACCCCTGTCTTCTCATGAGTCTCTGGGTGCATTACAGCCACCAGCCTTGCTCCTGGTAATCAGCTCTTGGCTATGTGTGACACACAAAGACTGTGTATTGACATAGTAGAAATGAATAATTTACAGTTGTGATAAGGAGCTGTGTGAAAAATAAACGAATGTGTTTGTGATCTTATCTCTCATTAGGTAAGCTCTTGAGTAGTGTGATGGAAAGTGAGAATTGTCAAGAGTTATCAGGAAAAATCCTTTTGTCCTCAAAACATGCATTGTTTTCTATGTTATCCACTTAAAAACCTAAACCGCTCAATGCCCTTGAATTGATTCTGACTCATAGTGACAAAGATCGTCCCTAAGATACTCTGATAATATAATTTGAAATTAATTAGGGAGAAAGGCGGATTATCATTTCCGAGAAGCTAATTTTGTATTTCAGAAGCGAAACAATAGAATTTTCTTGACTGTAATCATTTAAGTAGATCACTAGACCTTTCTTCTGAGGGTCCTTTTTGTAGACTTTGTGAGTCTGCCAGCTTATTCTGCAAAGGAACAGATAATAATTATTTTCAGATTTATAATCCATATAGTCATTATCAAAAATTCTACATTTTGAAATGAGAAAACAGCTATAATTAAAAACAAATGGACAAAGATAGGTTCCAAATTGTTTACAAAATTGGACTGCAGGCAAGATTTGGAATTTGTCGTAGTATATTCATACTACTTAGATGAGAGCAGAGAATACCAGAAAAATGTACCTTGTTTTATTGAGTGGACAACAGCATCTGGTTGTGTGGATCATAATAAATTATAGATAACATTGAAAAGAATGGTAATTCCTGAACACTTAATAGTGCTGGTGCAGAGCATGTGCATAAAACAAGAATCTGGTGTTCAACTAAAACAAGCGGAGTAGCGCATTGTTAAAAATCTGAAAGGGCGCCTGCCAGTGTTGTATCATTTCACAATACTTATTCAATCTCTGTACAAAACAAATAATCTTAAAGTGGACTTCAAGAACAGTGTGGCATTAGGCTTGGAAGAAATCACTTTAAAAACTTGCAACATGCTGATGACATAACATTGATTACTAAACGTGAAGAGGACTTTAAGCACATCCCGATGAAGGTGAAAACCTACATCCTTCAGTAGGAAATGGACCGACACATTAAAACAAAAATAACAAAAATATAATAAGCACCATTGTGATTAATGTTAAAACCACTGCATTTGTCAAAGATTCTATATTCTTGGATCCACAGTCAATACTCACAGCAGCATTCAGGAGATCTAATTACGTTGGACAAATCTGCAAAAGATACGCTTTAACGTGTTAAAACACAAAGATTTCACTGTGAAAACTAAGATGAGCCTGACTTACATCTTGACTTTATAAATCATCTCATACTTGAAAGAAGGAAGAAAGAAGAGGCTTACTACACTTTCAGAGCCCCCTAGAGGCAATTCTACCCTGTCCTATATAGTCACTGTGAATCGGAATTGACTCTATGGCAGGAAGTTATTTATAAGAAATCTGGATCATGAATAAGAATGATAAAAGACAAAGGAATGCATTCGCAGTGTGCCATTGATGGAGAATATGGCACGTCTCGTGGTCTGCCGGAAGAACAATCAGCCTGCATTGGAAGGAAAAACAGTTTAGATGTGTGATCCGGAGTGACCAGCCCCTGGAGGGAGACACCACGCTTGGTAAAGTGGAGCGTCAGCATTATAGAGGAAGACAGACTCCGAGATGGACTGAATTGTGTTTTCTAAGTGAGCTTGCACCTAGGAATGATCGTTTGGATGAGGCCAGCAGTGTCCTGTTCTGATGTATGGAGGATAGCTGTCTATCAGAAGAGACTCGCTGACACTGGAAAACTGCAATGCTAATGTAGAAAGAGTTGGTTAAAATATCATGAAAAACATTGCTCACGAGAGTTTGGGAGTTCAGTGTATGTAGCTTAAATCCCTCATTTTTCCTTATTAAATGAACGATCCCAGGCAAGGGATCCCTGAAGTTTGGTGCCTCTGTTTTGTTATCAATGAGATTAAGACCTTATCAGGCTCTTCTTTCTTGATACCCACACGATTCTCCCTCTCTGCTTCGGAGATGGCTCTCTTGAACCCAGAGAAACGGCTAAAACAGCCAATCCCTTCTATTCCCCTTTTCCCATGCTCCAGAGCTGAGCTCCTGACCCAGAGTTCTTTTGTTAGTTAGTTCACAGAATTTCTAAATACTGTTCACACTCATATCCAAATCTCTAGTAAAAATACTTGATTGTTAAATAAATATTAGGTAAAATGTCAGTGAATTACCATGGCTTGTGTCAGCTACATCTTAGTCATCAGACCTGTCTTCTACCTTTTCAAGACTTTAGAGAACTCTTGTACAGCAGATGTACACAAAGCGATAAATATCTTTACATCTCCAGACTGCTGCTTCCGTGAGCACTGATTGTATATCCATGAGAGAGAAAACTTTGACAACCTCAATCCTTTCTCCATTTGTCGTGACGTTACCTATGGGTCCCATTGTGGGCATTTTGATGTTCTTTTCATTGAGTCCTGATCCATGCTGAAGGCTGAAATGCTTGATCTTCATGAGCAGGTGCTTCAAGTCCTCCTCCCTTTCGGCAAGCAAGGTTGTGTGTCCTCATATCACAGAGTTTTAATGAGCCTTCCTCCAATCCTGATGCCACATTCTTCTTCATAGAATCCAGATTCTCTGATGATTTGCTCAATTTACAGATTGACAAAATATGGTGAGAGGATACAACCTTGACACACTTTCCTGATGGCAAACCACGCAGTATTCCCCTGTTCTCTTCCCACAGATTCCCCTTGAGCCATTTAGAAGCTCCTCATAGGCACAGTGAGATATTTTGGGAATTCCATTCTTCTCAAGCTTATCCATCGTTTGTTGTGATCTATATAGATGAATACTTTTGTATAGTTAAATTAAACACAAGTAAATAAAATTTATTTTTGGTGTTCTGTGCTTTGAACCAAGATCCGTCTGTCATCAGCAGTGATATACCTTATTCCAATCCCTTTTCTGAATCTGACCTGAATTTCTGGCAACTCCCTGTCAATGAACTGCTACAACTGCTCTTGGATAGTCTTTCATGCAATATTAACGATCTTAATCTATCATTTGAACATGCTGTTGAACCACCTAACTTTCAAATGGGTGCTTATAGCGATCCGTCTGATCTGTCCCAGTCATTTGGTCAGGGAGCTGTCTTCCAAATTTCCTGGCACAGATGAGTGAGTGCTTCCAGTGCTTCATCAGCTTGTGGAAACATTTCAGCTGCTATTCCAACACTTCTGGAGTCTTGTTTTTGGCTTGAATATCTTCACTGATTCTTGGTCGTCTGCACCTCTTGAAACGGTTGAATGTTGACGAGTTATTTTTGGTACCATGACTCTGTATATTCATCTCAATAACTTTGGTATGTTCTGCACCATTCAATATTTTGCTCTTGGAATCTTGCTCCATTGCAAATCTAAGCTTGAATCCTTTCTTTAGTTCTTTCAGTTTAAGATATAATGGGTGTGTTCTGCCTTTCTTGTTTCCTGTCTGTAGGCCTCTGGATATCCCGCTATAGTATTTACTTTCTCTCCTCCTGGTTCCCTTTACAATCTCTGTTCAGCTCGTTGACTGTGCCATGTTCTCTATTTGCCGCAGCTACACTTCAATTGAGAGCAAAATTCAGCTTATTGTAACATACACCTTGGTCTTTTCTTTCTTTTTTCTTTATTTTTAATGACCTTTTGCTGTCTTCATGAGTGGCATTCATGAGCTCCCCCACAGCTCACCAGGCATTTCTCATTAGTGTCCAATGCCTCATTAGAGATTCTCTAGAGATGCAGGTGGGAGAGACTCAAGGTCATATTTTGCTATTGTTGACTTGTTTGAATTTCATCAGCCTCAACCAGAACTTTCCTATGAGCATTTGATGATCTTTTGAACAGCCAGCCTCTGGCTTTTTCATCTTGTTTGGTAAAGCAGAGTGGCAGCAAAAGAGAGGAAATTACTCAACAAGACGGATTGACACAGTGGCTGCAACAGTGGGCTCAAACATAAACATAATTGTGAGCTTGGGGAAGTCTTCATTTTGTTGAAAAGAGGGTCGCTATGAGTTGGATCAGACTCAATTACACCCAACCACAGCATTTGAATTATCATGATGTACAAATATATCTTTATGTCTGTTTTCATATTTGTTGAATCTTTCCAAAAGTGTTTTCATTATAAAGGAGCACTCATAAAAACTCGGTGAAATATAGTGCTGCTTTGAAATTAGTTTCTTACAAAGAACTCTGTGTATGAATGATTTTCTTGTCTTGTTTGCATCCAAGTGCAGACAAATTTAATTTATCTACATCTTCCCCCAAATATGGTTGCTTTCCCTCAAACTCATACCTATTAATTTTCAAGGTGGCGTTTCCTCTAGGTAGGGAGCAATTGACTTCTTGTGACTTGAGGACATAGTTTGAAGGCTGTATCTGACTCCTATGACTACAAAAATGAGAACGAGAATGCACCTCGCTATCGGTGCAAGCATGGCTCCCAGAGACAGACGCAGGGGCACATTCACCGTCCAGCCTCCTTTCTTCTGACAGCACCCAGCCTCCCATGGCACTCTGTGTCTCTGCTGGGTTTGATCATTTATTGTAATGCACCACAGGCAATACGCATGATTATGTCGTTTATTAAGAAGCTTACAGGTTATGCAATATTAAGGATACAGTTATTTTATTCCATAGGCTCTTCTCAGCCACGCCTGGAGGCATGTCTCTCTCTCTGGTCCTCATCCTCTCAGCCTTGAGATCCTTTGGCTTCTGCCTCTGCCTCGTGGTTTTAGCCCAGCCCTCTACGAAGGAGCTCTGTATTCGAGCCTATGGCGACTCCTCCTCTCAGAAGAACATCTTGCAGTGTCCCATTTGTGGCTCTTCTTTCAGGATGTTCATGACATTCTCTCGCTCTCTCTTCTGCTGAGGTAGCAAAATGGACTGATGCTCTCAATTCGTGCTTCACGCGCTTTATTTGAAAATTGCTCCCTGGAGAAGGTCATTATGTCTGGGAAAGTAGATCATCATCCAAAGAGAGAAAGACTCCCAGGGAAATCAATCAGCCCAGTGTCCGCAAAAGTGGGTCCAAGCATAGCAAACGTTGTGAGGATGGTTAGTGTTTCATGTTGTGCATGTAGACTCTCTCTGAGTTGGAACTAACTCATGGCACCTAATACTACCTCCCAATAATTTTGATGGTTTTAGACAGCCACGTATAGAAGAGCCATACGTAATCAATTTCACTGTAACAGAAAAAAAAAACCACAAAGCAAAAGAAAAAAAGTAATGTAATAATGTATTTTAAAATGAAATTTTAAGTGAGTTCTTGGTTTGTTCTTATAATATGGCATTTAAGGCTTACCTAAGGCTTAGCACAAAGCAAACAATTATTCATCACTTAACTACTGAACCATGTTTTTTAACACGAGACCCTAAAACAAATCTGCTGTTATCAGGTCCATTCTCATGCTTGGTGACTCTACAGGACAGTCGAATGGCTCCTTAGGGCACTTGAGACTGTAAATCTTTCTTAGGGCAGTTTCATCTAACTTTGGCAGAGGGATTGGTGTGTTTGAACCACAAACCTTAGAGTTAGCAGCCTGGTGCTTAACCCACCGCACAAGCAGGGTTCCTTGGTTTTATAACTGGGCAATAAAAAGATTCTACGATAAAACAGAGTCTGATTTAGTATCTACTGAAAGTTCTGTTCCCTATTATACTTCAATTGTTATTCAAAACTAAGGCTGTTTTGAGGGTAAGGCCAATTTTCTATTATTCGAGTTTTTTTGAGATACTGCACATTCTTGATAAAATAAATATTGTATCATAGTACTTCAGAAATTTCCCTGCTGGGGCTGTGTCAAATTTACTAGCTACTGGAGAGATAATTGCAACCTGTGAATATTCCTGAATCATTTCCCCTGGACATTTCTCTTTACTTAGCTGGTATTCAAGACTATCCATCTTACAGGCAAATTGTTCAATATCTGCCACAACGATATATTTTCTCTTAAGAAACCTTCAGAAGAGGAGACTTTTTAAAAACTAATAGTGGGCAAAAGAGCAGTTAATATTGTCTTGGACACACATAACAGTGTAGACCACAGACCAAGACACTTCTTACATTAATTTGACAGAGAAACTGAGGGGGAGGAATCCAACAGATGACATCTACCTCTATGTGCTTACAGGAAATACAGGGATTTGCTGTTCATGGAATGTAGTAATTCAAGCAAGTTTTCAACTATGGCAATATCAAAAAAGTAGTTAACCCAATGTGTGTGCATGAACTCACACAGATTGCACATATATATTCATGTGAACAAATGTTTTGTTCACTGGGGTTGTTAAGTGTGAGATGGAGTCAATTAATATGGCCCTTCTAGCCAAAATTTCTTATTCGATGTATTATAATTCTGGACTCTATACCTGGGACAATAAACCCTCTGGAATTGACTCAAAATGGAAGAGAAAGACTTCCCTTAGAACTTGAAGTCTGACTTTGGATTTTTACCCTTCTAAACTGTGAAAAAATATGTTTGTACTTATAGCATATCTTAAAGCTATCTTCTTGTTGAACCATATTCAAAGCTCCAGGAATTGACAGAATACTCAGTGAAATGTTTCAACTAACTGAAGAGACACCGGAAGCACATATTCATCTATCCTGGAAATGTTGAAGACAGCATCTTGGCCCACTGACGGGAAGAGATCCATATTTGCGGCCATTCCGAAGAAAGGAAACCCAGCAGAACGCTCACACTGCGGAAAGTTCTCGTTGCTATCACACACAACGAACTTTTGCTCAGGATCATCCAAGCGCTGTTTCATCAGCACATTGACAGGGAGCTGCAGAAATTCAGGCAAGATCCAGAAGAGTGCAGAGAAGAGGGGATATCATAGCTGATGTGAGCTGGATCTTGGCTAAAGCAGCGAATACCAGAAGACTGTTCATTTGTGCTTCATTGAATACACAAAGTCATTCCACTGTGTGGACCATAATAAACTGTGGATAACCTTGAGAAGAAAGGGAATTCCAGACACTTCATTGTGCTCAAGAGGAACTTGAACATGGATCAAGAAGCAGTCGTGCAAACAGAACACAGGAATACTGCATGGTTTAATATCAGAAATGCTGTGTTTCAGGGTTGTATCCTATCACTGGCCATGTTCAAACTTCGTGCTCAGCAAATTGTCAGAGAAGCTGGGTTGAGTTAAAAAGAACATGGAATCCAGTTTGGAGGATGGCTTATTAACAATCTGTAGGTTGTAGATGACACACCTGGCTGGCTGAAAGTGAGGAGGACTTGAAGCACTTGCTCATGAAGCTCAAGGAATGTAACCTTCAGTATGGACTACAATTCAATGTAAGAGAAAACAACATCTTCACATTGCACTAATCGGTAACATCATGATAAACTGAGAAAATGTTGGCGTTGTCAAGGATTTTGTCTTGCTTGGATCCGTAGTCAATGCTCATGGAAGCAGCAGTAAACAGGTTAAAAGATGTGTTACATTCTATAAATCTGCTGCACAAGACCTCTTTAGAGCATTGAAGAGCAAGGATGTTACTTTGAGGACTAAGGTGCCCTTGACCCGAGCTGTGGTCTTCTCCATTGCATCGGATGGGTGGGAAAGTTGGACACTGAATAAGGAAGACCATAGAGGAATCGGTGTGTTGGATTGTGGTTCTGGAGAAGAATATGGATAATACAGCGGGCTCTTAAAAGGAAAAATGATTTGTGTTGGAAAAAGTAAGGCCATAGTGTATTTGGGGCATGTTATCAGGAGAGACCAATCCCCGGAGAAGGAGATCCTTTGTGATAAAGTGGGAGGGCAGTGAAACATAGGAAAGCCCTCATGGAGCTGGACTGACCCAATGGCTGCACCAATGGGTTTAGGTGTAGGAATACTTGTGGGGCTGACACAGGGCAGTTGTGCATAGGGTAGCTATAGATTAGAGCCAACTCAGTGGCACCTTGCAACAACAACTTGTGGCATTTCTTCTATAGCAGCAGTAGATAACGAGGATGCTTGCCATCTACCCTACATTTTCCTAATTGATACGTTTATCCACATTTTATTTGTCTCATATAGAAAAAATATTAAAATACACTTCTAACTCAGGATTTTGGACCCTTGCAAATGAGAGCTGGGATAAGTTATTTAATGACCAAATCTGTTTTCTTGTCAGTTGCAGGAGAACTGGATGATAATATATGGGCATGACTAATCAGCATTGCATTATAATTAAAACCAAACAGAAGAACATTTCTTATCTTTTATCTCTCTTCTAAACCACCTGTTACTTTAACATGTAAGTTTAATTTAAATAAAATAATACCTGCAACTCCCTATTTCTTACAAGAAACAGTCCAACTCCTCATCCTTTATTGAAAGCTTTTCGTAATCTGGTTATCCAGCCTTATCTCTCAGTTAATGCCTCAGCTCTGTTCTGGTCAAGGCGTCCTTTTCATTAGCCCCTAGATATGCCATTCTGAGTTCTTACTATAAGCGCCCACACATTTTATTCCCCAGGGCTTGGCGTACCCTTCTCCCCCTCCTTTGTGCAAATTCTCAGTCTTAAATTCCACATCTGTAATACATATTCCTTGATATTCTTCTTGCCTCGAACGTGTGTTTAATCACCAATGTTCCCGAACTGTTCTCTGTTGTTTAGATTAATCATGAGACCCCAGCCAGAAATCACACCTTCCATTTCTTTCATGGTATTTCCTAAAGTAACTTGGACAATTCTGGATTAAGAGTGGCATACATAGAAGCCTAAATACAGACATGTACATATGTAAATATATTTATGATTGTGGGGGAAATAGATCTATGTGCATATATTTATAGGTTCAGTAGTAGGGTAGCAGGTGGACATTGGGCCTCCTCATACACACTCCCTCAATACAATAGCACCTTGCTCAGCTAAATGGTCACTCCATGATATCCACCTTCCCGGCATGATCACTGAAGACAGATGTGTGCATAAGCAAATGTGCTGAAGAAAGCTGATGGTGCCCGGATATCAAAAAGATATAGCATCTGGGGTCTTAAAAACTTGAAGGGAAATAAGCGGCCATCTAGCTCTGAAACAACAAAGCCCACAGATAAGAAGCATACAAGCCTAAGTAAACATGAGGTGTTGAGGGATCAAGTAGCAGACACCAAAGAACAAAAACCATCACTGTGTGATCACCTTCCCCACATAAACGCTGAAGACAAATGTGTGCATAAGTAAGTGTGGTGAAGAAGGCTGATAGTGCCCGGCTTTTGAGAGAGATAGTGTCTGGGGACTTAAAGGCTTGAAAGTAAACAAGCGGCCATCTAGCCCAGAAGCAACAAAGCCCACATGGAAGCAGCACACCAACATGTGTGATCATGAAGGCCTGAGGGGACCAGGTTTCAAGCAACAAAGGCTGGGGTGGGGGGGGGGGAAATCTTATCATCACGAATGAGGGGAGCATGTGATGGGGACCCAATGCCATCTGTAGACAACTGGACATCCCTTGCAGAGGGGTAGTGGGGAGGAGATGATTCACTCAGGGTTCAGTGTAGCAACAATAAAACTCAAAACCTTCCTCAAGTTCTTCAGTGCTTCCTCCCTCCAATTATCATGATTCCATTTCTACCTTGCAAACCTGGTTAGACCAGAGGATGCACAGTGGTACAGTTGGGATCTGGAAACACAGGGAATCTAGGACAGATGAACCCTTCAGGACTAACGGTGAGAGTGGCAATACCGGACAGAAGGGGGTGTAGAAAGGGGGAACCGATGTCGGGGATCTACATATAACCTCCTCTCTAGGGGATGGGCAACAGGAAAGAGGGTGAAGGGAGATTTCAGGCAGTGTAAGATAATATAAAATAATAATCTATAAATTATTAAAGATTCATGAGGGAGGAAGCGGAGAGGGAAGAGGAGGGGAAAAAGAAAATGAGTTGATTCCAGGAACCCAAATGGAAGGCGAATTTTGAGAATGATGAGGGCAACGAATGTATAAGGGGGCTTTACTCAATTGATGTATGTATGGATTGTGATAAGAATTGTATGAGCCCCCCAAAAATGATTTATTAAAAAATAATAATAATTTACCAAAAAGCAGAGTGTCTGGCTTAATCCTTCACCCATTTATAAATAGGGAAGATAAACTTTTTATAACTAACATCTTAAAATTAGCTTAATAATTATAGCTAATAATAATAACAAAGTAATAATAACAAAGTTTGTCATTGGATATTTTGGAGTATTTAAATATCAAAGATATTTTGTATTAATGTTTTGTTATTTTTTATAAGTCCCTATGTATAAAATTCTAGACTTTTTTTATATAAAACTGGTCTACTACCATTTCTTTTTTTTATGCTCCCGCCGATCTTTAACAAAAGGTTGCTTCTCAGTAAAATTTTTCCATTTATTTACTCATTCATTTTTTGGAAGTTGTTTATTGAGCCCTTTTATACACAGCATGTTTTCTCAATTCTTTAAGAGCTATTGGTTATAGCTTCATACGTGAAGGATCCACAGCCAGCATAAACCTTTTCAAACGACTGTGGGACTTTGTCATTGTTGTTTTGGTTTTTGTACACCAAACTAAGTAAAAGATTGGTTATGATACTTTTATGAGGAACAAAGAACAGAAGAGATGCTGTGCTATGAAAACCAGAAGTTTTCACTGACTACTTAGAGATAGGAAACAAGAAGTTCTATACTTTTGAGATTGACTCTTATGTCTTCATTAATTTTAATTATTTCCAGTAGCTGACCAAAACATTGCAGTAAAAAAAAAAACCTCAACAGATTAGAATATGCAGATTTTAATTGTCCTGGCAATTGTTTATGTTTTGAAAGGAGATGGATCTCATAATTTATTTTGGGTCTGTTTATGATATTAATAAAATGTGCTCAATTTCTTGCTGGTTGTTGTTGGCATTGGAACTACCGGTATATGCATTTCTAGCTGGTGTGTCTCATGGTTGGTAGAGCATGTGTGATAAAGCAGACAGTGATACTCTCTGTACCTGAGTTATGGATAGTTAATTGTAATAAAGTTTTAAAATATGAACCCCATATTAACTGCTCTTTAAGTCAGGCATCTGGGTTCAGTGAGGTAAAATATGCATTTTATGGCCAAATTTCTATCATGTACTTTGTGGTGCGCATTACAGCGTGACAATGGCAATCTAGTGCTTGCCTGACTTTTGATAGATACTTGGAACATGTTAGAAAACTTTGAAGAGCTTTTTTTTCAAGTTGAAAGAAAAAACATTAAAAAAAACATTTCCATCTCTTTTATCATATGGAGACAACACAACCTCCCCTCCTCACTCTCTCTTTTCTTTGTGCATTTTTTGGTGTATCTACCTGTAAAAATCTGAGGGTAAATAATTTCTTTTAAAGTAGAAAATTCTGGTTTGGTCTAGTCTGACCCAGATCTTTCTGAAGAAGTTAGAGTGTTCTCAGATTGATCCTGTTGATATAAAATGTTTATAGATTGTAATTTAGTTATTTTCAAGGCCCTAACTTAGGCAGCATTAGGAATATTTTCAAACTTTAATGACTCCCGAAGTGCGATTTACATAAAATTAAATGTACATTTCTTCCAAAATTAAATGACATTGAAAAATTTAGTCAAACATTTGGCTTCAAACATCCAGATGGCAAAGTTGCAAAGACCAGGTCATTAGTGAATATCGACATTTCACCTGTCACTTAATAGGATGGTTAGTTTGCAAAGAACAGGTCTTTAGTGAAAACCAGCATTATGCAAATATGGAGGATGACCTTAGCATATCACAAATGAAGGATCGTTACATCATTATAACACTGAAAATCACATCATCACAGAACACTACGTCATTGAGGATCATGGCCCAGACAGGTTGACACAATCTTAACCAGCAGAGGCGGTGTTAGTAGCAAATGGCACGTGGGCATTTGTTGCTGCCAGATGTATATAATTACTGTACAAAATAATTGAATCAATTGACTGTTGTTGTAAATGTGAAAAGGCAGACAATGAGGTAGTCAATATGTTAGGAGTTGGTGTATTGTACTTATATTATCTAATAATTGGAAACTTTAAAATCACATCCGTTTCAAAACAATAAGAATTAAAGGTATGCATGTGTCAAGTTCCTCAGAATACATGCAAAAAGATATTCTAAAGTGATACCAAGTTATAGTACCCTTCGCTGTTTTCTTTAACATGATACTTTCTAAGGTCTAAAGTGTTTTCATTTATTTTTATCTCTATAATTATGAATTCATTTTGCTCACCTCTTTTGCTTCAGCTATGTTCCCAAAGTGATGCAAGCTATTTCACACATTGATACCAAAATTTCTTAAGGTGTTGTGGTTATTATTATTCTTGTTTTGTGAAAAAAGTTTTTATTGTTACTTTTTTAACTCATTGTGATGTCTAAATTTTCCCCCGGTTGAAGATCATCATCTCTCTGACTCTGTAACTATAATATTATCTACATTTAACACAGAATTGGAAGTTAAGGGAAAAATAAATCTCTTTAACTAATATTTGTCCAAAATTTTCCAACATTGAGGTTAAATTAAACAATGGAAAACAAAGGAAACATCTTCAATGAGTTATTTTGTTCATTGTTATTTTTTCTTGATATACTTGTTTCTAGTTATACTTTAATATTAGTTTTTCCTGCGAAGTATTATAATTGCATTACTTGTCATCACTGTTAAACCTACTAGTTAAATCTCCCTAGTCCAATATTGGTTCTGGTATCATTAGCGTGGCTGAAACCTAACCATTGTGAAGATAACTCCGGAACAAGCGGAGTTTCACTCTTTTGTACACAGGGTTGCTATGAGTCATATCAGACTCAACAGCACCTAACAAGAATCATTTATTTACTCTGTTATTTAAATGGTGAAAAATGGCACAAGGGTCTCATCTCTGTATCAATAAGGGTGAAGGAAAATCCAACACCGTATCAGTGGAAGACTGCTCTATTCTGAAACCAGCCCTCTCTCCGATACAGAACTCACAGACAGTAATCACAACTAGGAAGTGTATTGGGAAAGTCAGGCTCTGAAATGTTAGGAGCTCACTTATTTTCCTGCTGCGTTATTGCCAGTTGTGCTAGAAGACACATTGGTCCTTGAAGTCTCAGCACTGGATCCTTGGTGTCCTCCTTCCCTCCACAAGTGTTCCCAACTTCCTCTAACTACCCACTCCACAAGCCAGCCTCTGTCCACAGACACGCAGATTTCCTTCTTCCCTGGGGCCAGAGAGCCCGCTGCTCTGTCCCCTGCTCCTGATGCCAGTGCCGCTGCTGCCATTGCCTTCCGCCCCACGGTGGCCTTGTGTCTGGGCTCCCGGCGTCTGGAGGGTGCACTCTGCTCATAGCTAGTCTTCCTCGGTGGTGCAGCGAGCTTCAATTTCTGCTTATAAAATGCGATGGCTCCCTCGATACCCAGAAGCATGGCACAACAGACTAATTTCCCCACTGGAGATTCACACATATTTTTCGCTTCATCCCATCCAATCATTTGGTGAGAGTTATAAAAGTTGGAAAGACTATGGCTGCAAGAGTCATACCAAGAAATTTCACTTAACTATACATATTCTGTTATGGTGAGTTTTGGCTTTGTGTTGTTTTTGAGGAGGAGAGTGATAATCAGGGACACTTGTTAAAGCAACTGACATTTAAGTCTTTTGTGGGAATAAGAGGAAACCCTTTGTAGAATAAAGTGCAGGGCCTGTGAGAGGACGAGAGATCATTGTAGAGTGTGTCCCCTCAAGTGAAAGTTCATCCCCATTCTCCTCAGGGAAAGCCTCATGCAACATGGTACGAAGGAGCTTCTAACACAGCGGTTCCCAGCCTTCCTCACGCCGCGACCCTCTCATACAGTTCCTCATGTGGTGGTGGCCCCCAACCGCAACGTTATTTTCGTTGCTACTTCGTAACTATAATTTAGCTACTGTTATGAATTGGGCAAGCCCTGTGAAAGGGTCATTTGACCCCCAAAGAGGTCACAACCAACAGGTTCTCCCCTCTCCAGTACCAAAAATGCTGGGGCCGAGGGGTGAAGGAATAGGGCTTCTATATCTACGCTTGTGTTAGCCAAATAGTACCCTTATTTTTTCACAACCCAGGCAATACCAAAGGTAGCAGATAAATCATTCTGTTATGTTGAATATTGCTGTATCCTTCTGTCTTATGTATATCAAATGACAGAATATTCTGGTTATATTTTCTTACACTCCAGATTTTAAAATCTTTACTCTTAATTGGAAGCTTGCATTTTTGCACTTATATAACTACTGAAATATTGGAATTGAAATGTATGCTCTTAATATTTGCTTTCTAATTGTTTCACTTATGTTATGTCCCTTTGGATTAATTACATATTTTTAATTATCACATTTTATTTCTTAGTTGGTTAGTTATAAAACTTCTTAAACTCTTCTTTTGGTGTGAGTAAGGTTGAGATTACAACATATATCTTTGGTCTCATCAAACCTTAATTTACATGAATATACCATTTCCTGAATTATCCTTAAAACATTTATAACTAACTTCCATATATACTTCAGCCTAAACTTTTGTGTTAGTCCTGGTTGACTAGGGAAGCAAATCCTGATAAACTCATATGTGTGAAAGAGCTTTATATCAGAGTAATTGTATATTAAGAAAGCAGCCCAGCCAAGTCCAGATCAAGTCTATAAGACCAATATTGGCCCTTAAGTCCGATATTCATCCATAAATCACTCTTCAGACTCAAGCAGTCCCATGCAACAGGTAGGAAGATCACAGGCTGGTGGATTAAAAACCTTGTGGATCTAGAAGTGGTGGAAGCGTCTCAGCATTGGCTTGATGCTCCTTCAGCTATTTGTTTCTCCTCAATGGGAAGGTGAAGCAGTGAGTCCTGCCTCCTGGGAAGAAGAGGGAAAGTTCCCAAGATCCTCATGAGAAGGCCAGGCTCACAAGGAGACATCATCAGGCTGTGCCCTGCTTGACAGGCTCGACTCCACCTTCACTCTGTTTTCATAGTTGACATGAGATTATGTAACTACTACTTCAGTCATCTATTTTAATCCTAGAGTTGTATGGCATAATGAATTCTCATACCTTTAATATTAGTTAAGATGTATCAAGCTCATTACCATTTATTTTCACCTCATACATGACCACAACTGTAGCCACTATCTGAGATCATTGATCTAATGCCTGACATGGCCCTTCAGAGTTACTTTAGCAGGTGTATCTGATAGTAGATTCTCTTCCTCTCTTATTTTTTCCTATAACGCATCCTTTAATTTCATTATAAAAGCATATTTTATTAGGTTAAGAATTCTAAAATTGTAATTTTTTATTTTGCTCACATTCTGGCTTCTATTCTGCAAAACATTTTATTTTTTTCCTCTTTTGGAAAGCAGTCTCTTTTCCCTGATTGCTTTTCCTTTGTTTTTTTCTTCCTCTTACTTTGAATTTAATAGTTTGATGGGCTTTCATATTGGATTTCCCTCCTCATTTACACTATTTATAATTTTGAAACTCTTTGTAAATATTCGGTGTGCCCTATCACTTTCCTGTTCTATTTATGGAACTCCAATGACTTATGTGTTGGTGTTTACCCCTAGCCCACTTATTTCTTTTTTAAATTTTTTCTCATATAGTCCCAGTGTTTATTCCTTCCATGTAAATCTTTTTTTGTTTGTGTTAAACATATATGATGAGATTTAATTTTCATATTGTATACTTGATTTCTATTTTAATGCTCTACTGCAATTTTTCATTTTTTCATGTAAATTCATGAACATATTAACTACAATTATGTTAAAATCTATGTATTGCTGTTCTGTACCTGGGTCTCCTTTTGGTAGGTGTATATGATGATCTTTAACCCCTTGGCTTTTATTTATTTAGCCCTATTACCTGGCACCAGGCACTTTTTAACTAAATGCCAAAGATCATGTGAGGCTCTGGATTGTATTAGCCCTGTTATAGAAAGGATTTGCTGCTCCAGGCAGTTAAAATATAGTCATTTCAATTCACTTAGAGATTGTCATGACTTTAAGATTAACTTCAGTTGTAGGGAACACAGAGGGAAATAGACTTTAGAGTATTGAGCGAAAGCCAGAACAATTCCCCAGAAACTTTCCTCATTAAGAGATCCAAATTTCAACTTTTTTGACACTGATGACAGCGCGGAGGAAAATCGCTCAGTTTCGGTCACTGCCTTCTTCTCAGGTTGATGCTTTAACCTTGACAAAGACTCTAAGAACAGAAACGGTGCACTTGTCCCTAGTGGACTCAGACTTACCACGTTTCTTCAGTTTTAGAGCTGCCAGAAAAGAGCATTGGTAGGGGTTTTAAGATACACCAAATTGTTTTCTTAGACTTCGCCAGACTATGGATGTAAATTCAAGGTATTGGCCATGTTGATTCCATTTGAGGAGCCTCTCAGAGGATCAGTTTCCCCTATTTCTCTGTCGGTTGTCCTCGGTCCTCCTTTACTGCTTACAGATCCTTCAGCCTGTGTTGTATGACATTGGTTGTCCTCCTGTGTTTGAAATTCTATTTCTGCGACTGTCCTCTGCTTTCTACAAAATGCCAGTCACATAAGCTTGATAGAACCCGCCGTATTCTAGTCATGTTAGTATTGTAGTTAGGCGCCCTAAGTTGTTTCTGACTCCCAGTGACACGATGGATCAGCAGACACAAGGCTGCCTGGTTCCGCACAATCCCCACAGTAGTTCTGCAGGTGGAGTCTCTGTGTCAGTCCATCTTGTTGAGAGTCGGCCTCTGTTTTGCTGCAACCTCCACTTTACCAAGCAAGACGTTCTTCTCCAGGGATCCGTCTCTCCTGAGAACATGCCACAGTACATGAGGCAAGGGCTATGTCTCTAGTGATAGACGTGTGACAAGAAGTTAACATGCGGGTAATTTGCACTTTCCCCCCTCTAATTGTCTTCAGTTTAGTCTAGAGATCTAGAAGTCTAGATGCAGTAGTCGAATCTAGAGCTCAGAGAAGAACAGTCATCGTGCCAAACAGTTGCCAGCTAAAATGTAATTCATTTGTTGAGCATTGAAATATTGAAATCACCAAATTACATTCCAATAGAGTTTTGCAATTGGTTTGTCCTCACCTGAATTTGGATCTGCTCTCTTTTGACTAGTGTATAATTACTCTGCAGGTACTAGTGTTCTTTTTTCTAAATTTCAGGGAAATACTCATGAATTAGCAGAAAGTTATTCCTGCTGTCAGCCATATTTATGCAAACAACTCTCTCTAGCTCCCCTCTAGGAATAACTGGAAAAGATATGCCAACTCAGATTGAAGCTGTGCGTTCAAAGAGCCAATACGCACTTAAATATAGTCACAGTGGATAGTTCCTTTATGAGGAATCTGGGAAAGGATCAGACCAAGAGCTTGAGCCCTCAAAAGACTCCAAAATTAGAAATGGTAGAATATGTTGTGACATCTCCAGTAACACAATCTTAAATATGATGAGATCACTCAACCATATTTAAAGAGTTTCCAGTATGTGTATTAAATTCACATATTTTTAATTTTTGCCTCCCTATAGTAACGCTTTTGAAGGGTGATGCTGTTGTTAGTTGCTTTTGAGTGGGTTCAAATTCACAGCAGCGTCATGCACTGCACAGAGGAGGCTTGCCAAGCCCTGTGCCGTCCTCACAAGGGTTGTTGTGTTTCAGCCCCTCATTAAGGCCATTGTGTCCACCCATCTGGTTGAAGGTCTTCCTCCTTTCAATTGTCCCTCTAGTTCACCCAGCATGAGGTCCTTTTCCAGGGACTGGCCTCTCCTAACATGCTCAAAGTACATGAGAAGTGCCACCATCCTTGCTTCTAAGGATGAAGCTAGCTATACACCTTTGAGACAGATTTGTTCATTCTTCTGACTGTCCATGGCACTTTCAATGTTCTTCCCCTACACCATAATTTAAATGCATCGATTCTCTTTGGTCTCTGTATGAGGTGACTAAAAATTCCAGATATTGGCTAGACACCACTTAGTCCTCAAAGTAGCATCTTTGTTTTTCAACCCTTTAAAGCGTTCTTGTGCAGCAGATTTACCCATTGCCACATAACCATTTTCCCCTTTGTTTTTTTCTATTGTTCATATTTATCTATATCAGATGGGCAAGATGAAGACTCCCAAGGAGAATACAATTGGACCAATGATTCTGAGGGGAAAGGAGAGATGAAGAGGTGGGGGAAAGGGAGGAGGAAGCCAACAAACTCAGGGACAAGGGAACAAGAGATCTAAAATCACTTGTGAGAAGGGTGTAGAATGTCTGGAGGGGTTTGACCAAATGGAATGTAATTGAGAGAAATTACTGAAACCCAAAGGAAGATTGAACATGATAGTGGGATAGGAGGAAAGTAAAAGGAAATAGAGGCAAGAACTAGGAGACAAAAGACATATATAGAGATATAAATATAGCCATGTATATCTGTAAATATATTAATAATAATGATAAGGGTCTATGCACATATATTTATATGTGAGGCAATGTATCTTTTGATGGTTGCTTCCATGAGCATTGATTGTAGATCCAAGCAAGACAAAATCCTTGGCAATTTCACTCTTTTGTACTTTTTTCATGATATTTAGTAAGATTGTGTCATTTGCATACTGTGCTCTATTAATAAGCCTTCATCCAATCTTGATACTGTGTTCTTCTCCATATAATCAGTTTCTGTGATCATTTGCTCAGCATACAGATTAAATAGGAATGGTAAGAGGATCTGTGTTAGGCTGGGTAAACTAGAGAAACAAATCCAGAGAAACTCATATACGGTATGTATAAGAGAGTTTTATAGCGAGAGTAAATGTACACTCAGAAGTATCCCAACCAGGTGCTGCTCAAACCCATAAGTCCAACATTAGCCCAAGTCCATAAGTCCAACATTAGCCCATGTCCAACACCAATCTACAAAGTCCTCCTCAACCTCACAAAACACGTACAATGATGCCGAATGCAGGAGGAAAGCCAAATCAGTGAGCATGTAAGCATCTCAGTGCTGGCAGGAGTCTCCATGCATCTCCTTCAGCACCCAGGGCTGCATGGGGGTAGGCCCATGTGGCTTCTCATCAGGGATGTCTTGCAGGAAGTGAGCCTTGCACCTGAAGCAGGGAACTGGCTAAGGCAGCTGCACCCTGGTCTGACCATCAAAGAGTAAGAAACCCATGAACTAGAAAGGCAAGGCTCACTGAGCCATTTATCTTTCTGCCCTTCAATTAATCCCATATGTGTTTATTGTCCAGGTTGGCTCAATAAACCTTATCTATTTCAGGTTGCAATCCTGAAGCACCCCTTTCTTGATTTTAAACCATGCAGTATTCCCTAGTTCTGTTTGCACAACTGCCTCTGGATCCATGCACAGGTTCTAAAGAAGAAAGTGCAGGTTGTCTGTACACATGTTGAGTTGTAGTAGTAGAAACCCTCAGGAACAGTGCTTGGCTGTATGAGTCTAAATCCACTCCACGGCAGGATGGGCCACTTAATACAATGATAAATCAGTGTTTTCAAATCTACTACATCAAGACACATATACTGCACGTAAAATTCACTTCTAAGTGGCTACTATGCATCTTACGGGGATTGTTTATTCATTTGGATATCTTGTAAAATTCACAAACATGCCCTTTCTTCTTGAGAAACTGTACATGGATAAGGGGTAGTTATGTTAACAGAACAAAGGAATGCTTCAGGGTTTTAAATCAGCAAGGGCTGTCTCTCCCCATGTAGATGTTCATTTCTATGTGGCTAGCACATTTAATTATGACAGAAAAGTGATTGAGAAGTAAGTCCAACTTGTTTCTAGGAAAAGGAGCTTTTAATAAAAGCTAGTCGTCTTATTGCATCTTTGTTGTATTTTTAAAACTTGCTGCCACGGTATTCTCCAAGTTGCCACAGTGCATCAACAGAAAGCTGTCCGAAGAGCGCAAAGCAAGAGGGGTGTCCTTGCTTCTGCCCGATGGATCTGATGCACGGAAGCAGATGATATTTTATGATGGGTTAAATTGAATTACTATGGGTAAGAATAGATTTGATGGCACATGAAAAACACATGAGGTAGATGTCCTGGAGCATTAGCAGGTAGCAATAGAATCATGAAAGGAATTTTCTTTTCAAGGTAGTTGGCCCACACTTTGAGGAAGAAACAACTTAATAACCAGTCATCAATGGTTGAGAATGAAGGGAGCCAGATCAGAGACCTAAAGCCCATCTATAGACAATGGGGCATCCCTTCACAGAGGGGTCACAGGGAAGGGATGAGTCAATCAGGGTGCACACAACACACAAACACACAACATTCCCTCTGGTTCCTTCAGGCTCACCCCCCTCACACACACTATTATGACCTTAGTACTGCCTTTTGCTGCAGGCTAGACATGTGCACAGTACACATAAGAGATAATAGCTCATGACACACTAAATCTAGGAACAGTAATAGGAGTAGCAATACCAGGAGGGGAGAGGAGTAGTGGGGAGGAAGGGGAGACTGATCACAATGATCAACTCATAGCCACCCTCCCAGGAGGGACGAATAGCAGAAACATTTGGGGAGGAGACACAGCAGTTGGTGTAAGATATGAAAATAGTCATAATTTATAATTTATCAAGGATCAAGAAGAAGGGATTAAGAGAAACTGAGGAGCAGTTACCAAGGGCTCAATAGAAAGTAAATTTCTAGAAAAGATTAATGGCAACTTATGTACAAATGTGCTTGATACAATTGATGTACGGATTGTTATAAGAATGATAAGAGTCCTCAATACAATGTTTTGGATTTTTTAAAAATATGGTCATCAAATAGCAAAATTGTCGTCCAGATGTTGGAGTTAATTTTGTAGTTGATTATCAGCATATTTTTCAGTGTTTTGAGTGCATTGGAATGGTAAACAAGAAAAAGTTTAAATTTAAATCCAGCCATATTTCCACCAAGTTAAAGCATGCTTCTGTCTCTAAAATGCCTCTTTTGGGGAAAAAAATGATCTTAAGGACTCTTAATTGTAAATTGGGAACTGAGAAATCTGTACCCTCTACTTTATGTCCTGTTTCTAATATCTATGGCAATGGCTACCCAGAACTCACAGACAATCCTCACAATTAAAGGGTTTATTATGGAAGTTACAGGCTATAAAGTAAGTGAAGAATGCTCAGGATAGAGCTGTTTATCCAGACATGTCACACAGTTCTTTCAGGGCTGCCAGTAGGTGCCAAGAGGCATACACACTCTGCTGTCAGCTTCAACCTGAAGGCACCCCACTCACGCTCCATGGGTCAACCAATGCAGCCGCCTGAATTAATTCCCCAGAAGTACAGAAAGTTCCCAGATGCATTACAGAAAGCTGCAGCCCAAAGGCTTTCAGCTCCAATTCAGCAGGTCTGAAGTGTCAGTTTGCCTAATTAAATGCCCAGCAGCAGCCAAGTCTACAAGCCAACCTCACCTTTACATGTTTCATGGACTGGGGAGTCCACCACTCTGTTCTACACTCTGGTTCCTGGTTCTGATACTACTTCTCTGATGTCAGAGTTGTGTTATGGATCCAGGAAGTTCACTGAACCCGTACTTTGGGTCCAAGGGAAGTGTTTCACGCCTGGTTCTTGTTGGCAATGAGATCGCTCATCCTGATTCTCGAAGGACTCAGCATATAAGCAATAGACTGGCATTTCAGGGAACCCCCTTCACCTCACCATGACTCAGGTAAATCCGATCAGTAACTGGCCTCACTTCGTAACAGACCCATGCAGGAAAAGGTCATCGGTGGGAGACTTTGGCTAGAATCGCCTCATTAAATAATTCACTGCCTTTGAAGGAACTATTTGTACATCATTGATGAAAAAACATTTATATATTACTTTTGTCAATATGAAGACAGAAAAGAAGTTATTACTTTTAAATATATAACCATCAAAGATTACTTTTCACATCCAAACAATTCCATTTTAATTGTACTTTCTCATTGTTTGAGAGGAAATTGGTTTCCTGAAAACATGCTGCCTTTGTGGTGGTACTACTGCTTCAAAGACAGAAATTTGCTTTTAAGTTTAGGGAGAATTTAAAAAACAGAAAAGTTTCTTAGTTTATAAAAGATTCTATTTCTCTGTCTATAAGACTCTTTTGAGATTAACTTTTAAGAGTCAAAAGATTAACTTTAGTGATATTAGGTTGATAATAGAAATATTATGAAGT
Source organism: Tenrec ecaudatus (assembly GCF_050624435.1). Classification (NCBI taxonomy): domain Eukaryota; kingdom Metazoa; phylum Chordata; class Mammalia; order Afrosoricida; family Tenrecidae; genus Tenrec; species Tenrec ecaudatus. The sequence continues at coordinate 132,006,850 of NC_134532.1, read as the reverse complement.
CAATGTAATGTTGCCTCTGTTCTTCATTATTTACTAATGAAATGACAAGAAGATTTCTTATTTCATTACAAATTTCCAGCTAGATGGCAAGCAATTCAAAATGGGGACTTAATGTAATGATATAATTTTGTGATTAGTGTGTTCTCTTAAAACTTTGCATCATAAATGTAATTTTCATCTAGGACTGTGTTCACAAAGCATAAAAACAAGTGTTCAGTATATACAAATGGATAAGGAGGGTTTTTATTTGTTTGTTTGCCAAAAGCATTAAACCATTTTTCTAAGTTAACATGATTTTAATAACATAACATTTTTGTAGCATATGGTTTGAATTAATAATAATAAAAATAATGTCATGAATCTAGATATTGGAATGAGTGCCACTTGTCAATTTGCAAACTCCTTAAGAAACAAATTAATAATAAACATTTTGAAATAAATAACATAATTTCATTGGAATTTAACAGCATCACAAAATACTACAACTTGCAAAAAGTTTTTTTAAAATCATTTTATTGGAGCTCATACAACTCTTATCAAAATCCATACATATGTCAATTGTGTAAAGCACACTTATACATTCGTTGCCCTCATTGTTCTCAAAACACTCACTTTCTGCTTGGGCTCTGGAATCAGCCAAAAGTTTCATAATAAAAATTAATCCTGAAAAAGCCATGTCCATGTTTCCTTCTATCTTTTAGGCTTTTAAAAAATTACTATTCAAATTGTATGAGCCCCCAATAAAATGATTTTTAAAAATTACTATTCATCAGTTTTTTTATTGAATACCTATTCAATTCAGGTTTTGTGTTATGGTATATTAGATATAATATTATAATAACCAGGGCCCCTGCTTTAACTGCATAAAACAAAATCAACCCCCTGTGGGTTTCTGATGCTGTAACTTTGACCGGAGTGGAAAACCCACTCTTTCTCCCATGGAGCTGCTGGCAGTTCCCACCTGCTGACCAACCAGATTGCAGCCCAATGAGCAGCCACTATACTACCAAGACTGCACTAACTTTAACTGTGTAGAAGTGCCGCTGATGTTGCGCATTTCTGGGCTATCGCACATATAGCAATATTGGTGGAGGGTGGGGAGATTGTAAGGGTTCACGTGTACTGAGACTGGAAGAGGGAAGGAATGCATCTGAATGGAGACCATATTAGTCTGAAGGAACTAAGAAAAGGTTCGTAGAAAGCAGGGCTCCTATTGATTTTCTGTTCTTATAGTGTTATAGGATACTCATGAGGCTACTAATCTCAAGATCGGCGGTTCAAGCACACCCGCTGCTCCTTAGGAGAATGATCTGATTGTCTGTGCTGTATTTACCGTCTCAGAAGCCTTATATAGAGCTACAATGAGTTGTCATCGACTCAATAGCAAACAATTTGGCTTTTTCTTTTTTAAAAAAAATACCTTATTCATCAACTTAAAATAACCCAGCTCTAATATCTCAGAGCTGGGTATCTCGGTGGGCATGTCTGTTTTCTTTGTTCCAGTATTTTAGGGTCAAAATCAAAGTGGCATGCACTTGTGTTCTTATCTCAAAGTGGGAAAGCAGAGAATGAAATCCATTTCCGATTTCATGCAGGCCAGTGACAGGATAACATTTGCTTGCGGCATTGAAGCAGTGCATCCGGGGTGTCATCAGGACCCTCTAAAAGTTCTAGAAGGTCCCCTGCAGTCCTCCTCATTGTGTCCTCCCCCCCCCCCCGCGAAACCAACAAGGGTGGGTTGGCTCAGTCTTTCTCTCTCCTCATAGCTCTCTGACGATCCTTTTGCCATGTCTCATTTCACTTCATTGTTCCTCTCCCTAGAATGTGAAAAGCTCTTTTTTTAAGAGCTCATGTGATTCCCGTGGGTTTGCTCAGATATTTCAGAATAATATCCCTATCTTAATTTAATTACATCTGATAAATTCTTTTTTGCTGTGCAATGTAAAGACCTGTTCACAGGCATAGCACCAAAGAACTTCAGTCATGGACCAAATTTATACCTACCACTAGGGAGGAGGTGGCAGTGGTGGATTTCATTGCAGATGATGAGGTAAAAGAAATAAAAATGGCCATGTTTTATTTGGATCACTTATTTGATTATTGAAATCATCCAAAATAATGATGGGTTACGATAAACTATATCTGTAAATCAAAAGTAAGTCTCTAGTAAACGAAGGGGATTAAACTGTAGAATAGTAATTAATAAATAGGCAGAGGGTGACATGATGCAGAAACATTAGGGGCATATTACTAATTGCATATGAAACCCCAAACTTGTTGCCTTTGAATCACTTATGACTCACACTGACCTTATAGGACAGAACTTCCCTGTCTGGTTTTAAAAGCGTTCTCTGTATGGAAACTGGCTAGCCCATCTTTCTCCTGTGGAGTATTTGGTGGATTCAAACCTACAGCCTTCTTCTTTGAGTGATCATTAAGGTTAAATTGTGAAGACAGAGATGAGTGAATGGTTCATTAAAAGTGATCATAACTGGTATTAGTTACCATTAAGTCAATTCTGACTCGTGGGAACCCCATTGTGCAGAGTAGAATGACTCCATAGGGCTTTCAAGGCTGGGGATCTTTTGAAGCCAATCACCAGCTTGGTTTTCGGAGGCACCTGTAGGTGCTGTAAACCACCATCTTCGGGTTAGTTGAGTGCCAGCTTGGTACCTGTGCATAGCTGTTAGCTATTATTGTCATGATTACTGCTGACACATTTTACCTAATTAAGGAATATCTAAACAACAAACCCAGAAACAAATGAATGGTTTCCTAGAGTGGTGCTGTACGTTGAACTTTATTTTTTTAAAATGCTGTCTTGGTTTGCTTCTATTGCTTAAGAACCCAGTGGTAACCTTTCACAGATGCTTAGAATTGCTGTGTGTAACTGGGGACTGTGGCAACATAGTTGATGGGAAATCGGTTATAGTTGAAATGGTTTGGGTGTATCCAAAGATGCCATTCTGAGTAAAGTAGACTTGCCCGATGGATTATTTTTTCTTTAATAAAAAGAGCCGTGATCGTCTAGAAGTAATGCTCTTGAGAAATGTATTTGTCACTAAAAACAAAGGAGGTCAAATGATTTTTCTAGGAATAGTAGACAGAATAAATATCTACTGTCACATATAGGAGAGCAGAAGAAAGATACTGTCACTTTGTTATTGAAAAACTGTCCATCTCTCTTCTAGTTCTCTCCTCCAAGCACCCTTCATCAGGACATTACCCTGGTACAACTCAATTTGCAGCAGAGTAAAAAGTTTATAAGATAAACAGCCAACTCCACAATAGGTAGCCTGTTGCCATTTAAAATGAACTTAATCTGCACAAATAACGAATTGAAACCACTGAGTCATTCATTTTTATGCTATGCAAATTAATTACATCTTAGAATGTTTTCTAAATTGTTATTTTACCAGGAAAAACACTCCAAATTCATCAAAGTTTTGGATGCAGAAGTCTGACAAAAAAAGTAAAAAGAATGGAGTTTCAAAAGATGTGTGAAATGAGATTAAATGTGTTTCCAAATATCTTTGTTAAAATATTTTATTCATAGATTAAGGTGATTTCAAAGAAGATCCCGAAGGTACAGCCATTGATCAGTTCTGACCGATAGCTAGACTTTATAGGGTTTCCAGGGCTAAGGAAGCATTCAGCCTCTTCTGTCTCCTTCAGAGTAGCTGATTGTGAGGTGATCAGTCCAGCTGACACCAGAGCGCCTCTTTAAGGAATATGTTCTTGGGTGCTATCAAGTTGGTTTGGCTTCATAGTGACCCTAGGAATATAGCTGTCATATAGTATGTCTGAATTTTGGCGATCATACAAGCACGATGTCCTTTTTCCAGAGACTGATCTCCCGGTAACATGTCCAAAGGACGTGAGACAGGCCTCACCATCCTCACTTTGCAGGAGCGTTCTAGCTGTACCTTCTCTGAGGCGGATTTGTTTCTTCTCCTGCCAGTCCATAGTACTTTCAACACTCTATGACAACACCATAATTCAAATTCATAGTTTCCCCTCTGGCTTTCTTTATTCATACCCAGCTTTCTCCTGCATATGGGGTGATGGAAATACTCTGGTTACTGCTTCCATGAACATTGATTGAGGATAGGAATAAAGTTGAATTCAGTCTTTTCTCTGTTTATCATGACGTTGTCTATTGATTCAGTTGTGTTTTTGTTTGTTTGTTTGTTTGTTTTAGTCATGTTAAATTGATCTTGAGGACCGTGGTCTTTGGACTTCCTTGGTATGTGCTTCAACCCCTGTTCACTTTCGGTGGGAGGGTTGGGCCTCCACATATCTATCTCAGATTGTTACTGAAGTTTCCTCCAAGCCTGATGTCAAAGTTTCTTTGTGTGGATCAGCTTCTCAGATTATTTGCTCAGCATATGGATTGAATAAATAAGGTGAGGAATCCAGCCCTGACACACACCTTTTCTGATTTTGGACTTTGCCTATTACCCTGTGTTCAGATGGCTACCTCTTGTTCTATGTGCAAGTTCTGATAGCACGATTGCATGTTTTGCAATCCCCATTTTTAAATGTGGTTTCTAGTTTATGACTTACACAGTAAAATATTTTTGCATAGTCAACAGAAACCAAGTATAAATCTTATTTGCATTCCCTATTTTCAGACAGATTCCATGTCCTCCTCTGACCTGGGCTGGGTTTGGGGTAGCTCCTTATTTTTAGACTGCCATACAGTTTTCAAATTATCTTCAACAAATTTCACTCCCTAGTGATACTTGACATTTTCTGGTGGCTTCTGAATTCTATTGGTGAAGATCTTCTACTCTGTTGACCAGGTAGCTCTCTTCAAAAATGTTTGGCAAAAACTGGTGAAGGTTTCCAGTAGTGCGTTAGAGTTTGTTTGTTTGTTTTTTGAAGCATTTCCATTGACTTTCTGTCAATTTCTTGAACCTTGTTTTATTGCTAATGCTTTTAAAGGAACTTGAATCTGTTTCTTAAATATCATTAGTTCCTTATCATATGCTACATCTGAAAATGGTTTGCTGTCGACTAGCCAATTACGTTTAGTACAGGGACTCTGTGTCTTTGCTCCATATTCTTTTGATCCCTCTTATATTAATAATGTACCCACAGAATTCCTCAATATTGAAAGTCAAGGCTTGCTTTTGTGCATTCATTTCTTTCAGCTTAAAATATACTAATCATGTTGTTCCTTTTTGGTTTTCTATTGGATATTTTTGCATATTTTTGTCGTACTTTATCTTCTCAAGCCTTCCTTTGAAATCCTCTTAAACTATTTTAATTCATCATTTTTTCACTCTTGCTACTCTACATCTAACAACAAACTTCAGTCTGTTCTGAATTCACTGGGATTACTACATCTCCGTCATCCTGATGCAGCTCACCTATAGAAGAATGGAACGTTTGTTTTTTAGGACACAATTGCAATCCCTTGCAATGTTGGGGCAGTGTTGTGTTCTCCAGGAGGCTCTTTCTGCTCTAAACCAGTGTCTGATATATCATACTGTTAATCCAATAACAAAGGCCCCGCAGCGAAGGAATCTACGTGCGCGTGGCACCGCTCACTATGTAGCTTAGTGCCCATCGCGTGCTACTTTATCCCTCTCCCTGCTGCCCTACGTGCTCCCGGTATGCGGGGGTGGAGGTGGGGGCTGTCTCTTAGTTCCAAAGGGAGGAATACCCGCTCCTGGAGATACACCACTGAACCCATTGAATTATAAGTTAAGAATGCCTCCTAGACACTTGGAACTCCTGATCTCTTTGGGTCACCAAAGAGGGGAGTTTCAGTACTGCATGGTGTAATTGATCTTTATCGCCTAGAGAAAAAAAATAGTTTGATAACAATTCCCATTGAAGATAAAAGATGAATTCTGGAATCCCCTTAGCATGTTTCTAAAACTATTATGTCCTGTGATGACAGTTAATGGGAAAATACAGCAATTCAATTCCTACAATACTGCTCATGACCCTGATGCTCCAGAATGAAGATTTGGCTTACTTCACCAGGTAATCAAGCATGGTCCACTGAAATGCTTGCCAGGGGACAGGAAATGCAAAATGAGTAGAGGAAGAATGTATTTCTAAATACCTACTATAGCCATGTGACTAATTGTATAAGCGAGGACTATGAGTGTCATGAGTATTTCTTCCTGGTTTTGTTACATGTGTCTGTGTGTATATGTCTGTATGTATATGCTTTCAAAATATACTTTGCTAATTATCACTTTATATCCATTGTTTTTTATCCTAGAAGTCCAATAGTGTAACCACCAGCAGAATGTGATGGGAGTTTTGGTTACTTAAAAATACTTTCTATGTAGAAGACATTTTGCTAAATACTTCCTGATATTAGTTTATGATATTCTCATATATACAAAATTCATTGGGTTTAATAGAAGCATTATCTGAGACAAGATTTCAGTTGCTTATGATTTATTCAAGGCATATTCTCAAGATAATGGAAATAAAAGAAATGAGAGATGCCAAGAGCATGATAGCAAAATAATGTTCTCAACCAAAATCTAGATCATTTGGTGTGGGGAACTTTGAAGCATTAGTCATATCATTGCCCTGAACTCACCTTGAAGCAAAAGATTTTACAATTTACACCTCCATGTGCCTGTTACTGACTGTAGGGAAGGTTGTTGACAATCTCTTTCCCTAGACAGAGAAGAGAAATGGACAAGGCTGAGCTTTCGCAATGTCTACCATGAAAAAAAGGCCTACTTTGCTTTGACGTACCTTTTAGTTTACAGAAATTCTCAGGAGTTAGTTACCCGGAACAGAGGACCACTAACAACAGTTTCACGAGTCATGTTCTGTTAATTGCAATACATTTTAATATTTTAAATTTTAAAACATTAAAGATTTTTTCACAGTGTTTCACAGCAAAATATCATCTTTCTCTGGTCATTTATAAACAAGTAGCTACCATTAATGTCGAAATTGCCTAATGGGAGTCATATTATTTTAAGTAATTTTATATTTTTAATATTCCTTATAACCAGAGTTTAGCTAAATATTTGGAAAACTGGTGAGTTATTGTCACTAAATTCTGAGATGGTTTAAATTTTAATTAAAAAATATGACTAGTTGTTAAATAACTTCAGCGTGAACACAAACTTTCAGGGGAAATTAACAATTTGCATAATGGAAGCAGTTTTAAAATAGGTCCTAATTCAATTGCTTTAGAATTAACTTATTTTTGTTCTCCAAATGTGTAAGTTATTTTCTGCTGTAATTATTAGTTATGTTTTCCTTTTAAAGTACTAACAAGAATATAGCATATCCATTGAAATCAAGAATGAAGTGGTATATTCCTATAATAGACAATCTTAATTTTTGTTAAATTAATAAAACATAATGACTCAAGCACGAAACTAACAAGGAATTGGATGCTTGATCATATTCTGAAACTGTCTTGTGGGCCATGTTTCTTTGACTGCAAGAGCCAATGGAATACAATAATTGGGTTTTTATTTTTCAATTTCTCCTCTAGCTTATTTTTATCCCAGCAGAGGTTAATAGCAATTATACAAAGGTGCTTTCTTCATATCCTCAGAGCTGTGATGTTTTGTTCTGTTGTTCTCTAGAGAAGGCTGGCGTTTGATGGATTTAGTGGCTATGTCTTGAATTAATACCTTCATGCCCTTCTCTAAAATGTAAATAAAGTCTTCTAACGTTGTCAGAATATAAGAAAAGTTATATTCATGTGCAAAAGAGTAATAGGTATTATATCTATGTTGTTTCACTATAGTTCTTTATGTTGGGTGATGATTGTTTTTCAATAAGATATGATATATTTGGAAAAGACAATATAATCAGAGAGATGTAGGTTTGGAATTGAAACTACTTTTGACATCTTTAATCCTAAATGTCCTTGTTGTAAAACTGAAGTGCTAGACATCTGTCTGATGAGGATGAATGGTATAATCTGTTTAGGGTTTGCCATGCTATCACCACTAAAAATAGCATATCATCTATGATTTTGTCCTGACCCCTCAGTCCTCATATTTATTGAGGAGCATGAGATTATTTATAGAGCTGGGAGGTTTTCAAAAACCTTCTTTTTCCATTTTTATATTTAAATTGTGTTTCTTTATATCTTAATTTTGGTAAAAGGTACATTTATTGGTTTATAATCTTATCATCCAAGGAAAAATAAAGAAGATCAAATGGGTTAGATTAGAGTTATTTATTAAAATCATGAATTTCATGATGAGTAAGGAGTTACAATTGTATATGGAATTTGGACACAATATCACCCACTATTAATCTAATGTATGATAATTTGGCTTGCAAGTCATAGAAAATTTCAAATGAAACCTGCTTACACAACAACCACCACTGCGAATGCTGAGAGCGATGAATCCTGGGCGCAGAACAATTCGTGATGGTCATGTCATCCGGGAAGCAGATTTTTCTCAGGGGTCACCTGGTGATCCTCCAACATCAGGATAGTGGCAAAATGGCTGCGGTATTTCCAGGTTATCCATCCACACAAAATACTATTCTGAGAAAAAGTGGGGTCATGGTTTGTATTTCTCTCTCGGGTTTTGGAAAATACTTCCTCAGATTTCCAAGAATGTGCTCATTTTTATACAAAATACTGCAAGCAGAATAACCTTATCAGGTATTTAAGAATTGGCCACTCGGACAAACAAATTTGTCCTGGAAGAAGAACATCAACGTGCTCTCGGGGCCAAGGCATTGTTGTGAGGAGAGACCAGTACCTGGAGAAGGACATCGTGCTTGGTAAAGCAGAGGGACAGCGACAAGGAGGAAGGCCTTCAAGGGGGTGCACTGACACAATGACTGTAACAATGGATTCAGGGATCATGCGGGTGCTGCAGACCCCGCAGTGTTCCCCTGCTGTGCACGGGGTCTCTGGGCTCAGAACGGGCTCAGGGCACATTACAGCAACAAGATGAATTGAATGGATGTTAGGTTGTGTGTCAATATGACTACTATTAGCCACAATATTAGCTCCGCACAGGCCAAACACACATTCTTCCCATACAGAAATATTTCCACAAACGCCTATGCCTCTGAGGAATGCATTTCTACCCACCTCAAAATTTGACTTCATAAAAACGCATACAATCATCCACACAAATGTAAGTGCAAGATCTCTGCACTTTAAGTATATTCTTTTCCATAATAGGAAGTTATAATTGTCTGTGGTTTAGGGAAAGTTTTTCATCCTTTTTCCCAAGGTGGTCAATGTCTGATTATGGAAAATATTGTTTAAAACATGAATTACTATATATATTAAAACTTCACTCAAAAAGAACACAGAACACAGTAGCAGTGGTTTATTTTTTAAATATTTTATTGGGGGCACATACATCTCTTATCACAATCCATACATTCCTCCAATGTATCAAGCACATTTGTACATATGCCACCATCATTTTCAAAGCATTCTCTTCCCATTTGAGCCCCGGATATCAGCTCCCATGTTTACCCATTACTTCCCCTGCCCTCCCTTCCTCAAAAACCCTTGATAAGTTATAGATTATTATTTTCATATCTTACATTGTCCTATGTTACCCCTCACTCACTTTTCATAATTTGTTCCCCTGGGAGTGGGTTCTAGGTTGATCTTTGTGATCAATTCTCCCTTTTCCCCCAACCCTCCCCTAATCATCCTGGTATCTCTGCTTTCCTTGTTGGCCCTGAGGGGTTTATCAATCTTGGATTCCCTGTGCTGTGGGCTCATATCTGTAGCAGCGTGAATGCTCTGGTCTAATCCAATTTGTAGGGTAGAATTGAGGTCATGAGAGTGGGGTGAAAGAAGCACCAAAAAGCTGAAGGAAAGTTGTGTTTCATTGGTGCTATACTGCACCCTGACTGGCTCATCTCTTTGCTGTGACCCCTCTCTGAGGGGATGTCCAATTTTGTACAGATGGGCATTGGGTCTCCACTCCATGCCCTCCCTCCATTCACCTTGGGTATGGTTTTATTCTGGTTCTCAGATACCTGATACCTGATCCCATCTACACCTCTGATCATGCCGGTCGGTATGCTTCTTCCATGTGGGATTTGTTGATTCTGAGCTAGATGGCCACTTGTTTATCTTCAAGACTTTAAGACCCCAGATGCTATATCTTTTGATAGCCAGGCACCATCAGCTTTCTTCACCACATTTGCTCATGCAAATGCTCAGGTCAGGAAGGTGAGCATCACAGAATCCCAGATTGTTAGGACAAAGTGTTCTTGTGTTCAGGAAGTACTTGAGTTGAGGCCTAATGTCCATCTGCAACCTTAATTCTTAACATATAGATATGAGTACATAGTACTATATATATATATATATTTACATATGTACATGCCTGTATTTAGACCTCTATAAATGTCCATTGCCTCCTGGATTTTTCCTCTATTTCCTTTTGACTTCCTTCTTGTTCCACCATCATATTCGGCCGACATTGGTTTATTATGTGAATTCAGAAATAAATTGTGACTCCTCTCAACACTGTTAGTTATTGAAATTCTTTGGGCAGAAAATCTGACAGCTCCATTATTGAGGTGGCTGGATGACAATTTCCTTATCTATTATCCTCCAGAGGATCATGCAGAAGAAAGTCATCCCTTGGGAATGTATGGCTTTAGAAACATTTTCTTGAATGGCCTTGATGGCCTGGGAGTTGGTTTACTTGTAAAAATGCGTTACTCTTGGTGAGGTGGAAGTACTTGGGTGATGTCAAAACAGACCCACGCCTGATGATTCCCTTGAATCCTAATCATCTTCTAACCAGTTTACCAGTTCCAGAGAACAGACACTAGGTGGTATGTAACCAGGAGTACAACCAGCAGTGCCAAATTCACCTCCTAGCCACAGGCCTCTCTACATTTTGTCTGCCTTGACTTTTGTACCCTCTGCATCAACTCATAGCCTCAGGTTGCTTAGTGGCTAATGCGCTGAGTTGTGAACTGAATGATGAGTGTTTGCAGCCCAGCAGCCACCGTCCATAGCAATCACAGGATTGGAAATCTGATGGGGCAGCCCTCCTCTCTCCACCGTGGTTGTTTGGGAGTCCGACTCAAGAGCAAAGGGTTTGTGTTTTGGATTTTGTTGTTGTTTTTTGGTTTGCCTTTAGGAAAATCAAAATAGCCTGGTGTGGGAAGGCACACGTATCATTTCTCCTGCATTGTGAGGACAAGAATAACCTCTTCATAAGGCAAGTAGTGCTTAACTTGATCTGTTAGCTGAAAGCCTGAGGTCCAGAATTCCCTCCCAGTCCAGTTGCATAGCCCGCTCACCCTCCCTGCTCCCTCGTGCTCTTGCCATTACACCTTCATTTCCATTTTTTTTAAACTTGTCCAACTTCCCAAAGCTCCAAATTACTGAACTTTAAATCAACTTAGATTGAAGTCTGCTGGCATAAAGGGCTTCTTTAAGGAGAATTTTACTTTATTTCTTATCTGCTTTTCAGTATATCAACTTTAGTCCAAGCATAATTCCTTCTTGAAGGATGTAAGTTATGTTGAAAAATGTCAAAGCACCAATGATCTGAAACTGTCACAAAATAGACAAAGATTTAGCAAACTGTTTCACAGTCACACAGAATGATCATTAAATTCTCAGCTTGAACCAGGGGGCAGATTCTCTCCGCCCTTGTTTTATCTCTTCTACTAAGCCAATATTTTAGGGGTTGTTACTTACAGTCAATCAATTCTGGCAAGAGATTTGTTTCCACAATTTTTTTGACAGTGAGTATTAGAAAATACCAGTTAAACTGCTTTAAAATAAATTAAATTATGTCATATAACTACTATCCATCCAAACATAAGGTAGCCCATGTGTCATATTTCAACGCCATCTTAATTTTTTGGACCTGGATTTCTCTGTGATTTCTAACAAATTAGCTTCAGAAAAATTTCCTTTCAGAAAAGTCACTAACAATGACCCCCAAAAGAAAGGAGGCATTTATTTCCAAATCTTTTGGGTACGAATGCTTTATCACAAGTGCTTCATATGTGTTTCACTAACATCCAGTGTCAAAATGAGATGATACTCAGTAAAACCTGCACAAGCTGGAACCTGTATAATCTGGAAATCAGTCAGAGCAGGAGAACAGGAGAACTCAAATTTTTTCCACTATTATGAATGATTACAAATCTAGTAGGCCTGCACACAATCAAAGTGTACAACCCGCAAAACCCTAAGAGCAAAGTAATCCCATAGAGCTCTGGCTCCTGCAGGATTTACTTACCTTCAGCCACTGAGAGGTCAACAATGAGAAATGATGACTTCATGCTGCAGGGAACCATGTCTTTGGGGTTCTGGAAATCCGAAGGCAGCTATTTGTCTGCGGAGTCTGTGTTCCGACTCTGGTGGAAGCCTCCCAGCCATTTGTTTCCTTTGGGGTGGCCTTGTCGATAAGGAGTTGTACTCAGCAACCAAGTTTAATATTCACAAAGCCTTATCTAAGTGGAAGAGCATTGATTGTTAGTATATATTTTTGAGATAACCCTAATAGTCCTAAATGCAACAATGCAGAGGTATGGTAAGCATTATTGTCTGAACCAACGCCTCTAGACAGGTAGCATGTTCAGGACAGCCTGAACCTCCCGAGGGAACCAGAGTCTGGGGCATACGCCATGTGCTCCTACTCTCTGCAAACATTCCGTGACACCCACCCACTACTGGATCTTACAGTGTGAGCATGTTTTCTGTTTCTTACGGATTCATAACCCACAACAATCCTGCACACTCGTGTCTATGTGTATCACCTAATTTTATAGGTTTTCTTTTCAGGTAGATAACCTTGTCAATTATCACGCTGGGTAGTAATTTATGGTGGCATTTATGTTCCCGCCGAGAGTGTGCTTTGAAAACATTCCAATTATTTTACTCATACTCTGAAACAAAGAAAATAGATGTCAGACCCATTGGATGCATTTTTGAAAGTTTAAACACTTTTTTATGAAATATCTAATTTGGGCCAACAGAGTTTATTAACCAACCATTAATTATAATGCAGTTGTGCTTTCAGCTGTCTGAGATACTTCTTGGTTTGCTCTTGTTTCCTCAAAGGCCTCTTTTCAGTGTTCCTCCTAAAGTCCTGCTAAAGAGCTACTCTGAATGATAATGGTGTGTGAGTAAAGTGCAGGGGTCCCAGGGACTGTAAAGAACAGAGTTAAACTTCCCCTTCGGGTGCAGAGACTTGCTATCTTGACAGGAGTAGGCAACCTTTTCTGTCTCCTCCAGTGAGTTTGCATCGATGATCTGTGACCAGCAGCTCCGTTTGGAGTCCACTTGCCACCAGGGCTTTGTAGACATCAGAATCCACGAGTTTGGTTCTTAGCGGATAATGGAGGTGCAATGCTTAAGTACTCAGGGTCTAGTGTACATGTTGACAAGTTGAACCCACTCAACAGTCTGCAGGGCAGAGATGTTGTGATTTGCTGCTATAGAGATTACAGTCTAGGAATAGCCCTGCTGTAAATGGCTGGCCTCCTCGGGCTTCCCTATTACGAGGAGGCAGGAGTCAGACATGCCTTCACCCTCCATCCTTCTTAACCTATTCTGACACCAACTGTCCTTCCAACGGCACTATACTTCCATGTGGGGCTCAGTCATTCATGGCAGTGACCACACAAAATTTACAAACAATCCTCACCATTGAAGGGATTTATTTTAGGGAGTTAATAGGTGACCACAAGTCAGGCTGAGCAAACAGTAAGAACACAGTCATCAGTCCTTAGCAACACCTCTCTCAGCCAGCAGTCAAGTCTATCAACAGCCATCTGCCCCTCGGGCTCTCACTGAGTCTTTTGGACTTTGCTTCTGTGGGCCAGGATGCCAGCGCTCCAGTTACTCTCTCTCCCAGTAGGCTCAGGAATGCTCCTCTGAGTCCCCTGGTTACAGTTTCTGGTAACTCTGGTCTGGGTGACCTCTGCCACTTTAGGCAGAAATCTTGGATGTGTTCTTTCAAATGGTCCTGTGATTTTTTGGTGTCCCAGCTGGCTCTTATATACAAAGAAATGGCTGTATTTGCAGTGTGGTTGGTCTGTACCAACCGTACCACGCATACCCCCGAGGAAAATGAAGGGAAGTCCCACTGTGCGGTAGCTAGAGGCAGAGCGAAGGGTTGCCCCTCTTCTACATCCAAAGTCTCCCTCCCCCCTTACAGGAAGATGAAGGCTGCTTAAGGTTGGAGGCAGGCACATAGTCAGGTCTTTAAGACAGGAAGCTGGTAAACCTGGGTGGGACCCCTACCCAGGCAAGGTGGGCTTAATTCAGCCAATGGGGTTCACCAGTGCCATCCACCACACCAGATGTGTCCCTTCCTGGCTCTCTCCCAGTGGCTGACAGACACCCAGCTCAGCACAGTTGGGCCGTGGTCCTGTGCATTTGTGCCACTTTTGTCCTCTATAAACTCATTTGAATGACAAGCCAGGCTTCGGCGTGAATTCTTTCTCCTGCGAAGCCAAGGACTGAGGTATCTCTCCCATGAGCAACCTATCACCACCTTGTACGAAAATAGTCTTCAGGATGACCCCAGGGTCACAAAGGATGTGACCGGATTCAAACTCTCGATTAAGGTCAGGGGTCAACCCCACCTAAATCCTGAAACAGAGAATTCCCTCCAAAATGGAATCATAATCACAGGCATAAAATCCAGAATACATTACTAGATAAGGAATTATGGCCAGAAGAGCCATAGTACCTGGCCATGGGCCCCACTCTAGAGGACAGTTGTACTCTGTCCTATAAGGTAGCTGAGTCAGAACCCGCTCTACCGAACTTAACGGCAGCAGGCTTAGAACAGCCTCACCCATGATGGAGTTACTCTTGTGTCTAAGACCTGTGATACCGGATCTTGAATCAATGACAGTTCTTCTCAATGTGTACTTAAATCTTGTTTCAAGGTCTTGTGATAGTTTAACATTTGGAAGGGCTGAGAGTTGTTAGCTAGACGCAAAGGCATGTTTTCTTCCAGAATGTTTCCCATTCAAATCAATGCAGAGACTGCTGAATTAGAGCTGGGGAAGTGAAGGCAATCCATGTGTCCTGGGAACGACTGGACAGATTGTTGGGAAATCTGGGTGTCTAGGCTGCAGGAAGTCAGAGTGTTCTGATGGAATGAGCTGGATGGGTGTTCAAGCCTGCCCTGTTGGCTTACTTACTGTGAGTCAGTATGGACTGCTGGCAGTGAGCTGCTCTTGTTGTTAGTGTTTTGATGTCTGCGGTCATTCAAAAAATCATCAAACTCCTAAAAATAAGCAGTAATAAATCAATCTGTTGGAAACTTCCTATGTTCGAATCACAACCCTTTTTGCTACTATAGGATGCGGTGATTAAGAAGGAAAAGACAAGAGCATTTGTTCTGAAATCATGGTTCATTATGTGCCAATCAGCTCCTACACATGAAACCCTTGTATGTAGCAGAGTCAAACCTGCCTATCAGACTCCAGGTTTAGAGTCACTGATCTCTTTGAAACAATTGTGTGAGCTTTGTGTCAATCGAGCTCGTGTAGAATTCTGTGTACTTCTTCTGTTCCTCTACTTTACCAAACAGGAGATTATTTTTCAATGGATTTGTCTTTCCTAAGGTTATGTCCAAAATAATCAAGACAAAGTTTGCCAACTGGCTTCTACATTTTATCACCTGATTTCCTAGTTGTGTCCCACTAAGGTGTTAGAATATGACTAATGTTCCACGTTCAAATAAATTTGGAGCATCCTGGATTACAAGTAGCACATTTGGATGTGGATTTTGCTAGAGGCATGACAATAGTTCCAGGAATGGATACTTGGCAGAGTGGCAGTAATTGAAGCTGCAGTCTCAATATAACCTAATACGGGAGAGTAATTGATGTCTATAATGATGTTCCTAAATAACAAGAATTAAATATGGTTATCTATACAAAAAAAGGTCTCCATACTACCCTGTTTCCCCCAAAATACGACAGTGTCTTACATTAATTTTTGCTCCCAAAGATGTGCTAGATTTTATTTTCAGAGGATGTCTTATTTTTCCAGGAAGAAGAATATGGTACACATTTATTGTTTATTGTTATATTAAAAGAGACCTCACACTTCCCATCTGCTCTGGCTGTGCTGCTGCCAACAGGGCCTGGTGCTACGGTCCAGAGTCCAGAGTTACAGTGGCTTTGGGGGAGTGGGGGCTTATTTTGGGGGAGGTCTTATTTTCAGGGGTGCCTTATATTTCAGTGAGAGGCAAAACTGTTAAGTAGGTCTTATTTGGGGGGGATGTCTTACTTTTGAGAAAACTGGGTAGATTGTAGAAAAAAATGTTTATGTAACATACTAAAAATTCCCCCTGCGATGGAGTTCATTCCGATTCAGCAATTCTATAAAAGAGTACAACTGCTTATTGTGGTCACTTCATATGTCTCTGTCTATGATCCCTTTTTTGGAGGATATTCACTACCATACTAATAGACAGGAATAGGGTAGAAGTAAGGCTTGACCTCAGTAGAGGTGGTGCGCCAAGCCACACCCATTGTTTCCTCAGGGCTTCTTTCTGATTTACTAAAGTTGTGAGTTAAGACACTATCCTTCCTTCCCATTGAGGGTATACTCAGCTGAATGACAAACCACATCTCCATCAAAGTTATTCCTCTTTATCTATAAGAGCCATCTGGGACACAGAAAAAATTACAGGACCATCTAGAACAATGGTTCTCAACCTGTGGGTCATAACCTCTGTGGGGGTTGAATGACCTTTTCACAGGGGTCTCCCAGTTCATACCAGTAGCAAAATGACAGTTATGAAGTAACAACAAAATATTTTATGGTTGGTGGGGGGAGGTTTCACCACCACATGAGGTGTATGAAAGGATCACGGCATTAGGAAAGTTGAGAACCTCTGATCTAGAAGAATCCTTCCAAGATCTCATCTTAATTTGTAGAGGTCATTAAGAATCGATGCACTCGTAATTGTGGCACAGAGATTCAGAGGAGCAATGCCGAGACTCTGGCGCATCTTCTCCTCATCTGGCCCAGGACTATGGGACTGGGAGACTAAGGACAAGTGGGCTGTCTTCCTGGACCATGGGAACAAATGTTCAGGGACCATGAGGCTGAACCACTGAAAATCAGAGGGACGTGGCCACAGCCTGAGCAAGGGTGTTGTATGTGAACCAATCACTGTGTCCTTTCTGTTTGCTGAGGCTGACTTGTGCTAATCATAACTGAAGGATTAGAATCCATATAATCTGAAGTCAAAGGAGGGATCAGTATCAGAGCCCAACTTGTGAGAATCCAGTGTGCTGAAGGTGATGGATGGCAGTGGGAGCCCAAGATTCATTTGTGGACCTGCACAGGAAATAAGCCTCCAGAGAACTCCCTGTAACTCAAATGTAGGGGTGGGAGGAAAGTAGTCACTAAACAGAGTGCTTTGGAGAGACGAATATAGAAGATTAAAGACATAAATCTGAACAGTTAAAACTTTGTCAGTAGATTCCCCCTATGATGCATGCTGGCCCTGATCTTGTTTCCAATTATTTTTTGTATTTGTGTTCTGTATTGTTTGGTTTTTGTTTGTTCACAGTAGAGTGTATATTAGAGTTGTATGTCAATGGAGGCCACCCTCTTGAAGCTCTTTTATGCATTTCTATTTTTAGGTATATGAAACCTAGGCCTGATGAACTTATAGGGACAGCAAGTAGAATAAGTGGTGAGGGGTACAATGGTGGTGTGGGGGTAAAAGGGAGATGATGTCAAGGAGACCATGTAGAAAAAGAATGTTTGGAAACTGATTGTGGTAGCAATTGTCCAATTCCAGTTGATGTGACTGAAATATGCAATGATACATATGTTAAAATCCCAACAAATAATAATAATAAGTTGAGATGACATAATGGCTGCAATAATGGGCCCAAATAAGAACACTTGGGAGGCTGGTGCAGGATTGGGCAGTATTTTGTTCTGTTGTACATAGAGTTACTACACATCACAACTGACTAGGTGGCACCTAACAACAACACACCTACTAAATTAAAATCTTTGCAATAAGGCATCCATATGAACACATTTAACAGAACATTCTAGTTGATTACATTATCTTCACAAGTAGTTACTGGCTCCAGGTGTAGAAGAGGATATAAAATGGAGGATTTTATTGCTGACATCAGATGAATCTTGACTGAAAGCCGAGAATATTATTGTGATAGAGTGCAATTAATTGGTATGGCTCTTCTATCTATGTGTTTGAAACTTCCACCGAATGGTTGAGGGAGACCATAGAAATAAGGTCTGCGACACACTGATAGAGGGAACTGGTCAGTATTGCCATTTCATTGAGTATATGGCTGCAGTAAAGGACATTAGAGGTGGACGTCGCTGACCTCTTGTGGATTCTGTATACGCCATGAAGGAGGAATCACAAAGCTCCAGCGTCAATTCTTTGTACGTATTCTGACACCCACTGTTCCCTCCAAGCCCCTCCACATGTATGTTGGGTTCCAATCCATTGCTGCCCTTATTTGTGTTTGTGCACTGTGGCTGTTGCCCTGAGGTGTCATCAAGTTGGTTCTGACTCAGAGGAGGCCTGTGTACAACACAACGAAACACTACCCAGTCCTGATATCATGCCCAAAATACATGTGACAAAGTCTTTTCCTCATGGTTTCTAACTTTGTCACTGTAATCTTTCGAAGACAGATTTGCTCCTGTTTCTGACAGCCCTCATGGCATATAAAATCTTCTTCACCAACAGCCTAACTAAAAGGTATCAATTCTTTGGTCATGTGTCTTCTACTTGCACAAATCTTCCTCCCATTAGGATAACATTCAAAAGATGTATCCCAGATCAACATTAATTAATTTATTTATTCACGTATATAGTATAATGGTTTTCAATCCTGATGGCAAATTCATATTATGAGGGATATACTCATATGTGCAAGATATGTGTAAGGTAATGCACTACCTGCAGGGTGTATGGAATCTAGAAAGTTCAGAAATCAATAAGGAAAAAAGAACATAAAAAGATACACATAAGGTGCCACAGGTGTTCAGAGAAAGAGCGAATGCCTACATTAGACAATGCTTAACATGTTTTGTTTTGTTTTTGTCTGTGTGGTACATGAATTTCTTTAAAAACAAAGAAAAATCAAGGAAAATACAACTTAATGCTGGCCTGAGCGTTGAGATTTGTGACAGGATCGTGGGTAGTGCAGGTGACCATTTAGATAATGAGGATTTCACAATTAGGGTTTGGTGATACTTGATATATTCAGCAAGTGTGGAGAAAAAATTTTAAAATAAGTAATAGAATCTACATTATCTTCACCAAAGTTATAATATATGTTAGAGAAAAAATAAATGGTCAGATTGGTTCTAGACATATTTACTCAAGAGAAAATACCATATATCTTTTCATCTATTAATACAGGGTTTGAGAAAGACTGATTTTTGAAGTGATTTTGGTTTTCAGGGATCATACATTAGCCAGTATCTATTTTCACTACCACACTTCATATCATGTAGCAAAAAGGAAAGGATTCTAATTAATTTTCATAATTTCCCAACTACTATGCCACATGTTGATCTAGTAATTCTTGTCCTGAAGCTCCTGTCTATGCCTCTACTGCAGTCTTCGCCAGAATCCCATAACGTTCTGCTGACCATCCACTGGCGATTATAGATCCTCACTCATTTCCATTAGCACTCCTCACCCTGTGATCTTTGTAGCACTTGACCTCTCACCTACTTGAGCACTTGTTTATTAACTTATTTTTGATTATTTTACTGTCCACGCTTTTGCAGCAGGGTAACAGAGTGCTTACCTGACATCTTGATTACAATGTCTCATTAGAATTTCTTAACTTCATGAATGGAATTATGGATTTTTTTTCACTTCCAGTATACTTCTACGGTGTTGCCAGTAAATTTCAACTGAATCTTCCAGTTTGCTCCAGCAATACTTTGTGAGTCATCCTGGATTTTTATGTTTCTCTCAAGCCCCATATCCAAACACTTGGGAAATTTTGTCATTTCTAAATTGAAATACACAGAGAACTCAATACTTCCACTGAAAACACTTTATTCAAAAATTGCTAGCTCTCATTGCATTGTTAGAAATTCATTCTACCTTTGCCTTTCTGCTATCTTCTTAACATAACATCTTCAGTATTTTCTTTCTGTTAAGTAAGCCACTAAATCCAGTCTGCACTCAAACGGCTGGGATTAACTAAAGGAGCAAATGCCATGAGGCTGGGAACATTGTGATCCACCCACGCAGCTGTCTACCTGTCTGTCCATCTGTAAGATGCCTAGTGGAACCTCCCACACTCACCAGGCACTCCTTAAAGCTAAAAGCATACTAGCACCAGGTAGCCTACCCAGAATCCAGCATCCTTGTAGTTTAAAAGCTTCTTGTCCTGTAAAGATTACAGTCTCAGGAGCCCACAGGGGCAGTTCTACCCTCTCCTCTGGGGTCGTTCTGAGTCAACATCAAATCCATGGCAATGAAAAACATGTTTCAAACAAGCATTAAAAACCCATGGATGAAAGCTGTTCTTGCCCCTCCATGTCAATAATACATCAGCCAACTCTGAATGAAAAGTTCACTTACATAACCAAGGTAAGGCAAGAGCCCCTTGTACCTTTTGGAATCCTGGCGCATATTTTTGGGGTAAGGGCACCCATGTGCACAGTAAGGACTGTCAGTTCTGATGTCAGATGACTCTTGTTGCCCGAAAGCAAAAAATGCCAGAAGCAGAGTGCTGTGACTTTGACTGGGGCCCTTCAAAACATAGATTACCTTGACCAGGCCATGATTCTCAGTATATACTATCGTTTGCCATTTGTTATTTGGTGTGATTACCATATGTGTTGTAAATCCTCACCTATATTATGTTAATGAGATAAGACTAGAAGCAGTTATGTTAATGGGGAAGAATATAATCTAGATTATGAAATTGTATTTTGAGTCACTCTTTTCTGAGATGAGTGAACAGAGAAGAAGGACTTACTACCATCAAGAAAGAAGAGCTTAGTACCTGTGCTGGGCACCTTTTCCACCGTGGGAAAATTGGTGGCAAGCCACATGGAAATTTCCCAGGCATAGCAGGTCCACACCTGTGAACAGGAAATAAGGGCATTCTGCCTACATTGTGAGTCAACAGAGAAATCCTTCATCTAAGGCTCAGTCCCTGAATTCAGACTTCTCTCCTTCTAAACTGGAAAAGAATACATTTTTGTAGTCATCTACATGTGGAATTACCCCCCAGGTTTTATTGGCTAAATAGCAGCATTCAGTGGCACATAGCATACGAACTTATGGATAACATTGTGATAAATGGTAATTCCACAAGACCTAATGGTGATCACGTGTGTATTTCAAACAAGAGGCAGTCTCTTAAACAGGACAAGGGCTATTGATGAACTGAAAGTAAGATAAGTGTGAGTCCTGATTGTGTCCTTCTCCTTTATTTCTTCTACCCGCATACTGAGCAAATAGCTGAGATCCGGACGAGGAAAGGAAGTGCCGAGCATCAGGTACATTAGCAACCTGTGCTACACACATGGCACGATCTTTCTATTTGAAAGAGAAAGGACTTTACACACTAATTAAGGAAGATCACAGGCTACGGTCTTCAGTATGGATTGTACCTTAATATAAAGAAAATAGAAATTCTCACAACTCAGCCACGAACCAACATCGTGATAATTACAAAAAGCATTGAGATGGCCACGAATTTAATTTTTCTTTGGGGAACAATTAATGCACATGGTCACAGCAATCAGGAAACGAAATGGCATATTGCATTGGACAAATCTGCTGCAAACTACCTGTTTAATGTGATAAAGGGTCCAGATGTCCCTGTGAGGACTAAGGTGTGCCTCACTGACCTGTGTTATTTTCCTCCACCTGATTTGCAGGTGAAATTTGGGTGATGGATAAGAAATATCAGAACATAATTGATATATTTGAATTATGGTTTGGCAAGAAATAATGAATGGACTGCCTGAATAAACATATATGTCTTAAAGGAGTACAGTCAGTGTTCCTTTCGAATGAGGATGGAGACCTTTGATCTCTTATATTGTAGATGGCTTAGCCAAAAGAAACAGCTCCTGAAGGAGGAGCTCGGGCCTGTTAAGGCAGAGGGCAGTGAGAAAGAGGACACCTCTCTGTAAGGGGGTTGACACAGTAGCTGCAGCAATGGGCTCACAGTAGTGGTGGTGGAGATGGTGCGGGTTCCGACAGAGCTTTGTTCTGTGATCCTTCGTTCACTATGAGACAGAGCAGACTTAATGTCTCTGAACAAGCCACATTTTGTCTTCTTTGAGGTCCGTGCTTTCTAGAAGCTGTTCTGAGGCCTACTGATCCCATAAACCATCTCTTAAGAACCTCAAGTTGATAACAATAGCTCTTCACCTGTTAGCAAAGCCTCCATACGTCACACACACTGTTAGGTTAAAGCCATTTGTGATCTTCCATCTTAAATCCACTACTCAGACTTTTAACAGTGACAACTAGCTGCACAGCTGCTCAGTACAATAAATATTTTCTGCGTATTGTTACAGTGATTCTTCTGAATATAAGGATTTTTATTTATGTATCTAGCTAGTGTTACATCATCTTTTCCTTTTATGCTTGTCTCCTCAAATGAAGTTAAGATAAGGTAGAGGATTTTTGTGTTGGATAAAAATCACTATATCTGGTATGCAAGATGTTTTCAATACTATTTGTTAAGTGTTGGTAATAAAATGAGCCCTAATTTAGATTTTTGACAGCACCTGAGCATATCAAGAATGTTTAAGAATACACTGACACTTTAAAAATGGGATCCACAGAGATTGGTTCCAGCCACAGAGATTAGGGATCCGTGACTGGAATTCTGTTGCTGTTAAATCCACTCTGATTTACGGTGGCTCCGTGGGTAACAGAACACGTGGCTTCCTGCTCTGATTCTATCATTGTTGTCTCTGGGGTGTTTGAGTGCATTGTTGAGGCTAATGTGTCAATCCATCCCATTGAGGGCTAAAACTAGAATTTGACTTCCTGTGACTCTAGACAGGAATTTAGAAATGTTGTAAGGATTTAAAGTTTCAATGTAATGCACTTCCGGGGGTGGGGGGAGTAAGGTGATGGAGTTTCTGAATATTGAAGCTAAACAAAACGAAATAAAGACCAAATGATTATTCTAAATCACAGTTGAAGTAAATGATACTACAAACAAAAAATTGAGATGAATTTAAAAACATGTTGTTGTTAAGACTCATTTTTTCTCTCCTCTATCATGTTGCCTGGAGTCCTGTGTGAAATAATTGTGGTTATAGTATAAATTCCTTAATGAATGAGATAATATACATTTTCTTATATCTTTTACACGTTTATCATGGTGTCCTCTGAAAACATCCAAATACTTTTTGGCTAATGTCATGCTAAACAAAATCTTTTCAATTGATAATATTCTTTCTGAGTGAATACAATCACTGAAAAGGAAGAAGTCATGTAGATTACTACCAGAGATCTTAGGCAATACTGAATTTTCAATATTAATAAGTTGACCAATAAATTATTAAATACAGTCCAGTATTCATGTAGTCATTTTTAATAATCCCCAGAAAATCAACCCATCCCAAAGCGAATTGATATAATTTCTAAATGTTCAAACTAAGGCCCAATTTCCCATTTATCTTTAGGATTTACCTGGAATAAATGTTTGCTCTTTATTCCCTTGACCCTATTAATTTGGTTCATTCTAGTATGTGGACATGGTTTGATTTACCTTTGACTTAAAGAAGAGCTTAGTAATTGGATTTTCACTAGAAGATCGGAGTAGAGAAAAACGTTGAAGCTTACACAGTGCTAATCCTACTGGGGATATTAGTCCTCTTAACTGTCTTGGGTTATTGACACCAGGCAGAAAAAAAATTAACCAAGCTAAAATATCTGTGAGATATCAAGAAGGTGAAATTCAGCCAGAGCTTTTTATTTACCTTGGGATCTGTACTAACGGTGCTTTGAGGTAGACGATGCATAGTGATACTCCGGGGCATGTTCATTCTCAGGCTCCTCGTGGATGTCCAGACCGAGATTATCTCTATGTAGGGGAGGTAAGCAATGTATTTTGCCAGGGAGCTGAACTCAGTTCAGAGAGATGAGTGGGGCTCTCCAAATTAAGACTACAGCAAAATAAAAGTAACAGTAAGTACCTTTAAACATTTACTGCAGCCTACAAGCTCGGGATTAAATAAGAAGATGCCCAGGAGGGCTGCAAGTGAGAGTGAAGTAGATCAGCACCGACTTCAGGACCTGGCTCCTGGTGGAAGGATCGCATGAAGGGCCCAGGGGCCAAGGGAGGAGAGTTAGGCATGGAAACGTGTTTGTTTGTTTTTTCAGACTGGGGAGAGGGGAGGTGTCTTCTGGGTTTCTCTCCACTTCTCTTTGATAAACAATCTTTAGCACAGCCCCCCTCTCTGGAGGTGTTTAGGGAGGGGATACCAAGGATACAGGAGCAGGACAGGGGAGGAGGAATGGGGCTAAGTCCTTGTCTACAACCTCCGGAACCTGCACGCCATGGCGTGCATCAAGGGCAGCGTTTCTCCTGAGGATGGAAGCCTTTGTGATTCTCTATGGCCAAGCCTGAAAAACCCCATGTAGGGTTTTTGGTCAGCAGCCGGACTCCTCATGGTTCAAAATTGCAATTGCAGGTATCTGTTGGCTTAGTGCTTTCACGCCTGGGAATTTTTCTTATAGATACATTTGCACATGGTATCAAATTATTGAGTTTATATTAGTCAAGGAGTGGCAATGCAGAAAAAGTTCATTATATCAAGATCCATCAATACATTGGGATATTATGCAGCCATATAAAAGAATTAGGAAAATCATCATTACTGTTTCATTAATTTACTACTCCTTGTAGCACTTCCTTGCTACTTCCCCCTTGTGTCTACCATCCCCTTCGGTCCTTCTTTCTTCCTGATCCCTGCCTTCTGTGCTTGATCCCTGGGCAAATGCTGGCTTATTGATCTGGTATAATTGCACTGATGGTATAATCGTCTTACAAGCTGGGCTACCCATTTGGCTGACATTTCAACCTCAGGTGTGAGTCCACTTCCACACTTGAAGGGTTTCTAAGGGCCAGCGTGTCAGAAGTGCATGCAGTGCCTCTTTGAACAGCACACCTGCTCCTTTTCATGCTTTGGAGTTTTGTGCCACAACGTTTGCTCCACCCTGTCCGGAACCTCTTATTACGCTGCATTTCCGAGGGGGTCTGCATGGTAGACAGGCACCATCCAATGTTTCTGGTCTCAGGGTCGTGGAGAGTAAGGTTGTCATGATCCATTTGGATTTTTTGACGAATAGAGTACACTCTTATAACCTTGATTTTAACCAGATCTCATGATGCTCCAAATTTTAAAAGCCAAAACACAAGTCCCTACATAATTAGTAAATTATTTCACTCTCTCATAAAATAGGAGCCACAGGGGGCGTAGTGGTTTCCAGTTAGGATGCTAACCACAAAGTCTGCAGTTCAAACCTGCCAGCTGCTCCTCGGGAGAAAGATGGTGCTTTCTACTCCCTTAAAGAGTGACAGTTTCAGAACATCACAGGGACCATTCTACCCTATCCTATAGATAAGAGAGATATCATATAAAATGCTACAGATTTACTAGTCTAGAGTAGAAAATATAGATCTCCACTCTACATATGATAGTCAATTTGAAAATTTAGATTCCATCATTTATAATATCTCAGTGAGTCTGCTTATTCTTTATTAGCAAGGAATCTTGAATAATAAGCATGCAGTTTTTGAGATAGGTTATATGCAGCTGGATCCCAAAAGTTGTATTCACTCGTAGGACACAGTTTCTTTTTCTTTTTTTGTTCTGGATTTACTAATGGGGACTTGTTTGCACTGATGGCCTCTGATGATGTAGACATTCATACAGTTTTGTTGAACTGAGTAGCATTCCCTGAATGAGAGGACCCTCTTCCTCAAAATCTATAAAGCCCCTAGATGTGAGATTCATTTAAATAATTTAGCTCCTGTGCCTTTTTATGTCCAATTGAGTGTTTGTTCTGTCCTCAATTATATAGCAACATGGATTTTAAGGAAAATAAAAATGTTTTCACATAGAAAATAGAGTTGGATTCTGGAATACAAAAGCAAATATTAAGAGGGTGATAGATAAAAGGGACTAAAAAGCTTACTTTTCAGTTGGAGAACACAGAATTAGTCATGGATAGGGGAGTAATGCTTGATCACAGTACAAATGAAGTGATGATTTGGAGAATTAATCAAACTTGTGGTATTCGCCTTTTGATTACTAGTGAAACCGCAAGCAACGGGGGCACATAATATAAGCAGAATTAGTGTCTGAGTGACTACTCTTATTCTTTACGGTAGAATTCCTGATTTCATCGGGGCCAGCAACGTGGCTTGAAGCGTTCCTTAACGTTGGGTGATCGTCATGTGTAAGCTATACTTGGTAAAGCCCCCTAGTCGCATTGATTAGTTATCCATCCCTCACAAACTGCCGTTGATCTCACCTTACAGTGGTCCTGTAGACAGAATACAATGGCCTCTGTAGGTTTGATGCAGGAAACGTTTATAAAACAAAGTCTTCTGCAAGGTCAGCAGTTCGAAATGCACCCTTGTGGGTTTCCAAGAATGTGGCTCTTCACTAGACTAGAAAGCCTTATCTTTCTTTTGTGGAGAGCTTAGTGGTTTCAAACTGCTGATCTTTCAGTTAGCAGCCCAATGAGTCACCCACGACACCATCAGGGGTCAGCTACATATACCCTTCTGACTGAGTTCTTGGGCCAACAGCAAGTCTAACATGCTTTACCAATAGGTCAGTCTTGATCAAATGTACAGTCTAATGGCAGGGAAGTCTAATGTGTTTTCAATCAGAACTTCCTGAAAAGCTGAATGAATAAATGACTGAAATTTCAACAAATAGTGACATGTATAAAATAGAAAAGTATTTCAGGAAAAATAGCACATATATAATATATATATCATATATATCATATATATCATATATATATATATATATATATATATATATATATATATATATATATATATATAAAACAAACTCATTGACATCAAGTTCATTTCGACTCATGGTAACCCAGCTGGACGGGGTGGAACTGCCCCAGGGAGTTTCTGAGATGATCAGTCTTAGGGGGTGGAGCTTCTCTTTCTCCCACAGAGGCCTGGTGGGTACAGACTGCTGACGGTATAGTGTGCAGCCCAGGGCATAACCACCATGTTCCCAGGTTCCTCCAGGTACACTATAGAAAATCTGAAATACCCTGTGCATAGTGTTAGTAATAATTTCAGTGACATACGACTATGTTATAATATGTGCAGGGGTATATTAAGCTGGAAACATACTACAATATTGTGGACACGTTTTCAATATACATTTATGAAGATAGGGTTAACATATTTAGATGACTATTTAAATTTATTAAGCTATATAAACACTGTGCAAATTCACCCCAAAGCCCTAAAAAATTAAAATACTTCACTTGTAGTCATCTGTTTATATACCCAGTAGATTTGAGCCAAATTGATAATGTTTTACTTCAAGAAATCTTTATAAATAGTGTTTAATCCCATGACAGGTCCATTAATTATGCCTTCAGAAGAAATAGAACTAATGGATATCTGTCCTATAGAATTATGACATTCAGTAAATATTAATAATGTAAGCTCACTCTACCAAGCACTCTAGTATATGCAAACAAATAGATCATTTTATATGACTGAAGTTTTCTTTCAACACTCCCTTATGGAACATGAAAGGATGCAAACCAATTTTGCATCCATTTTTCAGCAAGATAATCTTAAAAGATTCCATGGTGGAGAGACTAGGCCTCCCAATAAATGGGTCTGTCAAAATTTATATTTATGAATATGATAAAAACCCACATGAAAAATTAGAAGATACGAATATAGCAGTCGTGTATTACAATCTTGAATCCCTAGCTATATTGCTAATAAAAGTGATGTTAAAATGAGCTTTATTGTTCAATAGTTTAGGTTTATAAAAGAGTTAGTTTCCTCATCCAGTCTCCCCTAGTGAGAACCTCTTAACTTTACCAGAGTGCATTTATTCCTACTAAGAAATTAGCACGAGTGCATTGTTTTACTTTAACTCAGCACCTTATTCAGATTTCACCCATTTTCTCTAATGTCCATTTTTTTCTCTGCCAGAATCCCCTTGAGGAAATGGCATTACATTTAGTCATCGTGTCTCTGTAGCCCATTCTGACTCTGTTCTTGACAACCTCTCTGGATCAGTGGGGTGTTTTTTAAAGACTGTTACTGGAAGCTGGTGGTTGAGAACAGTGGTAAAGTGCTACCTCCTGCTGACAGCAAGTATCTTTATAAATTATTTGAGATTGTTTAGTTTAGAACATATTTCTCTTTTCCCATTTTATTTGTTCAACTGGTTAAAAATTATATTTATTTATTCAAGTCATTAAATACAATACAATTTATTTAAATTGCTTATAACAGAATGGACTGGTGAATAGTTATTTTATGCTTTGTTATAATCCAACAATATGCTATTTATTGTGTTGCTCAGATTGTTTCAGCTTTGGTTATCAGAATTTCTTCATGTTGACTGTTTCGTCCCAGGACCTGCATGTCTCCATACCTCCTTTCCATTACCACTTCCTTTTGTTTTTTCATGTGAGAGATGCTTCAGGGTCATCTTGTATGCTCATTGCCTCATTTTGGACTTCAATGAGCAAGACATCGTTTTCCATTAGCAAGCCTTGGTTTCTTGTATCAGAAAATGGTATTAGAATCCAATATCTTGGAATTATTGTTAGATGCTGTTGTGTCAATTTTGACTTACGGTGATGCTCTGCACAACCCAATGGCACACTGACCAATGCTGGCCCTCTTCATCATTCTTGTTTGAGCCCAGTGTTGCACCCTCTGTCTCAATCCTTCTGCTTATGTGCTAATAAGAAATATTATAATCGAATTAACACATTTGAAAGGGAAATGAATGCTGGCCTCCTATTCCAAAATATGACAGATATTTGTAAAACGATGTCATTTTTTTCGGGAAAAAGTGACCACCCAATTTATGCATGCATCAAGGACATCTGAAAACATAACTTGGGTTTTAAATTTTATATTAGGTCATCAGATGAAGATATCTAATACATTTTCAAAAAGGTTATTTTTCACATTTTATCTAAAAGGGGAAATATATTGGAGTGATATCTAAATTACAGACCACTGACAAGCTAACAGGGGAAATGGCTAAATATGAAGATGCTTTCATTCTATTTGTGCCCTGTATTTTGCAAGTTGCTAATTAAGTGTAGTTTATCAGATGGTGTCTTCTAAGATTGATTTGTTTTTTAAAAATATTTATCTCAAGATTTCCAAAGAATGATAGAATTAAAGTGTCACACAGTAAGATGGATTTGAAACTTAAAGCTATACTAAAATTATATCTAAGAATAACATTATAAGAATGGATGTTACATGATGCGAATTTTGGATTCAGCTTTCTATAGTCCTTAAATTGACACATTTATTTCTGGGAAGTATGAGAAGCTTCAAACCTAACAGAAGTTGTCAGTGAAGCTTAGTATTGAGCTTATTGTTTTATTCAAGTTCAACCACCTTTCAGATTCTACAAGGATACGTGCTAAACTTCTGAATTGTTACAGCTCAATGTCGTTTATATGTCTTTTGAATGTATTGTATCAACTAATTTAGGATAATATCAAGTAGACTAGTTATAAATTATGCTCACTTGCCGAAGTTCTCATGAGGAATCTGATGTTCAGAAAAGTATCTCAGGAGGCTTGAGTTTGCGTCTTCCCCATGTGTGCAATGAGGTAGTGAAAGGCAGCAGTGGAAACATTTCCCAGGTTTGAGCAAATACGTGGTTAGGATCTTACTGCATTAAGAAATTTCTCAATAATTAACACCTCAATTGCCTAGTACAACTATTCCCTCCTTCCTTTAGTAGTATAAAGGCCCGGATGTCATACCGTTTAGTTCTGGGCTGCTAACAGTTGGAGCTACCGTCTATACTGCCAGAGCTAGACAGCCCACTTCCAGGACGATGACAGCCTTGGTGGGCTGGGGGAAGGGAAACCTTGAATGCCTGTGGAACAGTCCCACTCTACCCTATAGAGTCGTTAGGAGTGGAAATTGACTCCGTGTCAATATGGTTGTTATTGCATGTATGTTCTAGTTAATTTTCTTTTGGTTTAGTCCGTTCAGTTTTCATAGTTTCCTGCTTATACATCTTAAATATATTTCATATAATTTTCTTAAGTAAGTGAGGTAAACACTGTAGAAAAATGTACTGAATATCATTATATATATATATATATATATATATATATACACATCCCTGCCGGCTTATTCTAAGGAATACTATTGCACTGCTAACCTCAAGGATAGCATTTCAAAGCCACCAGGAGGGAAGGAAGGGACTATCTGCTCCCATAAGTTACAACCTCGCAGCCCCTAATGGGTCAGTAAGAGTCAGAATTGACTCGGTAGCAGTCGGTTTGATTACATACTTCTTTTTTTCTTCATACTTCTTACAAATGATTACCTAACATATTATAATTAATTTCATTATACTTAATATGTTTAAGAGTCCAGTTCATTCCCTATATAATTGGAAGAAATTAATTAAAAAATAATTTCAAAACAAACTCTTAGAAGTAGTAGCATTGACAACATTTATTTTTTGAATGAACATTTATTTTCTTCGCTGAAGTCAGCTTCATCTGTCTTGTTGACCCTGTATTTACTTCAAAAGCAATCCCTTCTTTGTGCTTTAATCTTCACTGAAAAAGTTCTGTATTTGTAAATTAATACAAATTAATCCACTGATAAAATGTAGGCCTGCATTATCTTTCATTATTTTAGCTTGTTTATTTAAATGGAAGAACGAGGGAATAGGTTGAGAATATAATAAACAGCTTCTTTTGGTACTCAGGGTCAGTGGATGGTTCCTGGTTTTAGAAAATTAAATTAATGACAAGTGATAAGCTTACAACAAACACTTCTCTCTTGCAGGTCAATTTGTTATTTAATAAGCTTTTAACTGATTATGGTTTTTTAACTTCCTTTTTTTAGTAAATGCTTTTATTAGAGGCTCTTACAGCTCTAATCACGATCCATACATCCATCCATCATGTTCAGCACACTTGTACATATGTTGCCATCAACATTTTCAAAACATTTTCTTTCTACTATCAGCTCCTCATTTTCCTTTCCCACCCTCCCTCCCTCATTAACCCTTAATAAATGATAAAATATTCTTCTTTTCCCCCTCTCTCCTCCTGTCACATATCAATTGGTATGAGATAACTGATTATACTTTAAAAGATCTAGAAAAACCCTGTGTTTATAGTATAGCATTAACACAATATTTCAATAATCTCTGACATTCAGTGGGTGTGTATTTCTCTCTGAAATTATGAGTGAAGCCAAAAACAATAAGAGAGCTTGTGTAACTCCAGGAGTTGTGGGTATGAAATTTTGAAAAAATGAATATTACTACCTTTTCTAATTCTACACTAATGGCAGCTATGACATTTATAATAAAAAATATCTACATTGACCTCAGCCTCTATAAAAGACACAGCCGTGACCCGTGCTTCAAAATCTGTCTGAAAGATATAAAATAAAACTATAGAGAAGTATTGCAG
Organism: Tenrec ecaudatus; assembly: GCF_050624435.1. Lineage (NCBI taxonomy): Eukaryota > Metazoa > Chordata > Mammalia > Afrosoricida > Tenrecidae > Tenrec > Tenrec ecaudatus. The sequence goes on along the minus strand of NC_134532.1, from coordinate 131,975,198 downwards.
ATATAGTTTTATTATGAATGGAAATGTAAAATGATAAATTAAACAAATATAATTCAAAGAATTTATCCTAACATTAAATATAATAATGTATTTATGATATATATTGGAAATATTAACTGAAAAATGATAATTTGACTAATTTCCCAGATTGATATATCAGTATATTTTTAAATAAGTAATAATTCACTACATATTAATAAACGTTTTCACATTTGTATTTTATTTATCTAGTTGATGTTTACAATTTTATGACAGTTTAGCTTGTTTTTCTTTTAATAACTGGAGTCTAATACAGACATGATATCATCCCATCGTTCTGTCATGACAAGTAGAATTGAACAGTTGCTCCCACAATCAGTTTCCAGATAGTCTTTGTCTTGGTGTACTCCTTGGCATCGTCTCCCGTTTCCCCCACTGCCCCCTTTTAGACCCTCCTCCGGAAGCCTCATTCCGCTTGCCGCTCCCATGGGGTCCTTGATCCTGGGTTTTGTGTACTGATAAATGGGAAGTAATTAATTCGATTCTAAAGTAGTAGTAGAAATGACCTCAAAAGTGCATCACTTTAACTCTTTTTTACTTCTTTTTCTTCAGAGTTCAGATATGAGCCCAGCAAGCAGCACCGCGTCACTTCCTGTTAGTCCTCTTGCGGAAGAGCCATTGCCTTTCAAGGTAAAACATAAACAAAAAATACTTTCAGTCTCCTAAACATAGTTAAAAAATGGTAGTTAATTGTAAAATAATTTTAGCATAAAAGATGCCGTAAGGTCTTCCTACTCAAAGTACTAATGTCAAATATTGATCTTCTGCCTCTCGTCATTCCATTTGCCAAATAAAGAAGGTTTGACATACAAACCAATATTTTTAAAATATGTTGTCTTACATAAGAGATACACATCTTGTTGTACTAGTTTGATATCATACAAATAAGAACATTAGAATATTTTATGTATTTTAATTCATGAAATAAGTTTAGAATGAATCATTCACTCTCCATCCAAAAATTACATTCCCTTTAGAAATTCAATGGCACCAATAATTGCTTACCTAATATTTGCAGCATAATAATTTAAATAAAAACATGGGTAAGGCAGTCACCAAACACATATTTATTAAAAATGTATGAAAAATAGGGTTATTCAATATAGGAGGTTTTACATATGTTACAAATATGAAGATTTTCTTATTTTGCTATGTAAGATTTTCTGGTTCCATTTAACTTTAAATTTATGGATTAGCTTTTTTAGGCTCATACCATAGATGCTTAGATTTTCTGAAAATTATCATAAATAGTAGTATTTCTTCAAACCATGGGGAATAAAATATAATGTGAATTTATTGAATGCAGTGATTTTGGTATAAAACCATGTAGACACATTCTGAGTTTATTGTGATTTTCATATATTGAGGAATTGTGATATTAATTTTTTTCTCATCTAATAACTATGACTATGACTTATTCAACTTAATACAGTAGATGACATGATTTCAAGGTGCACAGTATTTGCTGTATTGCTGAAGTGAAGATTATGGGGGGCTATGAATTCCATTGGCTAGAGAAAGATGATTGTTTCCATGCAAAGCCCTCTGGGGCTGTTCTGCTCCCTCTTATAGGGCTGTGATGAGTGGGAATCCACTGAGTGGCAGTGAGATTCATTGTTTTCTCTTTTGACAAATGTCATTGAGGCTGTCTAGATTTTTAATTATAAATGCTTTTTCCTTGTTAATAGTCAATAATGGATTTGACTTCTCATTTCTATGCCAGAATATTATTAAATATTAAACAATTTTCTAATTGCATAAAGAGGTTAATTTGATTTATTAATTCAGTAGCAAAATGTAATATTTGAAAGTTGAGTGTTCCTTGGTATTTCCCTCGTATAGTTCATGCATGGAGAAAATCTATAAAGTCATCATATAGCTAACAAGAGGTTTTTTGGTTTTTATTTATTTATTAATTTTAAAGATCATTTTATTGGGGGCTCCTATAGCTAACAAGATTTTTATTGAACTTTCAAAACTTCATCTAAAACAATTCTCCTTCTAATTGAAAATGAATTCTTACCTTGAAATTTAATATATATTTAAGACAGTAAAGTTAAAGTCTAGGTCTACTGCAGTATTAGCTGGTGTAGAACTTATATGCATGTCATTATTTTAGATCCTTTAATAGGCTATAAGAGATCAATGTTTTCTCCATGTAACTAATTTTAAATATTTGTATAAGAAATTAAATTACCAAGTGCATGTTATTGACTTTTGATGTCCAATATAGCTGAAGTATTCTTATCTTACTCTTTTATGAAAAATAAATATATAGGCTTCTAAAATTTGGGGGGAGAAATGCTATTACCTTTTACATCAAATTTCCAAGAACTTATAATTTATAGTTCCATATATTAGAATATCCCACTTCTGTTTAGAAATTTATATCATCAGGTTTTGCAATTATGAAATCAAACTTCCACATTTACTTCTACTTTTTAGTTTATAAGTTAAGTATTACATAAAATAAATATTTTTAATATTTTAAAATACTTAAAGCCCAATTGTTAATTTTAAAATAATTTTTGCATAAAATACTTTTTAAAAACATTTTATTAGGGGCTCATACAACTCTTACCACAATCCATACATATACATACATCAATTGTATAAAGCACATCCACACATTCCCTGCCCCAATCATTCTCAAAGCATTTGCTCTCCCCTTAAGCCCTTTGCATCAGGTCCTCTTTTTTTCCCTTCCCTCCCTGTTCCCCCTCCCTCATGAGCCCTTGATAATTTATAGATTATTATTTTGTCATATCTTGCCCTATCCGGAGTCTCCCTTCCCCCTCCTTCTCTGCCGTCCATCTCCCAGGGAGGAGGTCACTTGTGGATCCTTGTAATCAGTTCCCCTTTCCAACCCACTCACCCTCCGTCAGTTTGCTGTAAGGCAGTGTGGCTGTAATGCTGGTGTTTCAAATACTAATAGACTAACCCATGGAGAACAAGTTTCACAAAGCTTTCAAATTAAAGGGAATTAGGAAGAAAGCAGAGGCTGTCCAGTTATGAGGTATTAGTCCCTGAACACCTCAGTAATAGCAGCAAGAGCACTGTCATATTTAGCCGATAAACGTGCTTTTCTCAACTTACTAGCCGCTCCATATACCGGGAAAGAGCTGGCTCCTCAATAAGAGTTGGCCTGAAGGACATGAATGGATCACGGCTTTCAGAAGCTTTGTTTCCAGATGGGGCACCACTCACAATGAGAAGACGCAGATGCAAACATCCTTAAATAATCAGAAAGTGCAATGTATAAAATATGAATCTGTGAAAATTGAAAGTCATCAGAAACGATCACTTTTCAAATCATGAATCAGTTGAAATAGACTGGCCTTGACCATTTGGAGTGAGGCAAGCAGATAGCCTGCAATGTCGGGGATGATGCATCGAGAGAGGAATGGCATCACGTTCATTAGCCAAAGGAATCTGTCAAGACGCTCTTGAAGAACCATATAATCTGAGATCGGGTAATACGTATATGCCGATCAAGAAGTCCAGCTAATATAACTAGTAATCAAATGCACGCACAGCAGTAATGCTAGTGAAGGAGAAATGAAAGGATTTTACCAATATCTTCAGTCTGAAACTGATCAAACATGCAATTGAAATTCATTGACAATGGTGAGCCATTGGAATAAAAAATTGGGGGTAAAAATGGAAGGATCACTTGCTGGAAAATATGAGTGAACATGGAAAAGAAGCTGAAGATGACATGACGGAATTTTGTAAGATGAATGCATTCTACATTTCAAATACCTTTTTTAAAACAACAGAAATGGCCGCTATAGGACACTGCAGATGAGATGCACAATAACCAACTTGATGGCATCCGGGGACGTGAGGAGCTCTGCTGGCAGTGCGGGCTCTGTGCTGAGCCTCCAGGCTGGTGGCTCAGACCCACGGCTGCTCTGCGGGAGGAAGATGTGGCTCACAGGGGCAGTTCTACTGTGTCCCATAGGGTCACTACCAGCTGGAATCGACTCAATGGCAGCGAGTAAATTGGAAAAGACAATGGGGAAACTGAATATTATCACTGAAAACAAAGCCAGATGATTACTATGGGAAAGACGATCACTTGTAGTGCTCTGTTAATATAACATCATGATGTGGAATGTATGTAATTTTATATTTGTTTACATATATAATGTTTATAATTTATAGATAATTATATAAAAGTCATAATGTATGGACTGTGTAATTAAAAACTGCTAATGTAATTATATAATATATAACTATGTATTTTATAATTTATTGTACAGTTTTTATTTTTTCACATTATAATATAGATAATTTATCTATTTTCTGATTTGCCCTTATTGACTATGTGAAAAGAGACACTATCAAGCATCAATGCTTTGGATGATTCATACTTTTAAAAAAAGATCATTGTATTTACAACTTATTTCTGTTTTAAGAAAATCAAATTTTTGGGTAAAACAGAGAAGAGTTAGGAACCTTGGTGAGTTAGGAGATTACATTGGGCTGAAACCCAGCTCTGCCACTTACTGCTTGACCTTCAGCTCATTACTTCCTGCCTCACTTTCTCCAGACACAGAATAGGAGCTACAGTAACTTTAAACAAGTTGATAAGTGGTAGGTTCTTGGTGGGGATAGTGGTATTTTTGGTCTAGTTGATTAACTAATACATCCACTATCCACTGCCAGTGATCCAATCCCATTTCTCAGTGGCCCTAGATTGGTTTTGGAGACTCAATCTTTAGGAGAGCAAAGAGCCCCCTCTTTCTTTTGAGGCACACAGGCAGGTTTGAAGCTACTACTATGGTTGTATATGTTTAATCATATCAAAGAAGTTCTACCTGTTGTACATAGCAACATGAAAGAAATCACAGTACTCAACCTCTTTTACTATATTTTACAATGTGCATATTGACATGTGGGGTTTTTTTTCATTTTCTTATTATTTTTTTATTTTAACTTTTACAATACATTTTAATATTCACAATAGTTAAATGTATATGCATACGTAAAGCATGGTTGATATGTGTATTTTAAATAATGGTATTAGAACAAATACTCATATACTGATGATTAATTTTAAATAATGGTATTAGAACAAATACTCATGTACTGATGATTATGTTAAATCATTTTATTGGGGCTCATACAACTCTTATCACAATCCACACACACATCAGTTGTGTAAAGCACACTTATACATTCATTGCCCTCATCATTCTCAAAACTTGCTTTCCACTTGGGTTCCTGGAATCAGCTCCTCATTTTCCTTTTCCCCTTCCCCTCCCTTCACACGCCCCCCCCTTGGACCCTTGTAATTTATAAATTATTATTTTATCTTATCTTACACTGGCCAGTGTCTCCCTTCACCCACTTCTCTGTTGCCCATCCCCCAGGAAGGAGGTTATATGTAGATCCTTGTGATCAGTTCCCCCTTTTTACCTCACCCTCCTCCTGGTATTGCCACTCTCTCCACTGGTCCTGAGGGGTTCATCTGTCCTGCATTCCCTGTTTCCAGTTCCCATCAGTACCGCTGTGCATCCTCTGGTCTAACCAGGTTTGCAAGGTAGAATTGGATCATGATAGTTGGGATCATGTGTTTTAAACACCTCTTTTACTACAATGATTATTAATGCTTATTTCTAAAAATCATGTTATTTATTTTATAACCACAAGTATTCTGTTATGCTCCAACATATGATTTATCTTGTAAAAGTTAGTAAATACAATGAATTTGTCTTAAGGGAAAACCAGTAAATATAATTAAATGTTGCTTGGGGAAAAAATAACTCCTCTCACAATAAGATCATATGGTATCTTTTTATAAGAAACACAACACAGGAAAATTTTCTATAATTCCCCGAACCTCCACTGTAAGATCATCTCCTAAATGTACATCTTCCTCTCATAAAATATAGTTTAAGCCTATTAGAATACAGAGAAAAAATGTCTTGTGAACAAAACACTGTTTATAGTGCAATGCTTTATATGTTATAGCATCAGTTCACTAAGTCTGGATATCAGATTAGTTCACTAAATAATATCAGATTATCTTGTCTGCAAACCTATAATATATATGGAGACTATTGGAGACTCTAAGAGAGAAGGTCAGAATCCGACATTGTAAATCTTTACAGGATTAGTGAGCCTCGTCTTTCTCCTGGAGAGCAGCTGGTGGTTTTGAACTGCAGACCATGGGATCAATCCAATGCTTACCCTCCATGGCAATTTTCTGCCCTACGCTCAGTTTGAGTTAACATAGACTCGCAGGCAGTGAGTTTTTGTTGTTCTCCATTTTGTTTTCCTGGTTTTTCAAACATCCTTTTGAATCATGTTCTCCAACCTGATCCTTGGGATTGTGGCTAGTTAGCTCAGAATAGTGTCTTTTAAATATTGCTCACTAAGATCAGGTCTCGCGTGTATATTGATCTGGGTGGAGTAGGCTGGGAATGGTAGTGAATTGTTCTAGGATTATGTTGCAAGCCCGGAAAATAGAAAAGTATGACCCCTTGGGTTTTTTGAAGAAAGGCTCATTCTTTACATAGATAATTTTTCTGTAATATATACATTAAAATGTAGTATTTTAAAATATACTAAGCACTACTAAATAGTGTTTAGTAGATTGCGGTTGCACAGTGGTAAAAAGCGTGTGGCTAATCAGAAGGTTGGTGATTTAGATCCATCAGCTTTTCCATAGGGCTAGATGGGGCAGTCCGTTTTTGTAAAGATTTGTAGCCTTAGAAACCCCATGGGCCAGGTGCAACCTGCCCTGTGGGTCACTGTGAAGTAAGAGCTGACTATGTGGAAGTAGGTTGGGCCTCAGTGGAAGAAGTAAGCGCCAGGGTGGGGAAATGGAGGGGTGGAATTATTATGGCCTGACTATTAGAATATATAATCAGAGTATAATTTTATGTTTGAGGAATCAAGCTACATTAAGGAAGTAATGTCAAATACAAAAATGATGTCAATGTCCTTTCCTAATGGAATCAATTTTAAAAGGATTCATTATTTAGAACATGACTATAAGTAATTATTTTAATGACTACAAAATTTTGTTTCAGTTCATCTATTGCTTTAGTAACCAAATTTTTAAGAACTCAGTGCTCTAAAAAATTTATTGCTATCATTTCTGATCTGGTATATTTAATGAGTTCATGTAAGCAATTCTTGTTTGAGGTTTTGCATGTAAGTCTAGACAGACCACTGGGTGGAATCTTGTGATAGTTGAAATTATGGGCCAAGTTGATTCAACTCGGATCTCAGTCATTTGGTAGACACTTGATTCAGTGATCTAGCATCAAGTAGTATAATGTTACCTGTAGTTATATGATTGGATGTCATCAGCCAATCAATTTGGGGTATTGTGTGCATCCAGTACTTACATAGCTGTTCGATTACAACTAATTTCCTATTGCTTTTGATTCCTTCTCACTTGATCTGTGGTTCATAGCACACAAGCCTCCACATACCTTAAGCATATGGCCTTACCTGCAAATTTTGGATTCAGCAGCCCCTGCAATCCCATGAGCCAGCAGAAGTTTTCAGCCTGCCTTCTAGCCCAAGAATGTGGACTTGCCAACCTCATTAATTGCATGAACCATTGCTTCACAATTACATAAGCCATTTCCTTGAATTAAATCAATCTTTATCAGTATATATGTCATCTATATCGATATATTAGTTTCACAGGCTCTTCCCCTCTACAACTTCCAGGTTGACTTTCTCTGTAAACATGTGTGCTGCCTGGGCCTTCATGGCTGGAATAACTAGAGGCTTGTTCGTCTCTCTTTCATCCTTGCTCTTTCTTCCTCTCTCTCCCAGTTCAGCGGCCTATAGTTCTCTCGGCATCATGGTCAAGAACTCCCTCAGCCTTGGATCATGGATTTAGAGTAGTTACACTCTACGTGGCAGCTGGATTATTTATCAGCCAATGTTCCAAAAGTGAAGGAAGAGAGAGCTTCCAGGACAATTTCCGACTAAGTTCCGAAATGCACTGCTTCTCATTCACATCCTTCTATTACGTAAACAGTTACAGGTGTATTGACGGCCCCTCAGTCTACCACCATGTTAAAAGATTGATTGGAAAGACCATAACTCAGGCAAGTCACATGAAACATACTCTTCCCATGCAGTGAAAAAGCAGCAGCATCCATGCGATGTATCTGTACAGAGGAGCCCATTATAGACGCAGTCTCCAGAGTTTGTTCTGGTTTTCTGGGAACTAGACAAGAAGCCTTAGAGTGGCATAATAAGTCAGCAGTGCCAACTCACCAGCTGCTCTCTGGGGAAAAGAAGACGGTCACTGGGAGGAAGAATTCACTTGACCAGTGAGTTTTCAGTTGGTTGTTGTTGTGCTTTTATATAGACCCCTTTTACCTACCATGTACTGAAATAGCATATTTTTAAAAGGAAATTAGGTGCTCGCCATAAATTACAAAAGTTTTAGGCACAGTGAGCGACTCATCACTAAGTAGAGGTTGTATTATTGTTTGACTCATCATATTTGATTATATCATTGTTGAGAATATGCACAGCAAAACCTATGCCAATTCAATTGATTCTACACGCACAATGCGGTGCTATTGCGTGGTGCCGCCATTCCCCCCTCCTTTTCTGATTTGTTGATGCCCAGCCCCAGGAATTCGGTGTCCCCTCCAGGTCCTATTCTTTCACGTGGCACTTGTCATTTTGGCTCCACGGAGTGTGTAAAACAGCATCAGGCTGCAGGCAGTTACTTTTCAGTTCCAACCCATAGAGACACTGAGCAACAGAATGAAACACAGCCTGGCCCTGCCCACCCTCACAACTGCTTTAACTCATTACCGTCAACTGTGACTTGGCTTTAAGAAGATTTCAAGGGATATTTTGGGATAAGGCGCAGAGTATCTCATGGCAATAGTTTGAAGGGTTCATCCAAAGTCCATGGCTCCAAAATGTCTGGAGTCCAAGAACGTTTAAATTTCTGTTCTACCTAGTTTCATCAGGAGTCTTCTATAGAATGTCAACCTAATGCTATGGTTTTTCTGACCTCATGGCAAAGAAGGCAACTGTTCCCGGAGGACAATGATTTCCTGTTACATGCTCCCTCTGACTCCCCTTTCCCTGCTTCAGGTATATAAATCAATTGTTGTGTATTAGATGGCCATTTGTAAGCTTTGAAGGGCGCAGACACTACAGAAAAAAGGAGGCAGTAAAGCTGAAGTGCCAAACATTATTAATTGATATGTCGCATGAAACCATGACCCTAAAACTACTGTATGTTATGTGACTTAATCTCATGTCAATTTGAGGACATTAAGAGTGAAGAGGTGGAGTCTAGCCTGTCAATCAGATCACAGTCTGGTGATGCCTCCTTGTGGGCATGGCCTTCTCATGAGGATTCTGGGAACTTCCTCTCTGGAGGTAGAACGCACTCTCTCTGCCTTCATCTTCATGTAGACATGTCACGTGCAGCTAGATTGAGACCTGAGCGAGCCATGCGGCAGAGACTGGTCGATACAGCCCTGTGATGCTTCTGCTGCCATTGGATCCATGAACTTTCACCCAGTGACCTGAGATCGTCCTGCAATCGGCAGCATTGCAAGTGGCAACATGAGTCTGAAGAGAAATTATGAACTAGTGTCAGACAAATGGGCTGATACTGGACTTATGGAGTTGCCCTGGACTGGCCTGGGATGTTTACTCCATATATATTGCTCTTTGATATAAAGTTCCCTCTTACACACAGAAGGCTCTCTCTGGATTTGTTCATCTAGTCAACCCTCACGAACATACCTACAAACAAAGGAAACAAATTCCATGAGGTGTTTGGTTGCATAAAAGCAGCCTCAGTAGCTCCTCTCTCTTTCTTTTTAAAAAACTATTATATGTACCACACAATTTTTGCCAAATCAACTTTTTACAGATGTACAACTTCTTGATAGCAGTATACAATTATCAGCTGGGAAACTCTGTCCATAATCCATGATATTTTTCTGTCAGTCTTAACTCCCCTTTCCCTGTCCCTACCACCTTGGTCACCACTAATAAGTTTAGGCGTCTATGCATTTTCATTTTCTTGTATTTTTATATAATTGTTGTCTTACAATATTTATCCTCTTTGTATTGTCTTATTTCATAATAACATCTTCAAGTTTCTTTCACACTGTAACATCTATAAAATTTTATTTCTCCTACTGGCTAAGTAGTGTTCCATGTTTTGTTTACCGTTCATATGTTGATAGACAATTTAAATATTTTACTAAATTTGTATCATAAACCCTGATGCTAAGATAAAAACTATAAAATGAACATTTATGATAGGTTTGCACATTACTATTTTCTATTAATTTATTTCTTCTACTGGCCCTCTCAAGATAAATTTTTAAAAGCCTTCAAGACAATTTGGCTTTTGCAAACAGCATTACTGATGATTAATGATCTTGTTGTAGGACAAATGACAATTCTGTGCTCTAATTAAACAAATAAAATTGCATTTCCATAAATTAAATAGAAAAATAATTCTGTTTAATTCATTTAAAATATATGCAATTTCTCTCAGACATGGCAGACCTGGGGGTAAATATTTTCATTGGAAAGAGCAGTGAATACTTTCAGATTGCAATACGACCCTCATCCCGCAGTCCAGATCCTTTCACACACTGCTCTGATGATTGCACCTGAAGACTGTGTGCAAGATAAAAGGACGCACACAAACTTGTCAACAGGAATGCATGCTCAAGATAATGACTGACCCCTTTCCGTCGGATCTTCAGGGCAGATAGTCTGTTCCTTTCTCAAATTTAAATCTCCATGAGGGTTTGAATCTTTGTTTGCATTGTTTGGATTAGTGATTTTGATTTCTCTTAATTTAGAGGGTTCTCCAAATGGCATAAATATGCTTCCTCTGGGGGAAAATGGCTTATTTTACCACACTACCAGAGCAATGGGCCTTATTTTTCTACTAGCTCAAGCCAAAGAGTTCCTTTACCTAGTACACAAAATCTATTAAGCATTTGTTAAAAGATGATTGGAAAATTGAATGCAAGGTTCTACTTTTTGAGTAGTATTGAGTTAAGCAGAGTCCAGGAAAACTATCAAAAGATACACAAACTTGAACTGTATAATGCACTTGGCCGAATCAGAAGATACTGTAGGATAAATTGAATAAGCTGGTAGAATTCAAATACAGAATATAGGAGGATCTTTATGGAATTATCCATGAATGAAAGTCAAGATATTACACTATTACTAGTAAAATCCTATATCCTATAGAATTGTTCAGGTAAATTAAAAAACAAGTTGGTGTATTTGACAAGTATTTAATTTATAAAGGAATTTCTTGAAGCTAAAATAGTTTTAAGGTACTGCATTGTAAAATTATTTTTGAATTGGGGATCCATTTCAGAATAGACTACTATCACTGAGCATTTGTTCTATCTGCTAATAAATGCCAGCAACATTTGATTTGGAAACCATTGAAATCAATATATGTAGAGTTGGTTGGTATTCTGTTCCTGACATGTGTTGATATTAAAAATCTAGGAAAATCTAGAATATGATTCCAGACGTAGCAACTGTTGTGAGGCACATTAATATGAGCAAACTTTCTGTAAATGAAGTGTGACCGCAGCTATTTGAGGAGGCTACATACTACACTGGACCAATACATTATTTAAACACTATTGTCGATTATATTTTAAATGCTAATTTAAGAAACTAATGTCTTCTTTAGCACAATCAGTATCTTTTAAAATTGATACTTCCTTCCCCCCACTATCATGACCTCAATTCTATCTTACAATTCAGCTTAGACCAGAGCATGCACACTGCTGCAGATAAGAGCCCGCAACACAGGGAATCCAGGATAGATAAACCCCTCAGGGCCAATAAGGGGAGTAAAGATACCAGGAAAATTAGGGAGTAGGGAAGGAATCAATTACAACGATCAACCTAGAACCCTCTCCCAGGGGGACAAATAATGGAAAAGTGGGTAACAGAGTATGATGTAATATATAGAAAAAATAATCTATAACTTATCAAGGGTTTGTGAGGGAGTAGGAGTGGGGGAGGGAAGGGGGTGAAATGGGGAGCTGATATCAGGGGCTCAAGTGGGAAGAGAATGCTTTGAAAATGATGATGGCAGCATATGTGCAAATGTGCTTGACACATTGGAGGAATGTATGGATTTTGATCAGAGAAGAGCCCCCAATAATAGTATTAAAAATATATATATATTGAAACAACAAGCAACTCTAGGTGATAGATAAAGATACATAAAAGATTATAAAGTATGATTATGATCATATTAAAACAATTCTGTGATATTGTACATTTTAAGCTAACCAAAATTTGAAGTGTTATTTCTTTAATAACCCCCCAAAAAGAAAGTAAGCTTTATCATGAAATAAAAAAGAAAAGAAAATTATAGTATTACCTTTGAATGTAAGCTCTGGAACACACATATTCTGTGTCTTTCCTACTCATGTATCATAGATTCAGAGTGCACTTCAGAGATCCATGTAAGACAGTTTCATTTAAATGAGAATTGGGCAATCCAAGTAAATTCAAAGATCATGATTTCCTATTAGCATTCCTACTTGCAATGGACCATGAATATCAGAAAGTGATCACGGCTTCTAAGGCAGATCTCCTTTGACCGTGACCTTGTTACCAGGCAGTACGTAGTAGGGCGGGTTACCGCAGTTGGAAGGAGGACAATAACATCTTGTCATTTGATGTCCCACTTCATCCAATGTATCATTGTTACAGTTTTTAAGATATTTTCTACTTTGTTTTCAACTGAGGTTTTCTTGTGTTTTATTCTGTTGTGAAATGTATGATACGTAACTTAAATGCTAGTGGAACTGTTAAACATAAATAAATAAATTATTTTTTTTGAAAATGGTCCCAGCTCGATTTTAGTTTATCTCAACATGGATTCCATTTGGTCTTTCTTAAAAATGTCTACTTAAATAACTTGTGAGTTTTAGAAGTTGAATACTGTCAATCAAACTTGCAACTGTAAAGGCTACATGAGTCTGAAGAGCCTCCAGGTAACCCATGAATTTGAGTTGAAATGGTCTAGACTGTTTCCTTTATATACATTTCTTTCTTGATATTTTTTTTCATATAAATGAGGGATACCCCCCGAAAATCTGAAAAAGCTCCACTTTTCATAGTAAGCATTTTTTCCTGCAGGGTGAGCATGAAACAGCTCCTTCCGAGTTAGTGCACCCAGTGGCATTGCCTGGGAATGTTCTTTCTGGTCACAGGGAATTTTTTTCCATAAAGTAGTTTGGATTGAACCTCGTTTTTTTGAGCTGGCCAATTTAAGAGAGCAGTATATGGCTGTGAAATTTTGTTTCCTTCTCTTGATAAATGCCACAGAAACTGTTGTGATGCTGAACACTGCTTACAAACACAGTTCCATGGGGCGGGGGGGGGGGGGAATCAAGTGTACGAGTGGTTTTCTCAGTTGGAAAAATATGCAATGTCAATTGATGCCAAGCCTCATTCTGGACGCCTGACAACTTCCCTAATGGAAGAAAATGCTTACAAAATTCTCAAACTTGTGTTTGAATGCCAATGAAGGACCATTGAAGAGATGGGGATTTATCTGGACTATCTTGGAGCATGGCTCCACGGAGTTTGGAAATGGGAAGGGTCGTTGGAAATGTATGCTTCGTGTTCTGACTGACCAGGGAAACGTGCATCCAGTGGGAACATGCAGTGCTTTGACAGAGCACCTCCAACGTGACCCAGACTGTTTTTCCAAGGTCATTCCTGGTAATAGTGTGCAATTCTTATGATGCCCAAAGCAAACAGCAAGCAAGCCAGTGGATGACACCATTGTCATGTCACCTAAAAAAACTCATCGAGTGAAATAATAAGCAAGATGATGCTCATTTGTGCTTTTTTTCTAATGTGAGGGGGTTAGTGCATTTGGAGTCCATTCCACCGGATCAGACTGCTAATCAAGCTTTCTATTTAGAGGTTCTTAAAAGATTGTGTAACAGTGTGTGACAAAAAGTTCAGATTTGTGGCTGACAGGGGATCTGATTTTGCCACCCCGACAATGTACCTACTTATGCAGCCATCTCAGTGAACAAGTTTTGGGCAAAAATCAGCATGCCTCTCTAGCCCCACTCTCCTGACTCACATGACCTCATTAGGTGTAACTTCTTTTTGTTTCTGCGAAGGAAGTGGGACATGAAAGAATAATGATTTGAGGACATGGACGAGAGGTGAAATAACAATTTATAAATTATCAAGGGTTCATGAGGGAGGGGGGAGCAGGGAGGGAGGGGGAAGAATGAGGAGCTGATTCAAGGGCTCAAGTAGAAAGAAAATGTTTTGAGAATGATGATGGCAACAAATGTGCAAATGTGCTTGACACAATGGATGGATGGATGGATAGTGATGAGAGTTGTACGAACCCCCAATAAAATACTTTTGAAATAAATAAATAAAGCCTTGGATACATTGAAGAAAAAAAGAAGAGAGGGGAAGAAAAAATGAGGGAGGAAATATCAGCCATCCAAACAGATGAGTTTGAAAAAGTGTTTCCAAGTATGTAATTGCAGACTTGACAAATATATTAACTGTTATGGAAAGTACTTTGAAGGTGATAAGGTTGTTTTGTAAAACTATTTAAATTCATATCTTTGAAAAAATTCAGTTTGCGGGGTTATCTCTCATATGTATACAAACATGAAATAAGTATATATGTATATATATACACACACACACACACACACATGCACATGTCCTAGGATGCACACATGCACACACTTTTTTCTCTAGAAAACACAGATTACTGCAATTTTATACTTACTTGGGCATTTTGTTTTAATTTAGTAACTGTAGTGGAAACACACATATTAGGAGATTGAATAAATACCTACAGTGTAGGCTGAGCATATTATGGTGACTTTTATTGCATTTGTTTCTTATTAGGGATAACATTTATCTTGAGTAGTTAATCCTTACTTTATAAGAAAGACTAATAGGAAAGCCTTTGGCACAATCTTTGAGTCTGAAAGTTTTTAAAAGCTGGGCAGAAGTGTCAAAGCATCATGGAGATAAAGGAATTTAGTTTGCTCACTCTCCTATGTGCCTGTGCCAGGGAACATAACCTTTGGCAACAGAAGCCAGTAGAAAAATGGGACCATGCCAGTGGCAACGCTATCCTAAAGAATGATCGGTCATAATTTCTGGTAATCATACTCACATGGGACATTCTTACAGACATCTCTTGTTTCTAGTAAACTCTTTTCTTTCACTGTCTTATTCCTTCCCAAGGGCATTAATCACATGGAGACAGTTCTTTTCCTATCACTCTCACAATTTCTGCTACTTTCTTGAACATGGTGAGTCTATCATAATAATCAATAAACATTTATTGAAGGTCAACCACGATAAAAGCAAACAAGAAATCCACCAATGTACCACAGTGAGCAAATATGCTGCAAAAGGCTGCTTGAGTTATATCAATTGGAGGACTATGGTCAAAAGTAATACTGTAAGGACTGAGATGCACCTACCCCTAGTCATGGTACTTTCAATGAGCTCACATGCGCATGAAAGCTGGTAAAGTAAGAAGGCAAACAAATGGCAGAGGGAAAATAATTGACATATTTGAACCATGGTATTTAGTATCCTTTTGACAGTCAGAAGGACAAACATCTGTCATGGAAGAAGCATAACTAAAAAGCTCCTTAGAAGCCAAGATGGCAAACCTTTGTGTCATATACTTTGAGTATGTTATCAGGAGGGTCCTGTCCTAGGGAACGGACATTCTTCTTCAAGCAGCGGAGGACCACCCGAGAAAAGAAAGATCCACAACACGATGGCTTGACACAGCAGCTGCCAGAATGGGCTCAATTATATACAATTGGTGGTTACCATGGCGCAGCACCAGGCAGGTTTTTGTTCCGTTTTACATGGTAGCATTGAGTTGGAATCTGACTCACCTGTATCTGACACCAGGTCTATGTGTAAGATCTTTATCAAATGAAGGTATTGTGGGTGCTAACATGAACAAGGTCTGATGTATAGAAACATAGATTTGGTGTGTGTGTGTGTGTGCGTGTGTGTGTGTAAATCTATGGAAAATCATAGGGATGTGGTAATTGAATATATCTATTAAAAGAGGTAAGTATTTCAACTGGTTTGGTTGAGGAGAGAATGCCAAATCATCTAAGCCAAACACCAATTAATAGTAAAAGTTCAGAACCTACGTCCTAAGTCCTACGACTCTATAAGGGGTACTAGTACTCAGCTGTGAGTTGCTAACTGGAAGAGAAGTTGTTTCTGATGAAGACATTTGTACATTTAATGATTTTGAAGCTATTATATAGGTTGTCCCCTATAGGAAGCCAGCAAGAGCTGTGTGATACAGTACACAAATTGTAAAATGCAAAATGGAGAACGCGTTATTGTTCTGCTTAAGTTTGATTTGCTCTGAATAGGTTCATTTGGAACTTTATTTTCACAATATTAATCATTAGAATATATGATTGTATTATTTGGTTTTTGGTAGGTTTCATCTATTAGTGACCCTATTTATAACTGAATGACGCATTGCCTGGACCTGCACCATCCTCTTTTTCATAGTTTTGCTTAAGTGCATTGTAACAAATTTATCAATCCATTTTATTGTCTTTCTCTTTTTGTTGACCTTTAACAAGAATGATGTATAATCATTGTTTTAATCATTTTACTGGGGGTTCTTACATCTCTTATCACAATTCATCCATATATTCATAGTGTCAAGTACATTTGTACATATGTTGCCACCGTAATTTGCAAAACATTTTTTCTACTTGAACCCTTCATATCAGCTCCTCATTTTTTCTCCTTCCTCCACCCTCCCTCCCTCATCAACCCTTGATAATTTATAAATTATTTTTTTCATGTCTTACATTGACTGTTGTCCCCCATCACCCACTTTTCTGTTGTCTATCACCCTGGGATGGGGTTATATGTCGATCATTGTGATTGGTTCCCCCTTACTACCCTCATCTTTCCCTTACCTTTCTGGTATTGCTACCCTCGTTATTGGTTCTGAGGGGTTTATCTGTCCTGGATTCACTGTTTTTTGAGCTCTTATCTGTGCCAGTGTACATGCTCTGGTCTAGCCAGCTTTGTTAGGTAGAATTGGGGTCATGATAGGTGGGAGGAAGGTGGGGGGAGTATTAAAGAATTAGAAAAAAGTTGTATGTTTTATCGGTTCTATACTGTACCCTGACTGACTTTTCTCTTCTGTGTGACCCTTCTGAAAAGGGATGGCCAATTGACTACAGATTGACTTTGGGTCTCCACTCCACCCTCCCTCTCATTCACATCAATATGATTTTTTGTTTTTCGTCTTTGATGCCTGATACTTGGTCCTATTAACACCTCATGATGACACAAGGTGGTGTGCATCTTCAACGTGGGCTTTGTTGCTTCTCAGCTAGATGACTGCTTATTTATCTTCAAGCCTTTTTAAGACCCAAGATGCTATTTTTTGACAACTAGGTACCATCAGCTTTTTTTTTACCATATTTGCAATGCACCCGCTTTGTCTTCAGGGATCTTGTCAAGAAAGGTGAGCATCACAGAATGCTGGGTTATTAGAAGAAAGTGTTCTTTCATTGAGGGAGTATTTGAGTGGAGGCACAATGTCCATCTGCCATTGCTACCTTAATACTTAACAAATTATACATATATCCCTATCATCATATATAAATATGCTTACATATGTACATGCCTGTATTTAGACCTCTATAAATGCCCTTTGCTTCTTAGTTCTTTCCCATATTTTCTTTTACTTTCCTCTTGTCTCATTATCATCTTTGCCCTTCATTCACATTGAATAATTCTTCTTGGCTACATTGGCCTTGATCAAGTCCCCCAGTCATCCTATGCCCTCCTCACCATTGATTTTAGGTCACTGGTTGTTCCCTTTCCCTGAGGTTTGTTGGCAGCCCCCTCCTTCTCCCCCTCTTGCATGCCCCCCGGAACTGTCAGTCCTGTTGTTTTCTCCTCCGGATTGTTCATGATGCCTATCTTTTCTAGATAAGCACGCAGAGACAATAATAAGCACACAAACAAGGCAAAGCAAAATATAACAACAAAAGAACACAAAAACCAACAGAACCAAGAAAAATCAACAGCAAAAAAAAGGGGGGGGCGCTATAAATAGTTTCTAGTCTGTCTGTTGAATGTTATGAGTGTTTTCCAGTGGAACCTGGTGGATTGCCTTACCCTTGCCCCAAAGTCAATTTTTAGTATTCCTTGGGGACTTCATGGCTTTGCTCCCTTTGCTGTTCTGTTGCACATCCTTAGTGTTTTGCCCTCGTATAGTGGGGTCAGATAGGGCACAAATCCCACAGTGTATCTCCAGTATTGTTCCCCATAGCGCTATGGGGCAATTGGGGACATCCTGTCTCACGGTGGGGTTGGCCCTATGGTCCTCTTTGTGTATTGGCTGCTCTAAGCCCGAATATCATTCTCGTGACTTAGAGGGCCAGGATGTGTTCTAGTCTCTCCTTCCCTCTGATGACATAGAAAAGGTGAAGAAAAAATGAGAGAGTTGCTGTCAATCATCCAACTAGATGAGTTTGAAAAACGTTTCCAAGAATGGAATCACAGATTTGACAAATGTATTAAGTATAATTGAGAGTATTTTTGAAGGTGATAAGGTTGTTTTGAAAAAACAATTCAATACACAGCTTTGGAGGGGGGATCCACTTTTGTGTTGTTTGTTTTGGTGTTTTGGTACCTCCTAGTATATTCACTTAGGAAAACCAAACAAAATATTATTATCTGTTTCTTGAGGTTAAGATTCCCAAAGTGAACCTCACTGAGGATTGAAAGAACTGATTTGTTTCAGAAAACTCTCCGGGGTCGTCTGATTCCTTGGCTCAGGACTCCCTTTCATTTTCAAAGCCAGCAGTGAAGTGGCTAGGCACGCCTTCGCCTGGTTGCTTCAGGCTGGCTCTGAGTGTTCTTCTACCTTCCTTTTGATTTAATGGCATTCACTTAGATAATGCAAGTTGTTTTCCCTATTTGAACAACCATAAATGGCCTTCCTTAATTTTACCTACAATAATGTTATCTGTAACCTTAAATATTCTTTGACAAGGACATTTTGGTGATGGGCACAGAGTGAGCGACAGGTGGCGGGGATGTTGCACAGTTAGTAATGTCATGGATGTAAGATTTGGATTTTATGTCAAGCCAAGAAATCTTTTTCATAAAGGTGGAGCTGATTATTAAAATAGTTTCATTTTCCCTTAATTGTTAATTGGTTGTTATATTAATAGAAAGGAACTCTATTATGTTGAATTAACACAGCTCAGTCTTTAACCTTTAGTATAGGTTTTCATATTTCCTGTTTTGACAAATTTCTGCTCTCCATTTAAAGCTTAATTAGATGCTGCCTCTTATGTTAAATTCTTCCCTAGATTTTCAAAACACACTCACTGAATTCTGAATATGAAATATTAAAATGTCCTATCAAATGTATTTGTTTTATGATCGTTCCCAATAAATGGATGTTTTATTTGAAGCAGTTACCATAGTTAAATTCTTTATATTTTCTCTCAGTCCTTAATATACTGAGTAACTGAATTAGTGATGAATGAATTACCAAAGAAATCACAATTCCAGTGAAGATCTTATTTTATTCTCAAGTATTATAGCCCATTCCACAATAGAGCTCCTATCAAATTAGGCTTTGGGTATGCTGAAATTATATGAAGGGGCTTGAAAAAGTCCATGGGAAAATTCCATTATCTGGCAATTCTATTGTCCACCATCATTTAGAAGACTCCTTTGTATAATAAGGCCTATAAGACTGCAGGAGTAGGATCAGTCTACCAAATGCTCTCTAAGTTCTATCCTTTGTTTTTTCCACTGTAACTAGTGGAAAATCTCTGAACAAGCTCCTGCAAGCCCAGTTATAAACTATGTGTAACGAGACTCTAATGGAATGCTCGGAAAATCCGTGTCAAATGCACCTTCTCTTAGTTAGGTTCTGGATCTCTGTTCTCAACCCCAATGACTGTCTTAGCTAGTATTTACCTTTAACTCTTTGTGTACTGCCCAGTCGCCTTTGGGGATTTACAAATATTACTTTTCCCAAGATTTTCCACAGACAAGCTCTAAAAGTTTAGATACAGATTCACCTCTCCAAATGGGACACCTCAAACTTTTTATTTAGAATATTAATTCTCAATGCATACTATAATCTCATTTTAAATAGTAGTAAATTGAAGCTTGGAGAAGTTAAGTCACCGATTTAGAAGTGCAATCCAGGGAAACAGCTGAGCTGGAATTCCAGCTCTAGTCTTCATAAGGCCAAAGCTGGCGGTCTTAATTACTGCTCTATAGAGTGCCCATTGTGTGAATCCATTGTATTTTCCTTTTCAACAGTGTTCTGGCTGTTCCCTTGTTTCATGTAACTAATTACAGGAGATGAAGATAGAAGCAGAGAGAGAGGGAAAATAAATTGGGGAAAGAGAGGAGCAAAGGAAAAGAAGAGGTTGAAGGCAGTGGTATTTGATGCAGTTTGGTGTCATAACCCTGGTAAGGATATGGATTTCATTTAGAAAGAGATTTTAACATTATCAGCCATCTTTGCATTCCTTTGATGAAGTCACCCTACAGTGTTGGTCGGTTATTGGAGAGGCAGACAACATCACCTTAATTAGGGTAAACAAATGAATTTCCATTGGGATATATGATCATCTAAAAATGACAGCACAATGGCAGCAGCAAACTACGTTGGGGTACATATCCAAACCATGCACACCTCTGAATGCTGCAAACTTCCATTCTTAGCATAAGCCTATGTTACTGGAAAAGTTATAGCTATTGATTACTGCTTGCTTTTTATCCTACTAGAGATGAGATATGGAAACTTCTCCCTTAGGAAAATAAGATAAATATCTCTGCCAATATGCTTTCCAGAAAATTCACTATCCATGTCCACAATGGCCCTTCACCTTCATTCCTTTCCTCATACTAAGGTTTACATGACTCGGTGGGCTTTATAGAAACAGTGTCATGTGTTTATCCCTACAATTAAGCGTGTCTAAGGAATAAAGCTGGTATCTGTTACCTTCTACCATATGTGTAAGCACATTAGAAATTAAAGGTGGGTTTAAGCCAAACTGTAATATCTTCCCCCACTTGACTAGATGATTTATTTTCCTAATAAGTAGTTATAGAGTACTCTTGCTATTGTCAAAACCAAAACAAACTCACTGCCATGGAGATCATGCTGGCCAGGGCAGGACCCTGTGGGATTCTGAGACTGTGACTCATTACAGGAGTAGACAACCTTGTCTTTCTTCCCAGGAGCAGTTTCCAAATGCTCACCATTTGAATCCCATCACAAGGCAGCATAATTGGTACTCTAAAAACAAACACACACTACCAGAGAGTCCATGCCAACCCATAAGAAGCCTATAGACAGAGTAGAACTACCTCTGTGAGGTTCCGAGATTTTAACTCTTTAGGAAGTAGAAAGTCCTACCTTACTCCCTGGAGATGTGGGTGAGTTTGACCTGCTGACCTTGCATACTGCTGCCCAGCTTGTCATCATGATGCCACCAGGTCTCCTTCTTGCTGCTACAGAATTTAAAATTGTTTTGTTGCATCTGTTTATGAAACTGGTGAGATTTGTTTATGCTTTCATCTTTCTGTAACCATGTAATTCCAAGTTTAGGAAGAGAAATCAGACAATTAGCTGCTTTCCCAAAATTCTATAATCATTAAAAATAATAAGAACTATCCTTAAATGCCTGGATAGTTTCAGTCATGAATCTAGATGAAGTACTGTTTTGAGAGCTAATTTTAAAAGCAAATATTGTGTTCCATTTCTCCCCCTCAAAATGATTGCTATCACTAAGTCCCCACCCCCACCTTCTTGAGGTGATTAAAGTTATTTTTATTTCTAAAATATCATTCACTTCACTCTAATTTTAAAATATAATAGTCTAGATTTGAAAAAATATATATTTTTCAATTAAAAAATTACCACACACATAGTATTCTCATTGAATGCCATTTTCTCAATATTACACACAATGTAGCACATACTTGTCCTTTATTCATCCTAACTAATACAGTTATAAGTTTCAGTTAGATCAATATGCTGAGTTTCCATTGTTATGATTATGTGAACACTCTGGATACCATTTAGCATAATAGAATTTTATTTCCTTTCTTATAAACATTTTCCCTTGTCAGTGCTAATAATTGTCATGCTTATTCATTTGCTTAGCTGCCCAAGTATCTGATACTAATTCATTTTCAACTATTTTATGCATTCCTTATTTTCATTTAAGAACATTCAGACCCTTCAGGTCATATGCAATTAAATATTTCGATAAACTCTGGAAAGTCATAGGAATATAATCTGTTGTGAGGTGTATGTGTGTGGGGTTTATTTTATCCAATTGTGTCAGATACAATTTGGTATCAATTGATGATTTTGTTTATATAATTTTAATTGAGCATATTTGCATATAGTGAAATACATACTTTTTGAAGCAATGTTTACATCCATATAGTTTATGAACCATAGACTACAAGATTAAGAATAAAAAATACATTTTTAATTGCTAAAACCACTCTATCAAATATACCATATATACTCGAGTATAAGCTGACCCGAGCAACAGTCAAGGCACCTAATTTTACCACAAAAACTGTATTAAAAATGTGCTGGGAAGGTTGGAGGGAAATGGGGAGCGAACAACAAAGAGTATGAGAACAGAAGAAATGTTCTGAACTGGATTGCACAATTCTTCTTAATGTTATTGGATTATTAAATTGTATGCTATGTTAATTATATGACATAAAACTATGTTTTAAAAGACGAAATGTCATATCAAAAAGACCCAGTTCAACTCAAGTCCACAGGGCCAACACTAATCCCCTTCGTATTCCTGTAGCTTCTGTCCCCTGATGCAAGCAGGTGAAGGTCACAGGACAGTGGATGTGGACTCCCACAGTTCCTAAGTTGGTGGGAACATAGCAGGGCACTTCCTGCTCCAGGGTTTGAGGTGCACATGGGGCCCTCTCTGGATGCAGACACAGATCCAAAGAAGCAGGAAGGCAAAGGGTAGAGAAGGGGGTTTTCCTTGCATCTCTTATCAAAAGGTCACACCCATAAGGCAGCAGCCCCAGCTGACTGAGAGGTTGGATTCCACTCCTGCCTTCACTCAAAAACCATCAAGTGGCTGTAAATCGAACCACTACAGAGTCTAACATCAAGATCCACATGTTGAATCCACCAGCTGCTGCATCAGAGAAAGTCGAGCAGAGCTGCTTTCGTCCATATTTGTGGCACTGGAAATCTGACGTTCTTTGAGTGCCTCTAAGTTTGAATTGACTCATTAGCAGTAGTTGGTTAACTAGACTTTCATTTCATCAACTTGTACTTACCGTGGTACCTCCTCCTTCCTCATTTGTGCCTCTTGTTTCTTCAGGAGAATTTATCGAATTTTCTTTTAAAAGAAAATATTTAGTCTTTCCCTAAGGATGGGGAGAGAAATTTCCTAGCTTCTAGAATATTTTCACCAGACCTCCAAATGTTTGCGTCCCTTTATACTCATCCTCACTGGGGCCCCAGGTTTCATGTGTTAGGTCATTCGACTAGAGAAACAATCCAGAGATACTCATATATGTACAAGAAAAAAGTGGGTGAAGGGAGACATCAGACAGTGTAGGATATGACAAAATAATAATTTATAAACTATCAAGGGTTCATGAGGGAGGGGGAGTGGGGAGGGAGGGGGTAAAATGAGGAGCTGATGCTAAGGGCTTAAGTGGAGAGCAAAGTTTTTGAGAATGATAAGGGCAATGAGTATACAAATGTGCTTTACACAATTGACTTATGTATGGATTGTGATGAATTGTATAAGCCCCTAATAAAATGAGTTTTAAAACAAGAATGAGCTTTATATCCAGAAATAATTACACATCAAGAAAACATCCCAAACCAGATCCGTTGCTCACTTTCTCAGAGGTTTGTTAGGTTTTTTTTCTTATTGTAGGCTTGTTGTATACTTGTTGAAGATTTTAAGAATTACTCCTGTCTCCATAATGTCATTGTTAAATATATATTTTCCCAAATTGAAGTTCTTGTTTTAGTCTTTTCAATGTACACACATATTTTATTTTTAATAAGTCCCACTCATCTCTTTTGTTTTCCACAAGGTGTGCCTCCTTTGTTATATCTGGTAGCCTGTGTAGTCCCTGTACTAGGGTACTTAAATTTGTCCCAGTTTGCTCATTTTTGACCCTGAAAGCTTTGGGTTTTACAGTTAGGTCTTTGATCCACTTGAGCTTGGGGTGAGACATGGGTCTGGTTTCATTCTTCTGCAGGTGGATATCCATTTTTTTTCTACCACCATTTATTGAAGAGTGCATCTCATTCCCATTCCATGCTTATTAGACCTTTGTCAAAAATTAGTTGTCTCTATGTGAATGCTTTTTATTTCTGAGTTTTCTGTCTTGATTCATTGATCCTTGTAACTATCATTATACCAGTCACAGGCTGTTCTGACAGCTCTAGTTATGTGTGAGGTCGGGTAGCACAAGACCACCTATTTTGTTTTTTGTTTTTTATGAGCTATTTGCCTATCCTGGGCTTCTTCCCTCTCTATAAGAAGTTGATAATTCATTTTTTTTCCATTCCTATAAAGAGAGATGCTGAAATGTGGCCCGATATTGCATTGAAATTATAGATTGCTTTAGGTAATAGGGACATTTTAACATATTGAGTTTTCTGATCCATGAAAATGGGATCTTCCATTTGTGTAGGTCCCTTTGGTTTCTTATAACATTGTTTTGTAGTTTTCTTTGTTAGGTCTTTTGGGGGTTTTTTCGGTTAGGATTATCCTAGGTATTTTTCAGCTTTTGTGGGGCTATTGCTAATGTTCGTTTTCTTGATGTCTTTTTAGGTATTTTCATCATTGGTATATGGGAATACAATTGATTTCTGCTTGTTGATCTTGTATCCTGCTACTCTACCAAACTCCTCAATTGTTTCCAACAATCCTATTGTGGGCACGTTAAGATTCTTTCTATAGAGAATCATATTGTTTGCAAATAGTGAAGGTTCCACTTCTCCTTTGCCCAGGTGTGCTCCTTTGATTGGAATTGTTCCTTCTTTGAGATATAAAGCGCTATCTATTGTAAAGGTAACGAGCCCTTGTAGCCTAGTGGATCAAGCGCTGACTTCTAACTGAATCCCCCAATGGATCCACTGGAGAGCAGTAGGGACATCCGCTTCCATAAAGATACACAAAGCTGCCATGGAAACCGTGGAAACCCTGTGGAAATGTGCGACCCTTCCTTCTAGGGTCACCGGGAGTGGAAACTCACTCACTTGTGTGGGTTTGAGTTTGATATTAGAACAATAATAGATCCCTATGTGTTATAATATCTGCATTTGGGGTGATAGGCTCTTGGAATATTCTTTAGTACAGAGTTTAACTTGGATATAGTGTCACTATGAGTCAGAACTTACTCTGCATCACCTACAACAACAACACCCACTTCCTTCCATGTTTTTAGTGTATGCCCTCTTATAGCTTCAGGGTAGTCTTGCTAAAAAAGATGTTATAGATGAATAGATTCGTGTGTTATTAAGAAATTAACTACATGAGTGTAAAACTCACATTTAATGCAATGAAAAAAAGTGCCATAAGTCATATGGTTTAATATCATTGTTTTGAGTCGTATGCATTAGTTTTAAAGGTTTAGTCACACATACAGAGTGAGATTTATTAATATGCACAAAATGCAGTTTTTCAATGCATTCATGTCGTATAATTAGATTATTAGCTACATAATTTAATACAGTTTTATGTGGTAAAAACAGTTTAACTGGTAGCAGCTGCCTCTAAAATAGCTTTACATTTATTCAGATGTAAATTACCTGTTGACTTGAGTAAGTAATTATAGTTTCGTACTAACACTATGTAACATATGGTGTTTACATTCTTCTCAAGAGCTCCTTGAGGGGAAAAGAAGTTTATGAAAACATCAATATAAATAGTAATTTAAAGAATGGATTAAAATAGCTGCAAAGATTAATTGTAGTTAATAGGTTATTAACAGTTGTTAAAGTATTTGAATCTGCCTTATTTTATTCATGATATATAACATGTGTTTTCAATTGTTGGCTTGCTATTGCTATCTTTATATAATATATTCATTTTGAGTAATCGGTTTTCTACATAGAGTGTTTTTGTATTATCATCACAGAATTCAAGTCACGGTATTTAATTCTCTTGGTGACGTCTCTTGTAGCATAGTGGGTTGTGCATTGCGTCCCCACCTGCCAGCCACTCGGCTGCAGAAAGATGAGGCGGTCCGCTCCCATGGAGATGCAAAGTCTCAGAAACCAAAAGGCAGTTCTGCTCTCTTCCATGGGGTAACTGGGAGTCAGAATCAACTCACTGGCAGTGGGTCTGGGTTTCCCTTTCTACAAAGCGAGGCATAATGTTATTTCTGTCTTCAGAGACATAAACCTAGATTTCAACAGATCAGAGGCATGTGGCCCAGTATATGTTTCAAAATTAAAAATGTAAGAGAGAACATGAATTTTAAAGCAAAATAAAATTAATGAAAATCATCCTACATGCGCACAATGTCATAGTTTCCTTCACTGAAAAACCATGACGAGAACCACAAAGCACCGTACACATGGATGGAGCAGGAGAACTTTATACTGAGTGAAGTTTGCCCATCACACAGAGGCTATATGAGACTGCTGTTCTATGGAATACAACCACAAAATAAAGACTTTCATACTGAAGAAAGCAGGCTGAGCTGTTTGCCAAGGGGGAGGACGTAATGAGCTGGATGGTTGGTAGATGTTGAGTGGGAAAGCAGAAGACCATGATCCACAGGAGAGAGAATGGGAATGGAGGAAGAGCAGAGAGACAAGCTGATGGGGAAGATGACCAGTAGTAATGTGGACCGCAAAGCGATGATCTGAAATGAAAACGCCCACCTACAAACTCTACTCCCCTTTATGCCTCAGTGTAAACATACAAGCCAGCAAGCAAAACATCTCAAGGGTCAGGATCAGAATGGGGTTCTGGTGTGGTTTTTAATCATGTTACTTGGAGCTCTTACAGATATTATAACAATCCATAATTCAGTTACATCAGGCATAATTGTACAACTGCTGCCACCATCAGTTTCAAAACATGTTCTTTCTTCTTGAACTCTTTAATACCACATCCCCTTTATCCCTCCCTCACCCACACCACCCCCCAGGAACCCTGATTGTTATATTCTCATTATTGCTGCATCTTACACCTCCCTATGTATCTGTTCACCTGTGATTCTGTCATTCATTCCCCTCCAGGGGGCTGTACAGTCATATTGCTATCAGTTCTCCCTTCCTTCCCTTCCCCTGGCCTTCTCTTCCAGTATCCGCAGGGCGTCATTGCTGCGGTGACTGTCTCTGAAGGTTTTATTTTAAATTTCATGCATCAAAATATATTAATTAAACAAAGGAACATACGCAGGTCTAACAAGATTAATGAGGTAAAACTAAGAACATAATAGTAAGGGGAGAAAATATTAAAGAACCAGAGGATGATTATATGTTTAATCAGTGCTATTCTGCACCCTTGATATATAATCCTCCCATTAGGCCCTTCTGTGAGGGACTATTCAGTTATCGTACAGGTGGGTTATGGGTCTCCACTTTGTCTACACTTCATTTCAATTTGATTGCTTGTTTTTGAATGTCTGATACCTATTTGTGTGGATACCTCATGATCACACAGGCTGGTGTGCTTCTTCCATGTGGGCTTTGTGGCTCCCTGCTAGATGGATGGCTGCTTGTTTAACTTCAAGCCATTAAGACCCCAGATACCGTACATTTTAATAGCTGGGTAACATGAGCTTTCTTCATCACATTTGCTTATGCACTATTTTGTCCTCGGTGATCATGTCAGGAAGGTTAGTAAGACCAAAATGATTTAAAGAAATATATATTTTAATTAATGTAAAACAAAACCAGAATGGAGAGACAGCTGAACATTATTTCTAAAAACACAAAAGCACACTCTAGTATTGCAAAACAAAAGCACTGCCATTGAGTGGATTCTAACTCATAGCCACAGAACAAAATGCTCCTCTGTCCTCTGCCATCCTCACATTTGTTCTTATGTTTGAGTTTATTGATGAGCCCACTGAATGAATACATCTTGTTGAAGGTCTTCCTCTTTTGCTCACTTCCCTTCTACTTTAGTAAACACGATGTCCTCCTTATCCAGGGACTAGTCCCTCCTAAGTACATGACGCAAGTCCGAAGTACATGATACAAATTCTCGACATCTTTGCCTCAAAATCACAGTCTGGCTGTACTTTTTCCAACACAAATTGTTTGTTCTTTTTGTAGTCCATGGTACTTTCAATATACTTTGCTGTTATCATAATTCAAATGCATCAATTCTTTCTGTCTTCCTTATTCAATATCAACTTTTGCATTCATATGATGTAATTGAAAAGATCTTGTCTTGGATCAAGCACAACTTAGTCCTCAAAATAACATCCTTGTTTTTCAGCACTCAAAAGAGGTTTTGTGCCGCAGGTTTAGTCAATGTAATGTGTTGTTCAGTGTCATATGAGCATTAACTGTGCATCCAAGCATGATGAAATCCTTGGGAATTTCAGTCATGTTTCTCTATGAGAAAAGATTGAGGATCATGAGAATTTTGGTCGTCTTTATATGAAGTTGCAATCCACAAAGAAGGCTGCAGTCCTTCATCTTCATCAGCAAGTGCTTCAAGTCCTCCTCACTTTTAGCAAGCAAGGTTGTGTCTTCTGAATATTGCAGGTGGTTAACAGGTTGTCCGCCAATTCTTATGCTGCATTCTTCTTCATCGAATCCAACTCCTCTGAATATTTGTTTGTCTCTGGTTATTTGATCCACCAGTGATCTGTCAGCTTGTTGTGTTGTGATGGCTTGTGTGTTTCTGTGATCCTGGAAGCAATGCCACTGTCATTTCAAATACCAGCAGAGTTAGCCCAAGGGAATAAGCTTCAGCAGGTCTTCCACACTATGAATAGATTGAAGACATAATAGGCTGTCCATTTCAGAGGAATTAGCCACAGAAAACCTAATGGACAGATTTGAAAAAGCCAAAATTACATATGAGCATTTAATGGTCTGTTCCACAGTCACCTCCTGGTTTTAGGTGCAAATATTGGGCTTCTCCATCATCTCTTTACATAGATCTAGTCAGTTTGAGCTCTTTGTATTCCATCCGCACAAGACCATGTGTAGAGTTGATATTTGTGTGGTTGAACAAAGATATTTGCGATGAAGATGTCTTTTGTCTTGCAAAATTCAGTCATGTCATCTCCAGCTTCATTTCTTTCTTTCTTTTTTTAAACATTTTACTAGGGGCTCACACAACTCCCATCACAATCCACACACATACATACATCAATTGTATAAAGCACATCCGCACAGTCCCCGCCCCAATCACCCTCAAAGCATCCGCTCTCCACCCAAGCCCTTTGCATCAGGTCCTCCTCTTTCCCCTCCCTCCCCGCTTTCCCCTTCCCCATGAGCCCTGACAATTTCATTTCTATCAGTACAACTATGTTTCCCTAGATTCCTACCTCGTGCATTCTAAATTCTGAGAATTCATGCACATTTCCAGTGTTTCTTCTCATTTGGGGTCATGCAAATGGAAGTCATTGTGACCCGAGGAGGTCATCTGCTGGAGCTCTATGTGACAGTGCTTCCCTTTGCTCCGTGAGCTTTTCCATGCCTGATGATGCTTTGATGCTATCCATATGGTGTTTAGTGGTTAATTCCTCAAAAGTTGACAGCTTATTCCTTCTGCATTGTTTGTTCCTAGTTTGGAAGCTCTGTTGAAATCTCTTCAGTTTCGCTGACTCGGATGGTATTTGAATCGCCAGTGCCCTAACTTCCAGCATCGCAGCAACACACCAGCTACCACAGTCTGGCAAACTGCCAGACAAGTGTTGGCAAACATTAGTATAGCTAGAGGTCAATGTCAACTGCTCTGTGTTCCAGGAGGTGTCTGGTTACTCCTCATCAACCAGCCGGCTTCATGGCCTCCGTGCTCCATTCCAGAGGTTCCAACAGCGCCATCTTTCATTTCATGAACATGAACATCATTTCATTTCATGAACATTGTTAGAGAGAAAGTTTTATCCCTTCAAAATACGTGTTGTAAATCCCTATACTTGTGGGTATAATGAATTCCATTTGGAAGAGCCTTTTCTATTTGTTGGACGATATCCATGTAGAGATGAGTGCCTATTAAACCCGTCACTTTGGGAGTACAAAGGGAGCAGACCAGGCACAGACGAAAACAAGCATGCAAGGAAGGGAAGAGGTGTGGCACACAGATGCCCCTAGGTAGAGGAATAGACGCTGAAAATAAACCAGAACATTCTTTTCCAGAGCAAACAGTGAAATCTTGCTCTCAGGCTTGTGGCCTGAATTCAGACTTTTAGCCTCATAAAATGTGAGAAAATATTTTTGTTGTTTGTTAAGACCAGCCACTTGTGATATTTCTGCTAAAGCAACATGAAGAGGTTAAGAAAAACACAGTGTGTGCTGGGCAAATTTTAAAGTGGTTTAAACATTTTTTTCCTAAAAATATATGAAGCATTCATCAGAATCCTATTTTTAATCCCATTTTCCTTAAGAAGAAAATGAGACTGAAGAAATATAATATGTATGTCCAGGGTCCCGCTAGCAGCTTTGTTCCATGATGCTAACCACTAAAAGCAAAATAGCTGCTTGCTACATCCCTAATTGCATCTAACGCCTTGATTCCCACTGAATAATGCATCTTACACTCTATCTGGTACTTTATGAAACACAGTGTCTTGTGTCGTGTTTCCGTGTCAGGCTCTGATCTACGAGGTTGGCGGTTTGAAACCACCAGCAGCTCCAGGGGAGAAAGACTGGGATTTCTCTCTTAAATGGTTACACTCTTGTGAACCCACAGGTGGGTTTATGAGTCAGCATTGATGGCTCTTAGTTTAGTCTTGTGTGGTTTGAATGTCTCTGAACTCATGGAAAAGCAACCTTTCCTCCCGAATCTTACTTAGATTACCTCAAGGTACTTGCAGTGTACCTAAAATCACTTTCCTTACTTTCAATAAGTATGTGTATTCTGTAAAACTTTCCTTATAGTAGGCTAGTCTTCTTCCTGTGTGGTGGGAGGTAGAAGGTCGAAGGTGGAAGTTGAAGGTTGACTTTCAGATCTTTAATACGATCAATATGTAAATCATGTGGTACTTTATTCTCTGGTTATATCTCATTACAAGGTGAGTTAAAAAATAATGGCTGCAATAATCACCTTCGGACTCTCAACTAGTTTACCACTATCACGGACCTCTCTGACTGCCAGAGTCCTATATATATGATTTAGGTGTTCCAGTCCCATAATGCTTAGCCCCTAAGTTGTTAACCAGAAGGTGCATGCATCAAAACCTTCCGCTTATCTGAGGGAGAAAGAATTGGCATTCTACTTCTGTAAAGATTTACAGTCTTAAACACCCTACAACAACTGCTGCCAAGGGGGGGCAAGAGGCCTGGTAGGGCTTGATCAAGGGCAGTGTAACAGAGGAATACTGAAACCCAAATGAAGGCTCAACATGATAGTGGGGCAAGAGGAAAGTAAAAGGAAATAGAGGAAAGAACTAGGAGGCAAAGGGTATTTATAGAGGTCTAAATACAGGCATGCACACATGTAAATATATTTATATATGAAGACATAGAAATAGATCTGTGTGTATATATTTATTAGTTTAGTATTAAGATGGACATTGGGCCTCTTCTCAAATACTCCCTCAATGCAAGAACACTTTATTATTAATCTGTGATTCCATGATGCTCACTTGCCCAGACACGATCCCTGAAGACAAAATGGATACATAAGCAAATGTGGTAATGAAAGCTATCAAAAGATATAGTATCTGGGTTCTTAAAAGCTTGAAGATAAACTAGCAGCCATCTAGCTCAGAAGTAACAAAGCCCAAATGGAAGAAGCACATCAGCCTGTGTGATTATGAGGTGTCGAAGGATCAGGTATCAGGCATCAAAGAACAAAAAAATCCTATCCTTGTGAATGAGGGGGAGTGCAGAGTGGGGACCCAAACCCATCTGTAGGCAACTAGACATTCCTTTACAGTCAGGTCCAAGGAGGAGACGAGCCAGTCAGGGTGCAGTGTAACAATGATGAAGCATACAACTTTCCTCTAGTTCTTAAATGCTTCCCCCCCCCAATATTATGATCCCACTTCTACCTTACAAATCTGGCTAGACCAGAGCATGTACACTGGAACAGATAGGAACTAGAAACACAGGGAATCCAGGACAGATTAACCCCTCAGGACCACTGGTGAGAGTGGTGATACCAGGAGGCTGGAGGGAAGGTGGGGTAGGAAGGGGGAACTGATCACAAGGATCTATATGTAACCTCCTCCCTGGGGGATGGGCAACAGAAAAGTGGGTGAAGGGAGTTGTCAGACAGTGTAGTACATGACAAAAATAATAATTTATAAATTATCAAGGGTTCATGAGAGAGGGGGAGCGGGGAGGGAGGGGAAAATGAGGAACTGATATCAATGGCTCAAGTAGAAAGCAAATGTTTTGAGAATGATGATGGCAACAAATGTACAAATGTGCTTGACAGAATGGATGGATGTATGGATTGTGATAATAGGTGGAAGATCCCCCAAATGACTTTTTTTTAAGTCCACAAGGTATTTCTACTAAGTCCTCTGTACTAATGGCCACTGATTTGATTTGGGATTATAAAGTTTACATAGTCTAGCTCCTTGTAGCTCTTCGTAGTTCATCTCTTCTATTTGTTTATTTTGTTTTCTCAATTCTGCTCATGCTGGCTTTCATATTGATCCAAAAATATAACAAAATGTCTCTTTTCTAAGCACTAGTGAATTGATATTTTTCTGTATGTATTTTCCTCAGATCACCATATGATTCTTTCTCTAACTCGTTTAAGTATGTGATCTCATGTCAGCTATCAGAGGAAACTTTCCAAAATACCCCTCCTAAAATAACTCTTGTATTGCAGTTATTTTTCTGTTTACTTTTACATTAGAGAAAACATGTCTTGTGTGAAAGTATATGATATTATGTCATTTTAACCATTCTAAATGTACAACTCAGTGACATTAATTATATTCACAATGTTATACAACCACCACCACCACTATTTCCAATCTATTTTTATCATTCCAAACAGAAACTTTGTCCCCATGAAACAGTACCTTCACACCCCCATTCTCCAGCTACACCTGGCAATTACTCATCTTTCCCTCCATGCATGTCCCTTCCTGCTTCTAAATATTTCATATCATTAGACTTATGTGTCATGTATACTTTTGTATCTGGTTTGTTTTACGTAGCATAATGCTTGCCCGGTTCATACATATTGTATCATGTCTCAGAATTTCTTTAATTTTTAGGGCTACAGTATGCAACCTTCCTTTCTTACTGCATCTAGAGCAGAAGTAGCACAGGTGGGTGGTTTGAAAGTACAGATATTACATTTTTTCATCATTTAGGGCTTTAAATTTGACAAAAAGGCTCTGGCAAAGTTCTCTCTGTGTCACTGTTGGGGAACCTTCAGTTTCTGTACACAACTAATTCCTTGGCAATCTCCACAGGGCGTGCATCTTTCTCTGCACATTGGCTTAGTTCTTCTTCCTCTTGGAGCCTCTTGGGCTGCTCTCTTCATGGCTGGCAGTTCACAACCACCAAAGTTCTATGGGAGAAAGATTGAACTTTCTCCTCACAGAGACAGTCTTGGAAACCCACCATGTGTCACTATGAGCCACCATTGGCTCGATGGCAGTGAGTTTTCTGGTTTATCTGGGGTTTTTTGGTTTGTTGGTTCTCACGGTGAACAGATTGAAGGCACACCCTAACATGATATAATCAACAAAGAAAATTCAATTGCACAGTGGGATTACATCCAACACTAATAGGGTATACTTGAGCACATATTTTTGAGGTACATAGTTCAATCCACAACATATATATAGAACATTTTCTTTATCTTTGGTAAATATATGCATGGATTCCACCCTTTGATAACTGTGAATGTGCTGCAATGAGACTTCATGTACAAGTGTTTGTCTGACTCCTATGTTGTGTCTCTTTGAGTTTATAGTTAATAGGGAATTTTGGTTGTATGGTAATTTGTCTGCTTAATGTTTGAGCAACTTATAGCTTGTTTTCCAAAGAAGTTGCCCAGTTTATGATCCCACGTAAAAGAACCAGAGTTCAGATTTTCCATATTCTTGCAATTTTTTTTGTTTTTCATTTTCTAATTGTAATCACCTTATTGGTGTCAAATGGTATTTCCTTTTGGTTTTGATTAGCATTTAGTTAAGACAAAATATGTTGGAGATCATTTCATGTGTTTATTGGTCATTTAATAATCCATTCACACTTTTGCCTATTATTATATTGGTCCATCATCTTGTTGAGTTGTAGTATTTCTTTATATTTTATATATTAAACCCTAATTAGGTATTTAATTTATAAATAACTTCTATTCCTTAGAACTAATTTTTACCAATTACCCCCAAATTCCTTAGGGGTATTTTTTGTTTTGTGTCAAATTTCCCTAGCAATGTTCAATGAGGGGAAATAAGTGCTTTTTAAATTTTATTTCATGAAGTCCAATTTATCCATTATTTCTGATCATATAATTGGTATCATTTCTAAAGATCCATAGCAAAAGGCAAGGCTTTGAATATTTACCATGCCATTTTCTTCTAAAGTTATGTATTTTTCTAGGAATAAAATTTGTGTCACCTGGCATTGTGTTGTCAGTATATCTGTTTGACCTTTGCTCATGGAAGAGAGACTCTATATAGATATGGGCTTATTTGTCATTGTTTCCTCAGCTCATAAGGCAATTACTAGCACACACTAGTGATTTACTTGTTCACTTTTGCTTTCCTTAGCTCCACTTTCTACTTTAAAAGTCCCCATTTCCTCCATGCCACTCTCTAGTAAACTGATGCTCATAAAATTTTGATTTCTTCCCTACGACCCCTCTATGGGGAGATGTTCCGTTGTCTACAGATGTGCTCCTCATTCTCACCAATGGGTTTTAGGGATGAGTCAATCAGGGTGCAGTAGAGCCCTGATGGATCACACAATATACCTCTGGTCTCTTGAGGCTTGCCACCCCCTGCTATCATGACCCCAGTGCTGCTCCCCACTCTGGACTGGACCGGAGCATGTACATAGGTACAGGCACGAGATAAAACTCACCACACAGAGAACCCAGGAACGGGAATAGGAATAGCAATACCAAAAGGATAGGGGAAGGGGGGAGAGTTGCGGAGGGAGGGGTACCGATCACAGTGGATGGTCATAACCACACACCCCTTCAGGGAGAAGAACAACTGAAAGCAGGGGGGACGGGACAGAGCGGTCATTGTGAGATGTGAAAATAATAATCCATACTATGTCAAGCAGCCGCGGGATGGGGGGAGAGAGGGAAAAAAGAGGAGCTGATCCCAAGGGCTCAATGGAAAGTAAATGTCTAGAAAAGAACGATGGAATATATGTACTAATATGTCTGATACAATGGATGTATGGACTGTAACAAGAGCTTTAAGAGCCCCCAATAAAATGATCTTAAAAAAATATGAATTCTAGTCACTGCATCGGTCTTCTAGGTAGTGGTATGGAGGAACTGGGAAGAAATGAGATATATTCTCCAGCTGAGTTAACTTCAGATAAATAAACATACTGGAAACACCATAAATATTTGTTAGGAAATATGATCTTACATTTCACATTGACACATTTATATACATATCCATCTATATGTAAATAGATATGTAATATTCTACACTTGTATATAAAACCAACTTGCCATTGAGTTGATCTTTGGCTCATTGGCAACTCTATGTATGTCATAGTCGATTGGTGAGCCACACAATTTTAAATGGCTATTTTCTAGAGCTCGTTTGTTAAGCATTTTCCCCAGAGTACCTCTGAGTGTTCTTAAATATTTTAACCCTTCATTCAGCAGGTGAACATATTAAGAAGTTATTCTCCCCAGAAATTCCCTATAATATAGATAGAAAAATATACATGGTATACATAGAAAAAAGCGTTTGTTACCATTTTTTTAAATTAGCAGGCATCATGACAAATGTGATCTCATAGTACTGAATGGTGTTGCTTTTAAAAAATTCTGAATTATTACAATATACTTACTCTGATCTAGTCCATTTTTAGACAATTTACACATAGAATTTGCCAGATAATTATGTACCATTTGAGGTATGAAGTATAATTCATGAAAAAGAATGACTTGAGTGCTTTAGTGTGATCCAGTCATGATGGTGAGGCTATTTCACACTTGCCTCAAACACCGTCTTCATCCTCCTGTGCCCATCCATCCTTACCTGAATCTATGTAATCTTTTCCTGACCTGACATCATGGTAGTATCTCCCTCAATTTATTTTACTTAGGATTTACAATCAGTTAGAAAAATAAATAAAGGAGAATATCTAAGATAACAATGTTTATGTGGTTTATTTATATACATAAGAATGCTGAGTGGTGGCAATCCAGACAGAGTAGGGCTTCTTTAGAAATGCTCTGGGACTGTCTTTTTATTGTTCTGCTCCACTTTCCTTAGCTCCAGTTTCTATCTTAAAGGTTCCCTCATATGCTCATGTCTTTAACAGAATTCGTGCTTATGAGACCATCAGTCTTCTAGGAAATGGCATTGGGGGACACGGGGGACAACTAGGAAACACATTTGCTAGTCAAGTTAGTCTCAGCTAAATAGCCATACTGGAAACACCATGCAATACTTCAGCTTTTCTCTCATTGCAAAGAAAGCTGGAAAATGAAATATTATAATTAGATAGACTCCTACCCCAAGTAACACCATGCTTATATGGCTAAGTGGCCAAGTTTTCTAGTGCTTCCGGAACAGAAAGCCTATAAGCAGATGGCTCTAGCCAAAGAAATGTACTCTTTCATCATCCGAAAGGCTAGGACCCCAAGTTCAGAGTGCCCGCTCTAGGGAAATGCTTTCTCTCTGGGGACAACCCTTGAGTTTTTCCAAATCTGTGAGCTTGACATCCTTTGCAGGTATAGATCGTTACAGCAGATAAAAAATCAGAGCATAATGACATAATATTGAGAATCATGGCCTTGACACATAATTTTAAAGAATGGGGGCACAGATTGGAAGAGACATAATTCAATTGCAAACACTAAGGAATAAGGGAAAATGGATACTACAGGATCAGGAATAAAATTAAACCAACCAAACTCACTGCCGTTAGTCAATGCTGACTCATAGTGACCCCTTAGGGCAGGGTAGAACGGCCCGGTGCCTTCACAAGCCCGAGAATGTTTCTGGGAGGAGACAGCCACTTCTGTCGCCACAGGGAAGCTGGTGGTTTTGAATTGCTGACCTTGCTGATCTTAGCCCAGTGTGGAACCAGTAGGCAATCAGGGCTTCTTGGGCAAGTAAGAGTCTGTGTCAAATCCACATCCTAGAGCCATATAGGGTTTATTATACTGATATTGTATGAATAGGCATATATTTATTCCCTCATCTGTCTCCCACCCTATTCATCACAGTTTTCTGGCTGCTCATTTTGTTTAATTGTCCCACTTAGCAGTTTTGTTTATACAACCATTAGTTCAGGTGACTGACCACCATAAGTTTTGTTTCGTTAGAACCGTATTCTATCATACACTGTAAATCTGGAAATACTTGATCTCCTCTCCCAAGCTGGTACTTCTACACCTTTTAAAAACTAGAAAAATGAAACTGTTCTTTTTTATTTTTACATATAAACGAACAAGTTGCCTATTTAAATTAGAAAGAAAATCCAACTGTGGTATCAACAGACTTTGAAAAGAACCATTTGCAGAAGACGCATTGCTAATGGTGATCATATTAAATAAAAACATAAAATCGAAATCTCTAATGTAATTTATGAGTAAAGAGCATTTGGTTACCAGTGAAAATAGAAAAAGAAAAAACAGTCAACAATGCTTGTTCCTTTTTCCAACTAATATTTTTGTGAAATTTACAATTCTAGAATATATTTTTTGATTTATTCAGAATATGTTTTGATTTTATTTGTAAACTAAAGCTTTTGAAACACTTGTTTCAAAGTACTTTATGATATTGTACTGTTAACTCTCCCAATGCCAAATGCCATCTCTATGACTTGTATACCTGCTGTGATTATGATTAGCATAACCTTTGTTTGGCTTTGTTTTGTTTTATATTAAACGTTTGTTTTAATAAGCAACTTTTCATTCCTTAAGAATGACATGTGTGCAATTTAGGTTTTTCAATTGAAGTTTGGTCGTTATTTTAATGTCTTAGCTTCTCAGTCAGCCATAGAATGCTAAGTTTGCAGGGGGTTGTTATGGGTGCCATCGAGTCTATTCCAACTCAGAATAAGCCCATTTACAGCAGAACCAAACACTGTCCCTTCCTTTGCCACCCTACAAATGTTCCTGATATTGCACCTATCATCGAAGCCATTGCATCAACCGGACATGCTGAGATTGAGTTTCCTCTTTTTCACTGCCCCTCCACATTACCAGGCATGACATAAAAAGTGCATAAAACAAAGTGTCCATCCATGCCTCTAAGGAGCACACTGGCTGTACTTCTTCCAAGACAAACCTGATTATACTTTTGGCAGTCCACAGGAATTTCAATATTCTTTGTCAACACCACAGTGCAGATGCATCCATTCTCCTTCCGTCTTCCCGACTCATGTTCTACATACATGCATAATACTGAAGTATAGCAGTCAGCTTTATGGCTGATGCCAAGCAACACCCCCTGCCTTCCCCACCCCCCACCACCCAGAAAGAGAAGAAAAATACCAAACCATTTCAGAATAATATCAAGCCTATAACCTTGGTTTCTGAGTCTATGTTGGTTTTTTTTCCTTTCTAGTTCTCAGGTCTCTTTCTTTCTTTTATTAAAATCATTTTATTAGGGCTCATACAACTCATCACAATCCATACATACATCAATTATGTAAAGCACATTTGTACATTCATTGCCCTCATCATTCTCACAAAATTTGCCATCTACTTAAGACCCTGGCATCAGCTCCTCATTTTTCTCCTCCCTCCCCACTACCTCTCTCTCATGAGCACTTGATAATTCATAAATTATTATGTTGTCATATCTTGCATTGTCTGACATCTCCCTTCACCCACTTTTCTGTTGTCCGTCCCCCAGGGAGGATGTTATATGTAGACTCTTTTAATAGGTTGCCCCTTTCCAGTCCACCCTCCCTCCACCATCCCCGTATCCCCACTCTCACCACTGGTCCTGAAGGGATTATCCGCCCTGTATTCCCTGTGTTTCCAGTTCCTATCTGTACCAGCATACATCCTCTGGTCTAGCCAGATTTGTAAGGTAGAATTGAGATCAAGATAGTGGGAGGTGGGAACATTTAGGAACTAGAGGAAAGTGGTAAGTTTCATCATTGCTTCATTGCACCCTGACTGACTTGTCTCCTCCCCATTACCTTTGCTCAAGGGAGTGTCCAATTGCCTACAGATGGACTTTGGGTCTCCACCCTTCAGTCACCCTCATTCACAGTGATATGATTTCTTGTTGTGATGATGCCTGATACCCAATCCCTTCGACACCTCATGATCGCACAGGCTGGTGTGATTCTTCCATGGGCTTTGTTGCTTCTGAGCTAGATGACCGCTTGTTTACCGTCAAGCCTTTAAGACCCCATACACTATATCTTTTGATAGCGGTGCACCATCAGCTTTCTTCACCACATTTGCTTATTCACCTGCTTTGTCTTCAGCAATTGTGTCGGGAAGGTGAGCATCATAGAATGCCAGTTCAATAGAACAAAATATTCTTGCATTGAGGGAGTACTTGAGTGGAGGCCCAATGTCAATCTGCTACCATAATACTAAACCTACAAATATATGCACGTAGATCTATTTCCCCATCCTCATATATAAATATATTTACATAAGTACATGCCTTTATTTGGACCTCTATAAATGCCTTTTGATTCCTAGCTATTTCCTTTGATTTTCCTCTTGTCCCACTATCATGCTCAGTCTTCATTTGGGTTTCAGTAATTCCTCTACATTACTCTTGCCCATGCCCTACCAGGCTTCCTCCACCCTCCTCACCACCAATTTGTATCACTTGTTGTTCCCTTGTCCCTGGGTTTGTTAACACCACTACCTTTCCCCCCACCCCCTCCTCTCCCATGTCCCCATGGAACTGTTGGTCCTGTT
This sequence comes from Tenrec ecaudatus, assembly GCF_050624435.1. Lineage (NCBI taxonomy): Eukaryota > Metazoa > Chordata > Mammalia > Afrosoricida > Tenrecidae > Tenrec > Tenrec ecaudatus. The sequence goes on along the minus strand of NC_134532.1, from coordinate 131,934,849 downwards.
GTTTTTTCCTTCAGATTGTTCACCAAGCCTATCTTATTTAGACAGACCTGAGGAGATAATAACATGCATAAAAACAAGACAGAGCTAAACCAAACAACAAAATAAAGCAAAGCAATGACAACAACAAGCCAATGACAAAAACAAAACACAACACAGCAAGAGAGAAAAGCTTGTAGCTAGTTCAAGGACTCTTTGTTGCCCTTTAGGAGTGTTTTCCAGTCTAGTCTGTTGGGGCACTAAGCCCTGGCCCCAAAGTCTATTTTTGGTACTCCCTGGGGACTTTGTTGCTCTGTTCCCCTTGCTGTTCTTTTGCACACCCTTAGTGTTTTGCCTCGGTGTGGTCGGATCAGATCTGGTGGTATTCCCACACTGTGTCTCCAGTGTTGTCCCCTGTAGGGCTATGGGTCAGTGAGGGATGCTATTTTTAATGAGAGCAGAGCCTCATCCTTCTCCCAAGGAACAGCTGGTCGGTTTGAACAGATGACCTGGCAGTTAACAGCCCAACTTGTAAACTTCCAGGGCTCCATAAAGACCACAAAAATGCAAAATGTGAACAGTTTAAATCTTGTTCTTTAAGAGATTACATATAATGTATGCAGTAAGAAATAATACAAAATTACCCTACTAGTAGTCTAAAGAACATTGAGAAAAATTCACATATCTAATGGTGATAGTTAAGAACATTATCTGTTTGGAAAGAGTAGGGATTCTGTGCCATTTCTGAATATTTGTATCTGGATCCTTGAATATCTTTTGATCATTCCTCAAACACACACAAAAAGGATACAAACCAAAAATAATTCAGTTATCAAGTTGATTCCAACTCATAGCAAACCTGTAAGACAGGGTGGAATTTCCCTTGTGGGTTTCAGAGACTGTAACTCTTATGGGAGTAAAAAGCCTCATCCCTCAACCTCAGAGCATCTGGTGGTTTCAAACTGCTGCCCTTATGGTGAGCAGTCCAAAGCATTACCCACTAGCTATTATCCTATATCCTACATCAGCCCTCTAATCTATTGATCTTAAATCCTTTTTAATTTCCTCTTTTGGAAAAACTTGTGCTTCCTCCTAAGCCAGATTCATGACTAACATGGAGGTATTCTGAAAATAAAATACTTGTTATTGAATGTTCATAGCTATAAATCCAGACAGTAACATTCTCAAGAAAGAGAAGAGGTCTTTCTTTGGAAGGTACTCATTATATGCCTAAAAATGAGTTCAGTGATGCTTCCTAAAAGTGATGCTTCACACTAAAAGTCATATAATAGCCTTGAAAATCATTTGCTTAGCTTCAAATCATTGTCGGATACTGTAGACTTCCTGAATGGAAGAAGACTCGAACATAGTGCCAGAGGGATGATGAGTACCTCAAGTTGGAAGACATTCAAGATGTAACTATGGAGGAGTTGATCTCTCAGAGTGGAGTGGACCATGTTGACTTGAGTTGGGCAGAAGTGGTGGGAGTGGAGTCTTTGGGATCTTTCTTTGCGGATGGGGCATAACTCAAGGCAAAGAGAAACAACTGGACAAAGCCTGCTAGTGATTATAAGTTGGAATGTGCAAAGTAGGAACCTAGGAAAATTGGAAGTGGTCAAAAATAAAATGGAAGGCATGAGATTGATATTCCAGCTATTAGTGAACTGAAATGGACTGGTATTGGCCATTTAGAATCAAAATCTTAGTATTTACTGTAATGGAAAAACCACATTCAAGAGTAATGACATGACATTCATAACCCAAAAATGCATTACAAAATACAACATGAAGTCCAATGCTGTTTATGGTAGTATTATATCTACCTGACTTCAAGGAAATCCAACACCATTATTATTTAAATTTATACATCAACTGCAAAATATGGTAATGAAGAAATTGAAGAATTGTATCAATGATTTCATTAGGAAACTGATCCACCCTGCTATCAAAATTCATTGATAATTATTGTGATTGAAAAATATTGGAATACAGAAGTTGGAAACCAAGATGAGAGGCAGTCGTTGTAAAATATGAACGTGGTGATGGAAATAAAGCTGAGATCACAGGACAGAAGTTTGCAAAAACCAAAGAATAGCTCATGGCAAGTACCTTTTATCAACAACCCTAAAGGTGACTAGACTCATGGACTTCTCCAGATGGAATCTGCATGAATCTAACTTCATACATCTGTCTACAATGGAGAAGTTCAATATATGCAGATTTGCTCTTTCTACTGGCAGTCTGTGATATATTCAATATTCTTTACTAGCACCATCTTTCAAAAGCATGCATTCTTTACTGTTCCTTATTAATTATTCATCTTTTGCATGTGTATGAGATTTATCAAAACCACCATGTCTGGGGTCAGACACACCTTAGTCCTCACAGTGACATCTATACTTTGTTTCTTTTACATAATTTGTAGCAGACTTGTCCAATGCAATACTTTGTCAGATTATTTGACTGGTGTTATTATGTATCCAAATGAAATGTGAATATTTTATAAATTTATTTAATGTGTTCACCAAACCCACTATGAGTATTAAAGAAAAACAAAACATAGTATATAACCTATGCTGAAACCTTTAGTCTTTGATATTCATTACTGAGTGCTTCAATTCCCCCTCATTTTAAGAAAGCAAATCATTTGCAAAGCTGAGCCGACAGAATATCCAAATGTTATCTATAGATTGAGGCAAGCCAAGAGCCTGAATTCACACAAACTTGAAACAACTTGAAAAATGCACCTAGGGTGTATATTAAAGGGTGCTTCCAAAAGTGTATTTAAACAATATAATTTTCGGCTATGAACATTCTGAAGCTCCTGTGTGTGTGTGTGTGTGTGTGTGTGTGTGTGTGCGTGCAGACTTGTTATGGCTGTTTTCAATTGCTGCTAAGCTAATTCTGAGTAGAAATGCTCCATCACTGTCTTTACTGCTGCCATCTTGGTAAAGCAGATTGGTAGCCTGTGTTTGGAGACTCCTCTTGGTGTGTTTGAACCATCAACATTTCAGCCACTAGTCTAAAATTTAGCTCCTTCACTCCACAAGTACTCTTGTAACATCTATAGATATAGGTATAATCAGAAATGGAAGATTTTTATTCATAAAATTGATTTGGTATTTTTATATATTACATAGACACTATAGGTTTCTTAAATAATTTATGATTGGATTAAATAGAGAATTATTAATTGCACAAGATTGAAAAAATGGTATAATTATGTTAGAGAAAGGTAAATCTGTATGGCTAAAATAACTGAAGTCTTTAAAATGTCATATGGGAACAATTTCTTTTAATCATTTCATTTTAATTTTGAGAAATATTCTAGGAAAATGTATATATTTCACCAAGAACATTTACGAACCTGGACATCTTAGATTATCTTACTATGGTGAAAAATGTACCAAATGTTAAAGTGGTCTTCAGCAATAATTATTGGCTACCTGGAATAATACCATCAGAATATTTTATGAAAAAATGAAGTGAATGAGGTAATGAATGTCATTTTGGTTTGAAAAATATTACTCTGTAATACATTGAAGTACAGATGTAATATCCACTTTCATTATGAATAATGGATATATATACTTTTATCCTTTAATATTTGAATAAGGCTACTATTAATAACAGTTCTCATTAATATCAAGTAGGACAAATATGAGTTCATTTCTATTTTTCTATCATATAATATCTGCAATCTTCTTCAGTAATTTGAATGTTATCTTGTCATTTGGATCTTTTACAGCATTAACTATCACACTTAAAATGTTAAAATATTACTTTCTATTAATATTTGGAAAAATGAAAAAAGCTAAACTAACAAGACTATTTATAATTAATTTACTATGTTGAACAAGAGTTTTATCTGATATGTTGGAAACAAGCTACGAGAAATAACAGACTGAAAAAAATCAGTTGTTCAAACTAAAAATAGTCCATTGAAAGAGATGGAAAATTTTAATGTAATTAAATAATTGTATCATATAGTAAATTTTAAAAGTATAGGTTTTAGAAAAAGATCTAAGTTGAGTGTTTGCACAGTCTCTTATTATGCACCAATAACTAGGTCTATTTGTGTACGTACTTACTTATGGGTAAGTAATATGTTTTACAAAATTAAATAAAGCAAGCAATGGTTTCTGCCCTTTCTTGGATATGAACCACAAATGAATACAAATAGTGTTATCATAAAGAAGCATAGAGAACTATGTGATTGAAGAGTCAAAAATACCAGAAGCCAATTTTGCTTCATGGTTACATAATATCTTATCAAGTAAAAATGTTCTATGGGTCTTTTTGGTTTTAATTTTTATGGAAGCAAATAACCAGACCAGGTTAGACCAGGTTGACTGGAGAAATAAATCCAGTGACTCTCTCATGTATGTATAAGAGAGACATTTATATCAAGAAGTAGGTATATATCAAGAAAACATTCCACTCCAGTGATAGGTAGGTTTATTGTGCCAACCTGGCCAATAGAAACATGTGGGGTTAATAAGATCATAGCTTGATTGGAGGGCAAAGAGATAAATGACAGAGCAAGCCCTGCCTCTCTCTCTTGCTCTCTGGTGATCGGGCCAGTGTGCAGCTGCTCTAGCTAGTTCTCTGCCTCAACTTGTGAGTTACACTACCTGTAGGACAGCCAACCCATGGATCCTGTCCCTAAAGCTTGAGGTTCAATCAAGACGTGCTTCATCACACGGCTGGTGTACATATTGCTCGAGCTTGAGGATATTGGATCCTGTGGGCTTACATTGCTAGAGTTGATATGCCATCTGGCCTGTTTCGCTAAGTTCCTGAGCTGCTGACTCTTGGTGACCACCTTGCTGGTTGCTGCCTATGACTGGACAGCCTGCACTGTCCTAGGGAAGACTCAGCAGTCAGCTTCCTTGACTGTGAACCCATCAACCCTCCTGAGTTGAAGGACTTCCAGTATGTTAACTGTTCCATGGAAGTGAGTTTAACTGAGCCCTCTGTACTGTTTTGTGGACTAATTAGCTGTTATATTTCTCCATGCTGTGTGTGTATCTATATAAAATCATAAATCTCCTGGTTTTATTTCTCTAGAGAACTGTAACACAATCCCAGTCTAACTCATATCCATAAGTCCAATAATAGTCCTTAAATCCCTCTTGAGACTCAACACCATCACATGCAATGATGCAGAAAGCAGGACTATCACAGGCCAGTGGGTGCAAGGTACTGAAGATCCAAAGTTGGTAGAAAACCTGACAGGGCCTCTGCAGCTCTCAGGTTGATATGCAGGCTGTGAGTTCAAGACAGAGAAAGAGAGCAGCAGGCCTCCAAAAAGCTATATAACTTAACCACACCTCCAAGTGTAGCCTTCAAGTGTGATTAACAGGTTAAATTCCACCTCTGTACTTATATATATCTTAAATTTGGCCTGGAATTATGTAACTAATGCACTGTGTATTTGAACCACAAACCTTTAGGTTCATAGGGAAGTACAAAGCATTTGTACCACTCTGAGGCCTCCTAGAATAAAGAATCAGGATATGAATAGCCTCTTAAAAAATGTTCAAATTGATTCTTGATAACAGATTAAAGTTGGTTAGATAAATCTAATTTTATGGGATGACAGTTATTCATGACACTATGTCACAGAGTTAACTCCCAATCATGGTGCCCTCGTGTAAAACCAAGGGAAGCATCGTTGGTCCCCCATCTCTCACACTTCTTGGTAATTTTGAGTGTACTTTTGTGTCAGTCTATCTCAGGTATGGTCGCTTTGATTTTGCTGACTCTCTACAATTCCTGGAATTCTTTTAGAGTGATTGGTCTTTCTTGATGCAGTGTCTGAAATACAGAACCTGAGTGTTCTGGCTGTGCATCCTCTAAGAATGATTTGTTGGTTCTTCTGGCAATCCATACAATATTCATTATTCTCTGACAACTCCATAATTCAAATAAGTCAACCCTTCTCTGATCTGTCTTTTTTATTGTCCAGCTTCACGTGCTTATTGAGCTATGGAAACGACAACGGCTTGGGTCAGAAACACCCTAGTCATCAAATTGACATTTGATTTCAACATTTTAAAGAGGTCTTTTACGGTAAATTTTCCCCCTATAAGACATGATTTGATTTATTGACTCTTGCTTCAATGGAAATTGTTTGTTGATCCAAGTACAATGAAATCCGCAACAACTTTAATTTCTTTGCCATTTATCATGAAGTTATTTATTGGCCTACTTGTTAGCAATTTTTTCTGTTCAGATGAGCATAATAACATAATTTATGGGATTCTATCAAGTTAAAATAAATGATACATGTAAAGCCTATAGCCCAGCCCCTGACACATGGCACATGCCAAATAAATGTTATAGGAGTTTTCTTTCTGAATATAGTTTGATTCTTTACTATACACTTGTATAGTACTGTGTTAGTTTGGGCTGACTAGAGAAACAAATTCAGTGACACTAATGTATGTGGAAGAAAGAGCCCTATCTCAAGAACTAATTATATATAAAGAAAACACCCCAGCCAATCCAACTCAAATCCAGAAGTCTGATAATAGTTCAAAAACCCCTCTTTATACTCACACAGCACATGCAATGACAGAATGCAAGAATAGTATAGGCCAGTGGGGGCAAAGTTTTGTGGATCTGTGGTCCGTGGAAAACGTGGCAGGGCTCCAGCAGCTCTCAAGGGGACAGCAAGCAGGGAGGTCGATGTTGATAAAGTGTGCTCATCCAGGTAGACTAGAAAACCAAATTCATAAACACGCATATGTATATAAAACAGAGGTTTATATTCAAGAGCAATTTAATATTGAGAAAAAGCCTCAGCCCAGTCCTAAACACATCTATAAGTCCAATATTTGTCCATATGTTCGATACCAGTCTATAAAGCCATCTTCAGACTTATGAAATACGTGAAATGATGCCGAATGGAGGAAGATCACAGGCTAGTGGGTTGGAAGTCTGCTGGATCCAGTGGTGGTGTAAGCATCTCAGCTCTGGCAGGGGTCTCTATATGTTCTCTGGCTCCAGAGGTCTGGTGGCATCAAGGTAGGTCCATGTGGCATCTCCAGCTCTCAGGATTTATCATCATGTGTCTTGTCTGTAGAGAGTCTCCTGGGGAGTCCTGGGGAGTGATCAGAGAGAGGAGTGTCTCCTTTTAACAAGTAGGAAAATTCTGGAGTTCCCATGCCCAAAAAGAGCCTCTTTGGCTATACTCCAATTAACAGACTAGACTCCACCCCTTTCACTCTTAATCCTCGCCAGTCCCAAATTGACAATAGATTATGCAACTACCACAGAGAGCTAGGACAGCCTGCAGAGCGCTATGTATCTCAGTCTCCCTTCCAAGTGATTTCATCAGACTGAAACCTGACTGACAGGTTTTAAACTCCACCCATATACTTTTATATCTTCAAGTTGACATGACATTATATAATTACCAGAAGTACTTTGAAATTCTACCTTGAAATGGTTGCAATTGCATAATTGTGATTTAACTGGATTTTTTTATATTGCTGATTGTCTAAAAATAAATTGAGCACTTTCATAATATTGTCTTTGTAGGCTCTGCTGAGAGCTCTGTTTTTGTTTGTTATTTTAATTACATGAATATTTACACTATGAATGGGGAACACTGTTATTTAGCTATCCTTATAAGTAGGTCAAGGTTTTCCCCAATAATTTTATTGTTATAAAATTCACATATCATACACTCCCATAATTAAGTCACTTTTAAAATGAGTTATATATACATATATACATCATCACAATCAGTTCCTGAATTCATTATTTTCTCCCCAATTTCCCTCAGTACTCCCTCCCACCATCCCTAATAAACCATTTGATCAGTTATTGTCTATGTGCATTCGATCCTTCTGTGTTTCATAAACTAGGATACATAAAAGAAACAATAAAAGATAAAATTTAAATAATACATAAAAATAAGTTAAAAATGAGAATAGACATGTATAGGAAGAATGAAAAGACAATCAGCAATATTAAAATAAACCAAAGAGAAAATGTCTGTCATAGAACAAGCAAGAAATATTTAAACCTACAGCAAACTCATGCTGGGTCAAAAAGGGGATCCATTGATCAAGTACCTTATTATACTGTAGTTCCATCAATCACAATCTTTGTTTGATAATCCCTTGACTGTGGCTGGAGGGGATCTGTTAGAGGTTTAATCAGACTAGGCACTCTGCAGGTGGATTTTGTTCCCATTGTCCTCCAGAGCCTTCTACAAATTGAGTGTTCACTATTTAACCTCAGATTCCCTTTCCTTCATCATATTTAGATTTTGTGATTTGTCATGTTTGATGTGTTTTTTCAATGCAGATGCCTCCCTTAGATGGCAGCTTGTTTGAGAAAAGCCTCTAAGACTCCAGACACTATTCTAGTTGATACCTGGCCAGCATCTGCTTTCTTCACCAAACGTTGCTGTAGGACACACACCTTTAGTGATTACTTTATGACATTGAGTATCGAGCAGGGCCATGTTATAACAACTAACTGCTCTTAGATTGAGGCTGGAATTAAGTGGGAGTCCAGAATCCATTCACTTATCCATGGATTATGTATAATTCTGGTTTACTTTAGCAGTATTATTACCATTTTATCACACACACACACACACCATTATCAATTATCCCCCTGGGGTATAAGGTGATTCCATTGATAACACCAATAATTTATCCGATGGCACAGAATTTAAAATACTGTCTAGAAAAGGCAGTAATGTAACTCTAGTCAAGCTGTGAACTGTAGCCCATGAATTTCTGAATTGTACAGAGTGAATTCTTACCTGATTGTATACTTTAAGCATACTCATTGGTGAAAAGGGAAAATGTTCCCTACCATTCCTTACAAGGGTAAATCCTTGACTTTAAGATTAATACATGTCATATTAAGGTAAGGAAGGTGTTGAACTAGTAAGTATATGTTGGTTCTGGGTTCTCTTTCATCGGATACCTGCTAACATAAGGATTGGGGTGATTAAGGTTTTTAATTAGATGCAGAGCCATTTAGCTTTAGCCCCCGGATGCTTGTAGTTTTCTGAACTCATGAGTCATTGCTCAAAGGTTTTCTCTTTTTCATCAGCTTGCAGTAACTTCAGCACTATTCCATGATGTTTAAGATTTTAAAGATTCAGAGGATTTTTGAAAAAGGCTTTGTTTCACATCCTTTTAACTCAAACCTACATCCTTGCTTAAAGTAAGATAGCAGAGGAAAATATATAAGGATGAAATAAATGCATCAATATTTCACTAAATTAGCCTGCTGGTTTTTTGGTTTTGTGTTGTCACATTCCCCAATAAAAACGTCTTCTGCTGCCTGATTTGTATCTTCTGCAAACCTGAACTACTTTCTAGAAGTTATGTGAGGTCTGCACCTTCTAGTGGATTATAAAAAAATCAAAGGACAGGCACAGTTCTCGGTGCATGACTCTTACTTAATATGTATTTATTTAGTAAGGAAATAGGCAGTACTCAAAGAGACAGTGTCTCTAGACCATGTTCATGTTTTATTATTCTTACATGTGTGTTTCAGCAACGTGCACCAACACTGTTTACATCTCATCCATGAAGTTGTTCACGATGTATATCTGCTACAGAAAAATAGACGAGGTACCTAATTATTACCTGGGAGACCATTAAAACTGATTGACTCGACTATAAGCGTAGGGTGGAAAATGAAGAAACTATTAGTGAGTTTCAATAATCAAACCAATGAAAATAAAATTACTAAAAATTGAGCCATCAGTATGGTGATGTATTTAAATGTTTATTTTAAATAAAAACATAAAAGGACAAGAAGTCATTTAACATTAGGAAACCAGCACAGTAAGTGGAAAATAGGTTCAACAAAAACAATAAGGTATCAACAACGAAACCTTATGAGTACTATTCCCTGACCTCAATCAGCAACCAAGCTAAAGTGTAAAGAGTTAAAATCCTTCAAAACTACATTCTTCATCATCATCCGTATCCCAATGCAGAGTTTCAGCTTGTGGGAGGTCATCATAGACGCTGTCCTCACTGAGATCGCCGTCATCACCATCACTGCTGTCATTTCCATACAAAGCACAGTCTTCACTGCCATCCATAGCATTACTAATACTACATTTCTGGAAGGCACATCGCACCATGTCTTCTGGAATGCCTTCCCATGCATCTTGAACCCACTTGCTATTAACTCTATGTAAGGCTTCATGAGATTTACTCCTTTTGTTAGTCGGGCTTGACCAGATGACATCCATTCATGCCACATCCTTCGTACACGGTCTTTAAAAGGTTTATTGAAAGATACATCCAGAGGCTGCAGTATAGATGTAAGCCCACCTGGAATAACGGCTAAAGTAACTTGATTAGATTTTGCCAGTTTTTATTTTTATGTCATCCCATAGGTAGGCTCTGAACATCCCAAACAAGTAACCATAGCTTTTTCTTTAAGGCTGCTCCTGGTCGTCGGTTCCAAATTTCTTCCAGCCATTTTTTTGTTCTGTCTTCATCCAGCATTTAACATGTGCACGCACATTAATTCTTGGTGGGAAATTAATCTTTTAGGCAAGGTCTTTCTTTTAAAAATAATGACAGGATGCAGCTTAGTTCCATTAGCCAAACATGATAAAACAACTGTAAAGTTTTTTGTTGTTTTTTCATTTCCTGTTGTTTTGAGAAAATTGAGTATGGTAAATATATTCACCACTCATAAGACCCTAGTTATGGAACATGGAAGACATCCTGAATACTTATTATTAGAGGCTTTGTGCTTCCATAAAAATCAACTGTTACCCAGTGAGGGTAGATCCTGGGGTGGAGCCACATGGGGAATAATGGTGAGTTATATTTCAATAATTGATAAAGATTAAGTTAAGGAAATATAAAATATCAAAAATAACTGTTAAAATAAACAGAGTACTTATTTAAATTAAATGATTTATTCAAAATATTTTTAATATTTACCATTAAAGATGCTGAAAACATTTTTAAAATGTTTATGCCATATTTTGATTTTTCTCAGCTAGAAAATTAGAGTTTTCAGGGTTTCCTAAAGACCCACGTATATTTTGATTCAATAAAGAAGTTCAGTCAATTGAAATAGGTCAATCATAAAAAGACAAATATTATCTGAGTCTGCCATTATAAAGAACCAAGGGAAAGTCTTATCAAAACAGTGATTATCAGGCAGATCTCATGGGCCAGGTAAATGTGAGACAAGGTCACATCAAGATGATGCCTATTTATTTTTTATTCCAAAGGAATCATTTGATAGATTTTCTCAAGGAACACAGAAAAATCAGTGAGCTTTATTTAGAAGTTTTAATGAAATTTTAAATTGCATTGGTGGAAAGCAAGGCCAGGAATGTTGTCCTGAGGATCCCCCCCCCCCCCCATCATGGCAATTCCCCGTTCATTTTTACAGGACAGTAAGCGCGGTCCTGTCAGTCTTCCATTGGGACACGTCAGCTCATTCATTTTCACAGCCCACATCTTTTCCCTTCAGACTGTTTTGGTCCCCCACTCAAAGAGCCTTGAGAAAGCGCAAAGTTCCTTGAGGCTGCCAACCGGCTCTTCTGCTGTGAGAAGATATGAGAGCTAGAAACACTACCTTCAGAAGTGTGTAGACCCAGATAGAGGTAATTTCAAGAAAGAAGAGCTTCACATTTTGATAATTTTGTTTAATAAAAGTTTTTATGATCTTGCAGCAATACATTTTTGTTTACCCTCATAAAATATCTCTGTTCAAATTTGTTTTCAGAAAAACAATGATAGGCAAACAGGACACTAGCTCTTTTAAATAAACCTCTACCATATTCTTAGAGATGTTTCTATGTTACATCTGAATTGACTCAGTATTTAACAACCTGTACAAGGCCTTTGGGAAACCAGTGTTTAACAAAAATTGATTCTTAAATAGGCTTTGCCCTCCTAAAGGATTCTGAATCACTACCAAAAATCCTAATTCACTTATTAATGAGGCATATAGACACAGATGTTAAGCAAAATTAGGGTTACTTTTCTTTCCTTCACCCTTGGGGGAACCCTATATTGCTCTCCCTTAAACTTTTCTTGACCTGGAAGCACCTGGTAGACAGATATTTAATCAAGGCTGCCTCCACAATGTAGCCAACTAAGAAATGCACTGGAAAACTTGACCGGGAACTCTCTCTGGTCCAGGTGCAGAGATTTGGAGGACATAATCATTGCTCTCTTTTTCTACTCATATTGCATTTTTAAAAACTGGTTTCTTCTCTATCAGAGCCAAGGATGCAAGGTGGATTAAGTCATGACATCTTCCATGTGAAGAAAGAATGGAGCAGAAAACATATCTTGTCATTTTAATCTCATCAATAAGGGTTATACTAGAATTCTAGGTAAATGCAAAACTAAAGCATCCAACTAGACAGGACTGTAACAGTTGAACGGCATTTTGGGAGATGGCCAGACATTGATAAAATGGGCGGGGGGTTACAGTCTAAAAAGAAACAATGATGGTACAAAAAGTGGAGATGTCCATGACCTGTTTCAATCGCTATAATTAATTGACTACTATGATCCTGTCACGTTTTGGGGGTGCTTACCACAATGTCAGCAGTTAGAACTCACCAGCCGTTCACTGGAAGAAAGATGAAGCATTCTGCTCCCATAGATATTTACACTCTTGGAAACCCCCAGGGGCAGAGTCAATCTTTCCTGGGTAGAAGCACTGTGAGTTGGGTTCAATTCAACGTCAGGGAGCTTGTTTGGCTCATTGATTTTATGATTTCTTATGAGGGGTGGTGACTGAGGCCAAAAAGATAGGCAGGTGCACTCAGAACTTTGTAGAAAGAAAATGACACATGCATTGTAAGTTTCAAAGATATTAGAATATGCATTACTACAAAATTGCCATTTTTAGTATATAAAAAGGGAGCCCTGGTGGCTTGGAGGTTACGTGTTTGACTGCTAGATGCAAGGCCAGCAGTTTGAAACCACCAGCCACTCCGTGGTATTGGAAACCCACAGGGAAGTTCTACCCTGTCTTATGGATCAGAATCAACGTGGTGGCCATGAGTTTGTTTTTGAATTTGGATATGCAAGGAGGATAACTGAAAGTATAGTGAGTTACATGTTGGTCTGCTAACTGCCAGGTTAACCATTCAAATTCACTAGTCAATCCAAAGGAGAAACATTTGGAAATCTCTTCCCATTTGAAACCTGGAAAACTAAGCAACAGTTCCTTTGTGCCCTATAGGTTGGCTATAAATCAGAATTGACTTAATGGCAAGGACTTTGGTATGCAAAAGAAGGAAGCCAGGTTAAGTATTTAAATGCTAATAGCTCTTCTATTGATCTGCTCCTGGGAATGTTACAGACCAGGAAACTGCAGGGCAATTCTACTGTGTCCTAGAGGGTCCTTATGACTGAGAACCCATACTCTGTGACACACCACCACCTTATAGCAGCATCCATGCAAACACCTGAATACCTTCCACCTCACTCCGACTGGTCATGTGAAACTAGAGCAGATGAATCCTTCTAGCACACAGGAGATCTCCATTCATTAAGAATAAACAAAATAATATCTGTCGAAAGTTTCATCCACACAATTCTCCAAATTCATGTAAAATGTTTTTATACATATGATAGGTTTTATGTCAACTTTACTGGGCTAGGGATCTTCCATTATATGCTCTAACATATCTGCATGATATTTAGTATGCAAAACACCAACTTTCTGATGGAATCTTCTGTGAAGCATCAAACAGTTGTGGGGAGAATCAATAGGGTAGAGTACTAACTCCTTAATCTGGTCACAGTCTTGATACAATTGAGGAAGTTTTCATTATGGGTGTGGTCTATTATTAGTATACATTTTGATACTACGAGGAAGTTAGCTCATTTGGTTACTGGATCAGGATCCTGTATCTGGTTCACTGACCTCCTGTTATACATTCTGCTGATCGCGGGAGCAATTAGCAGACCTTGGACCTTGGGTACATTCAGTTTAGCATCCGAGTCTATGATCTTCCCAATCCTTTTCTCTTTTTGCCGACTCCAAAGCTGTATGAGTCAGGAGAAGCCTCCAGTTTACATCTGACCTATAGATTTGACCGGACTGGGCTTCCTTGCTTCTCCATCCATCAGTGTGAGCCACTTGTTGATATTAATCTCTTACAATATACACATATATACAAGTGTCACTGGTTTTGCTTGTCCAGTGAATGCAGCCTAACGCAAACGCAGATTTGATTTAGAGCTAAAATTTTCAGGATCATCCTTGTTAAATGACAGTAAGCATAGTTAAGGGCAGAGAAGAAAAATACTACATGGTCAAAAAAGAAAATCAGTATACTTTATTTGAATGCAACTAATATAATATGGTACAAAATCATAAATAACATAACCTTGGCATTATGCTTCTATTAACCAAGGTAATTAAATGTATATATATATATGTATCTATTCCATTATCTTTTAATTCGATTTTCAATCATCTTTTTAAGCTATGTGCTGGTGTGTGTTCCTCTATATACAACAGAATGAAACACTGCCCAGGTGTCCTCTGCTTAACCTGAATTCTCTAGAGAAAGAAAACCAGTAAAGTTTATATATTCACAGAGAGAGATTTATATAAAAGAAATGGCTCACATAGTTGTAGAAGTGACACATTTCACGTCTGCGGGTCAGATGTTAGGATGGAGACATTGAACTTGTATAACTGCAGGGGCTGATGAGCTCAAGGCAACAGGCTGCAACTGAAGCTACGGTTGGCAGTAAAATGGCAGACCAATGATGACTCAGGACTGGAATGCAGTATGCATGGCAGGGTATTAGCTCAAGTCGAAAGAACCAGAAATCTATGAGCCAGATGCAGGAGCCAGGCCCAGCAAAAAGAAAACAAGCTTCTCTGCTGCATCTACCTAATTGGGAAAAGGCCATACTTTTGAAGAAATATCCACATGGGGGATTATAAGGTTTCTGATAGTTCTATCATTGTCAATTTGAGAGGATTATGAGTGAAGGGGTGGAGTCTAGTCTGTCAATTGGATCATAGCCTGAGAATTCTGGGAAATCTGGTATTTCCTCCTTGGAGGTAGGAGAGCCTCTCTTCTCACTTCCCAGGAGACATTGCAGCTGACAAGCCACATGGATGCAACCAGACCTCCGAAACTGGAGAAGTCATAGAGAGACCCCTGCCAGCACTGAGCTGCTTACAACGCCACTGAATCCAAAGGCTTTCTACCCACTGGCCTGTGATCTTCTACATTCAGAATCATTGCATGTGTTTCGTGATTCTGAAGATGACTTGATAGATTGGTACTGGACATATGGGCTAATATCGGACTTATGGACTTGATCTGTACTGGGCTGGGATGTTTTCTCAATGTTCAATTGCTCTCGTGTATAAATCTCTTTCTGATAAAAAAAAAAATCTGGATTTGTTTCTCTAGTCTACCCAGACTAACACAGGTATAACTAAAAAGTGAAAAATTCCTGACCCAGAGGTGTTACCACACGATCTTAACTCTCTCATGTGCCGTCCTCATAATTGGTTTGTTTGAGCCAGTTGTCGCAGCCGCTGTGCCCATCTATCTTGTTCAGTGTGATCCTCTTTTTCATTGACCCTCTTCTTTAAACAACAAGATGTCCATGGATTGGTTCTTCCTGAAACATGTCTGACATAAATGAAACCGTTTCAATATCCTCACTTCTAAAGAGAACTCTAGCTGCACTTCCTCCAAGACAGATGTGTTTATCCTACTGGAATCCCCTGGGACATTTGATATTTGTTCCAAGACCATAAGTCAAAAGTCCCAATTCTTCTCCAATCTTCCTTATTCATGTTCCAGCTCTGCTTGGGTCCCCTTGGATCCTTTGCCCCGCACCTTCCCTGCCCCGGGCAGGTTCTCACAGCTTGTTCCACACAATAGGCAGCAACAACCTGGCAGGAGGGACTCAGTGGGAGCTGCTGAGCCACATGCTGTGTAGTGATTCCCAGGCCAGTGTGTCAGGGAGCCCCACCCACTTGAAGAGAGGTATTCAGACAATATCCAAATCACATAATTTCTGATGTCTCAGTATATATTATGGACATCAAACAAGTTATGCCTGTATAGGAGAGGATTCCAAAAAGCTTGTGGAAAAATGGAATTAAAAGATAGTAAAATTTGCCGTGCAATTTTACAGGTTAATTTTAAGTTCCATTTAAATAAGTTATCTAAGTAAGTTGACTGATGAAAATAAAATTAATTTGTATTCTGTAGAATTTAATATAAACATGTACAAATTAAACAGATATTTCAAGCAATTCATGGAAAAAGTTCATTACCTTTAAATTCAATTTATCTATGAACTTTTTGAAAACTACCAATTACATGCATATACATATATATGTTATCATTTAAAAATGATTCCATGACAGTCTCTCTCTCTCTATATATATATATATACATATATATATACATACATACATACATATAGTTCCTATAAAGATGTTGATACAGAAGGGTATTGAAAAGATATAAAGCATTCATAAGACCTAAGAACCTTTACAGGGTCTCTGGCAGCATTGTGAGTCAAGCGTTGGCAGCTAATGACAAGATCAGGTTTCAAACCCACTAGGACTGACTGCTGAGGCTGTCTGCTCCCATAAAGATGTACAGTCTGAGAAGCCCTGAAGGGCAGGTCTGCTCTGCCATACTTAGGGTCATTGTGAGTAAGAGTTCACTGGGTTTACTTTTGTTTGCTTTGTTTTTGTAAAAGATCACTTACGTTTGATGCACTTGAGTTCCCTGTAGCTACCTTAGCATTCAGCTTGGTTTCCATGAATTGTCTATCTGGTGTGATTGCACTCCTAAGCAAGTTGGTTGGCATTCAGCTGAGTACACAAGGGTGCCAGGTATCCCACAGATGGTCTCTGTGTCATTCAAATTTAGAAAAGTGCACATGACAGTCATCATCTTGAAACAGCAGTATTTGCCCAACAGAGCCTTTTGTAATTATTCAGTAGAGAGATGATTAAAGAAATGTAGGATGTAACAAATGTATTGTTCTCATGTTTTGTGTTTCTAGAAAATTTTTAAGTGAAATAAACTTATCCGAGAAGAATTTAGCATTACCACAATCATTTACAATCCTAAAATAGTAAAACTGCAATCTACGAAAAATAGTTTTTACTTGGATGTGTTTATAATCTAATTGTATTTACATTTATTTATTTATTTGATTATTTAATTAATACCACTATTGGGGGCAATTAATTTTACTACATTAAAGGATACCTTTGACCTCTTTTTCTTTCTAGAGTGCAGTTTGAATTCCAGGTTATTTGTGCTAAGGCGACATCAAATGAGTGTCCTGCTTTAGTGAACTCAAATGGCAACTTCATCTTGAATGTTCAACAGTAGTTATTAATGAGAGTATCAATAAAGCGTGTACTTATGTTAGAGCTGTGTGATATAGTGAATCATTTTGGTAGAGTTGCCTTCAAATAGTTCTCATGTAGGTGTAGTCCCAAGGAAACGGTGTGTTATTCTGATACAGACGTATCACGGGCAGCCTCTAAGATGCACTGCCTCTCCTAATATTCACCACTTTAGAGTTGTTGCTATCTCATTAATAAAATACAGGGTCAGTCATGGGACAGACTTCCAAAACCTAGTTAATAATTGAAAAAAAATAAGATGGCTATTGGCTTAATGTTCTTTTGTCTTAAATGCTCTGTCTCACTCCGATCAATTGTCTTTGAAAAGACCAGCTGCTGTGTCATAAGGAGGTTCAAAGAAGTCCAAGAAAATGACCTTGGAAGTAAATAAAGTCCTTCAATAAACCTTTAGCATGAGATCACCAACTGAAAGCTTGAGTGGAGCCTTAGGAGAGGCCTTTACCCACAGGTATTGAGACCGACTGTGAGGCCCATCAAAATTAGAAATGATAAATAGCTCTCCTTTTAAGCTGTGGGTTTTGGGATAATTTGCCCCACAATCATAGATAACTAATACAGATTTTATTCTAGGTGTATGGTGCTACCACAAAAAAAAACAGCGTTGGGAATGCCTTTGGACCTCAGAAGTGGGGTTTGAAGGGACTGTTAGTGAAAAACTAAAGTACTCTACAGAAGCTATTAATAAATGTCTCTTGGGCTTTGATAAGTCTGTGGTTTGGGTCTTAGAGGAAAGTTTCAAAAATATCTTGGTGAGTGGAGAAATTGAAATTCCTTCAGATAGTATTAGAACATTCAACAACATTGAAGTGAGGCCTATGTAATACACACACACACACACACACACACACACACGACTGTGTGATTTACCTGAGGAAATGTCTAAACAATGGTCCAAAGGTACCATCTGATTTCTTCTTGTTACTTATGCAAATATAATGCGAGGGCAGAGAGGTATGTTAAAAGGATGGATAAACAGAATGGAGCCTTGTGCTGTTTTTGAAAATTCTCAACCTCTCTAGAAACCAAATAAGACTTAATTTAAGAAACACAGAACAAAGGTGAAATCCAGAGCACTGTCAGAGATGCTGCTTAAAGATGGAGCCAAGGATGTGACTGCAAAGCAGAGTGTAAGAGAAAGAAAGACTGAATGCAGCCATACTTTGTCCTATTCGGTGAGACAAAATGCCCTTCAACAATTTTAAGGACATGCTTCATAGGATTTCTCAATCTTTGTGACCTTGGAAACATACGGGTGTTAGGATTCAATGGGAGCAATTGGGCCTAAAGCAGGAAAGGGAATGTCCGAAAGAGATTTAAGTGGTGGTGTGGCATTGTCCAATTATGTACACCCCAATGGTGTTCACAGAATACTGGAAATATCGTCACAGGGTTTCATATGCTGAAACACTGTCAGTTTGGACAAAGGAAATCAGAAACCATGGAGAATAAGAGGGAGCCTTTGTACCACCAGATTTCTGTAGACAGCTAGTAGGTTGAAGGAACTTAATGATGACAAGATGAACAGAACTGTAACTTAGACGACACAGCCAAGAACTATAAAGAACTTTTAAAAAAATGTATTTAACAAAACATAAAGTTCAAATATTTTTCAGATTTCAGATTTGCTATGGACCAATGGTTCTTTGTGTCTGCCAACCACTCTTGGTACAGAAATAACTGCAACAGTGACCCTATGCTTGCCTCCCCATCCCACCCCCACTGTGTGAGATAAACAAGCCATATTTAAGAACTATTGTAACCACAAAGATGACTTCATAGGTTTGTATATGTTTAAAGAAGTAGAACCCAGATCTTATTTGACAGCATTCAGATGGGTCAGCAGACAGACCTGGAACTATTTATTGGCTTTCTTTCTTTCTTTTTTCTTTTTCTCATGTCTATCCATGTGGGTTAGGTGGGACAACCAATCCCAGGAGAAAACAACCAGGGTTATGGCCATGGGGGGACATGGGAGAGGAGGAGGTAGGGGGAAAGGAGGGTGGAACAGAAGGACCCAGGGACAAGGGTGTTAACAATAAGAGATCTGGGGTCAATGAAGAGGAGGACACAGACTGCTCGGTGGGTATGATCAAGTGCAATGTAGTCGAGAGAAAGTACTGAGAGTCGAGTAAAGGTCAACTGTGCTAGTGGGACAGGAGGAAAGTAAAAGGAAATAGATGAAAGAAATAGGAGGCAAAGACATTTAGAGATGTATAAATATAGGCATGCACATATGTAAATATATTAATGTATAACAATAGGGATATAGGTCTATGTACATATAGTTAAATGTTAAGGAATAAGGTAGCAGATGGGCATTGGGTGTATACTCAAGTACTCCCTTAAGGCAAGAATACTCTGTTCTAATAACCTGGCATTCCGTGATGCTAGCCTTCCTGACATGATCACTGAAGTTAACATGGCTGTGTAAGCAAAAGTTGTGCTATTGAAAGATATATTGTCTGGAATCTTAAAGGCCTGATGTTAAACAAGTAGCCATCTATCAAGGAAGCAACAAAGCCAACTTGGTAGAAGCACACCAGCCTGGGTGTCATGAGGTGTCAACAAGATCAAGTATCAGTCATCAGAAGACCCCAAACAAACAAATATATTTTTGCAAATGATGGATGGGGGTGGAGCCCATAGCTCATCAGTAGACAATTGGACATCCCTCACAGAAGGGTCACAAGGAAGGGATGAGTCAACCCGGGTGCGGCACAGCACTGACAGAAGACACAATATTCCTCTAGTTCTTTAATGCTTCCTCCTCCCTCTCTCATGACCCTGGTTCTACCTTACAAATCCACCTAGACTGGAGCATATACACTGGTACAGATAGAGCTCTTGACACACGATATCTAGGTCAGACAAGTCCCTCAGGAACAATAATGGAAATAGTAACACCATGAAGGTAGAGCAAAGGTTGGGAAAAAAGGGGTAGAAACTGACAATGGTCAATGGATAAAAACACTCCCCTTTGGGGGAGCGGGAGACAAACAATGGAAACTTGGGCCAAGGGAGACAGCAGATGGTAAGATATGAAATAAATTATAATAATTTATAATTTATCAGGGGTTCACGAGGATGGGAGGATAGGTGAGGGAGTGAAAAAGAAGAGCTCATACCAAGGGCTTGGGCAAAAAGAAAGTGTTTTGAAAATGATGATAGCAACTTGTATGAATGGTTTTGAAACAATTGATGTATGGATTGTTATAAGAGCTATAAGAACCCCCCAAAAAAGTAATGTATTAATAAAAGAAGAAATCAAATATCTTGATTTGTTATGCATAGTTCTTTTTTAGTAGTAATCTTTCTTTTTTTAGATCACATGGAGTGATTATATTTTTGTTCTTTTAAAATATGTGTTCTTTAAGTGGATAAAAATAGTGTGTTTTTTTACCCACTTTATAGTTTTGTCCCCAAACTGTTAGTAATATAAATCAATTATTTGTGCATTTGTATGTTCATTTTTATACAATTTGAAAGACTACTGAAATCCTTCCAGCATGTCAGTGATTGTATTTAGAGTATGCCAGGCAGTAATAAACAAAAAATGTCAGGCAGTAATAAACAAGAAAATATACCATAGCAAAGTTAACATTTCTCTTAAAAACAATGTACCTTTTTGATTGTAGACTACTTCTAAAAATAATTGGTGTGTCATAATACATCCATGATGTGTTCATTTGATGGTTTTCAGTTTTGTGGCAATGACATAGACCTGTACATTGACACTGGAAGTTTGGTTTCTCTTTGAGCCTCAGCAGATATTCTTTGCTTTTATCCCTCTTGTTGTGTGATTTTATTACACATTGCTATATTTCAGACTGGTGTCGCCGAGTGATTCATGTGTACGACTTAAGCTGTCCAGTGACAGGGACTATACTGTACGGTCAGTCTGTGTCAGCCTGCCTGTAAACCCTCGATGATGTCAGATGAACACCAGAAATTATGCAAATTTATTCACGCAAATGGCTTTAACTATAGAGTCTCTTCATTCTGAGAGAATTTGTTAAAATAAACAAACAAAAATGTTACAAGCATGCTATTTAAAACAAGAGAAGTTTTCAGTAACTGAAAATATCAGCTCGTTCATAAAATATCAAAAGTGAAAATTTCCTATTTCTGAAAGAATTTTCTGACATATTGTAATTCAAAGATACCATTTTTTAGAAAAAGACAAAAAGTCTTACTCTTAGGGTTCTCCTTTCACTCCTCTGTGCCACTCTTTTAATGTGTCACCTAATGACATTTCCAGTTGTGTCAAAATTGGAGAGAAACTGTATTATACACTTAAAATCAATTAGCCACAATTTTTGTTGTGATGAGAGAAAGAATTAACATTAAATAAGCATAAGCTTATTATTATTGATGAAGGGTGTATGTATGCTAATAGGCAGCATTCCTCTTACACAATGTCAGATGTACCTTACACTCACTCAAACGGCTAGTATTTCAGTCATTTGAAAAGTTGACACATGTGGGTCCTTGTAACCTCTTCCCTGGGAGAGGGACAGCAGAGAAGGGGGGAAGGGAGACCCCGAATAGGGCAAGATATGACAAAATAACGAGGTATAAATTACCAAGGGCATATGAGGGAGGGGGGAAAGGGGAGGGAGGGGGGGAAAAAAAGAGGACCTGATGCAAGGGGCTTAAGTGGAGAGCAAATGCCTTGAGAATGATTGGGGCAGGGAATGTATGGATGTGCTTTATACAATTGATGTATGTATATGTATGGATTGTGGTAAGAGTTGTTGGAGTCCCTAATAAAATGTAAAAGAAGAAAAGAGAAAAAAATGATTAGGGCAAAGACTGTACAGATGTGCTTTATACAATTGATGTATGTATATGTATGAACTGTAAAAAGAATTGTATCAGCCCCAATAAATTGTTAAAAAGAAAAAAAAAAAAGAAAAGTTGACAATGGATTACATCTTCCTTTGGCATGTTAATCAATCACCAGTTTGCTTACACACTTAAAAGTGTTTCTATGTATAGCCTTAAGTTATTGTAGTATTCAACCATTTGAGTTGAGCTTAGCAGATAAAATAAAGGCACCAAATCAAGCAAAACTCACTGCCTAGAGTTGATTCCCATTCAAAGCAACCCTATAGGACAGGATAGACCTGCCTCTGTCTGTTTCTGAGATTAACTCTTTACAGGAGTAGAAGGCTGCTGTGCCTGATGGTTTCAAGCTGCTGACCTTGTGGTTAGCAGTTGACTGCCTAACCCTCTATGGCACCAGTGCTCCAAATCACTTTCTCATTTCATGAGCATCCTGGAAGAATTACTGTGACTTATCTGTTAAAATTGATTTCCCATTAAAGAAAAATAGGATTTGCTTATTTGTTTAAAACTGATTATATCTATTAAATATCTTCCCATATGAAGATCCTTTCTTGTATATCCCCTCAGGAAAAAGGGTCTTCTACTTCATGGAGGTTTGTTTTATAGCCAATTTCACTAACTAATAAATCATCTGAGTTACAAACTAAATAAAATGTAAACAAAAGTAATTTCCATAAAACGAAAATACAAAATTGGAAGACATTACTAATACTAGTGTACCTTATTTTAATGTACTTTTGTGTTTTATGGTGTTTTCTGTCATTAATAAAAGCAATAAATGGTAGTGTTTTAAGCTAAATCAATAAATATCATAGGCCAGGCAATCAAAATACTTACAAAGTAGTTTTAATACTGCTGGAAAACCTAAGGCAAGCACATTTCTTAGTGAAAAAGCTAAGCCCATTGTTGTCAAATGGATTCTGATTTAAAGAGACTTTATAGTGTGTTTCCAAGCTTGTAATTCTTCACAGAAAGAGACTGCTAAATGTTTCTTTCATGGAGTGGCTGGTGGTCTAAGAGCCATAGTGGTTAGTTATTATGTCAACCAGATCCTCCTGTCTAAGGTTAGGGACAAAGCCCAACCTATCCCTCTGGTGACGCCTCCTTGTGTGTGACCTTTTGTGTAAGAGAGAGAGACCAAACAGAGTTGAATTCTCTTTGGCCCTTCGCCCTTTGCTGGTCCCTTTGTCTTCTGCTGCATCCCCTGCCAATCCCAGGCACCATCAGGACACTACCTAACAACAGTGGAGTCTTCCAGAGCACTTTGGATTCATAGTACCTCTGTGTCCACCAGCCAAGGCATTGCACCTTTTCAACTAAAATGTTAACAGGATTGTGCAGTAGCCAAGGAGAAATTGCTTGTCTTGGTTTCACAAATTTAAATTTATAATATAGAAATATTAGATTGGAATTAGAGATAATTCTATACAATGGAAGGATGTGCTCATAAAAGCAAAGATTACATCACATAATCACAAACATCAATATGCTGATGTATGTAAAAAAATCTATGGATACAATTTTTGATCAGTAAAGTGAAATATGCTTTCTAAACCCTTGGCGATCTTGTGGCACGGTAGGTTAAACATCGTCCTGCTAACAACAATATCAGCAGTTCAAACCACAAGCCACTGTGTAAGGGGAGAGTACTTCCTGCTCCCCTAAAGATTTATAGTTTCAGAAAGCCTTAGGGCCAGTCCTACTTTGGTCTACAAGGTTGTATAAGCTCATTATAAGTCAGAGCCTACTTTATGTCAGAGAGTTTGTTGATTTTTTGGTGGTTGTTGGTTTAAATCCTACTTAGCAAGATACAGTGGAATAAACTTTGGTAAATTAAAAGTGCCTTTGAGATTAGTTATTGTAGGTGTACATCATTTATACTTTAATTGCCTATAAATGCAAACATTTTAAACCTAATTATTAATTATGAGATTAAGAACAGATATTTTATGACCTCAGACATATAATATTTAGAATATCTTAAAATGATTTTATTAGAACTTAGCAGAAGTATCCAGCCAATTTCCATAAGTAGGTTTAGATATTTTATAATTTACCTGAAATCTGTAATATGTTTTATATTTTGGTTTGCTTCCTTTAGATTATGACTTGATTTCCCTGTTAGCGCCATGTTCTCTATGAAGTTTTATGTAGAGTCTTGGAGTTAACAATGGTAAATACATACTATTTGAAGGATTAGTTTAAGAGTTCTTTTTATTATTTATTTATTAGGAGATTTTGTTACTAACATTTTGTAATAATATAATGAGTCTTAGATCATTTACATTGAGATTTATTGGGCAACTCTGACGTACTTAAAACTTTTACCATAATTTTTAATCTAGAACCCTATATAACACTATAATATTTTGAAGTACTCTACTTTGAACTCTGCTTCACAAAAATATTTAGGGTGATAAATTCATTTTTTTGCTAGATGCTGTCATGTCCATCTTTTTTATACCCTCCTCGTTCATTATGAGCATCGTTAGCAATACTGCCTAATGAAAGGTACCTCATCTCAACTCTGATTACTGCTCTAATGTTTTCCAGGCGTGCTTGGTGATGAGCCTGGCATATGAGACAATTTCCTACAGTAATAAAACTAATTAAAGTAGGCAGTCATCCACACACCACTTTCTAATGAATTATAATAAGCTCATTAATCTCACCCACTCTTATTCCAAAAAGTTCATTGATAGGACTTCTACATAAGAGTAAAATCCCAGTCTTAAAAATGGACTATTGCGAATCAAAGACTTTGGGTTTAATTTTTTAAAAAACATTCACAAATTGCTGCTCAATGCTTTAAATGAAACATGCAGGTTCTAAACTCAGCCTCGATTACTGATTGACAGACCTTTTCTATTTGAGTTCTCCTATGGTAAATGATTTAACAAAAGGAAGAAAATTATTCATTATAAAATAACTCTCCAGCACCACGAAGACTAAAATGGAATGAGTCCACTCTACATTTCCTCTTAAAATTCCTTTGAGGATGCCGTATAGAATATACAGCCTTATAGAATATACAGCCATATAGAATATGCAGCCATATAGAATATACAGCTGTATAGAATGTACAGCCATATAGAGTGTGCAGCCTTATAGAATATGCAGCCGTATAGAATATACAGCCATATAGAATGTGCAGCCATATAGAATGTGCAGCCATATAGAATAGACAGCAATATAGAATGTGCAGCCATATGGAATGTGCAGCCATATAGAATAGCGGAGATCAGGTGATAAGTGCACACAGTCCACTCCCTTTCCAGACAAAGCTTGAGTGTCTGTGTAAACTGTAAGAACATGGGAATTATTTTTTTGTTAGCTCTTCTTTAATTTTGTGAGGCACCTGATCAAGGTACATATGTATTGCCCATGTTGACGTAATGACTATCTCATTATCAGACATATCATATTTATAGCAATAGTTTAACTTCTACCATGCAACTATTTTGCACCTTGATGATGTCCACGGCCACTAATGAATGCTGAAGTTCAAGGTGCGAATAACATTGGCTGTAATGGTTAAGGATTTGTGCCAGTGTTGCTGGACCATAAGTCTCAATGGTTTGGCATTTATGTGATGAAGCCATTTGGCAGTTTTGTAATCATGTCCTAGCTCTCCACTTTGTGACTTGATGTGATCATCCTCCGTTTTGCACAATGCCAGTATTACACTTCAACTCGATCTTTGGCATCTCATCCCGTCAATGATTACGTTCCCTTATAAAGTGCTTGAACATGTAGACATGTTTTTCTGGGGGTAAGTTTACAGAGAAAGACATGGAGTCCCTCAGCATAGCACATGGAGAGAAAACTCGAGACACACGGTTAGCGGTAGGAAAAGCTTTGTCTTTTGTATCTGTAACGTGATGTGTTCAGTTATGAAGACCAGCAGTACCATAACTCACTTCTGCATTTCTCCCGTAAGGAGTGAAATGAAAATAGGCAGATTTCAAAATTAATAAAGAATGATTACAATTTGGGTTAGTTTCAAGTAGACAGACACAATTTTTATACAGTGAAGATACTCAAAATCGTTACCTACATGCATGAAGTTTTAGCTAAATATCGAGATTCTGTGCAGAGTTTTTGTTTTACAGAATGTCCAGTTTCTGTGCAGTTTTTGTTTTGTAAAACAGATGTTTAGAAGTCTGAAAGAATTGGTAGATAGATGCTTATTAAACCTATCACTGAGCAAAATATCGACCAGGCTGGATCAGCTAACACCCTAGCAGCCACACGCTTTATAGGAAGGTGAGTTGGTTTGGAACCCTGACCAATCATTAGGGGTCTTGGCTTTGGGTACAGGTTCTTCCATTACCTTTCTGTGTGGCTATGATGAAATAATTCAAAGTTTTGAAATCACTGCCTTCATTTGTAAGACAGAGGAAGTGGCTTGAGCTTCCCAGCATGTAGAAAGTGCCACTAATGATAAATTAAATGTTTTAAGTAGTTTTGAATATAATAAATAATACATTGTCTGAAATAATATCAGTTGCCCTTTTCCATTCTACTTCAAATTTCCAAAATAAAGTACACAATAAAGGTTATTATTATAAAATTTTAATACCATTTCAACACTAGATTTTTATTTCACAATGTTGGTTAGTCATAATAGTTGTTCCAGAGAGAGAGAGAGAGAGAGAGAGAGAGAGAGAGAGAGAGCAAGAGACAGAGAGAGAGAGAGAAAGAGAGGTGTGTTACTGAGGAGAAAATAACATAGTATTTTTATTAAGAGAAATCATTTTGAAAGCAATCTTAAAGATAGAAAACTAAAGAGAGCCTTAAGGAAAAGTTTCAGTGTACTAATTAAACTTGTTCAGAACAGAAATATTTATTTGTCAAAACATTGTTCTAATTAGTGGATCTAATTAATGTTACCCATTAAGAACTGGCACTGAATTTCAAAAAGAAAGCTTTAGTAATATAATTTAACATTAATGGAAAATATAGCCAATCATAATAACAACTAGCTTTATCTCATGCATAAGAACTAGTATTTATTGAGTCCTTTCAAGGCAGAGACTCTTTCTAAATACTTTACCTATATTAATGTCTACCAGTTGTCACCCATTGGTTCATGTATTTTACAACCATGTAAGATATGAACTAGCATTTCCCAAGGAGTGGGTGGGCTGAAGAGGGGCTGCTAAGCATAAGGTTAACAATTCAAAGCTGCTTAGTCTCTCCACAGGAGAAAGGTGCAGCTTGCTACGCCCGTAGAGATTCTACGTTGTCCTCTAGGCTTATGTGAGTCAGAATCTCGTCAGTGGAAGTGAAGGAGAGAATTTCCTCTTTCATAGGTGGTGGAACTAACTCCAAGATAGTAAGGAACTTAATAAAAGGTCCAAGACCTCGTAAATGACACAGGTATTTTGTTATTGTTGTTTTTCCATTAAATTTGTTTTTTCTTTAAGTACACAAGTACCCCTTACTCTTTCTGATACTTGGCTGTTAGGAGCCTGGAGCCAGCTGCAGCTAATCGCCACCTTATGAATACCTACGTACCACAGACAGCAACACTGCCTGCTCCTGTGCCATCCCCACAATTGTTAAGTGTAAGGCCATTGTCACCACTGCCAAGCCCTGATCTGATTGTCTGGTAATCAATGGACTGCTAACCACAAGATCCTTATCTACCAGCTACTCTGTGGGAGAAAGTGAGCCTGTAGGTTCCTCAATATTTACAGGCTCAGAAATCCTAGATATGGCCACTCTAAGTGGAAATGAACTCTGGCTGTGGGTTTACCACCTCATTCAGGAATGCTTACATTGTTCACGTAGTCTTCCCCATTTCCTTTTTTGTTTAAATTAAAAGATCATTTCATTAGGGCTCTTACAACTCTTATAACAATCCATATATCAATTGCATCAACCCTATTTTCTAGATTTTTACTTTCTATTGAGCCCTTGGTATCAGCTCCTTGTTTTCCCTCCCTCTTGATCGCTTGATAAATTATACATGTTGATTATTATCATATCTTACAGCAATGCTGTCTCCCTTCCTCCGGGGTTTCTTCTGCCTGTCTTTCGTTCTCTTCGAGGGAGGTGGTGTGGTTGTTGATAATTGTGATCGGTTTCCTCTTCCTCACCTCTCCCCACCTCCCCCCCTACACTTTTGGTATTGCTATTGCCATTCCTGTTCCTGGACTCATGTCTCCTGAGCTCTTATCTCTTCTCTGTACCTGTGGACATGCTTCAGTCTAGTGCGAAGTGAGAGGCAGCACTGGGGTCATGATAGTGGGGGGTGTGGAAGCCTCAAGGAATCAGAGAAATATTGTGTGTTTCACAGTACTTTACTGCGCCCCGCTTGACGTGTCTCTTCCCTGTGGCCCCTCTGTGAGGGCATGTCCCATTGCCTACAGATGGGTTTGGAGTCTCTGCTCCCAAACCCCTTGTTCTCAACTATATGGTTTTTGTTTGTTTCTTTGCTTGCTTGTTTGTTATGGGTCTTCTAATGCCTGTTTCCTGGTCCCCAGGACACCTTATTCCCACCAGCTGATTTGCTTCTTTCATGTGGGCTTGTGGTTTCTCTTCTAGATGGCCAATTGTTTAACTTCAAGTCTTTAAGACCCCAGACCCTATACGTTTTATTAGCTGGGCATATGTGCATGCTTGCATTTAGACTTCTATAAATACCTTTGCCTCCTAGTTCTTTCCTCTATTTCCTTTTACTTTACTCTTGTCCCACTATCATGTTCAGCCTCACTCTGATTTCAGTAATTCCTCTCGGTTACATTGCCCTTGATCAATCCCTACCTATTATTTTACACTCTCCTTGCCATCAATTTTAGGTCCCTTGTTCCCTTGCCCCTGGGTTTGTTGGTCCCCCCTTCCTTTCCCCACTTGCCCCTCCCCTGTGTCCCCTTGTAACCATCAGTCCTGTTGTTTTCTCTTCCAGATTGTTTATCCAACCTATCTCATCTAGATAGATACTCAAGAACAATAAAAGCACAAAAATAAGCGAGCAAAACAAAACAACAAAAGAAAACAACAACAATAACAATAAAACCAATGACAATTTAAAAAAAAAAGGAGCCTAAAAATAGTTCCAGGTCTGTTTGTTGACCTTTAGGAATGTTTTCCAGTCCAGTCTGATAGGGGACCATGCCCTGGCCCCAAAGTCTTTTTGGTATCCCCGGGGACTTCGTTGCTTTGCTCTCCTTGCTGTTCTGTTGTGTTTCATCATGGAGTGGTGGGGTCAGATCTGGCACAGTTCCCTCACTGTGCCTCCAGTGTTGTCCCTCAAATTGTAATGGGTCATGGAGGGGTGTCATGTCTTTTGGTGGGCCTGCCCTATGGTCTTCTCTGTGCATTGGCTGCTCTGAGCTGGAGTATCTTCCTTGTGGCTCAGAGGACCAGGATGTGTTGCACATTCTCTCCTGCCCTCATTGCTTGCTCTTGTGTGTTTTGATCAGAAGTGGCCCTCTCGCTGGCGTATGTACCCATTTTGTCTTCAATGATTGTGCCGGGAGGGTGAGTATTAGAGAATGCCAGTTTGGTAGAACAAAGTGTTTTGGTATTGAGGGCAGGTATGAGGAAATGCCAAAGACCATCCAGTATCTCAATGAATTTCCATATAAATATACGTACATAAGCCAATACCTCCATTTTTTTTTGAAATGCAATAAACTTTTATTAAGATTTTTTTTTTGCCATAATCATTTTTTTCTCTTTTCTTCTTTTACATTTTATTAGGGACTCCAACAACTCTTACCACAATCCATACATATACATACATCAATTGTATAAAGCACATCCATACATTCCCTGCCCCAATCATTCTCAAGGCATTTGCTCTCCACTTAAGCCCCTTGCATCAGGTCCTCTTTTTTTTCCCCTCCTCCCCCCCATTCCCCCCTCCCTCATATGCCCTTGGTAATTTATACATCGTTGTTTTGTCATATCTTGCCCTATCCGGAGTCTCCCTTCCCCCCTTCTCTGCTGTCCCTCTCCCAGGGAAGAGGTCACATGTGGATCCTTGTAATCAGTTCCCCCTTTCCAACCCACTCACCCTCCACTCTCCCAGCATCGTCCCTCACACCCTTGGTCCTGAAGGTATCATCCACCCTGGATTCCCTGTACCTCCAACCCTCATATGCACCAGTGTACAGCCTCTGTCCTATCCAGCCCTGCAAGGTAGAATTCGGATCATGGTAGTTGGGGGGAGGAAGCATCCAGGATCCGGGGGAAAGCTGTGTTCTTCATCGATACTACCTCACACCCTAATTAACCCATCTCCTCTCCTAAACCCCTCTATGAGGGGATCTCCATTGGTCGACATTTGGGCCTTGGGTCTCCACTCTGCACTTCCCCCTTCATTTAATATGATATATATATACATATATATACATACATATATACATATACACATATATGCACATACATACACACACTTATATCTTTTTTTTTTTGCATGATGCCTTATACCTGGTCCCTTGGGCACCTCGTGATCGCCCTGGCCGGTGTGCTTCTTCCATGTGGGCTTATTTGCTTCTGAGCTAGATGGCCGCTTGTTCACCTTCAAGCCTTTAAGACCCCAGACACTATGTCTTTTGATAGCCGGGCACCATCAGCTTTCTTCACCACATTTGCTTATGCACCCATTTGTCTTCAGCGATCCTATCATGGAGGTGTGCAGTCAATGATATGATTTTTTGTTCTTTGATGCCTGGTAACTGATCCCTTTGGGACCACTCGCTCACTCAGGCTGGTGTGTTCTTCCATGTGGACTTTGTTGCTTCTGAGCTAGATGGCCGCTTGTTTATCTTCAAGCCTTTAAGACCCCAGTCACTATCTCTTTTGATAGCCGGGCACCATTTTATGAATTAATGTATTTACAAATGTTTACACCTATGCTTATACCTGTATCCATAGCTTTGCTTCCTAGATCATTCCTCTGTTTCCTTTTACCTTCCTCCTGCCCCACTTCCACCTCTTAGTCATTCCTGTCAGCTAGATTGTATCCTTTCCCATTTCCACCACTTTCTTTTAAGACTATTTTCTCAACACCTGGTCCATCGCCCACTCAATGCTTATCTTACCTTATACACATGATAGTCACTCAAAACATAAATGTTGAACAAATATAAGAGTGAATGAATTTCTGCTATGGACAAGACAACTTTAAGGATATTTCTAATTAATCTTTTGTAACAGGTCCCGTTTAGAATCAGAAAAAATGTTAGAAACAAACCAACCAACCTCAAATTCATCAAAATGAGCGCACTGACTAACATACACTAGAAAAACCTTATCCCCCTTTTCACTTGAACTGGCACCACACCAGGGTCCCATTTCAACCAAAGTATAAGCTGACCCATGAGGAATGCCCTCTTACA
The DNA here is from genome assembly GCF_050624435.1 of Tenrec ecaudatus. Classification (NCBI taxonomy): domain Eukaryota; kingdom Metazoa; phylum Chordata; class Mammalia; order Afrosoricida; family Tenrecidae; genus Tenrec; species Tenrec ecaudatus. The sequence goes on along the minus strand of NC_134532.1, from coordinate 131,903,257 downwards.
AACAATGTACTAGGTGAGAACCAGTGGACAACATTTACCCCAAGGCAAACATGGGAAGGCAAGGTAGGAAGAATGTCTGGTTGGGTGGAAGTGCTAAGTGCTTTCATGCTACCACGTGAAGATGACAACTGCTTTCATGAAGTGATGTGTGTATCAATTGTGGGAGGGAATCTAATTTGTTGTGTGAACTTTTACCTAAAAACAAGAAAATACTCAAAAATAAATAAATGAAAGTAACCTGCTGAATTCTAAGATATTTTTTAAAAAATCTTTTTATTGGGGGTTCATACAACTCTTTTTTATTTAATTAATTTATTTGTTATCATCTTATTGAGAGCAAATTCAACTCTTTTTTAATTTAATTAATCTATTTTTAATCATTTTGGGGGGGCTCATATAACTCATCACAGTCCATACACACATTCATTGTGTCAAGCACATTTGTACATTTGCTGTCGTCATTATTTTCAAAACATTTGCTTTCTATTTGATCTTTTGGTATTGGCTCCTCATTTTCCCCTTCACTTCCTGCCCCCGCCCTCCTCCATGAACCTTTGATAATATATAAATTATTATTATTTTGTCATGTCTTACACTGTCTGATGTCTCCCTTCACCCACTTTTCTGTCTTCTGTCCCCTAAAGAAAGGGTTATATGTAGATCCTTTTAATCTGTTCCCCACCTTCCCTCTATCCTCCTGGTATCATCACTCTTACCACTGGTCCTTAAGGGATCATCTGTCCTATATTTCCTGTGTTTCCAGTTCTTATGTGTACCAGTGTACATCCTCTAGTTTATCAGGATTTATAATGTAGAATTGGGATCATGATGGGGGTGAGGAGAAGCATTAAAGAACTAGAGGAAAGTTGTATGTTTCATTGTTGCTATAGTGCACCTTGACTGGCTTGTCTCCTCCCTATGACCCTTCTGTACGAGGATGTCCAGTTGCCTACATAGGGGCTTTGGGTCTCCACTCTGCACTTCCCCTCATTCACAATGATATGATTTTTTATTCTGCATCTTTGATGCCTGATGCCTGATCCTATCAACACCTCATGATCACTCAGATTGGTGTGCTTCTTCCCTGTGGGCTTTGTTGCTTAGACCCCAGATGCTATATCTTTTGATAGCTGGTCACTATCAGCTTTCTTTACCACATTTGCTTATGCAACTACTTTGTCTTTAGCAATTATGGAACTCTAAGATCTTATATGCACTATTTCCTATTCTACTTATCGTTTAGTATTCTCTAGATAATTTGTTACCATTTGTGTAATTAATTATGGATGATTTAAAACCCACCCTTATATGAAAAGGCATCAAAGAAAGTTTCATTACTATTTTATCCATGTGCTTAATCTTAATATGCTTAATCTATAAACTTCAGCTTCCTTATCTATACCATATCAATCTTAATATATTCTGTTTCTACCCAACAAGTTTGCTGTACTCAATTTAAATGCTTTGTAATGTCTAAGGTTGCTTGTTATATTGTATATGCTTTTAAATGAAGTGATAGTGCATCATGTTTATACACCTGGGCATTGGAGCCATTCAGATTTAATGCTATTATTAATTTATTTGGAGAAATTGGGTGCATAATTTATAGTTTTAGAAAGTTAGGTTCTCCTTGTTTATTCTCCAACTTCAGGCTATTGTGAGTGTTAAATGAGAAAGCACTCCCTGAATGCCTGACATTCAGCAAAAACCTAATAAATATTAACTGCTTCATTTAGTAATAGTTTTATTTTTTAAAATGTTTTCTCATGCTTTTGATTTAATACCTGGTATAAAAAGACTATTCAGCACATAATGAGTAGATCCATTTATTAAACTATTTTAATGGAGTTCTCTCTAAAATATAGCCACAATTTTTGCTCGACCACCATATAACTCAAATTATATTATCTTGAACACTGTGCTGCTTAAAGTTACTGTTGCAGGAAGTAGAAGATTCAGATCTAACAGAAGTCACTTTGTTGAATCTGTACTTTAAAATCCAGTGAGCCTTGGAAGACTGTGATGGAAGATCTGTTTTATACCCCTGTATTCATATGTCTCTGAGCAAAACGAAATAAAATTCAAGCATTTGAGCGATATATAGGAGATAATTAATTTGAAAATAGAAGGTACATTAGTATATGGATGGAGTTATCTCCTGTTGGAAACCTGAAGTAATCCTTACTGCAAAATATTTTAAAAGTAAACATTTTTGTAGCTAGGTTTTCCATTAAATTCCAGTGTACTAAGGAACCCTGGGGGTGGGGGGTAGTGGTTATATTTTGGGCTGCAGTGCATAAGGTCAGTAGTTCAAAAGCACCAATTGCTCTGTGGTAGAAAGATTGGACTTTCTACTCCCATAAAGAGTTACAGTCATGGACACCCACAAGGGCAGCTCTCCCCTCTCTAATAGGGGTGCTCTGAGTCTTCACCCACTCAATGGCAGTAAGTTTGGTTTGATTGGTTGAGAATGTATTCTATAAGAAAATTAAAACACAACAATGCCCCCAAATATCAAAATGTTATTCTCGACACCAATCCCAAGAGAGTACATATTTGTTATAAAATGTGGTCCTGTTTATGGCTAGAAACAGTCAGAAACACAGTGGGGAAAGAAAAAGAGGTGGGAAAATGAAGTGCATGGGGAAATACCATGTTTAACCTGGACAAAAATGCATCCCCTGAAGATTTCAGATCCTTTAGCTATAAAGCCCAGAGGTTCTTGGTTGACTGAAATCTCCTTATTAGAATTCATATTAATTAATTTTCAGCTATGTATTTCAAAATCAGGAGCATTGATAGCTTAATAAAAGTTGTTTCAGAGAATCATAGAATATTTTCCTAGCACTCTTAAGATATAATCTATAATTCCAGCCATGACTACCAACCTGGTAAAACATGCTCTTATCTCTTTCTTCTAATACTGCAATAATCTTCACTTCCTCTCTTACAACCTTATCTTTCCCCCTATTAACTCCAGCCAGTTATATGCAAATATCATGCCTGCTTTAATCATTCCCCTTGTCCTTAAGATAAAGCCTAAGAAATGATATAGATTACTTTATTGCATTTTCAAAGGCCATTGTGTCCTCCTGTGTTTGGTACTTCATTTTTACTAGGTATCTTTTATGTCCTTGAACTTTCTGTTTCCTTTTACACTTTAAACAATTATTCTGTCAGGATTCCCTCACATATTCATTAGTTCAGGTGTCTCTTCCTCTTTTCCAACAGCAAAGTCACACTCATATCAAACTTTAGTTTGAATATGATTTCATTCAAAAAGAACAGGGTGAGTTTCACAAAAGCCTAAAATATTTTTCTGTAACTCTTATCATAGTTCTTAATATTTTCCCTTTTCATTAGTGTGTAAGCATCTATTCACCATTCCATTTGTTGCTTCTTTTTGTATTCCCTTACCCTGTGACTACTTCTTAACATGCATTTATTTCTGAGTGGTCTACTGAATGCACACGATTTAAAATAATGAGATGTTTACGATTGAAAACTCCGACTTTTTCCTGGGGATTATACATAGGCACATCCTTATGATGTCAGTGTCTATAGCACTTAGTTGATCTTCACCCATACACATATATTCTCCATTGACAAAAAACCTTGTAGGCTGAAATTGATAGAAGATGGCCTTATATCTAGAAGTGGATTGTGTATCCTAGTGCTAGGTAGGAGAGTCTTCATTGAAAAAGAGGGCAGGATTTTGAGGGGAACTGTCATTCCCACTGTGGATGCAACTGGTGGGAAACACACTTCTTAGAGCTGTGTTCACTCTTTGAGGCCATGGAGAGTCAAACCTGACATATAATGGTAGCTCTCACCCCACGAGAATGAGCCTGAAGAAGATAAAACGTTTCTGGGTCTTTGATGATATCAGTGGCCTCTTACATTCACCGTGCCTGGCCATATAGATAGGTGGAATGGTGCAACTTTTTTTGCTTAAGCTAGTTTCCATGTGTTGCCCGAAGTAACCTAACTAATACAGATACCCTTAGGACTTAGGGTACAGAAAGCCCCCCTCCCAATTTCAAATAGAAATTAAGGAGAACATTTATTAAATCTTAGAAAGAGGCAAAGACCGCAGGGACATCATCCAGCTCAGGGAGGCCATTCGCATGAGGGAGTTTTATCATTTTCTGCCGGGACAGCTCACGAGACCATGTGGCTGAAAGGCTGAGGACCAGAAACAGGGAATTGGTTGCTGGCCAAAAACCAATGACTGTATCCTTAGTTTGCTGATCTTGATTTGTGGTAATGTTAACTTCCCTAGTAAACTTCCATAACTAAGAGTTTTGTCTGTGTTCTGTGTGGCCATTGCTATAAATTATCAGTCCCAGCAGGAAAACAGGGATGAATGGCTGTGTTATAAGAGAAGAAATAAAGAGGGGAGGGAGGGGGAAGCTTGGAGGGAGAGAAGCGCCGGCCTCTGCTGTGTAGCAGTTAGCCTTGGGTTGCCAAGGAGTTGGGCTCTCCCTATCTTTTGTGTGGCCAGAGATCAGGTGTGGCCTGGATGCCATTTTTCATAATAAGGCTATCTTAAATTCACATTTTTCTGTGCCGTCTTCAGGAGACCATATATTCTTGTGACCTATCTTTTTACCTATTTCCCCCCCTCTTTCCTGCTCTGTTGGGCCCAAAAAGGAGCCCTGGGAATGTAGAGGTTACAAATTGGGCTACCAACTTAAAGGTCAGCATTTCAAAACCATGATAGAAAGACAGGGCTTTCTGTTCTCCTAAAGAGTTACAGTCTTTGACATGTGCAATGTGGGTGTAATTGGCATGTCTCTTCCTGGGCTTCTCTGAGCCAAAGGATTCTGCTGTAAAATCTCAGCATTATTAGCTAACTCATAGATAGAGTTTCCATAAAATTAAATTTGAAGAAAGAATGGATATAATATCTATGGAAGTAATTGAGTGATCTACTCTGTTGTTAAATGTGGGGGATATTTTTGTTAAAATTTAGATTATGAAATGGAGTTAAGTTGTTTTCCTTTTGCTCCTAAAAGTGGGATTTTGCATATTTCAAATATTTTTTTAATTGTATGTACTATGAAATGTTGTCTTTAGATGTTAGAATACATAAAATTTCCAATACTTTCCTGAGTTTGCTATAGTTGTTATGTATAAGCATGAAGTCATAGTTTTTCATTTGTTATTAGAATATTGAGAATCTTTTAATTTAGCTCTTTTGATATCGTGTCATTGCTTGAACGGGTTGCTTATGTTTTCTATTCCCATTTACTTATGAAAGGTAGGAATAATGATTGTGATGGGCCTTTAAAAAGGGGGAAACCATTGAAAAGGACGTTGAAAACTAAAGCAGTATTTTAAATGCTGGATATGGCAACAAAAATGCAATGAAGACTATTTCCATTATAAAGTATTCTGCTAGATGGTTTTAGTTCTATAAGGACCAGTACACTTATTTCCTGATAAATATTTTCTGAAATTGTCAAGGATGGATTGTCCAGGATTATCCAGAGTCTTGATTATACAGCACATTTCCTGGTTGGTTTTCATTGAATTGTTAATTTAAATACCACCAGGGGGCAGCTACTGGCATCTTCAATGGAATCTATTTGTGGGCAAAATATCTTCCCCTAAAGAATTTCTGAACTAATCTAAGGAAATCAAAATCACCTTTCATTTCAGATCCAGGGCTAATTTTTCCATGGAAGCAGTAAAGGCACATAGAATTGATGTTGACTCCTCCGTCTACTCATTCCATCGATATTCATTGAACTCTTTCCCTGTGCATGCTGCTGGGTTAGGTCATTTGGGATGTCCAAAGATAAAATATAGTCTGTATTCTCTAAGAAGACTCCTGGTGACATAGTGGATTATTATGCGTTGACCTATTAACAGAAAGGTTGGAAAACACCATCCTCCAAGTGAGAGAGAGTAGGCATTCTACTCCCATAAACATTTACCGTCTCAGAAACCTACGGGAGCAGTTCGAGTCTGCATTATAGGATCACCACGAATCAAATTTGTCTCAGAGTCAGTGAGTAGTATTTTTGGTTTGTTTGTTTGTTTTCCCTGTGACTTATCAAAGTCACAGAGCTTCTAGTTCATAGGAAAAGAAGACAGGTCCATCAGTAAACCCTGCAGGGTTATCTTAGTGATGCTGAGACAAAGGCTGAGAGAGCGGTTACGGGCTTGAAGCAGAGGGAAAGGGCCGGATACGGCAGTGACTATGGGGACTGAAGAAACGCAGTGGACTGTGGAGCCAGAAAGATGACTGTTTGTTGGTTCAATATGCAATATGGGAAAGGTGGGGAGGCAGGGGTGGGGTCTTCCCATTTTAGCTCACACATGTAAAGAGCGGGGAAATAACCATACTATATCCTAATGTCAAGGAAACAAACTCAAAATCAAGAACTGTTCTTGAGCACATGAGAGAATTGAGGCAACAAGGTACTTTTATTTATTTACTTACCTATTTCATGGTCTTTCTTTTTCTTTCCCTCTTCCCGCCCTGCCTCTCAATTCGTTTGAGACAGGTAAATTCCAAGAGTCTACAGCTGCTGTCCACTCTGGGCTAGGAGCAGGTACTATTGGAACTCTGAATTGGCTGTGCTTGCTGTTTGCTATGGAGTCAGTTCAGACTCACGATGCCTCCATCTGTACTGAGTTCAACTGCTTGTTGAACTTTCAGAGCACTTTGCAAGGCCTTTCGTCCGTGCACTTTGGGTTGGGTTTCAACAGCAATTCACAGTTCAGGCAAACATTCCACACAACCCGATTGGAGCCTGCATAGCATACAGCCGTACACACAACGCCGGGGTAGCTCAGGTCTTACTTGTTTATATTATTTTGAACAACAGAAATACAATGCACACTGAAATCCAATGATAAACATAGTCCAAAGAAGACTCCTAGAATACTAAGTTATAGCACATTGGTAGGGTATTATAGATCGGAGTTTAAAATAACTAAATTATATATTAAAGGTGATCATAATTAAAAACAATCAGGGAAAAATGAGGAGCTGATACCAAGGGTTCAAGTAGAAAGGAAATGTTTTGAGAATGATGATGGCAACAAATGTACAAATGTGCTTGACACAATGGATGGATGGATGGATTTGTGATAAGAGTTGTACGAGCCCCCAATAAAATGATTTTAAAAATACCATGGCAAAAAATAAAAATAAAGCACACAATCGAGAAGAACTGATGGGTAATGTAAACAAAAGGATGAGAAATGTTTTAAAGAAATACTGAAAGGAAATACTCGAATTTTTTTAAAAGTATGTAACAAAAAGTTTTAAAAATACTATATTAGAAGAGATCCTTTGATGAGAGTATCAGTAGATTAGACAGAGTTCATGAAAGACTCAGTAATCTTGAAAATATGCCAATATTTTTAACTATAAATTAAAAAAACTGGAATATCCAAAAATTCTGGAATTATTGAAACAGTTATAACACCCTCCTTTACTTTGAACTTATCATCAGAAGGGCGAATCACTGGGGGACACTTCATGTTTGGGAAAATAGAGGGTCAATGAGATGAGCAGACACCATGACTGCAACAGAGGTGCCCACAAAGTGGTGGTCGTGATGGTGGCCCAGGACTGGGCAACATTTCGTTCTCTTCCACACAGGACGTCCCAGTGAACGGGACCTTATTACTCAGCCCCTAAACACAAACATGGGTCATTGGGAGGCAGGGGGAGAATAGAGCAGAAGAAATGTTTGAAATCATCATGACCAATGCTTCTTTCAAATTACAGCACACGTTAACCCACAGACCCAGAAAACAGACAAATGCAAAAAGAGGCAAGCTAAATGTCAAATGCTGTATAGTTATGCATGCCATGTTGTAGCTGCAGAAAACTAAAGACAGCAAACAGGTGAAGAGACATCTAGTGGTAGGAGGAAGCCTTACCTCACGGGATATAGAGAACTTCTGATTCGAAAGCAAGAGAGTAGAGTGAAACATCCATTAAAGAAGTCTAGGATGCTAAAGAAACCAAGGGTGAACCAGGTTTTTTATTACATTATAAACGTCGTAATATTTTTGACTGACACCAGAAATGTAGAACTGTCTTACTATCCGCGGGGAAGATTTAAGCTTTGAAAGCTGGAGTCTAACACTCCTGAATTCTAGCAACTTGAAGCAGCAGCATGAGGGACATGTCTGACCTTCACTGAAGAAGGAGAATCCAACTCCACACCTGCCCAAGGATTATTCCTATGAGACTGAGTTCAGACAAGCGTCCACACTTCATCTTTCTTTGTCACATTCTGTCACCAACTGTCGCTCCCATAACACCTTATATCTCTGCTGGGCTCTATAATTCATTGCAATGGCCACTCAGAATACACAGACAATTCTCACCATTAGAGGGTTTACTAGGGAAACTAATAGATTACTAAATTTTAATGATACGTTTCTTTAATCTGCACTACCTATTCTGGACAATGAGAGGCATGCCTCTCTCTGGTCCTTGGCCCTTCAGCCACATGGTTCTTTTGCTTCTGCTGGGCTCCAGCAAGTACGACAAAGTTCATTTAGTGTTAACGAATGCCCAAAGGACACCCAACTCTAGAAGCCAGCCTCCTTCCCAGAAGTACTCAGCTTTACTTGTTCTGCAGATGGGAAATCCACCTTTCCCATGGTCTCAGTGTGGATGCTTTGTTCTCGCTCACGCCCCATGGCTCTGCCATTTCAGAAAGTGAGCTCACGTTACACTCTGCTGTGACTCTTCTTTCTGTCTTGATGATCGGAAGTTCTCACTTCTTGCTTCTGAAACAGCTAACGTTTTTATCCACCATCACTGACCCAATACTGACCTGTCCCCAAGTTAGAGTATTATTTATGTTGCTCCCACCCAGGCCTTTGGTGTCGCTGACAAAAATGATCACAAAAGTCATACCAAGTAATTCCAGTTCATCATACACGTAAGTGCAGGTCTCCAGGAGACAGGAGTTTGGCATAATTTCAGAAGATGGTAGGGACTGATAAAAGATACCATTGAAGTATGAGCAGTACAATCCATTGTTGTGCTGGAACCTTAAAGGGAGAATGACAAAGTGCTTAGAATAGGAATCTGAGAAATATTACCTTCTAAAGGCAAAGTGAAAGGAAAATAGTTCCTTTAGTGTGCACAAATTTTATAGCAGGAGAACAGAGTCTTGAAGTCCAGGAAGAAGAATTTTCTTTGAAGAAGAAAATGTTTATTGCTTTTGCAGTTCCTATGATTTTTACACATACAGATACAAACTACAACAGAACCAAACACTCCCTACTCTGGTGCCCGCCTCGTCGTCGTTTCTTTGCTTTAGTGCAGTGGCGGAACCTGTCAGTCTGCCCAGCTCTTTGAGGTCCTTGCTTATTTTCCTTGGTGCTCTGCCTTCCCATGTATGATATCATTCTCTAATGTCGAATTCCTCATGGCAACAGGAGCAGTCTGGGAGATAAAGCCTGGCCATCCTCATGGCTAGGTAACTTTGTGGCTGTACTAGAGTTCTTCATTCTTCTGGCAGGCACGATCGGTTCGATATTCGTCATCAACATCATAATTCAGATGCATAATTTTCTCTTCCAATTTTACATTTACATGAGGTACTTTGAAAACCATAGTTTGGATCAGGTGCACTATAACCTCACAGTTTCATATTTGCTTAAAGTTTTTTTAAATCATTTTATTGGGGGCTCTTACAGCTCTTATTACAATCCATACATACATCCATTGTGTTCATCACCTTTGTACATTTGTCGCCATCATCATTTTCAAAAAAATTTCTTTCTAATTGAGCTCTTTGTATCAGCTCCTCATTTTCCCTCCCTCCCTCATGAACCCTTGATAATTTATTTTTTTTCATATCTTACACAGACTGATGTTTCCCTTCACACACTTTTCTGTTGTCTGTCCCGTGGCAGTGGTTACATGAACATCATTGTGATCGCTTCCCCCTCACCCCACCCCACCTTCCCTTTCCCCTCCTCTTATCACTACTTTCATTAGTGGCCTGAGGGGTTTATCTGTCCTGGATTCTCTCTGTTTCCAGCTCTCATCTGTACCCGGGCACATGCTCTGGTCTAGCCAGATTTGTATGGTAGAATTGGGAACATGATAGTGGGGGCGGGGGGAAGCATTAAAGAACTAAGGAGGAAAGTTGTCTGTTTCAGCGGTGTTGTACTGCACCCTGACTAGCGCGTCCCTCCTTTGTGACCCTTCATTAAGGGGATTCCCAGTTGGCTACAGGTGGGTTTAGGGGCTCCACCCCCCCTCATTCACATCAATATGATTTTTTGCTCTGGGTCTTTGATGCCTGATACCTGGCCCATCGACACCTCGTGATCACACAGGGTGGTGTGCTTCTTCCATGTGGGCCTTGTTGTTTCTGAACTAGATGGCCACTTATTTATCTGCAAGCCTTTAAGACCACAAACACTATATCTTTTGTTAGCCGGGCACCATCAGCTTTCTTCATCACATTTGGTTATGCACCCATTCTGTCTTCAGTGTTCGTGTCATGAAGGTGAGCATCACAGAATGCCAGGTTATTAGAACAAAGTGTTCTTGCATCTAGGGAGTACTTGAGTAGAGTCCCAATGTCTGCCTGTTCCTTCATACTGAACATATATTATGTACATAGATCTATCTCTCAATCTAAATAAATATATTTACATGTGTACATGCTTGTATTTAGACCTCTATAAATGCCCTTAGCCTCCTAATTCTTTCCTCTATTTCCTTTTACTTTCCTCTTTTCCCACTATCATGTTCAGCTCAGAACCAGGCAGCATTTTGTTCCCCTGTGCATTAGATTATCATGCATTGGAAGCAGACTCTTTGCAACAGTGAACAACAATACTATTACTTACTGGTAATCTAAAATCACTTCAATTTATAACCTCTTAAAGTCAAATATTGTGTAATAGAAACTAATTATCCAGTGGGACAGTTTGCAGACAGTCACTACCCTAAGTAATTATTCAAAAGAGTAGATACTTCATATGTTTTGTTTTTTAAAGACCTTTCCCAAATTCATTGACACGTCAATTTAGAAGAGACTTTTGTTTTCCAGTGCTCCCCATGACGAGGATTTGAATAAACTGCCGTGTGTTCACATACTGTCCATTAGCAGCTGTCAAAGGGGTGAAGCCTGACCTTTACCCGTTTCCTTACTAGATGACGCTAGTTTCTGTTTTGTAGCCGTAATTAGTTTCAGCTAATGTTCATTATTCGTTTCAGGTTCACTTCCTAATCACACAGACAACCTGAAACCATTGCCTAAATTGAGCCATATTATTTGTGATTCCTGTGTGGCACGCCATTGAGCTCTGCTTTCTCCCCCTCTCTCAAAGCTTCTAAGTATGACCAGAACACTAAAGCATTATTTATATATATATATTCCTCATCATTGCTTTAACTTCACGACCCAATGAAATGATAGACTATACATGTTTAAGGACCTTTAAGGATGTCCTGCCTCTCTAAGTCTTACTTTACTCTCTTATAGTAAACAAACAAACAAACAAAACCCAGAATCACTTTATTCTCCATTTATTATCTTAAATGGTAAAATATCTATGTTTTACTAAGAAGTTTTATTCAACCTATCCATCTCATCTCTCAGAAGGCAGAATAGGTGTCCAGGTCGTAGGAACTGCCTAGTCTTCCCTCCATGATCACTGGCAAGGTGAGAGGAGGGATATATTTGATGTCTTTGATTACTTTGTCTTCTCAGAAAGTGAGTTCATAATGACATTAAAATATAACTCTCTTACCTCATTCAGGATGTTGAGGGATACGATTTCTCTTATTCTTTAATTAAGAAACAAATGTCAGTTGGTATGACTTCATAATGGAAAGGAATGTTTAACAATGTGGTTTTTAACTCTTTCAGGTTTGTTCGGTTTTCCGTTACAGAGATTAAAATCTGAGAAGAGATACGAAGACAATTGTTTACTTTTTTGTATAATTTGGCATATGATATGAAATATAGGTATATTGTGACATTCTAACCTGCCTTCTCAGGGACAGGGGTGGGTGGGTGGTGATATGAGAGAAAATTAGAATTGTTCTTACTTTGGAACATTCCCTCCCCCCACGCCCCCCCCCCTTCGGCCCTGCACCCTCAAAATTTGCTACTAAGCAAGTCTAAATGAAAAACATAATTGAGTAATAATGGTGACTTTCATAAGAAGTTTAGTTGATGATTTTATGAAAACATTTGTTTCCTAAGTACAATTCACAGTTGATTTTGGCAAAATCTGAAATCTAGCTCCGGAAGATAAGTTTACTTTCCTTTTGAAAGAACTCTGGTGGTGGCTGTAAGCGAAACACTAGGGACTGAGTGCAAAGTAGGTGGTTGGAACTCACTGACTGCCCACCACTCTGTGACCCATGTCTTACAGTACTGCAGGCTGTCACTGCAGTCCAGGATGTGACAGAAAGAACCCTATGCAGTGTGTTTGGGGTTTACTAACTCTATGATACCAGGTATTTGTTGCTCATGCTTCCACTTTAAAATACTATCATTTTAATATGATTTCAAAAATTAAATAGCCATATTTGCTGAAAAATTAATTTTCATAAAAGAAATAAACAAAACAATAGAAAAAATATCTTAAGGAGTATGATTTAGGCTTACATGTGTTATATACTTTATAACTAGAAAGAATCAAATGAAATGAAGTACATCGTGATAGAAGAATTTAAAAACATTAAGTATTACTACTATTGGCGTGATTGTGACTCTAAGAGAACATTAACAGTTTTGCAATGATGTTTGTCATAGTCTTGTGACTCTGCTTTCATATGTCAGCAACTTTCTCTATACAAGCTAATGGTTATAACCATTCCACAATTTCTGTAAGCCAAAATTCCACTCATTGCCACCAATTCGATCCTGACTCATAGCAACCCTGTGGGCTAGGGTTGCCCCAGTGAGCAGGCACTGTTACTCTCTATGGGAGTAGAACATCTCATCTTTCTCCTGTAATGACTCTATAGCTATGAAAATAAGAGGGTTTTTTTTTCTGAGGCTGAAGAACAAAATATAGGTATTACTACAAAAGGTTTTTTTCCTTTTATGTGAACTTTACTGAAATTGTCTTCACTGCTTCATCTTTTATATCTAAAGTCATACTTCTCCAAATAATATACCATTTTTCCAGAAGCTGGCCCAGAAATATTCTATTGGAAAAGGTATATCCTGTATGAAAGTTGTTTTATAAATCATAATGCCATGTACAATTGTAAAGTGTTATTATCATTATCTTTTGAGTGATGGAGATAAGTGAACACAATTAAGATTTTTCCTAGGAGTACCATTTACAGATAAAAGATTATGCTGATATCCAGTCTCTTCTGAATTGCTGGAAAATCCAGCAGAGAAACTACTGGGTCAAGGGATAATGTTGTTTACCTGTTTGATTCGTATGCTGAAATTTGAATTTCTAAAATATTCACTTTGTATGCTTATTAGTTCTTGACAATGCTTTGCAAAAAAAAAAAGAAAGCACTACCAATTTTACACACGAATTAATAAATACCATTGTATTGTATTATGTAGTGTTTTAAAATTATGTTTTACATTTCCTTTGCAAACTTCACTGGCATCTGGCCTGTGAATGCTATAATATTCTGAAAACTGAACCAATACAATGCCATTCATTTAGTGTTCTTGTATGCTTCTTTTTTTCAATATAATAAATCATTTATTAGGATGGCATGTAAAAAGGAGAATTGTTATTTCCCATTTTTTTATTTTTAAGTGTTTTTTTTATTTAAACATTTTATTAGGGGCTCATACAACTCTTATCACAATCCATACATATACATAGATCAATTGTATAAAGCACATCTGTCTTTTCTTTTTTTACATTTTATTAGGGACTCATACAACTCTTATCACAATTCATACATATACATACATCAATTGTATAAAGCACATCCACACATTCCCTGCCCCAATCATTCTCAAAGCATTTGCTCTCCACTTAAGCCCTTTGTCCTCTTTTTTTCCCCCTCACTCCCCGCTCCCCACTCCCTCATGTGCCCTTGGTAATTTATACATTGTTATTTTGTCATATCTTTCCCTATCCGGAGTCTTCCTTCCCCCCTTCTCTGCCGTCCATCTCCCAGGGAGGAGGTCACTTGTGGATCCTTGTAATCAGTTCCCCCTTTCCAACCTACTCACCCTCCACTCTCCCAGCATCGCCCCTCACACCCTTGGTCCTGAAGGTATCATCCACCCTGGATTCCCTGTGCCTCCAGCCCCCATATGTACCAGTGTACAACCTCTGCCCTATCCAGTCCTGCAAAGTAGAATTTGGATCATGGTAGTTGGGGGGAGGAAGCATCCAGGATCTGAGGGAAAGCTGTGTTCTTCATCGGTACTACCTCGCACCCTGACTGACCCATCTCTTCTCCTAAACCCCTCTATGAGGGGATCTTCAGTGGCCAACACTTGGGCCTTGGCTCTCCACTCTGCACTTCCCCCTTCATTCAATATGGCATACACACACACACACACACATATATATACATACACACATACATATATACATATACACATATATATCTATCTTGTATACTTCTTAATGGTAGACACAAGTTAGAACATGCACTTTAATACATTGCCTAACAATATATTTGTTAGATCCTTTAAAAGAAAAGGTAAATCTTTACGTGAGCCATGGTCCCTTTTATCTCTGGTACAAGCAATTGCATAATCATTTTAAAAAATCATAAAGGATTATGCCATTTTTTATTTCTGTAACTTTATAAATAATAAAACAAAGGAAAACACATTGTTTCTGCAAAAAAGTCCATGGATTGTTAACCTTTTTAGTGAGTTTATAGAAACAAATTTAAAATCTTTTTTGTTAATCCAATATTTATCAAAAGTCAATTTTATAGCATCACAGAGCAATTATTAATACTGAAGCACATTTTACATGATATTTCCAGTGGTTTTACATGAAATAAGCAACCATTACAGTGGCATTATTGTTGACTTTGTTTTCAGTATCTGAAAAGCAGTTCATTCTGTGGACTGGTTGGATGATTATATGCCTGTACAACTTTATTTCCCTAGCTACCTAGATGTTGCAGAAAACATACTATCTGACAGAAAAGTTAACATAAGACTTTTATGAAATAAGTTATTTAGTTGGAGCTACAAAATGCAGTGCCAATTTTATATATTGTTATATTTTTAATCTCTTCCTTGCTGCGCTCCCCTGCCATACTCCTATATCTCTCTCTCCACTCCTTTCACGTGTTTATAGCACACTGCCCTGTCTGCTCTGATGGTGTTGTCTTTTTACCTTTACTTCTTAACATTTTGGCCTTTCCATTTACAAGAATAAGGGTACCAGCTTGTAAGTCATGATGTCCTCCAGAGAGACCAAAAGTCTATAAATAGGAAGAGAGTCATGATGACTCAATAGGAAATTTGACGTGTTTTTGTAACTAGTAGCCAAGAATTATGCTCATAAATTTACCTGAAGAATATTGGGAGGTTATTGAGAGTTAAAAAATATCATGTGATTTTTATCTGCCCTTCCAATTTTATCATAAAATCAATTTCAATGTGAATTGTGGATTCTATTTGACTTAATTTTGGAATTTGATTGTAGTTTACACACAATAAGGTGATTCTTGTTACAGAGCAGTGATGTGTTATAAAATGCATGGGATATGGAGTCAGGAATCTGAATGTGGAATGAAATACCCGGTGTATCTCTAACTTTCCAAAATTAAAAAATAAAAGCCCAGGAATAAGAAAAACCTATAAGGAATTATGTATCTGTACTCTTGCCTTATTTTCTACCATGTTCCTTACACTCTTTGAAAAGATCTCTAAATCTAATAACTTAATGACAAAAATCATAAACTGAATAAAATACTATATTGAAAAACTTTTGTACATATTCCTATATAACTGCATCATTAGCAGGTGTTGAATTGACTCATGGTGATATCAGTACAATAACATAAAGTGTTGCCTGGTCTTATGCTGCCTTCATGCCCGTAGGCATGTCTGTGTCTTTCATCAACAGCGAGTGCCTGTCATCCCAGGGTACTCACTTCACAGCTCTGTTGGCCACTATTGTCTTGTAATCTACAGATTTCTATTGGCTAATTTCAGAAGTAGACTCTACTCTACCTTATTCTAGAGTTCCATTGAAACCTGTCCACCATCGATGAGCCTGTAGGTGTTCAAAATAGCAGTGGCCCAGCATCTAGCACAGCACCGCCCAAGCCACCACAGGAAGGTAAACTGAGAGAGGACTGCGAATACCTGACTATGCATTGTTATCATGAGATACCCTCGCTTTGGCCTCTGACTCATGACAGACAGCACCACGTACAATAAGGCACATAATGCTCATCTCATCAATGATAAGGGCTTTATTGGATGAGTGTCTGCGTGGCTCACTAGGCCTTCTTTCTAGGCTTAGTCTGAAAACTCTGCTGAAACCTGTCCAGCATCATAACAATACATAGATCTCCGCTGACAGCCAGCAGCTGGCTGGGCATGAGATACATTAACTAGGAATCTAACAGGTCTCTACATGGAAGGTAAGAATTGTGCCCAGGAACCGCATGTGCATTGTCTATTTATGATAGCTATAATTTGCATTTGGATTGACGTGTCGCTGCAATGTACTGAAATGGGCAACAGAAGATGTCGTAGCTGTTGAATTATATATTTTTCTTTGTATGTTGAATGCTCCTTTAAATTAGCATAGGTTTTCATTGGTTACATTCACCTATCAGTTAATGGAATAATGTTATTTTGAAAGTAATATGATCATAATAATATGATTTTTAGCTCAATTGATAATCTTGCTGAGAAATCTTGTCTAATTTTGCAAATGTGAAAATATTGAGGAAATATTAATATCATCCTTTATATAGGAGTAGGTGTCATTCAAGGGACTTGACTCAGTATTAGATGCTTACACAAATGTTGCCACATATTCTTATTACAACCTAAAACAAAACAGTAGGTAACGGAAATTCCTCTTAGGAGCCATTCATAGAAAAGGCGGTTATAAATTAACTTCATAAATTGGATACATATTAAATACACCGGAAAGTAGAAAGGGCTTTGGAAAAATGAGGAAAGCCCTCCTGAGACATTGGCACAGGGGCGGCAACAAGGGGCAGGAGGGTGCTTCCTTCTGTTTAAACAAGGGCCCTCTGAGCTGAACCTGACTCCACAGCACCGGGCAACAACTAACAATCATTCAACAAGTGAGTGAAGTCTGTGTTTTATCATCTATTTAAATCTGTGACATTATAAAATACTTGGGAAGTTTCGCGAAGAAACCGTGGCTTGGGTCAGGTGCGCCTTGGTTCTCAAAGTGATCGCCTTGCTGTGGAACACTCTGCGAGGCCCGTTTCGCAGACTTACTCAGTGGAACGTGTCCTTCGCTCTCCTGACTGCTGATTGCATGAGCATTGATTGTGGATCCGAGCAAGACAAAATCCTTGACAACGTCAATCTTTTCTCCACTTACCATGATGGTACCTATTGATCCAGTTGTAAGGATTTTTGTTTTCTTAGAAGCCGTAAATTGGCAGATCTTCTACTTTAAAATAAGAAATAATTAATTAGCCCCAAACAACTGGGGTAAATGTGGACTGGTTCTCAAATTTGCCTTTCAAAAAAATGGCTCACCCAGTTGCAAGGAATGTGGCTAACTGGTTCCGCTTGCTAGTGCTTTCCGGGTCCTTGTGGGATTTACACTTGAACTTCCACCCTCCTCCACAGCCCTCCCCTGGAGGTGTGGAGGACAGAAACAAACAAACGAACCCTTGGCTCTCTTTGCTTCATTTCAGCATCTACTTCCTGGAAAACTCAATCTGTGACCCCTATTTTAATGAAAACAATTCACTTTTCTGAAGCAAGGAAATATGAAAGACATTGGATTTAGAAGCACAATATTCTTTTGTCATCAATTATTAGGTTCGGCTGGTTTAACTAGAGAAACAAACCCAGTGACATTTCTTAGTTTTAGAAATAATTTTATATCAAGATGTCATTTTGTATCAAGAAGGTGTCCCCTCCCCCTCCCTCCCCCCAGCTCAAGGCCCTGGGTTCCATGCTGGCAGGGCACCTCATTAGGCTCACATTGCCGCAGGCTGAGGGCGCAGAGAAGTAAAGCAGGAAGCCAGGAGATCCCAGGCCAAAGGGTACAGATGTGAAAAGAGCCTCGGTCCATGGGAAGATAAGAAGGAGGCCACAGCTCTTCCTGTCTACAGTATTATGCTGCCCCTGGTGGCAGGTACAGAATCCTGGCGAGAAGGAAGGGTGAAAGACCAGAAAGATGCTCTCTCTTATTAAAAGCCTCCCCTCCCCCCACTAAGCTCCCAAGGAGGCATCACCACAAGACCACCTGATTGGCAGCTTAAACCCCACCTCTACCTCCACACGGGTCCCATAACACTGGCATAAAATCTAACCCAAATAGATATCGTATAGCGTGGTGCCTTACTGAAACGTTTTCATGGGGCTTTAAGAGACAAGAAACGTGCACACAGCAACATGGCTAGTGGCTTGCAGCATTGGGATTTGATCTTGGTTCTCTATGATTCCTCTACCTTTTTCTAGCTTTGGCTGACACTTTTTTCTTTGCACTGTAAAGGAAGTTAAGACCTTCTTGCCATTGCCACTGTAACATACAATATTTATCATCTGTGAGCATAACTATTAAAAACTATGGGGTGAATATGCATAGCAGTTGCAACAATGGCCCAAATCTAAGAAAAATGATGAGGCTGCTGCAGAACTGGGTAATGGTTCATTTTGCTGGCAATTGGCTTGCTATGGATCGGAACTGGTTGAAAGGCCCTACCCATGCCTAGAACTGTCAGGGAAGAAGGCCCAGTCCTGTGCAGTCCTCACAGTTGTTACTGTCTGAGCCCCTTGATGCAGCCACTGTGTCAGTCCATCTTGTCCACGTCTTCCTCCTTATCGCTGCCCCTCTCCTGTACCCAGCATGATGCTTGAGACAAAGTCTTGCCTTCCGTGTTCCTGAGGAGCATATGGCTGTGCTTCGTCGGAGACAGGTTTCTTAGTTCATTTGGCACTCCATGACACTTGCAATATGCTTCACCGATACCATAGTTCAAATGCATCGATTCTTGTAGGGTCTTCTTTATTCAAGGTCCAACTTTCCAAAGTCTTGGGAAAGCTTATGGAGGTCCATTCTTTTCTGACCCACCTCGGACTGCTAGGAGTCAGAGTTGACCAGGCAGAATAGATGATAATATCCCTCTCACTCGCACCATAATCAAGTTGATTGTGAATTATAGCAGTCTTACAGAGGAAAAGTGCTCCTTTTGTTTTCCTGAGACATAAAAATGTTAACTGAAGTAGACAGCTTCAACTTTCTTTCAAGGAGTAGTAACTCAAGGTGAGCTCAAACAGCTGACCTTGAAGTTGGCAGCTCAGTATGTAACTTACTAAGTTAGCTACCAAAACAAAGATAGGCATGCATACAATTGCGCTATGTGTTCTGGCTCTTGATAAATGGGCAAAGGTTATCAGGAGGGTAGAAAGTGAAAACATTGAAGTTTTTTTTTTGTTTTCCTAGAAAAAGGAGGTGATTTGCTATTAGATTAAGAAAAGATATAATTAATTCTGATTTAGAAAAAATCCTTCTGCTAACTAGGGAAAGGAATAGAAACTGAGTTCAGAGATTATATCAATTATCCAGCTAAGAAGCCATGTGGGCCTCAATCCACTGTCATCTCATGGGTACTGACTTCTAGCCACCCTGTCGGGCAAGGTAGAACTTCCCCTGTGAGTTTCTGAGACTCTCACACTGGACAGGACCAGAAATCCCCAAAGTTCTCCCTGAAGTGACTGGTAGTTTCCAATGCTTCCCTTTGGTGTTGCAGGCCAAAGCATAACTGCTGTGCCACCAGGCTTCTTGACTGGGAGCCTAAGGTAAGCCAAGAAAAGTAAATGAATGAAGCGAAGCAAGTACAAGAAATATTCAGGAAGCGGGGAGTATAGAATTTTGTGTCAGGTTTGATTTGGAGTGATTGAAAACTGAGGGTCCAGGATGGCTTCCTGGCTATTACTTTCAGAAATAGGAAGATAATTGAAGAACTAGGCAAAATTGAAGGCTTAAGGTGGTGAAAGGGATGTTGGCCTGAATGTTGAGTTGAAATGTGTGTGGAGGATGCAGAATGAATAATAATCATGGTTTTGAACTGAAGCTAGGCAGACAGGTAGCTGTGGAGTCACTTTTTGTATCTGAGATCAGTAAAGGGTACTGGAGTGCATTGTGTGCAAGCGCAGCCTTGGCTATGTCTGCCTGCAGAGTGGGAAAATAAAATGTCCTAAGATTAGAAGCGCATGAAGCTATATCAGGAACATTGATTTAGGGATTAATATTTAATTGTAGCAAGGAAACAGATAGTTGGCAAAGTATTTCTTTTAGAATGTAAGGATTTTTATCCCACTTGAATGGAATGAAAGCCTTTTTTGGTTTTGTTTTAGGCAACAAATGAACAACTGGATTAAGGGGGACAAACCCTTCAGAACAACAGCTAGTATAAGAAATCATATGCAGCATAATAACATCACTGGACAGCTGTTTATTTCATAACTTGGAATGCATTATGAAAAATATCACCATAGAGGAAATTTGTCTTTCCGTAGTCTTATGCAATTTATGTCCCACTGAGTAAAGCTGACTTTCCTTATCAAAAGCAGAGTGAAAGGGCTAAGCCTATTATGCGATCTCTTTGATGTTTTCCTAGGATATAATGAAAGATGAATGCTCCATGCTCAAGCTGCAGCTGAAGGAGAGAGATGAACTCATTTTTCAACTTCAGGAAGAGCTGGTAAGTGATAACAGTATTTGGCCTGTGAAGTTATGTATAATATGCAAGTGCATTTGCCAAACACCCTCCAAAAACAAAACAAAAAAAACCCCTCAATGCCATTGTGCCAATCCAACGCATAGGGATCCTTCAACCTATGTATTAGTACTCCTGTCACTGATTCAGTCTTTGATACCTTTTATAATTCTATAACAATAAAGTGCACATGTGTAAATTTCAGAATACCAATTAGGATCCTATGTGGAGAAGGCCTGGCGGGAAGTGCTTGGTCCAGAACAAAGGGATGCTGCATAGTGTAGAAACAGGAAAGGTGTGTATTGGGGCCATCCCCTTCCCTATAATTATTCAATCTGTATGCTTAATAAATGGAATATAAGAAGAAGAACCTGGCATCAAGATTGGATGAAATCATAGTTTCAACCTGCAATGTGCAAAGGACACAGGTTTACTTGCTAAATGCAGAGGATTTAAAGCACTAACTGATGAAGATGTTCAGTGTGGGTTCTAGCTCAATGTAAAGGAAACACAACTCCTCACCACTAGACCCATAAGCAACATCCAGATAAACATCCGAAAGATGGATGTTGTCAATAGTCTCGTTGTATTTGGATCCAGAATGTTTATTCATGGACGCAAGAGTGAAGGAAGAAAACAATGTATTGCCCAGGCCTGATAACACATCCTCTTTAAAGAGTTAGGAAACAAAGATGGCATTGTGAGCATGGAGGGGTGCCTGACCTCAGCCATTATGGTATTTTCAATTGCGTCATGTGTATGCAAAATCTGGGCAATGACTAAGAAAGATCAAAGAAGAATTGATGACTGTGAATGATGGTGTCGGGGACTATTCCTTGGACTACCAGAACCAACAGATTTGTCCTGTGAGTACATCCAAGAATGCTCCACAGAAGCAAGGATGGCACACTTTTCTTCTTACAAGCTTTGAGCATGTTGACAGGAGGGAGATGAGCAGGACCCTCGGCTTGATAAAATCAGCAGACAAGGAGGATTTTCAAAGAGATAAGGGACTTTGCATGTGCAGTAGCCAGTTCAAAGTTAACCTTGATTACGAGGATGGCACTGGACGTGGAAACAGATTCACTCTGTTGTACTTTAGGCCATTATGAGTTAGAGTCAACGTTATAACACATAACAAAAACATAATTACTTGACTGAAAAATATAGAGATTTTTTCTTATGATGTTTTTCTATATTGAAATGCATATATTTCTGGGCATTTAGTTGGAGAGGGAAGTTTTTAGTAGTTCAGCCAGTTTGGGATTCTTAGTTTGTGTTTCTAAGCGCTATGGCACCACATATTAATATATATCAAAGAGAGATTTAGAATAATAATAATCATTTTAAAGATGAAGGGCTGTAACTTAAATTATTGAAATTGTCCATTTTTATAACCATTTGAATTGCTATTTTGAATTGTTATATTTAACACTTTAAAAAGAGAAGCAGATTATGAATTATGAGGTTCATGTTTTCAGAGGGTTATAGAAAATTTTGACTAAGGCATTAAATATTTCACCAAATTTTAATAGTATCTTAAAAATTAACTGCCTCAGATTCCCAAAACAGCACATCATATTGTCCATTGAGTTAAATGTTTTCCCTCTTGCATTGGGAAAACTAACTTAAAAAGTAAAAATCACATAAATTCTGCCTATCATATCCAGAGACGCATGTGTTACACACACACACATACACACACACACACAGAGAGAGAGAGAGAGAGAGAGAGTGAGAGAGAGAGAGAGAGAGAGAGAGAGAGAGAGAGAGACCATCAAGTGTATTCCAACTCACAGCAACATGATAGGGCAGGGGAGGACTGCCCTTGTGTGTGCTTCCATGACTGTAACTCTTTATGAATACAAAGCCTCATCTTTCTTCCATGGAGGAAGTGATGGTTTTGAACTACTGATATTGTGGTTTGAAGTCCAAAATGTAACCACTATGTCAGCAGAGCTCCTCACACCCAAGCAGGCTTCAAATGAATGGCTCATGGAAAAACAGCTAAAAGGTAATGGATTTTTTTCCTATGAATGTTTTGAAGACAATCCTCTCTCTCTCTCTCTCTCTCTCTCTCTCTCTCTCTTTTTCTCTTTCTCTCTCATATATACACACACACACATTCCTCTTTTGCTTGTTAAACTTTATTTGTTCTCATTCAAAATTAACATTTAAAATTATCTTCTTACTTGAGTTTAAATAAACATATAAACAATCATTTCACATAATCCCTTAAGATGCCATTTACTGTATTTAAATGTAAACCAAGTACTCAGCTCATGTTTTGACATTTGAATACCAAAGCATGTTGCTATTGCTGCATAACGGTGCTTGGAGAATTGAGGATTCTTTTAGAAATTGAAGGCAATTGAAGAACTGAAAGTATAGCATTATGTATAATCAGGTTACTATGCATAATAAAAAAGAGGGACCTAAAAATAACATCTCTGACTAAGAAATACATTTGGTTAAATAGCACTTTATGAAGAATCTGGAGAGAAGAGAAATTTTGATTTGGCTTAAAAATATATTCAAAATTCAAATTGAATAAAATTATATGCCCTTGAAACTTTAATAACAGAATAATCTCCACCTGATAAGAGAAACATCCTTTGTGCATGAAAATCTTATACTGAATTTATCTTAAAAGTAATTCCCCACTTGCTCTACATTCGATTACAATTTATGATACCATTTCATGCCAGTCATTTTAAGAAGGAATATTACAGGCCCATGAATGATTTACATAAGAAGAGACAGTTGTAAGTACTTTCAAATCTTCTTTCTTTCTCATATTTAGGAAACATTAGGAACAGAAAAGACATAGATTAGGTATACTTAAACATTATTAATGTGTCAGACTGCTTCTCCCCCTTTTTTAGCAGAATTAATTGCATAGATTCCAGAAACCGGCTTATCTCGGCAGTAATTACTCTCCCAGTCATCTCTGTGAGGAGGATGAACAGCTTGAACAGGACAGCATCCTCTGATACACAATAGGGATTAGCCTCTGGTTACTAACACACTCCACTAGTTTGAGGAAGAGCTGCCAAAAAGATCCAATCTTGAATATGCTGCATCAATTGCTGAGGCAGTGCTACATATCTGTTTAAGTCTTTATTGCGAAGTGTTGTCACAAAGCGGTTTGCATGGATATAGATCACTAGCTGTTGTATAATTTAAATGCCAGCAGGAAGGTCTTTTGCTTTTAAAACACATGTATGCTTGAAAAGGTGTGTACAAACATGTTATACCCAAGGTAGACACTTAACTAAAGTGAATTCCCTTATTCTATAGACGTTATCACGTATTTCACAAACCACTTACATTAATTCTCTTGTAATGGCCATTAAGATTTCAGTGGTAAGAGGCAATTTACTGAATACAATGATCCCTATAGTTGATAAGACATAACAATAGGCTAAGCATCTTTGTAGAATTAGAGTGAAAACACAAAGCATATTTGGAGATGGGTGTTGGAAACAGCTGTGATCAGCTACAAATGACAATGCTGGCCATTTCCGCTGACCCAGGGGTACAAGTCTGGGGTGAGTCCCACAGCCCAGGAAGGTGATTCCTTCCCTCCCATAGAGTCCGCTGACTCACAGTGATGCTAAATGACAGGGCAGACCTTTCCCTGTGGGTTTGTGAGACTGCAATTATTTAGCACCCTAGTAGCACACAAGGAGCATTGTGAAGAGTCCTTAGCAACTGCATTTAGACTGGAATGCAACACCTTGCCATTAGAGCTCCCTTTGGCCTCACTTCTAATCTCTCCTAAAATTATAATATCATTTGCATTTCCTTAGACTGAGGTCTTTCACTATTCAATATGATTGCTAATGCTGAGTCATTTTCTTTCTTTCTTTCTTTCTTTCTTTCTGTTCTTTATCTTGTTTCATATGTGTTTTTGTGTTGTTTTCTGTATAGAGAGGCCAGGATTTATAAATGTGTAACTGGAATAATTACCTGCAGGCACAAAAGGAGAGATAGGGGGAAATGGGAAGTCAACATCAATGAGTATAAGAAGGAATAAAATGTTGCAAAGTTGACCATGGTGATGATTACACAACCCTTCTTACCATAATTGATGTATTGAGCTGTATATGTGTTCATTATAACTCAATAAAACCAACTGTAAAAAACATAGCACCAACCAATGGAGCAGCTTTCCTCCATTACGAATGAGGCTGCTGTGAGTTCAAATCACAATAGCACAGTAAGAATGTGAAAGCCAGTCTGAACCAAAGACTTGGGTGGCAGCATGGGTTAAAAATGGCATGGAGTGGTCTCTGAGGTCCATTGGAACTCATAGTGACCCTGCAGGACAGGCTAGACCAGCCCTCAAGGGTGCCAAGTCTGGAACTCTTTATGGGAATAGAAGGCCTCACCCTTCTCTTAGTACTTTTGAACTGTTCACTGCAAGGTCAATAATTAATCTGCTAGCCAATGCCAATGCCAATGGGGCTCCTTTTTAAGCTAGTGTTAATGCGAACGAAGCAAGAATAAGCAGATCATTTTAATAACAGTAGTCATTTATGAGCTTCTACTTTTTGGCAGGTGTACTGATGAGCGCTTTACATTTATTATTGTCTCTATTCCTCCTAATAAAGTTGAGAAGGATTATAATTATTATCCTCATTTCATCTATAATAAAACAGAAATTCAGATGGGGTGATTTGCCTAAGAATGTGTAATAATTGTAAAGCTAGGATTTAAAGCAGAGTCTCTGTGATCCATGAGCATGATTTTTCCCTACCATAGCCAACAAACTTACAAATTGCCTAGGAGTGAGGAGAGTACTGTAAAATAGTCTAACAGAGCTCTGTTTTGCCACAGTAAAATTATAGCTACCATTTGAAATCAATTGAAAGATGTTTACTGACTGATTTTTTATTTCTTATGGAATCTAACTTTTTCAATTATAAATTATATGTATTACCTCCTTATTTGCCTATAATTTTGCACTCTGATCTTAGACTTTACAGCGTATCTTGTGATAGGCCATTTAAGAAAATTGTGTCATTATAAAATTTCCCATGGATAAGACACTATATATTTTTCCTCCTTTGAACCTTTTCACAATAGGCCTATTTATTGTTAGCAAAATGAGTCAAGCTGCTAAGAAGATGACAGTGTGCCTGTTATACTTCTCAAGATTAGCCGCAGAATTTGCTGGAGTTACCCAATATGTTGCAAAAGCAGACACATAGTATGCTGACTGACATCTGTCTGATGTAGTAGAACTTACCATTGGATGAATAGCAGTATACGTTATCTTTGAAAATTAATGAACACAAGCATCATAACAAAAAATACTGCTTCTTAAAAATGTATATTGCTTGCATATACTAAAATGTTTTCAAAAGGCATTTCCTTTGGGTGAATAGCACAGGCTTGAGCACCTCCAGTGAGGCTTTTGGTTGCTGGGGTTTGTTTTCACTGTGATCTTTACGGAATCAGATTGCAAGACCATTCTTTTGTGGTCTATAGATCTTATAGGTGTGTTTGAACCATTGGCCCTGCTGGGGTAGTGCTTGCACATTGGGCTGTTATCCCCCTGGTAAGCAGTTCTAAACCACTAGCAGCTCTGCAGAGGAAAGAGTAGACTTTCTATTCCCGTAAACAGTTGCAGTGTCGGAACCCCACAGTGAGTCCCTACGAGTCGCGATTGACTTGATGGCAGTGGATTGATTGTGAGTCAAGCATACGGATAATCATGAGCATGGTACAGGACCTGGAGGTGTTTTGTTCTGGTTCTGTTGTGCATAAGGTTGCAGTGAGTTGGAACCAATTCAATGAGAGCTAACACAACAGTCAAGCACAGAGTATTTATAATACCTAGGGACTCTTTTGCATGACAGCATGTAATTTCCTTGACTCAATGTATTGTGCAATTTATTTTAATTTCTATTTCTGAAATGGATTAGTTATGTTATTTAGTGGTAGAAAGGGAAGGCCCAACCATAGTCTCCTATAGGAGACTCCCCATTGTGTATCTCCTGGACAATACATTTTCATGGGGGTATAAAGACTCACCTTTCTCCTGAGGAACAATCGATGGCTTTGAGCTGGTGACCTTGTGGTTAGTAGCCCAATGCTAACCCACTATGACACAAGGAGTCAGAATTGATGTGATAACAGGGAGTTAGTTTAGTTAAGTTAGTGACAGAAAGCATCACAAAACATATCACCCTGAAAGTGAACAAGCGGCCATCTGGCTCAGAAGCAACAAAGCCCACATGGAAGAAGCATACCAGCCTGTGCGATCACGAGGTATCAAAGGGACCAGGTATAAGGCATCATGCAACAAGAAAAAAAGAATATATATATATATATATATATATATATATATATATATCACACACACATACATACCATATATATATATATACCATAGTGAATGAAGGGGGAAGTGAATGCATAGTGGAGACCCAGGACCCATTTGTTGGCCACTGGAGATCCCCTCATAGAGGGGTTTAGGAGAGGAGATGGGTCAGTCAGGGTGCGTTGTAGTACCGATGAAGAACACAGCTTTCCCCCAGATCCTGGATGCTTCCTCCCCCCAACTACCATCATCTGAATTCTACCTTGCAGGACTGGATAGGGCAGAGGTTGTACACTGGTGCATATGGGAGCTGGAGGCACAGGGAATCCAGGGTGGTCGATACCTTCAGGACCAGGGGTGTGAGGGGCGATGCTGGGAGAGTGGAGGGTGAGTAGGTTGGAAAGGGGGAACTGATTACAAGGATCCACAAGTGACCTCCTCCCTGGGAGATGGACAGCAGAGAAGGGGGGGAAGGGAGACTCCGGATAGGGCAAGATATGACAAAATAACAATCTATAAATTATCAAGGGCTCATGAGGGAGGGGGGAGCAGGGAGAGAGGGGGGAAAAAGAGGACCTGCAAATGCTTTGAAAATGATTAGGGCAAAGAATGTACAGATGTGCTTTATATAATTGATGTATGTATATGTATGGATTGTGATAAGAGTTGTATGAGCCCCTAATAAAATGTAAAAAAAACAAAAAAAAACATATCACCCATTATTTCTCAATCCCAACATAACTTTTTGAATATATTTAGCTCCCTCCGAGTTAAAAAATATGAAACCAGCCCCCCCCATCAAAATTAAATATAACAAAAAGCAAGTCTACTGATATAAAATAGATTTCAAGTCATAGTGGCCGTATCCAGGATCTCTGAGGCTGTCTCTCTTTACAGAAACAGATCCCCTCATGGTCCTCCCACACAGCAGCTGGTGGGTGTGAACCCTACACATGTGGACAGCCGTCCGGTACTCACCCAATAAAAAAGTACGTAATAGTCAGTTCCGACTCCTAGCAAACCTATGTGATACAGTAGGCACCACCATGCCGGAGTCATACTCGCCAAGACTCTTATGTTTGAACCATAGGGGCCGCCATGGTGCCATTTTCCCCTGTGGAGGGCCTTCTTCTTTCTCTGTGTCCTGTGCTTTACCAAGCATGATGTCCTTCTCCAGGGACTGAACTCTCCTGACAACATGTTGATTTTTCCTGTTAATTATATACCACATCCATTTATATGTCTCATTACATACATGTGCACACATATATATGCAGAAAAAGAGCAAGAGACAACTATTTTTACAAAAGGAAAATTGCTCATATAGTATTAATATTTCACTATTTTGTTTTCTAGCATTAATATTTAACTTTATACAAATTCAGTGTTATAAGTATGTATTTACTAGTAATACCTAATTTCATTAATATCTATTAAAGGAAATGTAAAACCTAAACACTCAATGAATCTCTTTTAAATGAATGACTTGAAATGAGTGTAAAGTTCTCTATTTTAATGGCACATATGTAGGTAGAGAAGGAGCCCTGGTGAAGTTGTTCTTACATGTTGAGCTGCTAAGCACAAGGTTAGTAGTTCAAAGCCATCAGTCATTCCACTGGAGAAAGATACTTGAACATAAGAGCAATTGTGAGATTGGCACCGGACCAAGGGATAACACTTCTGTTGGATTGGTATTGCTATGAGTTGGAACCAACTCGAAGGTACCCAACAATGACACAGGTACAGGCAGAAGCCCTGGTGGCACAGTGGTTCCCCAAAAGGTTAGCAAGTTCAAACCAGCCAGCCATCTCCACAAGAGAAGGGTGTGGCAGTCTGCTTCCGAAAAGATTCCATAACAACAATTTTGAGTTTGGGACGGGACCAAACATTTGTTTGTTCTGCTCTACATTCAGGGTCACTTGGAGTCAGAATGGACTGAGTGGTGCCTAACAACAACAATAGCAGTTTGGTTCCACCTATTTTACACAGGAACACTCGCTAATATTTTGTGAAGCTTAAGGCATTCTGGTGGCCTAGTGGATTTTGCTGAAGATGCTAACCGGAAAGGTTAATAGTTTGAACCTACCTCTGTGGGATACAGAAAGGTTACAGGTCGTCCCCCTGACATTATATTCCAAACCTAAGATGCTGCTTGCTATCACATGGTCAATGACTATGCACTTGGAGGTCAACCTGAGGGTTGTGAGCCACCTAGAACAATCAGACCCTATTGTCTGTCCCACCCAAGGTGGGACCCACTCTCTCCTCGTTCCCCTGCAGGAGAGTCCAAAGACAAGGTCAAGCCAACTCAAGGAGGGTCAAGATTAGACTGCCATCTTGACTCTAGAGTCCTCCCATTTTGTCACATGTGTGCCCCTAACTCATCCTCCTTCCCATTGCATGTGTGCCTGTGGTACAACCCCTTCCTGTTATGCTATAATTAGGGGGGCTTATACCTCCCCAAAATGTATATAAGCCATGATTGGAAATATATTCGCACTCTCTGCATGAACCTGGCTTCTGAGATCATGGACATGACGTCTCTTTAATTTTACTCCTCAATTAAACAACTGCCCCTGGGACCCATTTGATTGTGGGGGCTGGTACTCCACATACTTCCAACTCTACAGGAGAAAAATGAGCCCTTTTGCTCTGTAAAGGTTTACACAGCAGTACTGCTTAGCCCTACATGATCACTATGAATGGAATTTTACCTGCTGGCAGTAGTAAGATTTTTGGTTGGTGAAACTCTGGAGAAGATTATAAACCCATTATTATGTCTATTCTTTAGGAACTTTCTTGCCAGAATTATAAGACTTAGGATGAGGTATTTGTGCATTTCTATAAAGCCATTTCATGTACCATATGTACTCAAGTATAAGCTGACCCAAATATCAGCCGAGGTACCTAATTTTACCACAAAAACTGCATAAAAATGTGTTGAAAAACTCAGCTTATACATGAGTATGTATAGTATTTACTGCCAAACAGTTACCAGTATTAAGAACAAAGGCATAAAAGAGTGCATAACCCATAACCATTCAAGTATTTACTTAGCGAATGAGTAGTGTTCTCAGTATGTAAAATGCATTCCAACTACTCAATTAAAACAAATTAACACCACAATGTGCTATAACCATCTCTCCATGAATGTTATTGTGTTTCACAGTTTAAAGGAAGTTCTATTCTATGTAGGATCCCTGACCTTTGGCCTTCATGGACAATATAAGCCCATTTCCTTCCTAGTTTCACAGGAGGGTATGCTGCAAGATAAATCATCTTCTTCTTGCAAACAATTAACATGTTCAAGACCTTGTCAAGGCTTTGAAGTGAAATTGGCAAGACTCCATCTTCAGACATGTTATCAGGACTTGTCAAAAGACATACCGAAAGCTGGGTCCACTGAAAAAGAGGAAGCCAAAAGAAAAAAGAGGAGGCTCTCACAGAGATGGATCGGCACAGTGGCTACAAGAGGGGGTGCAAACAGAAGAGCCAGGACCTTACTGGGAGGGTGGGTAGGGTTTCCTTCTGCTGTACACAGTGGGTCCTCAGGCAGTGTTTCCTTCTGCTGTACACAGTGGGTCCTCAGGCGGTGTTTCCTTCTGCTGTACACTGTGGGTCACAGGCGGTGTTTCTGTCTGCTGTACACTGTGGGTCCCAGGAAGTGTTTCCTTCTTCTGTACACTGTGGGTCCCAGGCGGTGTTTCCTTCCACTGTACACAGTGGGTCCCAGGCGGTGTTTCCTTCTGCTGTACACTGTGGATCTTCAGGTAGTGTTTCCTTCTGCTGTACTCTGTGGGTCCCAGGCGGCGTTTCCTGTACACTGTGGGTCCCAGGCGGTGTTTCCTTCTGTACACTGTGGGTCCCAGGCGGTGTTTCCTTCTGCTGTACACAGTGGGTCTTCAGGTGGTGTTTCCGTCTGCTGTACACAGTGGGTCTTCAGGTGATGTTTCCGTGTGCTGTACACAGTGGATCCTCAGGTGGTGTTTCCTTCTGTACACAGTGGGTCTTCAGGTGGTGTTTCCTTCTGCTGTA
Organism: Tenrec ecaudatus; assembly: GCF_050624435.1. Lineage (NCBI taxonomy): Eukaryota > Metazoa > Chordata > Mammalia > Afrosoricida > Tenrecidae > Tenrec > Tenrec ecaudatus. The sequence goes on along the minus strand of NC_134532.1, from coordinate 131,872,028 downwards.
CACAGTGGGTCCTAGGAGCCCTCGGTGCTTGAACAGCACCTCAGCACAACATGATTTCTTGGATAACCTTCAAAAGTTAAATTGATTATTAGTACCTTAGTAAAGTGAATAGTTTGTGCCTTACCACATTGAAACAGGAGGCTATTTATTTCAATAATAGTTTTTTAAAATATTTTTATTGGGGCTCACAAGGCTTTTATCACAGTCTGTACATACATCAATTGAGCAAAGCACCCTTATGCATTCGTTGCACTCGTCATTCTCATAATTCACCTTCCACTTGTGTTCCTGGAATCAGCTCCGTTTCCCTTTTTTCCCCCATCCCCCTCCCTCCCCGACCCCACCCCTGGTCCCTTGATAGTTTATAAATAATTATTATATCTTATCTTACACTCCCCGGCGTCTCCCCTCACCCACCTCCCCATTGCCCATCTCCCAGAGAGGAGGTTACACTTAGATCTCTGAGATCAGTTCTCCCTTTCTATACCCCCTTCCCTCCTGGTGTCGCCACTCCCACCGCTGGTGTTGAGTGGTTCATCTGTCCTAGATTCCCTGTCCCTCCAGATCCCCACTGCACCACTGTACATCCTCTGGTATAACCAGGTCCGCAAGGCAAGGTAGAATTGGGGTCATGATGATTGGGAGGGGAGGAAGCGTTCAGGAACTAGAGGAAGGTTTTTAGTTTCATTGTTGCTACACTGAACCCTCAGTGGCCCATTTCCTCCACACTACCCCTCTGGAAGGGGTGTCCAGCTGTCTACAGATGGGCATTGGGTCCCCATCACGCACTCCCCCTCTTTCACAGTAATGTGATTCTCACCACCACCCCACCTTTGTTGTTGGAGACCTGGTCTCCTCTGCCCTTCACGATCACCTATGTTGTTGTGCTGCTTCCGTGTGGGCTTTGTTGCTTCTGGGCTAGATGGCTGCTTGTTTGCTTTCAAGCCTTTAAGTCCCCAGACGCTATATCTCTCAGTAGCCGGACACCATCAGCCTTCTTCACAACACTTGCTTATGTACACTTTCGTCTTCAGCGATTATGTGAGGAAGGTGATCACACAATGATTGTTTTTGTTCCTTGGTGTCTGCTACATGGTCCATTCAACACCTTGTATTCGCTTAGGCCGTGTGCTTCTTCTCTGTGGGCTTTGTTGCTTCTGAGCTAGATGGCCGCTTATTTGCCTTCAAGCCTTTAAGACCCCAGACACTATATTTTTTGATAGCCGGGCACCATCAGCTTTCTTCACCACGTTTGCTTACACACTCGTCTGTCTTCAGTGATCATGTCGGGAAGGTGGGTATCCTGCAATGACTGTTTAGCAGGGCGAGGTGCTTCAATAATAGTTTTAATAAATAATCCCTTTTCTTGTTAAAATTCATTAACTAATTAGAGTGCAATAAAAAAGGGAACCCCACCTTGTGTTTTCTAGGATACATCACTAATAACATTTAACTCTGTAATAAATATAATAGTATATTTTTCAGTTTGTGACACTTATTTTAAGGCATTTTTTTCTTTTTTATTTCACTTGATTTTTTTCCTTGAGATTTCAGCATTGCCTCTCCCTAAACTAATGTACCTAATCACAGCATTATATTTCAGTCATAGTAGGCATATTTGTCACTTTACATTAAAGATTTTAGGGTTTTTTTTCACGGTGTGCAGTATTTATAACTTTGGGCCCACCCTGCAAGATTGTAGTCCCAAGTCAGCAAGTGATGCTTTGAATCCCAATGCGTTGATACACGGTATTGGCCCCTTGAGCATCTTTTATTCAGATCTGGTTGCAAGCTGTTTTCTTTTCTTTCTCCATACATCATTGATAACATCTAATTCTTTGTCAGCTGCTCCAGGAACTCTCATCAAAGATGACAGCTTAGGAAAACTGGATTTTCCCAGAGAGACATAGCCAGCAAGAATATAGTTTTAATTTTGCCAACTTGAAACAGATAATACCAGATTGTTTTAATTGTATGCAAGACATCTGGGAGATTTTTGCAGCAGTCTAGAGAATAATATGCCATTGTGAAATGTTTGCCTTATTACAGGCAACACTCAGCCTTGGAGATTATGGTGCATGTTTCTCAATTTTCTTGCAACTCTGTGTTGCTGAGTAAGACTGGAAATCAATGATAGGGATTGTCCCCTTTGACCCAGAGACTTCCGCATAACTGGACATCACTTCCAGAGTCAGGAGAACCATTGCCATGATGATCACCTTCAGTGTCCTCAGCTTGTTGGACCCCTGCTCTAGTCTAGCATGGGGTTCCCAATATCCTAACATGTGCAAATTGTATGTTAAAGTTCAGTAGAAAATTCTTAGGTGAAAAGAAAGTTGGTGATTAGGTCTTCCTTCTACCCACCCACCATGCCCCTCATTTCTGATGAACACATATGACCAGCATGAACACAGAACAGAAGAGAGAGCATGCTGCTTTGAGTCATCCTTCTGACAAATAATTTTTCATCAAATGTCAGAAACTCTCTGGAACGTTGTTGAAAATATCTGGGCAGGCGTTCTCCTGAGTGTCTTGTGCTGCAGCCTGTAGAGCTGTCTGCTTCCACCCCCAGAGAAGCCCCACTTCCAGGTCAGCAGGAAGAGAGAGAAGATGAGGGTCTATTCTCCCTGGTAGGGTAACAGCATTGGAAACCCACTGGAGCAACTCCACCTTGACCGATAATGTTGCTGGGAGTCAAGCTCACTTGGATGGCAGTGAGTTTCCTTTGGTTTTCCCGCCTCTGCTCTCTCTAACTCAGCCCCAGAGCTCCTGATAGACAGCTAAAGCCCCCACATAGGCAATTCCTAGATATAGGGTCATAAATACAAGCAGAGGTGAAGTTACTATGAAAAGGATGTAGTTAAAGTTCAGGTTTTCCACTCCTTCCAAGACTCTGGGTTTTCTTGCAGGAAGTTGCAGTATGAAGCAGCAGCTCTACCCACATTGAGCTAACAGCCCCTTACCACAGAAGGCCTAATGTTGTGGTCAGGTGGCTGAGCACCCATCTCTACATGCACAGGAACCGCAGGATTAATTCACCTCCAGTGGGTGTCAGTCAAGCAAACAGAATGCATATTGGACCTGAGGGAGAAGCTTGGGGATGAGATGTTGCGTTATCTCTTACTTGGCATCATCACAATGTAATCTTCTTAGCTTCGTGTTTATTTAAGAACATGAAGTTTCGCACAACAACAACTGTAAAGATGTAGTATTTGAGAGACCAACAGTGAAGCTGAAGGAAACTTCTAGACTATCAAAAATAAAAACAGAATTTGATCAACCATCCCAGATACTTTACTGAATTCTTTCTGTTATCTCTAGATGAAATACTTACAAAATAATTCATTACTAAAAAGCAATCAAAGCAGAAGAAGCAACAAGTACAAAAAAGATGTAGGCAAAACATTACTAAAGTTGTATATAATTCAGTTAATAATAGTGTGTTTAGTGTAAATGGCTCATTTTCTTACCTCTTGAAATCATTCTAGAAGATAGACAATAAGTTTCATCATTTTCTGTAATTTATACTCAAATCTATGTTCTATATCATCATTACTCAAGATTACAAGCTATATCTATATAGTTTTCCACCCAGCACGTGAGTTGAAGGACTGTCAGTTTATTAACTGTCTCATAGAAGTGAGTTTAACTGAGCCATTTGTACTGCTCTGTGGACTAATTAGCTGATTATTTCTTATGTTGTAACTATCTATCAGTCTATCTACATATATAAAATCAAAAGTGTCCTGATTTTGTTTCTCTAGAGAACCCTGTCTAACACACTATCTTAATGGAATTACTTCAATATTAGATTAACTTCATACTTGTTATCACTTTTATAATATTGAAGTTTTCCAACTTAATCAGCTGGAAAATGATGAAAATATATTGTTGGAATATATACATTAAATACAGTATGTTCTAGCTTTAATTACATAGTTGAATCAAATTTACATGGACTGTTCAGTCATTTTTGACCTATCAACTATCAAATGTGCATGTGTTCTATCTTGTTAATACTTTGGGAAAATATTAACCTGATCTTTGTCCAAGAAAAATTTATTATCCAGATTGAGCTATTTAAGAGTGTAACATGAACACTATCTCAGTTCATACACCCACATAATCTGTTCATCAAACAAAACATCTATATGAACATAGATTTGATTAAGCGTTTGTTGTCTTGCATTATGTACTTATTTAAATAAGTAGTTTTGAAATTACCTTTTTGAAATACCATGTAGTCTCTATGTCAAGGTTTGTACACAGTTAAAAACTGAACATGGAATTGAGCATTGACTTGTTTGCTCCATATGTTAGGTCTGGAGAGCATATGCTTGCTCCATCATAACCATCAACACTCAAAAGTAGGATCACAAACAATGATGGGCTTCCAGAATTTCCTCTAGATGACATGGACCACGAAGACCTCTACATTGAAGGAGAGACAAGAGTAAAGGGCCCGTATCTATAAAATCGTTGATCCAAAAATAGAGATGGTAACAAAAACTAAGCTCCCTTGAACCCTTTTCCCAAATTGGTAACACATTCCTCTTCTTTTCTTGGAACAAAAAATAGAGATGATGGAAGAACAGTAATATAGTCTTCTCCTTTCTCCCCAAAGGGCAAACATGTATGTTTTTAAAATTAACACAGAAACACTAAAAGTGAAACAAAATAATTATCCAAACAAGAAATATAACTAAAAACTAATAGCCAAATGCCAAATTATCTTTATTTTCCTATCTAATAGTCAATATTTAATATTCTGGGTTTTTGTTTAGTGGATTTCATTGAAAATTATCATTGCAAATTGATGCAATAAAGCAGAATAGAGTGAATTGTTGACTAAAGGCATTGATATAGTAAGACATATCACACAGTAGAGGCAAGAACAAGTGGAAAAAACTGCACTCAGGTTGCAGTTTCTACAACATATTTCTGTGACCAGCGGATGGCTTCAGACAAGGTCTCTCAGTCCTATGCTTCCTGTAGGCTCTTTAGAACACCTTCTTAATGAAGGGTAAGTTGAATTAGTGGCTTTGAACTAGCTGCTGAGCCAGCTAAACTGAAGGCAAAAAAGTCAACTCAGAAGCTGATGGTGACTGGGTTTTGGAAGGGGCTCTTAACAGCTTTTCTTGAAAGACATAGACCAATGATGGGGCCTTATTAGAAAAAAAAAAACCTTGAAGAAAGTAAATAATGTCCTGGTGCAGGAAAGGCCAGAAAATTGCACTGAGGGATTTTTGTTGTTGTTGTTGTTGCATCACAGCAATGCACCTGCTCATTCTCTGAAAGGAGCAAGGCTCAATCATTTCATTGAGAAACCGTCCCCCATCTACCTTGCAGACTTTATCTTGCCCTGTCAGAATTATTTTGTTCCCTAAACTCAGAGAACATTGAAAAGGAACGCAGTTCGAGTCCCTCTAAGATGCAAAAGTGCTGTTAGGAAGTGGTGTACATCAGAGAATGTAGGGCTCTTGGAGAAAGGGTTGGCGTGACCCCACCACCACTTTTGGAAGTGTGCAGACATATGTGGAGCATTGGCCAAGAAATGGTAGCTTCACATTTGGTTTAATAGTCATGATTTTCTAGCAATGCTTCTTCACTTATCATCTTTTAGCTAGATGCATACTATGACTTATACTTTTTAAAAGCAATTATTTTTAATCTCCCGGATTTACTAAACCTGGAATTAATAGGGCTATCATTTTAAAAAGCCTGATAGACAAGAGATCTCTTTTCTAGGTGTAGGTGGGTGGGGGTGGGGGCTGCGAATAATTTCTATCAACTGAAAAACCAACGTACTACCATCCATTCAAGTCTGACTCATAGGATGGTGTCGAACTCTTCTTGTAGGTTTCTGAAACTGTAGATGCTCACCAGCATAGACAGCCTCGTCTTTCTCTCACGGAGCGGCGTTGGTTTGGAACGGCTGACTGTGCTGTTAACCGCCTAAGCTGTAACTCACGATGCCACCGGGGCTCTTTAATTCTACCAACAATGGGCTTCAGCGTAGCAACCGCTGTGAGGATGGCACCGGACCAGGCAGTGCTTTGTTTGGTTGTGTGCAGTCACTATGGGTAATAACAGGCTTGACGGCACCTAACAACACCCCTGGTAGTCTTGGTGTCAAGATACCTTTTGTATTAGAAACGTTCATGGAAGGTTGACCTTTGCCTAAGTTTCTTACTACCTGTAGAATATAAAAGCCGGATTGAATTCTATCCATTATACATCATTTTATAAATCAAATGGGAACTATTATTCTTACTTCAGGGCCTGCCTCAGTACTCTGGAAGTGTCTTTGGCTCTCATTAGTCTTAACAATAACTAAAGCTTAAATAGAGGGAATGGTTCTCTTGTCAGCTTATTTCCATGATTTGTACATCGAATGAGAATTTGCTCAAGGGGAAGAAATAAGAACTTCTTGGGCTTAATTTACGTGACTGCTGTCCTTTTTCCACTTCCTCTCCCTTGAATATTGGTCTGTTTAATGATTTCTTTCTCTTTTTTCTCCTAACATTAAAAGTTAATGATCAGCATTAGTGAGTCCTCACTAAGTGTTAATTACCCCACCTCACTAGCCTTAATTGGACTAATTTGTTCGTAACTTAGCTTATTTCTTCTGAAAAGCTTGTTATTTAAAATATCTCTAAATAAACTATTCTGAACGCTAACCTATATATTTTCTCTTTGTTTAAAAATAGTTTATTTGATTAATAATGCCATTAAATCTTTATATGATTCTCTCAACAAAATTAAAGATAAGGTCTTGTCTGTAATGATAAATTGTATTTCTGTGATGGAGTGTGTTCTTGTCTGAGTAAGATCCTCTCTGAACCAGTTTGGACGCAGTGGGTCTTCTCAGCCAGAGGGTGGATAAATATGCAACAAACAGGAGCATGAAGGCAAAATAGATGCAGAAATCATCCCCAAGGGATGATGAAAAATGTCTAGATTGTGAAATCTATTTTCTGGTAAGCTTTAGCATATGAACAGTTAAGAGGACAAACTTTGGAGCTGTTGAATAAAGCATGGCTTTGGGTGTACAGACGGGTATCTGTAAAGGGAAGTGAACGATGCGGTCTGGTTGTCAAAGAAAACTGTAGCAGGTAGTCTGGGAAAGAGCCAACTAACTGTCTCAGCCCCCTGGGATTTGAGCCCTAAAGGAGTGGGGAAAAATGAGAGGAAGGTTCCAGATGCTGGGGAGATAAGGTCAGGGATCAGCTCTGGCACTGCTGTCCAGTAAGGGTTGGATGGTTAACCAAGAAGTTGGCAGTTCAAATGCACTGCTAGCTCCGCAGGAGTAAGATGACACCCTCTGCTCCTGTCAAGTTCCACAGTCTTGAACCCCCTGTAGGGACTCTGTAATCTGAGTCAGATCAACAGCAGGGGGTGTTTTCCAAAGGGTGAGGGGAAGCTAGTCCCATGAATGCATGCTGCTTTGGTCCAGACAGTGCCTATTTGCAATCGCATTCTGTCAATATTGTTGATTGATAGGCCCCATTTTCAATTTCAAAAGTATGTCAATTTGCATAACAAATTACATGCATGTTTTATAAAATACTCAAAAGTCTTCTGTCAAATAGATCTATGGAACTGTTTATATGTTCAACATTAATACAGATGCATAAATAGATCTACTCACTGATCAACTTTAATTAGTTGACATTTCACATTTATGATAATCATAAAGAATCAGCTATCCTAATATTTTACACATTAACAAAGTACATCTGGCAATAAAGAAGCTGAGGTTCATGAAAATAACAATGCTGTCTACAAAGATTAAGATGTAGGTATCAACTGGACTAGGTCAAGTTTCTCAATGGTTTGACAGTTACACAATGCTTTCTTTTTGCAATTTTGTAATGATGTCATTTTACATTTTTTAGTCTGATTTAGTCACCTTCCATTTTTGCATAAAATCATTTTGTGCATAGTGACCTGGTCTTTGAAACTTACTCATGTTGATCAGTAAGAAATGGAGTGTGTATACACACAAAAAGAAGCTACAAAAGTTTATACAAACATGTATTATCTTTCCATTCAAATTTTACAGGCAAATTGTGAAGCCCTGCTCTCTCTCTCTCACTCACTCTCACTCTCTCTCTCTCTCTTTCTTTGCCTCACTATATCTATATCTAGATAGATAGATAGATAGATAGATAGATAGATAGATAGATAGATAGATATTGCATTGGGTTAAGCGTTGAGTTGAGTACAGGTTCAGTAGTTCAAATCCACTAGCTGAGATTTGGAAGAAAGATAAGGCCTGACTCTGTAGATTTGCAGTGGTGGAAAACCTTGGAGCAGTGCTAGTCTGTTCTCTATAAGGTCACTATTTGTCATAATTGGCACATTGGAAATGACTGAATATATAAGACAAGGGGTTACATAAAGTTCCATCATCTTTTAATTCAATTTCCATGAACTTTAGGGAGCGGTCTCATAAATGTATGACTATATATATGTACGCATGCATGTATACTTTTATATTAATGCACTCTAATTTAAGACTCCAATTTTGCATTGAGTGAACATTTGTAGGATTAATCTATACTTCATAGCTTCCAGGGGATAGAGTCCACTGAGAAGAATCAGTTGTTGTTGCTGTGGTTGTTGTTGTTGTCAGATGCGCTAAGCAACGCTATTTGTAATAGAAGGAGACACTGTCCGGTCCTGTGCATCCTCACAATTGCTCTTACATTAGGGCTCATCATTGCAACCAACGTGTCAGTCCTTCTTGTGCAGATCCATCCTCTTTTGTGCTGCTGCCCTACTTGACCAACTGTGATGTCCTTCTCCAGGGACGTTCTCCTCACAGCGTACCCAGGATGAAGTCTCATCATCTTTGCCTACAAAGATACTCTGACTGTACTTCTTCCAAGACAGATTTTTTTGCTGTTGTCATTCCCTTGACAGTCCATGGTAATATCAATATTGTGTGTTAGTGCCATAGTCCAATGCTTTGATTCTTCTTTGGTCTTCCTGTCCCAATGTTCAACTTTTACACGCATATGAAGCAATTGAAAATACCATGACTCACCTTAGACCTCAAAATAACATCCTTGCTTTTCAATACATTTAAGAGGTCTTGTTCAGTACATTTACTCAAACCCGTGCATCTCTTGATTTCTTATCTGCTGCTTCCATGAGCATTGCTAATGCACCCAAGCAAGACAAAACCCTTGTATCATGATGTTATCTCTTGGTCCAGTTGTGAGGATTAGGGATGTTGCGTTGAGCCTTAATCCGTACTGAAGGCTGCAATCTGCTGTCTTCATCAGCAATTGTTTCAAGTCCACCTCCCTTTCAGTAAGCCAGGTGGTGTCACCTGCCCATTGCCATCCTCCCAACCTGATGCAGCAGTCCTCTTCAGACCTGCCGGCTGTCCTGGTTATTTCCTCAGCCCACAGATGGACTAAGGATGGCGAGAGGAGGCAGCCATAACCCACACTTTTCCTGATTTAAATAAGCACAGGCTAATAATTAAATGTGAGTTCTTTGAAGTATTGCTGGCTAATTTCAGGCCTAATTCTCTACTGCTTATTAATTATAGGCCCGTGAGAAAGTTATTTGACATCTAGTTCTTCAGTTTTCTCAGTTATGATATAAAAGTAATAGTGAGATTTATTTTACACAGGCGTGTTAAGGATTAAACAGGCAATGCATACGTTTTTAAAACAGATGGCTACTTGCAGCCAATGTGTCCTCACCCCTCTTCATTTTAGGAAATCGGCCTCCTGGGTATTTCCAGGTGTTCTTTGATCTACTGAATTAATTTTGGCTAAAGAGAACATTGTTTAAAATAATAGAGTCAGGAATTCCAATCTTGTTTAAGAGCATAAAGCATTAGGTACCATAGAGTCATAGTTGATATGAAATTTGGTATTTATTTGCTTTGCTAATTAATCTAGAAAATTGTTAAAACCTTAAAATATTTGATTAATTCTTATGAATGATCCTTTTTATGTCTGAAGAGTAAAATATTTTCTAAAGAATGTTTTCTTAAGTGATCTAATGTAGAACTTTTTATTGTATTTTATTTCAACCAACATAAACTTTTTGCTTATATTTTTTCATCTTTTCATTAATCTTTTAAAAAAATATATACATGTGAATACAAACCATTTTAAAGGACAAATATTTTGCCATTTTGGGTGATATAAATCCATTTCAGGAAAAGCATAAGTTAATTCATTTCTCTAGCATTGAAATACATGTCTGACCAAGATATTTTTCTGTAATATGACTGAATCACTTTATGAAAATTGAACTATGGGATGAGTCTGAGTTTAGTAATGTTGGTTAAGCTCATAAAACTTAAAGATAACAATATAAAATATGTTTTAATTAGTTTGGTACCCAAGAATATTAGCCAAAATGTCCACTAAATTATTAATTTTAAAGCAGTCCATTACTTCTTATATTATTGGATATTGGATATGTCCCAAGATAATATTATAAAAGATTCCATTCCATCATTTCAATCTGTAATATACAATGGGCTTTATAAAATACATGGGAAAATTCCATTACATTTTAATCCCATTTTTCTACCACCTGTTTGAAACCCCCTTCTCTATGTACCCACTTCTCCTTCCCTGACACGATTAGGTTCCAGCAATATCTAAAAGTGAGTGTGAAAAATATGTTTTAAACCTCAAGTATTGTACAGGGTTCCGGTTCCTGTGAGCCAGAATTGACTGTCACGGTGGGCTTGGTTTTCCGTTTCCTCAGACTGATCGGGAACCCATCCGATGACTTCACGTGAATGCCATTAGGAACCCTCAAAGAGTTCCCTCTAAACAAAGTCCTGTTCCTAGGTCCCCATGGTTAAGACATCAGCGTAACTCTAGTGGGAGACCATAACTTAATCCCTACACAATTTTTCCCATCCAGGAGCACATTCCTGAGCCTGAACGTAAGGTGGAGAATAGGTAGGGTCTTTGTGTGGCGTGTCTGCTCATGCTTACTCACTCTCATCAGGGTGAGTGTGATTGACGGCAAGTGCTCGGCTGTTAAAGGGAAGGAGTTTTGCCTAGTTACTGTTGAACCCTGTGAGTTTATTCTTCATGACTGCTGAAGGGGTGGCGGGGTGAACTGTCACTGCGGGGTACTGCTGGGCGCTAGGCACTATAGGAACTGAGTTGTAAGGACACTGTGTGTGCCGAATCCAGTTATTCAGAAACACTCTCACTGTAGGAGATTAGCAATAGCCAAGGTACTCACTTTGAGACTGTCCACTGGACCCAGACGATAGCCCTCTTCCTCGGACACGTCTTCCCAGCACCTTCTACTTTTCCTGCCTCTGGACATAACCTACGAATTTATGGGCTGCTTCTCTATCGTGTTTGCATATATGTAGCAAATAATGAAAACATGTTTAAAATGTGCAATTTTCCTATGACATCTACCTTTCAGTGATAGCCATTTCTAATAGTCTGCGTTTTAAGAATTTAAAAATAACAATGGTTTGTGGTAGTAGTGAGGGGACCATTGAACCAAAGTTAGCTAATTAATAAAAGTCTAAGAAAACCATCCAAGATGAAAGTGTAAACAAAGTCATAATTAAAAATCCAATTTGACATTTAAGCTGAGAATGAATTATTATTTTAGATCAATAACTTATTGATCCATTTTATCGGGCCACTTCGTGTTTTGCCTAACCTTTATATCTGAAAACACATTTTAACTCTCCAAGTCAATACACCTATGTATATCATGCTTCATTAAGTAATAATTTTATTTTTGAAAATGTAAACAACTGGGAAATGAACAGACTTTATCACACTGAAAGTGCGGGGAAGAAGTAAGTTTGTCATGTGTTTCTGGCTAACTCCTAGGAATGGTACCTAGAGTTTCTGATATAGGATTGTAGTCCACATTCCATCAACAGAAAATTCCATATAAATAAGAACATATATGGTTTCAAGGAGATGAATTCAATGCCTATTGAATTAGGAAAAGAATGAATCTGCTCAGAAACCCAATCAAGTATAACTCAACAAACTATAGGAATGAGAGTGATGCAGTCCATTTAATCTACTCAGAGAAACAGACATCTTTAACACTTACTATTAGATGGATTGACGCAATGACCACGGCAATGGGCTCAAATATAGCGGTTGTGAGGATCCTGCAGGAGAGAGCAGTGCTTCATCCCACTGCACACAGAGTGGCTACGCACGGGAACCAGCTTGGTGGCACCGAAGGACAGTGTTAGCCGGCCACACAGTCTCTCAAATGCAGTGGGCTGAGCATTAGGATGTTAATCACAAAATCGGTAGTTCAAACCCACCAGTTACTCTTATGGGAGAAAGCCAACTCTATTGGCCCTCTTGAAGATTTACAGCCTTAAAAGCCTCATGGAGTAGCTCTACTTTGTTCCTAAGCTGCTATATGCTGAAATGAGCTCAATGCCAGTGGCCCTCTTTTGGGCAGCTGGTGCAGACGTGGTGTCCAGATTTCCCAGGGGAATTCATGGAAGTGAAATCTATGGCTCTCTCACTGAATTTACATTGTTACTTATTTTATTTTAACATGCAAATTGAGCTCTTGACACATGCCAGTCACTCTTCAAAGAGGTAGAGTTTCAAAAATGAGTTAGAGATGGCCTAAATCCTTATAGAAACTGTGGTCTATTTTCAGATGTGATGGTTAATAGCATAAACTAGGATACAAGTTCAAAAGGCTGTTCAAGGAATTGAAGCACAGAAGTTTGATGGGGAAACAAAGCCTCTATATAAACATAAGGTGGAAAGGTTCCTCTTCCATGCCGGATTTGAAATGAGCACTTATTCAAGGTAATTGTTTGACTAAAGTTTGGAATGAGGGTGTTTCTGGCAAGGCTTGCTGTGACACCCCTCTGTGATCTGCTGTTTCCTCAAGGGCATTCTTTGCATTGCTATTTTACTTCAGGGCAGCATCCTCTACCTCCAGGCCAGAACACTTCCCTGAGTGCTCCCTGCTGGCACGTGTCCCAGGACTCAGATTGGTTTCTTGTCCTTTAAGTCTTCTGTCCCTTGAGATGCTTCATGTTTTTTTACACTTAACTGTGTAAGTTAGCACACTTTCCTTGCTGTTCTTCATGTCAGCTGCCCTGAAGCTGGCCCCTGACTCATGGTGACCACTTGCACATTGGAACAAAATGCTATCAGGCCCTGTGTCATGTCCTTTGGAATGTTTTGGAGTTTTCATTGGCTGATTTCCCCCAGAAGCAGAGAGCTGTCCTGTTTACTTCCTAACCAATTTTAGTCGAGATTAGAGGTTCTCAAATTTATTTTGATTCCCAGTGCCTTTTCAGATAAAAAAAGAAATTACTCAATGCCTCCCTGCAATTACCTTTAACTATAACCCATAATCCAGGATAAAGTGTACATATCAGTTTTTATAGTACCCCATCCTGCATTCATTCCAATACCCCAGGGGACAGTATTGCCCACTTTGGGAAACAGTTCAAATGCTGTCATGAAATCTGTTCAGGGTGATATGTTGTTAATTCTGACCCATGACCTTTTGTACAACCAAATGAAATATTGACCAGTCTTTTACCATCTTCACCATTGTCTCATTTAAGCCTAGAGTGGCAGCCACTGTGTTAAACCGCCCATGGAGGGCCTTCCTCTTTTGCTGTCTCTCCCCTTTACCAAGCAGCATGCCGCGTTCCAGAGAGTGGTCTCTCCTGATGACATGTCCAAAATAAGCAAGACAAAGTCTCCTCATTCTTGTATCCAAGCAGAATTTGGGCACCACTTCTCCTAAGATAGATTTGATTTGTTCTTCTGGCCTTCCCAGGGTACTTTCTATATACTTTGCTAATGCCAGATTCAAATGCATCAGTTCTTCGTGGTCCTTTTTCAGGTTTTTAATCAATGGTCTTTATTCCGCTTTCATATGCACATGAAGCAATTGAAAACACTATGGCTTCACTCTGGCAGACGTTTTCCTCAAAGAGGTCTGAGATGCAACCTTGTTTTGCAAAATGTAAAATGCCGCTTGATTCCTCAACTGCTGCCTCCATGAACATTGATAGTGGATCCGAGCAAAACTGAATTCCTTACAATTTCAATCTCTTCTGTATTTACCATGAAGTTGCCTATTGGTCCAGTTGTGAAGAAAGAAAAATATATCTAAATACTTTCCTCTATTAAATTGGCATCCTATGATGCTCACCTTCCTGCCACAACTGCTAAAGACAAAGCAGGTGAATAAGCAAATGTGGTGAAGAAAGCTGATGGTGCCTGGCTATTAAAAGATTTAGCATCTTGGGTCTTAAAGGCTTGAAGGTAAATGAGCAGCCATCTAGCTCAGAAGCAACAAAGCCCATATGAAAGAAGCACACCAGCCTGTGTGATCACAAGGTGCCGAAGGGGTCAGTTATCAGGTATCAAAGAACAAAAAATCATATCATTGTGTGCTCAACTCCATGATATGATTACTGAAGACAAACGGGTGCATAAGCAAATGTAGTGAAGAAAGCTGATATTGCCCAGCTATCAAAAGATACAGTGTCTGGGGTCTTAAAGGCTTGAAGGTAAACACGTGGCCATCTAGCTCAGAAGCAACAAAGCCCACATGGAAGAAGCACACCAGCCTGTGCGATCACGAGGTGTCGAAGGGATCAGATACCACATAATTAGAACTAAAAATCTTATTATAGTGAATGAGGAAGGGAGTGCGGAGTGGAGACCCAAAGCCCATTTGTAGACCAGTGGACATACCCTTACAGATGGGTCTCTAGGAGGAGGCAAGCCAGTCAGGGTGCAGTGTAGCAAGGATGAAACATACCACTTTCCTCTAGTTCCAAAATGCTTCCCCCTCTCTCCCCCCCACCCCCCCGCCTCCACTATCATGATCCCAATTCTACCTTGTAAGTTTGACTAGACCAGAGGATGTACACTGTTACAGATAGGAACGGGTAATGCAGGGAATACAGGGTAGATGATCCCCTGATCCCCTTCAGGACCAGTTGTGTGAGTGGTGATACTGGGAGGGTGGAGGGAGGGTAGGTTGGAAAGGGGTAATTGATTATAAAAATCTACATGTGACCTCCTCCCTGGGGAACAGACAACAGAGAAGCAGTGAAGGGAGATGTCGGACAGGGAAAGACATGACAACATAATAATTTATAAATTATCAAAGGTTTATGAGGGAGGAGGAAGCGGGGAGGGAGGAGAAAAATGAGGAGCTGATGCCAGGGGCTTAGGTGGAGAGCACATATTTTGAGAATGGTGAGGGCACTGAATGTACAAATGTGCTTTACACAATTGATGTATGTATGGATTGTGATACTAGTTGTATCAGCCCCTAATAAAATGATTTACAGATAGATAGACTCAATCAATTTTGAAAGCCAGCCGGTGGGTTTAGGGAAGGAAGGGCCCTGGGGAAGGCAACAGGCAACAGTTTGACCACAGAGCTTCTTCCCACTACTCTGATTTTCCCTCCTTAAAACAACATTCACACAATTTTATCTTTTAATTAAAAAGATTCACATTCATTACAGGCTAGATCCTATTCTCTCAGCCTATTAGATCAATTAAAACCCTAATTAATTAATATCATAAGCTTGCATTCTCTCAAGATACCTCAGCACTACTGTGCCTCTTATGTAATTTCCCCCCAAATTGCCCTTCTTTTCAATCTCTAAATATAACTACTTGAGTGTGAGAAAAAGTATTCTTTTCTTAATGCCTCAAGTAGTAATTTGAATATTTGAGTTTCCATTTGTGAGAATCATCACATAGATGAGAAAAAAAATAAATGAATACACACACTCACACACATATGCTCTAGTTAGTAAAAGTTCCTTCATCAGCATGAGGGACAGCATGGCATCTGAGTTAAGAATGTGTGTTATGGGGCCAGATATCCTGGTTCATATCCCAGCACTGCATCCATGTAGATATCCTGGTTCATATCCCCAGCACTGCATCCATGTGGATATCTGGTTCATATCCCAGCACTGCATCCATGTAGATATCTTGTTCATATCCCCAGCACTGCATCCATGTAGATATCTGGTTCACATCCCAGCACTGCATCCATGTAGATATCTGGTTCATATCCCAGCACTGCATCCATGTAGATATCCTGGTTCATATCCCAGCACTGCATCCATGTAGATATCTTGTTCATATCCAAGTACTGCATTCATGTAGATATACAAATGTGTGCATGTATTTGATTTCTCACATCTTTCATTCTATAATCTCTAAATGGTGATAATACTATCACCTTTCTCATAATACTTTTTGTATTTAATGCATTATATCTATGAAGTACTTAAAACAGTGTCTGATGTATATCAAATACCATGTAAGTATGATAATGATGTTTTATTATAAAAACTTTATTAAAAGGAAAGAATTTGAATCTACATTTAGTTCAAGTACTAAAATTTTCATTTTTATCTTTTTTTCTTTTCCTATCTTCCTCCAGCACTTATTCTAAAATATAGGCACTTGCTGGTTGACCTCCAGACATGCGGTCACTTTCTTTTTACAATTTGTTTGGCAACCTAAAGGCAACTTCTAATTTCTTATGCATTATGTTTACTTAGAAAGTGTTCTTTCTATAGTTTATATGGAGTGGGACTATTTTACGAGATCACAAGTTAGTATGTGGAAAAAGCAACTAAATAAAAATTTTAAATTATCCATTGTTAGTTTGACTTAGAGAACATGTAAAATGACTTTGAGATTTCAAAATATGAGCGGGAAGTAAGAAGGGTTTATGGAAAATAACGTGTTTTCTATGCTTATCCATTCCTCTCAGGTAGCCTGCCATATTTTATAGCAGCCTATTATGGAAAGAGCCATTTTCTCAGCTCTAAATGTAATGGTATAGTAAACGAATTCTGATGCAAGAATAATGTTAAGATCTAGTCCTATTTCTAGCTCATATTAGTTTATGACTGGGGAATTAAATTAATCTTTTCCCCTCAATTTCCTAATCTATAAAAAAGAAATAAATACATCTCTCAGTTCTTCAGAGGGCTGTTGTAACAATCAAATGAAATAATATATGAAACACACAGTGGTTTATGTAAAATGCAAAATGATATTGTCAGTGTCAATTTCCAAATCTTCACACAAGGGATGCTCCGTGGTGACAATCCAACTGGAAGTGGACTCTGGGGGATGAAGGTAGGCTTGGATGTCCAGACCCACAAGAATGCTTCCAGTCTCCGATTTATTTTTCTCACGATTAAATCCTATTGGTACTTGATCTGAAATTACAGTGGCAATGATGGATCTGTTTGTGTGGCTGAGTAGATCCGCGTGGCTTGTTTATTCCCTGTGGCGTAGAGCCTGTTGCATTTCTGGACTTCACTATGGAGAGGGCAGCATGATGAGGAGGACCATGGCTGGTGTGCCACATTGCCCTCATTTCAGTTTGTGGGATGAACTGCATTGGTTCTCAATCTCCGTAACAGAATTAACCAACACGTTGTCACTTGAAATATGTGCTGTCTCACACTTTCTGTGGGCGATTTAATTGCGTCATTTAACTGCAAAATACTCATAAAACTGTAGTGAAGACACACCCACATCTTCTCTAGGCTTGACTGGGGAACGAACCTCCTTAAATTCAGGTGTATGAATTCAGACAGGATTCTGTTGGGGAGGGGTTGTTGAGGATGGGGTTAGTGATGGATTGAGGCCACTGTAACTCACCTGAGTAGCACCATTGTTACCACAGCCTCTCAAAAGTGAAGATCACAAAACAACAGCGTGTTTTCTCAGAGTGAGTAAGCAAGAAGTGCTGAGAAAACGTAAGCAGGACCAAAGGCAAAAGTGTTAATCGCATCTCAGCAGTGGCACTACTCACCCTTGCTGCCTTCAGCATTTCATTCATTTAAGCAAATCACGGTGTACAAAATGCAGGAACCACTTGGAGCCATTTGGAAGCCGTCGAGTATCACCGAAGGTAGATTATGGCTTTAACGATGACTGCATTCGCCATCCTAATTATTGAATATTACTTGTGTTTCTATAGTGAATCCAGTTGCATAAATAACACAGATAAGTAGCTCCACATTGCCTTTGAGCAAAGCTGAAAATAATATTCAATTTAATTGTCTCACAAATGGCTGAAGGAAAAATGAATACCTCCAATGGAATTGCATACCCTTTCTTCTGGGACTTGATAGCTGTGAGGTAATTAACTTTTAGCATCAATAGGACAGCAATGTATGTGCATGGATCCTTCTGCATCAGTGACACTATATAATATGCAAGTTTGTAATGGGTGTTTTCAAAAGGTGTATATAATACATGTATATGTGTGTGTGTGTAAACTTTGGGAACCTAAATAGCATTCATTGAATTTAGACAGCATGACTAGTGGTTATTTTAATATCTCGAAGGCAAGTTCTAATTATGTGATTTAAAAATATGACCACCTTTCTTTGGTTAGGTTTGCCAGCAGTCTATCAATTCTGTTAATTCTTTCAAAGAACCAACTTTTATCTGGCTTAATTTTTTCCGTAGTTTTCTTGTTTTCCCTCTCCTGTATCTCAGCTCTGATTTTTATTATATATAATATATATTATATATATATTATATATATATATGACCACCTTTCCCACTTGTCCGTCAGTTCATTGTAGTACGGCAGTTCTAAGTTGCTGTGAGGTGAGAAACTACCCCACCGGTAGTTCAATACTAAGAGTGTCTCAAGTGGTGGGCAGGTTTCATCAGGGCTTTCAGAGTAAGGTAGACTTGGAAGAATGATCTGGAGATATAGTTACTTCTTTAAAAGTATAGTCCAATGAATCATTATGTAAAGTAAAGGATCAGCTCTCTGATATGGCGGTGTAAGATAATCTTAAGGATGTTGATAGAGTTAAGCTTTCATGACCTCAATTTGCGGAGTGGCATGACTCAAATGAGAAGAAACAGCTGCAAATAATAGTTCATATTTGAATGTCCAAAATGTGAATCTTGGAAACTGGAAGTAGAACGCTAGACTATCATGATCTCAGGCATTGGTGGGCTTAAGTGGACTAATATTGACCATTTTTAATCCGACAAAATTGTGCTCTGTTAATATTGAAATGACACAGTGAAGTGGAATGGTGTCACATTAATCAAAAAGAACATTCCCATGGTTATTCTCAAGTGCAATGCTGTTCATGGTAGAATGGTATCCATGCATGTACAAAGAAGAGCAGTCAGAGAAAAATTAAACTGCATACCTCAGCTACTACCTAAGGAGAAATATATTGATGATAAATAAAGCAATAGGAGTCTATAGAATACCAATAGAGATGTTTCAACAAATACTTCATATGTTGGAAATATTCGTATGTTTATCCTAAGAAATCTGGAAAGCAGCCAACTGGTGAATCAAGTGGAAAATGCTCATATTTGTGCCCAAATCATGAAAATGTGATCCAGGTATATGGGGAACTTACCAAATGCTATCACTGACCTCACACACAAAAAAATTCATTTTACTGACAATAATTCAGTGATTGCATCAGTATGATTTCTGGAATTCAAGTCAGATCCACCAGGAGCAGTGCGATGGAGGTTATCATTAATAATGTACAATGACTCTATTACCAAGCAGAAAGTGGAGAGTACTAGAAAAATGTTTGCCTGAGTTTTATTGATTATGTAAAGGCATCAGACTTTGTGAATCAATGACATTGAGAAGAATGAGAATTTCAAAACATTAAAATTTCCTCATATGTACCTGTACACAGACCAAGAGGCAGACATTTGAAAAGGTCAGGCGGTACTGCATGATTTAAAATAAGGAAAAGTGTGTATCAGCTTTGTGTTCTTTCACCATATTTATGCAGTCTGTCTGCTGAGCAAATAATCTGAGAAAGTGGAGTATATGCAGATGAAGCAAGGATCAGCATTAGAAAGGGAATCGTTAATAATCTGTGAAATGCAGATGACACGCATTTGTTTGCTAAATGGGAGAGGGCTTGAATAACTTCTTAATAAATATCAAAGGTGACAGCCTTCTATAGGGAGTGCATTTCAGGATAAAGGAAACAAAACACGTCAACCTAGGACCAATATGCAACACCATGATAAATGAAAAAAAGGTTAAAATGCTCATGTGTTTCATTGTATTTGGGTCACAGTTAACTACCATGGAAGCAGCACTGGAAAATCTGCTGCAACATGCTGCATTAAAGTCTTCAGAAGTGGAGATCATTATGAGGACTAAGGTGTGCCTCATCCAAGCCATGGCATTTTTAATCCTTTTATATGCATGTGAAAGCCAGACCAAGAATAAGCAGGATAGAAGAAGAATAGATTCATTTGAGTTAGGATGTAGGCAAAGAATATTATTTAAATGAGATACAGACTGCCAGAAGCAAACATCTCTGTTGAAAGAACTGCATGCACGGACGAGCACAGATGGTGACACTTTGTCTTACATATTTGGGACCCTGTGCTTAGTGGACCTAATCCATGGGGGACAAACATCATGCTTGGTAAACTAGAGGGTCAGAAAAAAAGGAGATCCTCAATTAAACCAAAGGATTGACACAGATGCCACAACAATTGATTCAAATTTACGGATAATTGTGATGATGACTCAGGATTGGTCAGTGTTACATCCCTAGGCATTGGAACTGTTTTTTGATAAGCAATAACAATAATTGATGAAACTCACAGCCATCCTCTAGTTCTTTAGTTTTCCTCCCTTCGCTATTGTGGTTCTTGTCTTACCTCATTAACCTAGGTAGAGATGAGTATGCCCACGCGTATAACTAAGATCATTTGATGGCTCAAAGTCAAAATAGATAACCCTCAGAAACAGTAATAGGAGTAACGATTCCCTAAGGGTAGAGGAATAGAGATGTGGGGAGGGTAAAAGGGGGAGCTGATAGCAAAGATGACTGTTTAAGTCCTCTTGAGGGGAACAAACAACAGGTGAATGGATCTATGGAGTGGTGTAAGACATGGATAATAGCAATAATAATAATTTGTAGCATATATAACATAATAAGGCCTCTGGGGAGGTACAGTGGGAGAGGGAGGGGATAAAGTGAAGGTGACATCAAGAAGTTCAAGAAGAATGAAAATGTTTTGAAACTGATGATGGCATCAGTTTTATAATCATGCTTGATATAAATCAATTATCAATGGTTAAGATAGCTGTAAGAGTCCCAATAATATAATTTTTAAAATGAAAACAATAACAGCAACATTGCTTACACCATTTTGGTAATTAACATTAGTACATATATTGATGTTACTTTTCACAGTAGTATACATGGAAAACAAAACAGATATGATATTTCTTGTTTTGATTTTACTTTTTTGTCACAGTAGCAACAAAGGTTAATCTAATCAGCTCTCACGATGTGTTTTATACATATTTTATTATGGCTATTCATCTATGCAACTAAACTGCACAGTGTAAATAATGTATTTTACTTAAAAATCAATTTTTCCCTTCCAATTTTCGGAAGGAAGGAAGTGAGAAGGGGAGGGTGGGGAGTGGAAGAGAAGAAAGAAGGGAGGGAGGACTGTGAGAAATGGTGGCTTATCAAACTGAGAATGCAAGGCACCTGGGAGCAACTCTTGAGGAGTAACTAAAGGATCAACATGCATTTTGGAGTATGTTCATGGTTTCATCAAAGTTGTAGGATCCGCATGATATTCATTCTTAAATTAAATTAGAAAGACAGTGTCATAGACTAGGGATACCTTTTGTAGTATTCTATCATTTGAAGTTGCTGAAAAGACCAGAAGGCTGGAGACAGTCATAGAGCACAAAGATCAGGTTCCGTCTCCAGCACTACGTATGGACTTCTAGGGCATTAACTTCCTGTCTCTTCATTTTCATTTCATGGGAAGTAATATTAGAATTTAGTTATACTAACAAAGTTTATATATATGTGTATATATATATATATATATATATCATAGAATCAATGAAGAAAAAGCATTGTTTACACAATACAAGTAGGAAAATGTAAGGGTATATTAATGGAATATATATTAACTTTTTCATTTAAAATTATAATACAATTACAGTTACTCTTTTTTATTTTTGTTATGTAGGAAACCCTTTTTCTCTTTTAAACTTACTTTTATTTTTGTAAACACTGTAGGTAAACTAGGAGCTGTGATTCATGTAAATAAATAATAGCTATATATTTGATTCCTTAAGATACTTGTTTGTATTATGTTTAATGTCAAAGAGCCATTTGATATTCTTCATAAAATCTGAAAACTAATTTAAAGTTTATTTGCAGATATCAACTACTTATCTTTTTTAATATTTCTTGAGCAATTGCTTTTTAACAAAACTTGAGTATTATGTTGTTGTTAGGAGCTGTGGAGTCATTATGTTATGGGTCTTACAGATTGAGTGATAGCATGAAAACCAGATGCTACTCTTCATTTACCCTGTTACATCTCTGGAATCTGGGCATATTTAAAACTCTTTTTAAATCAGATTTGGAAGTAGAGGACAGGAATTTGGAGTCTGTGACCTTATTGAGACAATTGAATTTATGCTTATTTTTAACATAGATTTTATTTGAGAGATGTCGTGTAGTTTTCAGCGAGATAATACTTCATTGAGCTAGTCATTAAAATTTATATGCATTGATTATCAAATAGGTTTGAATTTAAGCAATGAATTCCATTGTAGATTTAAGGCAATAAGTAAATAAAAATCATTGAATGAAAATGTTAAATGTTTTTTGATTCAGAGAGTTTCATCAAGAAAAAAATATATACAACCTATTGGATGGAGAAAACATTTGCAGATTATGTGCATGATAAAAAGCATGACTCAATTATATAAGAATTTCTAAGAGCATCTTAATGATAAAAATTAAACCCAATGAAAAAGCCCATAGAATTTAAATACCTATTTCTAAATGAACATATAACAAATACAAAAAAAACACATGGGAAATGCAATTCAAAACCACATGACGTATTACTTTACACTTCCCCAAATAAAAAATACAAACGGATACCACCAAATTGATTCTTATTCATAGAGATCTTATGGAATATATTGTTGTAGATATTAGAAGCCAAAAACAGAGCTCTAGGGATTGATAGAACTGAAATATTCAAAAGATTGACATATACTAAAATACATACAAACCTTGAAAGTATCCCAAAGGAAAGAAGCCAAATGCAAAAGGCCATCTATTTTATAATCTTGTTAATAATAATGTGATATGTGGAAAACAGGAAAATTCATTAAAAATTTAGTAGATTAATAGTTGTCTAGAGAGTTGTCACTAGAGCTATTTTAGTTTTTATAGAACTTGTGAACAGATTTTAATTCGACTTCCAGTCTGATGTTGAGCTATCTTTTCTCCATATTTACAGATTAGAAAATAGTGAAAGCGAGATTAAGTGTATTTTGCAGAGATTAAGTGCATACTATGAAGTCAGAGTCTCATGATATAGACTTGATTTTATCGTATTATATAAAGAATTCATTAAATGTTCACTGCCTTGTTGACCCTATAGGGCAGCGTACAAACTGCCTCTCGAATTTTCCAAGACTGGAACTGTTTATGGGAGTAGAAAGCCCCATCTTTCTCCCCTTCAGTGCCTGGTGATTTTCAACAGCGTACCTTGTGAATCACAGACTAACATGTAACCACCATGCCACCAAAGCTCCTGCTCTTGAGAGCCCACATTGAGAGCTCTACTTGGTCCCAAGGAGTCCCCATAAGTCAGAGATGACTATCAACAGATCTCAACTCCTTTGGGGGTCGGACGACCCCTTCACAGGCGTTGCTCAATTTATACCAGTAGCAAAATTACACTTACGAAGTGGTAACAAAAATAATGTTATGGTTGGGGGGGTCATCACACCATGAGAAACTGTATTAAAGGGTTGTGGCATTAGGAAGGTTGCGAACCACTGGACTAGATGATAATGAATTTAGTTTGGTAAAGACAAGAAGAATCTTCACATCTGAATCAATAAAGAGCTTCAGAATACAGAGATGAGATTGAAGTTGTCAAGGACTTAATTTAACTTGGAATCACAATCAATATTTATGGAAGTAGCACTGCAGAAATCTAGTGACATATTACATTGGGCGAATCGGCTGCACATGGCCTTTTAAAGTTTTAAAAGAGTAAAGCAGTCACATTCAGGGCTAAGGTACAACTGACACAAGCTCTGGTGTTTACAATCATATCATATGCAAGTGAAATTTTTATAATGAGTAAGCAAGACCAAAGGCGAATCTGTACACGTATAATATGGTGGCTGGAAAACTATGACATTCACCCTGACTGTCAGAAGAATGAACGAATCTGTCTTAGAAGAAGCACATCCAGAATGCTCCTGAGAAACAGTGATGGGGAAACTTTGTCTCATACTGTGGACATGCTAGCAGAAGAGAATGCCTGGTCCCAGAGAAGGACATCATACTTGTAAAGGATCAGAACACAACGGGAAGAGCATCGGGAGTTGGATTGATGCCATCGCTATTCCAGAGCCGCAACAACAGCAATTGTGATAATGACATAGGCCAGGAGAGTGTTTCCTTTGGTTGCACTCAGACGCACCGTCTTCATTGCACCTCCCAACAACCACTACATTATATTTCCTATTTGAATTGCGTTGATTGATCAGTGTGTTGGTGGGACTCATCTCAGAGTGGTGGATGGCAGACTAGCGGTTAGGCAAGCTGATGTGATCACAATGGGGCTGACATCCATTTTTCGCAGACAATAAGTAGACAGTTCAGAATCTTAAGAGATTAAAAAAATTTAAATATAAATATTTTTCTTCCCAGTTGTTTCATATACTTGTGAGAACAGGGCATTACTTTATTATGAATGTATCTTATTCTCTTAAGATTCATGTGAGATATGAATTAACTATTTAAGAAGACTAATGGAATTCTCTGAATAAAAATATATTGCATTATAAGAGATTGTATTGTCATATATATTTCAAAAGGTGTCTGGGTCACTTCTGTATCCCCAAGACGAGTAAATAATTATGTATGTTAGAAATAGCATTCCATATGGTCTCTATTCTCACGTAAAATTCAACTACTACGGAGTACCACATAGCTGCAAAGTATTTTTCTTCCCTTTCGTCAAATCTAAATTTCAAATAGTGACCCTAATTACTGACCTCTTTTATGTTGTATGTGGCCCTGTAAGTCTGACACTGCCTATTACTGAGACACAAGTTGTCACAATACAGTACTCTCAGCTAGTGCCACCAGATATAAAATATACGCTGTTACCTCACAATGATGATTTTATAGTCTTCTAAGAATAGACGCTTTCCCTGACCCTACCTTACCTTTAGTTGAAAATAAGAGTATAGCGAGGATACAAGAATCATTATTTAATGAGTAACATTACATTGTAGGGAGGAGCCTTGATTCTCTGTTGATTTGGCTTCACACCAGGAAAAATCTCTCTCCTCACCATAGCATGCACCTTATCAAACTGACCTGATTTGGAAATGAGACAGTTATTTGTACCATCAGTATGTATTTTCTTCTTAGATTAGGATTTAGAAGATAGAAATTCAATAATTAATTTCCAACCTTTATCACTACTGATCACCCTTTTATTTATTTATTCATTCTTTGCCCTTTAGAAAAAAATCTAATGTAGCACTTTTCCATATTTCATTTTCATTACAGATTACCTTATTACATGTTATTTTTGTGAGGTACAAATAGTTAACTTCTGAAATGTTGAAACATGTATTATTCACTGAAATTATGGTTTTGTTTCTGCCTCACCAGCTCAATAACCATTTTCCTTTTAAATCATATGATAGATATTTATACATCACATCTTGTTAACTGCTAATACAAAAATAAATGTGATCATATATATTCTTGTTCTAAATCCCCTTTGCTTCCCTCCCCCGTTGTTTTTCTTTACATTTCTTTTTCTCAGCAAACTAAGTTTTATAGTTAGTCATCTGTAACAATTGAGCATAATTGTTATTTTTGTTAAAGATTAGCTGTTGTAACTATCCCCCAAATGCTGTATTTTAAGGTTGCAACACATCTAACAAGTGAAAGAGAAAGAATTTAAAAGACAAACGAAAGGAAGGGAAAAGATGGGAGAAAAACAAAAACAAAAGAAATAATCATGTCCTAAAGCATGAAATATACACTTCACTTACTCTGAGTAGCAAAATCTTAATTTATATCTCTATATATATTTGGAATTTTTCCCACTCAAGCACCAATGAAAAGGCCTTGGATCTTAATGGTTCACTTATCCCAGCCGTCAAGTCCTGTCTAAGGAGATTTCTTGACTCTAGGGATGTGCGATGGGATAGCACAGGTTTGTAGCTTTGATTCCCATTTTCCTACGACATTGGATGTAGGCTTTCACAGCACGTCACTGTTTTTACTCCGTGTTTCCCCTTATGCTCTTCTCAACCTGCTCTCTGCTTGCGATTCTTATTCCCTTCATATTTACTTCTGTTGCAGGCTTCATTCTGCCATTCTGTTACTAATCATGTCTCCTTGGCTTCCTTTGTATATGGGTCTGCAATAAAAATACTGGCGCTTCACATTAAAAACAGGTCTATAAGACAAGCATACATTCACCAAGTCTAGGGAGAGCAGAGGTTATTTCTATCTTAGAAATCAATTGTTTCTAGCACCTGAACGAGAATCTCTAGCTCAATAAATATTTGAGACTAGTTTATAGCAGTTCAGATGAAATACCTGATTGAAGATGATGAATCCAACATTCTGTTGACTTTGATAGTCATACACGTGACCAACACGTCTCAAGTCTATTCCAAAATATAGAAGACCTGCAGGACAGGGTTGAACTGCCTTTGTGGCAGCTCCATGGGAGTGGAAAGCCTCATCTTTCTCCCATGGTTCGTGATCTTGAACTACCCACCTTGAAGTTACCAACCTATCATGTGACCCACTACACCACCAATACACCATTGACTTCAAACATCACTAACATCTTCAAACAGACCATGTTCCAAACACTTGGCATTACTGTCACTGAATTTCCTGGGCTAATGAGTCTCACAAGTTTTTGAGAGGTGAAATTTTTTGGTTTTATGTGGGTTAAAACTTTTCACATGCAAAAGAATCTTGTTACTAGGTACCACGTGGGGTAGGTTCTGAGCCATAGGGACCCCATGGACGACAGTACAGAGTGCCCCTCGTCCTGTGCCATCCTCTCCACCATCCTGTGTTTGAGCTCATGGTTGGAGCCACCAGATCGGCCCCCTGGCTGACGGCCTTCATCTTTGTTTCACTTCCCTTCTACTTTGACAGGCATGATATCCTTCTCCAGAGACTGGAGTCTTACATATTAGTTATTTCTGTGTATTTTATTTATTTAAGGTCATATAGATCTATAGATATATATTAGTTTGAAAGTTAAAATGATTTTGGTAGATTTTTACCCTCGAGATTATGTGAAGTCATATAAAAACAGAGGATATTTTATAGATGGAGTAATTGCAATACTGAGAAGTCAGCCGCTCAATGACATTGACATAAATGATTAGAATCTGGGTCAGAATTTGTCTTTTGACTCTCACTCAAAATCAGAATGCCTTTGTTATAGTAATGAATAAATATAGAAGATGAAGAAAATAACTTTTTAAAAATCTCTTTAGAATTTTCCTTAAAATTTCATTTCAATTTGATGTACTGTTATTGATTCTCAACTGACCTTTTGAGCAATGAAAGGGCCGTCTGGTGTCCAGCTGAAGGTTGCTCATACTAATCAGAAGTAAAGAAATCATGTGACTTGACAATGTCTGAATGGATGTGGCATATCTGTACAGATTTCAAAACACGTGCATTCAGATTCCACCGCTGTAGCAGTTGCATAATCTACTGCCAACTTGAGGAAGGGGTGGAGTCTAGCCTGTCAATCAGGCCACAGCTTGATGACCTCATCTGGAGGCACAATGGAGATAAATAGCTCATTGCAGGCCAGGCCCACTTTCTGTCTGCCCCAAATTCCTTTTGACAAGCCACATGGAACTGAGCTGATGGAGCCAGAGCCCTGGAGCTGGCAGAGCCACGTAGACACCCACACCAGCACTGAGACGGTTCCACCACCACTGGATCCGCCAAACTTTCCACCCACTACCCTGTGATCTTTCTGCACGCCATCACTGCATGTGTTGTGTGAGTTTGAAAAGGAAATTTATACACCGGTATTGGACATATGGCCTAATATTGAACTTATGGACTTGATCTGGACTGGGCTGGGATGGTTTCTTAATATTCAATTACTCTTTGATATAATGCTCTTTCTTATACACATGAGTGTCTATGAATTTGTTTCTCTAGTCTACCCAGACTAACACAACCTTCAGACTTGGTGATTGGGTATAGGTATGGAAACACTTTTTATCCGTAAGTCTTAGTAACTCACAGTGGCAACAACAATGGGCTCAGGCATAACGATGTTTGTGAACATGCCACCGGACCAGGCAAGTTTGGATTCTGCTGTGCATAAAGTCACTAGGAGTTGGAAGTAACTCAAAAACACCTAACCAGAAAACCTCACATTTTAATTTAAGTGCGTAATAGACTTAAGGTACGCATAATAGAGTGATTTGTATTCTCTCCCCACTATATACTTCTTTCCCCTTTCTTCCACATATAACCATAATATTACTTCTGTTTGAAAGTCACCGCATATTGTAAGTAGCATATTTTATTAAAAACCTAATTGCCAATTAAAATTCCCAACTTTATCTTTTAAATGTCTGTTATATCCTTCCCCCCTTTTTCTACCCACGCTTGCATAAATTCTCACTTTCACATTCTTTTTCCTTTACACCTTCCTTCCCTCTTTTCTTGTTTAATATGCTAGTACTTTTAGCTTTCTAAACTACAGTCAATTAGAAATAATTTATTAATGAGCTAATTTGTTTTGTGGAAATATTTGAGCATGCCACAAATGAGTTAGTGTTCATTGCAATAATGAAGCAAATTACAGGGGCAAAGAAGCATTAATCTTATTTTACACAGGGACTTTACAATCCCTTCTCAGGACAGGATACTTGCATCCGAAACAAAATGAACAAGAAGAGCCATGTGATTGCGCACACAGGCTTTACTCACAAGATGGCCCCTAATTTGAAATCCTCTTCTAGATCCTTCTAACCATCCCCTATTTTTCTGTTAACTTCTGACCATGGAATTCTTTCATCTGTCACTTAAGCAATCTGATTTTGAATAAGATAAATAACTGTTCACTTTCCCCTCCTTTGCTCTCTTTAGCCACTCACCAGCTATCCATTCCAACTCATCAACACTTCATAGTTGTCAAAGTAGATCGTCTGTGCTCCATCCTCTCCTCAAAGGCTGATCGTTTCAGAAGTCCAGCCTTCAGTTGTCCTTTCGCAGTGCCCCTCCGTGCCACCTTCAGTCAGGTGTCCTGATCATTTGCTATAGCTAAGGAGGACAGTTTTATGTATACATTCTAGAACAACTTACAAAATATGGGAATTAGGACCAAAAAAACCCAACTCACTGCTCTCAAGTCAATGCTGACCCATGGTATTTCTCTTGAACAGGGGAAACTGCCCTTGTGACTTTCCGAGACTGTAACTCTTTTCTTCCTCGGGGCATCGGGTGATTTTAAACTACAGGCCTTTCAGAGCACAGCCCAGTGTGTAGCCGCAATGCCACCAAGGTTCCTTGGAAGTAGAAAGCACGCAATAAGTGTTACCACGCATACAGATTTTTTGATAAATATTTATCTTAAAAAAAGGAAGCAAAATGAGAAATGAGATCTAAAACGTTTACAATATGCAGTTTATTATAGTAAGATTCTATTTGGTTCTGCTTTTAGAATGAATATATAATCCACATTTCTATTTCCAATTACTTCTTTGTCGATTCTGACTCAAAATGACACCATAGGACAAAGTAGGGTTTATCCATTCTTCAAATTTTAGGAGAGAAGGCTGGGTGGTTGGTGGCTTGAAACCACTGGCATCTTGATTAGCAGAAGAAGACTTAAAAGCTGCATCACCAGGGGTCTTATGTTTGTATTGATACAGATTAACCATGAGCATTGACTTTCTGAATAGCTACATAAAATGAGCAAAATAATAAAAGGAGAGAAAGGGTATGAGAGAATATTTCTTTTAAATAAAATCAATGTATGAACATGCCATTTATATGAGTCCAAGGAAATTATGATTGCGGGCACTGTGGTACTGTCTATATATCTATTAGCTTTGGTTTTCAACCTTCCCTTGTTTCTATTCCCAAAGCGAAGAGAGAAGGCTGGTGTGATGAAAAGTGAACGATTCCTTTCCATCTGACATTGCTATCCCCCCCCCACCCTCCCCCCCCGGGCATAGACGGTCGCTCTGTACCTTCCAGGTCTGCAGCATCGAGCCAGGCTTCCCCACCTCACGTGGCTGCTGAGGCATTTCTCGCCTTTCATAGTCTCAGTTATCTCGAGGTTATATTAATGGGTTACATTAGAAATTTACAAAATATTTTCTTATGATATAATTGCATAAATCCTTTATTGACAGGCATAAGTCACTCAAGGGTTTGTATTTGAAGTTTTAAAAGTAAGCACATAGTGGCCGTTTGGAACATGTCTAAAGTTATTTAAAATGTTCCTTTAACATTTATTCCGTAAAAATATTTTGTGTATTTTAACTTTAGAAGTCTCAATATGATTATTATGAAAGGAAATCTGCCCATTGGGTTTCTATTTTGCTACGAATGAAGTTCAGAGGGTATTTGCCCCTTAGTTATATAATCTCTCCCAGAGACCTTGAGAAATTACATAACTTTCCTAAGAATCTCTTCTTCTTTATATTTATCACAAAAGTAATTGCAAGACATACTTATAATTGACTTTGCTATTCATACATTGATTTTATTTAAAAGAAATATTCTCTCATATCCTTTATCTCCTTTTATTATTTTGCTCATTTTATGTAGCTATTCAGAAAGCCAATGCTCATGGTTAATCTGTATCAATACAAACATAGGACCCCTGGTGATGCAGCTTTTAAGTCTTCTTCTGCTAATCAAGATGCCAGTGGTTTCAAGCCTCCAACCACCCAGCCTTCTCTCCTAAAATTTGAAGATTGGAGAAACCCTACTTTGTCCTATGGTGTCATTTTGAGTCAGAATCGACAAAGAAGTAATTGGAAATAGAAGAAGTGGATTATGTATTCATAAGATATACCCGCGTAGTTTGGGGAGCTGTTCAGTTTTTCCCCAATTCTTGAATTATCCAATGATCTGTGGCACAGACAGGCATTGTCAGCCCGGCCACTTGAACAATGATGTGCTTTGCATCATTTCTAACAAAGACATGGCAAATGAATATTGTCGTGTCTTGGGTGGGCATTAAATGCTTTCACATTCATAATATGAGAAATTTGATAAACAGAGTTGAGCCTCATGGTTAATGACATTTCCAAATTCTAGACTGTCTGTAAATAATAGGGAACTTCATTATAAACAATGGAGAACAAAACAAAGAATCTCCTTTTTGACACATTAGAACAAATGACTTCATATCTCATCTATATTTAGAGAATGATGTTGAAGTCTATTCATTTATCCTCTAATATACATTGTTGGATAAATGATGGAGTTTTTTTCCCAACTGGAAGTCCAAGCGGCTTAATGCGATAAAACATGGTGACATTTTATAGGCATTTTGTTACATGTCTCGCATGACACTGTAGTGCAATTACATACAATATCAGTTATTCCCTCGGGTATCATGTAGTTGTAGATCATAAACTGTTAGCTTGAATTAAACATCACAGCTGGTTGCTTTAATGTGATGTATTATACTGCAAATGTTTCAGCAGCTTGACTAGAATGAACCATCCTGTGGATTCAAAGGTCGGTGCACATGAAGCCCAGGCATTTGCAAATCTTCTCTGGGCGTATTCAAAAGCATTCTGAAGGATATAATTTAATGGAATGCATCCAAACAAAAGAAAAGAAAACTAAATAGGCTATTTCATTGGTGTCTCATTATATGGAGAGAAATTCTTTAAATCCTTTATCTCACGACAGTGCTTACAATAGCACATTTGGAAAATCATTAATATTGTGTTTTGAGAGTGTTGTGGACTTTGTACACTGCTGTAGCCCTGCCTGCTTTTCTTCAAATATTAAGCATCATTAAATCTGCAAAAGAAGGAAGTAAAAAGACAAGAAAGTCCAGATAATTACCCTCTCTCTCACCCTCTGTCACGGATGCATATTTTGTTTTTATTTTCACTCCATTAAGAGACCTGAAAAGCTGTCCTTTCACTTGTTCTGTTTTGTACTCAGAATGTCTTTATCTGAGAGCACTGATAATAATACCATTAAGAATATCACTCATTCCAATATATACTAATTTTAACTCAAGGCGTGATCTTCTAGCCCATAGCAATTAGCCTTAAATAATACTGTTAAAGTAACTCCATCAATATTAAATGTAAGATCAGAAAATAATGCCTCCAAAATTAAACGTGAGCAACAACAGACACTGAGGGAATTAATAAGAGGCTAATACTAATATTTCAAGAATTTAAAAAATACATTGAAACAGACTTATAACTCATTGTAACATGAGTATTTCCTTATTACTCATCGAACGATAGAATTTTGCACCTGAATGGGAAACAAGCGATTTCCAGAAGAATTTATTCTCAGCAACTTATATCTGATTATCTGCTCCTAGTTCAAAATCATCTTGTGTTTCCCTGTCTTACGGACTGAGATGCATAACTCCCTTTGTATGATATCTTTAGGTTTATTCAATCCCAATCCTTATAACACTAAGCAGTTCTGTTGTAGGTTTCCGCCACCATCCCAGGCTGCTATTTTGTACATTACCTGGCATAGCAGGCTACAAGTTGGGCTGCTAACTACAAGGTCATAAGATTGAACCCACCAGCTACTCCTGGGGAAAAGATGAGGCAGTCGGATTAGTCAAGATGCACAGCTTTGGGAATGTTGTATGGGCTACTGTGAGTTGGAAGCACCTCAGTGGTAGTGGGTTTGGATTTGGTTTTCATCGTGTTATGCCAACTGAATGACTGACTATCTCCTGCAAGGGTCCTGCGAAAGCCTTTGAATTCAAATGAATTGCTGCTCTATTGGTATAGTCACTGTGTTATACTCGGTTCTTGAAAGAAACAAATCCACAGAAACTCA
Organism: Tenrec ecaudatus; assembly: GCF_050624435.1. Taxonomy (NCBI): domain Eukaryota; kingdom Metazoa; phylum Chordata; class Mammalia; order Afrosoricida; family Tenrecidae; genus Tenrec; species Tenrec ecaudatus. The sequence continues at coordinate 131,838,871 of NC_134532.1, read as the reverse complement.
GTATAAGAGAGAATTTTATATGAAGGTTAAATGTGCATCAAGAAAGCATCCCAACCCACCCATATGTCCAATACCAATCGACAAAGTCCTCCTCCATCTCAAAAAACAAGCAATGATGCTGACTGCAGGAGGAAAGCCGAGTTAGTGGTTGTGTAAGCATCTCAGTGCTGGCAGGCATCTCCACACGGCTGCTCCAGTACCCAGGTCTGCATCGGGCTAGGTCCATGTGGCTTCTCCTCGGGGATGTCTTGCAGGAAGTCAGCCTTGCAAGCTGAAGCAGGGAACCTAAGGTAGCTGCATCACAAAGTAAGAGACCCGAGAACTTGAAAGGCAAGGCTCATGAAGCCATTTATCCCTCCGCCCTTCAATTAACCCCACATGTATTTGTCAGTCAGGTTGGCACAATAAACCAACTAATTCAGTCACAAAACTTGGTTAAAATTGGGTTTCAGCTATGACATTTTTTTTCTGTCATATTAGACCCACTGCCACCAAATTTATTGCCATGAAAACTTTCTGACACATAGTGACCCTATTGGACAGAGTAGAACTATTATTTGGTTTTCAATACTGTAAGTCATTATGGGACCAAACAGGCAAATCATAGTTTCTAGGAGAGACTGGTGGGTTCAACCTGATGACCTTGAAGTTAGCAATCCACCTTCTAACTAACTACTCCAACAGGAGTATGGTAACAGCCAGAGTATAAGTTTTTAGCTGCCCAATATTATCATCATTTGTTCAGCTCTCTACTTTTGTATGTGCCTAATTAATATATGTTTCTATGGATGAAGATGCCCTGGACCCAAGTGCCTCACATGCATGTGAAAGTTGGACATTGACTATGGAAGACCAATGAAGAATTGATGCATTTGAATTATGGTGCTGGCAAAGAATATTGCAAGTATCATAGGCTGCCAAAAGCACAAGCAAATATGTCTTGGAAGAAGTATGGTCAGAGTGCTCTGGAGAGGCATGGATCAGGAGACTTCATCTCCCATACTTTGTACATGTGATCGAGAGAGATGCATCCCTGTACAAGGACATGATGCTTAATACCATAGTGAGACAGCAAAAAAGAGAAAGAAACTGCATATGATGGATTGACAGCGACGACAATGATGGGATGAAACATAAGAATAAATGTGAGATTGCTCAAGACGGGGGTAGTGTTTCATTCTCTTGTCTTGAGTTGGAATGCAAGTCACAGCACCTAACAACAACAACCGCACATCGCCACCATGTGGTTATTAGTGCAGTACGTACCCAACAGCACCACCAGAAGTATTGCAGAAATTACAACGCATCAAAAAAATCATCGTGTTCCTTGAAGAAAGTACATTATCATCCTCTACATCCTCCTGTGAAAATGCCCAGATAATTTGGGGGAGATCTGAAGAAATGCAGAGGGGAAAAAAAACTTAAAAGAGCTAAAGCAAGTGAGACAACTCCTCCATGAGTATAGATTGAATCTAAGATTTACTCATTTTTGTTCCTTAGAAGGGAACATCCTTTTCTATATGAATTATTATGGAATAAAACAATAATCACATCAGAAGAAATTCAACAATACATGATAATAACAGCCATAACTGTGGGAGATGCTTTGAATTACAACTTGAGCTTCCAGTTTCTCAGATGTGAGATGTATATTACAATGAGCGATGAGAGCCAGTCTGTGGCTCATTATCGTCTGTTGTGCATTATCCTTGCAGCCCCCCACCCTAAAAACTGTAATGATCCAATGTAACACTGAGCCTCATCGTCTTGGATCTGCTCTCCATACAGGCTCATCTCTGCTCCTTTGGAGCCACATATTTTAAAAAAATCTAGGTGGTACCTTATATTTTGTCTGGGCCTGGACTAGTATAGAAGTATATTTAATAATACATTCATTCCTGTGTCCTCAGGCTGCTGTGAAATCAAATCAGCTAATAAAAGCTGGTGAGTGAGAAAAAAATGGAAAGGTTTTTCAACAACTGCTGGTAAAGGAGCCATAGCTTTCACAGCTGAGCTCAATGTTATCGTTGAAAACGTGATTCTTCTTTTATTCAATTAGCCTATAAAATAGGAAGCAAAGAATAACTTTCTACTCAATTTTAAAATCTATCTTAACTTTTATATAAAAAGTAATGAAATCAACCTCTCAAATATGTGTACAGCCATGGGGACCGATGAGAGGTGGAAACACAGGGAAGCCAGGACAGATAAACCCCTCAGGACCAATAATGAGAGTAGCCATACCAGGAGGGGAAGGGGAAGGTGAGGGGAGACAGGGGGAACCGATCATATTGAATGATCCATCTATAACCCCCTCCCAGGGGGATGGACAACAGAAAAGTGGGTGAAGGGAGACATTTGTCAGTGTAAGATATGAAAAAAAATTAATAAATTATCAAGGGTTCGTGAGGGAGGGAAGATGGGGGAAGAAAAGGAAAAAACAAGAGCTCAAATAGAAAGAAAATGTTTTGAGAATGATGAAGGAAACAAATATACAAATGTGCTTGACACATGGATGGATGGATTGTGATAGAGTTGTACGAGCCTCCAATAAAATGATTTTTTAAAGAATATGTGTACAGCAATGCCACAAAGGAATATTCCATACAACCTGTGATTGGTGAGCTGATTCTGACCAAAGTGACCCTGTAGGACAGGGTTGAGCTGCCCCATGGGGTTCCCTAGGCTGTAAACTGTAGAGCAGCAGACTGCCACATCTTTCTCCAATGAAGAAGCTGATGTGATGCGTATTTAATTTATCCACAAATGAAAAAGTATTCAAATGATAAATTTTACCTAGTAGTAACATGATCTCTGTTCATATCTATAATGACTCTACAGTGTGGGTCTTTGGCTGTGTTCTTTAAAGAAACAAAACCAGAGAAACATATATGTATACCTTGAATTCACTGCCATTGAGTCAATTCCTACTCATAGGAAAGTATAATAAGCTGCCCCTTTGAGTTTTCAAGACTTGTAAAATCTTTACGGGAGCAGACAGCCTCATCTTTATCCTGTAGAGTGACTGATGGGTTTGAGCCACTGATCAGCTATTCAATGCATAACCCATTATGAAACTAGGGCTAAAACACACACATACATATATTACCATTAAGCTTCATTGGATGTATATGGTTTAATATCAAAGAAATGGCTTGCATAATTTTAGAAGAAGGCAAATTCCAAGTCTTCAGTTTAGATGTCAGAGAGTAGAGTTCGCCTGACATAGTTGTGGGGGCTGATGAAATTAAGATCATTTTTAAATGATTTGATGGGGGCACATACAACTCATATCACAATCCACACATGCATCAATTGTGTAAAGCATATTTGTACATTCATTACCCTCATCATTTGCTCTCTACTTAAGCCCCTGGCATTAACTCTTCATTTTCACCCTCCCTCCCCACTCCTCCCTCACTCATGAACCCTTGATAATTTATAAAGTATTATTTTGTCTTATCTTACACTGTCCAACGTCTTCCTTTGCCCACCGTTCTGTTGTCCATCTCCTAGGGAGGAGAGTATATGTAGATCCCTGTAATTGGTTCCTCCCTTTTCAGCCCCGCTGTCATTCTAGACACCTGGTATCACCATTCTAACCACTGCTCCTATAGGGATCATCCATCCTGGATTCCCTGTGTTTCTAGTTCCTATCTGTACCAGTGTACATCTCTGGTCTAGCCAGATTTGTAAGGTAGAATTGGGATCATGATAGTGGGGGAACTAGAGGAAAGTTGTATGTCTCATCATTGCTACACTGTACCCTGACTGGCTCGTGTCCTCCCTATGACACTTCCTTAAGGGGATGTCCAGTTTCCTACATATGGGCTTTGGGTCCCTACTCTGCTCTCTTTCTCATTCACAATGATACGATATTTTGTTCCTTAATGCCTGATAACTGATCCCTTCGGCACCTTGTGATCACACAGGCTGGTGTGCTTCTGCCATGTGGGCTTTGTTGCTTCTGAGCTAGATGGCCTCTTGTTTACCTTCAAGCCTTTAAGACCCCTGATAGTATATCTTTTGATGGCCAGGCACCATGAGCTTTTTTCAACACATTTGCTTATGCACCCATTTTTCTTTAGGAATCATATTGGGGAGGCGAGCACACAATGAAATGATTCTTTCTGTGCTTCTTCCATGTGGGCTTTGTTTCTCTGAGATAACAGCCTTGTGGTTGTAGAGGCACATTACTTCAAGGTTGGCAGGTAAAAAGACAGGTTGCTGACAACTCCTAGGATCAGCAGGCAATACAGGCAGCTACTGGTTGAAATCCAAATAACTGGAGGCCAAATGGCAAGCCTAATATTGGTTCTTTTTCTAGCAAAAGCAAGCAAGCTTTTCACAATATCCACTTATATTGTAAGCATTTTACATCTTTGAGGATTAAATTATGTTGGCTGTCATCGTGTGGGTGTGGGGTGTGATGCTTTAGAATCCTGGCTCTGCTAGGTTGACCCAAAACCTTAACTATCACAATTTGCTTACTATTATATCCCATGTTGACCCAGAAGTTAAGTGAGCCACGTGATGTTAAGTAACCTTTCCAGCAACTCAATTGGAGTTGGAATCTTGGGAATATGGCTTCAGGAAGGCTTGGTGATACAAAGGCTAATTACTAATATAAAGATCTGCAGTTTGAGCTCACCAGCTGCTAGGTTGGAGAAAGACATAGCAGTGTGAGACATTTCTACTCTGTCCAAAAGAGCCACTGTGGCTTAGAATTCAACTCTACAGCAATGGATTTGCTTTGGTCTTTGGAATCTGACTCCTAAACTTATAGTCTTTACAGAATACTATCCTATTTAGATGATACCTATGATTTAGGAGTAGTTCAGTTTTGAGTAAATCTATCAACTTAAATCATAATAGCATTAAGTTAAAAGAGACAACTATAAACTGTTACCATATGTTAGAGAGAAATGATGTTATCATCAAAGGCAAACCATGCACTTTATAAAACACAAAGCAAACAAACTTCTTTCTTTCCTCCCAAACACACGTATGTGTTCTACGAATACGTATTTGGGCACCCACAGTTCACTAGGAGTAGTGTGCTTAGGAAACGTAAGGTTGGTCAGATGTGAGAGGGCCTGTAGGGGAACAAGCGACCCTTCCAAAAGCACAGGATTCCTGAAGGCCAAGTAAAAGATTGACGAGGAAAATCTGATGTTTTTTTTCCAGCAAAAATAAAGAGCACCCACAGAGTCCTAAAATAGCAGATATATATGGAGAACTAAAAATAAATCCATGTTAATAGCAAATGTGAGGTGGAGAGTGGCAGGGATGAAGCAGGGAAATAGGCAGGTGCCCGCTAGCAAGTGCCTTCTGTCATCTCGTCATGGTGAGGTGCGCTGACTTCATGTTACTAAAATGATATGGAGCAGTTTCTGTTCAGATGGTTATATCATAAGGCTGTGGGGAGAAATTAAGACTGAGCTAACACACAAAGTTGACGAGGTCATTATAAGGACAAGGAAGAGAAGGAGGCAAAGTTAAGAAATATGTTTAAATCCTGACCAAACCACGAAACCAAACTCACTGCCATCAAGTCTAAGCTGACTCCATTAGATGCGATCTAGTATAAGACAACTAGGCAGTATGTAGGTTCTAAGGTGGAGTGAAGTGCTGGTGGTTGATTTCGAACCTAAAGGCAGGGCGTTGAAGCCTGCCCAGTGGTGTGTACAACAGCCTGTTGATCTGCTTCTGCAAAGACAACAGCCACGAAAACCCAATGGAGCTGCCCTGCTCTGTCACCTATGTGGTCACCATGATTTGGAATTAATTCCACTTTGGTGGGGAAGTGTGCCATCTGGGGCCACAGCTGAAATTCATAAATTAGGAGGAAGTCCCAAGAAGGTGATGGAGGAGAAAGGTGAGTTAATATTAACCATGTCCAAGAGTCATCTAGAGTATTGCTATTTGATGCTGTCGAATGGATTTTCCACTCACATCTACACTGTAACAGAGTAGAACTACAACCAAGACCATGCAGGCGCGATGACTGTGGCTTATTGGAGAGCTCAGACTACATTTATCACCTTTGGTTTTGTAAAATCCTCGGGTGGTACTGACACCATGCCAAGACTTTTCAATGGGATCTTGTTTGGCATAATGTTCTCCAGAAGAGTTATCAAAACATTAAATAAAAATGATGAAAAAGAAACCTTTAGGAAGGGATGATGGTAATGGAGGATTCTCCAAAAAAAAAGGGAATGTTATAAAATAAAAGTTTCATGGAGCTAAAGAAGCAAATAATTTTGGGGTGCAGATAGAAGTATCAACAATTAAAGAGGGTTAACAAGATTAATACTGACAGTTTTTTGAATTTGGAAATTTGAGCTCACTTGTAATCATTGGCAGAAACACTTTCTGTAATATTTTGAGTTGGTAAATAATAAGGGTTGAGTTGAAGAAACAACAGGGGGGCGTCAAAAAGGTAAAGGAAAAAGTCCCATTACTTTTTAATTCTATTTTTCCACAATTTTTTTGAAACATTTACCAAAATTTGCCAAAAACTTTGAGCCATAGAATGCCTTGTGGGAATTCTGTATAAGCGCACTCATGTTGGAAAACAATTTGTCTATATGGAGGCAAATTGAATATGTAAACCTTATGATTTACAGCTCTTCTTCAAGTATATGCTGTAGGAGAAAAAAAATTCCCATGTATATGTCTTTGAAGTCATATGCACCCCCCCAAATTGCTTTACCAGTCTTTGACTGCTAAAATAAGCAGATAGGCTATATCTCTCTATCAAATAATAATTGATATAGAAATGTGTGTTATGGTCATTCCATACATTACTACATTGAAATAGAAAATAATTAACTGGAGCTATATGTATTAATTTGGATAAATCTATAATTCATATTGAGCACAAAGCACAATATACTTATGCAATGTAATCATGTTTATATAAATATTGTTTCTGGTCATATGGCTATGTGATATATCTTTTGTATCTAAGGATTATAAATATAAAGCTAAATAAGTTATTAAATGAAAGAGAGGTAATTGGACAGTTATCCATATGTTTTCAACTGTGTCTGTTTAATTGTTTTGTACTTTTCAAAAACGAATCAATAGTATAGGATAACTGAAATTTGACAAAGTTTATTAGTGAACATAAGCGTATGTTATTTGTAAAGACATTTTTACGGACTTGAATATTTTATTATAACCTTTACTACACACTGACTGATTTCAGGAGTAAATGATGAAGACAGGAGGGGGCAGGCAGCACTAGACTGGGTTGTGGTGCTTAACTCGTCTTACAGGTGACTTAACCAGGGAGAGAGGGATTCCCTAATTTGACCTGAGGGTGATTGTAGCATCCTGCTTGATAAGATTGAATGCTAAAACTCTTGAATGATGTGAAAGGTAAATTACGTGCCAAAAAATGTTGGGAAAATAATAAAGAAATGTAATTTTTTAAAGAATCATTGGGAAATATGGAGCATTCTACATCCTAGAGTGAAAGGTAAAATAAGAGTGAACTCAGGACAAGGAGGGAGTATTTTAAAAGACAGAACAGAATTTAGCATGCATTAGAGGAAAGGGTAGATAAACGAGGACCGAACCAACGTCAACCTCAGGACCACTGAGAGCATTCTGACCCATGGTGACCCTCTAGGACAGACGAGAACTGCTCCTTCGGGTTTCCCAGACTGCACATCTTTACAGGAGCACATAGCCTCCTAGTTCACCTTCAGAGAAGCTGCTGGGATTGAACCAAGGACACCGTAGTTACCAGCGCAATGCTTAACCAACCCTGCCATTAGGGCTCCTTTAAAGAAAGGCAATGTAAAATGTAGGTAATAATGGAATTAAAACAGTTGAGAAACCAAAAAATGAGAAATTGGTATACTTCCATAAAATGTCCTTCAAATTCCATTAAAAGAGTTCGAATTGTTATATTTTTAATATATGTCTTAGCCCACTAAAAGCATAAACTCATTTTGTCTAATTCTGCATTACAATAAAGAACTAAAGGGATAATGTTGCATTTCTTAGGTGACATCATTCTTTAAAGAATTATAATAAGACAAAGTCTCATTTTTGCCTTACTGAGAGGCAGTCAGTGACCATGAGAGTTTTTTGTAAATTTCAATATGTTCATATTTCAAAACATCATCATTACACTTACAGTACTCTCACTGATAGATAACCAACACCAAAACAAAATGGAAAGAATACATCAGATGAACGAAAGGGGAAAAGGTTGTGTTAGCCCAAGAATACTTACATATTTATGTATAATAAGGTTTGTTGAAACTGTAGGCATAATTAAGTTATGTATGTTTTTTTTCTTTTTTTTAAAACATTTTTTTAGGGGCTCATACAACTCTTATCACAATCCATACATATACATACATCAATTGTATAAAGCACACCTGTACATTCTTTGCCCTAATAATTTTCTTTTTTTTCCTCCTCTTTTCTTTTTTTACATTTTATTAGGGACTCATACAACTCTTATCACAATCCATACATATACATACATCAATTGTATAAAGCACATCCATACATTCCCTGCCCCAATCATTCTCAAACATTTGCTCTCCACTTAAGCCCTTTGCATCAGGTCCTCTTTTTTTTTTCCCCTCCCTCCCCGCTCCCACCTCCCTCATGTGCCCTTCGTAATTTATACATTGTTATTTTGTCATATCTTGCCCTATCCAGAGTCTCTCTTCGCCCCCTTCTCTGCCGTCCATCTCCCAGGGAGGAGGTCACATGTGGATCCTTGTAATCAGTTCCCCCTTTCCAACCCACTCACCCTCCACTCTCCCAGCATCGCCCCTCACACCCCTGGTCCTGAAGGTATCATCCACCCCGGATTCCCTGTGCCTCCAGCCCTCATATGTACCAGTGTACAACCTCTGCCCTATCCAGCCCTGCAAGGTAGAATTCGGATAATGGTAGTTGGGGGGAGGAAGCATCCAGGATCTGGGGGAAAGCTGTGTTCTTCATTGGTACTACCTCGCACCCTGACTGACCCATCTCCTCTCTTAAACCCCTCTATGAGGGGATCTCCAGTGGCCGACACTTGGGCCTTGGGTCTCCACTCTGTACTTCCCCCTTCATTCAATATGGTATATATATATATATATATATACACACATACATACATACATACATATACACACACATATATATACATACATATATACACACACACATATATATACATACATACACACATATATATCTTTTTTCTTTTCATGATGCCTTATACCTGGTCCCTTTGGCACCTCGTGATCTCACTGGCTGGTGTGCTTCTTCCATGTGGGCTTTTTTGCTTCTGAGCTAGATGGCTGCTTATTCACCTAAGTTATGTATGTTTTAAAGACAAACATAAATAATTTATAATGTATAAAGAAGAATTTCTAAGTTAGTTCAAAATGTAATATTCCAGGTGAAATGCAACTGATCTAATATAGTAACATTAAATACAATTAGTCGATTAAGAAATACTTTTAAGGATTTCAGCCTATCTAGTTGGAAGCGCCTAAATCATAACTGTGGCTAACATTGTGAAGAAGGGGACGCATGAAACACAGTGAAGCATGAACAAGAAGCCTCTGAACTGGATCAGTAAACAGAATCATGGTGAACAGAGCACAAAGCTACATATATGAAAGATTTCCTTTTCTTGTATCAACAATCTATACCTATGGAAGCAGCAGTTGAAATATCAAATGATATTTTTTATTGGGCAAATCTGCTGTAAAAGATCTTCTTACATGTTTAAACACAAAGATGTCACATTAAAGACTAAGGCATGCCTGATCCATCCCATTAGCTTTTCAATTGCCTTCTATGTGCAAGAAAGCTGGTAAGTGAATAGGAGAGTCAGAAGAAAGATCGTGTACTTGAATTAGGGTTTTGCTGAAAGCTATCCAATGGAACTCTGGCCAATCAAACTCACCAACTCCTCAGGAGAAAGATGAACCTGGCTATGCCCATAAAGACCTATAACCTTGTGAGCCTTCTGTTGTATCACAGGAAGTCAGAATGGACTTGATTGAAATGGGTTTTGTTTCGCCAGAAGAATTAAGAAGTCTGTCTTAGAAGAAATGCAGCCAAAATGCTTCTTTGACATGAAGGTGGAGAGACTCACTCTCACTCACATGCTTTGGTAAAACAAGGAGAACCTCTCTCTGCAGGAGGACATCCTTGATACTTGATAAAGTAGTGGATCAGCCCAAAAGAGGAAGACCCTCAATGACGTGGATTGACATTGTACCAATAGGCACGAACATAACAATGGTCTAGAGGATGCCCCATAGTGGGCCAGTGTTTCACGCTGTTATCCACAGGGTCACTCTGAGTGGGCACCTGCTTGATGGCAAGGAACAGTACAAATCTTCCTGAGTTGTTCCTGCAATTGGAGATTTTTCTCCATTTGGACCTAAGAGAATATAAGGTAATCACCTGAGATACATTTTCAACTATCAGTGTAGTATTTATCTACTGTCCTAACACAAGAGTAGAAAATAACATACCTGTTGCCATCAGCTCTATTCTTTGTTTTTTTTTAATCATTTTTTGGGGGCTCATTCAACTCTTATCACAATCCATACATACATCCAGTGTGTCAAACACATGTGTACATTTGTTGCCATCATCATTCTCAAAACATTTGCTTTCTGCTTGAGCCCTTGGTATCAAGCCGCTCATTTTCCCCTCCCTCCTGCCCCCCAAAAAACCCTTGATAATTTACAAATTATTATTATTCTGTCATGTCTTGCATCAGCTCTATTCGAATGCACACTGATGCCATAGGACAGACCAGAACTTCCTCAGGTTCCCAAAGCCATAGTGCTTACAGAAGCGGACTGTCACCTCTTTTGCCCACAGACAGGCTGCCGATTGGACCCATGGCCTTTTGGTAAACAGCACAGCATTTAACCACTGGATTGCCAGGGCTCCTTTGAGCAATACTGCAACCGAGGGAAAGGTGAGCAATTGCAGCTGGCATTTGAGAAAAGTTAGGATGAGGAGTACAAGAAGGTCTTGCAGCCTCCTCCTGAGCAAGAGAAACTGTCTTCAAGAAATGTCAACTTCACTCAGTGACTAAATGGCATCAAACGGTAGGCCAGATCTATAAAACTAAGGGACCAGTCAGCTGCCCTTACCAACAATGTCATTCCCATGAACGTGTCTTATTCTTTTAATCCCACCCCCTCTCTCGTCTCTTTACTAATTTTATGTTCTCAACGCTGAGGTGGATACCTCTGGTCTTGCTGTTCCCTCTAGTTTAACACGTTAGGAAAGCTTCCTTGAAATCCCTGTCGCCTTCCATTCCAGAAAGACTGCTCTGCATTGCTGTTCTCCTAGGACTTTTATTCTGGTGCAGGAGCTGAATCTCACACAGAAACCAGACAGTCTTAGTGGGACAAGCTGAGTTTCAAAAATGTGGATGTGTGGTTGACTACATTTCCTGGAACGAAATTCAGACCCTGAGGGTAGCCATGCCTTCAACATCAAGGGTAGGAGTGTATCCCTTGGAGATTAGGCACCAGGCAAAAACAACCCAGGGCACATCCTAAATTATTGATGGTACGGGATCTTTTTTAATCTCCTATAATCTTTTCCAAGGAGCTCTGATCTCATAGTCGGTTATGAATTAGGCTGCTGGTTTAAGCTCACCATCTTCTCCTTGGAAGAAAGATGAGACTGTCTATTCCTATTTTAAATAAAAGAAAAGAAAAGGTACAGCCTTAGAAACCCACCAGAGCAGTTCTACGCTGTTCTATAAGGTCGTTGTGAGTCATAATTGTCTCCGTGGAAGTGAGTTTGGAGTTCTGGGTTTCCCATCTTCTCTAAGGAGTCTTGGTGGCACTGTAGGGTAAGAATTGGATTGCTGGCCTTAAAGACAGCAGCAGTTCAAATCCCCCAAGTTTCTCCCACTAGCAAGATGAGGCTATCGATCGCATACAGGTTTCCAGCCTCAGAAATGTTAAGAATCAGAATTGACTTGATGCTGTGCTTTTAATCATCCCCTGCCCTGAGTTTCCTTTCCGTTCCAAATTTCAGACATCCATTTTCTGATTCCCTCTCCCCCCTCCATCCTAGCCTGTGAGTAAGCAATCTCAAGTTTATAAATACTATAATGACTTATCAAAGTAAACTAGAAATACTAATTATGGTTTTAGGGAAGAATTAAAAGCTCAATGGAGGATAAATGTGTTTTTTTATAACATATGACATTTTGGAAGTGAAACAGTTGCCTTTTAATACTAATTTGTAAAAAAGATCTTTATCTCTATGTTATAATCTCTGAAATATAAAATGAAAATAGTTTGAGTAATATATATGGATCATTTTTCATGTACTAGAGTTTTTGCTCATTTAGTCTTTGGAAACTATGTAATATATGATTGTTTCATTATGCTGACTTGAAATCTCATATTAAAAGCAATTTTGAACTTTGCCATGATCCTTTGATAAGGAAGTGGATCCCTAGCTGTGTTGCCTTCTGATTTACAATGACACTAGAATTATAAAAAGTTAAACACTCAAACTCACTGCCACTGAGTCAATTCTGACTCATAATACTGTATGTACTAACTTGACAATAAGAATTATAGGTCCAGCATGAGCTCATCATAGTACCTATGGAGTCATAAATATTTAAGTATTCTCCAACTGAATTCTTGCTTCTGCACTGAGTGTACAACTAACGACCATCGCCACAGTCAGATGGCTCAGTACAATCAAGAACAATGCTGCAGATGCTAGATGCCGTCAAGGCAGCCCTGCCTCTCTAGTCAGTATTTCTATGTGCAATGCAACACAACAGTGCTCCATCATTCACCATCCTCCCAATCGTTGCTGTGTGCGAACCCATTATTTTAGTCACTTTGCCAATCCCCTGAGAGAAGGTGTTCTTGATCTGAGAACTCTACCAAGCAGAATGTCCTTCAGAGACAAGGACCTACTGCAGCATGTTCAAAGTCCGTAAGAGAGTCACACTCTCTTCTAAGGAGCACACCAGCAGTACTTCCAAGAGAGAGCTGGTCATAGTACACTCATTATTTGTCACCAGCTCCTTTTTTCGAAGTCATTAATTCTTTCTTGGTCTTCCTAATTCACTGTACATATGCATAGGAAATTTTAAAAATACCATGACTTAGGTCAGGGATCAAAATAATATCTTTGCTTTTGAACACTTTAAAACAATTATTTTACTGGTGGCTCATACAACTCTTATCACAATCCATACATTCATCAATTGTGTAAAGCACATTTGTATATTCATTACCCTCATCATTCTCAAAACATTTCCTCTCCACTTAAGCCCCTGGTATCAGTTCCTCATTTCCCCCCCTCCCTCCCCGCTCACCTCTCCCTCATGAAAACTTGATAATTTATAAAGTATTATTTTGTCATATCTTGTACTGTCTGACATCTCCCTTCACCCATTTTTCTGTTGTCCGTCCCCCAGGGAGGAGGTTATATATTGGTTCCTCCTTTCCACCCCACCCTCCTCTACCCTCCCAGTATCACCGCTCTCACCAGTGGTCTTGAAGGGATCATCCACCCTGGAGTCCTGTGTTTCCAGTTCCTATCTGTATCAGTGTACATCCTCTGCTCTAGCCAAATTTGTAAGGAGGCGTTGGGGTCATGATAGTGGGGTGGTGGAGGGCGGGGAGGAAGCATTTAGGAAGTAGAGGAAAGTTGCAGGTTTTATTGTTGCTACATCACACCCTGACTGGCTCGTTGCCTCCCCACAACCATTCCGTAAGCTTTTGAACACTTGGAAGAGTCGTTTAGCCACGGCTTTTCCCAGAGTGCAATGCGTTGTTCAATTTCTTGAATGCTGCTTCCTTGAGTATTGATTGTGTGTCTGAACATAATGAAATCCTTGGCACCTTCAATACGGTCAGATTGCAAAACCGACCATTGATTGCTCAGACGCAAGTTCAGGCTGAAGCTGAACAAAATGAAAACAAGTCCATAAGACCTCAGCAAGCGCATCTTTGAGTGGATTCGCCTGAATTTAGAGACCCGTGCAAACATAGATTGGATGCATCAAACTTGAACGATAAAAACCCAGACAGGTGGGGAATGACATCAAAGAACTTGCACACAGAGAACACAAAAGGACATTCAGACAGAAAAGACTAAAATGGATGTCAGAAGAGATGGTGAAACTTGTTTTTGCACATACAGTAGCTAAAGAATAAAGTACCTGCCAAAGATAACCCTTTCAACCAAACTCACTGCCATGGGGCTCGATGCTGGCTCAGCAGGGTGCCACTGTCTTGTGTAACTATAAAACCTCGTCTTTCTCCTCAGAGCTGGCTGGTGCTTTCAAACTGCTGACCTTGTGGTTAGCAGTGCATTGTGGTTAGCTAAGCCACAGTTGCTGCTTTATAAGTTTTTGGATAAGGACTTGTTTCGAAGGGAGTGCGGTGTTGTCCACGTGCAGGTTGTGTTGTTGCTGTTGTCGTGAGGCACCCCGGAATCCACTGTGACACACAGCAGCAAAACCCTGCCCAGCCCTGCTCAGGCCTCACAATTGTTCTTCTGTGCGGGCTGTGCATCGGGCGCTGGGAAGTTTTGTCACCGGTATTTCTAATGCCAGGAGGGTAAGCCCCAGTGAGCAGATTTCAATGGAGCCTCCAGACTCAGAACCAACAACGAAGGAATCAGCTGTTCGCTTCCAAGGAAATAGCCACTAAAACCTTGTAACCGTATCGTTAGGCAGTGAAATCTCTTTTTATAGCTCTTCGCCCCAAGCCCCTGTAACGCTTACCGAATGATGAGGTGACACTATGAACATAGGGTGTAATACAAAGAGAGGGAATTGTTTAGTTTTGACTTGCACCCCGGTCTACAAGGATGAGCAGCAACAGAGAGAGAACCCCAGAGGACCGGGCAGAGCCTTCCCACCATCTCCATCTAAAGCAGTGGAAATCCCCAGACCAGAAGCCTCAGAGACTGTGGCACGAGGACTCGGGAGCAGAGCCCAGACAATGGGCACCTTCTCTGCATTGGCTTCTAGACCATGAAACAGCGGGGCCAAGTGACAGCGAGCTGCCTTCCTGGTCTGTGGAGGCAAAGGCCAAGAGGCCAGGTAGCTGAGTGACTGAGGACTGGAGACAGACTTTGCTGCTGACTGAATGCACCAAGGACTGTTTTTATTGCTTATGGCTCCAGATTTTGGGTAATCTATTGATTTCCCTAAGAAGCCCCATGAATAGGGAGTATTGCCTGTTAGTTCTCTGTGGCCATTGGACACATTATGGAACTCAGAATCGATGGAGTGTGCCATGGGAAGAGTTACTGGTGTCAGAATAGGCAAGGAAGGCTGGAGCATGGGGGTGTGTGACTCTTGCCTTCTGGCAGTAGGGAAGCCAGATAAGGTCATGTACGTCCACCTACTTCCTTTTCTGTTACTGCACAAGCAAGTATTCGTTAGTAATGAAAAACAAAGATTGTGGGAAAATCCTCCTGTCTTTTCATTCCATTGCAGCTTTGTGAATTATGGAGCAGAAATGGGTACACCATGCAGGATAAAAGTTCTAGAGCTTTTCTAGCTCAGGCCACAAAGAAATATAGTCATTAAGGACACCACACACAGAATCGGATGCTTGCCTTTCTGAAGAAGAGTTTCAACTGAGGCAGTGTAAGATGAACTTCCTGGGCATTTGTTGGAGAGTTCAGTTAAGTGCCGTTTCTCTGGATTTTGAAATATATATGCGGTCACACTTTCAGTTATCTGTGCGTATTATTCCAGGATATTTCCAGAATATTAAGACCTAATGTCAAGCCTAGCCATGGAAAAATATGAAGGACAGATCAAGTGGAAATTGAAATAGAAAGAACAAAGGAGCTCTTAAAAGGTCATTTGGCAGTCCGAATGCTGTGCCAAACAGAAACGTGATGGGGCCAGTAGAGAAAATGTGAAGAGTGGAAGAGCCAGATGAGACCGCAGACGCAGGCTTATTTGAGACCAGAGAGGCAGACTGCGGAGGAAAGCAGGGCATGGAAGTCGATTGATGCTGGGACATGTATAACACCCTTACATGTAATTTTCTCTTGTCTTAACATTTTAATTAAATGAAGAAAATTGTATTACAGTTGATCTTTTAAAGTTCTGTTTTAACCTTAATGAAAAAAGAGCTAGTTATGTAATAGATCTAGGTATTTTACGAGATGATTAAATAAGAAAATACTTTTATATCCCAAATTCATCAAAATGTTTTACTGATCTATCCTATTTTCTATAGGCTTATATTAAGTATCCTGTTATGATTTTGATGTACAGTCAACCAGAGAGAGTAGAAAAAATAATAAATGGGTTAGCAATTTTTTTTTAAGGACAGAGAAAAGATAGTGTTTTCTGAAGTTGTAATGGGCTGTGGCCCAGGATGAGCACTGTGTTTTGTGCTTTTTACCATTTGGGGAGCTCTTTCTCTTCCCACTAGTATCAGGATTTGGCACTTTTAAAGTAAGTACAAATTCTTTACTGCTAATTATACTCACATTTAAATATTTAGGTAGAAGAAATTACGACTTTGAAGAATGTTTCAACATTTCTATACATCTTCTAATTTAAAATCAAATCAGGTTCTTTGAAAATGAGTATAGAGCTCTCAAGGGGAAAAAAGGCATTTTTGGATGAAATTTCTTTAAAGAAAGAGAGGTTTTTGATTTTGTATCCAACCTATTGTCTCTTGATATAACTGATATTAGTAAATATTTATAATCCCAACTGAGCACTTATTTAGCCCTCATATTCAGGATCAATAGATAATTATCACAAATATTTTATTTTTACTTTATTAGTAATTTTATATGTTAAGTATATAAATATTTCTAGAAATAAAATATAGTTTATTATGATTTTATACCAGGCATGAACTTAAATATGACATATGTAAACACCTTGTAAAAATAGAATTTTTAAAAACTTTTCTTCAAAATCCTAGTACCTGAAGTCATCTTTTCCTTCCTTGAAATAAGTATCTCAGGCTGTAAGTAGCATAAATAAAAAATAGAATCCTATTAGCCAAAATAAAGGTCTGTAAGTGATATAAATCGATGAATTATTCTCAGTAGTAAATGTTGCACTGTAAAGAAAACTCTTATAATATTTTCTCTTTTTCTTACTAGTATAATTCTAATGTTGAAATTAGGCAAGCAGTTCAGATTTCCTTCATGAACTTTTGGAGTAATATTATTAAATAACAAGTCAACAAAAAAGTGATGCAGATGAAAATTAGAGTTCTTAATAGACAGTATTATCATGTGTGCCAGGCAAACGTGTGAGAGGATACTCCCCCAAATCCCGGAATTGCACTGAGCAGAGAAGAACTTTCGTAGTTCACATTCTTCTTCTAGGGGAGCATCAAGCATCTCGCCCGAGTTAGTACACCCAATCGCATCACCTGGGAAGGTTCTCGCTGGTCACAGTGAATTTTTCATAAAAGCTGTTTCCATTGAACCTCATTTTTTGTGATGGCCAATTTAAGAGAACAGCGTGTGGCTGTGAACTTTTGTTTCCTGCTGGGGGAAAATGCCACAGAGACTGCCGTGATGTTGAACACGGTTGACAAGGACAGCACTATGGAAACACTCAAATGGACTAGTGGTTTTCTATTTCAAAAAAGTTGAAATGTCGATTGATGGCAACCTTCCTTGTTCATGTCGTCAACTTCCTGAAGGAAGTTTGGAGTTTATTCCACTAGATCAGACTGTGCATCAAGCTTTCTATTTAGAGCTTCTGAGAAGATCGTGTAACAATGTGTGACAAAATTGCCTGATTTGTGGCAGATGGGGGACTGGTTTTGCCACCACGACAATGCACCCACTCATGCAGCCTTCTCCATGTGGCAAATGAACAGCATGCCTTTCTTGCCCACACACCTCACTCACCTGACCTCGCTCCATGAGACTTCTTTTTGTTTCTGCAAATGAAGAGGAATGTGAAAGGACAGCTATTGGATGATGTAGAACAGGTGAAGGAAAATAGCAAACTAGGAGATAGTGTCATTCATCCAAACAGATGAGTTTGAAAAATGTTTTCAAGATTGGAATTCCAGATTGTGTTAAGTGTAGTGGGGAATACTGTGAATGAGAGTACTTTGTAATGAGAGTCCTTTGAAGGTGAAAAGGTTGTTTTGTAAAAAATAAATAAATACATCACTTTGAATAAAATTCTGTTTGTGGGGGGGTACCCCCTTTTACTTTAACTTTCTGGGCTTGAAGTCTATTTGTATTTCATTAAATATTAGGCACTATTTTCTACAAGGTTTATATTAGATAAGCAGTAAAAGAAAATGCCAGTGTTCTGGCTCCAATGGAGCTGTTTACTCACTCCCAGAAAGCAATCGTGACTCTCAGAAGGCTTTGCCTATAGATGTTGTGAGCCTGAAGAATGTGACCAGGCCTCTTTTCTGCCCAGCATACTGCACCCATAATAACACGTGTGACAGTCTTCATACACCAGCTCCCTGGTCTCAGATCAGAAGAACTATAAAGTAAAAACTTCTCTTTCTCTAGAGCATTGCTCTAAGATAGAGGTCAAGTTACTCTCTGTTATCTTAACAGTACTCAGAAACCTTTCTTACTTCCCCTCTCTCCAGTTTCATTCTCCTGTGGACACTTCTCCTAAGTCACTTCATAGGAATTCAGATCTCACTGTCTGCTTTGAAGGATCCCAAGTAATAATATTCCGATTCAGTTTGTTTAGATTTTACATGTGTATGTATATTAACTCTAACATTAGATAATATGAATTATCCAAGAAGAACATTGTAAAAGCTACTGTATTATAAGACCCATGCCTAAAATAGTTCATATTGATGTAATTACAGATAGATCCATAGATATTTTTACTTTACACATTAGTGTAAAAATATCATTAGGTAATTCAACAAGAGATGATCAGACATTGGTTATTCTTGCCAACTGTGAACTAATATTAGAATATTAGTTGCATATTTGGGTTTTTCAATGTAAACCATGAATTTATAAAAATGGAATGTATTTTTACAGCAAACTGCAAAATTCAAAGCAGAAGAAATAATATAATAATTAAAATAAGTAAAAACAAATGGACTTCATATGAGTCCATTAATAATACCAAGGTGACAAAGCACACTGAGTGTGAGAGTCATAGTTTGGGTCCATTTGGCTGAGTCAGGATTCTCAGGAGTTTTGCAGCGAAGGCTCAATAGTCCCACATGATAAGACATAATACAGTGTCACCAATTCTACAATGAAATCTGTTGTGAGTAGCCAAGCAGGTATAAGAAGATTAGTGCGGAGTGCAACCCATTTGCTCAGGTTATGGCACTGATGCAATCAAAAGGGAGTTTCTTCCGGGGGTAGCCTAATTTGTATAAAAGTGAATGTTGTCAGAATGCTTGCTAGTTGTTTGCTTGGTTAGGGTCCTGCAATTGCCATGTCAAATATCTGTTCTTTGGAATTGAACCAATTGCTTGCCATATTATCTTCTGATCCCAGGAGCCATCAGCGGCCTGCCATCTGACCTGCTGTTGCCAGATTTATTTACCTCTCCCATTCCAAGCCTGACTTACTGAGCTTACATCCATACATTTCCACCACCTGATATAGGCTGTGGTGTTCTTAATGATCTTTGGCTCACCTGCCCCTGAATTACAGGAGTCAGGAACAATTAAACTTTAGTTCAACATCAGACCCATTGAACTTAGACTGGACAGGTGAACTGCCACAATTATGTCAGCCATTATTTTTATATATATATGTATATATATATACATATACACACACACATATATATATGTAAAACCAGTAAGATATATATGTTTTACATCTTTAGAGAACCCAGCTAACATACTAAGAGTATTTTAAATGTAAAGTATATTAATACTTGGCTAATCAAATATGTTTATATGATTCACATGTAAAGTGACCAAAAAGATTGATTCCAGTTTGTGTCTACATTTATTTTTAATTAATATAATAATTTGATTATATTGGTAGTAGATCTTTGAAATTTATTTATCCAACTTTGAAAATATTGGAATGTAAAGTACATAGAATTTTTTAATGACTCAGGGACTCATCTTTAATAAAAACTACTTGAGAATTTTAGTAAAATTGGCTGAAAACATATATTGTTCTAAAGACTAAAGGAAATTCTGAGGGAAAAGATATTTTGTACACATCAACATGTTTTTTCCTTTCCCAATCAGTAAGTGGACTAAGACCGTTTTGCATGACAATTAAACCTGGCACTTATTTTCCCTATTTTGCCAGTTATTTCCTTAAATTTCAACTGAGTGAGACATACATTTTGGTAGGAAAAAGATGCCACATTCACTCGCATTTTCTGAGGCATTTTTCTTTTGTGATCAATAATTTCAAATATTGCTCTAAGGCTCATTGTTCGACATATATCATGTTGACAGGTCCTTGAAGAACCTGAATGCTACTAAGGGATGTAATATCACCAAGATCTATACTAGAAAGTAGTTTGTTCTGTTACAGAGATTTCATTGTTGCTATCATGATAGCCTATCTGCCCTACTTTCTTCATTTAAGTTGGTTTCATCTATTTTATTTTAATGCATCACCTAGTAAACTGAAATATAATGGATCTCTTTTTCTTATTAATCACATATCTTACATTAAAACTTACATTGAAAGGCATTTGGTTGTTAGCCTTACAGAATAGAAGCTATTCTGTTCTATACACAAAGCAGAATTTTTTTTGTAATTAGATTGAGGTTGTCCTATACCCTCATTAGCATTAAGATATATCAATTATCTAACCTTCTGTTTTTATTTTTCACCCTCTTCTAATACTGTTCATTTTATGCATTGGCTAGATCAAGACTAAGTCAGAGTATCTACATATCTGACAAATCTGTTAACCATCTGAGGAAACTTTATCTTTGTTTCCTTGTCAATGATTGAAATGGATTTATTTGTATTTATCAAATATGTATTTCTACATCATTTCTTAAAAATAATACACAATTGGATCTTGTTTCCATACCGTCAATACTTGTCTGGTTATCATTTATTTGGTTAATGTGTCAGTATGGGAAGATAGAGAAGCAAATTCATGGAGACTCATATGTGAATAAGAAAGATGTTTTTATACAAGAGCAATTGAATATTGAGAAAACATCCCATGAACTTTGTGAAGAATCTTTGCATAATTATTAAAGAATACATTCACCCAGAGAACATAATAAGTATAGGTGTTTATACACCTAACACCAGAATTCTAGCAGTTATAAATACAAATGTATGTTGAAGAGAGACAAGGTAGTCTTATAATAGGTGACCTTAGTTCACCACTTTGACAATGGGCAGAACAAGTAGTGAGGAAACCTGTAGAGATTATGAAGACTAGAATCACAGCACTGTTAGCTGGGTGAGCTTAACAGACACATATCAAGCACACAACCCGACAGCAGCCCGGTATGTGTTACTCTGCAATGGACATGGTCAATTGACAAGAATAGATATCCCAGGTCACAAGCTAAAGGTTGTTTTTTTTTCAGAACACATTTTAACATTATAGATGTCAATGGGTAATTCATATTAAATATTTCAGAAGTGAGTGTGACTCTAAACTTCTTTCTAAGAGAAATTCTAACTTAATAAAATAAACCTCTTTTTTAAAATACCAAATTATACAAAGGCATCTTTGTTTAAAATAATAATTTTATTGGGTGCTCTTACAGCTCTACATACATCAATTGATCAAACATATTTGTACATATGTTGCCATATTCAGAGAAGAATTGATACTAATCCTACACAAACCCTTCCAAAACATAGTGTTGAAAAGATTCCTCTCTAATTATTCTGTGAAACCAATCGCACCCTGATACTAAAACCAGGTAAAAGCATGCACAAAGAAAAGTCAAGATAAGCAGCCCTCATAGAGAGGCAAACATTCTCAAAAGAAATAAAGCAGTGGTTCTCAACTGTCTCTAATGCTGCGACCCTTTAATACAGTTCCTCATGTTGTGGTCACCCCCCCCCAACCCTAAAATTATTTTCATCACTACTTCATAATTTTAATTTTGCTACTGTTATGAATTGGGCGACCCCTGTGAAAGGGTTGTTTGACCCCCAAAGGAGTCAGGACCCACAGGTTGAGAACCGCTAATATAGAGGTAGAAGTTCTCAGAAAATTATAATGAACAGAACTCAGCAACATATTAAAGTCATACATCATGATTGAGCAGACTCATTCCAGGAATGAAGTGCAGCCCAACATCAGAAAACCAAGCAATATAATTCAGCACACAAATAAAACCAAAGGAAGGAGACACATGTTCTTCTCAATTGCAGCAAAAAAGGAACTGGGTAAAACCCAGCAGAAAAGTAGAAAGTACAGCCAAAAGTATAGATGGTATCAGAAATGGTAAAGATTTTGAAGGATGGAGGCACGTTCTGACCTCCCCTCATAAGAATTACCCTTTGGCTAATGAGCTGGATTCTCCTTCCCCCCTGTAAAGTGATTAGAACTTCCCACCTTTGGTTAACTGTTTGCACCTTCCTGCATCCTCAAAGTGAGGAGAAATTGATGTAGTTTCACAGGATGTGTTCCGTCAACTCTGGAGGTCAGAGGGAGAGAATGAAAGAACTGAATCCCAAAGCTACGTCGCCCTCCTACTTTCACGGCTGGCTCACCCAGGAAAAATAAAGCCTTCCTAGATGATAGCAGTCCACAGCTTTGACGAAATGGAAGATGTAATCGTGACCTTCCAGCACAGAGATGGAGAGGCAGTGGAGAAAGAGAAACGATATCATTAAATAGGCATTCCATTGCTGCTTCTTGCTTACCTTGCCTTATGCTGTGGTCATCGATTTGCACCCAAGTTAAAGCACAGCGCTTGCTGTTCTTGTTTCTCTTATGGGTTGTCTCCTGTTAGCTCTTGGAGTCCGTGTTGCTCTTCCTATTGTTTTCCCAATGCCATTTTCAGAAACAGTCTATGCAGGTTTAATACCTTGCCTAAATCCATGTAATTGTCAGTGGCAAATTTATACCAATATTCAACATGCACTATTTCTAAGTATTTCTATTTGGTTGTTTATAATCCTATAACTCAATTTATTCATTTAAATTGTACATATAAACAATTTTTTTTCAGAATATACCTTTCTGCTCTACTCTACTATTTACCTTTAGACCTTTACAGAGGTTATTTCATCCCACATACTTTGGATATGTTATCAAGAAAGATCACCTCTGGGAAAATACATCATGTTTGGTAAACTGAGAGTCAGGAAAAAGAAGACCCGGGACAAAATTGCTTGACATAGTGGCTGCAACAATGGGCTCAAATGTAACAATTGTGGGGCTGGCACAGGGCTGCACACTATTTCTTTCCACGGTGCATAGTATTATTACTACGAGGCAGAACTGACCCAGTGGCACCTAACAGGTAGAAATCTTTATGGAGCAGACTCATTTTTGTTTCCTATCAAGTGTCTGGTTGGTTTGAACTGCCAACATTCCAATTATTGGTGAATGCTTCAGCATTGCTCCACTGAGGCTCTTTGTTGTTTTTATTAGTTTCATATACTTTGGCCTATACTTCACATGCCATACAATTTAATTGCTCATGGATATTAAGATAAGTGCAGTCATCACCAGAATCGAAGTCAGGACATTGTCTTGTTGTACTCAGTGTTCCTGATGTCCCACCATCCCACCCTGCCGTCTACCTAGGCCAGCGGTTCTCACCTGTGGGTCGCGACCCCTTTGGAGGTCGAATGACCATTTCACAGGGGTTTCCCCATTCATAACAGTAGCAAAATTACAGTTTTGAAGTAGCAACGCATATAATTTTATGGTTGGGGGACCCCACAACATGAGGAACTGTATGAAAGGGTCGCGGCATGAGGAAGGTTGAAAACCACTGCTCTAGACAATTATCAATCCAGTTACTCTCTATGGCTCTACCTCTCCTGGATTTCATATATAGAAAATAATAAAAACACAAATAGGAAGAAAACAAAACAAAATACCAACAACAATGACTAAACCAAACAGAAAAACCTCAATCAAAAAGAAAGCAGAAAATATTGAAAACTGAAACAACTTTAAAATGGGTAAAAAGAGAACACAAATGATAAGATATTACATTTTAGCCTAACTACATCTTTAATCAGCCATAGGGGGCCTTACAATGTGCTCCATCTGATAGCAAGACTACTAGCATTCCTAGACTGTGTTACCTTGTGGACTCACCTGTGGCATAACCCGTTTGGGGACACTTGAAAAAGGATGTTTGTCTTCCACTGTAATCATAGCGTTCTGCCAACTGATGGTCAGAATTTAAGCTCTGATACCATTTCCTCCTCCAGATTTGGATTTTATCATTTACAATCCTTGGATCACACAGGTTGGTGGCTTCTTCCATGTGGGCTTATTTAAAGTCTCAGTTATATGGCTGCTTGTTTGAAGACAGGCCATTAAGTCCCCAGATGCTATTTGTGTGCTATGGCGGCACCATCTCCTTTCTTTACCACATTTTACTATAATATCCATATCTCCACTCATCTCTTTATGATGGCATGCATTGATCAGGGCCAGATCCCAAGAGAAATTGCTCTTAGATTGTGGCTAGTATTAAGTGCAAGCAAAACTTATTTTGCATTTATAGCTAGATCATAATGCAGTGTTCATATATCTGTTTATTTTGCAGTTAAAAAATCCATTTAGAAAAAAATGGATATTCTGTAATTTGACCTTATAAATATTTCTTTGAAAGGATACTTCATGAAGTGTGAAATGCCAAGTACAACCTAATAAATCTTTGTAAAATTTTCATTAATATTCAATTTTAATGCATTGTTAATTTATATTTTTAAACAAATATTAAATTGCATGTTTTGAGATTTCTGAAACCTCACTTAAATTCATGTTAATACATGAGTATATTTGAACTGTTCTACAAAACATCAAATACAGTGTAGTCTAAATAATCTCCACCTATTTTTTTAATGAATTAAACCACTGTCATCTTAAAAACAACAACAACAAACAGACAAAAACACTGATGAGAGGAGACAGTCTCTTGATATGTTTATTTCTATGTATATAATGTTACATTGAAAATATACACAGGAGCACATCGTGTTTGTTTAAATTCTAGTTCTTTTGATGAGTTACTCTAAAACAATTTTTCTTGTGTCAGAATAGAATCATATACTGGCTGCTAGCTTATTAGCTTTATTTCTCTGTTCCCTTTCTCAATCCTTTCTCCCATTTTACCATTTTCCAACCTTTGTATTTTGCTTCCACACGTCCATTCTTTTTCTTTCTTCATATCTTCTCTTCTTGTATCTTCCAGTTCTCTCTTCATCATCAATAGTCTTGTCTTCTGATATAAACTTTCTAGTACCCATTTTGATTATATCCATCGAAAGCTTTCCATTCTCTGGGCAATTTGCATAGCTTTAATTAATGAATCTATCTATCTATGTATTTATTTTTACCAGAGGAGCAGTTGCAATTGGCAATACTTGGGATTCAATGAAAATCAATAAATCAAAAACTGTAGAGTTCACACTATTCATTTTCTAAGATAAACTCATTGTCAGAAATATCTGCTTTAGTCTTTTACAGGTTATCAGTCATATTAGATTAAATCAGAACCAGTGTTTTTCTTCTAACAAGCATGACAATCGCAACATTTGTTTTGCTCAGCACTTTGAAAAATAATAAAAGCAGGCGAAATCATTTGCATTAAACTATCTTCACATCATTTATTCAAAAAGAAGTGAAATGTGTAAAGTCATTCACATTTTTCATTTAAAAAATCCATACTGAGCCATGTGAAAAGCAGAGCAGAGTAAATATGCTATTAGCCTTGAATAAACTATAATAAAAAGAAAAGACACCTTAGGAAGCTTACTAGATTCCTTGACAAAGAGAATTCCTTTTATTTAGTCCCAAATTATTGAGTTCTGAGCTGAGTAAGACCATACATATAGCCAGTGACCCAATCCTGAAGATCAAGTGAATGATGCTAAAGTCTTATAAACTATCATAAATGGCTGAAGAATAAGTAAAGCATTTTGAATGTATTCTAGAAAGATCAGTTTGCCGGTATTTCAGACAGTGCTTCAATAGAAAGGAAGCTGCAATCGGAATTTTCTTGAAAGTATTTTATAGTAATTCTGAAGAGTATAATTGTTGTCCTTGTTTTGATGGGTGCTGTAGAGTTGATTCCAACCCCTCATGATAGTATTAGTCCTACCGGCCTGAGTTGGAGAGCACAGCAGAGTGCAGCCGTGTGCAGTCAGTCCTGGGCTGGTCTCCCAATTGTCCTGATGTTCGAGCCCATCAGTGCAGGCTTGTTGAAGGCTTCCTCCTTTTCACTGCCCGTCTGCTTTACCACGCAGGCTGTTCTCCTCCAGAGCCTGGTGTTTCACAACAACATGTCCAAAAGACAGGAGAAAACATCTCACCAGATGGGCCTCTAAGGGACATTCTGGCTGTTCTTCTGAAACAAATTTGATTGTTCCTTGGCAGTTCATGAACCCTTCAACATTTTGCACCAGCACCATAATTCAAATGCATTGATTCCTCTATGGTCTTCCTTATTCATTGTCCAACTCTCACACGCATGTGAGACCATGGAAAATACCCTGACTTGGATCAGGTGCACCTTAGTCTCTAAAGTAACGTTCTTGCGTTATAATTGATAAAGTATAGACTCCTAGACTTAAAAGTGAGAGTGGAAATAAAGACGGGGGCACTTTTCAAAGTGACTTTGTGGTAGATTCTGTTGGGTGCCATCAGATTGGCTCCGACTTGTGGGCTTCTCTGCACGGGACATGCACCGACACATACCATTCCTCACTCGGGTGCCACCCTCACCACTGTTGGCAGGTTTCCGCTTCTCGTTACAGCCACTGCCTTATTCCGCTCTACTGGGGAACCTTCCTCTGTTTTTCTGACCTTCTGCTCTACCAAGTGCAAGATCCTGTTTCCAAGGGCTGGTCACTCCTAATGACATGTTCAAATAAAGTCGTCTTACCTCCCCACTGCTAAGAAACGTCCTGGTTGTGCTTTTCCCCAAAGAGATTTGTTAGTTCTTCTGGCAGATCTTTGCTCTTCCGCAATTTTAATAAGACACTTTGCCGTAGATATGTCCAATGCAGCACCTCATTTAATTTCCGGACTGCTGTTTCAGCTCGGGTAGGTTGCTGAGTCACAGTAAACAAAATTCTCGGCAATGTTTGTATTTTCTCCATTCATTATGGTCCAGTTGTGAGGATTTTGTTTTCATTACCTTGCGATGTAATTCATTCCAAAGACTATAATCTTTGATCTTCATGTCACTTGAAAAACCAAGTGACACTAATGTTGAGTGGACTCTGACCGCTACTTGCCCAGAGTAGATCTTTTCTTTTGTGTTCCGAGAGTGTAAATCTTTACAGGAACCGAAAGCTTCATTTTTCTCTCATGGAGTAACTGCTGGGTTTGAATTGCAGTCCTTTTGGCTAGTGCTGTGCCCCTAGCGCTCCTTATGATACAGAAATCTTTGGTTCTAAAATGAACTGAATATTGAAAAATATCCAAGGTGACTCTTAGAATATTCACTGGAAGATTACATGATAATAGTGCCTTTCACTGGGCTGGGAGATCTCAAAGGAACAACAGAGACTAGAAGATAACAGAGTTCTAAATAAAATGTGCTAACATGTTGGTGCCGTGAGCAATCCATGCAAACTTAACTAGCAGGCACCTTAGTGTAGGGGACAGGCGTTATGAAAACAGACTTTATATATGGATTAAAGCTGTTTCTGTGATTTTGGGAACCTTTAAAAAGTTTATTTATTTTGAACTATTGAAATATATATGCTTATTTTATTTTGATTGTGATTAATTTTTAACTTTTTATTTTGAAATGGGTCGTTTTATAGAGCAAACAGTTTCTATTCAACAAGAATAAAATTGAAAGAAGTTCCATTAGAGTGTGAATCAGAGATTTTCATTTGACCCAGTGCAAAACTGTGAGATTTAATTTGCTTCTTTGTGAACTTAATTCCATTACTTTTTCACCTTAAATTACAATTTCATAATAAAAATCATGAACTTACCAGTTTTCTTTAATATTTCTACTCAGTCTCTAAGAAAAGAATGGAATATATGTCGTAATGATACAGTGATGGGGTTATGTACCAAAGAGTAGACATTTGAAAGAGTAATAAAAATTAAACACGGAATGTCAAGAAAGGCAAGGGAAGGAGAGCATGGCAATGCCCTAATGCTTCATACCAGGATCAACACTGCTGAACGGCCTGCCTCGGACTCCAAGTCATAGGGCTTTAAGGCTAGCACTTAAAATATCAGTCAACACATCATGTTAGTTCACCATTAAAAAAAAATCATTTTATTGGGAGCTCATACAATTCTTATCACAATCCACACATATGTCCATGTGTGAAGCACATTTGTACATTGTTGCCATCATCATTCTCAAAATATTTGCTTTCTACTTGAGCCCTTGATATCAGCTCCTCATTCCCCGCCTCCCCAATGAACCCTTGATAAATTATGAATTATTATGTTTTGTCATATCTTAAACTGTCCGACATCTCCCTTTACCTGCTTTTCTGTTGTCTATCCCATGGGGAGGAGGTTATAAGTAGATCCTTGTAATCAGTTCCCCCTTTCTACCCCACCTTCCCTCCACTCTCCAGGTATCACCACTCTCACCACTGGTCCTGAAGGGGTCATCTGTCCTGGATTCCCTGTGTTCCCAGTTCCTGTCTGTACCAGTGTACATCCTCTGGTTTAGCCAGATTTCTAAGGTAGAATTGGGATCATGATCGTGGAGGTGGAGGAAGCATTTAAGAGCTAGCAGAAAGTTGCATGTTTCATCGTTGCTGCACTGCACCCTGACTGTCTCCTCCCCATGACCCTTCAGTAAGGGTGTGTCCAGTTACCTACAGATGGACTTTCGGTCTCCACTATGCATTCCCCTTCATTTACAATGATATGATTTTTTGTTCTTTGATACCTGATCCCTTCCATACTTCATGGTCACACAGGCTGGTGTGCTTGTTCCATGTGGGCTTTGTTGCCTCTGAGCTAGATGGCCGCTTGTTTATCTTCAAGCCTTTAAGACCCCAGATGCTTTATCTTTTGATAGCCGGGCACCATCAGCTTTCTTCACCACATTTCCTTTGCACACATTTGTCTTCAGTGATCATATCGGGAAGGTGGGCACCCACTGATATGATTTCTTATTCTTTGATGTCTGATACCTGGTCCCTTCTACACCTTGTGGTCACATAGGCTGGTGTGCTTCTTCCACCTGGGCTTTGATGCTTCTGAGCTAGATGGCTGCTTGTTTATCTTCAAGCCTTAAGACCCCAGATGCTAGGTGTATCAATGATATATAAAGTATCACAGAAAAAGAATAAAAGTTTTAATTATTATTTTATCTTTTAGAATAAATAAGCACTAAAGCAATTAGGATCATTTTAATTATGTAAATGAAACTGAGCCAGGGGAAATATAATGAGAAATTTTAATGTTTAAATCTATTTGTATATATTATATGAGGCCATTAGAAAGTATCATAGCTATAATAAATATTACATTTATACACTTCAGTGTGACAGAGAAGTTTGGTTCACTTCATGGGAGAAAGAGGTCATAGACAGCATCTATAGAGATTAAAGCTTTGAAAATCTCAGGGCGTTCCCTGTCATCCAGCATAGCTTTGAGTTGAAATCAACTTGGTGGCAAAGTATTTATTGTTGAACATACATAAATTAGATAATCAATGTCACTAAGTAAATATGGCCATTCTTAGGTTTTGAGCATATATCCATTTTATTGTTAAATGTCATTTGGATATTAAAATTCTGAACCGATTTTAATGTAAAAGTTCAACAACTTTTATACAGGAAATACTGGATTTGAGGACTGCCATTTCTTTATTGAATGTTTGAGACTATTGACTTTCTTTGTCTCAGTTTCTCTTTCATTAACATTTTGCCTCGGTTCATTGTTTCCCTTACCCCATATTTTGACTTGCCGTATCAGAAAGACAACTTCCCAAAATCTACCTTAAAGACAACAGGCATGTAAGGGACTCCTGGCCTTCTGGTGGCCTAGTGGATGACATGTTGGGTTCTAGCCCAGAGGTCATCAGTGCCAACCCACCAGCCCTCTCTAATGAACAACTATACGGCTCTTTGCTCACATAAGGGTTTTCAGCCTTGGCAATCCTGCACAGGGTTCAAGTGAGTTGCAGGATACTCCAAGATGATGGCTGAGCAAGTGGTTGCTGGGATGATCAATTAGCCAAGACAATGACTGAGTCTCTGGGATCAACTTTAATTAGAAACTCCAGGGATACCAGTCTTCCATCCACCTCTGCTCTTTGAATTTTTGCCTTGATATTCTTGGATTTATAGGGAGTAGTCCTGCTACTACTTCTCTGGTCCCATGACCATAAACATACTCATGACCACCTCTCCAACTTTATTATTACCTTTGATCCAGACACTTGAAGAATAAGAGAAATCGCCTGTTTGTACAAAAATTGCCTAGGGAAAATGTCTAGCCACATGTGACAAAAAACCCAATTCCCACAATTGACCATGACCAGATGGTCAGATTGTGATGCTGGCAGTGTTGGCACTCTCCGTGTGGCACAGTGCAGGGCAGGGAAATACTGCGAGCAGACGCATATACGAGGAAGGTCATGAGGACCCGGCAGAATGGATGGGTGTTTATGACTGTGTGGAAGGAAGGCATGCATTGGAAGAATCATTGTGTTCCTAGCACAATTACTAGTCCCATAACTAGCCTCCAGCAATCGAATTCTCTCTTAGGACTTACATAGACACATACCGAATTCGATGTCCCAAATGTATCTTTTTATATATCGTTTATACTCGAGTATAAGCTGACCCACATGCAGCCTAGGCACCTAATTTTACCACAAGAACTGCTTTACAAATGTGCTGAACAACTCGGCTTCTACCCGAGTGGATGCGGTACGGTCAATCTCTCCCTGTTACTTTCACTCAACCTGTTTCTGTAGATCTCACCCACGCCCGTTTTAATGACAGCTCCTTCTTTTGCAAAAGTCCCTGTATCAGAAATGCCACCACTATGCAACATCAACACAAAAAATTTTAGTCATTCTGAACATTTTTATTTTCCTTAATTTCCATGAAAAATCCAAAATAGCGCTTTATAAATTCAGTTCCCATTTGGAGGGAGAAATTGATAAAGATCTCTTCAGCTTGCCAAAAAGATCATTGGTGACACAATGGTTAAGCTCTGGGCTCTTAACCAAAAGGTTGGTGGTGCAAACCAATTAGTAGCTCCACAGCAGGGAAAAGCTGGCCGCCGGCTCCAATAAAGAGTATAGCCGAGGAAATCCCATGGGAGCCTCTCTACCGTGTCCTTTAGAATCACTGAGTCGGAATCAGTGCAATGGCACACAGCGTCCACACCACTTTCACCCTCGGAATCAGTGCAATGGTACACAGCGTCCACACCACTTTCACCCTCGGAATCAGTGCAGTGGCACACAGCGTCCACACCACTTTCGCCCTCGGAATCAGTGCAGTGACACACAGCGTCCACACCACTTTCACCCTCGGAATCAGTGCAGTGGCACACAGCGTCCACACCACTTTCGCCCTCGGAATCCGTGCAATGGCACACAGCGTCCACACCACTTTCGCCCAGTGCACTTTTCTATGCAGTTCTCATAGTTTCTCACTTCCTCCTGCCCACATCTGTCTTTCCTCAAGTGGGTTTGCTGTAGGTACCCATCCCTCAGTTAAAAGCAAAACCACAATGCGGGTGAATTATATTTGAACCCCCCCCACGGCCTCCCACTGCACTCATTGAAAACCTCATGCTGAGCATCGCCAACAACCACTACGCGTCGATACTCCCCTTTCTCACTAAGTTGTCGTCCCACTGCACTTTTTTTTCTGTTTCTAAAAATAATTTAAAATGTATACCCATTCCACTCATCCCACACCTGAGCTTTTTTCTAATTCCTCTGTCTGAGACACATCCCTAGCGTACTGTCTTCTCCCTGCCCTGTATCCTTAAAGGCTGTTTCCCAAGGAAGGCCCAGATGATGCTCAGGTGTAAACAGAGGGAACCTGTCATATTATTTTCTCCTCTGACAAATCATAACTTCTCTTACTAAAATCTGTAGTTTTCCCCCATCATTTTATTGGGGCTCTTACAGCTCGTATAGCATTCCATACAGCCATTGTATCAAGCACATTGTACACATGTCACCATTGTCATTTAAGGCACTTTCTGCTTACCCCATGATATTAGCTTCTCTTTCTTCTGCTCCCTCTGCCACCCTCCCAATCCTCCTGTATCCTCGATCAATTACATATTGCATTAGAATTTCATATTATATATTTTTATTTCAGATCTTAACTCTTACAAAGCTTGCTAGACTGGAGAACACACATTGGTACAGATAAGCGATCGACACAGGGAATTCAGGAAAGATAAACCCCTCAAGATATCATGAGGGTAGGGGATGGTCAGGGAGAGGGAAAGGTGAGGAAAGGGGAACCCAACACAGATTGGATATATAGCCCCCTCCCCACCACCACCGGGCCCAGAGAGGAATAATGGAAATGTGGGTGAATGAAAACAAAGAACAGTGTAAGATATGAAAAACTGTAGTTTTAAACTTACTTGTATGTTTCCTTATTTGAAGCCTTTCTTTCTCTCTGAATAATAAACAATGAAAGAGCAAGGGTCAATATGCAATGTCTTCCAGCTCTCTCTCTTCTGAGGACATCGTGTTCTGCATTTTCTGACTGCTGCTCACGTTGTGAGGAGCCTACATGCCTGTGCAAGCTGCGTAGTGGAGCCGTGTCTCATCCAGGACGTGGGCGCTAAAACTGGTGTCTACAGGGAGCCATTTGGCAAAATCTCATAGAAATAGAGTTTTATATATATATATATATAACTTTATATACTAAACAAAATAAAACTGTATTGTATCACTAACTACACAGAGGAGAGAGTGAATACATGGTTTAATTTGCATAGCTAAATGCAGTGTATAATTACTGGATGGTAAAGTGATGAATAATAGATGCTCATTAAATATTTGGTGGGATCAATTAGGTTCAGCTTTAGAGGCCTTTGTCTTCCCTTTCGGTTTAAAAGATAGACACACCTCGAAAACAGTTAGGTGATTTCTCTCATCAAATCATTTCTGAAGTTCTCTGTACTATTAGATTGGTGCTCTAAATCTCCGTTAAAATGGTAACTATTTCCACAAAGATATTTGGGGGTAAATATAATGTTTTTCACTTTTGCTTATGTGTGTGTTGAAGGATAATTGAAGGATAATGCTTTTTATGGCCCTCAGAATTTCTGAGTTTGCCAGCCAAGTTTGATGTGTGTGTACAATGCATCCGGTGTCGGTTGATTCAGGCCATCCCTGTCTTACCGCTGATTGTCAACCTGCACTGCTGTGCTGAGTCTGCAAGTCCTTAGTGATCTTCTGCTTGTCTCCCGTCTGCTTGCTTCCAGAGTGCTGTCATCAGCATATTGCTGATAATGAATGACTGCCTTGAAGACATTTGTGTCACTTCACAGTTTATTATAAAACTTTTATATACATTAAAATGAAATCAATACCATAAAGTAAAATGATCACAAACCTCTAAAGTGAATCTTTTCTGCAAAACTAGAATCTCATTTTTAGTCCATAGTTATAAAAATGGGTAGGATATCATATCCTGACCTTCATGAAAATATCAAGTGAGGAAAAGCTAGAGGTGTCTTTGTCATATTTTCAAGATGTCAATCTCAATAGTACAGTGAGGTTTCTGTCATATGTTACAATTTTATTTCCCCATTTTTAAAGAAAGAATTTCAAGGTTGAAATAAGGATTTATAGTTGTTGTATTGGTCAATACTACTATTAACTCTCTCAGGTCCTCTCAGCAGTAACAATACTGAGACTCCACTATTCTAAATTATTATGATAATGTTTCAGGGCAAATCATTGTTTCATTCCTTTGTGTATAGGGACATATGAGTCATAACAGACTGGACAGCCCCTAACAACAATAACAACAGAGATATGTAAGGGACATTCAAGAATTTCATAGAGAAACTCTATTATCTTTTCATTCCATTTTCCCACCAACATTTTGAAGCCCTTGTATTTTCAAAGAGCACTTGTGGCGCAGTGGTGAAATAAAAGTGCTTGGCTGCTAATAAATATGTCAGCGGTTCAAATCCACTCGCCACTCCGGGGAGAAAGATGTGCCAGCCAGTTTGCTTCTAGAAAGACGACAGCTGTTTTAAAGCCATGGGGTAGTTGTCATCTGTCCTATAGGCTTGCTCTTATTCAGCATCAACTTGATGACAGTAGGTTTTTTCCCCTTTCTATTCTTTTTCATCCATATTTTGTTTGCTGGACGATATCAATGGTTAAGCATTTGGCTACTAAATGAAAAGTTGATAGTTTGGACCCACTTAGAGACACTTCAGAATACAAGCCACTCTGTGTTTTCTAAATATCCTTGAAATTAATGGAGCCCTTTTACCCCACACTTATGGAGTTCAGCTCTGCACACTCATGATCACTGTGAGTCAGAATCAACTCAATGGCAACTGACAACGACATTTCTGTTTCTACACCTAAGGGTTTTAATTCAGAAATGGATAGAGAAATGAGAAAATTGAATCAATAAAATGGCTTTATAACACATGCAATCTAGAACTGATTGAAATGCAGTGCCAATGCTGGAGCTACCATCATGGAAAGATTCAGCCTCTCGCACGAGACAAGAAAGCTCTTGTCTTATTCGCAACCATGTTGGTGTTTCATCCTGCCCACCCCTGGCAATAAGAAGCCTTGAATCCTTCTTTGTGCCCAAGTCCCTACCAGTCTATAGGAGACAAGCGCTAGCTCTGTCATCAGATATGGATCAGAGTAATGGACACGGCTTAGAGGAATGTGTGGTTTATAGACCAGAAGGCTGTTTGTGGGGAGTATTTGGTACTAAATACCACAAACGTTCTCCTGGCACCTTTGTTGTAGTCACTATTTTCTCATCTCAGAAGCATCCCTTCAGGAATCAACTTACTACTTTTTCACTCACAGCATGCACCCAGGAAAGAATATGGATGGATTACATAAACATTGAGAAGGGATGGCTTTACATGCTCATAAAAATGAACATTCGCCACTTAATGATACAGCATTAAATCATCAGAAACTAATTGGATGTTTTCCTAGACTTTTCTCTGCACTACTTTTCTGCTGCTTTTCTTTTCACTTATCTTCAGGAGCATGTGCAGCCTAAGAGCACTAAAACAACGGATTCATTTATTTACCACTGTCATTTATACTCACATTTATGCATAATATAGATGCCAGGCAGTGTCATGGATTTCTTAGGCCACTAATATTGACTGCCCGATAGCCCATATTTCTGCACTGTCAAGTTCGTCAGCCGGTATTCCAATGCTTCTCAAACATCTTTCATTCATCTATTTCTCCATTTATTTTATAAAACATTGACCTACTATCATGTACCCAAAGCTTCATTAAACACCCATCAGAGTCTATATTCTCTAAATAGTCTTTCTTGTTAGGAATTTATAAACTAGCATGGAAGACAGACTTTAATAACCCACTATGCCATCAGGACTCCTTTCAAATACTCCCGTAAGATGGGAACTCAGAATACATCCCACCTGAGTAATTTCCACTAGCATCAGTGAGCTCTCCCTCAAACTAATATTCTCGAGACCAGCATCAAATTTACAATACATCACAAAAAAGATTATGGCTGAAAGAGCCAGATGAATGAGTGCATCTTATTTGGTCGATGTTGTGCCTGTTTATTTCTACTGATGTCTTCACTGGTATGCTTCCATTAAAGTTGGGTGAACACAAACAGTGATAAGCAGAAGATAAGGAGCCTGACAACGCTGTGGATAAGCATTAGGCTATGAACAGCAAGGCTGGGGGTTCAAACCCATGAGCTGCTCCACAGAAAAGAAAGATCAGAGCATCGAGAGTTAGTCTCAGAAACTCTAGGGTTGCTATGAGTTAGAATCAACTCAACATCAATGGTTTTTTATGGGTTTATTTCTATATTTCCTTTTAATGCCTGACTTCATCTTTGCATTGTGAAATTTCTTAATATGGCTCTTCTCCCCATATCTTTATAACCACTACTAAATGACTGAGTGGGACTCTATTTTTAATCACCTCACATGCATATGAAAGTTCAACATTGAATGAGGAAGACTGAAGAAGATGAAATTTGTCTGGATTATGGCGCCAGCGCAGTGAAGGCACCAATGGTGGCCAAAGAAGAAACACATCTCGCTCAGAAGAAGTACAGCCTGGATAATCCTTAGAAGCAAGGATGGTGACACTTTGTCTCACTTGCTTTCGACATGTTTTCAAGAGAGACCAGTCCCTGGAGAATTACCTCATGCCTGGTAAACTAGTGGGGCTGTGGAAAGGAGAAAGCATTTTTACAAGATGGCTTGACATAGTGGCTGCACCAATGGACACAATCCTGAAAACAATTGTGAGCCATAAATAGGGCACTGTCAAGCCCTCTGCCTGACGTGTTGGAAGCAACGACCAGTGGCACCAGACGCTGTGGCATGAAAACCATGGGTCTGAGGAGAGAAGCCAGGCACTTCCCAGAGGCTGAGTCTAGGAGATCATGAGCTGGAGCAGAGGAGCAGGGCTGAGCCTAGGAGACTGTCAGGCTGAGCAACAGGCCTGGTGTATGGAGACTTTGGCAAAGGGTTCATGTGCCTGAGAGACCGATGACAGTTGAGAAAGACTTGGCTATAGGATGAGGAGAGGTGTGGCTGTCGGGACCCCCATCATTGTGGGTATTGTCTGTGGGGTCTATGTGACCATTGCAATAGGCTCCTTGACCCCAGTAGAATAGTGGGATGCTGAAGAAGGAAAGTTGGTATCAGACTAGAGTGAAAAAAAGGACGGAAGATGAAGGCTTGCCAGGACCCTGCCTCAGGGAAATAGGCTGTGGGCTGGAGGGGAGGTGGATTCTTCTTCATCTTTGTAGAGCCAGAGAAAGTCAAAAATGGTCTACTGGCCATCTCCTCTATATCATTAAACAATGGGGATGATTTTCTCTATTCCACCCTTGACTTTAATTTACTTACAGGCCTTTCTTATTGCCATGGAAAGCCAATTCTTTTTTAATCCATCTAATTTGTAGTGTAAATTTGACTCAGAACAATTGTGTTTAATTGCATAACTTTCTAAAGCTAAATTAGTTTTGCCACATTTAAAGTGTCATTATCAAGAAATATCTTTCCAATATCTAACTTTTGGATACATGGCTTATTTTCTAAAAGAAAAACTCTATTATTTTAAACCTGTTGTGTTCTTTCTGTATTTACAATACTGTTCCCTTACCTCAAGCCTACTATGTTCACACTTTGCATTATTCTATTTTTCAAAAATTTAGATAAATCACAGGTGTATATATGTCCCCTCCTTTTAGGGTACATATTCATGTAGTGGTGCTATATGTTTCCTAGGTGGCATGTTTATTTAGTTAACTAATAAGTCTTATTATAGATTATAACTAATTACTATGGTAGTCCCATGCAGTTTTTAACATTTTTTAATTATTCTCTTTTCTTTTATTAAGAAGTTTTACTAAGTATGAAATTAAAATAATAATTTAAAATAACGGGCCTATTTACTGTAATAGTTGAACAGATTTTAGCTTGGTTTATAGCATGGGTTTTAGGTATATAAAACTTTAAACATGTAGCAAATTATAGAATTTAATATCTAAAGTTAAAAACATATCAGATAACTTAGTGCATGCTAGAACATAAAATATATCCATGACTTGTTTGTCACTATTACCACACTTCCTTCCTTTCAAATATCCTCATGCACGCGCTCCCATAAACTCATAGCAACCCACAGGTGTACACTGCACTTACCATATTTTTATCCTCGAGCATTCAGTCAAATATAAACTGGGGTTATGTTTAAGGATCTTAAATTAAGGGGGTTGTTTTTGTGATTATGCCTTGGGCTGCAATCCTCATAGTTGGCAGTTCAAAACCAGCAGCAACTTCTCCGGATAAAATCTGGACTTTCTAACTGCTTTAAACAGTCTATAAAACCCACAGGGTGTCACTATGAGTCAGCATTGACTAGATGACAGTGAGTTTGTTTTTGTTCACTATGCCGTGAAAGCAGATTCTCTGAGATGCAATGCTTAAGGTTGAATTTTCACTGACATCGAAAAGTAGGGTTAATGTAAGAAGGCAAAACTAATTTGTGAAGTATCAATTACAAATATGGATGCTGTGGTAGTTACCCAAGTTTATGTCAACTTGATAGATCGGGTTACAGCCTGATTGAGCCCTTCCTGTGGGTCTGGCCTAGGGAACTTCTTCTTCCTCCCTGGAGCTGAGACACATTTTCCTTCTGCTACACAGTCCTGTGGACAAGCCACATGGAGCTATGCTGATGGCAGCCAGAGCCCGAGAGTTAGAGAAGCCCTGTGGCGATCCACCCCAAGGCTGAGGTGCTTCCACCACCAATGGATCCACAAGACTTTCCACCCAATGGCCTGTGGTCTTTCTACATCGTGCATCACTGCATTGCTCTGTGTCTAAAGAGATAGTTATGGGCTGGTAACAGACATATGGGCTAATAGCAGACTTATGGACTTGATCTGGTCTGGGTTGACATGTTTTCTTAATATATAATTACTCTTGAATATAAGAATACCTCTTATGAACATATGAGTATCCCTGGATATGTTTCTCTAGTCAGTTTACACTAACACAGATGCCTATGTTTTTGAATAATGATTTTGAAGGCCTATCAAAGACATTTGTATGTTTGTATATGCACTCACTAGTAGGCAATCATATTTGTGCATCCCACATGCATACACCTATATCGGGAATTATTACAGCATTTTAGGTAGAATTGGATCGGAGAAGGACTTATTAACAACATGTGATACGCAGATGACACTTGCTTGCTGAAAGTAAGGAGGAGGACTTGAAGCACTTGCTGATGAAGATCAAGCATTGCAACTTTCAGTATGGATTACAATTCCGTGGAGAGAAGACCAAAATCCTCACAAGTGATCCAATACTTAACATCATGATAAATGAATAAAAGCGTAAGGTTGTCAATCATTTAGCCTTGGTTGGATCCACAGTCAATGCTCATCGAAGCAGGAGTCAAGAGATCAAAAGATGCAGTGCATTAGGCAAATCTCCTGTCCAAGACCTCTGTAGATTTCGAACAGCAAGTCTTTCACTTTGAGGACTAAGTTGCACCTGAGCCAAGCCATGATCTTTTCAATTGGGTCATAGGCATGTGAAAGTTGGACGTTGAATAAGAAAGATTGAAGAAGAATTGATGTATTTGAATTATGGTGTGTTGAGGACTTAATGAAATTAACATGGACTGCTAAAAGGACAAGCAGACCTGTCTTAGAAGACTTATAGCCAGAAGGCTTCTTAGAGGTAAGGAAAGCAAGACTTCATCTTTGGACATATCAGGAGAGGTTAGTCCCTGGAAAAGTCCATCATGTTTAGTAAAATGGAGGAACAGTGAAAAAGAGGAAGGACCTTAATGAGATGGATGGACACAGTGGCTGCAACAATGGACTCAATCATGAGAACAATTGTGAGCCTGCCCCAGGACCAGGCAATGTTTCTTCCTATTGTGCATGCAGTAGCTATAGATCAGAACTGACTTGTTGGCAGGCAGCATCAGTAGCAACATAGTTTTAGATCACTCTGCTTAATCTGATAAAATCATTGCTCTCAGCTAGGCAAAGGCTTGCTATGTGTCAGTGAAATTGATTCGATGGCACCTAACAACAACAACATTTATGGCTGCTAATTATATGCACATTTTAGAATATTGTAGCATCGAATAATGTAACTTGAGAACTTAAAATAAAATATTCTTGTTCAATGTCCATAAAACTACATATAATTCTATATTGTGTTATTCATATAGCAACAGTGCACATATAGTCATATGATATTCAAAACCTCCACATTCAGGATTCTGATTAGACAACACTCGAATAGCAAATACGACTATGATATGTTTTAGTTTCATGTGATTATAATTTTCTGCATAATCTCCAGCATCATTTCCTTTTATATTTCTTCCATATACACACATGCAAGTGTGCTTTGGAATGTTCAGAAAACATTCGATTGTTTTTTAATTGAATGTTCTACCAACTTTTTGAAGCTTTCTTATATGTTGCAAAAGCCTTACATTAGAAATTATGAGAGGTTTAGGCTGTTACGAAGTATTGGTATTGTCATTTTGTGGAAAGGAAAGAATTAAGTGTTTTGTCAGTGTATAGATTTATTTATAAAATGTATCAGCCAGCAGCTGAGTAATTTTAAAAGCATTGCTTTAACTCTTCACTATTCCTCTGAGGGTGCTTAGAAGGAATTACAATTCCTGTTTACCTCAGAGGACACTGAAGCAGGGTTGCATTAAATCTCCGGTGTAAAATAATTGACGATGAAAAAACAAACTCCAAAACAGTTTAACTGCCTGGTCAAAGTTACTTCTTTCTGGTTCCATTTCACATAAAAAAATTAAGGAAGAATGTGTTTAAATAATAATACATGTCCTAATTTTGTTAAAATATTTATGACCATTAATTCTAGAATAACATTTTTGAGAGGTGGGGCAATGTCTGTACCTTTTGATATAGACGTCTAGCCTTCTAACCTAGACTTGGTTTATCAGCCTAGTCTCATGCCCCAATATCTCCCTTTTCATTGTCCCCCTGTGGGCAGTTTGCAAGGTTTTTAACTTATAAATACCTGCAAACTGAAATAAGCAAAGCAACTATCTCACTTGAAAATGGCAAGCAACATTTTATCATTCAGGTTTTATTACTGACTACAGTATTTTGAACTGTTTACCTTCTCTCATGGTTCTACACTTCTCCAACATACACACACACACACACACACACACACACACACACTTCTCCAACACACACACACACAACTATTTTTTATGGTAAGTTTTGCCTTATTTATTGTTTACTGATGATCTTAATTTTTCTCTCTCACTATGAACAGTTATTTTAGAAAGAAATATCCCTTTTCTTCTCTCTGTCTCCTTGAATAATACTCACAATATGTGTTTAATAGAGAAGTATAAATTAATAAAGTAATGCAAATCTATTTGGAACTGAAGATTACATATATCTTTCTGTGATGAAATAGTCTAATTATTTTTAATAAGAATCTGTCTCATATCGGAACAGTATAGGGGTTTAAAATATATGATTGTGCTTTGATTCTATATATCTTTATATAGATAGATGGTAGATAGATAGATATAAAAATATGACAGAAGACAGACGGATACATAATACATAGGTAAATACCAAAAAGAAAACAAAACCAAATTCACTGCAATTGAGTCATTTATGACTTACAGTGATCATACAAGACATTTCCCAGTCTGTAGAGCTTACAGAGTATAAAAGTGTCCTCATGTGGTTCCACCGCCCTGTCTCTATCAGTTTAGCGGTCGGTTGCTGTGATACTGCGAACTGTCATTGGCACTTCACATACCTGCAGGGTAATCAAAAGAGAAGAGGCTTCAGGAACTTGCAGACTAAGAACACACTGCAAAGGAGGAGTAAACTGTTTACTTCTGGGGAATTCTCTATTGTAAACTCCATAGCAGCGAAAAATTTTCAAATACTGAACCTGTCATAAAGAAGCAGAATGCTGTCAGATAGAATGCCAGAAGTTCAGATCCTTAAACAGGACACTTAAAATATGATCGAGGAAGCGCTGCCTTCTCAAAGTGGAGCAGACCATGTGGCTGGAGCCAAGTCTGCAGGAGTCAAGCCTACTGGGCCTTCACTTCTTAATAGGTGTGTGAGTGTGCATAGACTAGAGAAAAGAATCCATGGACACACATGTGTATAAGAAAGAGGCTTATATACAAGAGCAATTGGACATAGAAAAAATATCCCAGCCCAGTCCAAACCAAGTCCATAAGTCCGATATTAGCCCATATGTCTGATACCAATCTATAAAGTCCTCTTCAGACTCACACAACACATGCAGTGATGCTGGATATAGATCAGAGGCCAGTGAGTAGAAAGTCTTTGGATCCAATGTCATTGGAAGTATCTCAGCTCTGCCAGGAGTCTCCGCATCAGGGTGAGTCCATGTGTCTTGTCAGCTGCTATGTTTCCCCAGCATGTGAGCGGAGAGTCTCCCACCTGTAAGGTGGAAATATTGGTAGGATTCCCCAGAATTCTCAGGAGAAGGCCATGCCCACACAGAGGCCTCATTGGCTATGATCTGATTGACAGGCTAGACTGTACCCCTACATTCTCAATCCTCAAATTGACAAATGATCATATAACTACCACAGGAGGGCACAGCTGAAAAGGAAAAGGTATAGCTGCAAACATCTCTCATTCATTGGAATGTGGAATATACAAAGTATGAATCTATAAAAATTGAAAGTTGTCAAAAATAAAACAGAATACATGCACACAGATATCCTTGGCATCAGTGAACTGAAATGAACTAGTATCGGCCATTTGGAATTGGAAAGTCAAATCAGAATCTGGAATTGCACTGGCTGGAGCGGAGCTTTCACAGTAGACACTTTTCTTGCTTGTTGAACACCCAGTGTCATCACCTGGGAAGATTCTTTCTGGTCACAGTGAATTTTTTCCTGAAAGCATTTTTATGTCAGGAATGACATATTCAAGAACAATAGTGTTGCATTCATTGTCAAAAAGGACATTTCCAGGTGTATCCTGAAGATAATATTTATCAGCATCCGAGGATAGCCAGTCAATGAAAGTTTTATTCAAATATATGCACTTAGCACTAAAGCTAGTGGTGAAACATCTAAGAATTTTACCATGTTCAGTCTGAAATTTTTCAAACATACAATCATGATGAGTTGATGATTATCGGCAATTAGAATGTATATTTGGAAAGAAAGAAAAAGGAACAGTAGTTTTAAAATATGATCTTGGTTATAGAAATGAAGCTGGCGATTGCTTGATAGAATTTCACAATACCAAGGACTTCTTCATTGCAAATATCATTTTTCCAACAGCACACAAGGTAGCTAGCTATACACATGGGCTTCTCTAGATGGAATGCTCAGAAATCAAGTTCACTACATCTGTGTGAATACAAAGGGGTATCCCCCCAAAACTGAAATTGCACTGGGTAGAGCTGGGCTTTCATAGTACACACTTTTCCTGCTAGTCGAGCACCCAGTTAGTGCACCCAGTGTCATCACCCGGGAAGATTCTTTCTGGACACCGTGAATTTTTTCATCAAAGCTTTTCACTTGAACCTCATTTTTGTGACAGCTAATTTAAGAGAACAACATTCAGCTGTGCCATTGTGTTTCCTACTCTGGAAAAACTGCCGGGGAAACTGCTGTGATGTTGCGCACAGCTCACACGGACAGCACTATGGGAAAGACTCAAGTGCATGAGTGGTTTTCTCATTTCAAAAAAGGTGAAATGTTGATGGGTCACAAACCCAAATCTGGACATCTGTCAACTTCCTGAATGGATGAAAATGTCTGCTCTTAGTACATTTGGAGTTTGTTCCACCAGGTCAGACTATTCATCAAACTCTCAATTTAGAGGTTCAGAAAAGGTTGTGTAAGAGTGTGCGACAAAAAAGGCCTGGGTTGTGGCAGATGGAGGACTGGCTTTGGCACCATGATAATGCACCTGTTCCCGCAGACATCTCAGTGTGCCAGTTTTGGGCAAAACCCAGCGTGCTTCTTTTGGCCCATACAATTTACTCACCTGACCTCCCTCCATGTTATTTTTTTTGTTTCCATAAATGAAGAGGAACATGAAAGGACAGATTTGATGACATAGAAGAGGTGAACAATAAAACAAGGAAGATGCTGTCAGCCACCCAAAGAGATGAGTTTGAAAAATGTTTCCAAGCATGGATTCACAGATTTGACAAATATCCTAAGTATAGTGGAGAGTACTTTGAAGGTGATAAGGTTGTTAAAAAGTTTAAAGAAAACAAGAAAGAAACAAAAGATCAATGTGAATTCAAAGACACTTTGAAACTTGCTTTTAATTGTAGAGTGGCTATGGAAAGGGGAATAAATGATAAAGGTAAAGAGCTCAACAAACATGTTGAAGGACAGCTGGAAAAGACGAGGTATCAGGACGGCCTGTGCAGGGGCCCAGTGTCAGGAAACCGAGAAAGGAAGAACATACTCAGCATATCTTTCTTTTTCAGCGGGCTTACCTGATGGAACTGAAGGAAAATAAGCCTCAAACTCAATATTGAGAGTTCCTATGGGCAAAATATTGAATCATGTTGTAATAATCATAAGAAGCTAGCTAGCATATACATAGTCACTGGGCCAAAAAATGAATTGACGTTCCACCATGTCAGGAGGTAGCATATGGGCAAGAACAAATGATACTTATTATAAGAAGATGTCTAAGCTGCACTGAAAGCATCAACCAAAAACCAGGCTTCCGGAATTGATAGAATACCAATCAGAATGTTTCAGCCATCTGGTGAAGCACTGGAAGCACTCACTCTTCTATACAAAGAAATCTGAAAGACAACTACCTGGCCAACTGACCGGAGGAGATCTGTATTTACATCCCAAAGAAAGATGGCCGAAGAGAATGCACAAATTATAAACAATATCACTGATATCACACACAA
Source organism: Tenrec ecaudatus (assembly GCF_050624435.1). NCBI lineage: Eukaryota > Metazoa > Chordata > Mammalia > Afrosoricida > Tenrecidae > Tenrec > Tenrec ecaudatus. The sequence continues at coordinate 131,794,113 of NC_134532.1, read as the reverse complement.
CTATACTTTTGATCAAGATCTTCCAACAGTCGTGGTAACAATACTTTAACCATGAGCTTTCTGAAATTCATGAGGATTCAGAAAAGTATGTGGAAGAAGAGCTATCACTGTTAAGAGCAGCAGGATCTTGACTGAAAGTAGAGAATGTGAGAAAGATGTTTCATTGTGTTTCAGTGATTAATCACAGGCATTAGACTTCATGTATCATAACCAACTATGTATCAGGTTGGGAAGAATAGGAATTCCAGAATACTCATTGTGTACATTTGGATCAAGAAGCAGTTTCAGGAGAGGTGTGCATCAGGGTTGTATCCTCTCAGAAAATTTAATTCAATCTGTATGCTGAGCAAATAATAAGAGAAGCTAGATTATGTGAAGGATATTATCATGTCAGGGTTAGAATTGTGCTTATTTTCATCCCGAGTTACCCGTATATGACACAATCTTCATGACAGTGAGCGGACCTTGAAGTGCTGATGGAGCTCAAGGATTGCAGCTCTCAGCTGAGCAGGATGGAAGGACAAGAGGAAAGTCAAAGGAGATGGAGGGAAGAGCTAGGAGGCAAGGGACATGTATCGAGGTCTAAATGCAGGCATGTACATATGTTAATACATCTATATATAATAATAGGAAAATAGATGTATGTACATATAGTTGTAGGTTAACTATTAAGGTAGCAGATGGACATTGGGCCTCTATTCAAATACAAGAACACTTTACTCTAATAACCCAGCATTCTATGATGCTCACCTTCCAAACAGGATTGCTGAAGACAAAATGGGTTCATAAGCAAATGTGAAGACAGCTGATGGTGCCCGGCTATCAGAAGATATAGTATCTGGAGTATTAAAGACTTGAAGATAAACAAGAGACCATCTAGCTGAGACGCAACAAAGCCCGCGTGGAGGAAGCACACCAGCCTGTGTGATCATATGTCGATGGGATCAGGTATTAGGCATCAAAGACCCAGAACAAAAAAAATTATATTGATGCAAATGAGGGAAAGGGCAGAGTGGAGACCCAAAGCCCATCTGTAGACAATTGGACATCCTACCACAGGGTGTAGCAAAGCACTGATGAAACATACAGTTTTCCTCTAGTTCTTTAATACTTTCTCACCCCAGTATCATCCCCCAATTCTACCTTACAAATTGGGCTAGACAAGAGCCTGTACACTGGTACAGATAAGAATTGGAAACACAGGGAATCCAGAACAGATAAACCACTCAGAAACAATAATGGGAGTAGTGATACCAGGAGGGGAAGTGGAAGATGGGGCAGGGTAGGATGGGTGGGAGAGAATCCAATCACAACAACAGAAAAGTCGGTGAAGGGAGACAGTGGTTGATGTAAGATTTGAAAAAAAAATTACAAATTATCAAGGGTTCATGAGGGAGGGAAGGAGGGAGGAAGGGTGGGGGAGGGGGAAAGTGAGCTGAAACCAAGTGTTCAAGTAGAAAGAAAATGTTATGGAAATGATGATGGAAACGTACAAATATGCTTGACACAATGGATGGGTGTATGGATTGTGATAAGAGCTGTAAGAGGCCCCAGTAAAATGATTTTTTTTAAAAAAGAAAGAAAAAGTACTTGCAGCCTTCAGTATGGACTAAAACTCAATGTAATGTGAACCAAAACTCTCACAATTGAACCAATAGGTAACATCATAATAAACAGAAAAGATTAAAGTTAGCCAGACTTTCATCTTGATTGGGTCCACAGTCAGCTCATGGGATCATTAGACAAAAGATAAAAGTATCATACATTCAGTAAATCTGCACAAGGCTGCCTTAAAATGTTTAAAAGAAGAGTATTATTTTGAGGACTAAGGTGTACCTGATCCTAGCCATGGGATTTTCAACCACTTCCTATGCATATGAAAGGTGGACATCGAATAAGGAAAAACAAAGAAGAATCAATGCATTGGAATGATGGTGCTGTTAAGAACTGAAAGTACCACGAATTGCCAAAAGAACAAAAAAATCTGTCCAAGAAGAATGTTCCTTACCAACAAGGATGGCTCATGTACTTTAACATGTTATCAGGAGAATCCATTCCCTGGAAAAGGACATCGTACTTGGGAAAGAAGAGAGGCCATGAAAAAGTGGAAGGCACTTGAGGAGATGGATTGACACAACAGCTGCAAAAATGGGCTCAAACATAAGCACAATTGTGAGGATGGGGCTGAAGTGAGCACTTTGTTGGACGTGGGGCCGCCCTGAGTGAGAAATGACGCCTAACAGCCACCCACACATCTTTACTGGAGTAGAAAGCATTACTCCAGAGAAGTGACTGGTGGTTTCAAATTTCTGATCCAGTAGTGAGCAGCCTTAAGGGTAATGCACTGGACCTCCAGTGATTCTGAGTGATGGATAGATCATAGGTAGGCAGATAGGTAGGTAGGCAGTAAATAATTAGTAAAATGGATATATATTCATTCCTCACAGAAGAAAAAAATCTGCACTCACATCCACTAATAACTGCTTTTGTGGTATATTTTCTAATTGACTATTACACAATTTTAGCATATACTAAATGTATATATAAATATATGCTTAATTTCTGTTTTTAGTCTATTATAAAATTACATAGTAATATAGAACACAATTGTTTCTTAATTCATGATGAAACTCTTGTGTATAACATGTTGCCTTTCCCTTAATAATCATTTAATAAATATATTTAAATTCATGAATGGCTTTGAAAATAGCATTCCTCTGCTTCAAATTACATGTTTCCTTGCATGAAAATTTTGTAACGGATTCAAATTTTGTTGTCAGTTGTCACAGTGTATAGTTTATTAAGTTGCTTTTGAGTACAATACTAATGTCAAGAATTATGGACAGTGTTGGATTGTATCATCTTTATATGCGAGCCAGTTAATCTTTCACATTTCATAGACATTTACGCAATATATACTAGACTCTTAGATCAGGAACAAAAGACATTATCACTCATGGTAGAGCAGGCAACATAAGCTTCTTGCTTGTATCGGGTCCACTGGCGTCTAAGGTCCTGAGCGTCTTGAGTAGGTGCTGCACATACAAGTAAAGTGAATCTACATCACAGTTTCAGAACCACGAGCATAGGAAACACCAGTCTTCTGAAAGGGCTTTTAGCAAACCTGTGCTAATTTTTGCTCCAGAGAGTGACATATCTTGATTACATTGCACAGCCAAAAAAAAAAAATCTATCTTCGTCTCTCTCTTCCAACAATATTTAACAGTCTTGAAAGCAATCATAACAGAAATAACTCAAAGTAGAATTCAAAAGTGCCTCTACTCAGAATACATGCAAAACTACAAAAAACAACAACAACAACAAAAGCCATGTGGATAATTACCTCCTGAAAGCTATGTACCATTGTTTGACCTTCTAAATGTATGCTGCAGGTGCCCATCATAGTTTTACATGTACTTACTGTCCACAATCATACTAAATACCGTATCTCTTCCTTAGACCGATGCACACAAGTCTATTGTGAATATGCACTTTTATAACCAACCATATTTCAATGTGGCTTACATGTGCATACATAATAAGGATTTCCAATATTCCATATACTTAGTGATATAAAAAATGTCTGACAAATAATATCAGCATTAGAAAGGTCCAAATATAACTTTTCTTCATTTGGGACTTTCTTTTTGTTGTTGTTGGTGGTGGCGATAGTTATTTATTGATTTAGTAGAATGTTTATTTATTTTTTCCATTATGATTTTATTAATGAAGCTGTTGAAATGGTTTACTTAGATTTGATTGTATTTCCTAAAGCTTAAAACTTTGAAGTAAAATGGAAGCATGTCTAACTATAATTCCCTGCTCTACTGTTTATTCCATAGTTGAAAACTCAAACACATCCATTTTTATACTCACTGATCTTTAGAGAACTTTACTTTGCAAATATTTATTATCCCGTTCTATTTCAGAAGAGAATCAAACAATTTCAATCTTTTATTATAGTAATCATTGCCTCTTTTCTCTACTACAGCCCTCCCAGCTCTTTATCTTCCAGATGCAAATTTAAGTATAACCATAAACAACTTGAGAAAAAGATAGGGCTTTCTACTCCTGTAAAAAAATAATCTTGGAAATTTACAGGAGCCATTGTATCCTGAAGAGCCAGTATTGACTTGATGGGCTTGTATATGTAGACACATATATACTCAGCTTACTTCTTCTCACCTTAAATTTAACTGAAAAAATGCAGCCAAATTTTAGTGATCTTTTTCAACTATTATAATTTTACCCTAATCTCCTATCATGATCTGAAATTATCTAGTGTCCATTTTATATTTGAAGTAGAATATAAAATATCGTAATACCAGAAGTGAAGGAAAAAATTGGGAATCTTTAATCATATATAAATTATTTACTTCCTATTTTTCAACATCCATTAAGAATATGAATGTCTAAATTAATCACTGTTAAGTAGTCACAATAGTTCTGGTGATCCATGATAGTCCTGGGATCTCATCTTCTGGTGGAACTGAGGGGGAGAGGGAAGTGGTAAAGGTGAAATAGATGAGTGAAGAAGAAGGATCAGTGAGGGGGATGAGAGGGAAGAAGGTATTTTGTGTATTTGGAATTCTTCTAAATGAGGTTCTTGGCAACCACTATACCTTTGGGAGTATAACAATTGTCACTGAACTATACAACATGTTCATTAATAATCCAGAAGAATTCCCCTGTAAAGAATAATCTTGAAAACAGAGTCAAGTAGAGTCACATAAGTGTCTTTGGCAAGTTCTTAAATGACTTAAACTTTTTAAGCTTTATTGCTTTCGTATCAAAATGTGTGATGGAATAGTGAAATGTTATCATGGGTAGATGGCACTCCCAGCTGTGCTGGACAAACAGTAAACAACAATCTTATAATTAAACTCAAAGTTCTTTTCTAATTGATATGTTCAGGAAGAATCAAAGTAAAGACCCTGGTCACAAATCCACTTAAATTAAATACCGTCTTTAATTCATGTATCTGAGTGACAAGCCCCACTTAGAACACACTTTTTTCTTCTGTGTACAGCTTCTCTTATATAGTAGAATGTACTACACACAATGCTTCAGTGCCTAATTTTAGATGTCATCATATTGCACATAAGTTAATGTGCAATCTTTCCAATCCCCAAAGACAAAGATTAGCTTTCTAAAGCTACTGATAGTAAAAAGCCATCATAAAGAAAACAAAAACTCAAGTTCTTAATTAAGTGTTGGACTTCTCTCAGAACCAAATTAGAATGGAGATCTGAGAAATAAGTTCATTGTGTGTTTGAAAAGTGAACTGGGATGCTGTCTCCATGTATTGCTCGCCTTCAGACTTCTCATCTGGCTGGACCCATGGGAACACTGCTTCAAAGCATATTTCTAAATGTACTAACGTTGGTGACTAGGATTAAGATGGAAACACCACACCGAATGGGGTCATCTGGGAGGTATTCTTTGTTTAAAGTATTCTGGATTTTAAATCAATATACTCTAGAACAAACTACCTATCTAGATGCCAACTGCAACGCGTGTCCTAGAAGAAATGCTTCCAAAGTTTGGATCATGGTGACCTGTCATCAAGTCTCTACACATTTAAGCTAATTGGTATGGCCCCAACAGTCCAAAGTACACACACACACACACAGGATCATGAATTGCCCACTAATCAAAATGAAATAAGCATGGAATATTCATGCCGAAGACTTACCAGCAATGTGTATTCTTTCTCCTTTTTCAGGAAAAAGTCCGCTATTTACAGAAGGCATTTGCTTCAAGAGTAGATAAATCCACACAGACTGAACTCCTGGGCTATGATGTAAGTAGCTATATACAATTTTGTTACCATCTTTATTGGTATTCAAACCTGCACAGCTTATTTACCCCTGCGCCTGCTGTGTCCGTGCATTGATTTCATGGGATTTAGTGCTGTGCCATTCATCTTTTGCTCTTAAACAATCCCAAATACCTTCTGGAGTTGAAAAAGGTCATTACAGCCAACCACCAGCATACCAGCGCCTTGTCAATCTTGGTGCTTTTTGTTTTCTCTTTATTTAAACCAACATCTAAAACCATCCTTTAAACTAGTGAATTTGTGGACCCTTGGAAGCTTCGTGTTATTGTGACATTAGTGTGACATTATTTAGGAGGAAGGATTAATTTATATATTAGGAGTTTAATAAAGTTATTATTTGCGCAATCTCTAAGAGCCAAGCACACATTTTTTATACTCCGGCACAAAAAAGAAGACACAACTTTGCAGAGAAATTTACAAAGATAATGCAGGCCCTTGGTCTTCAGCACAGGATGCAGAAAGTCATTTCAAGTTAACTTTTCTTTTTTTCTGTTACTCTGAAATACTTGTTGAACCGTCAAAATAAGGTTGTCAAGCATGTTTTAATACAAGTTGCTCCTAGTAACACTGGATGACTTTGGATAGCTCTTATCCAAACATCTCGCTTTTCTCCGACGTGGCTATGAAATGCACAGTGTGTCTAGTTCATGATGTAAAGCAGACTGTTGGTGAAATATAAGACTGAAAATCGTCCTTAGCTTGGACTCAACATTTGTGAGAATCTTCTTTTCTATTTAAAACCATGAGTGGTTTACATAGCTCTATACTGACAAGTTGAAGCAGGGATTGTTTTATGTTATTTCATGAAAGTATATCCTGAAAATGTGTATTATTATAATATTGTCATTAATATTAACATAAAAGGAGATATTACATTTATGTTGTTTGGGAAACTTATTTATATATTTGACACTAACCTACCTGTCTCTATTTGGAACTAAATCAAATATTTGCACTTCACATATTTATATGTTTGTTTCTAACTTTAAAAATATAAGCTTTGTTTTTCTTTTGAATTTTATATTTATTCTAGATACCTAAATATTCTCTATGTCAATCTTGTGATTATAAGACTTTTGAACACTGTTATTATATATTATTTAATGAATATATGTTATTATTTTTCAAAAAAATATTCATTTCGAAGATGGGTTGGAACAGGTGATTCACTACCTAGCACTTCCGGGTATTATTTTCTTGTTGTTAAAACACTTCAGTGCATGTTATCTGTATGTCTGTTCCCGGGATCTATATCTAATTGTGTACTTCTATAAAATGTCCAAGCCAGCGAGTGTTCCATTAAAAGCAATAAGCCCGTTCCTAGTAAGTAGTATTCCAATAGAACTTAATTATACAACACAGAAGCTTAAGTTACAATCTACCTACTTCAGATTCCTTACTTTTTATATTTATTGTTGCTAATTTTCCTTCAGTCAATTCCAGCTCATGTGCACAGATATAACTAGGCCATAAGTTCTCAAAGTTGTGACATCTGGCTAGTAGTGGCGGATTTAACCATTTGCACTCAAGGATCCAAATTCAAACTAAACTCAATGACACGGAGTCTGTTGTGACTTAAGGTGACCCTATCGGACAGAATAGAGCTACCTCTCTTGGTTCCAGTGCTGGAAATCGTCCTTAAGGCCTGTCTTTCTCTGAGTGAACTCCTGGGGTTTGAACTGCTGATGTCACAGGCAGTCATCAGGAGTCGCACCCTATTCCAGCAGGGCTCTGCTCAAGAATCAGTTAGCATCTTTTCAGGAAGACGAAGTCAGCTGTTCGTGTTCCCAGTAAAATCTGTTCTTTGTTAAGCATAAGATGCTTTTAAAATAAGGAAAGGGAAAAGCAATTATACATTTTAATCCAGAAATTCTACTAGTCAAATTAAGGCAATGATATTGGAGGACTGAATTTTTAAATTTCTAAGCGACTAAATACAAATATAAAAAGTAAGGTCTCTACAGCATTAGAGCGGACTGAGTGGAGCCTGTGGACAGATAAGCGAATCCTTGGCCAGTTGTCGCACGGCATGGTTGCCAACAACTTCTCATGCATTTGCCTTTCTCTGCACCATAGTTTTCATGCTTCTACGTATTTCTAGTATGAATGCTATTCTGCCCTCTAAATATATAAATAAAAATAAGTATTAATATAATTCATCTTATGAAATTTTATTGTTCCTCAATTTTTTCTATGTAACTACAGTAGCTAATATATTTTATTGGGTTTAATTAAGATCAAAGCATAATAAATCTTTGTAGTAAGCCTTTAAATATTTGCCGTGTATGCGTAACTTGTTTCATTTTAATAGCTGTTAAAATGTTTCCTTGTGATATATCCTGGAATAAATCAGCAAAAAGTTATGAAATACATGCATATAGAGAAGTATGTAACTAAGTCAATACAGTGGTGGTATTCGACTTTGGTATACTTTATACAGGAAAAAAGGGAAACTATCTTAAGTAAATTATAAATAGGCAAAGCTAATACGTTTGATGAATTATGTGACTATTTGAAATTGATGTTACGTTAATACAATTTATTCAATGATCAAGATTCTTTTTTATGCTTTTCAATATGTATTCACAATTAATTTTCATCTGTAATGAGAATTGAATGTTACCCTTTCAGGTAACACTTGCTCATGGTTTTAGGAAATATAGTTTTACATTCTTTTAATGTTTCACATATAGATATATTGGTGATACATTAAAATGAATATATACATTGGATATAAATATATATTTAATTTATATATAAATATAGTGATAGAAAGATAGGTAGATAAATAGATAGATGCAGTCCTCCAATTAAATAGGGCCTCTTTGAAATGAGTCCATCATTGATTTGGTCTGATGTAAATCAAATACCCCTTTTTTGCCAGTTTTCATTTATTTTTTTCTTTTCTTAGTAGTATCTATAAATGCATTCTTTTTATTTGGGGGTTGGCATGAGAATGATAACATCAGCAAATAAGCACTGCCACATTTCTTTGTATAAGTGTCTGACAAATGATGAGTTGCACATTTAGAAACAAAGAAACAAATAGACTAATATAAGTATAGTTTGTCTTTATTGGGATGGAAGTATAGTTTGTCTTTAATGGGATCTCCATTGTAAATGGGGAACCACCTGATTGCATACATATATTTGTGTATGTATATTGTGTTTGTTAGATGTAATAAAAACCTTGTACATTTTTATTTTCAATAGCCTCCATATTAAGTATAAGGGTAGTTGTTAGGATCTTTTGCTTTGTTCTTAAAGTTACAAAACTTAGTAACATCTCTTCCTTTGGGCAAAGGTATCCTGCAGGAATAGTGAATTTTGCATTGGACTACTAACTACAAGGTCAGCTTTTCAAACACCCAGCTGCACCATGGCAGAAAGATGACGCTGTCTCATAAAGATTTGTAAAGATGTATAAACTAAAAGAGGGAAGTTTTACGCTACCTTATATGATTATTATGAAGCAGAATTGGCTTGATAGCAGAAAGAGAGGGTTCTTTATGGCTACTCTGTAGATTAGGTATTGGGCTAATAGCCACAAGTCACCAACCAGCCAATCCCAGGGATAAGATGAGACTGACTGCTCATCAAGGTTGGCAGCTCCGGGAACCCTACAACAGCATTTCAATGAGTCAGATTCAGCTTGATGGCAGTTGGCTCAGGGCTTGCTTCTTTATAGTTCTCATTCCACTGGTTTGACAGTCAGAATATATGCAGCAAGTCCCCCTAAAGTGATTTCCTTGGGAAGATCGCTGTTGCAAATATTTTGTTTAAGACAACAAAAAGGATCCCAGAAGACATGAATTTTAATGAGATCAATTAAAAGAAATCTCCAAAAATGCCAAACAGTGAATAAGTTCAAAGGTTTGTACAATGAACCTCTTCCACCCCGCAACAGACTTGCCAGGAGACAAGAAACAGGCATTAGGGTACAATATACTTTGATTTTAAATGCACATAACATGGAGTATTTCAACATAAATTCAGAGTATCGTAGAAAGGTCCTGTAAACACAACAGTTCTTGTAAAGAGGGAGATTGTTCAATAAATGATGAACATGCCTTAAACAATCAATGTGGATTTAACCTCTTTCACCTTCTTCTGTCTGCATAGAGTTTGGTTATTGAAAGATCAAAGTATAATTTCTTTGATGTCACTGTGTTATTAAAATAGCATAGAAAGCAAATACCTGCTCCCTGCTCCCCACTCCCAGTGAGTTGATTTTAGCTCATAGTCACCCTAGAGATCTGCACATGAATGCCCTGGAGGCGTCCCAAGCAAGCACAGTACAGCATGCTTCCCTCCCGGCTCCCCAAAGGCCTTCAACGTAGTAGCTGAGCACGTGCGCCACTGTGGCCAAGGGCTCCTGCAGAAGGTATCTAGAAGCACATTTACTTCATTTTTATGGCTTTGTATAAAGATAGCTCATTCTGTCCTTTAATTCACATAGATTTTAAACTTAAATAAACGATATTCAGCTTACCCACTGATGAACTTCTAAGGGCATTATTGTAGAAAGCCCATTTATATATTCATCCAACAAATATGACTAGATGTTCTTAAAGTGTGAGCTCCTGTTCTAGGTTCTTGAAATGCATTCATTAATCAAATAAACCAAGTCTGCCTCTTAGAGTTTCATTTTGCGAGGAAATATGTCCACGAAAAAGGTATATAATTAAATTATATGTTAGATGACAATAAGTACAATCAAGAAATGGAAAAAATGCTTAAGTAAGGTCAATTGTGAGTCCATCTAGTGGAAGTTAGAAAAGGCTGTGATCAGAAATTTAAACAAGATAATCTAGGTAGGTATGAGGTTGACACGTGAGCAAATGTTTGAAGAAGTGAAGTGAGAACACATTTAGTCAACTCTGTTTGCAATGTGCTATTTCGAGGTCCCTCGGTCAGTCCTAACACTGTCTGATTTCTCTGAAGCTGCAGGAAAGAAAACATACGTATATTTTCACTCCGTGTCCTTAAACTCGATCATGAGATTCACTGCATCAACAGGCTCAAGTGCGGTGACACCGGACACTTGTGGGAAGAGTAGACCAGGCTTCCCTTATCGTCCCTTAGTAATGACATTGAGAAGAAAACCGAGTAGACTCATTAACTCAACTATGCAGTTGTGTTTGCACCTTCTTCTCTTCTTTCTTTTCCTCCTTCTCCTCAACCAAACACAAATATAGGCATTATTCAATGAATTATTTTTAAAAGGATAAGTGAATTGACTCAATTACTATGAGTTTAATGTGGGTTTTATAATTCTAAAGATATGGTAAGGCTAAGTGTCTTTGTCTGACTTTGTTTCCCAAATGGACAAAGAACTGACTATTGCTGTCATACATTATTATTATTCTTTATATTTTTAGATCCAATGTCTATTTTGAAATGGCTACTTTGTACTGTCAAAGAGTGACTTGAGGCTTCCATTAAATATTAAAGAGTTTATTGAAGGATCTAGGAAGGATCTAGCCTGGAGATTCTATTACAAATTAAAGAATTTTATAGAAGGATCGAGATGAGTGTTATTACCAAGGGAGATGTTGTAAGAATTTATCATAGTACGTCAGTGATAGGAAATGTTCGCACCTTAAATACAGATGGTCCATAGTTTGTTGGAAGTTCAGTTCTTTGACTTACCGGTAGATATTTGTGAATTCAATTGATATTAATTCAATTTATATAAAAGCACTGCTTTCTTTCAATATAATCTACCATTCGGGGAAAAAACTGAAAAATCCAATTTATCTTTGAAATAAGTCTATGTGCGTTATACTGGTATGCACACATTGTGTGCGACTACAAAGTGGCTACAAAAATAATTTGCTTTAATTTGTTATATCGTACTTTTGTTCAAATTAGAATTGAATGCAAATATTTTCATTGTTTGTCCTAACGAAATAAAAAGTAAGTGGAATCATATCCTACATTGAGTTTGAAATTTAAATTAAATATATACAACCATTGCTCGAGGGACTGGAGACTGTAGAGGCCAGACCCCTCCGCTCTAGGCATTCGTCACGCTTGTAAGAAAGTATTCAGACAAGAGATGGGAAAGAAGCTTTGCACGGACTGAGCTGTGCTGATTTCAGACTTATTTCAAGCATGGACCCTGCAGACAGGCCCCTCAGCTAGTCTGACAGAGCCTATTGAGCGGAAGTACACTTCTTGTGTACAGTTGTTGGTGGTCCTGTTGTGGTAGGCTGGCTTGTCATAACACACTTCCCTTTAGAGATGCTGTCTCTGCACCGAAGATGCTATTGTGCCCTTGTCTTCTGTCTAGACCCTAAGGGTCAATTCCGTCACATGTGAGAGCTGTGCTGCTGTGCCCTTTATAGCCCTTTCCTCTCTGTGTTGAAAATCCCTTATTTTCTGAAAGCTGTTGATGAAAGAAATGTGCCTTTCCTGGCCTTCACCTCTATCTGTGCTGGGAGCTCGTCAATGCCTCCTCTTTCCTCTTTGCCCTGCATGTGTCTCCCTGGCTCTGCTCCTGATGTTCCCGTAGATCAACTCATACTCATGCTAAGCCCTCGTGCATCTGAGTGGAATTGTGCACCATAGGTTTTCGAGTTTTTCTGAAGTAGACTGCCAGGCTTTCCTTCCAAATGTGTGACTCAGTATTGTGATGCTTGAAATTACTATCAAAGTATGCATCTTTTAAAGGTAAGCCATATATTCCAGACTAAAAAGATAACTTTTGTCTTTATACATGTATTACAGCATCCTTGTACTCGCTTCAGCAGCACATACACATATACTACAGCATCCTAATTACCCTCCCAATAAACCAGATCACAACTTTCCTCTTTTGTCACGTTTGAACCTTTGTTTACTAGACTACTTTATTTAATTAAGGAAATTATGATAGTTTATTTTAATTTCTATGAAAACTCTACTGTAATCAGCAATACCCTTTCTATTCAAATCGAGAAAAATATCTCTATTGAGAGCAGTAGTCATCCTTTTGGTGTTTTTTCTTCCATTAAACAATTTCTAAGTCTCTTCTCTTCTTATCTCATGCCTTGTGACTTGAGAAACCCTAGTGTTTACCTCTGTTAGCTAAAGAACTGATATTAATTTGAGGAGGTGGGGAATACATTAAGATGCTTATATTAATAATGTTTCAAAATAAAAATTAAAGGTGTTTTATAATTAATAAATGGGCAGGAAAACTAAAGTAAAAGATCGTAAAAAGTTTGCCTTCATGCCATACAAGAAAAGAAAGTTTTCAGTTTATCGCATTAGAAAGTTTTCTGGAAGAGAGGCTCGTGTACCTGTTTCAAAATTTTTAAAAGATCCCAAATTCAGGTATATTTTATAAAATGTTTATTAGTCTTAAACAGAACACAGAAAAATTAATCATCCAAATGAGGGATGATTCCCTCAGACCATCAGTCTGAGGCCGTCTTGATTCCAATGACCCGCAGCCACATAACTGCGCAGATCAGACATGGAAAACAAAGGAAATTGTCTCCGAATCATGATTGGCAGCCAATAGAACTGACCACTGCAGTGGAACTATGGAACAAGGAAGGGAACACAATTTGGGATCTATCTTCCAGATAGAAATAAAAAGGTGCAGTATTGGGTCTAAGGCCATCTCGGGGTCATGAGAACCTAGTACTGCCATTTTCGTCAAGAGCATGCTCAGGAAAGTCCTTTAGAGGGAAGCTGCTCATCACTGCACTGGCCAAACCCAACCTCGCGGCCACTGAGCCCATTCTGATTCAGAGTGACCCTATAGGACAGAAAAACATTGCCCCTTTGGGTTTGAGAGACTATAACTCTTTACAAGCCTAGAAGAGTCATCGCTCTCCCTCTGAGCAGCTGTGGTTTCACAGGGCTGACATTGAGGTAGGCAGCCTAGAGCATAGCCAGCAGAGCCACACGGCCCCATACGTGAGGGGCAGGGGAAATTCACCATTAAACACACTGTAGCTGAGGGTAAAGCTATTGAAGTTGCCAGTCAATAGTCAGAAGGAACAAAATGGAGGCAGGATCCATATGGAGACTTAAAATGGACTTCAGGCACCCCTGAGAACCAGGGCCTCCCACAACTCCAGTGCTCAGAATTAAACTCTAAAACATAATATTAACCTTATGCTCCATGCAGCAAGAATACCAGGAAATTATACTCTTACGTAATACCACATTGCTAAGATGGTAATTAGAATTTTAGATTTATAAAGCTGAACTACTATAGAGAAAATTTATATCCGAAAGAGTATAATTTGCAATTCAGAGTTCTTAAAGGGTCAAAGTTCTCTACAGACCAGAATTGCTTCAGTTCTTTCTTTATTTTATTAATTTAAACCTATAAATGGATTTAGAATTGGATTTAATCCATCAAATTACCCTGTTTTAATTTAGCCATCAACTTATAGAAAAATATGTTTGTAGATGTTAGTATGAAGTAGTTTTCAATACTCTAAACAAGTGCACTTTTTATTAAATTAGAAAAATTTTAGATTGATAGTTAACATAAAGCTTAAGTATAGAATGTTGTTGAAATGCAAATGTAGTGGTCATGTTTATTTTGTTTTGCTTTGTGTTCTTAGCTTTCTAGACTCTATGAAGGACCTAATGTTCTAGCAATGATATACTGAAGATTTTTCTTTAATTAACAGGGAATTGGCTCATTGAGTCTGCAAAACTTAAACTTTCATCTTTAATGATTCTTCAGTAATATAACTAGACAAGCCGAGCCCTGGTTACGCAGTTCTTAACAAAAAGTCAACCAAAAAGTCACCCCATGAATCTGCCAACCAAAAAGTCACCCCGTGAATCTGCCAGCTGCTCAGAGACAGAGTGGCCATTCACATCTGTAAGGAAAGCAGCCTGGTACACCTATCCTAGGGGAACGTCCTTCTGCCCTACAGACTAGATATGAGTGGGAACTGACTCAGTCGTAACATATTTGGTGGATTTCGCTTCTTTGTTATGCCTGGATAATCATGAAACAAAAAATAACTTGTATATACCTTAAAAATCACTTTGTGTAAAAAATAACCTTACGTATATATATGAACATATATAAAATTTTTATGATTTTAAATTTCTTCTCCAATTTGTCTTTTAAATATTAAACATGTACATGCTAAGCCACTGTCTCCATGTTATATGCACATAAATATAAGAGCATGTATATTTGAAGTTTTCAATACATCATTAATTTTATATTGGTATTTATAAAAGTATTTTAACTATTACTTCAAAATAATCATTTAAGTATGCAAATATCTTTTGAGTATATGAACACTTTGAACATATTTTATAGTACTTTTTGTGTTCTCATAGTAAGGCACATTATCACATAGCATATTCCCTGTACAAAACTAGAATATATACTCATCTGCCCAGTAGGAACTTACCTAGAGCAATAGGAATTCTCCTTGAAGATACACTATCATCGATTTATACCAAGAAGCATTCTTTGGGCTGAAGCTTTAGATGGAGAAGGACTCCCTATACATAGATGCCAAGAAAAAAAATGAATTATTTTAAGTAACTTTGAGTTCATTTTTCTGTCTGTACATTCTTAGTGAGATATGGATAAAAAGAGCAGTCCAGAAATCTAAAACTTCACTCAGTAATAAATATTAATAATATATTATAACAATTTTGAAGTCATTCCTCTATTTAAAAAAATTAACAAGTAATTTTAATGCATTTGGTATCTATAATTTTCTGGATAAGAAATAAAATATAATTAGGAAAATCAAAGTTGAAGAAAAAATTCGATGTTCTTTTTGAATGGGAACTAGCAATATGAACTCATAATTCATTAATTATCTATGCACATATGCAGGATATATGTATAATTGTCCATATATGTATAAAAGTGGTACATATACCTTTTATTTAAATTAACTATAGCAACCCCTAACTATTGACTCTTAATTATTGACAAAGAGCTGCCCTGGTGGTATAGTAGATGATGTGCTGATCACAGGGTCACTGTTTCCAACTCCTTGGTCAGTCGCATAGAGAAAGGAGGGACTTTGTGCTCCTGTAAAGATTTACAGCGTAGAGACCCATGGCAGGATCTGCTCCTGGCCTATAAGATCGCTGTGAGTCAGGATTGGCTTTTCGTAGTGAAATTTATTTTATTTAAGTGTAGATTATAAGTATGCATATGTGATAGTACCAAACTTTCTATTCTTATGTAGGCTTGAACATTTTCCCAGTGAAAGAGAACATTTTTTTAAGTAAAACAAACCCCAAAATTTGAATGTAAAAGTATTTAAACTAGATCACGTTAATATATAATTTGTGGCTTATATTAAGTCTTGGGTAGGTTGATCCAGGATCAAAATGTATTTGTAAGACAATTGTGGAAATTTGAAGAAGGATTACTATTAAGTAAAATGAAAAAATATTGTCAGAGAAATTTAGAAGTCATTAACTTAAAAAAATTACAGCAACTAAAACATAGGAATATACAATGTGATCTGCTTTTAGTAAAAAACAAACAAACAAATAAATAGACCCTATTTTAAAATGAATACACTAAAGGGGATGTAATGAGTAGTTCTAGCTACTAAAAATATGAGATTTTATTTTATAATTTGCTTTTGCTGTTTCTCACATTTTGCAAAGAGCATGTGTGACTTTATAATAATCAAATTCAATGTAATATGGCAGTGAATTATTAAAAATTTATAAACATCATTGGTATGATAGATGATATATACATATAAAAGAGTCAATTTCTAGTCAACTATTTTTCTGATCAACATAAAATAATTTGAAAGATGTTTATTCAAGTATTTCTTAATACTTCTAAAATATTTTTCTTTTTCACAGGAAAATTATAAGCAAAGGACATGAATGCATGATAGGGTCGTGCAGTTTGTAATTTCAAAAAGCAAAATGGAACTTCTGTGAAAATCAGAGAAATTATTGAGAAAACAAAACTATCCAGGTTTGGGTTGTGTCTTCTCCAAAGCACTGCACCAAAGAGAAGCGTTCCCAGAGTTTAAATACAGAGCATCCAAGACCATTCGGATCAGTTGACATTTACAGAATCAGCTAAATTTTAACTGACACAGAAAGCGCTGCAACATTATTTTGCTAATCATCATGTTTGAGTCATTTAACATTTTATTCTTTGGTTATTTCCAGGCCCAGCCTCAATAAATTCTCTTCCTGAGAGCATGGTGTGAGGCAAACAGGGAGAGAGGGAGGGAGAGAGAGAGGAGGGTCCCTGCAGGCTTCTAAGGTGTGCTGGCTAGGTGGCTTTTGAAAGTCATTTCAGAATAAGCAATTAACAGAAAAGGAAAAAAACCCACAGAGTCTGGCCTGTGTCATTGGCAAAAGCCTCTCCTTATGCCAAGCACTGAGTTCTTTTAAGCTACTTCACAGCAAAAATGTGTAACGTGTACTAATTACCTCAGATATTCTTAGTGCACTATAATCCCAGGGTGGTCAATCATAACAAAAATATACTATCTTTCTAATTATTTTTGTCACTACCAAATAATCACGGCCTACCTTACATTCCCATTAGTTGAGCCACACTACTTCCCAATGTCTCTTCTATGTTCTACTAAATGTAAATTACGGAAGTATTGGGAGTTTTGTCCTTTCTAGGTGACAAGCACTAGAATATCATAAGCTGTTTGGGACATAAGTGTTCATGTACAATTCAGTGACATTTGTGGCTCTGAATATATTCAACTCAACGGCAATGGGTCATGTTCTTGTTTTGCTGTGGGAGAATACATCACCCTTTATTTTACTAATTCTAAAAAGAAAAAGGGGCTTCCATACTAGAATTTTACTAAGAACTCAAACCCAAACCAGACTTCCCTCGAGTCTATTCCAATTCAGAGTCTATTCCTAGACAGGAAAAGGTAGAACTGACCCTGTCAGAGATGAAGTCTTTCAAGGACTAGAAAGCTCCCTCTTTCGCCTAAGGAAAAGCTGGTGGTTTTGAACTGCTGACCTTGTAGCAGACCATCACCTAAACAATGAACCTTTATTCTACTAAGGCTTCTTATCTGAGTATTATGACCAAGAAATAAAAGAGCTCACTGCCATGCATGCTGGTGGGGTAGACTTCCTTACCTGTGGTTAAGTCTAACACTCACCTGCCAGAGCCACCACTGCCCCTATTAACAACCATGAAATATAATGGAATCTAAGATTTCAGATTGATAAAATGGTAATAGATATTTTTTCTGTCTGCTCACATTCTTTCAACTCATATTTGTGAAACAGGAGCTGAACACTATGAATTCTTTATTGTTTTTTTAACTCTTTGTTATTGGCATTATAATTTATGGTCGCTAATAAGAGCCATGGGGGCCTGGCAGGTAAGTGCTCAGATGAGCCACCCACAGGGTCAATTCTACCTTGTCCTCCTCACATTGACTTTAGTCTAGGCCTTTGGTGGGTTTCAGAAACGTGTGTGTTGGTTTTCTTTGATTGTTGTGAAAACACAAGTAGCACCACACTTGCCAATCCAACATCTTTCTCATGAACAATTCAGTGCGGTCAGTTGCAGCACGTATGCCATGCTCCCCTTCATCACCAGTGTCCTTTGACGAATTTTCCACCCCCAGGACCCAAAATTAACTGTTGGTGGAACTGATAAAATGGTTCCGTGTTGACTGTGTATCTACCGCTGAGCGTTCCGTGTACTGTAGACGTGTGGTTTTCATCAGCACATATTCTAGTCTCTTTAATTTATGCATTGTTTTTTGTTTTCCTTTTAAGTTATTTCAGACACTGAAAGTAGAACAGATACATTTCTTGTCTTCATCGAGCTTTTATGATAGTGAGAGAAGAAAACAAAAGGAAGAGCAAGGAGCGAAACAAGATGATTTCACACAGCGATAAAGGCCATAAAGGAAAGGGCACAAAGGTGCCAAGAGAACCCAGATGAAGAGACAGGTGGTATCAGCTGGCTCGGTTTCGCCCGGTGGGTCACTCATAGTGTCAGACCAGCTCTGCTCCCCATCCTGATGGAGCCAGCCGGTGACCCCCACCACCACTGCCTCGGAAAGAGCCTGGGAGCAGCTTACACTCAGTTCCATCCATCAAACCCCTTCCCCCCAAGTCCTCCTATCTCCCATTAGCCATGGTGGATACCACTTTCCCTACCCATTGTTGGGTGCCAAAGCCCTTGGTCCTACACTGTGGTTGCTAGATAATAGCAGAATGGGACTATGGATATTGAGAGGTGACAAGGCACCCTAATCAGTAACAGAGGATATGCATGGATTAGTGGTGAGGTGATGAGTCATACTGGGTAAATGGTGACACCAGCCCTAGTAGTACTACTCCCTAGTGGCCCCTCCCCTTACACTATTGACTCCTCCTGTTGCCATCACTGCCATAGAACTAGGACACTGTCAGGAAGCATGGTCTGAACCCCCTCCTCCTACACCACCTTTCGGACTCTACTGAAGAAGAAAGACTGGTGCCTGGAAAGAAGTTCCCGGGAAGTACTTTGCTGAGTATGTTTAATTTGAGGGCATCCTTAGATGATGAGTCAGCTGTTTACAAACTGAGCAATCATGTCGACAGGGGAAAAGTCACAGCACCATAAAGAGTCACCTCCCAACACTGCTAGGAGCAACAGGATTTTATCACAATGGGTTAGGACATATCTAAAACAATCGATAGGTACCATACTTTCTAATCTGTAGCGCATTACATAAAAATCTGCAACACACACAAAACCAAAATATTTATGGTAAGGTGTATTCCTCAATTAAGACATACTCACATTAAATAAACTCACTAAGATAGATAGGATAAAATGTATACCAGGGACCAGAATCAGGAGGGTCTTGAGTATAGTCTCTCTTCTTTATGCAATTTTAGGTTTCATTAGTTCCATACTCGGAGCTTTTATTCTACCTCTATTCTTCCATAATTGTTATTTCTTGTCTCAATTATTTACTTGTTTTGAAGTTTTATTTATTTATTTAATGATGCTACCTGGAATACTCCTCAAATATTTTCTCCACTATGTCATATTTCCTATTGAATAGTTTCAGTCCCATTTCCTTTGTCAAATACCTAATATCTGAACTTATGGATATCCAGCCTTTACCAGAACTCCTTCAGCATTCATAAGAACCATCAATCAATTGATATATGCTCCTAAACTATTATGATTCATCTTTTGTGATATTCATTTATGTCTCTCAAACTATATTCTACAGTCCTTGTGGTCAAAGGACATAGTCTATACTTCTTATATTATCTATTTTCTTTGTTTTTTTTCTATACTTTTTACACACATAGGAAATATAACAGGGGTTTGGGGAAGGAGGTTATTGAGAGGTTAGAGGGGGCAAGAGGTAGATGAAGACAATAAGCCGTGGAAAGAAAAGTATGTCTTGGAAAACAAGCATGCAAGACATTGTACAATTAGGTTTGACATGATCGAGCTATGGGAAGATATGACAAATGAATTGGCTCCAAACTACAGCAAATTCATTAAACACAAAAAAAGAAATACGATAAAAGCATAAATACAGGAATAGATTTTGAACTCACAGCAAATCCTAGCTTCAACTTAAGAATAATCAGTTCTTACATCATGGCCTTGCTCAATACTCACCTTCATAAAGCAACCACCGAAGATAAGGCTGCTACAGCAAAGTGTGGGGAAGAAAGAAGATGATGCCCTGCTATCAATCAGAATAGGGTCTGGGGATCTTTTTTTTTTTAAAACATTTTATTAGGGGCTCATACAACTCTTATCACAGTCCATACATATACATACATCAATTGTATAAAGCACATCTGTACATTCTTTGCCCTAATCATTTTCTTTTCTTTTTTTTCCCTTTTCTTCTTTTACATTTTATTAGGGACTCATACAACTCTTATCACAATCCATACATATACATACATCAGTTGTATAAAGCATATCCATACATTCCCCGCCCCAATCATTCTCAAAGCGTTTGCTCTCCACTTAAGCCCTTTGCATCAGGTCCTCTTTTTTTCCCTCCCTCCCCGCTCCCCCCTCCCTCATGTGCCCTTTGTAATTTATACATCGTATTTTGTCATATCTTGCTCTATCCGGAGTCTCCCTTCCCTCCCTTCTCTGTTGTCCCTCTCCCAGGGAGGAGGTCACATGTGGATCCCTGTAATCAGTTCCCCCTTTCCAACCCACTCACCCTACACTCTCCCAGCACCGTCCCTCACACCCTTGGTCCTGAAGGTATCATCCACCCTGGATTCCCTGTGCCTCCAGCCCTCATATGTACCAGTGTACAGCCTCTGTCCTATCCAGCCCTGCAAGGTAGAATTCGGATCATGGTAGTTGGGGGGAGGAAGCATCCAGGATCTGGGGGAAAGCTGTGCTCTTCGTCGGTACTACCTTGCACCCTGACTGACCCCTCTCCTCTCCTAAACCCCTCTATGAGGGGATCTCCAGTGGCCAACACTTGGGCCTTGGGTCTCCACTCTGTACTTCCCCCTTCATTCAATGTGGTATATATATATATATACACACCCACACACACACACACACATATTCTTTTTGGGTCTGGGGATCTTAAAGACTTGAATTCAAGTGAGCAGGAGTCAACTAAGTCCACAAAGACGAAGCAAACACCAGTTTGTGTGCTCCAAAAATGACAAGTACAAAGCTCAATCAGAGTGAGGAGAATAGCATTAGAGCAAAAAAATATGAATGCCCAATTTGTAGAGGGCTATGGGAAAACGGTGAGAGCCCAAAACCCATCTGCATCGTTAGACTGAGCCACTGGCAGATCTGCTGTAACCGCAGGCAAGAGTCTCAAAGAACCTGACTATCAGGCAGAGACTATTGTAATCTTGGTTATCTTGGATTTGACTCAACACTTGACTAGTTGATCACCAGAAGATGCAATCTGAATTTGTTCTGGGTACAAGTATCTCTTACTGGGACATTGGGCCTCCACTCAAGTACTCCCTCAATGCAAGAATACGTTCTTCTATCATCTTCTATGATGCTCACCTTCCTGACACAACCTCTGAAGACAAAGCGGGTGAATAAGCAAGTGTGGCCAAGAAAGCTGATGGTGCCGGCTATCAAAAGATATATTGTCTGGGGTCTTAAAGGCTTGAAGGTAAACAAGCGGCCATCTAGCTGAGAAGCAACAAAGCCCACATGGAAGAAGCACACCAGTCTGTGCAATCACGAAGTGTCAAAGGGATCAGGTATCAGGCATCATCAGAACAAAAAAATCTTATGCACAGTGAATGCACAGTGGAGACCCAAAGGCCATTTTTAGGCCAGTGGAGATCCCCTTACAGAAGGGTCTCAAGGAGGAGACAAGCCAATCAGGGTGGATGTAGTAATGATGAAACATACAACGTTCCTCTAGTTCCTAAATGCTTCCTCCTCCCCCACTATCAAAATCCCATTTCTACATTACAATCCGGCTAGACCAGCGTACATACAGTGGTGCAGATAGGAACTAGAAACGCAGGGAATCCAGGGAGGATGATCCCTTCAGGACCAGGGGTGTAAGTGGCGTTACTGGGAGGGTAGAGGGACAGTGGGTTGGATGGAAATGGTGAACTGATTACAACAATCTGCATGTAACTTCCTCCCTGGGAGACAGATAAAAGAAAAGTGGGTGAGTGGAGACATCAGACAGGACAAGCTATGACAAAATAATAATTCATAAATTTTGAAGGGTTCATGAGGTAGGGGGAAGCGGAGTGGGAGGGGAAAAATGAGCTGATGCCAGGGGCTTAGGTGGAGAGCAGATATTTTGAGAATGATGAGAGCAATGAATATACACATGTGCTTTACACAATTGATATATGTACACATTTTGATAAGACCTGTATGAGCCCCTAATAAAATGATTAAAATAAATGAGTATCTCTTAATGGTTCCACGACAGAAATTTCTTCCCTGACTTTTTGAATGTTGTTGGGTTTTCTTTTGCCTGCTTATGCATTATTAGTATTTTTGTCTGTATACAATTATGTTTCTACCCTTATCATTTTAGCACAGTTTTTTTCTCTATTCTTGGGCCACCCAGAAATGAGGCGCAGGAGGAGTGAATGCATAAGAATTATAATGGATATGAGGGGGTATAGGCAATACAGGTGTGCAGGGGTGGGGGCCGTGGGGATAGTGAGGGTCAGGGATTTGGGAGTAGCTCATGGAGACGGGAGTGGGGAGGGAGCACCAGAAAGGATAGTGATAAATCACATAAATTAGCTTGGTTGTGACTTAATCATGGGGGGTGGGACGCTCTCTGAAATTGCTGGGGTAATTGCACAATTCTCTGTGAGATAAATAAATGATTGAACTATCAAATTATATAATGTGGAAATTACTCATCCATTTGAAAAAAATAATTGCAAAAATAGAATTTCTCTTCTTAAAGGGTAAAATATTGTAAAGTATGTTGATCTATCACTGCACTAAACTTTCCAAACCAAAACCAAACTCACTAACATGGGGTCAATGTTGACTCATAGCAACCCTATAGGGCAGGGCAAAATTAATTGATTCTGAGGGTTTCTGAGACAGTAACTCTATAGTAGCAAAAAGTCTCAACCTTTTCCAGCAGAGGGGCCGGTAGTTTTGGAACGCTGACGCTGTGAGCATTCCAGGCTGTTACTGCTGCATCAGCAGGGCTTGCCTAAAGCTTAGAGATGAAAAAATAATAAAATTAATTAATGAAGATTGACAAAATTTTGTTGGAGGTATTTTGGGGACCCTGAATGGTAACTGTGGTTTAAAAAATATTAGGGGAGCCACTTAAGATATTAAGCATTTACTCTCTATAGAATGCATAAAATAAAAAATACATTTTGAAAATATTGCAGCGTGGCCTTATTTAACAAAACCAGGATATAGAATTTGTCATTAAGTTTCCATTCTTGTTTTTATAGTAAATATCACATCACATTTGGAAGTCTGTATACCTTATTAACATAAATATTTCCATTATCAAATATTAGTCCTATGTTTTGACATAAAAATCATAATCAGAACAGTTGTTTGTTGATCTGTTATTTTGATATGTGTTCTAAATGTTCTCATTGATTTAATTTCATTTCATTAATTTTATGGTATTCATTCATTTCTTTTTTTCTTTTTGTTTTAAGGCCCTGTGGAATCGTACACGCACTGAAGGTTTATTTAAGCCAGTAACTCTTTCAACCTAGGCTAAATCATTATTTGAGCAATGAGAGCTGCATATATGGCATTTAAGTAATTTAATAAAACATTTTATTAATCCATGTTGTCTTTCTCCTAAAAATTTAATACAAAAATATTTTCATCTCAAATATAGCACAATTAATTTTTGATTTGTACACTATTGAATAAAATAAAGGTCAATTAAGATTCTGCTTTCATATCACTACCTTATGTTTATATATTTGTAAAACAGAAACATGCTTTTATTTAAAAATCATATCTATGTGTAATATTCCACTTGGCAGCACATTTTTGTTTAACTTTCTCATTTATATAATTTGTCTCCCTGTAATTTTATTTTAATGTTACCACATATTATCTGCTCATCAGTTTGCTTTGAAAACATCTAACTGAATCAATGTGAATGGAAGAATTAAGTTATGTGTAACTAATTTTTTCTTCCATTGATACCCAGAGATGCAAGCAATATGTCTTCAGATGGAGTAAATATAATGAACACTTATGTTGTAACTACAGGAAGTAAAATTATTAGTATCCCTAAACTAGTGAAGAGTTTATTGCCTATTGACCTCAAAGAGAAACATGTCTTGAACGTATCATAGAATATGCACCCGTCCCATGGACTTGGCACTGCTCTCCATTTCTCTGTGTCCCTTTTTATTTCTTTTCTATAACAATTCATGTTAACTATCAACTAGCCTGGGGACCATCTTGAATGTTTTCTTTTTGGAAGGATAAGTTCAATATGTAACAGTACAAAATATGCTTCAATATAATGAGCCATGGAAGAGCATTACAGCAAAAGAAAGGAAGATTCACTGAATTTTCTATATTTTGCTAATAGTCAATGAAATATATCATGGGAACGGGTATAGCATTCAGAAATGTGTTTACTATCTCTTAAGTTATTCATTATTATATGAAATTTAATAGTAATAATTAAATATTGATTTTATGGTACTAAAATAAAACTACAAAATATTTTTATTTCCATAATGCATTTTGTGTTTTTATTGATTTTTCCCTGAAAAGCATCCTTTTTATGAGGTGTAGTACAAACATTTCTTTTCTATTTTTAAGTTTTGTAGAGTTTGTTATTTTTATTCTATTTGTGTTTATTTTTGATGTCTTTATTTTATGGCTAAACTTATAAATGTATGTAATAGAAAATCATTACTCCTTTTAAACAGCATAACCCCAGTAAAAAATTGTTCACAATGTGACTGGTCAATATTGAATGACTAAGCTCTCCAATCCAAGGTACAGAGGGATAGAACAATACATTTAAAAAAAACACATAAACCATCCTCTTGCTATCTTCAGGAGAGAAACTTTTGACCCAAATACATCAAAATAAAAACAGAGCAGATCAATCCAAAGCTACCCAAAGGAAAGACATATCAAAAACACATTGTTATTGGCTGCTTTCCAGTCACTTAAGACTCATAGTAACTAAAGTGTGTGAGGCTAAGTCTTTCTTTCCGTCCTCCTTCCTAACTAAGGAGCCTTTCTGGCTGTATTTCCTCCAAGATAGACTTGTTTATTCTTCTGGCAGTCCATGGTCCTTGCCACAATTTTTCCATTAAAAAATAGCTTTGTTGGCACATATTTTAAAAACTATACAATTCCATAGTTCAGTCATATTAAAGAGTTGTACAATCAATTGCAGACCACGCTCTTCACTCTTACACTCATTGTTATTATCTAACATCTCTCCCCAAGAACCATTAATCCAGCTACTGTCTCTATTGATTTATGCTGAATTTCATAAATAGTAAAATATTTTAAATCAACAAAAAAGCTAAGAACAACAAAATGTAGAGAAAAGCCTTAGTTGAAAAGAAAGCAGAAAACATTTTTTAAAAATAACAAATTTAAAATGGATCAAAAGGGAGATCAAATGATGAAGTATTCAATTGTAACCTAACTACATCTTCAATCATCCACTTTCTAATGAATTCTATATAATAGCAAAGCTGTTCACATCCCTGGTCTATTGTCACAGGAGATTTACTGGAGGCTTAGCTTAATCCAAGTGTTTTCCCCCTTCATTATTAAAAACTGAAACAACTTTAACATCAGTCAAAAGGGAGATCAAATGAAAAGATATTACATTTTAACCTAACATTTGGTGGCATAGTGGTTATGCATTGGACTGTCATCTGAAAACACCGGCCAATTTAAGGGAGAAAGGAAAGAACTTTTCTTCCTGTTTGCATTTACAGTCTTAGAAACTCAAAGCAACAGTTCTACCATGCCCTATAGAGTTATTATGGGCCAGCATTGACTTAATGCAGTGAGATAGGCCATAATCTACTTTACAAGGCTCTCTGTCTGATCCCTCAACTATTCAGAGGGGAATTGGTAGAGGCTTAACCTTGAGATTGGCTTTGAGGATTCCACTATGATCCATAGCCTTCTGCAAAGCAGGTGTTTACAAGTTAGTCTCTGATACCATTCCCTCCTTCATATTTGTATTTTATTATTTACAATCCTTAGATCACACAGACTGGTGTGCACCCTCCATTGATTATGCTTCTCAAAGCAAGAGATCTAAACCAAAGTCCAACGTCAACCAGTCTTACGTCCATTGGATAACAGTTACCTGCTTCTCAAACTTTGGAGCCTAAAGTCTAAGTACTAGTAGGTGAGGATGAAGTAAACGCAGTTTGTCTTACTGAGTTTCCGCATCAAATCCTCCTAGTGTGGTTTATGAAGCGTGTGTGTGCCTTGAAAGAACAGTACTTACATGGAAGAGGAGTGTATGCCTGGTACTATGTTCCTAATTGGACACTTGTTCTAGGTTCTATCAAAATCTTGGTGACCCAAGTCATGTGCTACAGATGACTGGGCTCTTCAACATTTTGAAGAAGTCTTGATCTAATTGTAAGGATTTTTGTTTTTATTTTATTGTGTTGTAATTCAATCCAACCAACTACTTTGTTGCTGTACAGGCTCTACAGGAGCACATGAAGTGCTTTGCAGTTGCAATTTCTTTCAGTGTTATCCATCCGGCTATGATCCACACAGTCAAATGTCTTTGTAGCTGAAGAAAGGAAAGATCTTTCTGTTTTTCTCTATTTTGAGACAAGGTCCATGTGACATTAGCAATAATATTCTTCACACCACATCATCTTCTGATCAAGATTGAATTTCAGGCAGCTCCCAATTGACTTACTGCTGCAACTGGCATTGAATTATCTTCAGCAAAATATAACTCACATGTAATATGAATAATATTGTTAAATAATTTTTACTTTCTTTGGAAAACAGCTATTTATCTCTTCCAGTCAATTGGCCCGATTGCTGCCTTACGCATTTCTTGACATCAATGAAAGAGTTTTTCCAGTGATTCATAAGCTTGTGAAACAAGAGGGCCTTATTTTGCCCAGATGTCTTCTCTGCTACTTGACATTTTTGCATCAGTATTTTTATCATATGCTATCTCTTGAAATGTTTGAATATGAATGTTTTTTGCTACAGAGACTCAGTATTCCTTTTATGGCCTTTGGATTCCTCCTGCATTATTTAATATTTTCCCATAAAATTCTTCAATATAGGTTTACATTTTATGTTCAGTTCTTTGAGCTCTAGTTATGCTGAGCTTGATCTTACTTTCTGGTCCTTTAACTTCAGGTATTTGCGAATTTAATTATGTGATTGCTTTGTCTTCCCGACCTCTTCTTTGCTTATTATATTTGATTTAGCCACTCATTCAAGTTGATATTTTCTCTCTTTCCTATCTTTCAAATTACCCTTTGTTTTCATTATATGTAATTCTCTTCAGATCATCCCATAGCTCATCCGGTCATCTCTCATTGGTGTTCACTGCACTGGAACTGTCCGGGAGCTGTTCTCAATCATTCAAGTGGGACATTCTCAAGTTCGTATTTGGGTTCTCATGAAATGGTTTCATTTTGCTTCAACTCATCCTGCACTTAGAAAGTAGCCACTGATGGTCTGTTCCATAGTGGGCCTTTGGCCTCGTATGGCAGCTAATATTCAACTTCTCCGTCTTCTCTTCCCACTGATTTAGTTCATTTTATTTACATGTATTACATCTGGGGAAGTACATATGTATAGTAGACTTTTGTGCAGTTGCAAAAAGGTACTTACAATAAAGAAATGGTTGGTTTTGCAAAATTCTCTCATGCAATCTCTAGCTTAGTTTTTATCACCAAGGCCATATTTTCCAACTACCGATTCTTCCTTTTTTTTTCCAACTTTTTCATTCCAATTACCACTAATGATCAATACACTCTGATTACATGTTTGATCAATTTCAGGCTGAAGCATTATTCAATTTCTTCACCACTAGTGTTTGTGGTTGATGTTTAAATTTGAGTGACAGTTTTATTAACTGGACTTTCTTATAGGGTGTTTAGATATTATTATCCTATCACTGATATGTTGTACTTAGAGATAGATCTTGAAATTGGATGACAAATGTGATACCATTCTTCTTGAATTTGTCCTTCCCAGCATTGTGAGCCATATGATTGTCTGCTTCAGAATGGCCAACACCAATCCATTTCAGTTCACTAATGTCTAGGACAGGGATCTTTATGTGTTCCACAACTTTCCTAGATTCATACTGTGTGCACTCCAAATTCCAATTCATAATGGATGTTTACATTTGTTTCTTATTTTAAGAAATAAAAAACATGTTCATCACCAAATATAGGTCCCAAAGTTGTGCTCTATCCCTGTCATTGAAGTCAACTCTACTTTGAGGAGGCAGCTCTTCGCCGTCTTACGAAACATGCAGGGCCATCATCTGTCACACTTCACTGCTTGGAGTGGCTAATGTCTCGAAGTAGACAATAGAGTCTGCCTTTTGGCACTACCTTTGACCATGTTTCCCTGCTGCTGTTCGTAAGGTTCTTAGAGAGTCTGATGCTGCTGCACTTCTGACATTCCCCTTGTGTCGCAGTTCTCTTTCTCCTGGATCTGGAAGGCTCAGTGTGGGATCTCGATGACCAGTGGTGGGATTTTCTGCTCGAATGTTTTTTCTTGATGGTAGTGCAATTTCCCCTTCTACTGGTGAAATGGCTCATGGTATAACCAACAGGACGATATAATTTGACCAATCTCTACATTAGTTCAGAGCGTTGACCATTACAATTAACTTTGTTAACAATGATTCACAACAAAATCATAATCTTAACAGGTTTGTATCCCTTTTTCTATTTTCCGGACCCAGCAAGAAAAATCATTGTGGCATTACAAATCCTATGGCTAGGAGAGTCATATCAATTAATTCACTGAACCATATGCTTGTCTTTACTTACTAATATTTAGTGAATAATTTTACATTTTCAACACATAAAATATTCTGCTACAAAGTATGGGTTGCACCTATATCTCTTCCAAATCCATAGCACCTTCCTATACAATCAAGTTTTCTTTTAAATTTTCAGTTTCCAACAGGTATTATGTATACCCAGGAAGCATTGGTTTTATTAGTGCTTGATAAGTGATCTATCATGAACAATTTAACATGCATTTCACCACATCTTTGTCTCTTTTTGCATCAAGATTCTGAAGCTTTATTCCATCAGCTCCCTAAACTTTAGTAGCATTTTTCCCCAGCTTGTTCACATGAAAGGAAACCAAGTTACATATCCCTCCTCCAAAAATAATCCTGACATTTCCAGGCTTAATTGAAATATACCTTTTCTAAATCACTCAGTAGTTTAAGCTGTTTATCATTTACTGTATAGCAGAAGCTCTTTAAAAGCTAGACATATTTAAATATGCTAATCCTCACTAAGGCCTGTGAGAATGATAGATAGAAGCTAATACAAAGTTTTGTAAACATGATTATGTGTGTGTGCATGTGTATACAAGCTTGCATGTGGTTAAAATGCCACAGTATACTGTACTGCTCTCAAAACCTTGCCTCAATATATAGCTTGGGCATTTATGACAGGGCTTCAAAGCTGTGCGTTTCATGGGGATATCCTGATGAGAACTTACCTTTCTACCACAATCCTAAGCATCAGAATCAGTATTTTTTTGTTTTGTTTTTAAATCATTTTATTGGGGGCTCAAAATTCGTATCACAGTCCATATATACATCCATTTTGTCAAACACATATGTACATTTGTTGCCATCATCATTCTCAAAACATTTGCTTGAACCCCAGAACCAGTATTTTAACAATATCCTCAGGCTATTCAAATGAGTGTGTGTAAGTATGTATATGATCTATATAATCCAATGGGGAGGCAGACCAGTATCATGTTGTTTTATAGCACTATGGAACCAACTCTGGTTCATCGTGACCGTTATATCCAAGAGAATGAAACACTGCCCCATCTTGCACTGGCCTCTCCCGTGTTATGGATGAGCCTATTAGTGGCTCATAGCTTCCCGAGATGGTTTCCAAGGTTTTGTAACTGTAGAGTGGCTGAGAGCAGCTTTCCCCCCTGGACCAACTGGTGGGATTGAACCCCTGTCTTTGTTGTTCACAGCATAACACTCATCGAGCAGCACCACCAGGGCTCCCAGCAGATGTGTGGGAATGTGCCATTCTTGTGGTATGCCATTTTCCCAAAAACAGATTTTGAAAACTACTGAAAGCCTAATGAAATTATTTTTGCCTTTGATTTTCAGAATGATATTATGAATAATAATTATATTCATATGATATTTATAAACAAATGCAAGGTACTACAGTTCTTTTAGGTAAAGAGAATAATAACTTTATAGGTTGCTTACTTTGTACCAGACAATGTTACTAGTATATTTGCATGTATGTGTGTATGTGTTTATTTAAATAGATTGTATCATTCGTTTCATTTTTACATAAAAGTAAATTCCTTGATGATGAAGTAAACTTCCCTCAGCAACACCCATGCAATGGCAGAGGTGGAACCTTCATTTCAGCAGTCTGGTTTGACAAACCTGCCGGCTACATTCTAGGGTTTCCCAAATAGAGCAGAATGAACTCTACTCGTGTCAGTCAGAGAAGTTTGTGTATCCTCTGTGTCACATAAACCAAAACCAAAATCACTGCTGACTCATAGGGATGTTAACAAATGCCCAACAGCATGCCATGTCCCTACCAGCTTTAATCCAATGGCACTTGGCTCCAGCTTCCAGCTCTCTAAATCAAGTTCCCAGAGGCAACCCACTCCACTAGCCAGCCTCGTGCCCCAAAGCATTGTTGTTTGTTTTGTGGGCTGGGAAGTCCACCTCTTTATTTCATACTGTGTCTCCTGCTGGTGCTGCTCTTCTCCCACTGCTGTACCTCAGTGGTTGGAGCTGTCTCCTGGATCGTGAAGTTCATGGCCCAGGGATCTCAAAGTGCTGGCTCTTGCTGGTACTGAAAACTCACCACCTGCTTCTGAGATGACTCACTTTATACCTAGCAGGATGGCAATCACTTATAGCTGCGTCATCTTATCCAAACACGATATCCCCCTCCCCCTCCCCCTTTCTTACCCAGGGCCATCTGGGAAAGTCACTGCGTGGGAGGAAGTAACCCAGGCTATGGCTAGAAGAGACATATTAAATAATTCATAGCATTGTGATAGGTGATCTTATGTTGCAAAAACAACACTCATCAAATTTGTGTGGCTTATAAAGGCATCACATATTTCTTCCTTGCTTATGCTAGGCAACTCTGAGACTGAGATTGATGATATAGTCACCGTCTTTATATTTCTAAAACCTAAGGCAAGCATCAAGTGTGACAGATATCACTTTGTTGTTGGATACCATGAAGCCCATTTAGAGTCATGGTAACTCTCATGTGATAAAGTAAAACTACGCTATAGCGTTTTCTAGGTGCTGACCTTTATGGACATAGATGGCCAAGTCTTCCTCTAGACAAACTCACTAAGTGGATTTGAAGGGCCAACTTCTCAGTTAGCATCTGAATGCTTACTATTGAGCCACTGTCGGCCTTAACTGGCTGCCCCTAAGTGAAATACAATACTGCTCACATAATTTTCATGAGTCGAAATGAAGCAAACACATGGACATAATGAACTCCAAGGATTCAGACTGAAGCAATCCAATCATGTGCTCAGAAATGCACATGCCAAAAATAGGCTGCACTGAGACTTTCTCTCGCTCTCCCAGTCTCTAGCGCTCCATGGCAGCAGGTTACGGAACAGACCTGGCATGCCCACTCATCCCGGAAATGCACAGAAACAACATCAAGAAACCCCGATTACAATAATATGGTTCTCTTAAGGGGATGGACCCCAAGTTCTAGAAGAACATGCGCATTACCAAGGACAAGGGCCTGAAGAAAATGTAGGCCAACAATGCCAAAGCCGCAGCTGCTCAGCTCAGGCTAGGAAGGATCTTGTGAAACCCATGGAGGTCAAGGCTAAGATCTCAATGGTGTCAACCACAAGCTCCGCTGACTGGCCTAGATGACCCACCCATGCTTCGCAAGTGGACTCAGGCACGTATTTATTGGTAAGGGTCTGAGGCTTTGCTGGCCAAATGCCAAGGCAAAAAGCAAGGCTGACACTTCAGCCAAGGCCCAACTCCAGCTCCAGCGCCCCAAAGTGCCCAGGCTCCCACAAAGCAGGGTTTTATGCCTGCAGGTGAGAAGGGCCGGTGTCATCCCAGGCTGCCTTATGCACAGCGCTGATGTCTTCCTGGACTGTTTGTACAAATATGCCCAGACAGCACTCTCCTCAATCTGCTTCTTTTGGAGGGGGAAAGAAAGCCAGAATTAATTGGCAAATGGAATCAATACTTTTGCATCTTTTTTTCCTCCAAGGAAGTTTGCTTTGATTTGGGATGCATTCGTGGTTATTTGATGCATTGGTATAATACTTTTATTCCTTCACAGTTCTCCAGACAACTAATTTCAAAATGTTAAATAGGTAACTTCCTTAAATTTTCATATGTATTTAAGAGTGACTCCATTGATTGGGTAAACCTATCACTTTCTCCATATTTTCTCTGTTGGTTTAATACATTTTCCAACATTTCTAGATGTTTTTTTTTTAATATTTCCACTTTTAGTCAGTGAATTATCTTCTAAGTTGTCTAGAATGTGTTGATGTTACTAATGGTTTACTTCAGCGTAAATGAGCTAAATTTCAAGTAAATTGTTATGCCCCCCACGTATAATATAAAACTTTTGGGGTGTACTTGATGATATAATTTCTTAGTATCATTATAGTGCTTAGAATAATTCATAGTATCAATGTTATTGCAACAACATTTTAAAATCATTTACCTCCTTATTGCCTTCACATTAAGTGCACTTTCTTCTATAAGAACTCTAGAGATTTTTAAAGACAAGTATAATATCTTAATTTTTTTTGAAATGACTTTTTCCCCCAAACAATAAGCTTTGCTTGATACAGAAATAATTTGCATTAAACAAAACAAATTGCTATCTGTAATGTTTTTTTCTTCTCTAAATTTGACGTTAAAACTTTCCCCTGATAGCTCACAAATTATGTATCATATTTTCAAACTTTTATTATGTAAAAATGATCACCTTCTTCAGTGAAGTGAAATGACTTTCAACGACTCTTCCATTCAGTCTTTGTAACTCCCACCCAGTGACTGCATGGAATTACACAGAAGAGCTGTCCAAGACTTTGACTTGTGGATCGGTCAGTTTCATCTTGCCTGTTGGGTATAAACGTGAGCTACCCCAAAAGCAGGCACAGAGTCCAAGCCACCAGCACAGAGCTTGGAAATCCATGTCTAAACTGACAGAAGCATAAGAGGCAGCAGAGACAGAGCCAAGGAGCCATATCAAGAACATAAAACAGAAATGGTAAATCTGAGTACCTTCAGGCAGTAGGCAGCCTTACTAATCATAAATGTACTCTCTTAGAAAATGTTGACCTAGCACAGTCCTAGTCATCTGATTCAGTAAACTAATATAGAAGTCATTTTTGTTTTCTGTGGAGGCTTTAGTTGAGCTATAGTCCTAGAAGGCATGTTTATAGGCTTTCACAGGTGTGCATGTTAATTAAAAATAGCAAAGTTTGAAGCCTATATAGGCTGGTTATCTTGGGTATGGAGATGGCTGCTTTTAGCTCTCTCCAGGGTACTCCTGAAGGAATGTGATGGTGGCATAGAGTCTCTCGTTTATCCCACAGGTAATTGAAAGTGAACTCACATGCTACTCTGGTGTTCTTTGCTGCCCTCCACTCTGAGGCAACCATATGATACTTTTCCAAATTTTGCAAATATGTTTAGCATTGTTGAGATCTTTCATTAAATCATTTTTATCTACTATATGCCTTGAATAGGCACATTTGTAAGTAGAATTAAAGAGAGGATTGGGTCAGAAATTTCCATTAAATAAACCCCCCCTCAAATTCATTACCCTTCAGTCAATTCCAACTCATAGCAACCCCATAGGGCAGGGTAGAACTTGCCAGTGAGTTCTTGTGATGCTTAACTACGGGAGTAGAAGTCCTGATCTTTCTCCAATGGTCTCTAAAGGTTACAAAGTGCTGACCTTAGGGTTTTTAGCCCAATGTTTCACCCCCCTATGCCATCAGGGATTATAAAGATTTACTAGATATATAATAAATTTCATTTCAGTGTACGTATCTAAGTGTGATTCTTTGGAGAACCTCATGTCAAAAGTGTCCATGGACCAATCTCTCATCTGTATTTGTCTGCTACTTAGCAAAGTATAGGAGACAATGACTGTATGCGTGAGCATGTAGCTTTTGGTCTACCACTCTTAGCTAAGAAGAGCCAAGGAAGCTTGTATTTGTAAAAAGGACTTCACAGCTGAATAAGGTGCCAAGGAGCCCAAAGAGAAGAGAAATATTTGAGCTGAAAAAAACACTAAAATGTTCTGAAGTACATCAACCCTCTCATCAATAGAGATTGTTTAAAAAGTAAGGCAGTGGGGGGGGGGGAACACCCAACATTTTAGCTACATTTTTTAAATAAAATATTGTAGGAGACATAAATAAGTCCTAAAAGGATGGATAAAGTGTTCTATGTACATTTTCAGAAAATGCAAGATATTCTAAAGGAGGTTCTCAGGATTTTGTTAGAAGTTTAACATGATAAAACAACTTTTCTAAATATTCTGAAATACTAATAAGGTGTTATACATTTATTTTATTAACTCTTGGCATATCTTACAAAGAGCAATGGAATGGAATGTCTAGCTTTCTTATGACAGTAGGTGAATATGGATAACTGTAATTTATTCTGCATGCTTCTTCAATTTTTAAGTCTAATTTCATTATTCCATGTATAAAATTAGATTTTCCAAAACAGATATATTGAGATCATTATTATGGATGAATTCTAATATTTAGACTAACTTTTAAGTCATTTTTAATAACTCCCTAAAAAGAGTTTTTATGAATGCTAGCATTTTACACACACACATACACACACACCACCACCACCACCACCACCACCACCACCATCTTTAGCTTGTTGGTTCACCTGTCTATTATGAACCAAGAGGAAACACTAATTTTTTTTCTCTTGAAACATAAAAAATTTTCGGTTAAAATTATTTTTTGTTTAAACTGGCACTGAAACTACATTGCAAATACGCTCACTGGCAAAGGAGGCTCGCCAGATGATTAAATATATTTTCTTTTTGTCGATTCAGTATAAAAGTATTTGTTAAAAAAGCAGGTGCATGAAAGAAAAATATGAAGGAAAACTTTAAGAAAGGATAGCCAGAGACCAAATGGATTCTATCAACAAACAAAGCGAAACAAAACAGAAACAAATTCCAAACTTCTACTATCAAGATGATTCTGACTCATTAGCCACTGCAGATAAAGGTAGAACTGCTACTTTGAGTTTCTGAGATTTTAAATCAGCAGTTCTCAACCTATGGGTCATGACCACCTTTGGGGGTCGACTGACCCTTTTCGCAGGGGTCGCCTAATACATCCTGCATGTCAGATATTTACATGACAACTCATGACAATAGCAAAATGACAGTTATGAAGTAGCATTCAAAATAATTTTCTGGTTGGGGGGTCCCCACAATTTGAGGAACTGTGTGAAAGGGCTGCGGCATGAGGAAAGTTGAGAAGCACTGCTTTAAATATCTACAAGAGCAGAGAACCTTGTCTTTCTCCCTTGTAGTGCCTGCTGTTCCCCAACTACCGAATTTGCAGTGAGCAGCGCAACTCTGAACACCCGCAGGCACCCAGGTTCTAGGAGCCTCGTAGGCCTATCTTCAGTACCATGTTTAGAACAATTGTTCTCCATCGGAGTTCATTTGGTCTCCTGAGGGTATAATCGTAGGGCATTTTGGTTGTAAGAACCCCACTTTAGTACTGGCATGATCCTGTTGCTGGCCCTGGTCAACAGCTACCCCCCATGAAGTGATCACTGAAGATATGGGTGCTACAGCAAAGGGCGGTAAAGAAAGGGGATGGTGCCTGGCTACCAGAAAGAACAACATCCGGACTCTTCAAGGTTTGTTTTAAACCAAGCAACCGGGACAACAGAGACAGGACCAACAGTTGGGGGCTGGGGAGGGAAGGAATGGGAAGAGTGGAAGTAAGGGGAGGTGAGCAATGAGTCAAAAACAGGGGAAGGAGACTGGGAATAGCTAGGGTTCTAAAATTGCGGTGTGGAGGGTGTAACATTCCTGGTCATGTTTGATCAGTAGAAATGTATCCGAGAGGAATTACTGAGAGGTAAATATTGATGGATAAACATTAATAGTGGAGCAGGAGGAAGAAAAAGAAAATAAAAAATTACATATAGGTGGATTATGGGGAGGAGATGAACCAGACAGGGTGCAGGGTAGCTATGATGAAACATATAACTTTCCTATAGTTCTTAAATACTTCTTCCCCCCAACTATCAAGATCCCAATTCTACCTTGCAAATCTGGCTAGACCAGAGGATATACATTGGTACAGATAGCAACTGGAAACACAGGGAATCCAGGACAGATGACTCCTCCAGAACCAGTGAGGAGAGTGGTGATGCCTGGAGGGTGGAGAGAATGTGGGGTAGAAAGGGGGAACTGATTACAGGAATCTACATATAACCTCCTCCCTGGGGGAGGGACAGCAGAGAAGAGGGCAGGGGAAGATGTCAGACAGTGTAATATATGACATAATAATAATAATATATGAATGAGGAAAGGTTCATGAGGTAAGGGGAGTGGGGAGGGAGGGGGAAATGAGCAGCAGGTATTAAGGGCTCAAATAGAAGGCAAATGTTTTGAGAATGATGATGGCAACAAATGTACATATGATCTTGACACAATTGATGTATGTATGGATTGTGATAAGAATCTTACGAGCCCCCAATAAAATGATTTTAAAAATTACATATAGGTATAAATATAGAAATGTGTGTTAGTCTGGGTAGACTAGAGAAACAACTCCATAGACACACATATGTGTAAGAAAGAGGTTTATATATAAGAGGAATTGAACATTGAGAAAACATCCCAACTCAGTCCAGTCCAACGCCATAATACTGATATTAGCCCATATTTTCAATACCAATCTACAAAGTCCTCTTCAGACTCACAAAACACATGCAATGAAGCCAAAGGCAGGACGATCACAAGCCAGTGGGTAGAAAGTCTTTGGGTCCAGTGGTGTTATAAGCATCTCAGTGCTCACAGGGGTCTCTCTGTGGCTTCTTCAGCTTCCGAGTTCTGATTGTGTCCATGTGGCTTGTCTTCTGCAATGTCTCCCAAGGAGTAGAAGAGAGAGAGAGAGAGAGAGGTGTCTTCCATCTCCACAGAGGAAATACCAGATTTCCCAGAAATCTAAGGAGTAGGCCATGCCCACAGAAGTCTCATTGGCTATCTCAAGATTGACAGCCTAGACTCCACCCTTACACTCTTAATCCTTAAACTGACACCAGTTTAGGTGACTACCACAATATGTATATATGAAATATATAAATATATGTATATTCATCTATATATAACAATAATGATATATAATATTTTTCTTAAAATGAAACAAGGGCAGGGACCAATTGTTGAATTCACTATCAAGTTTGCTCTTATGCAAGTTCAGAATAAAACTGAAGAAAATTCAGACAAGTACACAAGAGCAGAATATGGTGTTGAGTATATCCCACTTAGAGATCACCTCAAAATAGATTTTATGCATTGAAAACAAAACCTAAGGACCAGTTAAGTTGTGGATGACATAAAAAAAATCATACATGTGGAAAGCAATAGATCATTAAAAAACAAGAAGGAAAGAAAGACCAAAGTGGATGTCATAAGAGACACTGAAACTTGCTCATGAATGTCACCTGAAGTGAATAGAAGAAACGGTGAAGTGAAAGAGCTGAACATCGTACAAGGCATATGCCTCCCTTAGAGTCCTAGGTAGAGATCATACAATACTTTTTAATATCATTGAACTGTGGAATGGTATTGTGTTAGTCTGGTACTTTAGAGAAACAAATCCACAGAAACTCATGTATAAGAGAGAGCTTTAGATAAAGGTTAAGTGCACATCAAGAAAACATCCCAACCCAGTGTTGCCCAAACCCACAAGTCCAATATTAACCCATATGTCCAACACCACTCCACAAAGTCTTCCTCCATCTCACAAGACAGACACAATGATGCCGACTGTAGGAGGAAAGACAAATGAATGAACGTGTAAGCATCTCAGCACTGGCAGGGGTCTCCACACAGCTGCTCCAGCACCCATGGCTGCATCTGGGTAGGTCCATGCAGCTTCTCCTTGGGGGTGTCTTGCAGGAAGTGAGCCTTGCCAGCTGAAGCAGGGAACTGGCTAATGCAGCTGCACCCTGGTCCAACCATCACAAAGCAAGAGACCCGAGAACTAGAAAGGCGAGGCTCACTGAGCCATTTAGCCCTCCGGCTCTCAATTAACTTCAAGTGTGTTTATCAGCCAGGTGGGCGCAATAAACTAACTCAGGTATGATACCTGGATTATGTCCTAATAAAACTATTTGAAAGTACAAAAAAATTGAACAGAAAATATTCAAACGGCAGCTCGAGCAGAAAAAGTAAAACATAATTATGAAATGTGCAAAAAACTTGAGTTCAAAAACCAAAAGGCAAGACTACCCTCGGCATATCTCAAGCTGGACAAAAATCAAAATCAAGTGTAACCCTAAGATAGGAAGACTTTGTGTCACGTGCTTATAACATATTACCAGCTTAAATCAATCCCTGGAAGAGCACATCATGTTTGGTGGTGTCAGCACAGAAGAGACCCGACTGATCCCCAGGGAGGTAGATGACACAATGGCTGCCCAGAGAGCTCAAAGGAAGGACCAGGGAGTGACAGCTGAGGCTGTTCTGAACGGTAGCTGACTGAGTGGTAGCTGGCAACAACATCCATATGTATTATATTCGAATATCATTTCATCACCTACGTATCTTTTGCCTGATTTCCCTGTAGATGTGTTCAACCCACTCCGTAACCTTGTTTCAGAAATTCAGGCCTCCAAGTTTCTCCTCCACATGTACTTTCTGACTTCTTTGTTGTATGTAGATGGAATGAGCTTGTCTACCTTGCTATCTTCTATCAGATGTCCTGTCTGGTTACTTTTTGTTCTTTCAATGGCAGGGCCAGAATAACCCCCAGGATATTAGTTTAATTGTGATAAGTTTTTATTTAAATAAGAAAAGTGGTATCATGGAAATAAGTTGATAAATTTTAAAAATGAATTAAAATATTTTATCTAGTTATAATTTTAGGAATGAGTTTATTTAAATAACATATTATTTAATTGTAATAGATAATTTGTTGTACAAGTGAAGATAATAGATGACACAAGACATTTTCTTACCAGAAATATCCACCGAAAAAATGTTCATTCACAAAACCCAAAACAAACAATTATATTAGTGCAAACAATGAGGATCAGAGTGGAGACCAAAAGCCACTCTGTAGATAATTGGACATCCCCTTATAGAAGGGTCACAGGAAGAGATGGCTCAGCCCACGTGCAGTAAAGCACCAACAACCCGCACAAAATTCCTCTAGTTTTTTAATGCTTTCTCCCACACACTGCCATAGTCCCTGTTCTACCCTTACAAATCCCACGGGACTGGAGCATGGACACTGGTACAGATAATAGCTCTCAACACACAGAATCCAGGACAAACAAACCCCTCAGGAGCAGTAATGGGAAAAGCTAAACCATGAGAATGGGGGTAAGGTGGGGAGAGAAGAGGGAGCAAGGGGAACCGATTGCAATTATCAACATATAATTCCCCCAGGAGGACGAACAACAGAAACGTGGATGAAGGGAGACGGCAGACGGTGTAAGATGTACAAATAATAATAATAAAATGATTTATTGGAAAAAGTTCATTGAAGATTTTTTCATTACAAGATCATTTTTTACAACTCATAAAAATCCACATATCAGTTGTATCAGGCATATTTGGACATATGCTGTCATCTTTCTTTTCTAGACATTTACTTTATTTGAGCCCTTGGTATCTGCTCCTCTTTTTCTCCCCCCCCACCCTTGTGACCTCTTGAAAAATTATAACTTATTATTATGTTCCTATGTTACACCTACTGCTATCTCCCTTCCCTCGTGGTTTCTGTTGTTCATCCCCGTGAAGGGGGGTGGGGAGGTAGTGGTGGTTATGTGTTGATCATTGCTATGGGTTCCCCCTTCATCCCCTCCTCTGCTCAACTACCCCTGACCTTCTGGTGTTGCTATTCCCATTCCTGTTCCTGGATGCCGTTCCTTGAAGGTTTTTAAGTTGCAAGTCATTGCATGAATTACCCATCCTAGAAATATTTCCAAATATACTTCAATAAAAACTGAATTTGTGAGGATTTTTTAACCAAAACTCATTATGACATCAACAGACACATGCACATTAATTTCCATTAAAGATAAATATATATTTTTGTATTGGTTATGGATATTCATTTTATTCACCAATAGGCTTGTCTAAATTTATAGGCATATAGAGAATTTGGGGTTAACTCCACATTTCTTTAATAGTTTCATGTGTTTGATCCCTGACTGAATAACTGAATTCATAGAATATATGTAAGTAAAATGATTTGTCCCTTTATTGAGATGTTACCATAAAAGCCACAGAATTTTTTAATCCTTCGTCATCTTGTGTGTCCATCTCACTTTTTCTGTAATCTCCTTAGAAACGGGCAAACATGATTAGACTCCTTACAGCTGTCACAATGGAAGAGACTCTCTCAAAGTTCTAAGATGGCCTCTCAGAAAATTAATGTGTGGTCTTTATAATGTTAGCCAGTTCAGTACAGGTTTACTGGATTTTATTGATAAATACCTTTTCTATCTACAAATCACAATTTCAGCAATATTACCTCTTAGAGATATACCTGTAGATTTCATTTTAAAATACATGATCTTTTACTTATTCTTTATTTACTATGTGATTCTATAAAACAAATTTTATGCTATATTTGCCATTTAAAATATTTTGCATGCTTCGGAAATGAAAGGCTTCTAGAGAAAGTAGTAATAACACTGCTATATTTATTCCTTCTCTCAGAAACATATTTTAGAATAATAAGGACAATTTAGGAGCTAACATTTTTATTTGTATTGCACATCAACAATAAGTTAACCAATTTTATAATTTAATGTATTCCATTTTTTATTTATACTTAATTTACATCTTGCTCAATATTCCACCTGGTATTTATCTTATGAAAGATGATTGTGTTAGTACAGCACAAGAAGCAAAGAGAATTATTAAGAGAGCTCATCCCCAGTAACTGCTAAAATTTGGTAATGTTATTTTATTAGTATGCCATGGTTAGTTCAGTCAAATAGTTGAGTTTCACTTCTGTGGAATCGAATGCAAACCTGAGCTGAAGGAAATACAAATGATACACAGGCAGTCTCAATCTCCATGTGAATGCTTCTCTGTTTTAATTAAGCAGAGTCAGAGAGACGGAGGGTGAAATAATTGCTATTCTATGATGACTGTTTTTGAATCAGTTCTTATATGAAAAAGGCTAATCGTCATTTACTAAAAAATAAAGTAAAATTATTTTAAGTGAAAATTTTTTTAAAAATTGGTCAAAGCTGCTCTTTCACACACACACACAAACGGACCAGTAACTATGGTAACAATATTCAAAATGAACACTTCTCTAAATGTATATTAAAATAGCTGTGGTGGTGTGGTGGATCAAAGATTGGGCGTGAATATGCTCCAGTTTCAGGGACTGGGCTCCTATGTGCCGTCTGTTTGGATGGAGCTTCCCCCAGGTATCTGCACATGGGAGCCTCATCTTCTCACATCTTCTCTGGCCACCCTGAATAAGAGTGATCACCTCCAGCTCACAGTTCAGTGCTCCTCCTTTCCTTTGCTGTTGTTCTTCTCACTCTCATGGGGTTATTTATTTTCTCGCAGATTGGCGATAAGCTCAAGAAAGAGATTTACTCATATGTCTA
Organism: Tenrec ecaudatus; assembly: GCF_050624435.1. Classification (NCBI taxonomy): domain Eukaryota; kingdom Metazoa; phylum Chordata; class Mammalia; order Afrosoricida; family Tenrecidae; genus Tenrec; species Tenrec ecaudatus. The sequence goes on along the minus strand of NC_134532.1, from coordinate 131,751,756 downwards.
TTTTTTTTCATTGTTATACTCTGCATTAGAAATGTGACTGGCCAAAAGTAGATTCTCAATGAACGCCACAGAAGTGCAGGATACGTGAGGCTCACAATTCACAATGCAGGTATTATTTGTCACGATTGCCAATTGGGGGGTTGTTTTAGCCCATGCATGTATAAAATCTGAAAATCACACCACGGAGATTTCAGTAGGTAAGTTGTTACTCACAGAATAAACGTAAAATTGTCTGAAATAGCTTAAAAATAACTTAAACATATTTTTCCTCATCAAGACAAATCAAGCCAAAGGGCCACCAGTAAATACCCCCTCACAGTGTTTCTCCACCTTCCACACCAGGGTGCTCGTAGTGATGTTATTTGTGGAGCAAATGGGGCAAATGCACAGGGCTGTGTGAGACCAGAGGACATAGACCTCGCAATCACCATGACAATAATTGTTTCATAAACCTCAGGTTTAGAATTCAACTGGTATGGGCTCATCAACAGAACAATATCACCTGAGTGTCCATAAATGAGGAGTAATTGGATGTCCAAATAGGATTTCCATGCATTTTTATTTTAATTTTTAATGTGGAGAAGGGGAGACAAAATTAACTCCCTAACATTCCACCTCTTGATTCCCCACGTGGAAAATTCCTCATGTCTTCTTCTTAACAAAATACGTGTTCCCTAACACATCTTCCCTCAAAGTCTCAACCCGTTCAGCATCAAACCTAAATTTACTATTTCGTCTTCTCAATATTCTAAATTCAGTATGGTAGGGACTCTTGGTGTGCTCCATTCTGGAGCAAAATCTCTTTCCATGTGTGGACCTATGACACCTAAATACAAATGATCTGCTTCCAAAATGCAATGATGGATAGCGCACGGTAGACATTCTCATCACTAATGGTGGAGATATTAGGAAAAGCATCCGTAGGTGCCAAGTAAATCCCAAATCCATGGTGGAAATTTTCATTATCTCTTCAACTTAAAAATAACCATCTGCTCTATGATATTAATTTGTTTTATAAAATGTAATAATAACTAATCCCAAGGAGTTGGAGATTGAAGAAGTCCCCGAAGTCCACCACTTACAAGATGCTAAACTGCACCATTCCCCACTCTGACTCCTCCCTTGAGTACATGCTTCCATGTTTCTGGGTTCTGCCAATTGCTCCCGTGTACCACAGAATGCAGGAAAGTTTGAGGAAATGTCTCCTGGGGTGGTGGGTGCTGTTCAGCACAAAATCTGAAGGTCAGGCAGGGGCTAAAGGGTGCACTCCAATCCTGGTTCTTCCTGGTGATGAGATCATACACCCCTGATTCTCAGTGGGCTCATTTTATATGCAACATGGTGGCATTGCAGGGTATCCTGCTCACAATTCCTCACAAGTGAATTCTACCTTCTTACCGAACCCATGCAGGGAAAGGTTGTTTGGTGGGAGCTACCTGGTGCAATCGCTTTTCACCTTAATGTAATAATCTGTTCTCTACCCCTGGACTGGGGCCCCTGGCAGGATGTTTCCAGGAAGCACTGGCCTCCTATTAGTCCCAATCAGTCAGGCTTGTTCACAATCCACTCCAGATAGAGGCCCATCCACCCTTCCTGCCAGTGGTAGCATATAATTCCTTATATTCAATGTAAGTAACGTAACCAAGATACCCATCAAACAAAGAATGCCATCCAATTTATATCCTCTATTAAGTCAGGCTCAGATAATGTCTTATAATATGGGGTCATGAAGTTGTTAGGCGCCATCAAGTCTGTACTGACCCATAGCAACCCTATGCACAAGAGAAAGAAACACGAAACAGTTCTATGCCATCCTCACAATTGTACCTGTGCCTCAACCCATTGTTGGAACCACTCTGAATCCATCTCCTTGAAGAACTCGCTCCTTTTGTTTTTGCTGCCCATCTGCTCTACCAAGTATGACTACCTTCTTTAGGGACTGGGCTCTCCTGACAATATGTTACAAGTATTTAAGAAGAAATCTCACCACCCTTAATTTTAAGGAGCACTCTGGCCCTGCTTCTTCCAAGAAAGATTTGTTTGTTCTTCTAAAAGTCCATGATATTTTCAATAGTCTTACTCAGCACTACAATTCAAATGCATTGATTCCACTTTGGTCTTTCTTACTCAATGTCCAACTTTCACATGCATATGAGGCAATGGAAAATATTATGGTATGGGTCAGATGCATCTCAGTCCTCAAAGAAACATACTTGCTTTTCAATACTCTAAAGAGTTCTTGTGCAGCAAATTTACCTATTGCAATGGTTTAAAATCAAGAAAAGTGTGTGTCAGGGTTGTATCCTCTCACCATACTTATTCAATCTGTATACTGAACAAATTGTCAGAGAAGCTGGGTTATGAAACAGCATGTGGCATCGGGAATGAAGGATAGCTTATTAACAAACTGTGGTATGCATGTGACACAACCTTTCTTGCTAAAAGTGAGGAGGAATTGATGAGCTTGCTGATGAAGATCAAGGATTGTGGTGTTCATTATAAATTGCAACTCAATGTAAAGAAGACCTAAATCCTAACAACTGGACCAATAGGTAACATCATGACAACTGAAGGATTTTTTCTTGGTTGGCTCCCCAATCAATTCTCATGGGAGCAGCAGTCAAGAGCTCAAAGACACATTACATCAGGCAATTATGCTTTACAAAACTTAAGAGTATTGAAGAGCAAGGATGTTACTTTGAGAACTAAAATAGACCTGACTTGAACTGCAGTATTATCCATTGCATCATGTACATGTGAAAGTTGGACATTGAGTAAGGAAGAGTGTAGAAGAATTGATGTATTCGAATTGTGATGCTGGAGAAAAATATTGAAAGGACAATGGATCACTAAAAGGACAAACCAATCTGTCTTGAAAAAAAGGCAAGTCAGAGTACTCCTTAGTGACAAGGATGGCAAGACTTCATCTTACATATTTCAAACATGTTCTCAGGAGAGACAGTCCCCTGAGAAGTACATCATGCTTCGTACGTGCAGGGTGGAAAAGAGAGAAGGCCGTGGATGAGATGCACTGAGACAGTGACTGTGTCAGTGGGCTCCGGCACAGGAGCAGCTGAGAATGGCACAGGACGGTGCAGTCTTCATTCTGTGCATGGGGATCACATCAAAACAAAAAGAGGTTCCCCGCAGCAGATTTAACGAATGCAACATGTCTTTAGATCTCCCGACTGCTGTTTATATGAGGATTGATTACACAGCCAAGCAGTGCAAAATCCTAGACAACTTCAGCTTTTTCTCCACGTACTGTGATGCTACCTATTGTATTGGTCCAGTTGTGATCATTTCGGTCATCTTTACATTGAGTTGTAATTCATACTGAGGGCTAGAACTGTGGATATTCATCTGCAAGTGCTTCAAGTCTTCTCTTTTAGCATGCAAGGTTGTATCTTCTGTATATCACAGATTGTTAATAAGCCTTTCTCCCATCCTGATGCCACATTCTTCTTCATATAATTCTGCTTCTTTGATGAGTTGTTCATCGTACAGATTGAAAAATAAGCTGAGGGGGCTGAAGTCGGCATATAAAGTCCAGAATGACGTCAAATAAGGGATTATGGCTGAAGGGCCATATTAACTGAGTAGAGCTCCATTGACCTGTTTTCTTTCTGTATCATTGTTGTAGGTGGTATTTTTTCCCTTTATATCTTTATATATTCTTCCCTTTAAATCTAAGCTGTGGTTGATTAGAGACACCAGTAACTGTTCTGCTCGATAGCAAAATATTATATAACTGTAGGGCAAGAATTCTTCATTTTAAAAACGGTATTTTCTAATTCTTGAAATTCCACTTTCTTTTCACACAGTTCCTTACTAAATCTCTTTCTTCCATTTTGCTTTAAGAAACAAGAAGAAATAAAAATCTTGCTTGGAAATCCCCTCAGTCAAATAGCCACGTTTATCTTTTTCAAGTTCTTTGTTACTCAAAATATTCCAGTGTTTTCCAGATAACCTCTTGAGAGTCATTTCTCCAGGGATCAATAAAATGTTCATGATTTCCCTATAAAACTTCACCAAAAGCACATTTAATGTCCATATTTCGATGAACATTTTATTCATAGCAACAAAAGCTTCTTCTACAGTTCACAATTCTTTCTCAGCCCTCATTCAGATGCCCCTTCATGTCCATAATTCTACCAATAAACTCTGCAACAACCCAAGCTGTTATGATCAAGCATGCAGAACACTCCAAAGCTTTCCTTGCAGTTGAGTCGTTGTGTAAGCAGTGCCCTAACTCCCCGCGACTACCTTTTTAGTTCCCTGCTTCTTTTGTAAAACAAATATCACAGATGGGTGGTTTCAAAGAACATGGATGTATTTATTTATTTTACAATTCTGTAGACTAGACGTTCATGTCAAGATCTTAGTCATATCGCTCCCCACCTTGTTGTCCCGGGATGCTCTTTGATTCCTTGGCATTTGTTTGATTATGCATCATCCTCACAAGGCATTCCTCATCTGTCTCCCTTTACACGTACCCATTTTGATCTTTTCTAACTTAGAAGAGTTTAGGTCTGACAGTGTTTTTAGCATAGCAAAAGATACTGGTTTCAAACAGAGCCATATTTATAGGTAGAGAGGCCAGGATTTTAGGAGATGCATTTAATCCGGAATAGTTTCTCAGCCTGTGCTTGAATCTGTTGTGCTTTCTTTTTCTCCCCCTACACCAGTGCTTTGAGATAGGGTATGCATCATGGAAAAGAAGAGGTTGTACTTGGTTTCATCAAGTGGCTATGCCAGACCTAATAGATCAATCTTAGAAATAGGTCTCTTTCACTACTCAGGTAATCCCGTGATTACCTTATTAAAATCTAATAAAAAAAGAAAATATTAACTTCAAATAAAATGAACACATGTTAAAATCCTATTCAACTCATTAGTTAATTGGGGTTAAATAAGACTTTTGGAGCCCTGGTGGCACAGGGCATTAAGCCTTCATAGGCTAACCCATCAGTCTTTCTGGGAAAGAAAGATGGAGCGATGAATTTCTGTGGAGATTTAGAACTCCGGCGATTACGTGGAGCAGTCTACTGTGTGTGGAGTCCCTAAGAGTTAGGATCTACTTGAAGGCAGTGGGTTGGGTTTAGGAACACTTTTAAATAGTTTCCAATTGTCTATGAGGAAGCAAATATTTATCGGAATTGTTTGAATAAGATTGTTGGAGTTATATGTTTACTTGACAGAAATTATTTGCATGTTCTCTGTAAATTCTGCCATATAACCTCTGTTCCTAAGAACCATAGGGTAACTTCATTTATAGGAAGTCAAACAAAAGTGCAAGCCCAGCCCTGCATTAAAAAAAAAAAATCTCTTTTCCCAATTTCTGAGTTTAAAATGATTTTGTTAATAAGAAGGATGTTTGATGCTTTATTAGCTTGAAATACTGATTATCTATGAGAGTATTTTAAAAACTATTGCCAATCCTCATGCATGTATGAAACTGTTCCAGATAAAACAGTGAATGACTGAAGGGAAACTTCTCAGTGATACACATGTCAATATGGTTAGAGTATCTGGGGCAACCTGACATTGGGAAAAATGTTTAACATTACTAATATCGACCTCAAGGGCAGAATACGCCTGTTATTATGGTCCTCATTGGGCACTCTTTATCCCTTGGTGGCCTAGGTTGAATGCAATAGAGAACAGAGTTTAGACTCTGTCCTTTTGAGGTACACAACGTCCTTCACAGGCCACACCGGAAGGACCCAATTGGAAGTCCCTGTAAGAGAAACAGACATTACCTGAAACACACCTATGGCAGATATGAGAAACTGACATATTCTGTTGGACAAAAGATTGAAACATTTCATTGGTTGAAGAAGCAGATTATTATTATCAATCCCAAGGTTATGGATGGGAGGCCATTGGACTTCGTTCAAATCTCTTGTTTGAGGACCCCCAATGAACGGTAGCTCAGGACTACCAAATATTTACTATTTTTGTTCTCACTTTACTTTTTGATGACATGTGTTGGTCTAGCATGAATAGTTCTGCCTTAGTGAATGAATGTTATTGAACAATTTGCTCTATCTCCAGCCCTCCGTGTTTGTAGAAACTGTGAAGAGTCACCTACTGTGTGTACTAAGGATTGTTAGAAAAAAAAAAAGAAAAATAATCTAAATCTGAAGAAGGTAACACTATCAGAGCTTAAACTCCAAATATCCAGTTTGCAGATGGCTAAAGATGACATGGAGACCCCAAATCCCCATGTGGATTATGTCTCAGGTGAATCCCCTATGGCTATAGACCAAGGATACTGTAAATAGCTTTACTATCAAACAGAGCACATGGTAAAGTAGATAATGACAGGTGTCATTAGGTTAAAATAGAACACCTTATCATTTAATCTTCTTTTGACTCAATTTACATGTTTTCCGGTTTTTAACATTTTCTGTCTCCTTTTCTGTGTTTTCTCATTGTTGTTTGCTTATACCAAAAAAGAAGAAAATGTTCTGAAATAGGGCTTGGATAGAATTGCACAACTCTCCTTAATATGATAGAACTATTGAATTTTATGCTATCTGAATTATATGTCAATAAAGCTATTTTTAAAATTGCTTCTGAAAGGATATACTAAGCTAATTAAAGCCAAGGCAGAGAAGTCAGATCAGAATCTCTTTGGGATTTCGTATGGATAATATTCATAGATTTTCCCCCCACTAATATAAGGTAATCATGAGGGCTTTCTATGACATTTTAAAGGAAATTTAAAAAGGCATTTCATGAAAAAGGGCAGGGAAAAATATGCCAAAGAAGTTTGTCCTGCTCGTTCTTCAAAGGTAAGCAGAGCTGTCCTCTGAGAATTTTATTGGGAATCCTTACCTCATCCACCCTGTGACCCTAATCTTGCCTATTCAGACTTCTTTTTGTTTCCAAAACTCAAAACTCTCTTACCACAATTTAAATCTCTTGATGACACCCAAAATGTATTTGTTGTGGTATAAATCTAAGAACAACAGAATTCCTTGGACAAGGTTTGAAAGAGGGAGACACTGCTTTCAGCAGGACATAGCCTGTTGTCGTTGTTGGTAAGTGCCGGGGAGTTCGTTCCAAATCACAGGAGCCCTACGTGTACAACAAAGGAACCACTGTTGGGCCCCTCACCATCACCACAAGCATTGTGAAGTTTGAGCACGTTGTGAGGCCACTGTGTCAGTCCAACAGGATAATCTATAGTAGCTCTCAAGGCTTGAAAATGGTCCTCAGCTCCCTGAGACCACCCAGCCAATGGCCCAGCCTTTGCTGGCTGTAGATTGTGCTCTTTGGATTCTAGGTAGAGACCTTTTTGGTCCTGGACTTCAGCTCGGTTCGTCCAGCTCACAGGAAGGACAATTCCATTTCTTTCATTTGAGAAGCTGTCTCCTCCAAGAACATTCATCCTTTCAGCCCTAGCAGGACCCAATATTTTGCCCCCTTGGACTTTATAGCCCCACATTCTCAGCTTGTGTGGTGGTCCTACTTTAATGTCAGTCATATACTAAGACACAAGTTGATGAAGATCTAACTCTTTAAAATTTAGGAAAATGTCCCCATCTTTAGAAACCCTTTGAGATCGGAGCACCTTTGTTTCCATTGTTCCTGTTCTCTTTGGCTTCTGCTTCTTAGTTCCTTGGTCTCTTGAAGAAGCAGGTCTCTGACCTCCTCAAGCCAATGCTATGACACTCTTTAGCTATATGGTTAAAGTGCCCATTGGTACCTCACTCCACTAGTAAACCTCAGCTTGAAGGTTCTAAGATCTCTTGCTCTGGGGTTGGAGAGCCTAACTCTTCAGACAAGTCTCCAGAGCTAACCCACTGTGCAAGGAAGCTTCCTGTCCCCAATACTCAGCTCTCTTGCTCCGTGAGCAAAGTCCTGTGCAGTGTTGCACCAACCGCACAGTCTAAGAGGGGGGTTCTTGTCTCCCTGCAGCATGTAGGCCAGCATTCCTTGGAGAGATCCATGACTCTTAGCATCCGTCTTCCCTTAGACAGAGGAGGCTCCCCGTTCGGGGACCTGGATATAAAGGATGTGTGCCACTCCAGCTTCTCCCTCTGTCTCTATTAACCTCTTTCTCCTTTCAGCTCTTGAGCAAATAAAAGGTACTCCAGCTTCAAAACATGGAAACCTCGCTTCCATTGGACCAGGCCTGTGTTGCATTGCAAAAGGTGTTGCATTGCGAAAGAAGTATTCTCCCTCCAGGGCTCCCCTCCTTGCTTTGGCAGTAATCTGTTTTGCATATGCACCTGAAATTTCCAATTTATTTTTTGAGCCCAATCACAGTTTCTTCCTTCTTGATTGTGACCTCTGAACTCCTAAACCTGACCTAGCCAATTGACACAGACCTTATGGACTCTAGGCCTCGGTCCTACTTTGCTGTGTCATCTTCAGTCTACTGGCCCAGTCCGGACTGTAGTTCATGCGCTACACCTCAACATTAGGTTTGCCTGTGCTCGCTTAGGAACTGGGCTCCAGCAGGACAGTTCAGCAAGAGCTGCTTCAATCCCATCCCTTGAAGATAAGGAAATCACTTTTTTTTTGTCATTGTTACACAATTAAGGCTGGGAGTGACAATTGAAAAGTACCTGAAATTATATTTCACAAGGTCCATCCTTTCATAATGTTTTCATTAATCATTCACTTTTTAAGGAAGATATTTGATTTACTGCTTTTATATGCAAAGTACTTTGAAGCACAATTCAAGGAGGTGGGATTGGAATTAGGTCTTACTCTAAAATGGAATCAGCCATTAAGAAAAGTGCACTCCCTAAAAGACTGCATAGGGAAATGAACCACCGTATGCCCACCCTCGCCCCTCTCCTTTCCCCACCCCCACTGTGGTATACTGTACATCAGTACCTATTGCTCCAGTCTCTGTCCCACCCAGTGCACATCACGTGATTCAGTGTTATAAACTACCAGAGGTCTCAATTCCTCTGCCATTTTGGAATGTAACAGACGAATCAACCTATTACCATAGTATAGATTTGGATTTAGGACAAATGTGGGTTTCAAAGTAGAATTGCTCGAGATGTGGGATGTTTTCAATAGGTGAATTTAAGCAAGCTCCCTCCCTCCCCCCCACCCCCGAGGTATCTCTAGGTGGCCTGAAAGCACCAACATTTTGGTTAGATGCCAGACACAATTTTGGAGCCACCCTGGAAAACAAATCAAACAAAAATCCCATTGTCATTAGGCAGATTTTAACTAATAGCAACTCTTGTAGGACAGAGTACCATTGATACAAGTATCTGATAGGGTAAATCTTTATGGATGCAGGCAGCTAAAATTTTTGTCTTGCATAGCAACTGGTGGATTTGAACTACTGATCCTTTCATCAACAGCTCAGAACTGGGTGACTACACTACCAAACAGCACTACCCAGGAGTGGGCAGCAGTTTCTACGATCTGCATCCCCCTTGACCTAGTTCAGTCTAGATGCCTTTCATAGTGCGTTCCTCCCTTATCTGCATTCTGCTCAGATCTCATTTCTGGCCAGTGTGTTTTCATTTGGAGTCTGAGGCAAAGCTGCACTTGCCGTTACTCCGGGCGTTCTGTTCTGTTAATAGATTTCCATAATGGACCTTACTGTAATTGGAATCTTTACTCAGCTCCCTGCTGCATGAATCATAACTACATACCTGTTCTTAACTACTGAGCTCTACTGCAGGCTTCCAAGATGTATTAAAGATTTATTTAGCTTCCTAGAACACACTTCACTAGTTGCTTAGCAAATGCCACGAAAAAGGCACAATGAATACCCTCTTTTTTGATAGGTGAGGTGTTCTTTCAGGTGGTACTTCCAGGTAAACTTTGGACTGCTTAGCATGAAGCTCAGTGGTTCAAACCCTCCAGAATGTCACAAGATAAAGATGAGGCTCCTAAATAGTTTACAGTTTCAGAAACTCTAGAAATGACTGAATGATGATTGAGTTTGGTGGTGGGTGGGGTTTTGTTTTATTTTCATGGATAAGGTGACTAACAGATCGGGAGGTGAAGTAATCCAGGTAGTGGGTCCAAACTCCTTGCTCTTAAGCATCGTGCTACCTGACTCTCAAATTACATCTTGCATTGCCAGTTTCACCTTTACTGTCAGCCCAGGTACTGCCATCATCACCTCCTCCCCTGACAGGCTCCTGTGGTTTCCTAGGAAGTGCATCCAGGGTAGACTTCAGGTCCCCATCAGTTTATTAATCATGTCTCACTGAAAAACTCTGAGGCTTCCCCATGTTGTTTAGTTCTAAATTCTAACATATCTCATTCTCTTTTTTATATTCCTGAACTCACAGAGTCCAATAATCTGACTACTACCATTCTCTCCATTACCATAGTAGCTACATCTTGAAACCCGAATCTAATTACACAAAATTTGTAAAATAAAAAAAAAATCAGTGGTTCTGCCTTATTTTAAGTAGAGAACTTCTACTTTTCTATTTCTTCTTTGATATTTTTTCTTTAATCAGACATATGAGATAGTGCAACTTCAGCTTAATTCATTGGCCAAATAAGATATGCCATCATGTGATCAGATCTATCATTTTGACTTTTGATCTTATGAGTGGGAGATCTAGCAATAGATGTATACTAAGAGATATTAGTAAGCAAAGATATATGAGAATTAGTAAGAAAAATGCTACCAAATCACAGGTACTTTTATTATACAAAAATATCAAGATGTGAAGATATTGTTTCACTTCCATTGAGGTATATATATGTGAAGGTAACATATCCATCTCTCAATCCTTTCTATTTAAACTGTAACACAATTAAACTTTTAACATCTTTGGAGGTCCCAGATTGTGTTCCTGTCAAATGTGCTTTGCATTTAGGGAGCAAAGAGAAGTCTAACTAGACACGATCAGAGTTGTAAGTTATATGGGACAAGGTATGTCATTGAAATTTGAATAGAACATCCTTTGCTGCACTCTAAGATTCAGCAGGTACATTGCTCTGATTAGGTGGCTGGGGCGGGGCGGTGAGGGGATTCCTCAACACAAAATTTTACCAGTACAATTTTCTGTTTTCCTAAAACATCTTCATAATAAACTACCATGATGATTCTGTATCCTTGGAAAAAATAAATCCAGATTACTCATTTGGGGTTCCACGCCCCCCACCAAACAGTGGCCATAACCCAAGCTGTCCACTCTGCTTTGAATGTAACTGGCCTCATGGATACTCTGAAGGCGATGGAATGTGCATTACATGTTGAGCTGCTAATCACAAATTCAGCAGTTCAAAAAAGTTCTTGGGGAAAAGGTGACACTCTATTCTTGTAAACATGTACGGGCTCGGAAACCCTGGGGCCACTGTGAGTGAGAATTGACTCAGTACCAGGTAGTTTGGAAGGTTCTTTTTTCTTTTAGGAGCAGATACCCTCAGAAGCTACTCTTTTGATATCTTTTGTGAAGGCATCTCTTAGTGTTGAAGTCAAATGTATTATCTAAGAGAACTTGTCTACAGCAGTTAACTGATCACAGAAAAATGTTTAAGCATATTTATTTGTAATAATCCTGTACATATAGGAACTTGAACTTTTGTAGCAATGTATTTGATTTATCCTTGTGTGTATGAAATACACACAAAACAAGCAGTGTGACAAAATCAACAATATATCTCAAAGAAATACTCTAATATTAATAAAACATTTTATTCTTGAAGTGGTGACAACTTTATAGGTGCTCAAATAATACAGTGATTAAAGTTCTCAGCTGTAGGGTCAGGTCAGCCTCACCACAAGAGTTGATGTCCATTTACTGACCCACAGCATAGTGCTACGGGGGAAACAACAGAGATACAGTGCAGGAATTATCCTCAATCTGACACACACACACACAAACACAACACCAGGATATAACACAAAGAGAGCACAAAAGAGCTGCAAGGGGAGCAAAGCAACAAAGTCTCCAAAGCATCCTGAAAATAGACTGTGGAGGGGCAGAGTTGGTACGGCATCAGACGCATCTGCAAAACATGCATAAGGGTCAGCAGACAGACCTGGTGGAACTATTCTTTTTCTCCTTTTTCTGTTTCTACCCTGTCTATCTATATCAGATAATCAGGATAAAAAATTCCCAGGGGAAACAACAATGGGACTGACAGTTCTGGGGGACCAGGGGAGAGGAGAAGGTGGGGGGAAGTGAATGGGGAGCCAATAAACCCAGGAGAAAGGGAGCATCAGGAGGTCTAAAATCAGTGGGAGGAGGCTATAGGATGCCTGGTAGGGTTTGATCAAATGCAACGTAGTCAAGAGGAAGTACAGAGAGCCGAATGAATATAGAACATGGGAGTGGGACAGGAGGAAGGTAAAAGGAAATAGAGGAAAGAGCTAGGAGGAAAAAGGCATTTATACAGTTATAAACATAGGCATCTACATATATAAATATATTAATATATAACAATAGGGGTATAGGTCTATGTACATGTATCTATAGGTGAAGTATTAAGGTACCAGATGGGTTTCTACTCAAGTCCTCCTTCAATGCAAGAACACTTTGTTCTAATAACCTGGCATTCTGTGATGCTCAGCTTCCTGACATGATCACTGAAGACAAAATGTATATATAAGCAAATGTGGTGAAGAAAGCTAATGGTGCCCGGCTATTAAAATATATACCATCTGGGTTTTAAAGGCTTAAAGATAAGCAAGGGACCATCAAACCTGGAAAAAACAAATCCCACTGGAAGAAACACACCAGCCTGTGTCCACAGGATTAGGCATCAGAAGACCCAAAACCAAACCATCATATAGATGTGAATGAGAGGGAAAGGGGAGTGGAAACCTAAAGCCCATCTGTAGACAATTGGACATCCCTTTACAGAAGGGTCACAAGGAAGGGAGGTGCCAGCAAGGGTGTAGTAAAACACCTATGAAATACACAACATTCCTCTCATTCTTTAGTGCTTCTTCCCCATCTCCACTATCATGATCCCAGTTCTACTTTACAAATCTGCCCACACCAGAGCATGTACACTGGTACAGATAAGAGCTCTTGACACATGGAATCCAGGACAAATAAACTCCCAGGAATGGGAGTAATGACAGCATGGGCGTTGGGAGAAATTTGGGGGAGAGGAGGGGCACTAACACCCTGTGTTAGTCCGAGTAGGCTAGAGAAATAAATCCATGGACACTCATATGTGTATAAGGGTTTTATCTAAAGGGTAATTGTAAATTAAAAAAGCATCCCAACCCAGTCCAGTCCAAGTCCATAAGTCTAATTTTAACCTATATGTCTGACACCAACCTATAAAGTCTTCTTCAGACTCATGAAACACATGAAATGACACCGAATGCAGGGCAATCACAAGACAGTGGGTAGAAAGTCTTTGGATCCAATGGCGTTGTAAGCATCTCAGCGCTGGCAGGGGTCTCTATGAGGCTTCTCTGGCTTCTGAGGTCTGGTTGCATCAGGGTAGGTCCACGTGGCTTCTCCAGCTCAGGGCACTAGTATAGTTCCATGTGTCTTGTCAGCTGCAATGTCTCCCAGAGAGTGAAGTGAGAAAGAGAGTGTACATCTTCCCCCTCCCGGGAAGAAATACTGGAGTTCCCATAATTCTCAGGAGAAGTCCATGCCCACACCAAGGTCTCATTGGCTATGATCCAATTGACAGGCCAGACTCCACCCCTTCACTCTTAATCCTCAAATTGACAAACGATTATATAACTACCCCCTCACCACCACCACCCCCGCCAAGGGGGATGAACTACAGAAATGTGGGTGAAGGGAGACAGTGGATGGTGTAAAATATGACAATAAAAATTATTTATGAATTATCAAGAGTTCACAAGGGTGGGAGGGGACAAGAGAGGAGCTGATGCCAAGGGCTCAAATAAAAAGAAATTGTTTTGAAAATGATAATGCCAACATATGTACAAATGTGCTTGATATAACTGATACATGGATTTTTATAAGAGCTTTAAGAGGCCCCACTGAAATTATTTATTAGAAAAAGAAATTTGTGCCTCTCAGTTGCTCTACTATAGAAAGGATGTGGCAGGTTTCCATTAGGATTTCATCCTGGAAACCCTGTAGCATCATGCTACTCTGTACCACAGGGTTGCTCTAAATCAACATCAACTCTACAGCAATGGGTTAGTTTGGTTTGAGTTGGTTTCAGATTGATCATTTAAAAGTGGATTAAAGTCCCCCGAGTAATTCCATATAAGGAGATTTAAAACAAAACATATAACACCTAAAAATGTTGGTCTTTTACTTTTTTACTTATATCTTTGAGTAAAGTACTCAAATATGTTTGTATTTGTTCAATTATTACTCCAGAAGAAAATTACTGAAATTATGACAGAATTATTGTTCTTGTTAGATGCCATCGAAGCGGTTCTGACCCAGAGTGTCCCTATGCAAAACAGAAGGAAGCACTGCCTGGTCCGGAACCAACCTCACATTTCTTCCTATGCTTGAGCCTCTGTTTTAGCATGGACTCCTAAAAGGACAAGCTGATCTGTCTTGGAAGAAGTATGGCCAGATTGCTCCTTAGAGGCAAGGATGATGGGATTTCCTCTTACCTGCTTTGGACATCTTGTCAGGAGAAGCTAGTCCCTGGAGAAAGACAGCATGGTTGGTAAAGTAGAGGGGCAGTGAACAGAGGAGGAACAATCACCCTCATATGAGGCTTCAGCCCACTGTTGCAACCACAATGTCAAGCCAACAATTGTGAGGATGGCCTAAGACTGAGCAGTGTTTTGTTGTGTTGTGAATGAGTCCAAAACAAATCAATGACCCCCAACAAAAGTCTCCCTCAAATAGATTTTCTTAGGTTCTGAAGGTCACTGCAAAGTCCCACAAAACTCAGGAAACATTGAGGAAAAGGTGGTGGATGCTGTTCTGTCCAAAATCTGAGGGGTAGGTGGAGGAGAGGATCCAGAGCCAAAAGCCAACACTATCTTCTTGTCAGGAAGATAGTGATCTGACTTTCCCAATGAGGCAATGAATATATGGGTTCACACCTGGTTCTAAGGTGGAATCTTCAAGACTGCACCAAAGTAAAATGGGTGGTGGCTTCATTCATGTCTGGTTCTAAAGTCGGATCTTAAAGATGTCATCAAGAAACCAAAAATGTGGCCCAGTTCACAACCTCTACATTGGCGAGGACTTCATCACATATGTTCTTTTTAGAGAATGCCTTCCAAGATTAAACTATTGAATTGTATGATATGTGAATTTTATGAAAATAAAACTGTTGGGGAAACAATGAAGCTGAAGAGGAAAAAAAAAAGAAAGTAGAACTAAAGTCACAGACCTATCCACCCAGTATTATATCATATAAGGAATTATGGTTAGAAGGACCATATTAACTGACTATAATTCAATAATATACTCAAAAACATACTCAAACATTGGAGACCTTGAGGCCGTTTGTTCCTCTAAATACTTAATCTTGACCAGTCCCCCTCTGCCCTATAGGGTTTTGATGAGTTGAAATTGACTCATGGTAGAGAGCTTACTTTATTGGTTATGTGCAAACACAGGATGAAAAAATATTATTTGACTTAGTTTATTTTTAAAACTAAGAATTATTTAATCTAAATTCAGCCATAAATTAAGAATATTTGAACTTCTGAATATTTATATGCCCTCTAAACTTAATTCTCAGACTATACTTCAGTGGCCCAAAAAACTAATATTCTAACTGAATATAACCACATTGCATCTGGGATAATTGAAGGTCCTGGTAATGGGCATTTGAAATATTTAATGTTTAAGTAATCAGTACTTAGTAGGATAATGTACATGCTAGATGACAGAATATTAATTAATGGTAAAAGATAAGGCATGTACTGGAGGCTTGCTTTAACCTTCTAGCTAGTATTACAGGCACACATAGAATGATTATTTACATACAGTAGCCACAGAGTCCATGTTTTTAATAGAGGGCTATTTTATTATTCATGTATTCACATTTAGATAATGAAAATCTCTACTAATTACCTGATAGCAGATTATTAGCATTAATGATAATTCAGCCAGTGTAGTATGAAAGGAACAAATTATACTGTGGATTTAGGTAATTATATATTATTCTGTTTTAGAGAGAAAAATATCAGGTTTAAAAGTGAGTACCATTATGATTTAGTAAAATAATTCATATTAGAATTTAATAAAGTATCAATATACATTCAACATATTGCCAATAGATTTCCTGATATTATTTTTAACTTAAAATGAGTATTTTAGATAAATGTTATTAAATATTTATAGTTGTATCAAACAAGTCTTACTATTACATTTCCATATATTGTTCTATCTGAAAGCATTGTGGAAACTAGGACATCAACATTTGGAATAACTTGACATGTAACATCTACTGAACTGCATCCAGAAATTTTTAGGATGTGATAATGGAAACCCAGAAATTAATTCCTTGAGTGCTATACTTTTTTCGAGTCTATGAAGTATGCCAATAGATGATTGGTGGGTGGATAAGGAGATAGGTAGGATGGTAATAGATGACAGGGAGGGTGGGAGAAGTGTAAGGAGAGAAAGGAAGGAAGAAAAGAAGCAAGGGAGACAGGAAGGGAGAGAGGGAGGGACGGGAGGAAGATAAATACAATTGTTTACTGTCTTACTATCTACTGAACGGTTTTTGTTTTTTTAATTCCATGCTGTTAGGTGCTACATTAAGTTGAGTTCTCTAAAGCAAAACAAGTGACTGTTCATTTCAAGCAGACCCATGGGAAAATTTGTCTGTTCTGCAGTGACCGAATCCTGCATTTGGTCTGTTGGTCTCAGACCACATTGCCTGCTGACCTCAGGACCAGAAGACTCCAACCTGGGAGTCATTTGGCTTTGTACCCACCAACTTATGGTCCTTCTGCTACTAACCACGTGGTCATGGATTCAAAGCCATCTTCTGCGCATGGGAAAAGATGAGGCTGTCTCGTCCTGTACAGAATTAATGTCTGAAACTCAAAGGGCAGTACTACTCTGTAGTGTTGCCATGGGGAAGAATCAACTTGATGGCAGTGAGCTTGATTTTAGAATTTTTGAATCCCGTGTGTACCAACCCTTTCACATCCCTTAAAAATTTCCATATTGTATGTATTATCTGTGAATTCTGTGTGGCAATTGCAATGGATTATCACACACAGAAAAGAAGTAGAGAGCAATGGGACAGACCCTTCATATCATAAGATTATAAAGAAGGATGGAGGGTGAAGCTATGTCTGGCTTCTATATTCTAAGACTCACCCTTGGTCAGATGTGGAGTTGGCTTCTCCCTTCTCACTAATGAATCCGGAGAAGGTCAGACATAGCCCCCCAAACCTATTTCCTCAGGGAAGGAACATTAAAAGTTCTTGGAAAAATTCCATTATCTTTCAATTCCATTTGACCAGGAACTTTTTGAACTACCAACTGGCTTCCTTGTATATGCAAGGAATATAGATCCATATTGAACATGTAAGAAATTTTCAAATGCTAGCTGTAATAATAGTATATAATTTGCAAAGAAAATGCATAATTATGTCCTAATTTTCCACTTTAAAAATACCTCTAAGGAGTTTGTATTTCCAGAATACCATATTATTTTCTTTTCTTTTTTTATTGTTTCATTAAATCTGCATGCCAATTAATATATTTATATTGCAATAATCTAATATAAATGCAAAGCATGTGCTGAGTGTCCTAACATGATTTCTCAACATGAATATAATTAGTAACTCATAGAGTGAACAAAAATGAATGAGTATGATTGAAATTGTAATTTCCAAATTAGCTTTCTGATGAGGATCTATAGACTAGAATTAAACTATTTTCTTTTTCTTTCTTAAGCTCCATGTGTTTCACAGAGATAAGTTAATATATGTTTTAAGTATTATTGGTATATAAATTTTTTTTCACTATTTTGATGGCAATTCCTTCTATATCAATCCTTGGAAAACTTTTGCAATACATTTTAATACTGAAAATAATTAATTTTGGAAATACTTCTCTGAAATTTTTCTGCATTTTAGAAATAGCCTTTACATAGACTTACATCGTTGAGGCAAACCAAGAAGAAAGATCTAGGGATTTATTGTGAATGAGGGGGAGTGCAGAGTGGAGACCCGAAGCCCATCTATAGGTAACTGGACGTCCCTTTACTGAAGGGTTGTGGGGAGGAGACAAGCCAGTCAGGGTGCAGGGTAGCAACAATGAAACATACAACTTTCCTCTAGTTTTTAAATGCTTCCTCCCCCCACTATCATGATCCCAATTATATCTTAAAAATCTGCCTAGACCAGAGGATGCACACTGGTACAGATAGGAACTGGAAACACAGGGAATCTAGGTCAGATGACCCCCTCAGGACCAGTGGTGAGAGTGGCGATACCTGGAGGGTGGAAGGAAGGTGGGGTAGAAAGGAGGAACTGATTACAAGGATAGACATATACCCTCCTCCCTGGGGAATGGACAACAGAAAAGTGGGTGAAAGGGTACATCAGACAGTGTAAGATATGACAAAATAATAATAATTTATGAATTATCAAGGGTTCATGAGGGAACAGGGAGTGGGAAGGGAGGAGGAATAATGAGGGGCTGATACCAAGGGCTCAAATAGAAAGCAAATGTTTTGAGAATGATCATGGCAACAAATGTACAAATATGCTTGACACAATAGATATATGTATGGATTATCATAAGAATTGTATGAGCCCCCAATAAAATTATTTTTAAAATAAAGATGTAGGGATTTAATTGTATAAACATTGGCCAGGGGAAACCTATTGGACAGTGGAATACTGGCAGATATGGTTCTGGAGGTGGGTCCCTCAGGTGGGAAGGAATTCGAACGATGGGGAGAAGTTGCCTCCTCAAAATAGGGTTGATGATATTGACCTGGCTGGAGCAAAGTTTCTAGGACCTTTATTTCCTGATGCAGCATGATCAAAGTGAAAGGAAATAGCTGGAAACATCCATTAATAATCAAAATGTGAAATGTACAAAATGCAGATGTAAGAGAATTGAAGTCTACAAAACTGAAATGGAAAGCACAGAGAGTCTAGGCATCAGTGAGTTGAAATGGACTGGGATTGGCCAGTTTAATTCAGATAATCATGTGACCGTTCTGGAATGCAAATTAAAGAGGAATGACATCACATTGGTCACCAGACAGAACATTTTAAGAACTATCTTGAAATAAAATGCTGTCAGTGATAGGTCAATATACAGATAGAGTCTATTAATATGGTTCTTCTGCCACAGTCCCTTTTGTGATGTGTTGTATATTCTAGCCCTCTGTCTGTGATTATAATCCCATTTTGGAGGTCGCTCCCGGTTATAGTACTGGGCACGAAGTGACAGTAACTAGTGAGAAGTATTCTGAGTCTCCCCTTATTAGAGAGCGTGAGCCAAGTTACCACGTTTTATTTCTCTGAGAATATGGTGAGCTAAAAGACAAAGACACACCTCCATCAAAGCTATTTCTCTGTTGATTAAGAGAGCTATTTTCAAAGCAGGTAGAGAGATAATTCTGAGGAACATCTGTTGAGCAGACGTGACAGGGATAGCAGAAACCATGGCATGGGGAGACCTGAGGCCAGGGAAAGGAGACCATGAGACAGAAGAAAAGTAACCCAAAGATGATGCGATTTTTGAGGGGGAGCAATGGGCCAGCTTCTTTGCCCATGGAGACAGAAGTCAAGGAAGCATGCGACTGAGAGGCTGACACCAGAAAAAAGTGGGCTGCTGGCTGAGGAGAGGTGTGACTGTGGGCTAATGACTTGTACAATCAATATTTGTGTATCCTGACTGGTCATAACAGGTTAATTCTCTGAGTATATTCTGTTCATTCTGTGTGATCATCATAGTGGAGTTTCTGCCCCAGCAGAGAGGTAGAGAGCCATCAGAGGAACAATCTGTGGCAGAGCAGTGTATAGATGGATGGAGGACTGAGGTAAGACAATAGGCCTTGCGCTGGCAAAAGTTAGGAATTTCCAACTGAGATTTTCAACAGATAATGCAATACTGAAACTACTTATGCCAAGAACTTTGGAAGACATCTACTTGTCAACGAAGCAAACAAAGAACCCAATCTATTGCCATTGAATTGATGCTGATTCATAAAGACCCTATAAGACAAACTGCCTCTGTGGGTGTCAGAGACTGCTGCTGTTTATGAGAGTAGAAAGGCTCACCTGCTCCCACGGAGCTGCTGGTGTTTCCTAACTGCTGACTTTGCAGTTCACAGCCCAATGCATAACCACTATGTCACCAGGACAACCCCGTCAAGTAACTCGAAGATAATTAGATCCCAAAGGGAAATGATACCAGAATATCCACAAGTTTTCAAACAATATCATTAATATGGTACACAAGTAAAATTTGATAAAGATATTTCAAAAGCTCTAGCAGCAGCACATAGACTGTACTTCGACAAAGAAAGAAATTCATGTGAGATTCAGCAGAGGACATGGAATGCGAGATCATTGGGATATCGAACCCATCTTGGCTGAAAGCAGAACAGACTAGGAAAATGTTGACTGGGCTCTAGGGACTATGGAGTGGGTAGCTCAATTTAAACAGCAAAGGATAATAACAAAATTTGGCGTCATAATATTGACAATTTTGAGGTCATTATCAAGTATCTGTCAAACTGGTCATTCTGAGGTCATAGGAAGACATGTGGATAATAGAAGGGTGGGTGCGTTAAGGTTAGTAGTGGGGTGGACCCACCAAAGATAGAGAATGCAATGCATATTTTTACAGTTGGGTGGTCATTTGTAGTGTGGGAAAAGTAATAGGGTGGTTGTGGGCAAATGTTAGTGAACTAGATGAGTTGCTGAAATTATCCATTCATTTTCTATATGGAAGACAGCAGCCCATGTAGTTGATGGAGTTGCTGTTAAATCAATTTGTTAATGGTTCTAAGAAAATGGATGTCTGAGTGAGCTGCTGTTCAAATAATTTAAGGTAAGATTTTTGTATACTTTGGTACTGTTGAAACAATTTAGAAATCATAGGTGAATTTTGTGGCTTGTCATTACTTTCTTTGTTTCTTTTTAATTTAATCATTTTATGTGGGGCTCAAACAACTGTCATCACAATCCATACATACGTCCATTGTGTCAAGCACATTTGTACATTTGTTGCCATCATCATTCCCAAAACATTTGCTTTCTGCTTGAGCTCTTGGTATCAGCGCCTCATCTTTCCCCTCCTTCCCCACGCCCCCATCCCTAATGAACCCTTGATAATTTATAAATTATTACTATTTTGTCATATCTTACACTCTCCGAAGTCTCCCTTCACCCACTTTTATGTTGTCCATCCCCCAGGGAGGAGGTTATATGTAGATCCTTGTAATTGGTCCCCCCTTTCTATCCCATCTTGGCTCCACTCTTCTGGTATCACCACTCTCACCACTGGTCCTGAAGGGAACATCCATCCTGGATTCCCTGTGTCTCCAGTTCCTATCGGTACAGTGTACATCCTCTGGTCTAGCCAGATTAGTAAGGTAGAATTCGAATCATGATAGTGGGTGGGGAGGACGCATTTAGGAGCTAGAGGAAAGTTGTATGTTTCATCATTGCTACATTGCACCCTGACTGGCTCATCTCCTCCCCACAACCCTTCTGTAAGGGGATTTCCAGTTGCCTGCAGGTGGGTCTTGTGTCCCCAATCTGCACCCCGCCTCATTCACAATGGTTTGATTTTCTGTTCGCTGAAGACAAATGGGTGCATAAACAAATGTGGTGAAGAAAGCTGATGGCGCCTGGCTATCAAAAGTTATAGCACCTGGGGTCTTAAATTCTTGAAGGTAAACAAGCGACCATGTAGCTCAGAAGCAACAAAGCCCACATGGAAGAAGCTCACCCACCTGTGTGATCACGAGGTATCAAAGCGAACAGGTATCAGGCATCAAAGAACAAAAAGTCATTTATTTCTTATGTTATATGTCATATAATCTCTTTTCAATCTGGTCTACTCACAGCCCTTTCTTGGCATTAGGGTTGGCCATTTATTCTATTGATTGTAATATTCTATAATTCACTCATATAGTCAAGCAAAATAATTATATTTTTATTATATTTGCTTAGTGTTCATTGTGTCCTCTTCTATTATGGACTTTCCCCTTTTGTTCTTAACTCCAAGCACTCATTTTTTTACGTGATACAAAAAAATTATAATAGTGTAATTTCTGGGTAGATCTTTCTAGATTACAACTTCCTTCATTGTGATGAGATCTTCAAATAACAGCTAACTTCCAAGGCAGGTTCTACATATACTGAAATATTTGTAATCAACTTTATCAAAATTATGAGATAATTTGAGAGCAAAACTTTACATTTTTATTATTTTTCTTTAAAACATGTTCTTATAATTGTGTAAAGTTATCATGATTCTTTATATTTAGCACTAGACTTGGATTCATGGCATTGATCAAGCATGCAATCATGCTAATTATATAATTACTGGCAATTAAAATGTAAAAGTTAGAAACAGAATAAGTTTCAGTAATTAGAAATCAGTAATAAAGTTTTGGTGATAGACACAAAGCTGAAGATCATGTGATCAAATTTTGGAAGACTGATGACTTATGTATTGTAGATACATTTTTTTCCACCATATGAATGGTGGCTATACACATGACCCTCACCAGATAGAGCATTTTGGAACCCAAATAAATACGTTTATGGGAAGAGGCACTCGAGAAATTCCGTAGCACCGCGACCTGTCCCAGAGGTTTCTGGCAGTGCAGAGTCATTTTCCTTTGTCGTTGTGACATGTGGGAATAGGTGCCGAGCTGCTAATCACACTCTAGCGGTGCAAAGGCGCTAGTCTTTCTGTGGGAGAAAGATGAGGTTGTCTGTTTTCATAATGATGTGCAGTCTTGAAGCCTCACTGTCAATGGGAATCAGCTAGATGTCAGTGGGCTTGGTTTTCCGTTCATTGTACTCTGGAGGGAAAGCTTCAGAAGTACAGTGGTAATAGATCCAGTATCATTTAAAGAGAGGCAAATTTGTGTTTACAGTTTTTTTAATGCTTAATTTTTTCTAGCATTTGAAGTATCCATAGTTTCATGATATTTACAAGTCTGACCAATACTTAGAAATCATCAGTAAAGGACTTCTCCATATAAATTCACAACTGAAAGCACTTATTTGTTTATTACCATAAAGAAAAACTAGAGCATCATGGTCATAAATTCTCATTGGCTAATAACCATGACATTGATCCATCTTACCAATTTAATTGACTCAGTAGTCAGATTTTGTGAAGTATACACAGGGAATCTTGAACCAAGCATTACTACGTTGCCATATTTTCATTTTATAAAAATAGGAAAATGATACTTCTAAAATTAATGTTAGTGTTGTAGGAATCGTGTCAGTGATACTTAGAATTGATATTTGTTTTCAATATTACACTATATGTATTTGTAAAATTATATTATAGGCTTGCTAATTTGTTTATTGTCATCTGGTAGCACTCACATTATTTCCAGTTGTTACTGGTCCTGCAGCAACAAATTTTCAGCTTTGGAATGCATGGGGAATTAGAAGCCATTACAATAAATAAATAACTTAATGAGATTCTGCACTAGATTTGGCACAAGTCAACTTCTTTCAATTGACTGACTTTTTTTTCTTTTGTAAGCAACCTAATCACCAGCTGTATCTAGACAGAGTATATTTTGGTTACAAAAATGAGAATTGGACACTAGAATAAGCTACATTCCTCAGAAGATATATTTTAGAATATATTGTCTAAAAATTCATCAAGACTTCCATTTGCTAATTCCTGTCATCAAAACTCAGAGATTATAAATTAGTGTTCTAGGCATTTCAAATACTTAAAATTTACTATTTTGAGGCAGAAGCTGAAATTCTGTGGGTATGAAATCATCTCTATAGTTATAACATTTCTATTATTTTAATAGAGATTTGTAGGTTACCAGCCCCCACAATCGAACAAATCCAAGGGGAAGTTTTGTAATTGAGAGGTAAAATGAAGGAGACATCAGACAAGATAAGGCATATGATCGCTCACTTCAGGACCATCATAGCTTCAATAGCCAAATTAGTCCAGAAAGAATATATTTCCAACCAAGGATTATATACCCTCAAGAGGCATGCAAATCCCCCAAATTACAAGTAACCCATGTGCAATAGGAAGGGGTTGTACAATAGGCATATGCCTAACAGGATAAGCTAGGGATATACACACAATAGGAAGGGGAGGCACTAGAGCAGTGATTCTCAACCTGTGGGTTGCGACCCCTTTGGGGGCTGAATGACCCTTTCACAGGAGTCCCCTAAAATAATCTCAAAACACATATTTCTGATGGTCTTAGGAACAGAGACACCGCTCCTCTATCTGCCTGCAGACAGGTCCGCCCACATGCAGGTACATCTACATAAGCGTACCCAGCTTGAAGACTGATACCCATGCTACACCATGCTTCAAGACAAAATTTCATTTATTTGCAATTTGAAATTCATAGTTCACAATAGATAATTACATATTTTTGTGATTAATCACTATGCTTTAATTATGTCCAATTTGTAACAATGAAAATACATCCTGCATATCAGATATTTACATGATAATTCATAACAGTAGCAAAATTACAGTTATGAATAAGCAATGAAAATAATTTTATGGTTGGGGGTCACCACAACATGAGGAACTGTATCAAAGGGTCACGGCATTAGGAAGGTTGAGAACCACTGCACTAGAGCTATACATATGACAGGAAGGCATACACGTAACAAGATAGGCGGACTCTAGAGTCAAGATGGCAGCCTAACCTTGGTCATCCTGAGTTGACTTGACCTTAGGTGTCTTTGGTCTTGCCTTCAGGGAAACCATCCATTATCCTTATCAGAAGGGAGTGAGCTCTACTTAGGGTGGGAGAGGCTATACTGTCTGATTGCTAGATAGCTGATAACCTTCAGGCAGATAGCCATTAAGCAGTTGACCTCTGAGAGTATAGTCATTGACCATGTGTTAGTAAGCAGTGCCTTAAGTCTGGCCTATATTTTGGGGGGACAACCTGGGGAATAACTTTTCTGTTTCCCACAGAGATTTTCACATATAATGAGGAAAGATTCACGAAATTGGTGTGGTTGTGTGTATGTGCATGTGTTTATGCACACATACACACAATACTATGTGCATTAAATTTTTAAAAAATCCTTGCCATGAGGTCGATTCAGACTCATAGTGATC
Source organism: Tenrec ecaudatus (assembly GCF_050624435.1). NCBI lineage: Eukaryota > Metazoa > Chordata > Mammalia > Afrosoricida > Tenrecidae > Tenrec > Tenrec ecaudatus. Next base: position 131,726,584 of record NC_134532.1, on the reverse strand, counting down.
CTGTATGAGTTTCAGAGGCTATAAATCTTTACAGGTCAGAAAACCTCATTTTTCTCCGATGGATCAGGTGGTGGCTTTGAATGGGTGACTTTGAACTGCTGACTTTGCAGCGGAAATTCATAACCCACTATTTCATCAGGGCTACTTAGCGTGTGCATTAAGGGAGTAATTATGCCACCTAGTTCTATACTACACACTGTAGGAGTTACTGTTGATCATGTCTCCCAGTATCCCTTTGAATATTCCACAAGAAATAAACCTAAACAAAAAGCTTCACATTATTGAACAGCTTGAATTGCTAGACAATGTAATGTATATGGACAGTTATGAGTCCTGTTTAATGGGTACATGGCTATTATCTCAATGATGAAGTACACTTGGGGGATAATGTTGTCGAAGAAAAGAAACGTCTCTCCCCAGAGCATTTGAAAAGATGGGGAAAGCTAAATAATTGTTAGGGGTAGCTAGATTTAGGCACAAGGGGCGTTGTCCCTCCCATCCCTGCAAAGGCCCCTATAGAGGAGGTTGGAAAGAAATCAGACAGCAATTGGACACTTTTGAGAACCCCAAACTGAGCATTCACAGACTAGGACCTCTGAGGCATAGGTAAAACCAGTACCTTGGGCACACCGGCCTTAGACACATCACACAAGTGGGCTGAAACTCAGTCAATGAGGTCAACCAATACCTTCAAACTACTTCACCTCCCCTAGCCAGCAGGAGGGAGAGAATAAAGGCAGGAAGCACAGCCCTGCAAGCCCTCTTGCACCACGTCTTGGCTTGCTGCCAGTCTCTTTTGCTCTGTCCTCGCTCAGGGCGTGCTGTGAGGTGGGCCTCTAGCTTGCGGGGTGCTCACACACCCGTGTGCCTCCTCTGGGCCTCCTTGGGGCCCACAAGCACTTGGACTCTTAAGCTCTTGCTCATTTGCTCCCTTGGGCTCTTGACTCCTTGGCCCCCAAGGATGTCCCAGTTGCACACATGTGGGTGTTCTTCACGTGATTGTTCGGGTCCGCTTGTGAACCCCAGTGTGGCTTCCACACAACTTGGCACGCTTTCCAGAAACAGTGTGTACCCTGTTGAGACTCTAAAATCTGAAATGTTTCCATTCCTTCCCCAAAACCCGCTTGGATTACAAAACGTGCTTAGGCATGGATTCTTTCAGCGTTGAAGCAAAGAACTGAGGTACAGCAGACGCCAGAACCTAGCATAATCTGGAAAAGTTTGGAAATCTAAAGTTCTATTTTAGATGGGTGAAAGGTAGTGGGTATTTCTAATTTAAATGTAAAGGAAATATTGTGTATAGCATGGAAATGATATATTTATTAAAATAATGAGTTTTACTTTGAAATATCCCAGGAAGAAAGACTGAAAACTTCGTTGAATGAAGGATACCAATTGAATGAAGGATACTTAATTTTAAGTTGATGGCAATTATTTTCTCTATCTTGGTTGGACACATAGGTCTTAATGTTGTTCCCAGAACCCTGATGGTTATCCTATGTAACCGTGTTGAAAATACCTGACATAGAAAAATATGGCGTAGGTTTGCCTGGAGACATAGGCAGTTAAGGAGTGAAAGGGCTAGAAGAAATCTGAAACTGTATAAATATTATCAGAAATCTTGTGATTCTAGCATTTGTTTGGGAGCCCTATCTAGTTACCCAAAGAACAAACAAACAAACCAAACTATTGAAAATGAAGAACAATTTTACACTCACACAGATGCGATCAGGCTGAGCTGAACTCAAGGTGATTGGGCTGGACTGACTAGCCCTTCATGTTTTCATCTCTCACTGCCCAAGTAACCTAATGCGCTTCCACTAGACTCTGACGTTGAGTTTATTCTGACTCCTAGTGGCCCTATGGGACAGAGGAGAACTGCCCTAATGGTTCTCCAAGGACATAAATCTCCAAGGACATAAAAGCCTGCTATTTCTTCTTCTGAGTGGCTGTGGGTTGGAATTGAGACCTCGTGGGTAATAACCCCACTAATAACCAACTACCACCACCAGGGCTCCAGAGAATGTCTTGCCCTGAGAATTTTATACCTAGTTTCATCTTAAAATATAAATGATCTTTAGGAGCATATGGTATGCGATGGTTAAGTGTTCTTCTATTAGTCAAAATTTCAAAGGTTCAAAGCCACCAGGCGAGTTAACTTCACAGCCAAGGGAATCTGATGGGGGTCATTCTATCCTGTCCTACAAGGTCTATGGATTGACTCAAGAATACCCAATGACAAGAACGAGAAATTCTGGTGTATCATCAGTGGATGGATCCTTGCCACGTTCTTCCTGTTGTTACCTGAGGAGGCTCAGAGTTTCAATCCAGCCCCTCCAGGCCTTGATTCTTGCCCATCCATGAGAAAGATTTGGGACAAGGGACAAAGTTTAGACAAGAGTCAGAGTAAAGGTTTGAACAGAAAGAGTAAGTTTTTTGAAGAGGAATACATTGGAATAAGAAACGCAAAGGGCCCTTGGATAGCCGTAAGCCCTGGTAAAATGTAAAGCTGGACCCTACAATTGGCTAATGGCAGACTTCCCATCAAAGTCTGACTTCCGGCAGGTCTTTGCTATTGCCTGGTCCCCTGTTGTGTCCTTCCTCCTTTTGGGTATGAGTATTCTGGCACTCAGGCCCCCGACTTTATGCTGTGCTCTTCTCTCAGACCCCAAACCTAAGCCTTTAAGTTATTGTAGGGGTTATCTGAGCATTCTGTCTATTGCAGTGTCTCTGCTATCTCGACTCCTCCATGGATTAGGAAAGGTGTTTTATTCTGTCCTTCACCATCCTTTGTGCCGGAAGGGTATGTGTGGAAGCATGTCTCTGCCTACCTCGCTTTTGTGTTTAAAATTTCGGCCAGTTCCCTTCCATTTATTACCTCTTCTCTCCTCCCCTCACCAGTATCTGACTAGCTAACCCCTACCACTGATCAAAATCATCATTGGTTATTTTTTAAATTATGCAACTGTCTACAATGTAGTTTAAAAAAAATGCTTGCGGTGGAGAGGAGAGGGCAGTTTTCCAAGTTCCTGACAGACAAACACAGCTACAAGATATATAAACACCACCCTGCCGGTGATCTGAACTCTGTGCCCTTTCAATAGCGGTGACATGAATTGTACTCTTTGGGTTAAAATGTACCATGCATTAATAAATACATATTCTTCTTAAAATATGTTCTGCATAGCCAATCACAATATTTCAAGCTCCATTTGGCCATCCCAGGGAATTGAGATTTACCTTGCTTAATCTGGGTATTATACAGTTCTTAGCTCTGCCAAAGATTTCGTTAGCACTCTGGCAGCTGGGTCAGACTCCGTAATCATTTTGAACTTGCAAGAAACGCTCTTCAGAGAGGTTTCAGGAAAGCACGTGCACACTGCCTGGGTTCAGAATCAGATCGAGAACTTCCTGCAGGTCACAGTTCTTCGACCCAGAGGTGCTGAACGATCATTTCTGTGGCTAGCGTCCAAGAATTTACAGGTTACAGTATGTTTCTGAGGTCTTTCCTTAACATCATAAATTTCAAACAAGGCCTTACGTTCCTATGGATGGAATCCAGATGACTCCCCACCATTAATAGCTTAGACGCTAACTGAAAGGCTGGCTCTTTGAACCCAGCCAGTGGCTGCAATGGCGAAGGGAGACCGCTCCGGCAAGCTGCTGCTGTGGCAGCCACCATCGGAGTGCCTGAGAGGGGCGCTCTACTCTGTCACATAGGGTCGCGGAGTGAAAATCTAGTCAACGACACTCAACAGCACGCTCATTTTTCACGGGGAACACCATCCGGGATGTCTGTAAATGTGAGATTTGGGATGAATTGGGCATTTGTGGAGAACAGCAGGAAGGTTAATGAGAAGCACACTTATGGGTGAGTCCTAGGGGGCAGTGGACGGACTGAGGCAGAAAGAACAGATGAGAAGAAATGGAGGGGCTTTTCATGGAGTCAGAAACGGTGCCGCTGTAGAATACAGGCACACGGCAGAGAGCGAGTCACAGAGAACCAGAAGCCAGTAAGAGACAGAGACCTGTGTGTAAGGGCAGGGGACACAGATCTCTCTGGAGGAAGGCATTCTGCACTGCAGAGGGTTTATGGTGTTGGAGAAAACCTCACCATCAAGGACATAATTGTGTCTAACCGTTCTCATCTGGGTTCCCAAGCCTTTGCAATTTTACTATGAATCGAGATTACTTCCAGTTCCTACACCAGAGCTCTGATTTTATCTTTTAAAAATTCTAACACTTCACTATTTACCCACACTCTAGATTTGTGTTTCTTAAACTGGAGCATGATTGCATCACAGTAAAGCTGCAGAATCTCTGTCTCTGGTCTCAGGATGGCTGATTTAAGCTACTTCCTTAATCTTTTCTCCTTTTCTTTGGCTTAGATTCTGGAACAAAATCTTGACGTTGAGAGTCACCTGTTTCTCACCTAGTGAAATCAGAGTTTGGGTTCTGCTGGTCCCTGAGACTGCTGCTATCAGAGAGTCAGGGAGCGCTTAGTTAACGCATCTGCCGAACACTTGTTAGTCGTGTCTTAATACATTGGTTGGAAGCCAAGATCTGGAGCATTCTTTTCTTCAGGCCCCCCTGGTTTGAATGGACCCAGGTCAATGTGGTCACGTACAAAACTTAATTTCAATCTGAGGCTTTACTACAGTGACTGAAGAAGTTATACCGAAAATAGATCTCAGGTAAAAATTCGTCACACAGGTTGATAATTTTAACTGAACTTTAGAAACACTAGTAACCCCACAGTTTTTTGTGGGTCAAAGTCCCGAAAACTGTACCATTAGCTGGGGACTTTGTCATTTTAAATGTTCCCACTTTTACATATGCATGTAAGGTTTACTCAGGGTAGATAGATCACGATTCCAGGGGCAGAATTCTGTTATTTCTTGGTCGTAATGAGGTACACAGAAACATTAGGAAATGAATTTCAAGTGCCAGGTTTTGGCACTCAACAAATATACTGTCATCCAAGTTGAAGAGGTTCAGAATACCTTCTGCACTGAGACACATGAGAAAGAAAGGACAGTGATTTACTTACAAAAGGTAGTCGATGGAAACCTCGTGGATCCCAGAATGTGGTCTGAGAGTTTTCCTAACATGCTTTGGATGCATTATCAAGACAGACTCATTGCTAAAGAAGGATTCATATTTAGGATTATGGAAGGGAAGCCAATGTGAGGGAAACTCCCAATGATATAAATTAGCACAATTGTTGAACTAATAGACTCCTGTATACTTGTTCTGTTATGCACGGTACTGCTATGAACTGAATCTGACTGTACTGAAACTAACAGCACAAATGATTACAGACATCTTTGGTATTTTATTAAGCTGGGGTAATTTATGTGCTTGTACCGTAAACATCCCCAGACTATGTGCTTGGACTGCACTGCATGTAATGTGTAAACGCATGAGTGCATGTATCATATCATACTTCCTTTATAAGTATTTAAAATTAACTTATGCATATTATAATACATTCTTGCTTTATGTAAATCTCACCTTGTTTTTGTTCCACATCTAAGGGTTGTTCCTCATTCCCCTTCAATGATACTTCGACTTAGTGTAGTAGCCATCTAGCATGTCATCGACTAACAGTATTACTTAGTGACACAACACTAACATAGGCTCAACATTTTAAGCTTCGCTACTCTTCAGTTCTTGTCCCACTCACAAGAAAGATTTCCGGTGGCAAGGACAAAACTGAGACCAGAGTCAGAGAAAAGGTTTGAACAGAAAGAGTGAGTCTCTTGAAGCGGATGCTTCGGAAAAGAAGTCTGAGGCCTGGCAAACATAGAGTGGGACCGTGTAGTCTGCAAATGGTGGGCCTCCCACCGTTGACTGGTTTGCTGGCGGGTCTTCTGCCGCTGGTCGATCCTCTGTATTGTCCCTCCTCTCTCCAGGGACCCGCATCCCAGCACCTTAGACTTCCCACTGAGCCCTTGTCTCAGACCCCAAACCCAGGAGTCTACTCAGTGATGGTGGTGGTAGTGTGAACACCTTGTCTCTCTACACCCAGCCTTTTCATGATCTCTAGTCTTTTCTTATCTGCCCTTCTCCTTCCTTTATGCTGGAGAGGTGTTTACCTAAGGAACCTATCTCCACCTCTCCTTTGTGTTACAATTCCAGCCAGATTTCTACCTTCATCACTGTTTTCCCCCTTGCCAGCTGCTGTCATCTATCTATGTATCTATGTATCTATGTATGTATCTATCTATCTATCTATCTATCTATCTATCTATCATCTATCTATCTATTTATCTATCTATCTATCTAAAATCTCCAGAAATGACTTAAATGGGTCTTCTGCTTGGAGTCTCAGAATCCTTTGAATAAAATATGGATATGTAAAGAAACACACCTATCCCCCAATTCCACTTTCTCCTTGACTAGGGACCAGATCTGTACTAGAAATCTCTGCCTATTCTGCCTCAGTGACCTGGCTCATGCACATAAAGTATGAAAGCTAGTCCCCCTGCCATTTGGGCCCCAGATCTTCCAGAATGCTAGTGCCTCTGGGTTGCGGACTGCCACCCGGTCATTCCCGAGTCATGATTTTACTGTTAGAGTTAAAAGACAGACTTGTTTTTGCTGAATTCAAGTTTTTTGCAACTCTAGAACAGAGGCCTTCAGTTGTTTGTGGGCCACTGGACTACTGAAAGGAAGTGGACTACATCGATTCTCATATCTTAGTGGCCAACGCTAGTTCCTTGCCACCTTGGGGTTCTCCAGCAGGATCATTTCTCACCCCCATCCAGAGTCAGCAAGAGAGACTTTAAAAATATGAGTGTCGTAAACGTAACCATGTAACCGTGCATGCATAATCATACCCATGCCAAGTATTGAAATGTCATCATTACCTTCCCAAAGTCAAGAAGAGATCACATTTCGGCATGCCTATGAGGAGATGGGAAGCATGGGATCTAGCCTCAGCTTCTTCCTCTAAAGACTGAATGGCTGAGTCAATCTCACCGTCACATATACCTTAACTAGGAGCTCTGAGGGTAAGACACAAATTATTGCCAGAGTCACAGAAAATGCTTGTAAATAAAAGTATCAAAACAGAGAAGCTAAGTGTTTGCTTGTCAACGCATCTTCCATTGAAGCCAGCACACTTCTGAGGATGGTGTTTCCACTGTCAATATACCACATCCAAGTGCAGAGCTATTCAGGAAGACAGTCATCTAAGATAACAGTCCATATGAGGGGCTTGCATATACTGTAATGTGGCCCCCAAATCATTGTTCCCTTTCCAGATTACTCATCTCTCCTGGTGCTCTCTTATACATGACATGTCTTACATTCAGTGCCTACGGATTACACACCTGAGATTGTAATTTAATTATCCTGGTCTGCAAATCTATCTTGTCAAAGCTTTCTAATAAGCTTCTCAGTCATTTATAGACTTACTTGGCATTATGTATTTCCTAACACACCTCACTCACTAAAATCATTATGTTCCTTAACTGTCTTTTTCGACTTCTCCCTTGGAATATAAACATCTTGAAAGTAAAAGTATTAACCATCTTAATAATCATTGAATCATCAGTATATGTAACAATGGTTGGAATCTAGTCATTTAGCAAATTAGTTGAGAGATGCCACTTGTGTCAAATATTACAGGTGTTATATGCATGAGCTTATTAATTTTAACAAAAGTGTTCTGAGCTCTATTATTACTACCTGCACTCTTCTTTTCACATTTAGGTAAATGAGTCAAGGAAACGTACGCAAGGTCACATGTCAAGCAGAGCTGGAATGGAAATGAGGTCTCCTTATTAACCTCAAAGCATGATTTTCACCAATAAGCTATGAATCTATTTCCAGGGATATGCATTTACTGCTCAAGTGTTCATGCCTTTGAGCATGTTGTTCCTTTTTGTATTAGCCTCTTTGGTGCTTTCTTATTACAGTAGGGTGGGATTAGAATTCAGATCATCTGTATTCACCAGACTATAGTTGTCTCTGCCATTTGTTCGACCACTTCATTTATTCCATTTTCTCACTCAGATGGTTATACAGAATGCCACTCTTATCAAGAAATGCTTACTGCTTACCCAATATGTGCCAGGCACAAAGCACAGCAAAACATCTGACATCTTTTCCATCCTGCACTTTGATACATAATTTTCATCCGCAAATTTCATTGCACTTTACAATCATGAATTCCCCAAACATCCCAAGAGGTAAATGAATATTTATTATCTCCATTTTACAGATGCATAAAGTTAGACACAGACTAATTAAATAAGTTCTTCAAGGGCAGACAGTGAGTTGATTGGAAAATCAAGGTTAGCACCAAACATTCCAAATCCTGGCTTCAAGGCAGAGCAGATAGTGTTTCACACTGGTTTTCCTATACACAGTTGAAGATGTTAATTTTAAGTTTTCATGATATAACCTCCATTGTAATTGGGATATTACCCAGAAGATTTCGTTGTAAATGGATATTCAGCCCTTAGTTATACATGCAGTTTGTGTCTATTGGCTTCTGTGACAGATACAGAATTGAAACTGAAGAAAGAATTCAGTCCATAGTAATTATATCTTCCTCTAGAGATCATGTAATGATGTTTGGAGATTTTTTACCAGTATATAATTTAAGGGTTTTTGTTTTGTAATGTAACTCTAATTTAGCATATAGAAGTAAGCAGCTAATTATGCTGAGATTTCACAGCCAACACTTAGAATATAGTCAGAGTGATTATTTCAAAATTATTTAAATTTAAATTATTATTTACGGATATGAACCCACACCAAAACACACACCCTAGTAGCATAGTTATCAAAAAGTATATTTTTCAGTGTGCTGCCATTTGAATAGCTAAGCTAATTAAAACGATATAGTCTCCATTTAACTAGAGGCAGTTGTTTAGACCCACAAAAGCAACTTAGTTGAGATGTAATCTCTTATATACAATTTTTTTTTAACAATTTATTAGGGGCTCATACAATTCTTATCACAGTTCATACATATACATACATCAATTTATATACAGTTCTTAAAAAGATTTTGAATTTCCTATTTTTTCTTAAATTTAAGAAATTCAAAAGTGGTCTGAAAAGAGATGCCATGTGCCACCACTGTTGGTCATTCTCAGTGTAGATTCTGAAAACTTGCTACATCTGAATTGAAATGTAAGTGCACAGTTCGACTTCCATCAAGAACTTTATCATTGGTACAATTGTTCAGCTAATCTGGCAATGGTATTACTATAACTGAAAAGAAAATTAAAATACAAAAGATAATTTTGGCTAACTAGGGTTTCCTTTTCATGTGCTCGTGCTATTTCAACCCTGACGAGCGTGTGTACTCAGAAAGGGAGTTTCTGCTAAAACTTGCCAAATCTTAGAAAGGAGGGTGTTAGATGAATTAATTCTTGGTCACAATAATGCATTTAATCCAGAATTCATCAACTTTCTGTTGCATCAAGCCCCTGTAGGGAATTGGTTGTGACTGCATTGGGGTATCAGAACAAGCATGCTGGACTATCTAACTTAAACGCAGCTTTCTGAAACAGTTGCCCCATCAATATTTAAGTGAGTAGATGATGCACCATTTATTCCTTATTTCTGGGGGCATCCAACTTATTTGCAAGTACCTGAGAAGATATAGATAGATAGATAGATATGGAGATAGAGATACACAGATATAGATATATGCATTAATAGAATCAGTGTAACTGTAAAATGTGGTTATTATGGATTCTTATTTCATTAACTGGCCCAAATTTAAACCCTTTAATGAATAGAAGTCTTCTCAATGATTTATCCAGTTTCTCACCACCAAAAGTGTTATTCCTCTATGGACTCCTGCTTGGTGCAGTTAATTGCTCCATTACTAGTCAAAAGTTTGGAAGTTCAATCGATGGCTACTAACTACAACAATCTTTAGTCAATAAGACTTTTTTTTAACTTGAAATTTAATAGATTAAAGAGGGAACTGATTGCAATGATTGATGTACAAGTCCACCCTCCCCCTACCCCAGGGGGACTAACAACAGAAATGTGGGTGAAGGGGAGGCAGCAGACCGTATAAAATATGAAAATAAAAATAATTTATAAATTATCAAAGGTTCATAGGAATGTGGGAGTCAGGGAGAGAGAGGATGAAAGAGTAGCTGATGGTAAGGGCTCAACTAGAAAGAAAATGTTTTGGCAACATATGTACAAATGTGCTCGATAAAATGGATATATGGATTTTTATAAAAGCTTAAGAGACCCCAATAAAATGATTTATTAAAATATTTTTTAAATATAGAAATTTAACTGAGGTCATTTTAGATTTACACACTGTCATAAAATATAGCATAGAGCAGCTCCATGTTCACTTTACTCAGTTTTCCTCAATGGTAGTACTTTGCAAAACAACATTCCTGAATGATGGGTGTGTGTGTGTGTGTGTGTGTGTGTGTGTGTGTGTGTGTGTGTGTGTGTGTTTTTCTTTGCAGTGTTCCCACAGCTATAGCTTCGTGTATCCAGCACCAGAGTCGACATGTGGAACTGTGCCATTATCGTTAACAGCATTCGGGTCACAACGTTTTCCCTCCACCGTTTTCCTGTCCACCTCCATTCCTAGCGATCTGTGATCCATTTATGAAGTGTTGACATTTGAAAAGTGCCACATATTAGTAAATTAAATTATAAATAATTTGATTAATAAATAGAATCACAGATTATATAGTCTTTAAGATTGCCCTTTTTACAATGCATGCAATCTCATGAAGAGCCATCTAAATTACATGTATCGATTTTTTCTTCCTCTTTATTACTGAGCAATAATAATTTTATGTTTGTACCAAGTTTTGTCTGAATCTTGAAAGACAACTGGACCGGTTCAAAATTTATAATAGGTATAAATCTGTTATGAGTATTCAAGTTCAGATTTTTGTGTAACCATGTGGTTTCATTTTGTCAGCTGAATGGCCCAATGGGCAATTGCGGGGTAGTATGGAGTATTTATCTCCTATTTCTGCTATAGCAAATTATCACAAATTTGAAATACTTAAACAATACATGTTAAATACTTGACCGTTTGTAGATTAGAAATCTCACTGGATTAAAACAGTGATGAGGGCTGATTTCTTTTGGGTTTGTTTTTCCTGAATTCTCCAGGAGGTAACTTCTTAGCCTTTTCTAGCTTCTAGAGGTGATCAATAGTCTTTGATCTTCAAACTTTCTTCAAATCTTATATTTTTAAGTTTAGCATTTTCAAATTCTAACAGTTTAAAACCTTAATATCTTTAATTTTCAATCTTACATCTTTCCTCTATTTGTATTTCGCTGTTCTATCTCCTTTTTTCCTTTGGTCTCAGCTACTTTTAGCACATCTTCTCTGACTCTTCTGCTCTCCTCTGTTCCTTATAAAACCATTTTGAATACTTTGTGGCCAGCTGGATAATCCAGGATAATCTACCTATCTCAAGATTTTCAATGCTTTCATATGTATAAAGTAGCATTTGCCATGTAAAGCACAGTAATACACTCACAGGCACTGGGGACTAGTGCAAGAACTCCTTTTGCAAGGGGGTCATTATTGTGCCTCCCTAACTCAACTCACTGCCAGTGCGTTGTTCTCACTCATTGCTATGCTGCAGGACAGAGTAGACCCGCCCCTGTGGGTTGTAAGTCATCATGGGAGTAGAAAGCCCCATTCTTCTTCTGAAGAGTGAGTGGCAGGTGGTTTCAAAATACTGACCTTATTGTTGTTCGTAGCCCAACCCTTAACCTATTAAGCAACAAGGGCTCCTATTATGCCTACCACATTTTGTATATTGTCTTAATCAACTGTGGAATTGTTTTCTAGAATGGTGATGTTAGGGTCCTTCTAGAAAGATCAGACTCATAGAGAGACCACATATATAACAATATGAAACTCAGTACACTCCTGTGTTACTCTCACAGTTGGTCTTAGGTTTAAGTTCATTGTTACTACCGTGATGCAACCCAGCCTGTTGAGGCTCTTCCTCTTTTGTGCTGACCTCTACTTTAGGAATCGTGCATCCTCCTTTAGGATATACTAATCCCTCGCAATGGCATGCCCAAAGGACATGAAATAATAGCATGCCATTCTCAATTCTAAGGCTGCCCTTGCTCCACAACAGATTTTGAATGCCTTGGCTCAAATGAATCAGCCATTTCACAGCCCGGTCAAGATTATATGAGTGACCTAGCTTTCTGGATCCCCTGAAGCACTTCATATTGTCATCATGTGTCATTTACGGTATTTAAATTACAGCTATTCTGCTGATGTGTGTAGTGAAATCACATGGTCTTTTATTTTATATTCCCACAATGTCCAAAGGTGTTGAACATCTTGTTATGTCATTATTTTAATCTTTATATCATACTTAGTATAATTTTGGTTCATGTCTTTTGTTCATTTCTCAGTTTTTTCCCATTGAGTTTTGAAAATTGTTCATGTATCCCACAAACTAATCCTTTACTGGTTATGTGCTTTCAGATATTTTTCCTGTCCACTTCACATAATTTTTCACAGAGCTAAAGTTAATTTTAACTAGCTGTAGGCATGTATTTCGTACATTATTCCAATTCTTAGAGTTATTGAAGTTATCTAGCAGTCCATAGAGAGAATTATAGATTATCCAGCAAATTATATTCAAAGCATGTTGCTTTGCATTAGTTAGAATCACATATGATAGTCTGTTTAGGCTTGAGGATCATTACCTGCACTAGGAAGAATGCTGCTAGGTTTTCTGCAACCCTTTTGCCACAAACTAGAGTTACTATATAATTCATCCTTACTAAACCAAATAAATGTAACCTTCAACAGTTTACATGACATTGAAGTTAGTGGAGATCTTGACCGAAAGCAATTTGAAGTGGGAAGTGATAAAATATGAAGGGCATTTTGCAATAATACAGTTTCATGTTTAATAAATATAGCGGTCATGTACTGAACACTTTACACATGTTGCTGACTTTATCGCAGTGCTGATATTTCCATGCCTTTAAATTGTCTTCTCCTTAATTAGTCTCATCACCATCAGCACATGACTAAGCTCACAATTATTAGTTCATGTTGGGTTCTACTTTAAACATTTTAATCTAGCTTATTCTATTTTCATAGAGCAACTTGATGTGTCTCATGGTTAGATCTAAAGATGAAGACCGTTTAGGGAAATTCAGTAGTTTCTCAAGATGCCATAGATAGTTGGTGACAACGTGCGAGCTGAAGCATATTGGCCTCTGTTTCCTTCTATCTAAAGCAGATGGCCAGCCTTCCTGAGTCGTACGCAGGTGATGAGTTTCCTAACACTGAGGAATCACATCACTCTATAAGGATTAGAACCTAAAACCAACCCACTTTAAGCCCCACCTCATTCTCTAAACTGGATTTTCAAATTAAGGTTCCCAAATGGCCTCATCATCTCTGAAGGTTCTAAGCACTGTCTTCTCTATTCTGCCCTCCCGCGCCTGCTCCGCTTCAGTTTCTGGTAGCACCAGGTAGTTACTGATGGCCGTTGCTGAAATGTCAGTCTCGACTTCTCTGTGGCGCTCTGCCCGCTGTGCTTCTTTCCGTGTCTGTTTCCCTTTTTCTACACACATTGGCCGTAATATTAGAGTTAGACTCCAGCATGACATTCTATTAACTAATTGTACTTCAAATACCCCCCCCCCCAAATAAAGTCACATTTACAGAAACTAGGGCTTAGGATTTCTGGATATCTTTTGAGAAAACATTATTTAAGTTATAAAACACATCAGCACTTATCTCACATGTTTTTCTAAATACAAAAGCATTTTATAACTTAGAATGAATAATTTCTATATGGATGACCAAAGTAGTACTCAAGTACATGAATAGGAGTAAAGTAATATTTTGATGTTTTATATCTTCAAGGTCTAATAGACCCAGTGAGATAAAGCAAGCATTTTAAACTTTGAATCTAGAGGAATTTCTATGTTGAAGGGTCCCTTCGTGCCTTTTTAGGCACCCTGATGTTGTGGGTTAGACATTGGGCTGCTAACTACAAGGTAGGCAGTTTAAACCCAGCAGGCACTCCATGAGAGAAGGATGAGGCTGTAACAATGTAGTCTCAGAAACGTGAAGGAGCAGTTTTCCTCTGCCCTATGTCTTACAGAACTGCTTTGAGTTGGAATTGGCACCAAGGTGGTAAAGGATTTGTATAGATGAACGGACAGGTAAATTAACCCATAACATATGAAGGGCTAATTGATTTGTCAGTTGTTAAAATTAAGTAAATTACAAAAATTAATAGGCTAAAAAACATTTTGTTTTAATTTTTTATTCTTGTAAATCAAATAACTACTTATAGTTCCTTTTTATAAGCCAAGTGAGGTGTACACTTAGAGCCTCTGAAAAATGCATTTAAACATTATCATATTTCTTTGTCTGTAGTGCTCTGTGTAAGAGGGAGGAGTTCTTGGGTGGCGCAAAGGGTGAAAGGCTATTGGTTTGAGGCCATACAAAGTTGCCTCAGAAAACCAGTCCCAGCAAGCTACTTTCCCAAACGCAGCGGTCTAATCCCTCTGGAGCACAGTCCTCAGAAAACCTTGAGATTGATGTTCATTGGAATCAACTAAGTGTCAACTGTTTCGTTTCATTGTAGGCTTTTGTAGTCACTCTGCACCACAGGGACTTGAATACTTTGCAATAAAGGAAACATATACAATACAGTGAATAAGACAGAAGTTAGACGCACAATCTTTGGAGGTGAAACCTGTGACAGTGGAACTAGACAGCACAGTCTCATTTGCCCAGGTCTCACCAACTTTCTGCATGTGATGGGATGCAGTCACATTGTCCCTAACACTCATTTTGGTGGAATAGAATTGACCCTTACATCTTTGATCGCTCTCTACCATACACAGTTTCTGGTTTCTGCAGGTTTTTCTGTATTGACACAATTTACAGGCTATCCTCTGAGATATAGGGGGTCAGTCCAAGAGTACCACCATAAAGCAAATATCTCAGTAAAGTTTTACCAAATTTTTGGTGTCTGGAAGCATATAAAATTTATGAAAAGAGAAAAACGTTTTCACTCTATAATATTAGTTAATCAATTTTTGTTTATTAAGAATAAAACTTTGCTTTAATCACTCTTTCCATGGTCATATATTGAAGATACCTGATGTCATATTTAAATTGTGCTGGACTAAACATGTCTGGTTATTTTTAAGTGTTTTGTGAAAATCAAAATTTTTCAAGAAAATTATTTCCAGAAACAACAATAAAATAAATGTCTTTGCCTAAAAATATAGCATTCAGGATAAAAGAAGCTAGGTAGAAATCTATGTTTTTAGTAATTCCACTGAAATGAAGAGTTATTATCTAGATGAATGGGCAAAAAATAACAGTAGTGAGGCTCACAGAGGACTGGGTAGAGTTTCCATCAGTTGTGCATAAGGTTGTTATGAATAGAAACCAACTCATGACACCTAACAACAGTATACTCTCAGTTACATGTCTTCACCCTTAGTGTGAAATCACGAAACTTCTGATGATAAAAATAATATGTGTTCTAAAAGGTTTTCTGTCATCATAATCTATAGATTAAGAGATTTGGGAACTTCTTGTATAGTTCTTTTCAATACTATAAGATTCTTATCTTTTGATAGCCGGGGACCATCAGCTTTCTTTGCCACATTTGCTTATGCACTCATTTGTCTTCAGCGATTCTTTCATGGAGGTGAATAGACAATGATATGATTTTTTGTTATTTGATGCCTGATAACTGATTCCTTCTGCACCTCATGATCACTCAGGCTGGTGTGCTTCTTCCATGTGGGTTTTGTTGCTTCTGAGCTAGATGGTGACATGTTTACCTTCAAGCCTTTAAGACCCCAGATGCTATATCTTTTGATAGCCGGGCACCATCAGCTTTTATCACCACATTTGCCTATTTACCTGCTTTGTCTTCAGCAGTTGTGTTGGGAAGGTGAGCACCATAGAATGCCAATTTAATGGAAGAAAGTATGCTTGCATTGAGGGAGTGCTTGAGTGGAGGCTCAATGTCCTTCTGCTACCTTAATACTCAACCTATGAATATATGCACATAGATCTATTTCCTGATCTTCATATATAAATATATTTGCATAGCTACATGTCATTATCTAGACCTCTATAAATGCCCTTTGCCTCCCAGCTCTTTCCTCTATTTCCCTTGACTTTCCTCCTGTGCCAGTATCATACTCAGTCCCCACCAGGGTTTCAGAAAGATATAGAATCTGGTGTCTTAAAGGCTTGAAGGTAAACAAGCGGTCATCTAGCTCAGAAGCAACAAAGCCCACATGAAGGAGCACACCAGCCTGTGCGATCACGAGGTGTTGAAGGGATCAGGTATCAGGCATCTTCAGAACAAAAATCTTACCATAATGAATGAGGGGTGGAATGCAGAGTGGAGACTCAAAGACCATTTGTAGGCCACTGTAGGTCCACTTGCATAGGGTTCTCAGGGAGGAGATAAGCCAGACAGGGTACAATTTAGCAATGATGAAAAATACAACTTTCCTCTAGTTCCTAAATGCTCCCCCCTCCCTTACTCTCATTATCCCAATTCTACCTTGCAAGTCTAGCTAGACCAGAGGATGTACACTAGTACAGACAGAACCCAGAAACACAGGGAATCCAGGGGGATGATCCCTTCAGGACCAGTGGTGTGAGTGGCAATACTGGGAGCTTAGAGGGAGGGTGGGTTGGAAATGGGAACCCGATTACAAAGATCTACATGTGACCTCCTCCCTGGGGACAGACAACAGAAAAGTGGGTGAAGGGAGATGTCAAACAGGGCAAGATATGACAAAATAATAATTTATAAATTATCAAGGGTTCGTGAGGGAGGGGAGAAGAGGGAGCGGGGACGGTGGGGGTGGGGGCGCGAATGAGGAGCTGATGTCAGGGGCTTAAGTGGAGAGCAAATGATATGAGAATGATGAGGGCAATGAATGTACAAATGTGCTTTACACAATTGATGTATGTATGGATTGTTATAAGAGTTGTATGAACCCCTAATAATATGATTTAAAAAGATTCTTATCATTTACTATGCTGTTTTAGCCAAATTGATTATCAGTTCTCATTATGGCAATCTTGTGAAATATAAGGCCTTGTTGGGGTAAGAATATAATCTCTACAAATTGGCACATAAAGCCGGGGATTGGTTTAAAGGGATACAATTTTTTAAAACTATTCATTCCCAAGAGATGGGCAGTCTATTTCTCTTTACTGTTGATAAGAGAAGACCAATTCAAGCTTAGATTTGGTCCTTTGGATCCCATGTCATGATTTTGGTTGAGCCCAAAGAGAAATATACTCTTCTGATTCCAAGAATTCCATTTCCTTAAATTATTCACATACTCTACAATTAAAATATGTGAATTGACTGAAAAGAGCATAAAACATTTTCAAAAAGAACACTTACTCTATTTTAGTGGGTTTTCTCAATGTGTGTACAAGGATATTACACACAATTTTTCTATAGTTACTTGAAATCAGCAAAAATATGAAACCCTATTTACTTTTTGTTATATGCTTTAACATAGGCACTTATGTGTTATTTTTAAATATGCGATTTTTGCAGCAATTTATTTACTTTGTAATGACAAAGATGGTTAGTATATAATCCATGAAAATCTTTTATTTATTTATTAACTGACATATGTTTAATTCTTATCATCATCTGGGCAGGATACTGTGAAAGCTTCTTTCTGCTTGGCATTAATTTGCGTTCACAGGCAAGATTGAATTCTTCACTGATGATTCTTTCCACTTTGCTTCTCCATTTGATTCTGACAAACTCACTTGTCTTCTCCCTCTCAGACTTATAATAAATTCCTCCAGAATACATTCTACAGAAGAATAATTCTGTCTGCTATATGCTCTAAAAACAAACTGCAAAATAAAACCTGAAAATACTTTATTGCACCCCCTTACAGAAGGATGGCGGGGAGGAGACAAGCCAGTCAGGGTGCAGGGTAGCAACGATGAAACATACAACTTTCCTCTCGTTCCTAAATGCTTCCCCTATCATGATCCCAATTCTGCCTTCCAAATCTAGCTAGACCAGAGGATGTACACTGGTACAGATAGGAACTGGAAACACAGGGAATCCAGGCCGGATAATCCCTTCAGCACCAGTGGTGAGAGTGGCAATACCAGAAGTGTGGAGGGGGGGTGGAGTGGAAAGGGGGAACTGATTACAAGGATCTACATATAACCTCCTCTCTGGGGGACGAACAACAGAAAAGTGGGTGAAGGAGACAGTGTAAGATATGACAAAATAAGAATTTATAAATTATCAAGGGTTCACGAGGGAATGGGGAGCAGTGAGGGAGGGAGAAAAAAATGAGGTGCTGATGCCAAGGCTTACTTGGAGAGCAAATGTTTTGAGATTGATGAGGGTGACAAATGTACAAATGTGCTTTATATGATGTGTGCATGGTTTGGGATAAGAGTTGTATGAGCACCCAATGAAATGATTTAAAATATTTTATTGCATTTGGACATAAAATGTGTACTTTATATCTATTATTAAAACTTTGTGAAGGCAGAGTTTCAACAAACCATCTTACATTTTTTATCATGAGAATTGGACCCTGAAGCTGCTACATAATAGGTATGCAATAATTGTTGAATATGTACATGAGTAAAATTATCACTGTCTAGGGCAGTAGTTCTCAACCTTCCTAATGCTGCGATCCTTGAATACAGTTCTTGTTGTGGTGACCCCAATCATAAAATTATTTTTGGTGCTACTTATAACTCTAATTTTGCTACTGTTATTAATCAGAAGACCCCTGTGAAAGGGTCATTCAACCCTCAAAGTTGCCATGACCCACAGATTGAGAACCACTGGTCTAGGACAAATACTTATCATCAACCCCCTTAGTATGTGGTTAAAAATTAGAGACTATTCTTCAAAGGAAATTCTAGAACTCATTCTTTTTATTTATTCTCTAGATAATTATTTTCTTTCTAGGTTTTCTTAAAATGTCATGGGAGATAGTAGATATATCGAACAGAATAAATATTGTGACTTAAAATAATCTGCCATTTATTTGTAGCATCAGCTACCTGCCAAATAACTATAATCACACACACACACACACACACACACACACACACACACACACACACACACACACACACCCCTCACAGTCAGCGTGTTGACTGTAACTCATAGCAACCCTCTTAGACAGAGTGCACCTGCTTCTGAGGGTTACTGCGACTATAACTCTTTACAGTCCCAGACGGTCTTGTCTTTCTTCCACTTAGCTGTCAAAGAGTTTAAATAGCCAACCTTGTTTGAGCACAATGCTTAATCTACTGTGTCACCAGGTCTCCTTTAAAAAAAAATAGAAAGGAAGGAAGGAAGGAAGAAGGAAAGAAGAAAGAAAGAAACAAAGAAAGAAAGAAAGAAAGAAAGGCGCTAATACATAGCCCGGCGATAGACATAAGCATTGTGAAGGGAGCAAGCCTCCAGAGGAAGTGACTTTGGATGGATACAACAGTGACACGAAAGTTTGGTTTCTTTACTCATTTTATTTTTCAGTCTAAATTGTAAATCAACGGAGAACCAAGGTTCAGCTCCTGCTGCCTGTAATCTTTTGAGAATGTCGAGTAGACATTTCAATTCCTTGTGGCATGCGTTTATTATTATTACTGATTTTGAAGAAGTTTGTGCACAGACAGCTTCTGTTCCTTCCGATATCCCCTAGCAATGCAGACCAGGACCACAAGCAGTGAACAGTGCCCTGGAATACTCTTTTCTCATTTTATTATGTGGCTCCATGGACTTAATCCGGTCATGTTTTTTCAAATCAAGCACTATCACACGATTCTAAGCATGGTTTCCAAACTCATTGCCATGAAGTGGATTCTGATACAGGACAGTGCTATGTAGGCTTCCCCAGGCTGTACATCTTTACAGGAGTTCAGACCCTCATCGATCTCCTGCAGAGTTACTGGTGGATTTGAATCACTAACCTTCTGGTTGAAAACCCAAGATTTACTTGAAACCTCCACTGACATGATTCAGTTATGAAGGTGTTCCAACTGTTATTACCTATTGAGAGGTCCCAGCTGGATCTTTGCATATGGTGATGCAGGTTGAATGCTGAAAGCACAGGTGGCCGGTGCCTCAGAGCTTTGGAGTATGACCCGAAGAGAGGCAGAGATTTTTGGCACAAAGAAACAATCTTAAAAAGAATGTAGCTAGACTTGCAAGTACTGGTTCCTTTGTTAGAAGGCCCAAATAACCTTCAGGACCCCAAAATACTGATTTGTTTTATTTTCCTTTATTTACAATTTTAAAAGTTATTTTGATGGAATATTTGCTTTGGTTGTATATAGAATACACCCATTGCAACTATCTTGCAAAAAATGCAGAATAAATTTTTCATGACTGGTAAATCAGAAAAATAAGTGCAAATGATGGTATAGTTTGAAAGCTCACTTAAAATTTAGTGGTAATATTTAATTGCTAAAATAGTAATATAAGAAGACATGGGTTCTTTTCTTCCCATAATTATAAAGTCCCAAATCTAATAAGTGTCTGGATTCCTTTTTCTTCTTTGTCTTTGTAACGTGTCTTGACTTAATGGTAATTACATAGTTTCAGCTTCCTAAATTTCCCACTGAAATGTAATGTTGAGCTATATCTTCTTAAATACCTTTAGATTCATCTTGCCCCTTTGTTTGGGCAATATTTGTGTAGAAAATTCTTGGGTTAATCCAAGCTTCCAGGAATTTATACTGACAATATTTAAAATAATAATTTCTGAATTATTATCATTTAAAATGGCTTTCACCATGCACCATGATAACAACTAATAAATCTACTTTTAACAAATTCAAGACTTTATAAAGTTGTATTCTATTAGTTTAAGACAGAATTCTTCATTTGATACTACATTATTTCACTGTTTTAACATGAGAACATTGTGACTCAAATACTATTTTTAAAGTCTTTTAGGTAAAAGATAAAATATTTTAAAAATTTTTAAATCATATAAACATTCTCACCTTGCATTTAAGTGGGTATTCAAGAATTTATTTTGGACAGTATAAGGACTTCTTATGTTCCACGTGTCTGTTAAATATGAATAATATTTTATTAGGCTTAGAAATTTTCCCAAAAGGGCATATGGATGTTGTTTTTTTGCCTTAATGTTGAACTGCAGACCAGAAGGTGTTAGACAAATACCTGTTTTTGTTGTTGTTCTTTCAAAGCATGGTATGTTTCCATTTAATCCTTTTTTCAAATCATGTTATTGGGGACTCTTACAACTCTTATCCCATTCCACACATACCTCCATTGTGGCAAGCACATGTATACATTTGTTGCCATCATCATTCTCAAAACATTTGCTTTTTACTTGAGCCCTTGGTATCAGCTCCTCATTTTTCCCCTCCTTCCCCACCACCCTGTCCCTCATGAACCCTCAATAATTTATAAATTATTATTATTTGCCATGTCTTTCACTGTCTGACGTCTCCTTCCACCCACTTTTCTGTTGTCCACCCCCACAGATCCTTGTAATCGATTCCCCCTTTCTACCGCACCTTCCCTCCACCCTCCCAGTATCGCCAATCCTACCACTGTTCCTGAGGGGTTCATCTGTCTTGGATTCCCTGTGTTTCCAGTCTAGCCAGATTTGTAAGGTAGAATTGGGATCATGATAGTGGGATGAGGGGTGAGTGGTAAAGAATTTAATAACTGGCGGAAACTGTATGTTTTATCATTGTTACACGGATATCTGACTGGTTGGTTTCCTCCCTGCACCCCTTCTGTAGGTAATGTCCAGATGCCTACAGATAAGCTTTGGGTCCCTACTCTGAACTCCCCCTCATTCACATTGATATGATTTGTTGTTCTTGGTCTTTGATGCCTGATACCTGATCCCATTGACGTCTCATGATCACACAGGCTGGTGTGTTTCTTCCATGTAGGCTTTATTGCTTCTCAGCTAGATGACCATTTGTTTATCTGACAAATATGATCTCAATGAATAAAACTTCAATAGGAGGTTTCAAACACTTAAAATCTGTGCTTGTGAAAGCTCTTCGAGCATTCCTAGATTGCACTGTTTAAGCACTGCTGATTTTACACACAAGTAAAAACTCTTAGGTATTAACCTCTAAGTTATTAGTGAGATAATACTTAGGTATTATCCAGTAGTGATATTTCTAAGTTATTTACAGCTTTATTCTTGTTGACAAAATGAAACAAGGTCCTTGACACACTATTTGGGGTCTTGGCCTCTATGTCCCTCTTGTTCTATACTATCTCGAGGGGAATTGGAAGCATATTCAAGTCTTCTTTCACCAACTAGGAGGAAGACTTAAAAAGAGGAGCATATTGGGTGTGTTACTCTGGGTTGACTAGAGAAACAAATCCAGGGACAATCATATGTGTGTAAAGAAGAACTATATCAAAGAGTAATTGCATATTGAGAAAACATCCCAGCCCAGTCCATATCAAGTCTGATATTACCCCATATGTCCAATACTAGTCCATAAATGCCTCTTCAAACTCACACAGCACATGCAATAATGCTGAATGCAGGAAGCTCACAGGCCAGTGGGTGAAAACTCTCATGGATCCAGTGGTGGTAGACGCATCTCAGCTCTGTTGTGGGTCTCCACATGGCTCCTCTAGCTCCAGGGCTCTGGCTGCCATTAGCATAGCTCCATGAGGCTTGTCAATAGGAATGTGAAGCAGAGAGAGTATGTCCACCTCTCAGAAGAAGGCTGGGGTACCAGAATCCTCAGGAGAAGGCCATGCCTACACAGAGGCATCATTGGTTATGACCTGATTGACAGGCTAGACTCCACCCTTTCCCTCAAGGTAACAGGAGATTATGTAACTGCCACACTGGGAAAGAGAAAGAGGAGGGCCTGATGATCCCCTGCAAATTCAGCCAGAACCTCTTGCATCGGGCAACGTTAACATGCTATAGAGGAAAAGAAGGGAAGCTCAAGTTCAAATAGATTACTTTTAATATTGAGTAAATGTTAAACTTGAAAACAAATGAACCATCTGGTGGAGGGAGACAATGAACATGAAGCAATAACAATCCAGTCAGTGTACCATGATCCATAGCCACGTGGCTATGTAAGCAGGACATGGAAAACAAAAATATTGTCACAGATCATGATTGATTGATCAATTCAGCACACCTGTAGACTGGACAATAGAAACAGAAACCGGAACATGATGGGTTATGAACATTATCGCAGAGAAATTTCGCAAGATTTTTCCTGAAACCCTCTGACCATCTTGGTTAGGACATGACTCATAGTCATTAGACTCTAATTTTCTGAAAGGCGTGCCCGGGGAAATCCCTGAACCTGAGACTACCCCCCCCCCTTCCCTGGCTAGACAAATCACAGCACTCCGTTTTTAAACACATTCAGGGCAAAGCTTTTCCATCATCATCCAATGACTGTCCATCTAACTCAGTGGAAGCTGAATCTATGTAGAGACTTGTGACAGTTAAATTATCTGTCAACTTGTGAAGGGGTGGAGTCTAGCCTGTCAATCAGGTCATAGCCAATGAGGCTTATGTGTGGGTATGGCCTTCTTCAGAGAATTCTGGGAACTCCTGTCTACTCCCCTGATGGCAAGACACACTCTCTTTCTGTGAGACATTCCTGTTGTCGAGCCACATGGAGTTATGTTGATGG
The DNA here is from genome assembly GCF_050624435.1 of Tenrec ecaudatus. Classification (NCBI taxonomy): domain Eukaryota; kingdom Metazoa; phylum Chordata; class Mammalia; order Afrosoricida; family Tenrecidae; genus Tenrec; species Tenrec ecaudatus. Next base: position 131,702,901 of record NC_134532.1, on the reverse strand, counting down.
TGCCAGAGCCCTGTAGCTGGAAGAGCCGTGTGGAGACCTAAGCCAGTGAAGAGATACTTCCACCACCACTGGATCCACAAGACTTTCCACCACTGACCTGGGATCTTCCTGCATTTGGTGTCATTACATAAGTACTAAGAGTCTGAAGAGGAATTTAGAGACTGGTGTTGGACATATGGGCTAATATCGGACTTATGGACTTGATCTGGGCTTGGCTGGGATATTTTTAAATATACAATTTCTCTTTGATATAAAGCTATTTCTTGTACACATGAATGTCTATGAATTTGTTTCTCTAGTCTACCCAACTAACACAAGACTCCAAATTGATTTAGGGCTTCACTATAAACTTCTGCAACTTTCAGGCTCAGAATTTAGGCTATTATGCTAAACCAAATGCACAACATCAAGTCACTTCTGACTATGGTCCTACAGGACAGAGTAGAGCTGCCTCTGAGGTTCTGTGCCTCTACATCTTTACAGGAACGGAAAGCTTCATCTTGTCTCCCATGGATCATGGAGTGGCTGGCTGGTGGTTTTGAACTGCTGACTTTGTGGTTAACAATCCAGTGCAAAAACCACAAAAGAACCAAGGCCCCTAAGATCTAATACAGTATGTATAAACTTAGGAAATTCACAAGGACATAATTTTTTTGTCCAACTTTATCCATGTTATGAATCATTAACCCTCAACCTATTTTGTGCTGACTTATCGTAACAGAAGGCACCCTGCTATCATAATAGGTTAAAGGTGGGGCTGCTTATTACAAGGTCAGCAGTTTGAAGCCACCAGCTTTTCTGCAAAGGATGAAACTGTCTGTTCCCATGAAGATTTACAGTCTCAAAAATGTGGAGGCATAGACCCACTCTCTCCTTAAAGTTTACTGTGTGTCAAAATGCACTAGGTGGCAGTGGATCTTGGGCTTGTGACAACAGAGCTAGCACAAGGTTTCTTCCCTTAAACTGTTGCTCTGAATCTGGTAAGGGAAGAGCCTGTCAGAAGAGGGAGTATAAAACATTGATCCTCTTATAGTACAAACTGTTGGTACTATTTAGACTTCAGTAAAAAGTGTCGTTCAGCATATGAAGACACTTCTCTGCTTTATAATATTTTTCATATCACAAAGCACATTTACAAATGTGCACATTATTAAACAATTATGTGATATACATGAATTTCAAATTGTTTAAGGAATAAGCACTCTTCAGACCTGCTTTCAGACTTTAAAAAATTACTTTTATTGGCATATAATTCACCTATCACACATTTTAATAGTTCAGTCATATTAAGAATACCTGTATAATCATAACCAAATGCATTCAGAACATTGTCTCCTTCCTTGTACTCATTGTTCTTAGCTCCCTCTTCTTGCATACCCCCACTCCACTACCATGCCCCTATGTAATTATCAATCTAGAGTCTGCCTCTATGGATTGACCTATCCCTCATTTCATATACAGAAAGTCATATAAAGCAAAAACAACAATAAACAAAGAGATAGAGACCTCAATTGAAAAGAGAGTAGAAAATATTAAAAACTGACACAACTTTAAAGTGGATCCAAAGGTGATCAAATGATAAAGTGTTAGGATTTAGCCTAACAACCTCTGCCATCATGGCCTTCACCATGATGCTTTCTGTGACAGCACGTCTAGTCACATCCCTGGACCGTCTGTGTCCAGAGGGAAATCAACTTAGGCTCAAGCCATGCCGGGACCCTGTAATGGATTGGTGTCTTCCTTTGTCGTGGATAGCCTTCTGTAAGCCGGCTGTTCATCATTTGAGTTGATCGTGTTCTCTCCTTCCGATTTGGATTTTACTCTTTACAATCCGGATCGCACAGGGTGGTATGATTCTTCCATGTGGATTTAGGTGACACCACACCTAAATAGATAGCTGCTTATTTAAGACCCCAAGTATTAAAAAGAATATTGCTTTAATAAGGATAAAGAAGGGTTTATCATTTGAGTTTCCCTCAAAGATTTTAAGTAAATAACCTCAGAACACAAGTATATTAGCCTAGGAAGAAAAATGGAGTAAAAAAAAAAAGAACAGACAAAAAAGAAAAATGGAGTCATATTAATATGTTGTAAAGTAATTGAAAGAAAACAATTTTATGACTCTCATTCCAGGTTGACTAGAGAAACAAATCCAGGGACACTCATATATGTAGAAAATAACTTTGTATCAAAGGGTAATTTTATATTAAGAAGACATCCCAGTCTAATTCTGATCAAGTCCCTAAGTCCAGTATTACCCCAGATGTCCAATGCCAGTCCTTAAATTCCTCCTCAGACCCATGTGGCTCCATCCACACGTAGGCACCACCAGGCTGTGACCTGATTGCCAGGCTAGACTCCACCCCTCAACTTATTTATGAAGTTGACATGAAATTATGTAGCCACCACACTACCCTACTCCAGAACTACTCTGTACCCACGGGCATTTCTGGAATTGTGGTTTATCCTAAGGCTACCCATCAAATCTACTCTTCTGTCCTGTGACATTCTTCTCTCTATTTTCTCACTCCCTTGCCACGGGTTCTGCGACTAAGAGGTTGCGATTCCAATGTGAAACCTGTGCTGCCCTTGGGGTGGGGTTGGGGGTGGGGTGGGGGTGGAGAGTGGCGAATAGGCATAGAGCACAGTCTCATCACACTAGCTTTCAAGACACAGCAACGATGTGATGACTTGCACGAGATTTGGGGCAAAGTGTTTAGTAAACTTGATTTTTGGTTTTTAATCATTTGTATCAGCTGGGTATGAGAGAAGACTGTTCATGCTTTTGTCTTTTATTATCTGTTTCAGTCCTCAGAAATACTCAGCTATAGCTCTTTTTTAACGTGGACTAACGCGGTCAAATATCATGTGAAAATAATAAAACAATATGCATAGAGACCACTTATAAATAGTTGATAAAAACATATGCGACATCTTCTTTTGTATCAGTAGTAACTTGTTTCTTCTATCCTTTGAGGAGCCCTGGTAGTAGAGTGAGCTGCTCATTGAATTCACTGGACTGCTAGCCATGAGGGCAGCAGTCTGAAACCAGAGGCTGCTCTGTGGGGGAAACCCGAGGCTTTCTGCTCCCAAAAGATGACAGCCTCTGAAACCCAAAGGGTCAGTTCTGCTATGTTCTGTAAGGTTGCTCTGGGTACAAATGGACACGAGGACAGCAAATTTGTGTTTGTTGGTTTTTGTTTTTGTCTTTATTTTGCCCCCTGTCTTTCAACTGCTTCTGATCAGGGTTACTGCTCTACTTCTGTCCACCACCACTTTCCTGGCTCCTAAATTGTGTTTTTCCTTTTTTTATCCGCCTTGTTGTTTAAACATTCTTGCATTCCATAAACATTTGTGTTCTATAAGACTCATATTTCCGAATGAAATAAGTACTAAATACTAAAGTTCTTACTAAATACTGAGGAGGAAACCACTAAACTCCTTTAAAATCCCTTACTGAAACAGCTATATTTATTCACTGCATGCTTTTCTTGATTTTTCTTTAATCAACAGAGTCTCATTTTTGACAACTTCAAAAAAAAGTGCACATCTATTTAGGAAGACCTTTACTTCTTTTAGAACCCTTAGTTGAAACTTAATTGACTGAAAACTTCCATTGGGTCAGCTCTGACTTTTAGTGACTCTATAGGGCAGGGTAAAACTGCTTATGCAGGTTTCTGAGACAACAAATATTTATAGGCGTAGAGAGACTGGAGGTTTCGAACTGCTGACCCTGCAATTAGAAGCCCACTACAGAGCCCACTAAGCTACTGGGGTCCTTGAATTGGAGATTAGCATAAGCCAAAAATCCCAACAGCTCAACAGCAACTGACAACAATCATTACTTAATTTGAACTATTTATGTATGTGTGTGTGTATATATATATGTATATATACACATACACACACACATATATATATACAGAGAGAGAGATACTGTACTACAAATTATGGAGTGCCACACAAAGATAATTAAATTATAATCACTGTAGTTCTAGAAGGTGGTAATATTTGCTGCAGAAAAGATAAAATTTAGAGGTAATTAAGCACATAGATTTTCTCAGTACCCATTATTTGCATAAATTACTCTTGAAAGTATTTTATCTATCTTATTAGAGAAGAATGTGTGGTATGAATGAAAACATTTTGGCCTAAATATAACATTTTCTGAGGATGAGTATTAGTCTGTACTTGGTAATCTGTTTATCTGTTATTGTTCAATACTTCAACTTATTTTATAATAGTAGGGCAGAAAATTACATGTAATTTAAAAATATCTAGTGATATTCAACTTCATTGCAAGATACATAAGCAGAGTGCAGTCTCCTCTATAGTATACTTGATGGTAAACTTGTTGGGTGACCTAGACTCATGTCCAATTCATTGTGACCAGACTGTTTGGACTGCCTTGTCCAGTCCTGCGCCTTCTCCACAATCATTACAATATTCTAGCTCATTGTTGACGTCACGTGTCAATCTTTCTTCCTGAGGGTCTTTCATTTTCTCTAACCATTGACTCTACCACGCCTGCCGCCCCTCTCCAGAGCCTGGCCCACCTAAGTGCGTGAGACAGGACACATGGCCAAGTCAGACATCCTCCTCCTCCTCCTTGCTTAGGAGCAAGCTGGCTGTACTCCTTCCAAGACAGAAAGCATGTTCTATAAGAAAAAATATAATAACCTAGTTCACCTTTTTAATTTGACATGTGTTTTTAAATTATTTTTTAAACTCACATGTTTTCACTAATTGACAGCTGTCTTTAGCTGGTATTTCTGTGCATTGTGCGGAATGGGAGTAATGTTGTTGTTTTTTAATAGAAAAACAGAAGGATTCATTAAATGAAGAAAGAAATCAGGAAGGCAGGCAGGCAAGAAGAAAGGACATACATTAATTTTAACGGAGAGCTTGAATAACCAATAAATCAGATGTTTTGTGGCATGAATTTATAAAAATACCACTAATCTTTTTTACATAAATAATATCTTTATTTTAATTGAGGAGGATACTTTTTTCACAGGTATTATTTTACCATTTTTGGATTATTGTTTAAAAAATCTTCTTTATATTAAAAATGATATTTAATCTGTGTTAGCATGTATTGTTTCCAATCTATGCAAATTTAATAATTTACCTTTAAAAGGATTGTTTTTACTCATGCCAAAATAATTATAGTTTCATTTTAAAATATGTGCACTAAAGGTTACTAATTAGTAACTACAGAATAAACTTGAATATCAGTACCCCATAATGCACTTATTCGCTTCATATATTTGTTGCCTCATAATATTTAAATGTTTTGAATTTCAAATTTACAAAATCCTTGATGCTATTCAATTTAAAATGTTAGTAATTAAGTTTAAAACATTTTATATAAATAAATAAAATAGAAATAGACTTGGTACTTGAAATAGACTTGGTACTTGACTTAATGAAAACAGCTTGTGTTCATTCATCTAATAATTTTATTACTGAATAGATTCCTGATTGGGTTCAAGAGTCTTCTGTCTGTATTCTTGCAATTTAAATAAGTTGCTGGTTTTAAACAGTAGGAAATATTAATAAATATAACCACCGTAAGTATATTTTTAATGTCGTTCCTTTTTCATTTGATGTTGACTAGATGGTGTTTAATAGCTCTTGGCTTTATAAACATGTACTTTTATTTTCTTCAAAAGTATCATTAACAAAGTAAAATGATCTCCGTGAAATGATCTGTAAAAGTTTTATGGTCTCTTATGTCTTTAAGACTCTTGAGATTAAAGACCTGATTATAATAAAAAGGTATCATCAATATGAATACAATTTAAGCTCATCATTATTTCAACTGACTCAAGTAAGCTAGAGGAAAATGTTTCTTGCTTTAGGTTAAATATGCTGTAAACTTTAGAGATGTGTTTAAAATCGTGATCATTATTATCATCACCAATGCAATCATTCTTAGCGCTTTTACTATCCTAGGTGATGTAGCAAAATTAATTTCTTTCTATCCCAACTACCTGTCATTGGTAATAGCTTTCTTCATACTCATTGTTTATATATATTGCAGATAAGAAATTGTTTAACACATGAAATGCTGTGAATTAGATTTTTTAAAAATATTTTTATTGGGGCTCTTACATCTCTTATCACAATCCATACATTCCTCCACTGTGTCAAGCACATTTGCACATATGCTGCCATCGTTATTTTCAAAGCTTTCTTTTCCCACTTGATCCCCAAATATTAGCTCCTCATTTCTTCCCCCTCCCCCTCCCGCCTGCCCTCCCTCACAAACCCTTTATAAATTATAGATTATTTTTCCATATTTTACATCATCCTCTGTCGCCCCTCACCCACTTTTCTGTTATTCATCTTCCTGGGAGGGGGGGGCCTAGATTGATCCTTGTGATCAATTCCCCATTTCTCCCCCCACCTTCTCCTAATCTTCCTGGTGTCTCTACTCTCCTTGTTGGCCCTGAGGGGTTTAATCTATCCTGGATTCCCTTTGCTACAGGCTCTTATCTGTAGCCATGTGCGTGTGCTGGTCTAATCAAAATAGTAGGTTAGAATTGAAGTCATGATGGTAGGGTGAAAGAAGCACCAAAGATCTAGAGGAAAGTTGTGTCTTTCATCAGTGCTATGCTATACGCTGCCTGCTCATCACTTCCTTGTGACCCCTCTGTGAGTAGATGTCCAATTGTCTACAGATAGGCATTGGGTATCCACTCCATACCTCCCCCACCTACCCCATTCACCTTGGGTATTGTTTTATTCTGGGTCTTAGATGCCTGACACCTCATGATCACACAGGCTGGTGTACTTCTTCATGTGGGTTTTGTTGCTTCTGAGCTAGATGACTGCTTGTTTATCTTCAAGCCTTTAAGACCCCAGATGCTATATATTTTGATAGCCGGGGTGAATTAGATTTTGTATATGTAGAGAGAGATGCTATGCCTCTAACTTCAGTGACTAATTTGTCTCTTGGATAAAACAGAGGTAATATCATTTGTTGATCCATTTTCTCTAATCCTACTTCCTTTAATAATGGAGAAATAAGGACTCAAGGAAAAATTGACACATTTCCAAACCATTGCAGTGAAAAAACGTATAGGGTATACAATTAATTTTACCAAATAATTTTGTATTTTTCTTTAGTGCCTGAAAGATAATCTCAACACTGCCCCAGCCCACCCCTATCCTCCCACCAAATGTTCCTTATGATTGAGCTCTTGTTATGGTAAAACTAGGCTTCGCTCGGGGCTGTAAGTTAAATTCAATAATCTAAACACTGATCAAACCAATCATGTAGAAGCAATGAAACTCTAATTAAATATCTATTAAATTAAATTGAAGTTCAACTGAACTACATACTTGGTAACATACTTTGATGTGTAGCAGGGTGAAATGTTATGTTGGGGGACATCTTGACCCTACCCTGTGAGTCTCTTTAAGATATCCCTTTCACACACACACACACACACACACACAAACATACACACAAATACCCCAACAACAGCCTCAACAATAATTTTAGGTACAGTATTTCCTTCAATTCTTTGGTTCACTCTAGCAAATTGTAGACCTCAATGGGGCAGTGGAAATTTGGGAATGTGTAGTCAGCAGGTCAAAAATGAGAATGTTGTGGTGATCCATGAGTCATGACTGGTATTTTGAACAAACTTGTCAGTCTAAGGGAGTCTGCCCTTCAGTGTGTAGCGCATGGCCTAGCTCCAATGTTTAAAGTCAGACAAACTGCCGTTGCCGCCGCTGTCAGAAAGGAGCATTAGTGTGTGTCTGGAGAAGACATGAAAACACAAAGATAACTGTAGGGATGTATGGAAAAGGGAATTATGTGGGGAGATGTAGAAAATTGGAAGCATTTTAGACACAGTTCACAGTAGAAGCCAATCTCCTGTGTGTCACTTAAATGTAGGGTGCATGTAAGCCAGGGAGAGCATGTGACACGTGATCACAGCACACTATCATGCCCTCGCTACTTTACAGGATGGTATTTCATATTTCGTTGTTTATTTCAGGTTGTAAGAGAAGAAGAAAATATTAAACAAGTGATGCCTAGGATTGTCAATAAAGTACTTTTTGGTCAGTGAAACTACATTTATGAGAAATTTTACTTAAGTGCTATTTGAAACATCTTGTAGAACCTCAGATTGTATGTGTCCTAAAGCCAATCATGTTACCTATTTTACTTCATTTAAAAAATACATATCCTGGTGATATTTATGTAGAAGTTTTGCTTTATGGTGACTTCGGGTGCTGGACTCTACTCTAGTAACTAGAGTATTAGAATAGGAAGGATTTGATAATACTTTATATTATTGGGGTTATTTCATTTTGGATTGTGGATAGGGTAGAAATGGCATAACTGGTCTCCATTAGAAATTCCTCAGAAAATGCAACACATACAGAGACCAAAGAGTTCTCCATAGATGACTATGATTTTAGTTACAGAATAATAATTCTAACAATTCTCACATCTATTCCTTCAAGCATCCCTCTGTCACAAATGTGAGACTTGCTTTTCTCATTCTCAACTTAGCTATACTTGTCACCCATCTTTCCCCAAACAAGACTTCTCTTTCCCTAGGGTTGCCTTTCATAGTCACTGGTACCACGGAAACCTAAGCCCTGGGCCTCCCCCACCATTCCCTGCTTCCAATACATAAGCAAGTCTTGTTAGAGTGCCTATTCGTTTTCCTCCAAATATTCAGAATCATCATCTTATTTGACTACCGAACTTTCTAGCGTCTTTCTTTTCCTTGCTCTTGATTATGTTTTCAAATTCTTAGCATACAAAATTAACTAACTGAAATTGTTCGGATAGGTCATAACGCGCCCAGGTGTAAGAGCCTTCCTGCCTTTCTGAGGCCTGTAGGTGAGCTTTTCCTTCCTTGACATGGCCATCAAGCTCTCCGTTGCTGCCCGTCTCACCTTGGCTTCATTTCCTGGAGCATCGTTCATATGCGGAGCTTTTTCTCCTTCTCATCTTCCTCTCCTCTTCCTTTTTTGATTTTTTTAAAAAAAACTTCTTTCTTCCATTTAATTCCACAGTCACAGGACTCAGAGCTTTTGTCTTCTCTTTTCGCGATGGCCCTACACCGTACATACATTGTTACCAACTTCATATCATCAACTGGGCTTATTCTACTTTTCATACTTTTCAGTTGTAAGTTTAATAATACTTTATTTCAGGGGTCCTTGGTTTTTGAGATCTTGTGGGATGCACCGTTTGGGGGTCTTACTAGCATTCTGTATTTCTCATATATGCATGCTCATCAAATATTACTGTGGAAATTATTAGTTAAGTAACTATTTTAATGACTATTTTCCTTCCTTTCTATACTGATTGACCTATGTGATCTTAGAGGAAATCTGCCTCCATTATCTCTGTCATGTATTATAATAGCTGATCCAATATCCCATTCTTGAATGAATTACCGGGGTTATGAGAATTCAAATATTATTATATAATATTTGATATTTTAATTTTTACTATTCAAAGTTTCAGCTATATCTTAATATTGTAGCATGGGATTCTCTGTTCAATATGTATTCTTATTTGTATGGCTACCTGAGTGTGAAAAGAGTGTGTGGCAATATCTGACTGCCCCTGATCTCACAAGGAGGAGCAAGAATCAACTGTGGCAGCAGTTGCAGGCTGATGCCCCTGGGGCAGAGGTCAGGCGTGCCCATCCTGATTGATCCTATTCCAACACAGCCTACGCTGGCACTGCTTTCTGCTGAGTGTCGCAATCCCTCACACCTAACTCACAGATTATAGTAACAGTCATGGGGATTTGGGGGGAAATTTACTATACAATTCAGGATCAGAAATGCTTAAGATACAGTCCTTTCAGTCAGGAGCATCTTTTCTTAATTGGGTTCAAAGACATACCCCACTCTGGTCCTTTACCTCTCAGGCACATGGTCCTTCATGTTTAGCCTGCTTGGGGAAGTGCTCCCCAGTGCTGAGGATAAATGCTCAAGGAGCACCCTACTCCATACGCTGCAATGCAAAGGATCTGTCTTCTAACTCTGACTCAGCAACCTCGCTTCCCTGACAGAGTGCTGAAGGAACGGCAAGAAAGCTCTGTCTGGAGACACTCGGCTTCTCTGGAATCCTGAATAGGGAAGCCCATGGCTCTCCTTGTGCTATTGATTCTGCTGCCCTTGCTTATCCACCAAATCACCATGCCTCTGGTGTTAAAACCTTCTTTCTCTTGGCACTAAGAGATTTAGTTCTATAATCTCAAGGTACAATGGATGTTTTCACTTCTACCTATTTTTTCATGGTGGTCATGAGATTTCCCTATACTTGCTTCTGAACTGATTCATTTTATACTCACAGGACTGTCAAACTGAGATAATCCAATTTTAAATCCCATATATTATATATTCATATTTCTACCCAAACATTTGATGGGAGCTAAAGCCATATGATGTAACTTCACTGTAGCATTTAAAATAAGTTTATCTATCAACATGGTTGTTGTTATGTGTCATCAAGTCAGTTCTGATTCACAGCAGCCCTGTGGACAAGGGAATGAAATGCTGCCAGGCCTATGCCAGGCTCACGTTGTTGTTATAGTTGAGCCTATTGTTACAGTCACTGTGTAATCCCTCTTGTCAAAGGTTTTCTTCTTGTTTTGCTGCCTCTTTACCAAATATGGTACTCTTCTCTAGAGTCTGACCTCTCCTGCTAACACGTCCAACATATATGAGACAAAGTCTAGCCATCCTTGGGTCTTAGAACCACTATAGTTGTCCCTTTTAAAAGATAAATTTGTTCCATTGGCAGTCTTTGGTAACTTCATTATTCTTCACCAGCACCATAATTCAAATACATTGATTCTTTGGTCTTTCTTATTGTATGTCCTCTTCCACATGACACGAGACAGGTGAGCATGTGATGCCTTGAGTCGGCTGCACCTTTCTCGTGAAAGTAACGTCCTTGCTTTCACCACGTTAAAGAGGTCTATGCAGCAGAATTACACATTGCAGGGCATCTTTGGATCTCCTGACCGCTGCTTCCTTGATCCCTGATTGTGATCCAGCAAGAGGAAATCCTCGACAACTTCGATCTTGTCTCCATTTAGCATGCTGCTGCTTTCTGGTCAAGGTACGAGGGTTTTTGCTTTCTTCCCTTGAGCTGTGATCCACACCGACATCTGCAATCCTTGATCGTCAGCAGCAAGCGCTTCAAGTCTTCCTCACTTTCAGGGAGCCAGGTGAGCCATCTGCTTAGCAAGGTTGTGAGTAAACCTTTCACCAGTGGTGAGAGCGGAGTTCTTCGTCATACAAGCCAGCTGCTCTGCTGACTCGCTCAGCAGCAGACCGGTTGAGTAAGTATGCTGCAAGGACGCAACCCTGATGCACATCTTTCCTGATTTAAAACTATGCGGGATCCCCTTGTTCTATTCACACAGCTGCCTCTTGATTCATCTGTAAGTTCCACATGAGCACAATGAAGTATTCCAGTAGTCCCGCTTTGTGTTTCTGTTTTTAGTATTTCTAAGGCTTATCCATAGTTTGTTATGGTCCACGTAGTCTAATGTGATAGTATATTGTAAAAACAAAAACACAAGTCAACAACTTGATGGTTTTCTCTGCTTTCAAGCAAGTTTCATCTACCTTTAGAAACGGTATCCCTTGTTCTATTCTTTTAATCATTTTATTGGGGGTTCATACAACTCTTATCACAATCCATGCATACATCAGTTGTGTCAAGCACATCTGTACATTGTTGCCCTCAGTATTCTCAAAACATTTGCTCTCTACTCTATAGCCTCTTCTGAATCCACTTTGAACCACTGGCAGTTAGTTCCCTGTTAACGTGCTACTGTAACCTTGTTGGATGATCATCAGTGAAATTTTACTTACAGGTGATATCAGTTATATTGTTCTATAATGTAAGCATTCTTCTGAGTCCCCTTTCTTTGGAATGAAAACAATTACGGATCACTTCCCGGAAGTTGATTAAGTAGCCGTCTTCCAAATTTCTTGAAAAGCGAATGCTTCCAGTGCTTCATCAGCTTTGCTCAAACATTTCAATTGCTTTCCATCAATTCCTGGAGTCTTGTTTTTGGCTAATGATTTTAATGCAGATTGAACTTCTTCTCTTATTACCATTGGTCCTTGCTCATATGCCATCTCCTGAAATGGTGGATGTCAGCTAGTTCTTTTTGGTACAGCGACAATGTGTATTTCTATCTTTTTTGATACTTCCTGTATCATTCAATGCCCATAGAAATTTTCAGCATTTCAATTTGAGGCGTGAATGTTTTCCTGAGTTCTCATAGTTTCAGATGCGCTGAGTTCTTTCTTCCTTTTTGGTTTTCTGATTCTAGGTGTTTGCACATTTCATGATCGTATTTGGCTTTGTCTTCCAAAGCTGCCCTTTGAAATTTCCTATTCACTTCTTTGACTTCATAGCCTCCATTTGCTTTAGCCGAAGAAGGAAAACTAGAAATTCCTGTTTCAGCCTCTCTTGCTTAGAGTGCCTGCTGGTCCCAGAGCCTCTCCTCTGCCTTGGGCTCCAGCTGATATTAAGTGCCCTCTGTTCAAAGTTCCTGCCCCTGTCAAAGTGTCCTGCAGGTCCCTAAGAAATCATCATGTCTGTACACAGAAAGCCTGCCTTCTACCTCTGTGACCACCTGGCTCCCAGCGCCAGGCCTTCGCAAGCTGTGCTCACCTCTCCCTGGGGCTCAGAGCTGTGGAACGGGAGGATGTCTGGCTAACTCCATCCTCCTCCGTCTCTCCTAGAGTGCTGTCTGATCAGTCGTGCCAGAAAACTTCTATAACAAGCTAGTCTATGATTACGAACAAGCTTCAGAGTCTTTTTTTTTACATCCACTTTGATCTTTTCTTTCCTGCCTGTGTTTTTAATGGCCTTTTGCTGTGGGGCCCAGTCGCACTGTCCAGTGGTCTGGCAGAACGGCTTGAGCAGGGAAAGAAGACAGAAAGCAGGGTGCAGGGGCCTCAGCTGCCTCCTGAGGGGAGGCGTGCCGGGGCGAGGAGTCTCCAGCTCATTTATCAATGGGGTTCTCTAGCTCTTGAGATGTGCAGACCTCTTGTTATACATATACATCAATCAAATGGGCGATGTCCCAGTCTTGAATAATCCAACCCCTCAAAACGAAAATTTCAAAGGGAGTACAGGAGGTGGGAGATGTTCCTTATGATAAGGGATGTGGGGGCTCATACCCTCAGAGACAAGCATCCTTGAACACCTGTATAGTGGCACTGATTGGGGGGTGGTAGATGTGTTGTGGAGAAACATCCTTCCTGGAAGATTATGTGTTCAGGCACTTTTCCCAGATTTCAGAAGTGTGCATCACCCTCTGGCTGGCATGCCAAGCCCTGTGGCCACAGGCTCTGGGAGCAACCCATGCACACGTCCTTCTGGGTCCTCAGTTCCCCATGTTCGGGTTTCTTCATGGATGACACTTTTGATGTCCTTCCCCAATGCATGAGTACCTGTCATTTGTATTCAATACATCAGATCTTTTATTGAGACGTTCTTAAAATACAGTTGAGATATATGCAAGTTTGTATTTTTTTTAATTTTGTCATTTTTATTCCCAAATTAGAATTCATTGTCATTTCTACTTTCCTGACTTTACAGGAAGCCATTTCATGATCTTTTTTTTCCTTTCAATTTTGTATTTTGGTGTTCAAGTTTTTGTGTGTATATCTATTTTTGTTGGCATTTCCCCCAAGCAGTTTTATTGGTAATTTACATATCATATAATCAATGTTCAATCATTCAATCATGTCACAGAGAATTATACAATCACCCCCACATCAATCTTAGAGCACCCTCTCCATAGTTAAATCACCTTCAAGATGATTTATGCAATCACAATTCATTTTAGTGCTTCCTCCCTGATCCTGTCTTCATTAGTTATTCCTGAAATACCCATTCCCTCCCTATTCCCCCCCCACCTAATACACACTCATATTCTCTGTCTCCCCCTTTGCCCATTATTATCATTATATATGCACTCCTCCTGTGCTTCACAGATGGGAGACCCAACAAAAACAATAAAAACCAAATTGTGCTAGGGTGGTAAGAGTAAAAACATATAGGATACAGACAAAAATACTGATAATGCGTAAGAAGATAAAGATCCCCCAACAATAACCAAAAAGAATTTTCTGTCCTGGAACCAGTAAGAGAAATACTTGCACCCAGAACAGATGCTAGTCGCATCTATAGGGAGGTCAATTGACCAAGTGTCATGTTCCATCCAGCAAAATCAGGATTGGAGTGGTTTCTGACTGGTAGTAAGGCTGATAGACACTCTTGCTTTTGACTCTTGCCTCAAACAGATCTGCCATTGGCTCAGCCTGGCCAGATACTCTGCAGATGGGTTTTGGTCTCTCGTATCCCCCAGAGCCGTCCATAAATTGGGAGTCCACCTGAGTGAGCGAGTGGTCCCAAAGGGATCAGTTACCAGGCATCAAAGAACAAAAAATCATATCATTGACTGCACACCTCCATGATAGGATCGCTGAAGACAAATGGGTGCATAAGCAAATGTGGTGAAGAAAGCTGATGGTGCCCGGCTATCAAAAGAGATAGTGTCTGGGGTCTTAAAGGCTTGAAGGTGAACAAGCGGCCATCTAGCTCAGAAGCAAATAAGCCCACATGGAAGAAGCACACCGGCCAGTGCGATCACGAGGTGCCCAAGGGACCAGGTATAAGGCATCATGCAAAAAAAAAAGATATAAGTGTGTGTATGTATATGTATATATGTGTATATGTATATATGTATGTATATATGTATATATATATCATATTAAATGAAGGGGGAAGTGCAGAGTGGAGACCCAAGGCCCAAGTGTCGACCAACGGAGATCCCCTCATAGAGGGGTTTAGGAGAGGAGATGGGTTAATTAGGGTGTGAGGTAGTATCGATGAAGAACACAGCTTTCCCCCGGATCCTGGATGCTTCCTCCCCCCAACTACCATGATCCGAATTCTACCTTGCAGGGCTGGATAGGACAGAGGCTGTACACTGGTGCATATGAGGGTTGGAGGTACAGGGAATCCAGGGTGGATGATACCTTCAGGACCAAGGTGTGAGGGTCGATGCTGGGAGAGTGGAGGGTGAGTGGGTTGGAAAGGGGGAACTGATTACAAGGATCCACATGTGACCTCTTCCCTGGGAGAGGGACAGCAGAGAAGGGGGGAAGGGAGACTCAGGATAGGGCAAGATATGACAAAACAACGATGTATAAATTACCAAGGGCATATGAGGGAGGGGGGAAGGGGGAGGGAGGAGGGGAAAAAAAAGAGGACCTGATGCAAGGGGCTTAAGTGGAGAGCAAATGCCTTGAGAATGATTGGGGCAGGGAATGTATGGATGTGCTTTATACAGTTGATGTATGTATATGTGTGGATTGTGGTAAGAGTTGTATGAGTCCCTAATAAAATATAAAAGAAGAAAAGAGAAAAAAATGATTAGGGCAAAGACTTTACAGATGTGCTTTATACAATTGATGTATGTATATATATGAACTGTGAAAAGAATTGTATGAGCCCCAATAAATTGTTAAAATTAAAAAAAAATAATAAAAAAATAAAAATGTGCTGACTAAAAAAAAAAAAAATTGGGAGTTCATAATTTCTGCTCTGATGCTTTTCTCCTCACCATATTCGAATTTTGTTAATTGTCATCTTTGGATCACACAAGCTGATGTACTTCTTCTGTGTGGACTTTCTTAGATGGCTGCTTGTTTGAATACAGGCCTTTAAGACCCCAGACACTCTTCCAATGTATAGCCGGGCACCATCTGCTGTCTTGACCACCCTTTGCTGTAGCACCCTTATGTTCAATGATCATTTCATGTAGGTGAGCATTGAACAGGGCCATGATGTAAGAACTAACTGCTCTTAATTTGGGGCTAGGATTCAGTGCAAGCCCTAAAGCCACTCCTGGGTCTATGCCTTTATTTTAGTTATCGATTTATTTAATACATTTGCTGTAATTGGGAGCCATAGTTCAATTAGGTCAAACATAATTATACAACTTCTTGCATAATCATACATGTTTTCCAAAGCATACTTTTCCTTCCTGGACTTCTTGACACCATCTCTCTCTTAACTCCCCACCCCTCTATATTGCCCCTTGCCCCAAACCCTTGTTATATTTTCTTTCCCTGCAGGCACAACATCCTGGGGTTTCATTTACCAAAATATAATAAAATATATAATATAGCTTCAAGATGGTGAGCCCCAGAAGTGATGCACCTCTGAGACACACTCTGATGTAAATGAGCATAATTAGAATACAACAGGATGGCCATCACAGGGTCACCGGTGTGATATGTGTCTTGACACAGCATACCGGGCATTGATGTACCAAGACCTTGTTTGTTTGCCAACCACAACCGTGTGTTGTGTTTTCCAGCTTAAGTCCTCAGGTACAAGTGTGTCTGGGGTAGAGTCCAATTCACCCAGTGGCGTTCCCAGGTGGGGTTTCACTGATGAAGCCTCTGGTGCATGACATGCACCCTGAAGGTCAGGATTCAGTGTCCCAGTATTCTGCAGCAGCCGTCCTGGGTTTCCAGTTACTCCCAGAGTTGGCTTTAATGTTCTAAATTCTCCTGCTTCAACCTGAAATAATCTCTGGGCAATTGTTGGTCTGCCCCAGTCAGCGTCTGGCCTGGTTTTAGCTGTTGCTATTGAACTTCTCAATCGTCTCTTCTTACAGATGAATTCAATATGATTTCTGTGTATTTTATACAGTTAACTGCACAGGTATAGATAACATTTTTGTTGATCGAAATAAATGGTATTTGAGACAAAAAAGATCATGGTTTTACAAAGTTCTATCACATAGCGTCCAGTGTCATTTCCATCACTAAGACCATATTTTCAAACTACTGTTCCTTCCTCTTTGTTTTTAACTTCTGCTTTACACTTTCCAGTAATTATAAATGTATCTTAATTACATATTTATCAACCAAACTAAAGATATCTGTAGAATTTTTCAATTTCTTTAGTGATTGGTCCATACGTTTGAATAATAGTTGTAATAACTGGACTTCCTTGTATGAGGCTAGACACCCTATCACAGACAGCACTGTACTTCAAGAGAGATCTTGAAATGTCCTTTTTGACAATGAATACAATGCCATTCCTCTTGAATCTTTCAACGCAGCAGAATAACCTGTATGATTTTGTGATTCACACCATGATTCAATATCTTTCATTTATAGTCACTAATGCCTAGAATATTGATCTTTACGAGTTGCATTTCATTTTTGACAACTTTCAATTTTCCTACATCCATACTTCATATATTCCAAGTTCCAATGATTAATTGATATTGCAGCTGTCTTTTCCTCCTTTGAAGTTGTTCCCTCTTGGCATAGGAACCTTCTGAAGGCCTTGCTCCCACAGGCTCCACTCCACCCACATCACTACATCCACTCCACTTTGGGAAAGTAGCACTTCTTCAATCATACTTTAAGTGCCTTCTGACCTGAAGGGCTGACCTTCTGCCATTACTCCTGACAAAGGTCTGGTTCTCTTCATTAGATTCCAGTCTCTGACAATGCTTTGATGCTCTACACGAGGATTTCGGTGTCTAATTCCTCTGCAGTGGACACTATTCCTCCTTTGTAGTCTGTTCTTAGTCTGGAAGCTCCCCTGAAGCCTGTCCTCATTGGGTGACCCTGCTGGCATTTGAAATCCCAGTGACATAGCTTCCAGCACCACAGCGACACACAAGCACCACAGTACAACAATCTGGCCAAACAGTGGTGGCTTAGGTACTTAACAATGGATTTATAAAATATGTATTTCAGACTGTATCTGTCTTATAATATTAATTTCAAACTTAATAATCATGAGTTTATGTAAATGATTTATAATTTATTTATTTATTTGTGCCTAGGTTCTCACAACAAAAGGCACAATCATGCTTTATTGATTTTAAAAGCAAACACAGTTTTTTAAATGATATGGGAAAATGCAGTTCTGGTGGGGCAGTGGGCAAACTCTCAGCTGCTAATCAGTGGTTGAGGTCTCCCAACTGCTGCATGGGGAGGCGTCTGCTTCCATCCAGATCACAGTCTTGGAATGCTATGGACAAGTTTACCCTTTGTGTTCAGTTAAAATGAACTTATTTGCAATGTGTTTGGGTTGATGATACAAGGAATGACTTTAGTAAGGGTGAAATTTGTTTAATATCAATAGCATGCAAAAATTGTATCATCATTTTTTGCTGGATTTTCAACATCCACATGATGATATAAAAGAACAATAAGAGAAAATTCTCTGCCTCCAGTTATATTTAATCATGCATAGAGTTTCTTTCCTTTCATAAGCAAATTTGCATCTGTTGCTTACGACCAGAAAGTGCAATCAATAATGATGAATTATATTGTTATAAAGCACATTCTGAAGGAGCATATTACATGGGATTTAGAAGTGAATCACATGAAAAATGCCACCGGAGCCATTGATGAATGGGGTCCTTAGAGCATATTAGTTGCCTGGCAAACTTTAGATGGCATAATAGTTTCACCGTAAGTAAATATGTAAGTCTTTGTCATCACACACTGTTATATTTTATAAGCTGGCCCTCCAATACGGTAAAACTATTAAAATATGGCATATTCGCCTAGTAGCCTTCAACAATGAAAGCATGTATATCATTTTCAAACTTACACATTTCAATATAAAAATCAATATCAACTTTAATTCCAGAAAAGTTCACCAGCACTGTATTTATCAAGAATTACACTATAATGAACCCTACAGTCTCTCTGAGAGAAATTTTTAAACAAATCAAGACAAGACACATATCAAAAACTATTTGACTTAAAAATGAATGTTCACTAAACATATTGCTCTATGTAGGTATAGGAGACCTGGTTATAGGGGGTTATACATTGGGCTGCTAACCACAAGTTCGGCAGTTCAAAACCAACATCTGCTTCATGGGACAAAGGTGAGGCATTCTGCCCCTGAAAAGGGTTGTAGTCTCAGGAACCGACAGTGACGATGCTGCCCCCATCCTGTATTATCTCTAAGAGTCAGGCTTGATTTGATGGCAGTGGAATTTTTGTTTTTAATAGTTTTAATTGAATATATACATTAAGATTAATGATATAACTTCAACGTGACAGTTACAGTTTGAACCACATCCCTTGAAAAAATTTATATACATAATTCTTGAATATAGTGTCTTTGTTAACTAGTCTGTAATTATTGGTAAGTCATTTGTGGCAGTTAGACATTGCATCAAGTTATACCTGTGTGAAAATATAAGCATGGAGCCCAACCTATCACTCAGCCTCATTGGGGTTGGGGTGGGGGCCTTATTATAAGAAAGATGGTAGGAAATTTTCCTCTCTCTGCCCTTTGACCTCTTCCTCCCTGGGACACTGTTGGCCTCCAATATGGACTGCTGATGTTGGGAGCCAGTCTGCCTGAGCCGTATGCACCTACCATGTTTCCACCAACCTTGAACCACACAATTCTGCACCCACTGCCCTGTGATGCTCCTGCCTCCCGATTTCCCTTTCTGCATCCTCAGCCAGCAGCCGTGAGTCTGAAGAATATTCTGGCTAGCCTCAGACCCATGGAATTAAGTTGGACTGGGCTGGGATGACTTCTTGATAGAAAATGACTTCTTTCATAAAGTTCTTTCTTATACATAGATGAGGGTCATGGGTTTTGTTTCCCTAGACAACCTAACCTAGCATGTCACTTTAATCAATATTGTGTTATTCTATAAAATAAGATATAATGGCCATTCTAAATGAAAACAAAAATGATTAAGAACGCTGACATCACCCACACACACCTTCCTCAGGGGGATGGACAACAGAAACTGTGGGGGAATGGAGACAGTGGTCAGTGTAAGATATGAAAATATAATAATTCACTGAGGGATCATGAGGGTGGGAAGGGGGTGGGAAGGAAAAAGAGGAGCTGATACTAAGGGCTCAAGTAGAAAGTAAATGCTTTGAAAATAATGATGGCAACATATGTACAGACATGCTTGAACAATTGATGAATGGATTGTCATAGGAGCTATACGAGCCACCAATAAAGTTATCTTTTAATTATGAAAAGGGAAAAATAAGAATGCTGACATTTGTATATGTAACTAAATTGTATTTGGTAATATATTACCTCTATATTTAAATTTTTCATTAGAAAAAAATATTTAATGTGCTTGATTTTTTCATATTGGACTGCCAACTGCAAAGTCAGCACTTCCAAACTACCAGCTGCTCCATGGGAGAAAGCTGGAACTTGCTACTCTCAGAAAAAGTTACACTCTCAGGAACCCACAGGGGCTTGGTTTGTGTGAGTTTGTTTCTAACTCTTTATTTTTTATTTATAAATGGAAACTTTAAAAGAGCTGGGAGTCTTACCTAAATGCAGTCTAGTCTACAGGTCCTGGATGGTACCAACTCTTATGTGCTCAGGTACTCGATGAAAAATTGGCAGTTTGGATACGTGCGCAGGTGTCTTTGATGAGACACTGGTGACCAGCCTCTCAAAGATTAGAGCCAGGACAATGCCATCGATCACAGATGCGCTCCACGATGGCTGCAGGACAGAGTGAACTAGGTGGCGACTTGTTTAGTGACAGTACGTTATGTTATGAAAATTTTAAAACAGGTGATTGTGATAGGTAATTCTATTATTTTGCATTTTAAGACGACAAAATAATTTAAAAGTAGTATCTTAAGGAACACCTTCTCTTTAAGAGATTACACCAATGAGAGCCAACAACCTTTGAAATGAAATCCCTAGATGGATAATAGGAGCCAATGGCAGGATTCGTTTTTATCTTACAATAATTTTATGATTTGTCATCACTCTTTAAGCAAATCTCATAACTGTGACTTCCATGACATTTAATTGCGGAACCAAGTAAAAGGAGATCCTTGAAAACTTCAAGTTCCTCTCTTTTATCAGGTTGTCTTTGTCCCAGGTGTGAGGATTTTATATTTCCTCATATTGAGTTGTAATCCATACTGAGGACTTTAGTTTTTGGTATCAGTTCACATATTTCAACTCCTCTTGGCTTTCAGCTACTATGGCTGTGTCATTTGCCTTCTTCCAACAATGATGCCATGTTCTTCTTCATGTAACACAGCTTTTCTGACTATTTGCTTAGCAAATAATTACAGGGGGAAAAAAAGAAATGCCAGATTTTGCAATAACATGGTCATTAACATTAGACTAGTTATATAAGTCCCAAACCTTTAAAACCAATCTTATGTGAAGTTTAAATGACTAAATATTTATTTAATAACTTAAATTCCATATATAATTAATCCTTAATAATGTAAATAATTAAATTATCATTTTAAACTGATAGCCACTTGAAAATTAATTTTCAATGATAAAGTATAAATTTGCAATATAATCAAATTACATTTTGATATTAAAAAGATGAGGTAAAGCATTCTTCCCTTTGAATTTAGGAATATATGTCTTTGCTTCTATTTTTGAAATAAATAATGTGTTTATCTATTTTTTAATGAAACTTAGAGTGGACGATCCATTTACTCAATACTTATTGATTGATTATATTTGGTAAAGGCACTGGGACAAATAATACACACAAATCTCCTATGTCTCAACATTTTGCTCTCTAATTCACACTAAGAACACATAAAATTAGAGTTAATCATGTTTGTCCATTGTTCCTTTTGCCTTATTTTTCTGTGATTTTTAAATGAAGTAATTGATTTTAATTAGTTAAAGATTTAAAGGAATGCCAACTGAAAATCATGCTTTATTAATTTATGCTGAAATTACAATTACAGTGTTTTTTAAGCATCAGTAAATGTTTAGCATTTCATGGAACCGTATTTTTTTATTTTCAAGAGTATTCATGCTTTTACGGGCCATTGTTATATATTCCAAGCTCAGACTCACATAGAATAATTTCCAACTCATAACAAAACTATAGAGCAGAACAGAACTGGCCCTGTGGGTTTTTGAGACTGTAACTGTATGGGAGTAAACCACCACTCTTTCTCTCACAGAAAGGCAGTGGTTTCAAACTGCTAACCTTGTAGTTAACAGTCCATTGTGCAACCCACTACATTACCAGAGTTCATTATTAGATATACTAAAATTAAAGTATATGATCCCAAATGAATTTTAAATCAGGACATATTTCAAAGACATAGACCCCCTTTTGTGATAAGACGTACACTCTTAGAATTTGAATTCAGAGACAAAGAGCTTGAACGAATTTTGATTATTCTTAAATTAAACTTCACTATGTACCATTTTAGCACTTATCCTGTAAGCACTTTCTGAGTTAATAGCTTAGTATAAAGTTTAAAAGACTATTAAGCCAATTTAAGCAATCTTATTTAAAGGAAGGAGCCATGTTTTTGCACACCATTAGCTGAAAGGTATTAATAAAAGGTATGCTTTATTAGGCAATGAGGATAAAAGCGGGAGGGATATATTTTCCAGGAAAGGGTCAGACTTGACATGAAGCCAGTGGGTTTAAAGTTAAATTAAAATGTTTTCTCTTACCTTGCTTACTTAAAAAAAATAAAAGAAGATCGAGAGAAGACTATTTCCATGTTATTTCTAGAGACACAATGGCTAAACAGGTGCTAACAGTTACCCTCCACATACAACTCCTCACTACCAGAGAAGGCTATCAGATGAAGAAAGGGTGCCCAACATTTCAGATAAACAACTACTTTTTTACAACAATTTTGTTGCATATATTGCAGGACTTGTTGACATGTTGTTAAGTGTTACCAACTAGGTTGCACCACTTGCACAATTTGATGCTGTATTTCAGCCCATTTTGGCAGCTACTAGGTCAATCCATCCATCTCACTTGGGTGTTTCTGTTTTTAGTTGATCTCTTTTACCAATCATAACTTTTTTCAGGGAATGGTCTCTTCTGACCACATGTTCAAAGGACACGAGATGATGTCTTGCCATCCTCCTGTAAGGAGCATTCTGACTGTTTTGGTTCCAGGAGAGAATGGTTGTCTGGCAGTCCGTGGCACTGTCTTCATCAGCACCAGTTTTCAGATGCACCATTTATGTTTCTGTCTTCCCGTTACTAGACCACATTCCACATGCTTATCAGACAGCTGAAACACCATGGCTTGAGTCCGACATACTTTAGTCCTCAAAGTGATGTTCTTGCTCTTCAGCACTTCAGAGAACCCGTGTGCTGTAGATTTGGCTAATAAAAATATCATTTTGATTTGTTGACCGCAGCTTCCATGCGCGTTGATAATGATTCTAAGCGAAATGAAATTCCTGACAGATTCAACCTTTTCTGTTTAGCCTGATGTTGGGTATCGGTCCACATGTAAGGAATCTATGTTTTCACATTGAGTGGGAACCCGCACTCTGATCTTCACCAGCAACTGCTCCAAATCCTCCTTGATTTCGGCAAGCCACGCTGTGTCATCTGCAAATTGAAGGTTATTAATAAACTTTCCTCCAATACTGATGCTGAGTGTTTCTTCGTATAGTTCACCTCAGATGATTTCTTAATTGATTGAATAAGTATGGTAAAGGGATACAATGCAGATGTACACCTCTCCTGTTTTAAAACTCATGGCATTTCTTTGTTGTGTTCAAGCAATGGAGTCTTTGTCCAGATGTTGATGGCGCACTCCATAGTACACCCAGGCATCATTTTGGCTGCTGATATTGAACTTCTCCATTGTCTTTTACTACAAATGTAGTTTCTTTGGTTCCTGTAGGTTCCAACTGATAAATCTCTTGTATACAATCACTGTTTATGCTGTTAAAAAGTAGCATATTTTTATGAAGAAGTCTATCTTGCAAATTCTCTCATGGGATCTCCATTTTAATTTCCATGATCAATTCTATATTTTTTCTAGTTGTTCTTTCCACTGGGTTTCCAACTTTAGCATTCCAATAATCAATAACGATCAGTTAATCGATCAATTTCAGATGGAAGGATTGGGTGAAATTCTTCAGTCTCTTTATCATTAGTTCTGGTGGTTGGTACTTGAATTTCAATAATTGTTTCATTCATTTGGTTTCTTTGCAGGTATATAGATATTAGCATATCACAGAAAGCATTGCACTGGAATATAGGACTTGATATACTTTGATCATGAATGTCGCATCCTTCCTATCAAATTGTCATTCTGGTATAGTAAAACATACAATTATCTGATTTAGAATGGACAATACAAATCCACTGGAGCTCACTGATTCCTAGAATATTTATCTTTTATGCCTCTATTTTGTTTTTGATGACTTCCATTTGTCCTAGATATTTACTTATCACATTCCATGATCTGATTATTATTTTTATTTATTTTAATAATCTATTTAATTTGGGGCTCTTACAACTCTTAAAACAATCTATACACTAATTGTATCAAGCGCATTTGTACATATGTTGCCATCATCCATTTCCAAAATATTTTCTTTCTACTTGAGCCCTTGGAATCAGCTCCTCTTTAATCCCCACCCTCATGAACCCTTGAAAATTTAAAATTTATTTTTACTTTATTTTTATTTTCATATTTTACACCATCTGCTATGTCCCTTCATCCACATTTCTGTTGTTTGTCCTCCTGGGGAGGAGGCTGGGGGTGCTGGGGGTTGTAGGTCAATCATTGCAATTGGTTCCCCCTTTCTCCATGTCTAAACATTAATGAATTTTTGTGGCTGTTTCTTTTCATGTGATTCTTGCCCTATCAGAACATGTATGTCCTGAACTTTACCCCATCTATGCCATTATGGTAAACTCAAATCGGAGAAGGCAACTCTGACTCAATTGTATTTTTATTCTCTTTCTGCCTAAGGAACTCATCTTCCAGTGATGTATATAATGTCATACTACTACTCTTAAGGTCCTCAGTCTCTACTCCTCAGAGGTGGATAGCTCATGCTTTGTAGTCAAAGTTTGTAGTCAGTGTTTAATTGGGCAGCTTGACTGAGACCTGCTAACCATAGGTGACCTTGCTGGTATTTTAAATACTGGTGATACAGGTTTCAGCATGATAGCAACATTCAAGCGACCACAGTTCAAGCAGTGGAAATATTGCACAGGACATGTTAATATATATATATATATATATATATGTTTAAACTACCTAATTCATTGTTTTGAAATTTAGAAACATTGGTGATGCCATGATTAAGCACTTCATTGCTCTTTAGAAATCTGGCAGAAAGTTATGGCTATCTGATTCCATAAAGATGTACAGTCTCAGACATGCTCTGTAACAATTATTTATGGAGTCATGATGGCTTGGGGGTCATGTGTTGTGCTGTGAACCATAGGTTCAGAACCAGAGAAAGATGGGGCTTCCTAATCCCACAAGGATTTACATTCTTGGAGACTCGCTGAGGCAGTTCTACCCTGTTTGGTAGGATCCTTACGAATCGGCATTGACTTGATGGCAGTATTTTGGTTTCTGGTCGGGTGAAATTCTACATTGCCCTTTGGGATTTGAAAATCCAATTTAACTAGAACTTTTCTTTTGGTTGTTGTTAAATCACAATCCTAACCCTAAACTAGGAACCAAGAAAAGGGCATAATTAAAATTACCATATTTAGCTTGATTAACTCTTAAATATCTTCATTGAGAAACCAGATGTTCTCTTTAAGATATTATAATTGCTTATCAGTTGCACATACTCATACAGAAGAAAGGGAAAGTTTCAATATGTTATTAGTTGACTATTAAAAAGAGCCTATCTATTTGAAAAGACTCATTTCAAACCTAGCTTGAAGTGAAGTGTCATTTAGGGATGTAATATAGATGGCTATGGTGTTGGCTTGCTCATATATCCTTCAGAGAATTGTCTGTTCTGAACAGGGAGGGTAAGCGTAGGTGGTAATTGCATGTTATGTAGAACTCTTGATCTCTTCTTTGACCACTCTATTGCCTCTTATTGCTGATGAATCAGAGTGCACGTTTGATTTAAGGACATATTTTCCCTTGCATGTAAGAATTTGGTAAATGTGAACTGCAACTATTGTTTTTTCCTGGGAAGCACAATTTAGGTGACATTGTGTTCATGCCAGAGTTATTAATATGTATGCCAAATGACATAAAGGCAAGCAGTCACAGTAGAGCAGAAAGGATGGCAACATTAGAGGTAGCTTGACCTACTTTTATAATAGCTCAAATAGTTGACTTCTATGTAACTACAATTTAATTCTAATATTTGAGCTTAAATATTTGGAGTATTTATCCACACAGAAGCTGTTTTTCTTCTTTATAAATCAGAATTAAATTATCCTTCTGTGGTCTGATATGTTTTGCCTTGGGATTTGCCACAGCCTGTAGCAGGGCTCCTTACTTATTCACAAAGCCCCTAACCAATTCCATGCTGCTTTGTTGGTTCTGAATCACAGGGACCCCATAGGACGTGGTAGAGCTGCCCTGGGGGATGTCCAAAGCTGGAAATCTGTATGGAAGCCTACTTTCTCCTTAGGAGTGGATTCCAGGTGCAGTTCATCTAGGGATCTTTAAGTCTACAGGCAAGTTTACTACTGCTCCACCAGCATTCCTTATTTAGGGGTCCTGAAATGGTTAGAATATATAGCTAATGAAGCTGAATTATAAGTAATATATGCAAGTATTACCTTTGAAACGTGCAGGTTTAGGGAGAAGGTGTTGATGTGTTAGAGAACACATCTCATAATACTTTATAAATACTTTAATACTTAAAGGAACAGGATAAAATAAAACAATTGTAAGGGTATATTCTACAGCCTTGGGTCAGACATTGTATGCTAACAAAAATAGTTTAGTCTTATTCTTACACACATTGATAAAAATGTGTAACACCACACAGGTCAATAAATTATAATTCACACAAAAAGAACATGCATATCGCTAAGAGAATCTTATTGGTTGATATATCACTCCACACAAAAAGAATCTACTTGTTCCTTTGGTGTTTGTTAACAGTCCCCTGATTATTCATGTGTCCAGAAAGAAAATTAATTCTTGGAGCTCTAAACCTGGTGAATGTAATGAGCATGGTTCCCCATGGATTTGAAAAAAAAATAGATGATCAGTTTGAGACAGATGCAGCTATCACCAGAGGGAATACTTTTGCATCATATCACAATGTAGCCGAAGAATCATTTAGAAGCTTTAATACATATTAATACTACGTTCAAGACAATTATAAGCTCCAGCAAACAGAAAACAAAGATCCAGGAGGAGAATGAAGTTACACACTCCTAAATGCTCCCATAAAGACAGCCACAGAGCTATGATGAGCTCATGACTGATTTTAGCATACAAACCAGGATACAATCCCGTGTAAAGGCACTGAAGATACAACCAGAAGAAGGGCAGGAAAAGGATTACAGTGGGATTCTTTTTACAGTACAAGAAAAAATGCTTGCAGAATCTGCTAATCATAGTTTTACCATTTCCTCCTTCAAAAAATAAGTTTATCTTAGAACTTAATTTGACTCATCTCAATAAATTATTTTAATTTAATAAAAATTGTATCATGTCTCTTCGGTGTATATTAAAATGTATGAAAGTACTGAAGATACTTGTTTGGAGAATTATAGCAAAATAAAATTGTATCAAGATATACCTATAACATTGTTTTAAAACAATTAAGTAGGTGTTAACTACTAGTTATTAATGATAGCATTAATCTTGAGAAGCATAGGGAGGCGATCTTGATTTGATGAGCATTGACTATACCAATAGCGGTTTCTAGCTGTGCTGAGGGTATTGTGTTAAACTCTGTGGTCACTACCTACAGGGCTATTCGACTCTGATCTATGGGTTTGCTATGAGTTGGAATTAACTTGATAGGAATATTAATTATTATTGTGACCTGGCCTTTGAACAATAGATATAAAGTGGTAAGTATGTTAAGCAACTTGCTCAAAGGCACACAGAAAATGGCAGAATTGGTGATCAATTCTGGGATTTAAAAAAACATAGCCTTAAAACCAAATCACAAATATATGAAAACATTGGAGTTCATTTCCAAATTCATTTAAGAACCGAGCCAGAGCTATCAACACTGTCTAATTGAATTTTCTTCAATGATGGAAGTGATCTTTATTGACTCTGTATAATATTGGAGTCCAGAACCACTTGAAATACTATGACCATGACTTAATTGTATTTTATTGAAGTTAAGCAGCTTAAACGTACATGACTTAATGTGTCTATTGGACAGTTTAACTCTAGAAGGAAGTATGAGAGGGCTGAAGTCAACTGGGAGGGTAAACATGTTCTGCAGGCAGAGCGCTTAAACAGTGTTCTTTTTTTAAACTTGGATTTGGTTGAAAGTTTACAGAATAAATTGGTTTCAATTCAACAATGCATGCACATTTTGAGATGTTGGTTGTGACACCCACAATGTAACTGGCCTTTTGTCTTTCTCTTTCTCATCTATTCCATCCTGCTTCCGAGTTTCATTGCAGGACTAACGCTTTTCATTACGCCCATGCCACTTTACTTCTTAGGGCTGATTGTTTGAACACACGTGCACCACTCTGGTGTTACCGGGCATCTTCCAAATGTGTCCATTTACTGATGAGTCTTGGAGCTGAGTTCACGTCCAGGCTGACGGTTGTCTAAGGGTCATAATATCGGGCATTCTACCCCCTCTATCAAACCAGAAAGCCTCGATCCCCCATCCTCCCTACACACATACAATATTCTCATGGTCTATCCAAGACCCTCTGTGATGCCTTTCAAAGTGGACAGCATGTAGTAGATGGGCATCAGCTAGTTCTAGTATCAAGTTTGCACCAAGAATGATTCATGTTGCCCATTAGCCTTTGTACCAGATTTTTTGTGTAATTTTAATTCTCTTTATATATATATTTTTTGCTCCAGATTAAGAGAGCCTATTAGGTGTACTTTGATGGCATTTAAGATTCAAGTCACTACTTAAAGAAGTAAGATATAGAACACTGGCTCGCTGATTATGCTATGTAAACTGATTTGGTTGACCACTGTGGCTATGGTCCTGAGTCTCAAAGTCCAGCAGTTCATTTTCTCAAGGTGTTTGGCCATAACTATGAAGTTTCCATATCTTTATTCCCTGCTCATGATCCAATATTCATGGGTACATGTATTTGTAGCTGTAGTGATATTCATCTTCCTGTTCCGGTCAGCTTGAGTGCATATCAATTTCTGTTATAAGTGTTACTGATATGTAATACCGTTTACCTTTATTGCCTTTAGCTCTTCAGCTTCCCCTACAGTCTTGTTTTACCTCAGTCATTTTGCATCGTCCTCCTGTTCATTGCTGTATATTGTCTATTCTTTCGGGCTCCGGGTGGCATAGCGTTTGCACAATGAGGTACCATCCACATGGTTGGCAGGATGAAATCGCCAGTAGCTCTGCAGGAGAAAGGCTGGCCATTCTACTTTTGTAAACAGCTACAGTCTTGGAAACCCACAGAAATTCACTATAAATCAGCACTGACTCGATAGCAGTGAGGGCTTTGTTTGTTTCGTTTGCCTTACACCTTTACCTAAGTCAAGATTGGTCTTCCTTATAGGTAGTGATTGACTTTCCTTTTCCCTCTATCTTTTGGAAATCCAATAATGTTTCTTCCTGTGTGATTGTGAACTTACTAAGGTAGTAGTCTCATAAAATAGTAGTCCCTGATTTACTATTACCACTCGCCATGATGTTCTCAGATGAATCTATGCTATAAAATGTTTTGCAGACTCATTATTAATCCATAATATTCCATTGTGTGAATATGCCAGTTAATTTATTCATTCATCCCTTTGTAGAAACTTATTTGCTATCTACTTGCTGTTGTGAAAACTGCCGTGGTGAATGTGTGTTTGCTTATAGTTATTATTGTTCTGTCTCTTATTTCTCTGGAATATGCAAAAATCCTTCAGATAGTTCATGGAAAAATCTATATATGTATTTGGTTTTTTATGTTGAACTGTTTACAGAATAGATCTATTTTCCAGTCAACAAAATTCAACAATGCACGTGCATTCTGTTACATCTTATTCACTATAGTCCCACAGTGAGCCTTCCCTTAATTCACTTCCTCTCTGTGCTTCCAGTTCCTCTTCCTCCTTCTTTCCTAAGCCATCTAAATGGTGTCCTTGGGTAGGTGTGTCATTTTTATCTCAAATGATTGATTATTGTAAGTCATTACATTAGTGTTATTGTTCAAGAGAAAGTCGAGGCTCTCTATTCCTACAAAGATTTACAGTCTTAGAAACCCACAGGGACAGTTCTACCCTATACTATAAGTCATATGATTCAGAATGAACTCATTAACAGGAAGTTGAGTTGAGTGTTCTTGTTGCCCTTACAGACTTGTCTATCCTTTGGCTGAAGATTGAGCGAGAGGGGTCAGCGCATTTGTAGTTCTGAAGGGTGACTAAGAGCCCAGTCTTGAGGATTCCACTAATCTCAGTATGATCCGTGACCTTGATCATTTTTATGTATTTTTCGTTTGTATTTCACTCCAGTCTGGACTTCCTAATGTGATTCCTTTCTGGGCAGTGCGTCGTGGCAGCCACTTCTGCGGCATAGAGTTCTTCTGGTCACCGGAGAGCGGAGACTGCTGTCCCTATAGTCCATCAATCCACTGGAATGATTCTTTTCCTGCGTATTTGCTTTTCATCACTCTTTTTGGCTCCTAACAACGAGAGATCAATCGTTGCACCTTAGATGGTTGTTAGCAAATTTTAAGCCTGAGAGGCTCGTCATCAAATTGCCATTATGGACTATTATCCTAGGTGCTGTCAAGTGGATCCTGACTCATAGCCATCCAAATTGTAACAGAAAAAAAAGCCCAAACCCCAAACTGTCTAGTCCTGCAACATCCTCACAATTGTCATGTTTCAGTCGATGTGTTGAGAGACTGTGTCAATTCATCTCCTTGACATCTTCCTTTCTTTCACGCCTCCTCGACTTTACCGAGCAGTCCTTTTCCAGGGACTGATCTCTTCTGATCTCAGGTCCAAAGTACAAGAGATGACGTCTGGTCATCCTCACTTCTAAGGTGTCTTCTGCCTATTTTTCTAAGACAGATTGGTTTTCTCTTTTGGCATTTCATAGCCGTGGGACATTCATTATTCGTCATTAGCACCGTACTTCCAATGCGTCCATTCTTCTGCGGCTTCATTTTCCAACTTTCACATCCACCCGAGGCAGCTGGAACTACTCACGGGTTCTATCATTCACAGCAGTCTCCACTTTTCTAGCTACTGAGCTGGATTGTTCATTACAATGGGCACACAGAGCTCATGGCAATTCTCACAATTCTAGTGTTCTATTAAGGAAGTTAACAGGCTACTTCAGAAGTGAAACATGCTCAGGATACAGATATTTAGTCAGGGATACCATAAAGTTATTATAGGACTGGTAATAAGCACCCTGCTAATAAGTTATTATAGGACTGCTAATGAGTGATGGGTATATCACTCTACTGTAAGCCTAAACTTAAAGGCATTAGCTTAAGTTCCATGGCTCAGCAAACCCAAGTCCCCAAATTATGTGCTCAGAAAACCCTCACTCCAGTGTCCACAACATGAAGACACTCAGCTCCACTTCCCTGGGTCTGAAAGCCCAGCTACTCCAGTTGAGTGCCCAGAGGCAACTCACTTCACAAACACCAGCTTCCTGCCCCAAAGCACTTAGGTTTACTTGCTCTGTGAGTGAGGAAGTGCATCAGTGTCTTATTCTATGACATCTAGTCCTGTGATGGTGGCTGTGACCTCTGGCACACCTCTGGATCCAGGAGTTTCACTGTGCACAAATCTGGGGCTCCAGAGGACACATTCTACTCCCGGCTTTTGCTGATAGTGAGATTCCCCATCCTGCTCCTCAAAGGACTCATTTTATATCCAGCAGTATGACAATCATGGTGATACTGGGCTTCTCTGTCATCTCTTCTTGCATATATACGCCATTGATTCCTGAGTATTCCATTTCTTAAGGTGCATGTGTTTGGTTACTGCTTTCATTGTTGAAAACAAAGTATTTTCAGTGACTAAATCATTGATCTTGTAAAATTCTACTATGCAACCCAGCTAGTTTGGGTCGTGACGACCAAAGTCCTTTCCAAACGACCAAATGCACGTCCTTTCTCTTCGTTTCCAACTCTGTGGATTATGTTCTGCCAATTGACCTTGAAGCCCTCTTACAGTAGGGTATGGAGCTAGGAAGCCCAATAAAAGTGTCTGGTTATGTCCAAGGGGTGTCTTAGTCTTTTACCCTTTCCACTGCATGTACTATCTCTTTAATTTCATTTCCCATGAACTTCTAAAGCCCCCTCATAGACCTAGTAGTAGTATTACTGGGTTTTATGGTTTTTCAATTTCCAGTTTTTCAAAGGTGCATGAAGGAAGAGCTTTTCAGAGGGGCTCTGCCCATTCGTTTCTGTGATTAGGAAGTGACTCATCCTAAATTTGAAAGTGGGATAACGGGAAACTAACACCAAAATAGAAAGACTTGGGTCGAATCTTCAGACATCTTAAATGAAAGCTCTTGGTCAAATCAGATACATTAAAATGGTCAGATTTATGTAAAACTCTAGACACTCAGTTCTTTGGAAGAAAACAGAATGCACAGAGAAAATCGATAAACCTCTTCGGTACATGTTTAAAGAAAACTCTGAGAGAGGCTAATGCTGGATGAGAAGCCACAAGTCCATCCTGAAAGTATATTTTGTGATTATAATTGGACATGCTTCTCTTTTTATTGTAACTACTTAGCATAGTTTTAGAAAAATTGTCTAAGATTTCCAAGGTTACAATTTATGTCCTCAGAAAGGTCAGTTTCAGACTGGTGAGTCACAGCTATCTGATAGCAGTTTGCTTTTGGTTATGGAGAAAAACCAGAAATTCCTCTAGAGAAAAGTGGGGCTCAGTAGAGTGATAGTCACACCGAGACTCTCTAAAGACGTGTTGGACTATGACCTATCACCACCTGTGTAAGCTTGATTTAGTAATAAACGGGGCTAATTTTATGCCATAATCAGATCAACGCTAAGTGGTGTCAGTACATTAGTTTCTTGGAATACATTTTCTCTTTGACACAGTGTGTAAGAATATCCATTTGTTCTTGATATGTGAGCATTGCACCCCAAACTATAGGTTACCAATTGGGTCACCTACATCAGTAAGCAAGGCCTGTGCTTTAGAATAATTATTTAATAAAAAAATTCCTTTTTCCCGAGGCAAAGCACTGGGGGAGTGCAGCGGAACAGCAAGGGAATGGAGGGGCAAGGTCCCCAGGGAATGCTGAAAGTGGACTTTGGGGCCAGGGCATGGTACCCCAAAAGACTGGACTGGAAAACACTCTTAAAGGCCAACAAATGATCCTTGAACTAAAAACAAAAATTCCTTTTTAAGGTGTTTACTCTAAAAGTTTTGGTGGTTCAGTATTCAAAGCACTCAGTTGCTAATAGAAAATTCAGTGGACCAACTCCCCCTGAGCATCTCCACTGCAGAAAGAAGTGGAAGTTGGTGACAGGGATAGATTCACAGCGTTTGAAACCCAGCTTGTCCATACTCTATTCATTTTGGAAGAGGAGGAAGTTATTCCTTCTAGTTACTGATTTATAAAAGATTTGGAAATACTTGTTCAATAAGAGCGCCCTGGAATTAAGAAAGAATGCCTACAAAATGTTTTAATGATAACAAACTTAAAAACCGTTTAGGGTGCATGCACTTTGATTTGACTATATGGTGACTGTGAGGCTCTTAAAAATCTAGAGAGTTAACTTTTTTTACCACTGTTGTTCATAGATACTGTCAGTACTTTTTCATTAGTCTTACGTGGTTTTCTGAGAACTGCATCTGCCTTTGGAGTCACATAAATTTGGTTAGGATTTAAAATATCAGAGATTGTTTATAGAGACATTTAAAAATGATTATATTACAACAAAGATACATTCTAGTGATGTACAGTAGCAAGTAAAAGGACTTAATCATTAAAATGTGCAAATCTATGTTTAAGAATTTATCTTTTACTGCAAATATTTTCTTGTGTTACATAGTTCTTGGTTTCTAATATTATTTAATCTGGATAAATGTTGTATTCTAAGTAGAATGTATTATTTCCGAACCATAAATATTTGAAAGTCTTAAGTTATTTTGTTACCTCAAACAGTTCTGACATTTTACTCCTACATTCATACATTGTATAACAGAACAATATCTGTTATAAAGCAATTGCCTAGCAATAGAAGGAAAGAACATGTATATCCATTGCATAATTCCTTCTCTTTTTTAAAAGTCATTTTATTAGGGGCCCTTATAGTTCTTATAACAATCCACACATCAACTATATCAAGCACATTGGTACATATATGCCATCATCATTTTCTAAACATTTTCTTTCTGTTTGAGTCCTTGGTATTGGTTGCTCTTTGCCCCTCCTTTCTCCACCCTCCCAGCCTCATGAACCTTTGATAAATTATAAATTATTATTATGTTCATATCTGAAACCAACTGCTGTCTCCCTTCACCCACATTTGTTTTTTTCCCCCTTTGGTTGGTGTGGGAGGGGGCGTTGTACATTAATCATTGCAATTGGTTCCTCCCTCGTTTCCCCTACCCTCTTGGTATTGCTACTCCCATTTCTGTTCCTGAGGGATTTATCTGTCTTGGGTTCTCTGTGTTAAGAGTTGTCTGTACCAGTGTACATGCTCCAGTCTAGCCAGATATGTAAGACAGAACTGGGGACATGATCGTGGGAGGGAGGAAACGTCAAGGAACAATAGGAATAGTGAGTGTTTCATCAGTGCTACACTGCACGCTAGCTGTCTTGTCCCTTCCATGTGGCCTTTCTGTGAGACGATGTCTAATTGTCTACAGATGGTTTACGGTCTCCATTCTGATCTTCCTCCTTCTCAACAACATGATGTTTTGTTTGGGGTCTTCTGATGCCTGTTACCTGATTCCATCAACACCTTGTAATCACACATGCTGGTGTGCTCCTTCCTTGTGGGTCCGTTGCTTCTCTGATAGATGACCGCTTGTTTAGTTTCAAACCTTTAAGACCACAGAAGCTATATCTTTTAATAGCCAGGCACCATCAACTTTTTCAGCACACTTGCTTATGCACCCATTTTGTCTTCAGCGGTCATGTTGGGAGGGTGAGAATCACAGAAAGCCAGGTTATTAGAACAAAGTGTTCCTGTATTGAGGGAGGGCTTGAGTAGAGGATCAAAGTCCAACCAATTACTCAATATATTGCTATATAAATATATGTGCATAGGCTACTACCTCTATTTTTATGGATTAGGGTATTTATTTATGTACACAACTATGTTTCTATTACCTCTGTCAATGATTTTTCTTTCCTGGATCTTTCTTCTGTTTCCTTTTACCTTCCTCCTGCCCCACTCTCATGCTCACCCTTCATTTGCCTCTCAGTAATTCCTCTCAGATAGGTCACTGTTGCTCCAACACCACCAGGATTCCTAATCCCCCCTCACCATTGATTTTAATTCCCTAGTTGTTCTGCTGCCCGTGCTTTCTCCTCAGGCTTGCTTCTCATGGGCAGACAAAACAAAAAGAAAACAAAAGATCAAAGGGGAGAAATAAAAAAAGAAAGAGAAAAAATTCATATATAATTCCAGGTCTGACTGCTGACCTTTATGGCTATCTCCCCACTAGTCTTGGGGAGCTCCAGGTACTGCCTCTCCTAGCCTGATATCTATTTGGGGGCTCCTCAGGGGGTTCATGACTTTGCCCCCATTGCTGATATGTTATGCTCCCTTCTTAGTTCACCCCACTGTGAGGATTAGACCGGGCTCATTCTCCACAGTGTGTCCCCAATATTGTCCTCTATGGCAGAATGCCCCAGTGAGGGGATATCATGTCTCAAGCTTTCTCTAGAGCCCTACAGTCCTCTCTGTGCCTTAGGAGCTCTGTGCAGGGATGTTGTCCACCGGGCATTGTGTGTCAGAATGGGGTCCAGTTCCTCCCTCTCTCTTTGTCTTTCTTAGTTTGCTCCCATGTGGGCGAGTCAGGCTGGTCCCTGTCCCCACCCTCTAGGTTCAGGGTTGTCCTCTGTAGCGTATACTTCAAGGGTGGGGTCAGTCTATCTCAAATTGGGGCTGGTCCATAGTCCCCCCTGTTCATGAGCTGCTCCATGTGGTATGTTGCCCTCAAGGGTTGGCGGGCCGTGGTGAGGCCAGCACTCTCACTTCCTTTCCTGTGGAGCCTTAAACAATGCCCTCCCCCTGGGTGGGTTAGTGCCCTGCTCCTCCAGTGCCATCATCTCTCTCTCACCTTTCTTCTTCTTCTACTTCTGTTTTTACAAAATTTCCTGTTGTCTCTTTCCCCCTTCTTTATGTTGGAATGACATGTACATCTTTGGGTCACAGGCATGTTCTGGGTTACTGTGGGAGTTAAAATCACTTACTTGAATCTCATGCTTGGCCTCCCATTTACCAATTTCCCGGATCGCCAAGGAACTCCTGATGCAAGCTGTCATCTGGTTTCCATCTTCCCAGAGCTCAACTTCTTTATCATGTTTGAATACGCTTCTTGCATTAATCCCAAGCCTTTATTCAATTGTTTATATTCTAGGAATATCTTCAAAGAATCTTTACATAGAAGTGAATATTTAAACTTCCATTTTGGGAGCATTGATTGTATTTTTGAAGGGTGATACCACCCTAGACACTCCACAAATTCAAAGACATTTGAGGTATCATCTGCATCCTCAACAAGCTTAGAATCTAAGGGGAGGAAATGGAGAAAACGAACATGTTATGGTGTTATAAAGCAGCACAGTTGGTAGGCTAAAATAACAAGAAAAGTAAATATCCATCTCACATTTGAAGACTAGCAAAGATTTTTTTTAGGGTAAGTGCTATTCATGTCATTTTGATTCATAAGTTGGTTTTTCATAAATAAAGTAACTCTGCCTTAAAAGGTACTTGGTTGGAGTCAACTACAAGAAATGTTGAATAATACCTGGAGATAATCAGAGGAAATAGGATGAATCTAAATATCTTAATTTATGAGGATTATAAATTATGTATCTTAATTATTCTAACGAGTTGTAATTCTCAAACACCATCATGCATCAAAAATGCCTGAAACTGATTTTGAACACAGACTTATTGACTCAGTGCTCCATCTCCGCGAACTGCCTAGTGTCTGATCAGTAAATCTTTAGTGAGGCCTGGATAGGCTTTTCTAACTAGTTGTTAGTTGCTGCTGATGCAGGTGTTTAAGGACCGTTCTTGGAGAACCATTGGTTACAATCAAACTTTTCCTCAGTGGTTTCCTCCAAACATTCATGGAAGGGAGTGTGGTAATATTATATTTACCTTTCAATTTTCTATTAACAATTCATTTGTAACTTACTTGAAAGCAATCTCTGAGAGGAACGTTTAGAAAAGAGTGCATGGAAATAAACAAAAACAAACTTTTAAGCATACAGATGCAACTAATGTCAGAAATACTGAAAGCAATACAGTATTCTGCATGTATCAGTTAAGGTCCTATAGGGGATGTAATTCAAACACATGATTTAAGTAAAAAAATTGATTAAAGGATAATTATAGTGATATGGTCAAGTTGAAGTAGCTTGAAGCCATATCACATTTAGATGATAAAGACTAACAGGCAATGGTATCACTGATGACCTTGGGGAGCTGGAACCCTAGGAAGAGTAGCCAGTGTGAAGTACTGAAACAGAGAAGAGGTATAAAGAAATAATGCAGCTACACACTCCTCTTGAATTCCCCTTTTCTGAATTCTACTGTCCTGCTGTGTCTCCTCTAGGCAGACACTAGCCCAGATTCAGTGACTATATTCTTGGTTGGACTCCTAACTGGTTGACAGAGCGACTGAAGGTTTTAAGTTATTCTAGATTCTCTCTGGTTTAAACTTTAGTTCTAGCTTGATACTCATACCCTTACCACCCAGGACTATGCTTTCATGCCTTTGTATGTGGAAAGCACTAGCCTGAGCAGTGAACAGCGTAAATATGAGATGAGCACTCTAATTGTTTACTTACTTGGAACTAGAAGAGTTCACAGAGCCTCTTTATCAACTGGGTTAACGTGCAAATATTTCTGCTACAGCAGAACCCTAAATAAAAGAACTCAGGACACAAGAGCACTGTTGAAGCCCATGGTTGGCTGTGAATACACGGAGATGAATGATTTCCCAATCTAAGTTTTAGGGGACAATTTGTTCTTTGTGAGATGACTTCTAGAGCACTTAAGAAGTTGTGTAAGTACCAGGAAAACAAAAGACCTTAGTTATCCTCACATCAAAGAGCTATCACACTTTATCATTATTTTAAAGTGCCTTAAGGTTATGAGAGTTCTCTAGTACCAGCACTATTTTGTAATTTTAAATCAATAATAGGAGAGTGCCTTTACTATTTCATTTACTTCAGGATCATATTCTGCCAGTCTCTGAAGGGAGTGGAAGTCCCATTTATTGTGTGAGGGCAACACTAAGATGATGCCTGACATCAAGAAGATAGTAGGATTCCATGTGTCATGAAATGTTAGGTCCTATGGTTTTTCAATATGTGTCTTTTATTTTTAAATTATATTGCTTGTGAATATTTTTTACTTGATTTTTAATCATTTTATTAGGGTCTCATACAATGCTTATCACAATCCATATATACATCAATTGTGTAAAACACATTTGTACATTCATTGCCCTCATCATTCTCAAGACATTTACTTTCCAGTCCTAAGCCCCTGGCATCAGCTCCTCATTTTCCCCTCCCCAATGACTCCTTCATAATTTATAAATTATTATTTTGTCATATCTTGCTTGCCCTCTCCCACATCTCCCTTCACCCACTTTTCTGTTGTCTCTCCCCCCGGGAATAGTTCACATGTAAATCCTTGTAATTGTTTCCCCCTTTCTAACCCACCCTACCTCTACCCTCCCAGTATCACCACTCACAACACTGGTCCTGAAGGGATCATCCACCCTGGATTCCCTGTGTTTCCAGTTCCTATCTGTACCAGTGTACATCCTCTGGTCTAGCTATATTTGTAAGATAGAATTGGGGTCATGATAGTGGGGGAGGGGGAAGCATTTAGGAACTAGGGGAAAGTTGTATGTTTCATCGTTGCTGCATTGCACCCTGAATTGCTCATCTCCTCCCCAAGAGCATTCTGTAAGGAGATGTCTAGTGGCCTACAAATGGGCTTTGGGTCTCCACTCCACACTCACCCCCTCATTCACTATGATATGATTTTTTGTTCTGATGATGCCTGATACCTGATCACTTCGACACCTCCTGATCGTACAAGCTGGTGTGCTTCTTCCATGAGGTTTTGTTGCTTCTGAGATAGTTGGCTGCTTGTTTACCTTCAAGCCTTTAAGACCCCAGATGCTATATCTTTTGATAGCCAGGCACCATCAGCTTTCTTCGCCACATTTGCTTATGCACCTGTTTTTCTTCAGCGATCATATCAGGGATGTGAGCACACAGTGGTATGATTTTTTTGATGCCAATAACTGCTCCCTTCGGCACCTTGTGATCACACAGGCGTGTGTGCTTCTTCCATGTGGACTTTGTTGTTTCTGAACTAGATGGCCACCTGTTTACCTTCAAGTTTTTAAGACCCCAGACGCTATAACTTTTGATAGCTGGGCACCATCAACTTTCTTCACCACATTTACTTATTCACCTGCTTTGCCTTCAGCAGTTGTGTTGGGAAGGTGGGCATCATAGAATGTTAGTTTAATAGAAGAAAGTATTCTTGCATTGAGGGAGTATTTGAGTGGAGGCCCAATGTCCTTCTGCTATCTTAATACTCAACCTACAAACATATGCACTTAAATCTATTTCCCCATCCTCAGATATATTTGCATATGTACATGCCTTTATTTAGACTTTTATAAATCCCCTTTGCCTCCTAACTCTTTTCTCTATTTCCTTGGACTTTCCTCTTGTCCCACTATCATGCTCAGTCTTCATGTGGGTTTCAGTAGTTCCTCTTGGTTACATTATCCTTGATCATGCCCTACCAGGCCTCCTACACCCTCCTCTCCACCGATTTAGATCACTTGTTGTTCCCTTGTCCCTGAGTTTGTTAGCACCACTACTTTTCCCCCCACCTCCCGTTGTCCCATGTCCCCCCGGAACTGTGGGTCCTTTTGTTTTCTCCTCAGATGGCTCTTTTTAGGCTTTTTGGGGCCCTGGCCCCAAAGTCCACCTTCAGTATTCCCTGGGGATCTCGCCACTCCATTTCCTTGCTGTTCTGTTGCACTCCCTTAGTATTTTGCCTCAGTGTGGCAGGATCAAATTGGGCACAATTCCCACACTGTGTCTCCAGTTTTGTCTCCTGTAGGGCTATGTTTCAGTGAGGAACATCATATCTCATAGTGGGGCCGGCCATGTGGTCCTTTCTATGGACTGGCTACTCTAATTGGGAACATCATCCTCAAGGCCTGGTAGGCCAGGATGTCCTCCACTTTCTCTTTCTCCCCCTTCATCTGCTCCCATGTGCTCTGATCAGATATATCCCTCTCCTGGAGCTGTAGATTCAATGCTGTCCTTTGAAATAAATTCTTTTGGGGGAGGGGCAGGTGTCCATGTAGTAGTTGGAATTGGGGCCACCCCTCAGACCTCCCCACTGGTTCTCTACTCCATGCTAGCATGTTGCATTCACATCTTGGAGCACTGAGTTGAAGTCTTGTCCCTCTTTCCCTGTGGAGATATAAACAATAACATCCCCTTGGGTGGGTTAGTACCCTGTGGCCCTGCTACCCATTTCTCTTTATTATTATTTTTTTTCTGTCCCCACTTCCTTTTTGGTTGTCTACCACATGTATCCCTGTATTTAGTCTGGTCCCTGCTATACCACCTGGTCCTCACCCCAGGAATGTTTGTATACTCTACCTTTTTCCCTATGGCCCTTTTGTATTTTTTTTTAAAGCTTACCTCAGTGGACCCATGTTGTACTTGTCCTTTTGTGTTTTGCTTACTTCACTTAGCATGATTTCCTCCAGTTCTTCCCATGCAGCAATGTGCTTCATACGTTCACCACTGTTTTTAGTGATGGGTAGTACTCATTTGTATGTATGTACCACAGATTTTTAATCCACTCGTTAGTTGATGGAGATTTGGGTTGTTTCTAACTTCTTGTAATTGTGAATTGTGCTGCAGTGAACACTGGAGCACAGATGTCTGGCCTTTGTTTGTTTCTTGCCTCTTCTGGGTATATGCCCAGTAGGGAGATTGCTGGGTCACATGGTAACTAGATTTCCATCTGTTTTAGATATTGCCAGATAAATTTCCATAGTGGCTGTACATACTTACAGGTCTACCAGCAGTGGATGAGAGTTCCTATCACCCCACAGTCCCTCCAACATTTGTTACTTTCTGATTTTTTGAATTTGGCTATCTTTGAGGGTGTTAGGTGGTACCACATTGTTGTTTTAATTTACATTTCTCTTGTGGCTAAAGATTGGGAACATTTTCTCATATGTTTGCTGAACATTTAGATATCTGTAGCTGTGAAACTTCTGTTCAGTTCCTTTTCCTACCTCCTCAGTGGACAATTAGTTTTTTGGTTTTGTTTTTTTCCTTTTTGGAAGCTCGCAGAGTATTGTAGATTTTAGTAATAAGGCCTTTGTCTGATGTATCCTTGATAAAGATGTTTTCCTAGTCAGTGGCTTCTCTTATTACTCTCTTGGTGAATTCTTTCGATGTACACAGGTGTTTTATCTTCAATATCCCATTTGTCAATTTTTGCCTCCTCTGTGTTTGTGTCCTTCTCTATTTCTGATAGACTATATACTCCCTGTGCCAAAGTTATCAAGTTGGTCCCAATTCCCTCATTGATGGCTCTAATAGTTTGGGGTTTAACTTCAAGGTCTGTGATCCACCTTGAGTTTATTTTTGTGCATGGAGTGAGATAGGGGTCTTGCTTCATTTTTCTGCAGGTAAATAGGCATTTTTTTCCAGCACCACTTGTTAAAGAGGGCATCTACTTCCCTTTGGACATTTTGGGGGCCCTTATCAAAGATCAGTTGTCTGTATGCTGATGATTTTATTTCTGGGTTTTCAGTTCTCTTCCATTGGTCTGAGCATCTGTCATTGTACCTATACTATGCAGTTTTGAGAACTGTGGCTGTATAGTATGTGCTAAAGTCAGGTAAAGCAAGCCCTCCCACGGTGTCCTTCTTCTTCATGAGTTCTCTGCTAATTCTGTGCTTCTTCCCTCTCCAT
Organism: Tenrec ecaudatus; assembly: GCF_050624435.1. NCBI lineage: Eukaryota > Metazoa > Chordata > Mammalia > Afrosoricida > Tenrecidae > Tenrec > Tenrec ecaudatus. The sequence continues at coordinate 131,660,729 of NC_134532.1, read as the reverse complement.
ATGAAGATGGTCATCAGTTTTTCCATTTATTTGAGGAAAGATGAGGGTAATTGTATTGGGATTGCATTAAAAGTATATAGTGCCTAAGGCAGAAATGCCACGAGCATGGGATATTCTTCCATTTGTTGAGTTTTCTATTGGTTTCTTTCATTAATGTTCTGTAGTTTTCCCCATATACATCTTTTGTTCTTGTAGTCAGGTAAATCGCTAGATATTTCAATTTGTGTTTGGCTATTGTGAAGGGTATCACCTTTTTGATCTCCTCTTCTGTGGTCTTATCCAATGTGTATAGCAGTCTGATGAACTTCTGTTTGTTGATCTTGTATCAACACTCTGCCAGACTTCTCTATTGCTTCCAGTACTCCCCTTATGGAGCTTTTGGGATTTTCCATATATAAAATCATATCATCTGCAAATAATGATAGTTCCACCTCTTCCTTCCCCAGACGAATACCTTTGATGTCTTTTCTTTGCCTTATGCCATTAGCTAAAACCTCCAGCACATATTGAATAAGTGTGTGGACAAGGGGCATCCTTGTCTTGTCCCCCTTTTCAGTGGGATTGTATTAGTCTTTTTTTCCATTGACTACCACGTGGCTGTTGGTTTTTCATATATAGCTTGTCCTGTCTTGAGGAACTTTCCTTCCATTCCTGTCTTCTCACGTGTCTTATACAGGAATTGGTGTTGGATGTTGTCGAATGCTTTTTCTGCATCTATCGATATTATCATGTGGTTCTTACAGTTTTTCATGTCAATGTGGCAAATTATACTAATGGTCTTTCGTGTGTTGAACCATCCCTGCATCCCTGGTATGAATCCCACTTGGTCATGGTGAATTGTTTGTTTTATATACTTTGTATTCTATTGGCCAACATTTTGTTAAGGATTTTTGCATTGATGTTCATTAGGGATATTGGTTGGTAGTTCTCAATTCTTGTGGGATCCTTGCCTGATTTTGGTATCAGAGTTATATTAGCGTCATAGAAGAAGTTCGGAAGTTTGCCATCTTTTTCTCTGTTCTGGAAGAGTTTGTGTAGAATTGGTATTAGTTATTCCCTACATGCTTGGTATAATTTTCCAGTGAAGCCATCTGGTCCAGGGGATTTTTTTGTTGGTAATTCTATATGTGTCTTAATTACCAAGAAAATCAATATGTTTTTCACCAAAAATATAGTGGTTTATGCTATTTTTGTGCGTGCACTATATTTACCCAACCCATTTTTTCTGCCTGTGCTTTTATTTTTTTTCATCTCCAAAGATAGTCTTTTCAGAAATCCATTCTTGATCCTTCCAGTATGCAACCTGATTTGCCACTGTACAATGTGCTGCTTTAGGTCCCTTTTATCTTACTAGTAACACTTGGAATCAATTGGATAGCAGAAAGGGGGTTGTGTAGTTAAACATAACAATAAATGCTATTCCCTAAGTTTAAAGCACGTGTTACCATTTATTGCCATGGGTGGAACTTAAGGGGTTTAAGGATGGGCTATCTCAACAACTACAGGAGTTTCTACAGCAGTTACTGAGTCTAGAGTGCTTTTATGTCTTTTACACTTTAGACATCTTAAAAGTGACCCTCAGTCTAATTGACCTCAGTGTGCTTTGGGGAGGCGCAAATGAATAAAGGGTGATGCCAATTAGAAAATTGAGAGGAGGATTATAGTCATTAACCCCAATTACTTATTAACTTTTTATATGGTTACAAACAAAACAAAAACCAGCAGCAATAACCCAAACCCACTATCATCAAGTTAATTCCAATTCATGGAAATCCCACGTACTCCAAACTAGAACTGCCAATGTGTGCTTTCTTGACTGTAAACCTTATGGAAGCTCATCACCAACCAAGTCTTCCTTCTGAGGAAGACTATTCTGTAGATTCATAATTGAGCACAAATGATTTGTGCCATCCAGGCACCTGTTTAAAATTGAAAGCAATTAAAATTTTAGTATTAAATTAAACTAAAATGAATGTCCATAGAAAATTATTCTAGAACTAAAACTTCTTAATTCTCCTGATGCATAAGAGTGTGGTGAGAAGTTAAAAAACTTGTTTGGGAGGGAGGGGAAAAAAGAGGACCTGATGCAAAGGGCTTAAGTGGAGAGCAGATGCTTCGAAGGTGATTAGGGCAGGGAATGTACAGATGTGCTTTATACAATTGATGTATGTATATGTATGGATCGTGATAAGAGTTGTATGAGCCCCTAATAAAATGTAAAAAAAAAAATCTTTGTTGGTATGTACTTGACGAGGAAGTGAGGACAAAGCACCTATGGACGCATGAGGGGATAAAACACAACCTTGCAATTGTGTTTTAATTCTATTTTACCATGAGCTTCTGAGACTCCCTCATGTGTGCATATGTATATAACAATATATTACTCTATCTACTTCTATCATCTATCAATCTGAGGTTTTTTGCCCAAAAGACTTCAAAATATATATTTAAATATGTGTAAGGAACATTGATGATACCAAGGGCTCAAATAGAAAGCAAATGTTTTTAGAATGATGATAGCAACAAATATACAAATTTGCTTGACATAATGGATGTATGTATGGATTATGATAAGAGTTGTATTAGCCCCCCATAAAATAATTAAAACAAACAAAAAAATAAAATGTCTTGTGTCGGGGGAAAAAAAGGAAACATTGGAATATAGTCACAGAATAATACAAGAGGTAAGGCATTTATCAATATCAAAGATAAAACTAAAGATGAAAATTGATTACAGGTTTCTAATTAATATTCTGAAATATACCATAAAATCCTAATCACTTTGTGAAATTAGGAGAAAAGATTATTAGCTCTAAATATTCTAGAACTTTACAAGAGTTTTAATTTATGTACAAGAAACCCCAAAATATTATAAAATATGCCCCCCACCACACACAGATAAATTGGTCAAAAGAAGCATGACTATTTTTAGAACTAAACCCAGAAAAATGTTTATCTTTTGGCTTCTTTATGAAGATGATGTAGCTCAGTGTGGTAAATAGTGATATTTGTAGAATAAATGCTCAATGTGATTAGATGCTTTGCTCCACAAGGGTGAGCGGCTGTGTAATCACCATACTGAAGCACATCTCTGTAAACTTATAATTCAAGGTGTCATTACAATTAAGGTATGTAACTCTCTCATGGTAAATTAACCAAACTACAAATTTTAACATCCATATCAGAAAAGGACTGGTATTTTTTCAGAACTTCAAGCATAATTTTTGTTTCATTCAGACAAAATATGATAACTATAGTACAGCGGTTAGTGTAATGGCAAGTGTTTCCTTCTCTCCAAGAGCATTTGAAGGAACCATGATGGTGCAGTGATTAAGCATTTCCACTACCGGCCCAGGGGTTAATGATTTGAGTTTACCAGGTGGTCTGTGAAAGAAAGATGGGGCAGTTTACCTCCGTAAAGATGTGCAACCTTGGAAATGTTATTGGACAGTTCTTCTCTACCCTGTATGGTTTCTATGAGTCAGAACCAAATCTATGGCAACAGTCAGTCAGGTAAGGCCTGTAATTGACAGGTTTTGAAAGATGAATGAATTAAAGACCATTATATCTCTTATTAAGAACCCTGGTGATGCAGTGGTTACAAGTTGGGCTGCAAATCTCATGCTTGGAAGTTCTTAACCACCAGCAGCTCCGTGGAAGAAAGCCTGGGCTTTCGATTCCCATACAGTCACAGTCTCACAAATCCATAGGGGTCACTCTGAGTCAGTACTGACTCAATGACAATGAGTCTGCTATATATATATTACTATTGTATTTAGTCATTCATAAAGCCACCATGAGTTGTATAAAACTAGATGGCAACTAACAACAACAACCTTACTTAAAAGCCATTGGGAGAATTAGGTCAATGCGCTTGAAGAGATTCTGTAAATATCTGCAATATATCTAACCACGTGTATAATTAAATAAAACATTAGGAGATATAGTGGTCTTTAATTCATTCATCAGGGTCGATCATAAACTATGAGCTATATAATCTGTATATTATTCTATTTTAGTTTCACAAAGGGATAAAGGATATTTTATTTTCATTGTACATACTCTTACTTTTTTTCCAACTATGTATGTGTTGCATTGCCTTTTACTAAAATGTTTCCAGGATCCTATGCCAAACCAACATTGAAAACAAAGCTGTGGGTAACTTTGCAATCTCTGAATGACCAGTTCTGTGTCGATGGGAGGGCTCAGTGTTCTCAGGTCTCGATTAGTGGTTTCCAAACTGTGGATTACTTATTTTTTCAAAAACAGTTATATTTGTGTGAGGAGGCTTCACAGTATTTGCAGATACACTCAATTTTCCCCAAACCTTTTTGAAGCCCTCTCATGTATTATATGTATAATAAACAAGTTATTTTCATAACTAGAAAAATAAGATAATATATAAATATTTTATTCTTTATTTGAGGACTTGGCAATCATACAAAGAACTTCAAAAAGTTTAGGGAAACCTTCTTTTAATCCCATGTGGCACACATTTTTGGATGCCCCTCCAATTCTCTAGATGCAATATCAATGGAAAAGTAATCCACTAAGAGGGAGTTATTTTACCGGCAATCTGAGAGGGCTACCAGCTAGTCTTAACACAAGGAGAATCGGCTACCTCTGTATGCACAAGCATTTTGCAGACTTTCCTTTTTGAACATTCCCAGTTTATTGCTATTGTAGTAGATTTTAATGTCCATTTCATTTATTATAAAGAAATATAAAGTAGGAAAATGAAACGATGCTCATTTGAATCCTCTATAAAGGTGCCTTATTTCCAAAGGTCCTTGAGAGGACCAAATAACTAGAAAACCATGTTTAAGTGAGTTCATAATAGCAGCAAATATTCCTTAGCCAAGATGACAATTAGGCAATTAGGAAAATATTGTTTTTGAATGCAGAATAAAATGAACTCACATTGTGTAAGCTATACACATATATATCCCTTTTATTGGAGAGGTAGATGAAATAATATATTGTTCTCATTAGTGGAGGTGACTAAAGAGCAGAAAATTATAAAGCATACTTTATAATGGAATTCTCATTTTGATGGGCATTAGATCATGAGGCCTGTGCTCGAGTTTCCAATCTAAGTATTGCTTTGCTTTTCATCAGGGCTGAGCATATGATTTGGTCCAAGTATTGTTGGTTTAGTCCACACAAAATTCAACAAATTACCTATTGCATGTCTCCATCCCTGCCCCCCCCCCTGCTTTTTATTTGAAGTTTATTGTAGAAATCCATCTTATGCCTCTTTGCTCAAGGAGCAGTGTGAAATGAAAGGCAACTGGCATACAGTCCTTCATGGGGGGGGGGGGGGATGAAGTGGTATTTATAATAGTGTGCTGCCCAAAACCAAAACTGACAAAAGCATTTTAACCTCAAGAACTATTAGGTCGATGAGTGAGTCCAACCCAGCATAGTTTACAACACCTGCAGCTCCCAAAGCAGTTGACTGATTTACAGCTAATAACTCTTTCCATACTTCTCGTTCTAGCAAAAATGTGGTAGTGGTCTATGTAGAAGTTATACTACTATATGATTATGTTTTTCCAATTATGAGCATCAACATATAAGCCTAACTTAATAATGAAAAATTACGTGTTTCATTTGTTGGACTTTAGGTTGTTTAAGTTATTTTCCCTTGGTTACTGTTTTAAAATGCTGCAAACACATGAGAAACTGTGCACGAGTTTAATGTGCAGGTATATGCCAGGGGTTACTAATGTGAAAAACAGAGGGACTGCATTTGGTGAAAAATGTCCACACGCTTTTCAAAGGTTTCTCCTATGACATATCTACTAACCCACTGCCATTGGGTTGATTCTGACTCATGGTGACCCTATTTAGGGTTTCCAAGAGAGTAAGCCTTTGTGGGAGCAGACAGGCTCGCTGTTCTCTGTGGAGTCCTGGTGAGTTTTGAACCTCTGACCTTGTGATTAGCCTTGAAACAGATTTACCAAATGCAATGCGTCTTTTGATCTCTTGTCTACTGCTTCCACACACACTGATTATGGATTGAAGAGAATCAATTGTGGATTCAAAAGAAAATCCTTGACAACTACAACTTTTCTCCATTTATCGTGATGGTCCTTGGCCCGTGGTGAGGATTTTTGCCTTTTTCACCTTGAGTTGTAGTCCATCCTGAGGCTGCCGTGCTTAACCACCCTCAGCGAGTGGTGCAAGTCCTCTGCACTTTCACCAAGGATGATGGTCATGTTGCACATTACAGGTTGTTACTAAGCCTCCGTCTGATCCTGACACCACACTCTTCTTCAGAGAATCCACTTTCTCTGATGATTTGCTCAGCATACTGATGGAATAAGTGTGGCTAAAGGATGGACACCTGACACACACCTTTCCTGATTTTATACCATTCAGGTTGTCCTTGTTCTGGTTTTATATATAGGTCATGTATATATACTTATGTATATGATGGAGTACCCCCCTGAAAAAAACACAGATTAAAAAAATCATTTTATTGGGGCCTCGTACAATGCTTATCACAATCCATATGTACATCCATTGTGTCAAGCACATTTGTACCTTTCTTGTCATCATCATTCTAAAACCAGATGTTTTAAAATATTTATTTATTTATTTTACAAAACAACCTTATTACCTTCAAAGTACTCTCTATTATATTTAATACATTTTTCAAATCTGTAATTCTATTCTTGGAAGCATTTTTTCCCTCCAAAGGCTTTATTTTATTGGTCAGTGTGCTTTGGAAGGAGACAGGAAGGACATCAATCCTACTGCTTCCAACCCCAGAAGAAGAGGTGTCTACAGGACAGGCACAGTGCCAACGGGCCCCGGGGACGGACTGCTTTGTCTGCCTCTTACACGCAGATCCGGTCATAGCCAGAGACTTGTAGTCCACCTATTCCTCCGGCTTAAGCCAGAGGCTGATTTCTTTCTCGGCGCTTTTGACGGAGTCCCTGCCCTGAATGATGTTCCTGCCAACGTGAATACAGAAGTCCCCTTGGAGGGTGCATGGCTTAGAATCCGCGGGGTTGGTCTCTCCCAGCATCACCCAGCCCATCTTCACCACATCCAGCCCCTCCCAGACCATGCAACAATGGCTCACGAGCTCATGTCCTTCACCAGCCCTGGGAAGAAGTCAATGTAGTGTCGCTCCAGGTGTTCCTTAGAGGTCTGTACTAGCTTCATGGGCACCAGATGGAACCCCTTGTGCTCAAAGAACTTGATGATGTTGCCCACCAGGCCATGCTGCACGCTGTCCAGCTTGATGGCCATGATTGTTGGCCATGGTGTGAGTCAGGTGGGAGGGGGAAGCCGGATCCGTGGAGCTGGAGCCTGGAAACATTTTTCAAATTCAGTTGTTTGGCTGGCTGTCAACACCTCACTTGGTTTTTTGTTCACCTCTTCTAAGTCATCAAATTGCTGTCCTTTCATGTCCCTCTGTATTCATGGAAACAAGAAGTCACACTGAGCGAGGTTAGGTAGTCAGATGAATGGGGCAAGAGAGGCATGCTGTGATTTTTGCAGCAAGAAGTGACACATTGAGATGGCTGCATGAGCAGGTGCATTATCATGGTGGCAAAACCAGTCCACACTCTGCCACAAATCAGGCCTTTTTGTCACACACAGCTACACAATCTTCTCAGAAGCTCTAAACAGAAAGCTTGATGAACAGGCTGACCTGGTAAAATTAACTCCATACGCACTATGAATCAACATTGTCATCCATTTGGGAAGTTGAAGGATGTCCAGAATGAGGTTTGTCTTCAATTGACATTTCACCTTTTTTTGAAACAAGAAAATCACTCATATACTTAAGTTTTTTCCATAGCGCTCCCCTGTAAGCTGTGTTCAACATCACAACAGTTTCTGCTGCACTTTTCCCAAGCGGGAAACAAAATTTCACAGCCGCAAGCTGTTCTCTTAAGTTGGCCATCACAAATGATGAGCTTTGGGTGAAACACCTTTTTTGAAAAATCAATGACCAGAAAGAACCTTCCCAAGCAACACCACTGGATGAACTAACTCAGAACAGATTGCTAGATGCTCTAGCCTAGCAGGAAAAATGTGTACTCCAAAGGCCCTGCTTCACCCAGAGCAATTTCATGTTTCTTGGGATACCCCCTTATGTGTAATATTCATATACACCCACTTATATGAAGGAGCTACAAAGAGCTCATGAGTAGCTTCCACTATCTTTTAATCACATTTATCCACAAATTTTTAAAAACTGTTTATACTCAAACAATTGTAGCATCTATAAGGGCAGGGAGCAGGCCTGGTGGCATAGTGTTGAGCTGCTAACTGCCAAGCCAAGAGTTTGAAGCCACCAGTAGCTCCACAAAAGAAAGATACGCAGTCGACCTCTGTAGTCACAGCTTCAGCAATCCACAGGAGCAGGTCTACTGTCTTTATAGCATCAGTGTGAGTCTCTGTCGACTCTAGGGCAGTGAGTCTGCAGTATAAGGAAGGACAGTTCTTAAAAGGAGAATTGTTGTGCCAACGGGAATATGTACTCTATATTTTTGGAAAAAAAATCATAGACAAATTATTCACTAAACGATACATGTTAACAAAAAAAACACCTTATTTGTGTCTAATATTTTATGGCTTAATCTTGTTGAGTAGTTCTTCTCCTTTCCTGGGTCTCAACACATTTCTGGCAAGCTCACCATTCTTCTTCACTGTAGCACCTTGCTCAGTACCACTTCTGAGGACATTTGAGAAACATAATAATTCTTCAATGCAGGTTGCAGTTATATGGAGAAGACAAGAGAATACTACAGATTTACAGGAGACAATGAAGTTTCAGTTCTTAACTAGTATTTGCATATAGTCATAGGTCAGCAGATGTCTAGCCCACTGGGAAGCATAAAAGCCGTGCTAGACAATCCTAAGCATATATGGAATATATTTTTAAAATAACATGTTTACTTTTCACATTCCAGAGATGGTGTTTGCTAATTTATTTTAGAGCTTTAACCAAAGGCAGTTTTGTAAAGTTAGAATGACTAGTTTTTGAGGACTTTTCAATTTGGACTCATCCCAACCCTCTCTGGGATTCTGAGGATGCCTTTTCATGAGTGTAGGCAGTCCATCTTTCTCTGGGGAGTGACTGGCAGCGGAGAATCCTCAACCTTTGGTTAGCAGTCCAGTGCTTACCCAAGAACTCCTTTCAGAGATATTATCATCAAATTCAAATAATATTAGTCAATAAAATAATAATTGTAATTAATTAATTGATTCATTAAAGGAGCTAATATCCTGATCTACACATTGCATTACTTACTGAATCAGCATGTTGAAAGAGTCATGCATCATATACAATCTGTTTTTAGAGTCTAGAATGAAAGAAACCAATTTTCCCAAGCAATAGGTTCATAGTCAGGGAAAATGGAGACACCATTTGGGGAGGAGCAGATAATTCATTAGAGTGATACAAGAGAAGGAGGCAGATGGCTGAGGGTGTCACCACAGGGTTGTGCTTTCCAGTAGGGTGCTACTAAAGATATTTGAATCAGAGGACAACATACTTAAAAGTATATTTGGGGAGATTTAAGACAGTAGTCGTGTGTCAAATGGATTAGGAGAGAGGGATAGGACATCAGTGGACTTTGTGATGTAATTTTACTTTCAAATCTTAAAATTAATCCAGGCCACACACCTGGGTTTTCATTCCTGCCTTGGCATGTTTCCATGCTTAACATTTGAATGTTATATAAAGATTTTTATGGAGTCTAACTATGAATTGTTCTCCCATACATTATTTCTTTGGTCAGTAGTGACTGTGCAGGCTTGGAAATGGCAACTCATATGAAAAACCCCATTTTCTACATTACTTTATATTGTTTTTTTGTATTTTATGGATTGTGATGGAAAAATAAATTTTAATTACTTGTATTTCAAATCGTGGGATAGGAACGAATCACTCAGGGGGATTAGCACAGAGAATCTCAGGACTTTATACAGCAGATCCCCACATAGAGACGGTGCCATCACCAACCTTACTCCAGTTTGACATAACACCTCCCAGGTGTTATCCTTGTATTTATTTTTGAAGTAAAATAAAATATAAGCACTTTCATAAATGTAGCAAAATAGATGCTGTGATCATAAATGTCTGGGATACACTTCAAAAAATAAATTCCCACTGATTTAACCAAAGACAAAACAACCTGTTTTAGTGCACATGAATTATAGTATTCCCAAACCTGCAGTTCTCCGAAATCACTCATATGCACTACAGGGACCTGAGAAGCAGTGTGGATTCTTGCCTGAGGATGAGCATGGTTTGCCAGATGGACACAGCCACAAGCACGGTTCACTTCTTCACTCCTTGATAATGCTTCTGAAACTACCGGCGATTATTCCACTTCAGATGGTAATTGACCATCACGATTATACACCAGAAATAATTTTTAAAAAATCATTGTCTTGATTTCCATGGTGATTTTGCAAAAGTGCTTATATTTAAAGAAAATGTTTTAAAACGTTCCTTTACTTAGTTTGTCAAAGCACACTTTTGTATGCATTTATGAAGATATAAAAATACCTCCCACCCTTCACTGATATTTGATACAGAATCTTCCACCTAAAATCTGCTTATTTTCCTTTGTTCAAACACATTACTGAATGTTATCATTGTGCAAACAGTTGTTGCAGAGAGAAATATGGGGATCTTGCTTTATAGTTCAGTTTTTTTCATTTAATTTGCTTACTCATCTGAAATCCTATTAAAAGTAGAGTGCAATGATTTACTAGGTTATGTATCCGCAAGTACAATGAAGTGCTTGAGCAATTGTCCTCTGCATATGGGAAATTTCAGTTTCTAAAAGGCAAAAGGGAGCTAGGAGAGGATTAAATGGTGAATCAATGAAAATATTTTCAACCTGTTTTAAAGAAGAGAAGCATACAGCCTGAGAAAGACATGACTTGTTCTGTAAAATCACTAAAATCAAACCCATTTTTGTCAGACTCATAGCTAACACTTGTGCTACAAAATGAAACTCATTAGTGTTTGTTATGATTGTAATCTTTATAAAAGAAGATTTCCAGGTCGGTCTTCTGGGATGGTTTGTGAACTACCCGTCCCTTTTTAAAAAATTATTTTATTGGGGGCTCATACAACTCTTATCACAATCCATACATCCATCCATTGTGTCAAGAACATATGTACATTTGTTGCCATCATCATTCTCAAAACATTTGCCTTCTACTTGAGCCCTTACTATCTGCTGCTCATTTTCCCCCTCCCTCTCCACTGCCCCCTACATCATGAACCCTTCATAATTCATAAATTATTATTATTTTGTGATATATTACACTGTCCAATGTTTCCCCTGGCCTTCTGCTCTGCTGTCCCTCCGCCAGGGAGGAGGCTATACCTAGTGGGTCGGTTCTGCCTCATAGCAACCCTACCTACAGCAGAATTAAGCACACCCTGGTGCTCGACCATCTTTCCAACTGGTCTTGTATTTGAGCCCACTGTTGCAGTCACTGTGTCAGACTGGCTTGTTGAGGGCTCGCCTGTTTCTCGCTGGCCCTCTAATTTACTAAACTCTCCTGACAAGTCCTAAGGGTGCGACTCACAAAAACTTGTCTTACAAGCTCTGGACTAGAAGGAGATCAGGGAAGGGTATTTTTGGAATAGTTGATTCTCCCGCTACCAGGCGGAATTACTGGTGGTTACACACTGGATTATTTGAGGTTATGATTTGTGCTGATATCCACGAGATAGGCAGTTACACTCCTTGGGAGAAAGATGGGGCATACTATTCCATGAACAGCTACAGCCTCAGAAATTCCCAGGGACAATTCTACGTTGTCCATCAGGGTTGCTCTGAGTTGGCTTTGGTTCAGTGCAATGAGGAATCTAACACGGAGAGCCTTGAATGTTTAGCCTGGTCAATCTCCCTTCTGATTCGCTTTGTGCTTGATCATATCTCTGTCATATTTGGTCATTGTTGATAGCCTTTAGGATTCTCTGTTAGGTGTTTTTCTGTTTTTAGGTACCTAAAACCCAGGATAGGTGAATCTGCTAAGACAATAACTAAATTTAGGATTTCTAATGAGTAACATAGGGAAGATGGGATGGGTGGGTGAGGGAGCAGATATTAAGGGGTTCAAGAAGAAAGAAAATATTTTAACCTTATTGTGGTAGGGACTGTACAACATTGCTTGCTATGATTGAACTATGAAATGGTATGATGTCTGGGTTAGCTCCTAATAATAGGGTTTGGAAAATAAGTAAAATGATAAATCTGACTTGAATAGTAAAAAAAAAAAGATGTGTCTATTCCTGGAACATTAATCACTGAGTAGTATGCTGGATATAGAGCAAAGGTTATGGCACATTTTCAGTTTTATAGTGAACAAAAATTGCATAATCCAATTGATTATATTTTTGATTCTTACAATTAATTTTTATACAACTTTATAAAGACCTATCTATAGTTAATCTTAATTTAGACAGCCTTTTGATGGATGACCTGTACTTCATCCACAGTTTTGTTATTGTTATAATTATTGACATTCTCTATCATTTCAATACACCTGAATGCAGGTTGGTCTCTCAGGTTGTCATACATACTAAGTTTTTCTGCATCTTAGGAACTTCACTGGGATCTAATCCTTCTTCTACTGACTTACTACTATTCTTTATAGCTTTCTCATATCAAATCTTAGTTATTTAAAAATGATTATTTGACAAGATAGTTCTTAATAATATGATTGTGCTAGGAGTTAAATATTATGCAGTGCACCAGATATTTTTGTTTTCTATACCCCCAACTGTTTTAGAAAAGACTTGAGACCCATTTTGCATTTTATTTAGTTTAAAAATTGTACTCTACTTTAGAACACAGCTATTCCTCAGCATACAAAAACTTTAAAATCATGTCCAGGCATTTTCTTTTTACTCATGCATTATGTGAAATCAAACATTATCACAATGGCAACATTAGGTGCCTTTCAATTCTATCATCTTCCATACTGTTCAGAATAATAATGGAATTTTTAGTTGTGTCTCTTGATTTTTTCCCATGAAGTGGCTTTTTATGTCCTCTTCATTTTGTTTTTTGGGGAAAAAAAATCAAACTCACCACCGAGTCACTTCTAACTCATAGCTACCCTCTAGGACTGAGTAAAACTACCCCTTTAGGATTCTGAAACCATAATTCCTTACAAAAATAGAGAGCAGCTGGTGGTTTCGAACTTCTGACATTGAGGTTTGTCATTCAACAAATCACCCACAAGGCCACCCGGGCACCAACACCATTAGTAAAAGGCAGAAAATACCACATCACCTAAGAGTGTAATAATACACACACACACACACACACACACACACAGTGGATGGATGAAATGTCTACTTTTTTAAAAATTATTTTCTTAGGGGCTCATACAACTCTTACTACAATCCATACATGCATCAATTCTGTAAAGCACATTTGTACATTCATTGCGCTCATCATTCTCAAAACATTTGCTCTCCACCTAAGCCCCTGGCACCAGCTCCTCATTTTGTCCCCTCCCTCCCCACATCCCTCACCCTCATGAATCCTTGATAATTTATAAATTATTATTTTGTCATATCTTTCCCTGTCCAATGTCTCCCCTCACCCACTCTTCTGTTGTCCGTCCCCCAGGGAGGAGGTCACATGTAGATCCTTGTAATCTGTTTCTCCCTTTGCAACCCATCTTCCTTCTTACCCTCACAGTATTACCACTCCCACCACTGGTCCTGAAGGGGATCATCTTCCATGGATTCCCTGTGTTTCCAGTTCCTATCTGAACCAGTGTACATCCTCTGGTCTAGCCAGATTTGTAAGATAGAATTGGGATCATGATAGTGGGGGAGGAGGAATCATTTAGGAACTAGAGGAAAGTTGTATGTTTCACCATTGCTAACTCGCACCCTGTCTGGCTTGTCTCCTCCAAGAGACCCTGTAAGGGGATGTCCAGTGGCCTACAAATGGGCCCTGGGTCTCCACTCTACACTCCCACCCTCATTTGCTGCTATATGATTTTTTGTTCTGATGATCCCTGATAACTGATCCCTCAGTACCTTGTGATCACACAGGTTGGTGTGTTTCTTCCATGTGGGCTTTGTTGCTTCTGAGCTACATGTCTACTTGTTTACCTCCTAGTTTTTAAGACCCCAGAAGCTATCTTTTGATAGCTGATCACCATCAGCTTTCTTCACCACATTTACTTATTCACCTGCTTTGTCTTCAGCAGTTATGTCAGGAAGGTGAGCATCATAGAATGCCAATTTAATAGAAGAAAATATTCTTGCATTGAGAGAGTACTTTAGTGGAGGCCCAATGTCCCTCTGCTACCTTACACCTAAACCTATAATTATATGTACATAGATCTATTTCCCCATTCTCATATATGAATATATTTGCATATGTACATGCCTTTATTTAGACTTTTATAAATCCCCTTTGCCTCCTAGCTCTTTCCTCTATTTCTTTTGACTTTCCTTTTGTCCCACTATCATGCTCAGTCTTCATTTAGGTTTCAGTAATTCCTTTTGGTTACATTACCCTTGATCAGACCCTACCAGGACTCCTGTACCCTCCTCACCACCAATTTGGATCACTTGTTCCCTTGTCCCTGGGTTTGTTAACACCACTACTTTCTCCCCCCACCTTCCCCTACCCCAAGTCCCCCCGGAACTGTGGTTCCCATTGTTTACTCCTCCAGATTGTTCATCCAGCCTTTCTTATTTAGACAGACCCGTGGAGATAATAACATGCACAAAAACAAGACAGAGAAAAACTAATCAACAATATACAATAAAACAACAAAAACAAACCAATGACACAAACAAAACATAACAAAAAGAAAAGCTTGTAGTTAGTTCAAGGACTGTTTGTTGGCCTTTAGGAGTTTTTTCCAGTCCAGTCTGTTGGGGCACCACGCCCTGGCCCCAAAGTCCACCTTCAGCATTCCCTCATGGCTCCATTCCCTTGCTGTTCTGTTGCACCCCCTTAGTGTTTTGCCTTGGTGGTACAGGATCAGATCAGGCCCAATTCCCACATTGGTTCTCTGGTGTTGTCCCCTATAGGACTATGGGTCAGTGAGGGACGGGATGTCATGTCTCATAGTGGGGCTGGCCATGTGGTCCTTTCTGTGAATTGGCTGCTCTAATCGGTGACATTGTCCTCAGGGGCTGGTGGGCCAGGGTGTGCTCCACTCTCTCCTCCTTCCCCTTCATGTGCTCCCCTGTGCTCAGATCAGATATGTCCCTCTCATGGAGCTGCAGATTCAATGCCTTCCTTTGAAATAAATTGTTCTGGGGGGAGGGGCAGGTGTCCACTTAGTAGTTGGGATTGGGGCCGGCCGCACAGAGAAAGGTCTGCTTTTTGAACAATTTTTGTGTTTGTTTAATTTTAACATTTCTTCCCATTATAGATATAGATAACTAAGATATAATCTCCCTTATGTAGTAGATTGAATGTTATGTGTGGGCTTTATTTGAACAAAATTATTTTACTTTATAAAAAAGCAAATTCCTTGCCCTGGAACATGTTCTGACTCTTGATGACCAGAGGGCATTTGGTGGTTTCTGGAGACTGGCGGTGACATGAGCAGCCGAACACAGTAGGACTACGCCACGAAGGTTCCAATCAAATGCATGCAACTAAGAGCTTTTGCTCTTTTTTTTTTTCCAATTTGTAGTAATCCTCAGAATTTTAAAAAATCGGTAAGAATCTAATCAGGATAAATTTTCTTTTTCAATTGTTTCTTTATTCTGGTAGTAAGGTTTAAATCTGCCAAGGACATCCTGAATGCACACAGGTTTAGATTCATTTATGACGTGACCAAAGTAGACAAGGTGGATTTCTCTACATAAAGCTAAGATAGTCGAACACGTGGCCGCCAAGGATGTGTAGTACAAGGAGAAAGTATATATTTTTTAAGGATATAGGCTAGAAATTGTCCTTTCAACTTCCATTCTAACCCAGTTGACCAGATCTCAGTAATATGACCTTACCCTAACTACTAGAGAGTCTGGGAAATGTCCATAAGTAAGTAGATGACATAATAATCTTTTGGACAACTGAAAAGTCAAGTGAGAGTTTCAGCATGATTCAATTTTCATTTTCCTCTTTCTAATTAAGTCAATGTGTGATACATGATTTCATTACAAAATCATTTCTACTTGACTTCTTGTTCCCCTTAAAAATACATGTATATCCACTGGCACATATGCATATTCTAATGGAAAAAAATGCTCTGACTCTCTAAATTAGATGAACCAAATCAAATATTGTGACTCATTTTTACCCACACCAAGTAATCCATACAATGTGTAACAGTTTGTCCAGTCCCTCTTGTCCTCAATTCTGGATAGTCTATGAACTAGATTCCATCTCTACTCCTAGGTTCTACTTTCTATACATGATGATATTCTTATACATACATAAATAATATTGATACTTATCATAACTTATTTTACAACTGAGTCTTGCTCACTGGAGATTATGAGATTTATTTTTTTCTTTTTATACAAAGTCATTCATTCTAATCTCCCCGAGGTTATATTTTAGATTTATATGGTATACAGGGGAAAGGGTATTAAGACATATATGGTATAAGTGACCACATTATTTATAGAGTACTAATATGAGGGAGTACCCCTAAAACATCTATGCTCTTTGTTTGTTTGTTTTGATGTGAGGATGGTAGTGCTTTGGAATTCATTCCAACAGGTCAGAAGCTTTCTATGTAGCGGTACTGAAACGATTGCAGAAGAGTGTGTGACAAGAAAGTCCTTATTTGTGGCAGACGTGGGAATGGTTTTGCCAACATGACAATGCACCTGCTCACATAGCCACCTCAGTGTGCCAGTTTTGGGCAAAAAACAAACAAACAAACAAGCATGCCCTTCTTGCCCCCTGCACCTTACTCAACTGACCTCACACCATGGGACTTCTTTTTGTTTCCACAAACAAAGAGGTGTTTTCAAATAGCAGAAGGTTCACCCATAATGGATAGGATTCATCAACGCTTCCAGAAGAAAACAGATTAGGAATAATACGGACTAAGTGGTCTCCTTCTGAAAAATAAGCCACTGCAAAGTATATGAATAACAGTGGAATCTTGTCTGAGGTAATGCCGTAAGATGAACCCTTCAAGTTAAAGGCACCCAGATATGATTGGGGAAAAGTTTTCTCCTCAAAGTAGAGTTGCTCTTCATGATATGTCCAAAACAAAGCTTTTCAGACCTTTCTTTGCTGATTAAAATGGAGAAAGAGCATGATAATAATGGAACATTAAAAATCGGAGTTATCAAAAATAAAAATGGAATGCATTAATATCGATATCTTAGTCATTGGTGAACCAAAATTTTCCAATACTGGCTACTTTAATTAAGGTTTATATGGTTTACTCTATAAGAAATGATCAATTCAAAAAGAATGGCATCATTTTCATTGACTCCAATATTTCAAGACTTATCAATATTAACATTATTAACATTATCATTAACATTATTAACATTATACTTTGAGTGTATTTTTGGTATGATGACATCTATATGCCTTCAAAGAAGAATAAATACAACTATTATTCAAATTCACACATCAACCACTAAAGCCAATGTCAAAGAATTCTATCAGATTATCAGATCCTTCATCTGAAACTGATCCAACACTCAATCAAGATACATTGATCTGTATTGGCAATTGCAATATGAAAGTTGGAAACAAAGAGTAAGGCTCGAGTAGTAGGAAAATAGGGCCTCCAATGAGGTACAATATAAGAAGTGAGATAGATTGACAAAGTGGTTGTTACGATGTGCTCACATATTTCAATTGTGAGTACCTTTCTGTATTTTGTTTTATTGTACATAAGCTCACTATGAGTCAAAACTGACTTGATTTCACCTAACAATAACAAAACAATATATTTTAGAAGACTTAAAACCTAAGGAATCTTAAAATATCTGAAAAAAATAATTAATGTTCTCTTTAGTCATCTAGATCTTAATTATAGTAAGCAATGAATAAGAGCTAGTGTTAATTAATACAGTTTTAATATTCATATTATTGCTCTTTGAGGGTAGGAGTATTTATTTTATAATCTTAACAATATATTGAGAGGAGAAACTATGCTGTACCTTGAGCGGCACTGAAAATTACTCATGTGAGATATTACTTATGTGTGGCTGAATCTAAAATATGTCCTATATACCTTTTAAGCCATCCAACAATATGCTTTTGGATGTTACTTATAGAAATCTGTTTTCTAGGGGATGTAAATATAACCAGGTCAACAAAAATGTAGTTTCCATTATTTGATGGTGGACCTACTTTATTCTCCGGGGCAGTATTCAAAAGAAGATCTGTACCAATGTATACCATTGTTTAATACACTGATCTCACTCTACAGAGCATGAACATGCACTCTACTTCACACAATGAGTAAAGGGCTTCCAGAAACTTCACTCAGGATGAAGTCTTTCTGAATTTCTAAAATTTACTGGCAGTCCACAATAAAATGACTTTCAAAATCTGCCTATGCTTGTGAAACAGCAATTCTTCATAGTAATTATGCATTGCGGAATCTCTAAAATGAGCTCCAAGTTATGCACTGCACTATATTCCTGGGAAGATCAAATAATGGGATTCCTTATATCTCTATGAGTTCATCCCATGCTTAATGACCCATTACTGGCATAACAAAGGATTAGACAAAAACCATTGATGATAAAACCCTAATAATAAGCTGAAGTCTGAGATATTTAAGGCTCTTACCATATTTAAGGGTAATTTAAAAGACTAACAATTGACCTTAAGGGCATGCAAGTATGAAACCAGGGGCACCTAAGTAGCTTTATTTAATATTCACTAGGAATGTCTGTCATTAATATTTATATATTTAATAAATATGCATACAAATGAGAGAGAATGTCAACACCAATACGAATGATGATGTATTTTGTTCATTATAAGAAATTAGCCATTTTTCAGAATTTAAGCAGAAGGAAATTGCAAGCAGTGATGATGATATAGACTGATGAAAATGTGTGAATCCGTTGGAATAATGTTAATTTGAAGTCAATAGCAGAAGTAGTAGTAAGTGAGTGTGGGAATAATCTTGCAACCGCTCTACTTGATGGCCTTTACAAGGCATTCGTGGATAGGTTTACCAAAGTATAAACCATAATTTGAAACATTTAATAAAATATCAATTGCCACGTGATAAACAAGTTGACTGTTCAAGTTCAGACCCTGAACTTTCATGAAGTTGATGGCCAAAGGATTGCAAACCCCAAAGGGTTTGTTTTTCCATTACAAAGGCATTATGACACCTTGCTTGTTGATGTACTCACAACTCCTGTCAAATCTAGTCTAATGAGGAAAGGGGCAAATTAAACTAGTAAGTGAGAGAAATCCAGACTTCATGCAGAAGTGTAACTTCCCAAAAGAATAGTCGTCACATTCTTCCGTTCTCTGTGGGCAAAGCAACTTTTACCACATCGCTGTAATAATGACCAAGCATCAATGAATTAAAAAAAATTCTATTCTGGGAAGATGAATAACAAGTGTCAATTGCATGTGATTTTAAACAACGTTTCTTTTAGGGTGACAGGGAAAATAAATACAGCTTACTTTGTAACTCAGGAGTAATTTTCCAATTTTGAGTTCAGCGTATGGAGTCCCTGGATAGAATAAACAGGTAAACTCAGGACTACTCACTACAGAAGGGTGGGTCGACCCATTCAGAGACTCCTCAAAAGGAAGGCTTGATCGTTGAGTGGAAAAGTCACACAACCCTATCTAGCAGCTTCATTCTGCACACATAGGATTAGCAGGAGTCAGATCAACTCATTGAGAACTGTAATTTGAATACCATAATATGGTATCCTTAATGGACAAAATGTAGCATCAATTACCAGAAGTCTATGTCTATTCTGTACTGTGATCTTATCTCTGTCCTACCTATTTTATGAGTTTGGGTTCACAGAGAAGTGGGGTACTGTACATACATTCATATGTGTATGTGATTGGATATTAAACATACATCGGTTAAACTATTTAATGATCTACTATTTCGTTGGATCAACAGTTTAACACTACTTAAAATAGTGACTTATGCTGGAGTAGTGTGCTGTACTGACATCAACTCATTGATTTTGGTATTCAGTGTTTTATCTTTCGCTGATTAGGATTCCAAAGGAACAGACACATGTGAAGGTAAAACACTTTGCCAATTTAATTACGGTTTGCTTTGTTTCCACCAGTAGAGCAGTCCTTTGTTTGGAAAGGAGCCAGCTAAAGTACGGGAGAAAGTCCTCTTCAGATACAATGTAACTTGTAATTTATCTTCTGAATCCCTTTCCTTTCCAATCCCATCTGACTTAATAGCGCAGATGAATGTTAGACACTTCTTTCAAGGCTCTGTGCCTCCTTTGTGAAACAGCTGTTTCTTTCAAAACAAACAAGAAATTAAAAAAAAAAACCAACCTCTAGCATTGTTTTAATGTCAATCCTTTCTTTTGATAAATATTTTAAAAAAAGAAGAACAGTTGATGATACTCTTGTGCTGTCCTGTTTGGGAATTTCGTGTACATAGGGGTATTTCCTTTTATGACTCATGTGAAACATTAGATCTTTGAATAAATAGAAAATTTTAAAGATTTTCAGGTGTTACTTCCATTATATATATATATATATATATATATATATATATATATATATATATATTCTAGCTGTCTCTTTAGTTTTGTTTTTTAACAAATGTGTTTGGAACAGTTATACGGGACGCAGAAAACCAGGATCTAAATATGCAATAAGCTCTTACCAAATGCCCCAAAGGGAATATTGCATCCCTGAAAATCAAATCAAAAGGCAAATAAGTAAGAACACATTCAACTGGGAAAATAAACTTGTAAATATATACAAATAATATTATTAATACTTAGTTCAACTTATATTCACATTGAATCATCATTTCATTTGGGTAGATTTATAAAAATAACAGGATTCCTGGCTGAAGTATAGGGGAAAAATAGATATACTAAATAAAGTTAGAAATGTGAATGTTTAAAAACATTTTGAATCATTTGGGCAATATATATTAAAATTAAGTTATATAGACACTGATTGATTGACAAGCATCTCTAAGTCCATATCACATGGGAAAAGCATCAGATACATGCGAATTAATTTACCTGCAGCACTGTTTATACTGACAAAATACAGTAGCACCCCGGTACTCAACATATTCGGATTTTGTCTCAAAATGTTGAGAACATTTTGCATCTGAGAGATTGAACAAAACATCAGAATCTGACCCGTTGCAAACGAAATCAATTAGTGTTCTGGTCACATGGTGTTAGTTGGCATTGTTAGAACTCATTGTTTAAACCTTTTGTTCATGTTTTATAAGCGTTTTGCTATAATTTTTTTTTTTAGTTTTTGTGGCTTTTTGTACTGTTTTTCGATTAGAAAATGTAGGACCAAAGAAAGAGTTTTTGAAAAGAATCATCATGATAAGGAACTGCTTAACGATGTCATTGATATTGTTGATGACCGTTCAGTAGACCCGTTTAGAAAGCACTTAAGGAAACGCCAACAGCAGACTACATTGGACAGATTTTTAAAAAACATTTTATTAGGGGCTCATACAACTCTTATCACAGTCCATACATATACATAAATCAATTGTATAAAGCACATCTGTACAGTCTTTGCCCTAATCATTTTCTTTTTTTTCCTTTTATTTTTTTACATTTTATTAGGGACTCATACAACTCTTATCACAATCCACACATATACATACATCAATTTTTTATAAAGCACATCCATACATTCTTTGCCCTAACCACTCTCAAAGCATTTGCTCTCCACTTAAGCCCTCTGCATCAGGTCCTCTTTTTTTTCCCCCTCTCTCCCCGCTCCCCCCTCCCTCATGAGCCCTTGATAATCCACAGATTGTTATTTTGTCATATCTTGCCCTGTCCGGAGTCTCCCTTCCCCCGACCCTTCTTTGCAGTCCATCTCCCTGGGAGGAGGTCACATGTGGATCCTTGTAATCAGTTCCCCCTTTCCAACCCACTCACCCTCCACTCTCCCAGCATCGCCCCTCTTAGACAGATTTTTTTAAGAGAAAGCCAGCCAGGTCCTAGTGAAAATAAGGCAAATAAGGGAAAAAACTCCTGAAAAGCAGCTACCAGTTGATTTTATGGAAGGGGATTACCCTTCCAAACAATGCCTCTCTGTCCACACCTCCTCTCCACAGATCAGATCCGCATCCATCTCAGGGTATGGATCATACTGTAGTTGTTCAAATATTTTTTAATGTGTTTCTTATTTAAATTATATTATTTCACTCTGAACTTATTTACTTTGAAATTTCTGTGTAAATTTTGTATAAAAAGGCAAGATTAGGGTAAAACTTGGTGGTCGAGAATGGATTAATCCATTTTCAATTATTTCTTTTTAAAAAATCATTTTATTGGGGCTCATACAACTTTTATCACAATCCATACATACATCAATTGTGTAAAGCACACTTATACATTTGTTGCCCTCATCATTCTCAAAATTCGCCTCCCACTTGGGTTCCTGGAATCAGCTCCTCATTTTCCTTTTTTTTTCCAAGTTATTTCTTATGGGAAAAATTGATTAAGAACTTGACTGCATCACATCTTTGATGCTCCATCTCGAAAGGATTAGTGTAAAGTTCTACTGTATTAGGAAATAATACTCTATTATAAATATTATATTATAAGCTTCTTGATAGTAATAATTATTGTAGATTATAGAT
This sequence comes from Tenrec ecaudatus, assembly GCF_050624435.1. NCBI lineage: Eukaryota > Metazoa > Chordata > Mammalia > Afrosoricida > Tenrecidae > Tenrec > Tenrec ecaudatus. The sequence continues at coordinate 131,637,956 of NC_134532.1, read as the reverse complement.
GAAAATGCTTCCTAATGCACCACATTAATGCAAGTTGTAAACATGTGTTTGTACATATAGATAAATATATGCCTGTGTATATATACTATGTACATATTATATCATGTATATATATGTATATATGCACACATACTCTGTATATTTGCATACATATTCTGTATATTTAAACTATCTTGATTGCACCATCTGATTTAATTTAGTACTTTGAATTCAATTACTAATATGTACTTTATTTTTGAAAATCATGAAATATCTTATTTAAAACTGTAATTTTAATTTATAACTTATAAATCTAAAAAGAAATAAAATGTATAGTTAAACACATTCAGCATTCAGAATAATCATAGTACTTAGTTCTTTAAGGAAATATTTTTTAAAGGATGCAATTCTTTTTTTAAAATCATTTTATTGGGGGACCATACAACCCTTATCAAAATCCATACATACATCCATGTGTCAAGCATATTTGTATGTTTGTTGCCATCATCATTCTAAAAGTATTTGCTTTTTACTTGAGCCCTTAGTATCAGCTCCCAATTTTCCCCCTCCCTCCCCGTCCTCCCCCATGAACCCTTGAAAATTTATAGATTATTATTATCTTGTCATGTCTTACACTTCTGACATTTCCCTTCACCCATTTATCCACTGTCCGTCCACCAGGGAGGGGGTTATATGTAATCTGTTCCCCCTTTCTCCCTCATCTTCCTGGTATCGCCACTCTTACCACTGGTCCTGAGTGGTTCATCTATCCTGGATTCCCCGTGTTTCCAGTTCCTATCTGTACCAGTGTGCACAAAGGATGTAATTATATAACTATAAGTTTATAGATAATAAATGAATTTTTAAGCTATATATTCATTACACCCCTGAAAATAAATAACATAATTCTACTTCTACTTATAGAAAGCACAGAAATATTTTTAAATAAGTACTGTATGAGAATATTTCAAATTTCCCTTAAAATAAATATTCTACACTAAACCTAAATTCAATAAAAGTTTTTTCTAAAGACTGCTAAACTAATGAGGTCTAGATATGTAATGCTAACATGTAGCTTGATTCATAAGTAGAAAATATAATTGCTAGAGTACATGGAAGTGTATTATTTTGTATATTTCTATATCATTTTTCTCAGCCACACTTTTAAATTGAGCTGGAAGACAAATGAGTTAAGTGAAGAACTTTAGTTATGGCTTCACACACTCGTATTTTACGTTAGCTTTCACACTACACATGCAGCTGTCAGGACGGTAGGAAGCTTCATCTGTATTCCAACTAAGGAGGAGGGCAGTGGAGTCCAGTTCTGTGCTAGGATAACTCAAAACTCAACTCAGAATAAACAAACCTCATCTTTTCAACCCCCTCAAGTATTAACAAGTTCCAATTCTTTTTCACTTAATGCCATTATTTTGTCTGCATGGCTAAAACAGATAAGTTGTTTTGCTGTGTTTTCCATAATAATTAAAAAGCACTATTCTAGTTAACAACTTTCTATTTTTACTTTTTTTTAAATAAAGTTGAAAAGCTTCTTAAGATGAAAACCATTATTTAACACCTTCCTCTCCATCACTGGGGATGTGAAATCCTTTTCCAAAGCCATTTTACAGTAAAAGGTGCAGAAGACTTCTAGAGTAATCATTTAGGGTAAAGGAACTTTTGTATCATTTTCTATAAATCTCTCACTTCGTCTCTCTTTCTTTCCCTCCTAATAAATATGACATTGCTCAGCCACTGTGCTTTTTTTTTCCTTTCAATAAAATGTGCAAAAAAAATCCTTGACCTAATGTATTTAATCCCAAACAATATAAAAAATATCATCTAAATGGTCAAGCCATCAAAGGTCCAAGATTACTTCTTTAATATAACAGGGCATGATTATTTTAATCTATGAAATTTAATAAGATCCAAATAGCCTATATATACATGCTGTTTAAGGTATTTAAAGTATATTCAATTGGTGGTTTTGCTCTGGAGGTTTATTCCACCAGCAAGATTGTTTAGCACATATAAATTATTAAAGTAATAGAAAATAATTCAAGAGTACGTGAGGCTGAAATAACTATTTAACAACAGCGAAAATAACAAAAAGTAGTCTGAATGTGATGTTTTTAAATGCCCTAAAGAAACCAAAGTCTTTTGGAAAAAATATTTCCAATTGTGCATCTAAGAATTATGAAGCTTCATAAACTACAATGTAGAAAACTCCACACACCTGCTATCACTACCAGAAACAGTAACTCTTTCCACTTGACTTTGTTTTGATTTCAACATATGGAATGCAAATGAAAAGTGATTCCATTACAAAAGGTGCCTTCCTAGACCTCAGTATCTCACTTTGATATGAATATGAATATGAAACGCACAGATCCTATAGTTCTAGCAAACAGTGACAAGAGAAGAGATTTCTGGGATATTCTCCAAATGTGGGGATTCAGCTAGGTCCTGGGTTAAGTTTATATTCATTGTTTCCTTTCCTTCACAAATCCCAGAAATTTGGTGTCCTGGTCTTTCTCTTCTTAAGCGCCACCAACTCTTTTGCAAGCTAGTCTTTTACTCCTAAATATCCACAACACAGAGCACTCCTCACTTTTGTCCCCATTCTTTCTAAATCCAGAGTTGTCATTGGTACCAACTTCAGGGAAGCAGAAAGGAGACTCACATAATTGAAACCCAATTGGTGAGCTATGAGGCTCTAACAGCAAAATACGCCAAGCTAATTCTCGATTGTCTTCACCAAGATGTGCACGGAGCTTGAAAGGTCTTCCGTTGTGCTCAGCTTCTTTAAGGGAAAAAACAAAGCTTAATCTAAGGGAAAAACAAAAACAAAACGTTAATTAACACAGGATTTGCCTGTCAGAAAACTATTTAGGCTTTAAGCATAGGTCAGTTTAGGTCAAACTATTCTATAATAATTGTAATTTTATTCCATAACAATTAAATGAGCACTCCCATATATAGATTAATTGATATACCTCTATTTATGTTTCCATGCTACGCAAAAGGTTTAAAGTGGCTACCCGCTCGGAAGTAGACAGCCAGTTCTTTGTTCCTAGTCTGGAATGGAAGCAACACTAAAAGCGCTTCACTGTGGGTGCCCTGCTGGCATTTGAAATACCAGTGATATAGCTTCAAAAGCCACCACTGGATGACAAACAGAGAGGAGGTGGCAATTACAACAATAGATTGATAGGGAATGGCCATAGGTTCAGGGCAGATTCAGAAGAGGACATGGAACAAAGGATATTTAGCCAATGTCAGATGGATCTTGGCTGAAAGTAGAGAATACTAGAAATATGTTTATTTGTGTCTTATTTAGCCTGCCATGGCACTCAAATGTGTGAATCACAACAAACTATGGACAGTCTTAAGAAGAATGGGAATTCTAGAATGCTTCATTGTGTTCATGTGGAACTTGTACATGGATCAAGAGGCATTTGGATGAACAGAACAAGGGAATTCTGGTTTAAAATCAGGAAAGGTGTGCTTCCGGGTTGTATCCTTTCACCATACTTGTTTAATCTGCATGCTGAGCCAATAATCAAAGAAGCTGGATTAAATGAAAAAGAATGTGTCGTGCTGTTTGGAGAAAGTCTTGTTAACAACTTGTGATCTGCAGATGACACAACCTTGCTTGCTGAAAGATTAGCAAGGACTAGAAGTACTTGCTAATGAAGGTCATTGATGGCCGCCATCAGTGTGCACTTCAAGTAAATGTAAGGAAGACCCAAATCCTCCCAACTGGACCAATCAGCACCCTCATGATAAATCAGAGAAAAGACTGAAGTTGTCAAGGATTTTGTCTTACGGTATATACTCAAGTATAAACCGACCCGAATATCAGCCGAGGCACCTAATTTTACCATAAAAACTGTATCCAAAATGTGCTGAAAAGCTCGGTTTATACACGAGTATATGCGGTACTTGGATTTACAATCAATGCTTATGGAAGCAACATTCTTGGGATCAAAAGCAAATCTGCTGCACAAGACTTCTTTAGAGCATGAGAAGTAAGGATATTACTTTGAGGACCTAGGTACAGCTGGCCAAGCCATGGTATATTCTATTGCCTCCTGTGTATGTTTAAAACCCATAAAGCAATATTTATTGTATAATATAGCAAAAAAGTGCCACATAAGTTGTGTTACACAGGACTCTCTAGAGAAACAAAATCAGAATGATAATAATTATATATATAATACATATATACAGATAGAAAAATGTCCAACATAAGAAATAAACCATTAATTAAATTATAAAGCAGTACAAATGGCTCAGTGCAACTCACTCCCATGAGACAGTTGTGAGGCACTGGCAGTCCTTCAAGACTTGAGGGCCGCCGGGTAGTCCTCTGCTGAGCAATTCAGGCTCTCTGGGCACAGGCAGAAAACAGCAAGGCAGGTTACCAACAGTCAGCCAGATGACAGGGTCCGACAGTCTCTTGCTCTTTGATCATCAGACCAGTGTGCAGCTGCCTTGCATGTTCTGTGCCTCAATTTGCAAGCTACATTACCTGTGGGACATCTAACCCATGGACTGTGTCACTGTAATTTGAGGTTTCTTTAAGACCTGCTTGACCACACCATTGGAATTTACATCTTTTGAGCTGGGGACTGTCGGACCCTGTCATCTGGCTGACTGTTGGTGACCTGCCTTGCTGTTTGCAGCCTGTGCTTGTATAGCCTGAATTGCTCTACAGAGGACTCCCCGGCGGCTTCAAGACTTGAAGGACTTCCAGTGTCTCACAGCTGTCTCACTGGAGTGAGTGGCACTGAGCCATTTGTACTGCTTTATAATTTAATTAACTGTTTATTTCTTAAAGTTACACATCTATCTATCTGTATAAATATATATAATTATTAACATTCTCAGTTTTTTTTCTCTAGAGAGCCCTGTCTAACACACCAGTTATATAAATTACCATCATAACCTACTAAAAACATGACAAAGGCTGTTGTTATTAAGTGTTGTGGTAGTTACATAATCTGGAGTCAACCAGTTAGTACTGTGATGACCTCATTTGGAGGAGCGAAGGACATAAATAGCTCACTGGAGGCAGGACACATGTTCACTCCCTGTGGTGAAGACACGTGGAGAGAGGTGGATGGAGCCAAACCTCTGGAGCTGGAGAAGCCATGTAGAGACCCCTACCAGCGCTGAGATGCTTAGAACACCACTGGATCCACAAGACTTTCCGCCCACTAGCCTGTGATCTTCCTGCACTTGCCTTCATTGCATGTGCTTCATGAGTCTGAAGAGGACTTTATAGATTGGTATCACACATATGGGCTAATATTGGATTTAAGGACTTAATCTGGACTGGGCTGGTATGTTTTCTCAATAGTCAATTGCTCTTGTATATAAACCTCATTCTATACACATACAGATGTCTGAGAATTTGCTTCTCTAGTCTGCCCGCACTAACCCAGGTGCTGTGCAATGAAGTCTGTCTTAGCAACCCTCTGCCTAACAGAAGGAAACACCATCAGTACTGCGCCATCCTCACAACTGTTCTCCTGTTTGAGTCCACTGCTGCATTCCCTGTAGCAGTCCTTCTAGTCGAGGGTCCTCCTCTTTTTCATTGCGTCTCTACTTTACCAGCATGCTGTTCTCCGCAGCCTGGTCTCTCCTGGCAACATGTCCAAAGTACATGCGATGAACGCTTGCTGTCTTGGCTCCAAGGAGAAGTCTTGCTGTACTCTGGGACAGCTCTGTTGGTTCTTTTGGCAGTCATGCAACTTCAGTATTCTTTGGCTGCAGCAGCATTAAATGCATTGGCGCTTCTGCAGTCTTCCTTACTCGGCTTTCACAAGCAAGGGTCCCCAGTGCCTCATCTTCTTTGCTGGTCTTGTTTTCACTAGTATTGCTTCTTGTCATCGGTGTCTTTAAACTCTGATCTTTATTAGTCTCTTTGGGGGGTTCACAAAGTACATTCCAATATATTAATCAAAATACACAAATAAAATTTTACTCTAGTGGTGAAAATGTGTTGTAAGATATTGGTAGATGGTCAGTTGAGGGAAGAACTCCACTTGTTCTTGGATGATCTCCACTTGTTTTGGATGATCTCTGGGAGTGAGGATGGCATTCTAGTGATAAACTGGTTGAAAGGGGTCTGGATCACTACCTTGCTTTTAAAAAAAAATATATATATATATATATATATATATATATATATATATATATATATATATATATATATATTCCATGGTAAAAGCTTACTGCATCCTGAGTCTGCTTATCAACTTTAGCTAATTGATGATTATTTGGGTCCATTTTCTTCAAGCAACTGAAGCTGTAATTTAGTTCAGAAATCTCAATCTACATAACAGTGTTTTGAACAACACATTCGAACACTGACCATTTTATTTTATTATTTTTTAATCATTTTATTGGGGCTCGTACAACTCTGAACACAATCCATACATCAACCGCATCAGGCATGTTTGTACATGTTGTCTCCATTCTTATCTAGACATTTACTTTCTATTGAGCCCTTGTATCAGTTCTTCTCCCACTTCCCCTCCTCCACCCTCGTAGCCTCCTGACAGACTGCACATTGTTATTATTTTCATGTCTCACACCGACCGCTGTCTCCCCCATGTTTTCTGTGGTTCTTCCCCCACTCGAGGGCTGTATGATTATATGTCAATCATTGTGATTGGTTGCCCTTTTCTTCTTTCCTCTCCCCCTCTTCCCCTACCCTTCTGGTATCACTATTCCCACTCCTGTTCTGGAATCTGTGTGTTGTGAGCTCCCATCTCTTATCTATACCTGTGTACATGTTCTGGTCTAGTCTGAATTGAGAAGCAGCTCTGGGGTCATGGTAGTGGGGGGTGAGGAAGCCTCAAGGAATCAGAAGAATATTGTGTGTTTTATTGATGCTTTACTGCACCCTGGTGACTCATCCCTCCCTGTGGGCCCTCGGTGGGGAGATTGTTCCACTGTCTACAGATGGGCTTTGGATATCTGCTTCAGCCTCCCTCATTCTCAACAACATATATTTTTTTGTTATGTGTCTGCTGATGCCTTTACCCAGTCCTTGTAACTATTCATGATCACACTGGCAGTGTGCTTCTTCCATGTTGACTTGTTGCTTCATTGCTGAATTGTGACTTGTGTAACTTCAAGCCTTTAAGACCCCAGATGCTATATCTTTTAATAGCTAGGCACCATTTGCCTTCTTCACCACACTTGCTTATGCACCCGTTTTGTCTTCAGCGATTGTGTCAAGTAGGTGAACATCTTAGACTGCCTATTGGTTAGAACAAAGAGAACACAGAACATTTTAAAGTAGCTCTCTGAAAATGATAACATCAGTAAATCGTATGCTGCAATGTTGTGTGTAATACATGAGAGCTAATGACTAGGTATTCATATACAACACACACACACACACACACTGTCCTAAATGTGATTTATTGCAACTTTAACATGTATGTTGTAAGCTAGGGATGATCTGAGACATCGGCTATTACATTGAACATGCAGGTTTCCTTCAAGGCAATCTCCAGGTCTCAAGTAATCAGCAAACCACAGGGATGAGATGGCACCCAGTTGTTGTTGTTGTTGTTGTTGTTAGGTGCTTCTGATTAGGCTCGGTGCCACAGGGCCTGTAAGCACGACAGAAGGAAACCCTGCCCGGTCCTGCACCATCCTCACAATTGTCCTATGCCTGAGCCAATTGATGCAGACACTGTGTCCATCCATCATATTGAGGGCCTGCCTCTTTTTATCTCTCCCTCCACTTTGCCAAGCATGATGTCCTTCTCCAGGGACTTTCCTCTCCTGACAAGATGTCCAAATCATATAAGAGGAAATCTTGCCATCCTTGCTTCTAAGGAGCACCCTGGCCTTCCTTCCTCCTCCAGGGGCACATCCACTTCCGTGGTGTTGTGTTCCTTCAAGCGGGCTATACTATTCACAGGAGATACTCAAGAAGTGTTGGCAAATGAAAGCTCTTTATTATTTATAGAAAGACACTTATTTTTTTCCAGATCACATTAAGTGACCAAAGTAAGCGTACTAAACTCAAAGTAATAATCCAGAACATCTGACATCTTTACATTTTTCCCTCCCAACCGTCCTACTTCTATGAGATGGGAATCATTGCATTGGATTGCATTTCCTTCTATCTTGAACCTTCCAAAGTCACTGCCGTGGGTCAGTGCTGACTCACAGCAAGTCTCCAACTGCAGACCATGTGGACCACAGCCCAAGGAACAACCATGATGCCTCCAGGGACCAGGGCTCCGAAATTAACCTTAGGTGTGGTTATTAGGACTCTCACTACATTGACACATGCAGACACCTTCTTGGAGATAAACGCCAATGGTCATTTATAGGTAACTAAAGAGATACAGTCCAAACCAAGGTATTAGTCCTACAATTAAATGTTAGGTTAGTCTTCCAATTTTGTGTTCGAGTTGGTTTTACCTATATCACAATTTAATCTTTCCAACCTCTACAAATTTCATTCTCCTGGTCTTATTCTCCTTTCTGACCTTCTAGTTCTAGAAAGTGCTCTTTTTTTCATTGTTTCTGCAATTTCCTTTGCTAGAGGCCTTGTAGTGAAGTAGTTAGAAGTTGGGCTGCAATCCACTTGGTGACCAGTTTGAAACCACCAGGAGAAAGACGGAGCTTTCTGCTCCCGTAAGCAGTTACAGTTTCAGAAATCCCCCAGGGGGCTCTATGAGTCAGCATTGACCCCATGGCAGTGAGTTTGGAATTTATTATAGGCCTTCAACCTTCCAAGGACCAAACACACTGTGGTTGAGTCGAGTTTAACTATAGGATTTCTGAGACAAAATATTTATGGGAGCAAAAAACCACCTCTTTTTTTCCCCAAGGAGCAACACAGAGGTTTCCATGCCTGACCATGGAGTTAGCAATTCAAAGCCTATACCAGAGCACTGCCAGGGCGGAGACGTCCTAAATGTCGTGTATAGAGTGGTTTGTGGAACATTATTAATTATGAAGTTTAGGGAGAGGAGAAAACTAAAGCTTATTAATTTTAATGACTTGCCCAGGGTTATATAGCTCATAAGTGGAGCATCTAGGGATTGAACTTTCATTTGTACTTAACCTGAATTCAGTATCACCTTATGGAAACATCATTTACCCACAATAGTATTGCCCATAAACATAATTTACAGCAGGGAATTTAGAAGATCAATTCAATAACTGCATCTTACTCTATAGTAATTCCTACTCTTTATCTGCATTCTCTTCTACAGAAATTCATACTATAATTTTTCTCCTCAAATATAAGATATCAAATATGTATGTTGTGTTAGTCCAGGTTGACTAGAGAAACAAATTCATTGACACTCATATATGTGTAAGAGAGAACTTTATATCATAAAATAATTGTGCATCCAAAAAAACATCCCAACCCAGTCCAGATCAATCCCATAAGTTCTATATCAGTCCATAAGTCCAATATTAGCCCATGAATACCTCTTCAGACTCATGCAGCACATGTAATGATGCCAAATACAGGAAGGTCACAAGCTGCTAGGTGGAAAGTCCTGTGGATCCAATAGCAGTGGATGCATTTTCAGGGCTCTGGCTTCCATCAGCGCAGCTCCATGTGGCTTGTTAACAGGAATGTGGAAGAGAGAGAGAGAGAGAGAGAGAGAGAGAGAAATGACCCACCTCTTCTGATGGCAGAATCATGAGAGAGGATGTTTCCAGAATCCTCCAGAGAGGCCATGCCCACACAGAGGCATCCTTTCCTATATCCTGATTGACAGACTAGACTCCACACCTTCACTCATAATACCTTCTAGTACACATGAGATTATGTAGCCACCATATTCCTTTTATAAAAATAATACATCTTTAGGAGTAGAATAAAGTGATATGAAGTGTTTTAGAAAAACATTATGGAATTTTGATCAATATTAAATTACTTTGCTTGTATTTTAAGATCACCGAACAATCAACTCTGGAAATTATTTTATTTTGTTGATTATAATTTGGTTAATATTCTATATATAAATTACTCATAGAAATTTCCTAATCCTCACCCACTTTTAATTTACAAAATGAGAAAATGTGTGTGTGTGTGTGTGTGCGCACGCGTGCGCGTGTGCTTCCTTGCTTGGATCTACGTTCTAAGGCTAGAGAGTGTGTATGTTTTTCGAATGTGTATGAGTTATTCCTTTTTTGAAATGAACATTCTTTTTTTTTTTTTTTTTTTTTTTTTAAAACATTTTATTAGGGGCTCATACAACACTTATCACAATCCATACATAGACATACATCAATTGTATAAAGCACATCTGTACATATTTTGCCCTAATCATTTTCTTTTTTTTTTTTTTTCTTTTACATTTTATTAGGGACTCCAACAACTCTTACCACAATCCATACATATACATACATCAATTGTACAAAGCACACCCATACACTCCCTGTCCCAATCACTCTCAAGGCATTTGCTCTTCACCTAAGCCCCTTGCATCAGGTCCTCCTTTTTTCCCCCCCTCCCTCCCTTTTCCCCCCTCCCACATATGCCCTTGGTAATTTATACCTCGTTATTTTGTCATATCTTGCCCTATTCGGGGTCTCCCTTCCCCCCTTCTCTGCTGTCCCTCTCCCAGGGAAGAGGTCACATGTGGCTCCTTGTAATCAGTTTCCCCTTTCCAACCCACTCACCCTCCACTCTCCCAGCATCGTCCCTCACTCCCTTGGTCCTGGAGGTATCATCCACCCTGGATTCCCTGTATCTCCAACCCTCCTATGTACCAGTGTACAGCCTCTGTCCTATCCAGCCCTGCAAGGTAGAATTCGGATCATGGTAGTTGGGGGGAGGAAGCATCCAGGATCTGGGGGAAAGCTGTGTTCTTCATCGATACTACCTCACACCCTAATTAACCCATCTCCTCTCCTAAGCCCCTCTATGAGGGGATCTCCATTGGCTGACACTTGGGCCTTGGGTCTCCACTCTGCACTTCCCCCTTCATTTAATATAATATATATATACACATACATATATACATATACACATAAATACACATACATACACACACTTATATTTTTTTTTTTTTGCATGATGCCTTATATCTGGTCCCTTGGGCACCTCGTGATCGCACTGGCCGGTGTGCTTCTTCCATGTGGGCTTATTTGTTTCTGAGCGAGATGGCCGCTTGTTCACCTTCAAGCCTTTAAGACCCCAGACACTATCTCTTTTGATAGCCGGGCACCATCAGCTTTCTTCACCACATTTGCTTATGCACCCATTTGTCTTCAGCGATCCTATCATGGAGGTGTGCAGTCAGTGATATGATTTTTTGTTCTTTGATGCCTGGTAACTGATCCCTTTGGGACCACTCGATCACACAGGCTGGTGTGTTCTTCCATGTGGACTTTGTTGCTTCTGAGCTAGATGGCCGCTTGTTTATCTTCAAGCCTTTAAGACCCCAGTCACTATCTCTTTTGATAGCCGGGCACCATCAGCTTTCTTCACCACATTTACTTGTTCACCCATGTAGGCTCCAGCTGTTGTGTCGGGAGAGTGAGCATCATAGAGTTCCAATTTAATAAAAGAAGGTATTCATGCATAGAGGGAGTGTTTGAGTAGAGGCCCAAGGTCCTTCCGCCACCTTAATACTTGATCTATAAATATAGACACAAAGATCTATTTCCCCAACCTCCTATATATATTTGCATGTACATGTCTTTGTCTAGACCTCCATGAATGCCCTTTGACTCCTAGCTCTTTCCTCCATCTCCCTTGACCTTCCTCCTGCCCCACTACCATGCTTCATTGCCACCTGGGCTAGAGTATACCTCTTCTCTAATCAACCTTACCCTTGATCATTTCCCACCAGGCCTGCCACTCCCCCTTCTCTACCCTTTGGGGTCCCATGTTTTTCCCTTGTCCCTGGGTTTGTTAACACCACTTCCTTACCCCCCTTACCCCCCACCCCAAGTCCCCCCGGAACTGTCGGTCCCGTTGTTTTTCCTCCCGATAGTTCATCCAGCCTGTCCTATTCAGACAGACCTGTGGAGTCACTAACATGCACGAAAACTAGACAGAGGAACACAAAGCAACAGTATATAACCGGACAACAAAACAACCAAGACAAACCACTGAAAAAGAACAGAACAAAACAGTTCACAAGAGAAAAGCTTGTAGTTAGTTCAGGGATCTTTGCTGGCCCTTAGGAGCGTTTTCCAGTCCAGTCTGTTGGGGCACCACGCCCTGGCCCCAAAGTCCACTTTCAGCATTCCCTGGGGACCTTGCCACTCCATTCCCTTGCTGTTCCGCTGCACTCCCCCAGTGCATTGCCTCGGTGTGGTGGGATCAGGTCAGGTGCAATTCCCACACTGTGTCTCCGGTGCTGTCCCCTGTATCGCCCTTAGTCACTGAGGGGCATCATGTCTCATAGTAGGGCCAGCCATGTTGTTCTCTCTGTGGACTGGCTGCTCTACTCAGGAACATCATCATCACGGCCTGGTGGGCCAGGCTGTGCTCCACTCTCTCCTCCTGCCCCTTCATCTGCTCCCGTGTGCTCTGGTCAAATATGACCATCTCCCATAGCTGCAGGGTCAATGTCGTCCTTTGGAACAAGTTCTTTTCGGGGGAGGGGCAGGAATCCACTTAATTTATGGTGCTGGGGCCTGCCTCCCAGACCTCTCCACCGGTTCCGTCCTCCACGCCGGTATAATGCATTCACACCTTGCGACACTGGGTTGAAGTCTGGTCCCACTTTCCCTGTGGAGATATAAACAATACCCTCCCCTTGGGTGGATTAATGCCCCATTTCTGTCATGCTGATTGTACTTACCTCAGGGGACTCATGTTGTACCTGTCCCTTTGGGACTGGCTTACCTCGCTTAGCATAATTCCTTCCAGCTCTTCCCATGAAATAACGTGTTTCATGTGCTCATCGGTGCTTTTCAATGCTGCATAATACTCCATTGTGTGTATGTGCCAAAGTTTGCTAATCCACTCGTCTATCGATGGAAACTTAGGCTGTTTCCAAGTCTTTGCTATTGTGAATTGTGCCGCAATAAACATTGGAGCGCATATGACTGGTCGTGTTTTATTTGCTGCTTCAACCGGGTATATGCCCAGTAGAGGGATGGCTGGGTCGTAAGGTAGATCGATTTCCATTTTCTTTAGGTATCGCCAGATTGCTTTCCACAGTGTCTGTACAAATCTGCACGACCACCAGCAGTGGAGGAGGGTTCCTATTTCACCACAGCCCCTCCAACACTTGTTGCTCTCTGATTTACTGATCTGGGCTAGCCTCAGGGGTGTTAGGTGGTATCTCATGGTTGTTTTGATTTGCATTTCTCTTATGGCAAGGGACTTCGAGCACTTTCTCATATATTTATTGGCCATATTGATCTCCTCTCTAGTGAAAGTTCTTCTCATTTCTTTTGCCCACTTCCTTAGGGGGTTAACTGTTTTCCTCTTTTTGCAGGTCATGATGGTGTTGTAGATTTTAGTAATGAGCCCTTTGTCTGACGTGGCATTACTAAAAATCTTCTCCCAGTCTGTGGGTTGCCTTGTCACCCTCTTGGCAAAGTCTTTCGAGGTGCACAGGTGTTTTATTCTTATTAGATCCCATTTGTCGATTTCCAGATCACCTGTGTGTGTCCCCTTCCCTGTTGCAGTGAGCCTATGTGCTCCCTGGGCCAGTGCTCTGAGATTAGTCCCAATTCCTTCCTTAATGGTCCTGATGGTTTGGGGTTTGACTTCTAGATCTGTGATCCACCTTGAGTGTATTCTTGTGCATGGGGTGAGGTAGACGTCTTGTTTCAACTTTCTACATGTGGATATCCATTGTTTCCAGCACCACTTATTAAAGAGGGCATCTGCTTCCCACTTGACGTTTTTGGGGCCCTTGTCGAAGATCAGTTGTCTATATGCTGATGATTTTACTCCTGGGCTTTCTATTCTTTTCCACTGGTCTGAGTGTCTATCATTGTGCCAGTACCATGCTGTTTTGACCACTGTAGCTGTGTAGTAGGCATTAAAATCAGGTAGGGCGAGTCCTCCAATTGTGTCCTTCTTCTTGAGGAGTTCTCTGCTAATTCTGGGTTTCTTCCCTCTCCATATGAAGTTGGTGGTCAGTTTTTCCAATTCTTTGAAGAAGGTTGATGGTAATTGGATTGGTATAGCATTGAACTTGTAGAGTGCTTTAGGAAGAACTGTCATCTTTACTATGTTCAGCCTACCTAACCATGAGCAGGGGAGCTTCATCCATTTGTGAAGGTCACTTTTGGTTTCCTGTAATAGGGTTTTATAATTATGCTTATATAGGTCTTTAGTATTTTTTGTTAAGTATATTCCTAGGTATTTCAGTTTGTTCTTGGCTACTGTGAAGGGTACTTCCCTCTTAATCGCCTCTTCCATGGCCCTGTCCGATGTGTATAGAAACCCTACCGACTTCTGTTTATTGATCTTGTATCCTGCTACTCTTCCGTATTCCTCTATTACTGTAAGTATTCCAACTGTGGAGTTTTGGGGGTCTTCAATGTATAGGATCATGTCATCTGCAAATAACGATAGTTTCACCTCCTCCTCTCCCAACTGGATCCCTTTGATGTCCTTCCGCTGTCTTATGTTGTTAGCCAGAACCTCCAAGACGATATTGAATAGAAGAGGGGACAGGGGGCATCCTTGTCTTGTACCCTTTTTCAGTGGTATTGTTCTTGTCTTTTCTCCATTGACTATGATGTTGGCTGTTGGTCTTTCATAGATAGCTTGTATGAGCTTGAGGAACTTACCTTCCAATCCTATCTTCATGAGTGTTTTGATTAGGAATGGATGCTGGATGTTGTCAAATGCTTTTTCTGCATCTATGGATATTATCATATGGTTTTTATCCTTTTTCTTCTCGATGTGGTGAATGATATTGATGGATTTTCGGATGTTAAACCATCCCTGCATCGCTGGGATGAATCCTACTTGGTCGTGGTGAATGATATGCTTGATGTTCCTTTGTATTCTATTGGCCAATATTTTGTTAAGGATTTTTGCATCTATGTTCATTAGAGATATTGGTCTATAATTCTCTACGCTTGTGGGGTCTTTTCCCTGTTTGGGTATCAAAGTAATGCTGGCTTCGTAAAATGAGTTTGGGAGCTTGCCGTTCTTTTCTATGTTATGGAATACTTTGTGGAGGATCGGTGTCAGCTCTTCCCTGAATGTTTGGTAAAATTCTGCTGTGTAGCCATCTGGCCCTGGGGCCTTTTTCCTTGGTAGGTTTTTGATGACACTCTCTATTTCTTCCTTCGCTATGGGTTTGTTGAGGTTCTTGATCTCTGTCTCAGATAATCTAGGGATAGATTGTTTTTCTAAATATTTATCCATGTCTTCCAGGTTTCTGAATTCATTAGAATACAAACCTTCATAGTACTTTGTGATTATCCTTTTTATCTCATTGGGGTCTGTTGTTATTGCCCCCGATTCATCCCTCATCCTGGCTATTGATGATTGTTCCTTTCTATCTTTGGTAAGCTTTGCCAGGGGAGTGTCAATTTTATTAATTCGTTCATAAAACCAGCTTCTAGTTGCGTTAATCCTTTGCATTGTTCTTTTGTCTTCCCACTGGTTTAACTCCGCCCTGATTTTTATTATTTCTTTTCTCTTGCTATTGGAGGGGTAGTTCTGTTGACTCTGTTCTAGTTGTTGGAGGTTTTGTGTTAACATATCTGTCATACGCCTTTCTTCTTTTTTCATGTATGCATTCAGTGATATCAAGCTACCTCTGATAACTGCCTTTGCAGTGTCCCATAAGTTTTGATATGTTGTATGCTCGTTCTCATTAGTTTCTAGAAATTTCCTGATATCCTCTCTGATCTGGACCTTAACCCATTCATGTCGCAGGAGATCGTTGTTTATTCTCCAATTGGTGGCCCTTGCTTTTCTGGGTGCCCTTCTATTAATCTCCAGCTTTATGGCATGGTGGTCTGAGAAAGACGTCTGGATAATATCTATGTGTTTGAATTTACTCAGGCTGGCCTTGTGCCCCAGCATGTGATCTATTCTTGAGAAAGATCCGTGTGGATTGGAGAAGAATGTGAAACCTTTTGCTTTTGGATGAAAGGCTCTATAGATGTCTATCAGGCCCTGTTGCCTAATTACATTGTTTAGCTCTCTGGCCTCTTTGCTGAGCTTCTTTCCCTGTGACCTGTCTTTCTCTGATAGTGGAGTGTTGAAGTCCCCCACTATTATTGTTGTTTCCGTGATTTCTTCTGTCATTTTTTTAATAGTTTGTTTGACGAAATTTGCCGCACCATTATTAGGTGCGTAAATATTCAGTATGCTTATTGCTTCCTGGTTTACTGAGCCTTTGAGCATTATGTAATGTCCCTCTTTGTCTCTTTTTATGTTTTGGATCTTGAGATCCATTTTGTCGGAGATTAAGATAGCCACTCCTGCCTTCTTGGAGTTACCATTTGCTTGGTAAACTTTCTGCCAGCCCTTTATTCTCAGCATATGCTTGTCTGCTTGCTTAAGGTGTGTCTCTTGCAGGCAGCAGATTGATGGGTTATGTTTTCTAATCCAATCCTCCAGCCTCTTTCTTTTAACATATGAATTGAGCCCATTTGTATTCAAAGTGATTATTACAATCTCTGGCTTCATGGTTGCCATATTCTGTTTTGTGTTTTGGGTCTTTGCCTATCTTCCTTCATATCAGTGTACTGCGTTTGAGTGGAGGGTTTCTATCCTGTCCTCTTTTCCATCTGAGACCGTGTTGTCCTGGTACGTGTTGCTGGCATGTTGGCTTCTAGATGGAGATGGGATATATGGTGGACTCCTGGAGGTTCTAGTTGGAGCTTGATCTTCTGGCCATAGTGAGTCAGCCAGTATGTTCTGCAGGGTCGGGTGACTTGCAGTATATTTTTTGAGTTCTTCCTTGTCCTGGAAGACCCTTATCTTACCCTCTATCTTAATGGATAACTTGGCAGGGTATAGGATTCTGGGGGAGGCATTTTTATCTTTCAGAATTTGGAAGATGCTGCTCCATTCTCTCCTCCTCTTCATGGTTTCAGCTGATAAGTCTGAGCATACCCTTACCTGCGCTCCTTTGTATGTGACTGTCTTCCTTTCTCTTGATGCTCGTAGAATTTTCTCTTTTTCCTCTAAGTTGGATAATTTTACAATTATATGCCTTGGCGTGTTCTTCTTGGTGTTTAGCTTAGCCGGCGTCCTCTCTGCTTCCTGTATGAGAGTCGGATTCTCCTTTGTTAGGTTGGGGAAATTTTCTTCCAGGAATTCCTTTGCTATCTTGGCGGTCGATTTGTGTGTTATGTTGTGTTCCGGTAGACCAATTATTCGAATATTTTTCCTCTTCATAGCATCTGTCATTGATCTCAGGCTGTCTTCTGTTTCTTTAATTTTCCTATCTGATTGTTTTTCTCGCTTGCTTCGTTTGTTTTGAGCGTCCTCGAGTTCACTGATACGGTTCTCAGCCTCCTCAAGCCTAGATATAGCTTCTGTGACCTTTTGTGTGGCCTCTGCTACCTCCTCTGTTAGTTTCTGCAGTTCCTTTTGGTGGATAGTATTCATCCCCTCTATTGTGGACTTCATCCCCTCTATTGTGCATTTCATCCCTTCTATCGTTGCATCCTTATTTTGGTTTGCTTCTCTTAGCTCCTGTATTACTGCAAGCAGAGTTCTGAAGATTTCCTTTTGTGGCTGATCTATATCTGTTTCTTCTATGAGTGACGTTAGGTCTGTTAAAGTGCCTCGTTTTTCTGATTTTTTTGTTGGGAGTGATGTGGTCTGTTGATTTTTCCTTGATCCTTTAATAGGCCCCATGCTTCTGGGAGACAGGAGTAACCTTATTGTGTGGAGGCTCAGGCCACTGTGCCGTCTCCTGGGGTGGCTGGGGCGGGCTGCGGCAGGCTTAGGGCTGGCACTGGGGACCCAACAGGGCCCCAGGTGGTGAGAGCTGGCTGGAGCTCACTGAGGGCTCCTCAGGGACTGCAAAGCCTAGACTGCAGGTGGAGTGTTTGATCTGCCCGGGCTGGACACTGCAGGGAACAATGGTGTTCGCTCTCCGCCCTTTTGGCGCGAAACCGCAGGGGGTAATGGCGCCGGCAAAGGAGGCTTGGCGCGAAACCGCAGGGGGCAATGGCGCCCTTCCTCTGCTCAGGCTCAGAGTCGCGGCCGCCGGGGTCCCCGCAGCACCCTGGGGAGGGCACCTACTCTTGTGCCTTGCGCAGGGGGGGGCCCTTGGTGGGCAGACTCAGCAGCGCGGGGCGCGGCGCTCCGCGGAAGCTCAGGGTCCGGGACAGGCGCGGGTTGGGCTATGGCTCCTGTTGGCGGGAAGTGCTCAGCGCAGGGTTCCGGCCAGGAGTGGAGCTGGCGCTAGGCTGCCAGGGGCTGGCGGGGGCGGGCGGGGGTGGGAGGCCAGCGCACGGAGGGCAGGTGGAGAGGTCCGCGGCAGCGGTGCGGGTGGATGGTCCCCCG
The DNA here is from genome assembly GCF_050624435.1 of Tenrec ecaudatus. Classification (NCBI taxonomy): domain Eukaryota; kingdom Metazoa; phylum Chordata; class Mammalia; order Afrosoricida; family Tenrecidae; genus Tenrec; species Tenrec ecaudatus. The sequence continues at coordinate 131,619,517 of NC_134532.1, read as the reverse complement.
TGGGGGTCGCCAGACAACCCGCGGGTCCGCTCCCCTGAGCTTGGATGAATGGAGGGAGGGACGTGGGCCCGAGGGCAGATCGCTGCCCTGCGGGGAGAGGGGAACTGCGGGAGAGGAAAGCTTCTCTCCCAGTGGAGATCCGCGTATGGGGAGTGGGGAGTGGGCCGCTGGAGTAGGCAGGGCAGGCAAGTGGCTCTGGGCTGGCGTCCGTTTGGGGATGGAGCCTAAGCCGGTCGCCAGTGAGCTCACGTCAGCTTAGTGGCCAGAGATGTCCCACTAGTCCGGTCCTCATTGACCTAGACCCCTGCTCCGGACAAATACGTGGGGTAGGACTGGGGTGCTGTCCCAGGGGGATATTTCACTCACCAGACTCTTACTATTCAGCTACCTGGTCGCCAATCCCGCTTTGTTTGGAGGAGCTCTCAGAGTATGCGGGTGTCCCTGTCGGCCATCTTCCCCCGCACTCCGAAATGAACATTCTAATTGTATCTAATTATTTATTAAGGGTTAAAGAATACATATTTCCAATACCCAATTACAAGTGGTCTCTTTGTTTTTCTCTTGTAGTTTGGTTAAAAGTTCACAGAAAAAATGATTTTCCATTCAGCAATTTACATGCAAGTTGCTTCCTGTTCCCTTCAATGTAGAAGTGCTCCCCACACCCCCCGCTTCCCTGGGTTTTCTGGTTCCGTTCCCTGCTTCCTTCATTCTAAGGTTGGTTAGCTTTCATATAATTGAATATTCTTGGGAGCACACGTCTCACGAATGTTACCATTCACTTTCTACCTAGGCTTGTTGATTATGTGGTTCAAAGGTGGTTTCTGGGTGTGGCTTCATCCCTGGTTTTGAGGAGCATCTATGGGACTTGGTTCTGGGAGATCCAGCAAGTTTCTTTTAGACCAGAAAACCAGAAGTCATGCTTTCTGATGCTGTTCCTCAGTCTACTTTCCTTCCTTGCTGTCCCGGACCTTCTGCTGTGATCTTGATGAATTCTGTTGGTAGGGGCGGTGGGCACCATGTAGTTATTCCAGGGTAGCCGTTTGTGTGGGCCATGAATCCTTTGGACCATTTGTGCCCAAGTCTTTGGTTTTTTTTCATTCTTCCTTTCTCAGGTCAAGGAGAGGGTAACAGATGAATCTTAAACAGTCTCACCTGGATGCTAATCACCACCATAGAATGACAACCTAGCCACTGTGGCTAGGTTATGCCACTTGACTATGGCTGTAAGTTTCTAAGCGCAGCCAATCACAAATTTGAATGCTCTTTCTTTGCATCATGGAAAAAATTTAGTAACAAATCTTAGTAGGTTTGAATGCCATATATGATCAATAATTTGGAAGTGCATTAATTTTTAAATGAAAATGATCCCACAGAAATTCTCCTAGTAAGCTAGAGATTTGAGATCAAAGTTAATAACTAAAAACAAACAAAGAGACAGCCTCCATCCTAATTTTATTGGAGTCCCATCAGTTACTGTCTCATTGTATGTGACTATTTTTCAGGGTTCAGGAAAGCAAATTTCATATAGTATGCATCTGTATTTGGCAAGTTTTTCCTTAAAACTTGATATGACGGGGACTAAAATAAAATCTGTTTTGTGTGCTGTAGGACAATCAGGATTCCCCAAAGCCTGTAATATGGGCCTCCAGAAACCCCTCATTAGTCAGAGTGGTGACAGGTTCACATAGACCTCTCTCACTGCTGGAATGGCAACAAAAATCATAATTGCTTTTTTCTGTGGGATCAATTTTCTTGGCATAATTCAGAGCTTCTGAACAATCATCCAGTCAGTCTTTAGTTTGATCCTTTAACAAACTGCTTGTTCCAAGTGTTCGATTCAATAGAATCTACTAAACATTGAAGCATTTCTTATGTTATTCAATACCTTTAAAACTCCTCATTAGCTATTATAATACATTTTAAAAACATCCTACTAGCTATTAATATGTTGTTAAAACATCTATACTCCTTCAGGTCATTTGGTTAAGTAGTATTGGGAATTACTGAGTGAACATAGGTAAAAAATAAACAAAAAGTACTTTATTTGGAAAACTTAAGTGTTTGACATTGATAAAAATAAAAACAAAACTATTCGCGCCCCATCCCCCAACATAACTCTTTTCTTTCCCCTACTCAAATGGGAGTAACTTAATGAGCAGCCTTAAAGGTCTATTACTTACAAAACAGAGCAATGTGTTTTCAAACCTACAAAGGTAAAATTCAAAATTGACATTAGGATTTATGTATCTACTGGGAAATTCTCTGAAGCCATTTCTTTTAAAATGTCACCGAATAAGGTCTTAGCAGCTCCTATTTCTAGCACTGTGAAGCTCTACTTCATTATTTCCTGCTTCTCATGTCACGACCAAGCTGCTGTTCTAGAGCAGTGGTTCTCAACCTTCCTAATGCTGCGACCCTTTCATACAGCTCCTCGTATGGTCGTGATCCCCCCAAACATAACATTATATTGGTGCTACTTCATCAATGTCATTTTGCTCCTGTTATGAATTTGAGAGGCCTCTGTGAAAGGGTCGTTTGACCCCCAAAAGGGTCACAACCCGTTGAGAATCACTGTTCTAGATTCTGCAACTTCATTCAAGTACTTAATGTGCTTCTTAGTTTTAAAAAAAAAGTGGGAGGCATTGGTAATGGTGGAAATATTTACAAAGAGACTTTAAAAAGTTCATTAAAAATATGTTATCAAAAACAACTATGTTATCTTATTTCATTTATTGATGAACATGTTGAAGCCCTCTCATATGCATGCTCTTCGATGTCTCAAAACAAAGCACTGCTAATTCTGACCCATGGTTCTGAATTGGGATTCTAACACAAAAGCGCAGTCACTCTTCAGGAGAAAGACGGAGCTCTCTGCTCCAGGGAAGAATTGTATTCTGCGAAACTCAACACGAGGCTGTTCTATCCTGCTCTCTGGGCTCACTGTGGGATGTGTGTTACATTAGCTGGTACATTTTAAGAGAAATGTGTGCATCTGAATTTACTGTCTACCAGGAATCATCTTGCTATATAATTTCCTTCAATTGTTTTTTTTACCTTGCACAATAAAAGAAGATTTTTTTAATAGTAAAATTTCATGAAATGTTCAGCTATGCTGTTGTTGGTGCCTTGAAGTTGCTTCTGGCTCATAGAACCATATGTTACACAGGAGGAAACATTGCCTGGTCCTCACATTTGTTCTTATGGTGAGCCCATCGTTGCCGCCACTGGGTCATTCCCTCTTGTGGAAGGTCTTCCTTCTATTCGCTGCCCCTCCACTTTGCCAAGCATGATGTCCTTCTCCACTGACTGTTCTCTCCTTACAGCAGGTCCACAGTATGTGCGTTGAGCAATGAACATCCTTAACTCTAAGGAGCACTCTGGCTGTGCTTCATCCCATACAAATTTGTTTATTCTTTAAGCAGCCCATGATACTTTCAATGTGCTTCTCCAGCACCACAGTTCAAATGCATCAGGTCTTCCATATTCAATGTCCAGCTTTCACATGCATAGAAGACTGCTGAAAATGTCATTGCTTGTGCCAGGTGGGTCATAGGAACCTCCTCGTGCACAAAAAAGGGAGGAAATGTTTTGAAACTTTAAAGCATCATGAAATGTCCAGCTATATGTCCAGCGGTTGCCTTTCAAGAGAAACCTTGGTTCATTCATTAAATTCTTCTGTGTGAAAACAAAATGCTAATGATAATAGTGATGATGATAATAAATCAAGGTAAATCCTGGCCAACAAATTGACTCTCACGCATAGTGGCCCTGTAGGACACAGTATAGACTGGAGCTACAGTGATGAGCAGAGTCCAGCTATCAAGATGGTAGCTGCCTTAAAAAATAGAAATTTGCCCTTTGCTTAAATTCTTCTTTGTGGAAGAGGAAAAAAAAACAAAGAAAACAAAAAATAAGTAAGAATCTAACCAAACTCGTGGTAAATGAATTGACTCTGACACGTAGTAACCCTGCAGGACAGAGTTGATCTGCTGTTAAGTTTCTGGGTCTGGTTATCTCAAGGAGCAGAAAATCTCGTCTTTCTTCCTCAGAGGGGGCTGGTGGTTTCAAACTACTGACCTTCCCTTTAGTGGCCAAACCTGTAACCCTCCACACCATAAGGGCTCTTTTTGTGACAACATACAGGTTTAAAAATAAAAAGACTCATATTGTGACTATTTTAGTTTGCATGGATGTTATACTCAGTAATAATGAACATAACTCTATCTTCTGGGGGTGGGGTTGCTCACAATTCTAAATAATGATTTTAAACTGTCTTGTATTTTGTAGCTGCCAATGTAAAGTAGCAAAAAGAGCTCATTATATATTCAAAATAAGTCTTTAATATCCTTAGGGGTCATATTGTAAGTGAAAAAATTACAATATTAAGTGACTTAGATCAGTTCAGAAATTTTTAACTGTAACTGAAGTAATAGAATCTCTATTAAATTGTCATAAATAGTAAAAACAATATGTATATGAACTCACATAAGAGAGAAGCCAAGGTTCAGATGACTTGATCCATAGACTCTGAGTCTGCTTCCCCTCTCTTGGATTTCCTTGATACTTACAAATGTTGTGGGACTTCACATTAAGCTGGCCATGATAGAGGTGCAGGAGACCCAGGTGCTGGATCTTCTTAAGAAATTCTCAGTGAGTATAGAAACTGCCTCTTCATCTGATTTAAGAAGAAAATCATATCTCAGAAGCTACAATAAACATTAGTTTACCTTAATGCCCCAATTTGTTCCAATGCCCACTTCTGATTGCATTCATGTGGACCGCGGTTTGTCATTCACGGATGGGCTCTTCTCCTTCTCAGAACAATAATTAAAATTAGAATAATAAATAAGCAGTCCAATAGAGAGTTCTAAGTAAATATTTAATTAAATAATAAACAAATACGCGTGTTTGAAATCAGTGCTTTAATTTTCCTTTCTGGGGGCAAATGGAAGCTCCTCCATGTGGCCTCTGCGGCACTGCAGTCTCCGCTGTGGTTCAGCAGAGCCCGAGACAGAAGCACCACAGGCATGTGCTAAGCGACTGCAAAATGTGCAAGGAAAGTAAAAGAAAAAGATAAGACATGTTCTCATGAATTGTTAAGATCCTTTGTAATACACACACATATATTAGTGAACTTACCTGACTGTGGTGAGTGTTTACATACTCAGTCTTAGATGGTAGCTTTTTTGGGGTTTTTTTTTTGGGGGGGGGGTTGCTGTCGCTTGTGGTGTGTGATCTTTGACCATCAGCCTCTTTCTGTGGACAGATTTCATTATTTAACTTATTATCCTGGGCTTGCAGCATCTTTGTGCATCTCTCTACTCCTTTTAGAGGTGTGTTGGGCCGCTCCCTTTGAGGTCAACCTTTTGACACCACCAGCAACTCAGTGGGAGTAAAAGGAGGCTTTTTTCTCATAAAAAGCTTCTCATATAAAGGAGGGGAATGGAGGGGAGTGAGGGGGAACTGATTGCAATGACTGACACATAACCTTCAACCCCTCCAGAAGGGAGACAGCAGTCTATGTAAGATATGAAAATAATAATATTTTTTAATTTATCAAGGGGTCACTAGGCAGGGCGTTTGGGAAAAAAGAGGAGCTGATACCAAGGGCTCAATAGAAAGTAAATGTCTAGAAAAGAATGATGGCAACATATGTATAAATATGCTTGATACATTTGATGTATGGATTGTTATAAGAGCTGTTAAGAGCCCTCAATAAATGATCTTTAAATTTTAAAAATAATGAAAAAATAAAAAGTTTACACACAGTTATACTCTCTTTAGGAATTCTGGGGTTTTGATGGGTCATGTGTTGGGCTCTGGATCACAGCTCAGCAGTTCAGACACACTAGCCTGGGAGACAGATGAGATTATCTGCTCTCACACAGATTCACAACTTTGGAAACCCTGGGGAAAGCCCTCCTCCATCCTCTAGGGTCACAATGACTCGACATAGGATTCATGGCGCTGTGCTTTACATTCTGTCTTTCTATAACCCTTTACTTTCAGTGTAACAGATACACAAATATTTACACCGCATTTTAAATGCTATATAGACCTGGTGCAAAACTGCATCATCTCTTTCATTAACTACAGTTAACAGCAGATACAATATATTTGGCTCACAAGCCTGCCTTCCATTATCTTTTCATGCGACTCCAGGATTTCTAGCTCAAAACAGGATCAATTTGACTTCCACATGAGTTGAAAAGAAGATCAATTTGAAGTTAGGCAGAGAGCGCACTGGAATGTCTTCCCCCCCACTGCTGCCATCTTTTCCTGCTGCCACTGGGGCAGCTGTTCATGCCTAGAGCTGGGGTAGGTTCCGGATGCTGCTTTGCTGTTCCTACTCGCTGAAAACCATCACGTGTTCCTGCAAGAATGGGGGCCAGCTTCCGGGCCATCACAAATAAAGTTTCTCAGGATGTGTCTTCTAATAGAGAAATTCTTGGCGCTTGCCTATTTCAGCAAGAAAATCATCTGAGAGGTGAGATGATATGAAGAGGAATGAAGAATCAAGATTGGAGAGATTTTTATTAACAACCTGAGATGTGCAGATGACAACTTTTCTTGCTGAAAGTAAGGAGACCGGAAGTGCCTGCAGATGAAATGAAGAATTGCAGCCTTCAGTGGGATTACAACTCAATGTCAAGAAGACCATAATCCTCACAACTGGACCAGTAGGTAAAATCATGATAAAGAGGAAAATGAATGAAATCGTCAAAAATTTTGTATTACTTGGCTACACAATACATATGCATGGACGCGCAGTCTAAGCATGACATTGGGCAAATATGCTGTACGAGGCCTCGTTCAAGTGTTGAAAAGCAAAGATGTTCTTTTGAGGACTAAGTTGTGCCTGACCTAAATTGTGGTGTTTAAACTCACCTATATCATATGCACATGAAAGTTGAAATTGATTAAGGAAGGCTGAAGAATCAATGTATTTGAACTATGATTCTGACAGAGAATGCGGAAAGTACCATGGACTGCCAAAACAAAACCACAAACTGGATCTGTCTTAGAAGAAGTACAGCTAGAACGCTCTTTGGAGGCAGGGATGGTAAGAATTTGCCTGACATATTTTGGACATGTATCAGGAGATACAAGTCCCTGGAGAAACATCATGCTTGGTCAAAGGAGGGTGAAGATGGCAAGACCCTTGAGAAGACGTATTGATACAGTGGTTGTAAGAAAGGGCTCAAAATAAGAACTGTTGTCAGTATGGCACAGGCTCAGAAGGCGTTTCCTTTTTTTGTACATTGAGTTGCTATGTACAAAATTAGTTGAAGTCGAATCACTGTCAGCTAGCAACAATAACCTATGTCAGTGTCCATATAGAACTGTCTCCCAGACACTGACGGGTTTCTATAATGCTGAGTAGGCCTGCCTAACAACTCTACCACATCATAGTTCTGTTCACCTGCTCTTTGATCTATGTCTGAACGTCAAACAGATTCCCATTATTTTAATCCTTAAAACACAGAAATATATATATATATATATATATTTGCTTTTCTTTTTTAATCATTTTATTGGGGTTCATATAACTCTTATCACAATCCATACATACGCCCATGGTGTCAAGCACATTTGTATATTTGTTTCCATTATCATTCTCAAAACATTTTCTTTCTACTTGAGAATTTGGTATCAGCTCCTCATTTTTCCCTTCCCTCCCTGGCCCTCCTTCATCACGATTCCTTGGTAATTTATAAATTATTATTTTTCCATGTCTTACACTGACCAACATCTCCCTTCACCCACTTTTCTGTTGTCCATCTCCCAAAGAGGGTGTTATATGTAGATCCTTGTGATCGGTTCCTCCTTTCTACCCACCTTCCCCTTCCCCTCATGGTATCACCACTCTCATTATTGGTTTTGAGGGACTTATCTGTCCTGGATTCTCTGTTTCCAGTTCTTATCTGTACCAGTGTAAATCCTCTGGTCTAGTGAGATTTGTAAGGTAGAATTGAGATCATGATAGTGTGGTGGGGGGGGGGCTTTGAGGAAATAGAGGAAAGTTGTATGTTTCATCAGTGCTTTACTGCACCCTGACTGGCTCATCTTCTCCCCACAACCCTTCTGTAAGGGGATATCCAGTTGCCTACAGAGGGCTTTGGGTCTCCACTCCACACTCCCCTTTATTCACAATGATATGATTTTTGGTTCTTTGATGCCTGATACCTGATCCCATCAACACTTCATGATTGCACAGGCTGATGTGCTTCTTCCATTTGGGCTTTGTTGTTTCTTGGGTAGATGTCCACTTGTTTAGCTTCTAGCCTTTAAGACCTCAGATGATATATCTGATAGCCAGGCACCATTAGCTTTCTTCACCACATTTGCTTATGTACCCATTTGTCTTCAGCCCTTGTATCAGGAAGGTGAGCACCATGGAATGCCAGTTTAATAGAACAAAGTGTTCTTATATTGAGGGAGTACTTGAGTGGAGACCCAATGTCCATCTGCTACCTTAATGCTAAACCTATAAATTTATATGCACATTGATCTATTTCCACATCCTCATATATAAATATATTTACATGTATGCATGCCTGTATTTAGACCTCTATTAATGCCCTTTGCCTCCTACTTCTTTCCTTTATTTCCCTTGACGTTCCTCTTGTCCCACTATTATTCTCAGCCTTCATTTGGGTTTCAGTAATTCCTCTCAGTTACATTGCCTTTGATCAAGCCCTACCAGGCCTCCTACACTCTCCTCACCACCGATTTTGGATCACTTATTGTTCCCTTGTCCCTAGGTCTGTTAACACTCACTTCCTTTTGCCTACCTTCCCATTTCCCATGTCCTCCTGGAACCAGTGGTCCCATTGTTTTCTCCTCCAGATTGTTTAGCCCACCTATCTTATATAGATAGACCTCCAGAGTTAATAATATGCACAAAAGAAGACAGAAAAAAATAAGCAACAAAATAAAACAAAAGAACACCATCAACAAAAGCCAATGGCAAAAAAGAAAGAAAGAGAGAGGAGAGAGAGAGAGAAAGAAAGACCTGTAGATTGTTCAAGGTCAGTTTGTTGAACTTTAGAAGTGTTTCCTGGTAGAATCTGGTGAGGTACCATGCCCTACCCCAAAATATATTTGGTATTCCCTTGGTGCTTTCTTGCTGTGCTCCCCCTTACTGTTCTTTGCATGCCCATAGTGTTTTGTCTTGGTGTGGTGGGGTCAGATCAGTTGCAATTCCCACACTGTGTCTCCAGTGTTGTCCTGCATAGGGCTATGGATAAGTGAGAGATGTCGTTTCTCATAGTGTAGCTGGCCATGTGCTCCTCTCAGTGCATTGGATGCTCTGAACAGGAATATCATCCTCAATGCTTGGTGGGCCAGAATGTGCTCTGCTCTCTCTTCCTCCCTTTCATTTGCTCCTATGTGCTCTGATTGGGCATAACCCTCTCCCTGAACTGTAGCTTCAGTGCGGTCCTCTGAAGTAAATTCTTCTATCTGTCTGTTTTTCACAATAACTCTGAGTATATGTTTTTATAGAAGAACACATTTCAGCAGCTGGTCCTGGATTCATTTTGTATTTAATACCTTGAAAATGATTCTTATGTTACCTCTCTCACTGAGGAAGAGAAAAATAAAACAACTTACACATATACTATCTGATAGAGTTTCCTACAATATTCATTTCCTCTCATGATGATTGTGTTTCTACCTGTGTTTTCATTTATGTACTTGGCCAGGGCGTTTTAAAAAAAATTATGGAATATCCAATTATTTTTAGTCTTAATTTAGAGATATCATGTGATTCTTAAATTTAGTAGATATAAAAATGCTACTTTTGAGATGAAACAAGGACACTGATCATCAATGACTTCAGAAATTTCATTCAAATAAATGTGTTTACATCATGAAGTTTTGTGTTTCACAGCAAAGCAAGGGAAATTAACATGATGCCATGTTAATAGAGACAGATTAGACAAGAAGGGCACTCTGCTGTCAGACAGTGTAAAGCATGAAAAATAATATTAATTCATAAATTACAAAGGGAGGGAGGGTTAGGGAGGGAGGGAAAAATGAGGAGCTGATACCAAGGACTGGAGTAGAAAGCAAATGTTTTGAAAATGATGATGGCAACAAATGTACAAATGTGCTTGACACAATGGATGTATGTATGGATTGTGATAAGGGTTTGTTCGAGCCCCCAATAAAATGATTTTTTTTAAAAGAAGGGTGCTTTGTATGTCTTCACTTGTATTTGAACACAAAGAGATCACAAAGTTTTGAATTTCTCCTCTGTTAATGTGGATAATATTAACATCTAATCTTTACGGTTTACCATTAGGATTAATGAGCTAATGCTGTGCACTTACATCTTCATGCCTGACTCCCAAAGACCTTGAACAAATGTCACTAGTCTTAGCTTTACCCATATTCTTCTTTATCATACAGACTTAGAGATGATACTACAAAAATCTTTACATGGCATTCATCGACCCTTTTATTTTTAAAACTTAAAAAACCAATCACTGTTTTCAAAGGGTAATTGCTGCAGGAAGAGGGAAAGAAAGGCTGTGTATTATAACTCACTGCCTTCGAATGGATGCTGACTCACAGCAACCCTGTAGGGCAGGGTAGAATTGTCCTTGTGGGTTTCTGAGACTGTGACTCTTTACATCTTTCTTCCTCAGAACAGCTAGATGTTTCTGACTGCTGACCTTTCAAGTGACCCACCTCCTTGCTATGCCACCTCCTTGCTATCCCTCTTTTGAGGGGAAAGAACTGTGCATAGAGAGAACAGATTTGAATGGAACCATATCTTCCTGATCCTTCACCTTCGATTTACACCTAAAATGTAGAATTAAAGGGGAAAAAATCCAAATTAAATCCATCCATGTTCCGCTGTATTATTACATAATTCCGCTTCTCTGGTACCATCCACATCACTACCTGAGTGGTAGAAGCACTTTATCATTCCACTTTATAGACTCTGATCAGTACATCATTTAGTTAAATAATTTTTCTGAGACCTAGTTTCTAGGAAATGAAAGGACAGTAACTTGATCATAAGATGTTATGCTGTTTTTTTTCTATTGCATCTCCATTATGTTCATAAACACAACTGGATAACTTTAATTTTTTCCTCGTTGTTTTCACCCTTACCTCTTTCATATATGCACTACCCTGTTTAAATTTGCCAAGGAAAGGAGTACACGGGAATAGTTAATAGAAAAACAAAATTTTAGGACCCACAAAGCGAGTTTTAAAAATGTTTGACTAGGTTACACAATTCTTGTTGTAAAGATTTAATAAAATGGTTGTCAAGTACTCGTGCAAAGAAGTAACCTAACTCTCTCTATGAAGTTCCCACCTGTATGGAGGAGTTCCCCAAACACCTGCATGTTTGGTGATTGATTACAGGCATTCACAGGAAGCAGAGGAGGTTGTTCTTGTAGCTGTGGTTTATTACAGCAGATACACACGAGGTCCCACAAGGGAAGCATTCACATCAGGCAGAGTGTGGAGGAACTCGCGGATGGCCTTCGACCGTGCTTCTTCAGAGAGGTAGCATGGAATGTGCTTCTTCCTCCAGCAGAAAAATACTGAACACATAATCAGTGTTTCTTCCTAGGAAAGCTCATTGGAGACTCAGAACCTGAAGTTTTTATAGCACATGGTCTTCCCTTGTGATCAGTCACAATCATTGACACTTCAGATTCCCAGAGGAAAGCAGGTGTTTCCCATCAGTCATTTTGTGGAGCTAGATGTTGTCAAGTGCTTTTCCTGCATCTATCAATATTATCATGTGATTCCTATATTTTTCTTATCAATGTGGAATATAATACTGATGGATTTTAGAATGTTAAATAATTCCTGCATCCCTGGAATGAATCCCACTGGATCATGATTGATATGTGAATGATATGGTTATATGTTTTTGTATTCTATTGACCAATATTTTGTTAAGGATATTTGCATTTTTGTCCATTAGAGATATTGTTCTTTAGTTTTCTATTCCTGTGAGGTCCTTTCCCTGTTTGGGTATCAAAGTTATATGGGCTTCATAAAATGGGTTTGGGGATTTGCCATTCTTTTCTATGCTCTGGACTGATTTCTGGAGGATCAGTGTCAGCTCTTCCCTGAATGCTTGGTAGAATTCTCCTGTGAAATCATCTGGTCCAGGAGCTTTTATTGTTGGTAGTTTCTTGATAGCTGTATCTATTTCTTCCTTTGCTAGGTGTCTGTTGATGGTCTGTTGCTGTGGGTCTTGACCTCTATCTGGGATAATCTAGAGAGGGATGGTTTTCCCAAGTATTTGTCCATGTATTCCATGTTGTTGAATTCATTAGAATACATACTTTCATAGTGCTTTATGATTATCCATTTAATTACATTGGAGTCCTTTGTGATTTCTCCTGTTTCATCCCTCCTCCTGGCTCATGATGCTTGCTCTTTCCTTTCCGTGGTTAGGACTGCCAGCTTTCTGTCGACTCTTTTGATCCTTTCAAAGTACCAGCTCTGTTTTCTGATATTCTGATTGGTTTAACTCTTCCATGATTTTTATTATTTCTTTCTTTTGGTATTGGAGGAATGGTTGTGTTGACTCTGATCTAATTGCTGAAGGTTTTCTGATAGCGTATCAGTCATAAGCCTCTCCCTTTCATATATACACTTTGATTTACAAGACTGTATTTAGACCTCTATAAATGCCCTTTGCCTCCTATTTCTTTCCTTCATTTCCTTTTACTTTCCTCTTGTCCCACACTCATGTTTGGCTTTTATACAGGATATGTTGCTCTTGATCAAGTCCTACCAGGCATCCTGCACCCTCCTCACCATCAGATTTAGATCACTTATTGTTCCCTTATCCCTGGGTTTGTGAACACTCACTTCCTTTCCCCCACTTCCCCCTCTACCATGTCCCCTGGAAACTTTAGTTCCATTGTTTTCTCCTCCAGATTGTTTATCCTGCCGTTTTTATCTAGATAGACATGCACAGAAAATAATATGCATAAAACCAAGGCAGAGCAAAACAAAACAACAAAAGAAAACCGAAAAAATCTAATAGCAACAATAACAATAAAAACAATGACACACCAAAAGGCAAAGCCTGTTAATAGGTCAAGGTCTTTTGTTGACCTTTAGGAGTTTTTTCTGGTGGAATCTGTTGGGATGCCATGCCCTGGCCCCAAAGTTGATATTTAGTATTCCCTGTGGACATTATTGCTTTGCTCCCCTTACTACTCTGTTGTACGCCCTTAGCTTTTCGACCCAGTGTGGTGGGGTCAAATCAGGCACCATTCCTACACTGTGCCTCCAGTGTTGTACCGATATGGGTCAGTGAGGGATGTCTTATTTCATGGTGGGGCCAGCCCTGTTATCTTCTCTGTGCATTGACTGCTCTGAGCAGGAATATCATCCTCCTGGCTCAGTGGGCCAGGATTTGCTCCACTCTCTTCTGAATTTTTTTGCTCCTGTGTGCCCTAATCAGATGCACTCCTCTCTCTGAGCTGTAGCTTCAGTACTATCCCCTGTAGTTCATTCTTCTGGGCGGGGGGGGGGGGGGGAGGGGCACGGTGGAGGTTGTCCACGTAGTTGGGATTGGGGCCAGCCCCACAGACCTCTATATTGGTTCCCTGCTTCATGCCAGTTTGTTGTATTCATATCTTGACACACTGGGTTGAAATCTGATCCCTCTTTCCCTCTGAAACCCCTGCTATTTTTAAGTTGATGCTTGCCTGGTATATTTTCTGCCAGGCTTTTATTATTAGTCTATTTTTTCCTGTGAACTTAAGATGTGTCTCTTTCAGATAACAGGTTGATAGGTTATGTATTCTGAGCTTCTAGTTTTGGGATTTTTATATATGAATTGAGACCATTGGCATTTAGAGTTATGACGATCTGTGTATTCATTGCTATTATTTTGTGCCTTTTGTATTGGGTGTATCCCTGTTCTCTCTTCATATCAATGTGCTGTGTTTGTGTGTGGGGCTTAATTCTTGTTTCTTTCCCTCTGAGGCCATGTTATCTTGGTAATTGTTATTGGCATGTTGGCTTCTTGGTGCAGTTGAGCTAAATGGTGTCTCCTTCTTGTGTTTGGTGGATGTTGGTCTTCTAACCATAGTGATCCAGCAAGGATCTTCCACAGGATTGGACATTTTACTTGTATTCTTTGAGATTTACTTGTCCTCAAAGACTCTTACATCAACATCTATCTTAATAGATAATTTTTCTGGGGTAGAGGATTCTTGGGCAGGCTTTCATTTCTTTCAGCTTTTAGAAAATGTTATTCCACTTTACTCCATTCTCTCTTCCTCTTCATGGTTTTTGCTGATTGTTCTGAACATAGTCTTACCTGAGCACCATTGTATGTGACAACCTCTTTTTCTCTTGCTGTCCTTAAAATTTTCTCTTTTTCCTCGAAGTTGGATAACTTAGCTATTATATGCCTTGGTGAGTTCTTCCTGGGTTTTTGTTTAATTGGAATCCTCTCTGCTTCCTGTATGCATGCCTGATTTTCATTCATTAAGATGGGGATGTTTGCTTCCAGAAATTCCCTTGACAATTTAGCAATTAGCTTCTTTGGTGTGTCTTGTTTGGTTCACCAATTATTTGAATATTGTTCCTTTTTATACCATCTGTGCTTGATTTCAGGTTTTCTTCCGCCTCTGATTATTTTGATTGTTTTTCCTATTTATTGTAGTCTACCTGATTGTCCTCGAGTAGAGTAAAATTTTCTAAAAACTGAAAGAAATGAACACCAGCTCAAGATTCCTCTACCCTAGCAAATTATCTATTAAGATAGAAGGTGAGGTAAGAGTCTTTGAGATCACTGGTACGATTCTCTGCCTCCTCTAGTCTGTTCATGAGATCCGTGATCATATGTTTAGCTTCTGTTACCTCATTCATTATCTCCTTTATTTCCCGTTGGCTTGTGGACTTCATGCCCTTTATTGTGCATCTCATTCTCTCTATCATGGCATCCTTATTCTATGTTGCTTACCTCAGCTTCTGTATTTCACTATGTAGCCTTCTGAAGACTTCTTTTTGTGGCAGATCCACAGCTGATTCTCTTATGAGTGGTGTCAAGTCCACTGCTGTGTTTTGTCTTTCTTGTTTGCTTGATGAGGGTGTTGCAGTACATTGCTAATGGCATGTCATTTGGCAGAACTGGGTGCCACACTTCTTGGAGATTAAGGGACATTGAACTCTTTTTGTGACTGGTAAGAGTGTTTTTGAGGGCTGCAAATGGCCTACTATGATGGTGGATTGGACTGCTATGTAGGCAGTGTGCTGAGGCAACTCAGTGGCTGATGGTGGTGGGGGAACCTCAGAGACAGGTGAGGCTGGTGACTGTTAGGTATGCCCCTGGGCTGCAGATCTGGCGTGGGATGTCAAGCCATGGTTTGCAGCATTTTTTTAAAGGCACCAAATAGAAGACAACGGTTGGGAAGGCCTCACTGTCACAGGGGGGTTGTTGAGCAAAGGTAGGGACAGCCCTGCTACCACTGGTGCAGGTTCCCAGGGTAAAGCCTCCCTTCCCGCTATGGGTGGAGGTGCTGGGCATATGAGGCAGGGGTGGGGGACTGCTGCTTGTACTGCAGGTGGATTGCTGATAGGTCTTAGTAATGGTTGCTGGGGCCATGGGTGAGTGGTAGGAGGGACACGAGCTTGGCATTGGGATTGCCACTATAGGGGGCGAACGGAACCTCAGAAGGATGGCAGTTCATGGTAGAGAGTACCGTGGGTAGACTGTCATCATGTGTATGTCTGAGCCTCAGTTGTAGGCGACTCAATATGACTGGTGACTAGCTCCAGTTGCTACGATAACACTAAGGGGGGACAATTGGAAGGTGGTGGCTATCTTGGGGTCCAAAGTAGTGTGGCCAATGTAGGCCAGGGAGGCCCTGCGACCAGGTCGCTGATCCTCTGGGTTCTGGAGCAAGGCTAGATGTGGTGATATGTTGCCTTCTGGACTTAGGAAGTATTCAAGGCTGGCATGGGAGAGTTTTTTTCTAATCTGAATCCTCACACTCATCCTCTTGAAGACCAGGTATACTGATGTACATGGAACTCCCAATGTGGACTGCTTACCTGGACACCATTTTGCTACAACTCTCCCGTCACACTTTTAAGAAGTGTTTAAAGACTTAATGGCAGTGATTTTGCTCGTTTTGAAGAAAGCAGATGTGGTTTCTGAATAGGGTCATTTAAGATGTGCATAAGTCTCGATGATTTTTACAGTAGAGAAGGGGAAGTGGCATTCTCATTATATAAAACAAACAGAAAGTCATGACTGTACAGGACATTAGTTATTGGCTATTTTTGTGCAACACAATATGAATATGCCAAACAATGAAACAGGAAAATCAAAACAGAATTGATGCACTTGCATTATAGGGTTGGACAAGACTATTAAACAAGTCTATTGGGGGGAAAATACAAACAGAAGCAAGGGTCTTTAGAAATAAGGATGCAGAAGAGACTTCACTGGTTTTGAATGTACTGCATATACTTGAGTATTACCGACCCGAATATCAGCTGAGGCACCTCATTTGACCACAAAAACCATGTTTAAAAATGTGCTGGAAAACCCAGCTTATACAGAAGTATATATAGTAACCAGGAGAAATCAGACCCTGGGACGGACATCCTTCTTGATAGAGTGTTGGAAAAGAGCAGGAAGGCCTGCAGCAAGTTGGACTGACATCATGGGTGCAACAAAGGACTTCAACATGCTGCTGTGTGAAAATAAGACAGGCCGTGAACAAGGCGTTATTCTGGTGCATGCAGGGCCACAAGGAGTCAGATGTTACTCTCCACTATTTAACAAAGAGGATATTTATGAGCACACCAAAGATTTAGGGAGAGATTACAAGATTTTTACATTTCATTTTTTCCACAAAACTTTGAGCTCGCTTATATATTATTATGTAAGCAACTTAATGATGATTTATATTGGCATAATTCTAAATAAGATCAGAACTGCCCATAGATTCAAGATTTCAGAACTAAAGAGATTGACTCACCTATTTTCTACCAAAAAAAGAAATGTCCCATTAAACAACATGTTCTTCCCTACAGTGTGCTGTATTTAAGTTTGAAAATAATTTGACCAAATTGGTATGTGTGTGTGTGTTCATTTTAAATATTACACATTGTGTATCTTATTTATATGTCAAATAACAACAAAAATAAAGAACAAGATCCGACTGAATGGCTTTGATATGTGTACATCATTTCCATAACAATGTATTCCATTTGGTAAGAATTCTACATATGAATCCACCACTTGTCTAACAGTTTGTCATACTGTGGTGGGTTGTTTGTTCCTGTGCTGCTGGAAGCTACGCCATTGGTTTTCCAAATGCCAGCAGGGTCACCCAGAATGAACAGGTTTCAATGGAGCTTCCAGACTAAACACATACAACAAAGAAGGAATCAGCTCCCCACGCCTCAGAGGGAGAAAAAAGCCTGTGAAACCTTATGCATATCTTTGAAGCACTGTCAGTTTCTGAGAACCCAAACAAAGGAAGCAGACCATTGTTGGAGATAATTCAAGAGGATGGGCTCCTGAGGTCTGAGGACACTGGAAATGTGACTGAAGAGGAGATGATTTCTTGGAGAGGAGTTGACCATGGTGATGTGGGTTGAGGAAATCCCATGAGAGTGGAGTCTTTGGGATCATCCTTTGCTGGTGGTACATGATTCAAGGTAAAGAGAAAGAGCTACAAAAATCTTCCCATGATGGGAATTCAGAATTTGCAAAGTATGAATTTAGGAAACCTGGAGGTGGTCAAAAATGAAATGGAATGCATGCGGATGGATTTGCTAGGCGCTGGTGAGCAGAAGTGAACTGTTATTGACCATTTTAAATCAGAAAATCATGACTTATGATGACTGAATGATATAATCAAGAGGAATGCCATTCATTGTTAGAAAGGATTTTCTTAAATCCATCATGAAATACAAAGCTGTTTGTCATAGGATTATATCGATCTGCCTTCAAGGCAATACAAAGAAACCAACTATTATTCAAATTTATGCACCATTCACAAAGGTAGTGATGAAGAAATTGAAGAATTCTACCAATGACTTCTATTGGAAATGGATCAAACATGCAATCAAGATTCATTGATAGTTATTGGTGATTGGAATGAAAAAGTTGGAAGCAAAGAAGAAGGGATACTAGTTGCAAATATGGACTTAGTGATAGAAATGAAGCTGAAGATGGCATGATAGCAAATACCTTTTTTTCAACAATACAAAAGGCAAGTATTCCTATGGACTTCCCCAGATAAAATACACAGAAATAAATTTACTACATCTGTGAGAAAGCATGAGGCTTCCCACCTGAATTTCTAGAACATTTCAAAAACAAATTTGATGCATAAATACTAATGATAAACAGAGAAAAGACTGAATTGTCAGTTTGGCCTAGTTGGATTCACAATCAATGTTCATGGAAGTAGCAATCAAGAAATTAAAAGACATATTACAATAGGTAAATGTGTTGTACAAAACTTCTTTAAAGTATTGAACAGCAAGAATATTATTTTTTTATTTTTTATTTTTTATTTTGAGGACTAACGTGTGCCTGGTCCAAGCCATGCTATTTTGTATTGCATTCTAAGCATGTGACAGTTGGATATTGACTAAAGTAGTATGTAGTTGAATAGATACAATTTCATTGTGGTGCTAGAGAAGACTACAGAAAGTACTGTGGACTGCTAAAGGACACACTGATCTGTCTTGGAAGAAATAAGACTAGAGCTTTTTCCAGAAAAGGACGACAAGACTTCATCTTACATACTTTGGACATAGTCTCGGCAGAGAGCAGTCCCTGGAGAAGGACATCATGCTTGGTAAAGTGAAGGGGCAGCCAAAAAGAGGAATGCCCTCAGAGATGGATTGACACATCGGATGCACCAATGGGCTCAGGCAAAGGAATAATTGTGAGGACGGCACAGGACTGTGCAGTGTTTTGTTCTGTTGTGCACAGATTGGCGATGGGTCAGAGGTGACTCCATGATCTCCAACAACAGCACAACAACAAACACGTTATGAATATATACTAACCACTAAATTAAAAAAATCCGTATTCATATTTGAAAATATCTTAGTGTACGATTTCTTCCCAGAGTAACAATACTGTGTTAGAAATCACTGAGAGACTGAGTGTGGAAATCTATTCTAAATGCTAAATGGAAAGTGTACTATATAAGGTATATGGTTAATAATTAATGTATTAAACAGTATTCATTCCTGATACTTAAAATTATTTTGCATATTATACTTCATTTGAAGTATTTTATATTTTTCTATAATTTCTTTGTTTTTTCCTTTAATTAGAACTAGATGTTTGAAACTTTACAAGAAATAACTCAGAAGTAATATCCATATAGATGGAGATCATTTTGTTGAGGACATTATGCATGTTAGTTATTTTCATAAATATCTAGAAGCTACTCAATTGGGTCAGCTTCTAGATGTGATAGATTTAGGTTTTGACACAAATACTTCCTCCCTTACACTCCGTGCCATTCTGAGGAAGAGCTAATTATCTTAAGGCTCTGAGTCAACTGTTGCCAAATGGTCTCACAGTTAGCGACAGAAGAGAAATGAAGCACAGGTAGTAAACCTTGGGGATTCACCTGGCCTCCTTTTCAGCCAAGAAAGCTCCTATGGTGTCAGAATACAATTAAAGAACTTAAAATGAAAGGTGACTCTGAAAAGGGCAAATGGGAAAGTGTAACTCTCACAAGCAGGTCATCCACATTAGAGCCAAAGAATAATCAGAGCATAGTGAAAGAATTAACATAAAAAGAGAGTAAGGAACATATTACAAAGCAAATGAATAGAAAATTGTCTTGGAGCAAATGGAGAGAAATAGTGTACGTGCCGGAATCATTTTCTTCTATGCATGATCACAGCAAGCTGTGTAATTTAAAGCAGGTTATATCTTATTTATTTAAACCTCAGTTTCCTCACAAGTAAAATGAGGGAGATGGGATAAAAGTTTCTGCAAATGTATATATTTGAAAACTATTTTAATGTTAGCACCATAGAAAATAGTTTGGCTATTTTAGCACACTGCATAGAAAAGGACTTATCACAAGTTGGGCACTCAAACCTATGTGTTGGAGGAATGTGTGCCCGAAAGGGAAGAGGAGAGATGGATTGGTTAAGTGAGTTATTAGCCAAAGGACTGCACACGCTGCCACATTGCTGCATTGACATTTAATTTCCCCCGCATTAAAGGAACAGTAACAAGAAAACAACCTAACAAAAAAACGTACCCTTGATGATGAGGAGGAAGATAGGTAAGAAAGGACATCTAAGGTAGTCTCAAAGTTCTCTTGAATTTGCCTGTCCTTGGTTGGAAAAACTACAAAGTGATTTGAAGTCCTTAAGACAAGCAATGTACCTGTGCTGAAAGCAGAAGAGGGGGGCAGCTGTAGACAGACTGCTATTTCATAAGAAACAGTATGTAACTGTCCCATGGATACTCTTTGTAGATCAACAAATGAGGTAAGTATGTAATAATAGTTAGCACACAGTACTTTATTTCCAAATGCATCTTCCCATAGTTGCGTCATGGTGCATCCTGGCTACATCATGCCAAATGTTGTGTTTATTTTCGTTGTTGTCCTAGGTGTCACCTAGTCAATTCCAACACATAGCTAACCTGATACAACAAAACAAAAACACTTCCTGGTCCTGCACATTCCTCACAATTATTGCTATGTCTGAGTCATTCTTCAGTCACTGTCTTAATTTGTCTCATCAAGGGCACTTCTCATTTTCACTACCCTTAAATTTAAAAAAAAATCATTTTATTAGGGGCTCGTACAACCCTTCACAATCCATGCATCAATTGAATCAGGCATGTTTGTATGTATGTTGCCCTCATTCTCTTCTAGACATTCACTTACTATTGAGCCCTCAGTACCAGCTCTTTTTTTCTCCCCTATCCACCACCCTCATAACCCCCGATAGATTGTACATTGTTATTGTTTTCATTTCCCACACCGACCGCTGGCTCCCTTCCGCCAGGTTTTCTGTTGTTTTGCCCACTGTAGAGGGGTGTATGATTATGTGTCGATCATTGCAATCGGTGCCCCCTTTCCCCCTCCCTCTCCCCTTCTTCCCCTACCCTCTGGCATCACCATTCTCACTCCTGGATTCTGTGTGCTGTGAGCTCCTCTCCCTCTCTATCCCTGTGTACATGCTCCGGTCTAGTCTGAACTGGGAAGCAGCACTGAGGTCATGGTAGTGGGGGGTGAGGAAGCCTCAGGAATCAGAGGACTATCGTGTGTTTCATCAATGCTTTACTGCACCTGGGTGACTCATCCCCTGCCTGTGGGCCCTCTGTGGGGAGATTGTTCCACTGTCTACAGATGGGCTTTGGATCTCCTCCCCAGCCCCCCTCGTTCTCAACAATATGTTTTTGTTTATGTGTCTGCTGATTCCTATTACTAGTTCCTATAATTTCTCATGATCACCCTGGCAATGTGCTTCTTCCATGTGCACTTGTTGATTCATTGCTGAATGGCAGCTTGTGTACCTTCAAACCTTTAAGACCCCAGACGCTATATCTTTTAATATCTGGGCGCTATCCACCCTCTTCACCACTTTTGCTTATGCACCTGTTTTGTCTTCAGCAATTGTGTCGTGAGGGTGAACATCTTAGAGTGCTGATTGGTTAGAACAAAGTGTTCTTGTCTTGAAGGAGGGTATGAACAGAGGCCTGAAGTCCATCCCCTACCTCAGTGTATTGCTCTATAAATATATGTACCTGTGCCAATACCTCTATTTTTGTGGATTAATATATTTATATATGTACACTGCTATGTTTATACCTTTATCCATTGCTTTGCTTCCTTGGTCCTTCCTCTGTTTCTGTTTACCTTCCTCCCCCCCTCCCCCCACCAACTGCCAGTTTCCCTTTATTCCTTCCTCCTGGTACCTCCCCTTAGCTAGTTTGCTGTTGCTCCAACACCCTCCCCCATTGGATCCCTATATCCTCCTTGTTATTGATTCCAATACCCAAGTTGTTCCCCTGTCAATTGCACAGCCTGCTCACCACCATCTTCCCCCACCTCCCTCACCTCCCAGATCTCCCCAGGACCACTGGGTCCTCTGCTCTCTTCTCAGACATGCCTCCCTTGCCTATCCTTTATAGGTAGGTACACCAACTATGACCATAGCTCAAACTGATTTTTAAAAATAAAGATAGTAATGAATTAGAAAAAATTTAAAAATTAAATTAAAAGAGAAGAAATATACAAAAATCCCGGGTATGTTCGCTGGCTTTCAAGAGTGTCCAGGAGCTACCCTTCCTGGCCTGGAATGTTCCCTTGCGGGTTTCTCAGGGGCTTCATAGTTCTGCCTTTCCCTGCTGCTGGTCTGGTATGATCCCTTCTTGGTTTGCTCCGATTTGGGTGGTTCAGACTGCACTGCCTTGCCACCATGTGACCCCAGAAATGTCCTCTGTCACAGTCTGCTCCAGTAAAGGGACAACATGACATGTGGTGTTGTCAGTTGCCCAGTCCCCTCTGTGTCCCATTAGCTCCCTGCAGGGACATCATCCTTTGAACCTGGTGTACCCACATAGGGTCCAGTCCAGCTCTCTCTTTCTCTTCCTCCCTCCCAGTCTGTCTCAGTGTGGGTGTAGCATGCTGGACCCTCTCCCCCAACCTATAGGTTCAATTCTGCTCTCCACACACACTTCCAGGGAGGGGTCAGTTTGTCTCTGGTTCGGGCCAGCCCTCTGGCTCTCTCTTTTCATGCATCCTTCCTTGTAGCCACGCTGTCCTCATGGTTTGGTGCATCATGGTAGGGTCTGCATGACCACTCCAGATTCTGTGGAGAGAAGATCAGTACTCTCCCCCAGGGTGGATTAGTGACCTGCTCCCTCCGTCATCATTTCACTTTCAACCCCGCCTTTTTCCCTCCCCGCTCCCTTCTTTTCTAATTTTTGTGTTGGACCAATATGTACCTCCTTGGGTTTGGTCCAACCTCCTCCAGATTCCCTGTATCTCAATCCAAATATTATGATATAGGTGGCTTCTCTTCTATTCCTACCATTCTGATTACACTTACCTCAGGGGACTCATGCTGTACTTCTCCTTTTGTGATTGGCTGACCTCACTTAACATAATTTCCTCAAACTCTCCCCATGAAAAGACGTATTTCATTTGCTCATTAGTACTTTTTAGTGATGTATAGTACTCCATTGTATATATGTGCCAGAGTTTACTGATTCACTCGTCGACTGATGGAAATTTAGATTGTTTCCAACTCTTTGTGATTGTGAATTGCGTTGCAATAAACATTGGAGGACATTCAACTGATCATGGTTTGTTTCTTACCTCTTCTGGGTATAGACCCAGTAGAGGGATAGCTGGGTCATAAGGTAGATCAATTTCCATCTTTTTAAAGTTTCACCAGATCACTTTCCATAGTGGCTGTACATATCTCCAAGACCACCAACAATGAAGAGAGTTCCTATCTCGCCACAGCCTTTCCAACATTTGTTGCTCTCTGGTTTTCTGCGTTGGGCTTGCCTCATAGGTGGTAGATGGTATCTCAGGGTTGTTTTGATTTGTGTTTCTCTGATAGTTAATGATCCAGAGCACTTTCTCATGTTTATTGGCCATATGGGTCTACTCCCTAATGAAACCTCTTTTCATTTTTTCCACCACTTCTTCAAAGAGTTAATTGTAGGCAAGGAGTGTATTGTAGGTTTTCAGCACTTTGTTGTGTTGTTGCTAAAAATCCTCTCTCAGTCTGTGGGTTGACTTGTCATCCACTTGGTAAAGTTTTTGATGCACACAGGTGTTTTATCCTTAGTAAATCCCCCTTTTCAATTTCAGGTTCCCCTGGGTGTTGTACCTGCCCTATTGCAGTTAGCCTTTTTATTCCCTGGGCCAAGGTTCTTAGGTCCCGATTCCTTTGCTAATGGTCCTGATGGTTTGGGGTTTTACTCTTAGGTCTGTGATCCACCTTGAGTTTGGTCTTGTGCATAGGGTGAGGTAGACATCTTGTTTCAGTTTTCTACATGTGGATTCCCATTGTTTCCAGCACCGCTTGTTAAATAGGGCATCGCCCTCCCACTTGATGCTTTTGGGGTCCTGTCATTATGCCAGTACCACAATGTTCTGACCCCTGGGACTTTGTAGTATGAAAGTCAGGCAAAGTGAGCCCTCCAACTATGTCCTTCTTCTTGAGGAGGTCTCTGCTAATTCTGAGCTTCTTCCCTTTCCTTATGAAATTGGTGGACAGTTTTTCCAATTCTTTGAAGAATGTTGTTGGCATTTGAATCAGGATAGCATTAAACTTATAAAGTGCCCTGGGTAGGATAGACATCTTTACTATATTGAGTCTTCTGATCCATGAGCATGGGATATTCCTCCATTTGTTGAGGTCATTTTTAGTTTCCTGTAGTATGGGCTTGTAGTTTTCCTTGTATAGGTCTTTTTGGTTTGTTTATTTGTTTTTTAAGTTATATCCTTAGATATTTCCATTTGTTCTTGGCTATTGTGAATGGTACTGCCTCTTTCATGGTCTTGTCTGATGTATATAGCACACCAATCAACTTTTGCTGGTTAATCTTGTTTCCTGCCACTCTTCCATATTTCTCTACTGCTGTTAGTACTCCAGTTGTGGAGTTTCTGGAATTTTCAATGTACAGAATCATGTCATCTGCAAATAACAATAATTTAACCTCCACCTGTCCCAGTTGGATACCTTTGATGTCCTTCTGTTGTTTTATGTTTTTATCTAGAACTTCTAGTATGATACTGAATAGAAGTGGGGACAAGGGACATCCTTGTCTGGTCCCCTTTTTCAGAAGAACTGATTTAGTCTTTTCTCCATTGACTATGATGTTAGCTGTCGGCTTTTCATAGATAGCTTGTATTAACTTGAGGAAATGCCCTTCCATTCCTATCCTCCTGAGCATCTTAATTAGGAATGGGTGCTGGATGTTATCAAATGCTTTTTATTCATCTACAGATACTATCAAGTGGTTCTTACACTTTTTCTTATCAATGTGGTGTATAACATTGATGGATTTTTAGATGTTAAACCATGCCTGCATCCCTAGGTTGAAGCCTACCTGATCCTGATGGATGATATGTTTTATATATTTTTGTATTCTATTAGCCAATATCTTGTTGAAGATTTTTGCATCTATGTTCATTAGCGATATTGGTCTATAGTTCTCTGTTCCTGTGGGATCCTTTCCCTGTTTGGGTACCAAAGTTATACTGACTTCATAAAATGACTTTGGGAGTTTGCCATCCTTTTCTACTCTCTGAAATACTTGGTGGAGGATTGGTGTCAGCTCTTCCCTGAATGATTTGTAGAATTCTCCAGTGAAGTTATCTGGTCTGGGAGCTTTTTTTTGTTGGTAGCTTCTTGATAGTCATATCTATTTCTTCTTTTGTTATGGGTTTGTTTAGGTTCTTGACTTCTATCTGGGATAGTCTAGGGATGGATTGTTTTTCAAGTATTTGTCAATGTCTTCTACATTGTTGAACTCATTAGAATACAGACTTTCATTGTACTTTGTGATTATAATTTTAATCTCATTATAGTCTGTTGTGACTACCCCTGTTTTATTCTTCATCCTGACTATTATTGTTTGTTCTTTCCTTTCTTTGGTTACATTTGCCAGCGGTCTGTCAATTCTGTTGATCCTTTCAAAGAGCCAGCTTTTTGCTGCATTAATCTTCTGCATCATTCTTTTGTCTTCCCAGTGGTTAAACTTTTCCCGGCTTTTTATTATTTATTTTCTTTTGCTGTTGGAGGGATGTTCTGTTGACTCTGTTGAAGTTGTTGGAGGTTTTGTGAGAGCATCTCTGTCACAAGTCTCTTCCTTTTTCATATATGGCCCTATTGCTAGCTAACTACCTCTGATGACTGCTTTCGCCGTATCCCATAGGTTTTGATACGATGTATATTCATTTTCTTTAACTTCTACAGGCTTTCTGATCTTCCCTCTAGTCAGGGTCAGTACCCACTCATGTCGCAGAAGATCATTATTCATCCTCCAATTGCTTGCCCTTGTTTTTCTGGTCGTCCTTTCATTGATCTCCAGCTTTATGGCATGGTGATCCAAGAAGGACGTCTGCATAATCTCTTTGTGTTTGAATTTACTCAGGCTTGTCTTCTGTCCCTGAATGTGGTCTGTTTTCCAAAATGTGCTATGCGTGTTTGAGAAGAATGTGTATTTTTTTTTTTTTGCATTTGGATGGAAAGCTCTAAATATGTCTATCAGATCTAGTTAACTAATTGTAGTGTTTAGCTCAATAGTCTCTTTGCTGAACTTCC
This sequence comes from Tenrec ecaudatus, assembly GCF_050624435.1. Lineage (NCBI taxonomy): Eukaryota > Metazoa > Chordata > Mammalia > Afrosoricida > Tenrecidae > Tenrec > Tenrec ecaudatus. Next base: position 131,593,213 of record NC_134532.1, on the reverse strand, counting down.
TTCCCAATGATCCATCTTTCTCTGAAAGTGGTGTATTAAGGTCAACTACTACAAATGTTGAATCTATGATGTATTTTATCATGTTATAAATAGTTTGTTTGACAAAATTTGCAGGTCTCTCATTTGGAGCATATACATTATTATTTTCACTGGTTCCTGGTAAAGTGATCCTTTGAGCATTATAACGTGCCTCTCTTTATTTCTTTGTATGATTTGAACCTTGAGATCTGTTTTGTCTGTGATTAGGATTGCGACTCCTGGATTCTTTTTTGAGTCACCGTTTGCATGGTATATCTTCATCCAGTCTTTATTCTTAGTTTATTCTTGTCTGTGAGCTTAAGATGTGTTTCTTGCAGACAACAGATTGATGGGTTATGTTTTCCAAGTCAGTCTGCAAGCCTTTCCATTTTATTGTAGGATTTAAGGCCATTGACTTTTAGAGTTATTATAACGATCTGTGGATTCATTGCTGACATCTTGTGCCTTTTGATTTGGGTGTTTTCCTATCAGCCTTCTTATTGCTGTGCTGTGTCTTTGTGAGGATCTTCATTACTGCTATATTTTCACTATGTGGCCATGTTATCTTGGTGGTTGGTATTGGCTTATTGGCTTCTGGTTGGATTTGGGCTATATGGTGTTCTGTTTGTGCTTGGTGGATGTTGGTCTTCCATCCATAGTGAGTTGACAAGGATCTTCCACAGGGTTGGGTGTCTTGCAGTATATTTTTTATATTTCCTTGTCCTAGATGACCCTTATCTCTCCTTCTATCTAACAGATAATTTGGCAGGGTAGAGAATTCTAGGGGAGGTGCTGTTTTCTTTCAGCTTTTGAAGATGTTAGTCCACTCTCTCTTCCTCTTTATGGTTTCTGAGCATATTCTGAGCATATAGGTCTGAGCATATTCTTACCTGAGAGCCATTGTATGTGACCGTCTTCCTTTCTCTTGCTGTTCTTAGGATTTTCTCTTTTTCCTCAAAGTTGAATAGTTCAATTATTATATTCCTTGCTGAGCTCTTTGTGGGGTTTAGTCTATTTGGTGTCCTCTCTGCCTCCTGTATGAGTGACTAATTCCCATTCATTAGGGTGGGGAAGTTTTCTTCCAAAAATTCCCTTGTTAGTTTAGCTGTTGACTTATTCTCTGTGTATTGTACTGGTAGGTCAATAATTCAGATTTTGTTCCTCTTTATAGCATTAGTCATTATTAACAGACCTCATTTGCTGAGGTCTGCCTGATTGTCTTTGAGATCACTGTTATTGTTCTTAGCCTCTTCTAGTCTGTTCTTGAGATCCATGATCTCATGTGCAGCTTCTGTTACTTCATCCTTTAGCTCCTGTATTTTCCTTTAGTGCATAGACTTTATTCCTGCTATCATGGACTTCATCCCCTCTATCATGGACTTCATCCCCTCTATCATTTCTTCCTGAGTCTGTGTAACTTCCCTTATCTCCTGTACTACTCCAAGCAGCCTTCTGAAAATTTCTTTTTGTGGCAGATCTACGTCAGATTCTTCTATGAGTGTTGTTAGCTCTACTGATATGGTTTGTCTTTCTTGATTTCTTATTGGGAGTGATTCCATATGCTGTTGTTTATGTGATGAGTTTTAAGAGATGACACCATATTTCTGGGATACCAAGAGGCCCTGTGTTCTATTTCAATATGTGTGATGGGCAATGGTGTTTTTCAGGGCTGCCTGTGGCCTACTATGGAGGAGGAACAGGCTGCTGTGTAGGCAGGTGCCACAGTGATTCAGTGGTCAACAGCGATGAGAGGTGGTGAGCACTGGTGGAGACAGCTGTGGGGAACTCAGTTTAACTTGTGGGTAGCTCTGGTACTATGGTAGGGCTACAGGAGGCCTATGCAGAGGTGGCAATACCATTGGACTCTAAGATGGTGTGATCAGGGTGAGCTGGGCGAGTTCCTAGAAGTAGGTTGGATTTGAGGAAAAGATGCTCTCTGGGCCTGTGATATATTCCCCACTAATCCACTCTCTGGATGGTCTGGGAGCAGACAGGACATCAAAGATCCCTGAGCTGCCATAAACCCAGACAACACCTATCTGAGGCCCCAAGGACCAGGTGCTTGCTGGCCGGACCTGCAAGGAAGCTGTCTGTGACTCCCCATGGATCCTGCTCCTACACTTTTTAAAGCATGCTGCGTTAGTGTTCATTTAATTTAACTCCTTCTGAGCATAAAACTTCACTATATTATTTTGGATGAAGATGTATTATAACAATGTATCTTATGAATCACTAATTTTTAAGTGTGTTTATTACGATCTGGAAATGCAAGATATATACCCTACCTAATTGTAACATACTTGGTTTAATGGCATAAGTAGATGAGTTTAATCAACAGATATTCATGACACTAATGCAGTTCGAATGGAATAACCAACATAGTGGAAATAAGTTGTCAGTTTTTTTTCATATAGCTCTTTGGACTTGTGAACATATTAAATTACACATGGACCCTTGACATGTCAGTTGAAAGTTTTAGCCATATTGCCTTGAAATCTGAGACTAAACATTATTTTTCTGTTCTGTTTTGCTGCTACTATAAATTAATAATGACAGAAATAAACACATTTTATTAAAGTAAGATCTAAAGCAGTGGATTTTGACAGAATCTGACTTATATGTTTAATATTGAGTCTTGAAAAGAGTGGATTAGACAATATTTAGCTGGACATTCTGAATACTATCTTTAAAAGTGTAAACTTTAAATGGATATGCTTAAAGCTATGTGAAGTTACAGTATAATAATTATGAACATATATAAAATGTCTACAGTGCAGATTAAGTAATGCATTTTTATACTGGCACTTCTTGTTTAATATTTTGGCCATCTCTATGTTTAACAAATTGAGAGATATATTTTCAGAAAAGCATTCAAATGGTAGTTAGATGCAGGCAAATATCACACATATTGGTAGATTTTTTGAATTAAAATTGACTGGAAAACAATGATCAAATATTAACAAATCAGAGGTATTAAAAATAAATTGCCAAATAGAAGAAAATCCCAGAAATTTAAAGCTAAAATTTTCTAAATCCACTGAAAAAAAATATAATCTTAAAGGAACAGATGATTTGTCAAAGTAGGTAAGCTAAAGGAATGTATTTATTCAACTCACATTTTAAAATAAAATATGGTTAATATTCAAGTATACTTATTAATATCATGTCTATTTTATGAGAATTTTAATGGCTTATTCATTCACTGAACATTTTTTGAGTTATCTACTAAGTACTATACATGGTTATAAAGATAAGGATATATACTTTTCCAAGACGGATGTGTTACCATAGATTTAGCTTTTTGGAAATAACAATTGTACAATGTAATAAATAGATAAAAAAGAAAAATATATTATAGTGGTAAGTCCCAAGTAGAAAATTAAAACCAGTTCGATGTCTATATACCAATTATTTGCCAAATACAGACACATTTATCTAGTACCTACTTTACATCCATCATTGTTTGGGTCCTTGGAATAAATATGAAAACAAAATAACAAATGTCCTTACTTTTATGACTTATTAATTTTATCATGAGGAGATATATAATAAGACATATATATAATATATTAAAATATTTTAAATACACCTTCAGGTAAAGCATGCAGTAGCCCAGGACCTTTGGAAGAAGAAATCCTGGTGTATTTGAGAAGTAGCAAGACAATCATAATATTATGAAGGATTGATGAAGGTCCTTAAGAACGAGATGTGAACAGAGAAGACCTACAGATACAGTTGTCTCTCGAGTTTATGGGGAAATGATTCCAAAATCCCACCTCCATAGACACATCGAAGCCTCTTAGCTAAAATGCTGTAGTATATGCATATAATCTGCTCACCTCCTCTTGTATTATTTTAACCATCTCCAGATCATTTAAGATATTTAATAGAATGTAAAGTCTCTGTAAGTAACACTTTGTGTTCCTCCTCAACCTTTGAAGGATTGCTTTGTCACTTAATCCCTCCCCAATCTCCACCCCACCCCCCCTGCCACATTATTTTCAATCCAGCTGCTTAAATCCCTGGCATCAAAACCCATGACTCTGAAGAACAGTTTGTATTTTGAGGAATAACTGTTTTCTAGCTAAAAATCCCATCTCCAACTACTGGTACTTTAGTAAATTGCACTTTTTGTTCCACGGCAAAAAAAAATAATAAGAAGAAGAAGAAGAAAGAAAGAGATTACCAGACAGGCTAATTATTCAATCAGCTTAGTGTTACCAAGGAATTATCTTTCAAACAATACAATAGTTGCATCTCATGATGTTACACCCCCCAAATTAGGGACTATTCTTATCTTCACATGCTTAAATTCACAATTGGGCTAATGTTTAATACCATGAGAGCACTTGAAAGCATTCCACCACTTATTAACAGTATTTGGAATTGCTAGTTTTCTGAGACAGAGCCATTAACTTCTTATTTAAGAATTACGTTCCCAATTAGAAGTCATAAGAAATAACATTACTTAAATTATTAAGAGTATTTCTGTGTTGTTGATTAGTCTCCTATCTGAAATGGAAAGACACATTTATTAAAATAATGACCCAGCCATGAACATGAGAAACAGTGGAAATAATCCAGGTTTAGGATGACCCTGGGCAGGAGAACTTTAACTTATGCAGTATACCAAGATGAAAACTGTTAAGGAACTGGGGGCATCCAAGTAATTTAATATTTTAGGTAGCCTAGAGCAACGGCAATCACAGTCAAACTCTATGAAATGTTATTTGTGCCCATCCAGTAACATTAATTTTCTTTTAATCTTTATCTGCCCCAGGAAAAAATTCAATTGAATTTTACATTTATTTCCAAGGTATCAAGAACTCTGGAATCCAATCTCACTTACTTCACTTTTTTCTCCCCACAGTTCTTCCCAAATCCTTTACAAATTTAACATTGAACACTTTTTCTCTTACACTTACTTCTTCACTATGTAAAAGAACATGATTTAGATTAATCCCAGGTACTCTACTCTAATCCTAGAATTAAGCTTATTCCTTTAATGAGTTACGCATCAGTTCACTAAATGAGCAAATATTTATGTAACTTAGTAATTTCAACACACCTCAAAAGCAAAGTAATCATTACTTTTGGAGACCGACATGCAGTGATTTCATAAGAAGCTCAGTGTTCAGGTACACTGGGGTCAACACCTATCTTTTCCAATTATATTTCTCTAGGAATATTAAGCAGCCACTTATTACCTCAGTTTCCTAACAAGAAAAATGATGAAAGCAACAGCATTCAAACTTCTGTAATTGTGAGGAATTCTAAGGTAAGCCGAGTAAAGCACTGAGCCTAGCACCTGTGATGCATTTAGAACTCAGTAAATGTACATGGCTTTCAGTGTGTGCTCATGTGGTATGAAGTCACTATTATCTAGAACAATATGAAGTCATAATTTAGCAATGAAGAATTATGGTCCCCTTGAAAATAATGACATACCTCGATTTTCCAAAAAGGGATATTGTGTTAGTCTGGGTAGACTAGAGAAACAAATCCAGGGAGACTCCTGTGTGTATATTAAAGAGCTTTATACAAAGAGTAATTATATATTAAGAAAACATCCCAGCGCAGTCCATATCAAGGCCAAAAGTCTGATAGTAACTCATAGTCCGATCCCAGTCTATAATTTCCTCTTTCGACTCATGTAGTCATGCAATGATGCTGAATGCAGGAAGAACATAGGCCAGTGGGTGGAAAGTCTAGAGGATCCAGTGGCAATGGAAGCATCTCAGCACTGGCAGGGGTCTCCATGTGGTTTATCAACAGGAATGTCTCTCAGGGAGAGTCAATCAGAGAGTGTTTGTGGTTCTGGCCTCCAGTGAGGTATTTATCTCCTCAGCACCTTCAAATGAGGTCATCACACTGCGACCTGAGTGACAGGCCAAACTCCACCCCTTCACTTTTTATAGTCTCAAGTTGACACCAGATTATGTAACTGCCATCGATATAGATACAAGACAAAGGTTCCAATGAGTGGATTGCAGATATAATGACTTATGTGATCAAAGATGGACTACTGAAACTAGCAATAGAGATCATGCTAAACAACAACAACAATAAAGTTTTTTGTTTTTACCCCCCTTATTGGAGGTTATTTATCTTCAGGTAGATTTCAACCCAAATTCTGATGACCATATAAAATATTTAGTTATTTTCTCATCAAATTTCACTCAGAGTTATGATTTCAGTACAGATAATCCCCAAATAAGTAGCATCGCCTTCCCCATACAAATGAATATGGGAATTGCAGTGAATAAGCCATGCTCATTAATTTAAAGAAACAACTCAAAATATATATCTAAGAATAAATTTTTGCAGTTTTTAAGTAGACTGAACAGATACAGGGAATTTTAAGTCTATTCTGTATACTTATGACTAGTAATCACACATAGCAATGCTAAAATTCACAAAAGAAATATGAGAAAGCTAAGGTTAGAAATCAATACATAAACACAGGATTTTGATCAACCAAATAATTGAAAATTGGTACAGAATTTGGTGGTCTCTACAGCAACTTGATAGAGGAAAAAATATATATATATTCAAATTAAGAAAACAATAAATTGGGGAGAGAATAAATTTCAGAAAAGTGTACCAAGCTGTGTTCAAACGTTTTGCAACTTCTTAACTTCCCAGGTTGTTGCATCAGTTTCATTCATAAGGCATAAAAAAGTCAAACTTACTGCTATTAAGTCAGTTCTGACTCATAATTACTTTATAATGCAGGGTAGACTTGCCTCTGTGGATTTCTGAGACTGTAACTCGTAGGGAAGTACAACGTCTCATATTTTTTCTCCTGAGAGGATGGTGATTTCAAACTGGTGACCTTGCAATTAGGAGCCCAACTCAAAAGTCACTAGGCTTTCTTATGAACCATACAAGATAGAATATGCACAGAAGAGTAAGAGCCTGTCATAAACCAATGTACTTCTCTCAAAATGAAAACACAGCACTGAAATGATTATGAAGTTCTACAAACACCCTCATAGCCTTACCATGGTCTTCATATATAAAAAAAGATCTAGAATGTTTCCTCTTTCTTTTGTAATCTCCAAAAAGTATGCTTTATCTCCATAAAATAAAGATATTTTACAAGAAGAAATGCAGTATTTATTTGAGAAGACAAAATTGTTTTTCAGACATTCAATCTTGCTTTTGGTCCATATGCTGTAGATGCAAAGTGAATAGCAAGCCTTGAATGCTAGAAGTTGCAGTGATTTATTTTGCTTTAAAATATCAGCTCAGAAACAAAGCGAAACAATTGAAGGGAATTTTTTCAGCTCTTTTCCCCCAACAAGAGAACTAACCTGCTGTACTATGTAATAAAATCACTGCAAGAATTGAGTTGGTGCGCTGAAAAGAATCACATTAGAGAAAAATATGGAACAAAGATCCCAAGCTTTCAGGTCAGACAGAGACTGTGACCTTTTGTTATCCGTGTAGACTGACATGTAATTCACCTGTTAGAACAATTACTGGTTTCCAATCAAAATGTCAGCTTTTACCTAAACACAGAGGTTTGGGGAAAAAGGAAGGATCACATCAGGAAACTCGGGGAGGAAGTGGGCCAGTGAATGGTACTTTGAGGAGTTTGTGTTAGATGAATGGAAACAACATGTCAATGAACTGTTTACATGCAAAACGGATTATTTGATTCTAGTCTTTCACCTATTTAGAAATTAAAAAATTAAACAACAACACCAGAAACAACAATGATTGAGTCAGAGCCTTAGGTAAGAATTCAGATTTAAACCTAAGCATTATTGGTTCACAGACAATTGAGTTAATCCAGTGAAAATATTTGGAAGAGTGTGTGAAAAATAGAAAACACTCAAAATATATTAATTACTCTTTTATGACTCCTTCGATTAATCAGACACTACCACATGGGACCATTAATCTACTAAGCAACTGTACATGTTCACGATTCTCCGTGACGTCTCCCGTTACTACAGAATATCTTCATTTCATGGCTGTGGATTCTGAGCCATGCAGTGATTACACAGAAATACACAGAAAAGTGTGCAACTTTTAGGACAATGACTTTTAGGACAAGTGCCTTCAGTCCTTCATCTGTGGAAGGAAGAGATTGAACCACAGATTATATTTGTCTCCCCCCAGCTTCTTGGCGCCTCCACAGGCGAGGCTAATGTAGAAAGGGTGCATAACGATAGGAGGTCTTTTATCTTTATTCAGGGTTTTATTCAGTTAAATCAGAAATGTTTTCTACATCTCAGAAAAATTATCACATTGGAGTCTCCAGAGTGCTGGAAATGAACCATCTGTCATCTATATTTTCCCTATGGAAGCCATAAATCTACCAGACCCAGGGATACTGCCAAGTACATTTCTGATGCTTTGCTGTAGGGAGTTAAAGGGAATCTTTACGAGATGATAACAATTTTGGAAATGTTTGCTCTCATTAAGTAGGAAGAAATCTTCTACCCTGGTGTATAATTTGGACAGAGATGACCTAACCCTCTGTCACAATTACTGAGACTATTAGCACAAAAGTGTGCATACTGCTATGCAAGAAAGATTTGGGTGGTAAATTCTGTTCTCTTTTTTTCAAGTTAATAACTTTCCCCCTCTAATGCATCAAAAAACTATCTTAATTTAGTGCACTCTATAAGGTTTGTTTTGAAGTGGGTTTTTTTGGCTTACAATTTATAACATTTGGGTCTGGTCTCATGTGTTTAATTTTGATCAACATAAAGAATTTATATACTCTATTGGGAACATATATATTGAGGGAAATAAATGTTTCTCAACCATATTCCTCAAAGAATATTTAATATCATTTCCTCAACACATGCCAGATAAAAATATTTCATCTATACTTGAGAATAGTGAAGTAGATTCAAATTTTTGAAGCATTTACAATTTTGTAAATCTTATATTAATTTTAATGTCCAATGAATGTTACTTTAAATATCTCCGAATGTCACCCCATTTCAGTGATGTGAATTAACAGTAATTTTTCATGAATGATCTCAATCTTTATTTTAATGATGATTACATTTGTCGTTAAAGTGGAAATGACTACAATTGCAAAGGGAATACAAAGAAAAATTATTTATTTATGAGTTTACTACTCCTGAAAATATCCCTTGACTTAAATGTTTTTGCATGGTTAATTGGAATGATCTTTTAAACAAGTTAAGTGGAATCTGATCTTTTAAACAAGATGACTAATTAACTGTCAGTAGGAATCAGCAAAATCAAGAGTTTTGTCGTGTTCGCCTCCAGAGGCTGACAGTCCCCCAATACTTTTTTTCCCATTAAAATTACCCGAAGGCTCAATCTACCTCCAGTGCTCAAAGGAATTTCCACCAAGAGTTAAGTCTTAAGAACCACTTGGGCCTGATTTAAGAATCCTTGAATCTCCCTAGACCCAATTCACTTCTTTTTTCCTTGAAACAGTCTTGCCTGTGTGCAGGCCTCTTGATGGAGCTCCTTAAAAATTATTAATCTCTCCATAAATTTTTGCCATCAGACTCTCTGCTTTAAATCTTCAAACTCCAAGTTGGTCTTCCAGTAATATATTATTTAAATCATGGCCAAGGTGTTTGCACAGATTGTGCAATATACTCTGTCTTCCTTGTTAAGCCTCTATTGCATTTGGTGGGTGGTGTGTATTTTTGCTATGTGTACTGACACTACCTCCTCTTCATCAGAATGTTGCCTAAATCAATTATGTTTTATACATATGTTCCAGATTGTAATAAATATCTGTATATGTATAGCTTAACTGGCACTTTGAGTCGTGAAATTAAAAAAACAAAGCATGACTAAGGATGAATGGAGACATTTTGATATCCATGATGTAGTCTCATGCCTGACTTGTGTGTTCTCTAAATATGTATTGTAAAATAACTACCTGCAAGTAAGAGAAGGTAAAAAGACAAAGCTAAAAAAGAGTATGGAAGTAACAGGGAAGAGAATGGTGTAATTTTATTTAAATGTCTCTTCCTCGCTCCAACATATGAAATAACTGAAAAGAAAATATTAAGAATTATCCTTTTATGAACTCCTTGTTAGTAAGTAAACTGCTCATGGTGACCACATATGTGTCAGACTAGTTCTGCACTCCACAGGGTCGCCAGTGACTGGCTTTTTGGAAGCACATGGCAGTACCTTTCTTCCTTGGTGCCTCTGCGTGGACTTGGATCTCCCACATTTTGATTAGTAACCAAGCATAGTCATTGAGATAAGAGAGGGAGAAGTCAGTTTCTCATTATAATACTTTCTAAATCGCGGTGTTTCCAGCAAGGGAATGTTATTGTCAAGTAGTTTCCCACTCATAGTGCCTCTGTACAGCAGGAAACAAAGCAGAAACACTTCCTGGTTCTGCCCACGCTTCACAATTGCTACCAAGTGTGGGCTGTTTTCTCCACAGTGTCAATCCACTTCATCCAGTCTTCCTCTTTTCTTTGGATTTCTACTTTACTCGCCCCAATGTCCTTCTCCAGAGACCGATCCTTCTAATAAAATGCCCAATATGCTATGGTCACTCCAATCCAACAGACAATCCCACTCAAGACCTTCAACTCAAGATAGGGAGAAGGACATTCTCTGTCTCAGAGAATGCAGTTACATCACTCATGGTAGGGAAAGAGGAGATGGAAGCTCCTAACAGGAAAAAAAATACTAAACAAAACTTTTGTGGAACACAGCGAGAGAATATGGCTGAAACTAGCTTCCTAACTGGACACGTTTGAGGTAGTTTTTATGCATCTTGGTGAGGCAGTCCCTATGCCATAGACTACTGAGACTCATGACTGTGTTGTTCCAAGGCGCACCACACCCTTTATAGACCACGCCAAAAGGGCCCAATATGGAAACCACACCAAGTGAACTCGACTTGATCTCTGTCTCACCCGTTACCATTGAACTTAATGCTGAAACTTCCTAGTGTGAGAAAAAGCAGAAGATGACTAGTCCAAGGGCATAGATCTAACAAACATTGGACTTCGGTTCAATCTCTTGTCTTGAGGGTACCCAATGCATGGTGGTCCAGAACAACCATATACTTATTATTTTAATGCCCTTGTTGCTATATTAATTATAGCATGCATCAATCTGGCAGTCATGGCTCTGCTGCTGTGAATAAATATTTTTGGAAGATTGACTCCATCATCAGCTTCCATTGTTTGTATAGTATCCAGTCACTTAAAAGTTTGAACTGTACAAGTTGGAAATCATATCTTGCAGGTAATAGCTGGCCCATACTCATAAATTTCATTTTATCAAAGGTGGTTTAAGTCTTATACCATTGGTTAAACCAATAACATTATCAGGGAATAGTAGGTATACATTGGCCTGCCAACTAAAAGGTCATCAGTTTGAAACTACCAACCAGTTCCATAGGATGAGGTTTTCTACTCCTCTAAAGATTTTCAAGCTAAGAGACTCACAAAGAGGAGTTCTACCCTTTCCTATAGGGTCTCTATAAATTAGCATTTGTTAGATGGCAGTGGAAATGATGCCCCAGGGAGATTATTAATAATGTTTCCTAATGTAAAATTACAAATGTTGCTAAGAAGAACCAGAAACATATATGAGAGGGTATCCCCCCAAAACTGGAATTGCACTGGGCAGACTGGAACTTTCGTAGTATGCGTTTTTCCTGCTAAGTGATCATTGAAAAACTTACTCTGAGTTAGTGCACCCAGCGGTGTCTCCTGGGAAGTTTCTCTCTGGTCAAAGTGCGTTTTTTTCTTAAAAGCAGTTTTGCTTGAACCTCATTTTTGTGATGGCTGGTTGAAGAGAACAGTGAGCAGCTGAGAAATTTTGTTTCCTGGTTGGGAAAAATGCCACAGAAACTGTTGTGGGGTTGAATACAACTTATAAGAATGGCACTATGGAAAAAAATAACCAAGCGTATGAGTGGTTTTCTCATTTCAAAAGAGGCGAAATGTCAATTGATGACAAATCACATTCTGGGCATCCATCTACTTCCTTAGCACGTCAGGTTGTTCATCGAGCTTTCTATTTAGAGGTTATGAAAAGCTTGGGTAAGAGTGTGTGACAAAAAAGGCCTGGTTTGTGGCAGATGGGGGACTGATTTTGCCACAATGACAATGCACCTGCCTACACAGCCATCTCAGGACCAGGTTTTGGCCAAAAGCAGCTTGCCTCTCTAGCCCCACACACCTTACTCACCTGCCCTCACTCCATGAAATTTCTTTTTGTTTCTGAGAATGGAGGGATAGTGATTTGATAATGTAGAAGAGGTAAAGAAAGAAACAAGGGAGGCGCTGTCAGCCGTCCAAACCGATGAGTTTGAAAAATGTTTCCAAGAATGGAAATGCAGATTTGACAAATGTATTAAGTGTAATGGAGAGTGCTTTGAAGGCAATAAGGTTGTTTTGTAAAGAAAAAATTAATAATAATGTTAATACATAGCTATTGGATCAATGCCCTTTGAAATAAACACAGATATAGGACTCTTACTGTGACTATGCCAAATAGATGTCACCCCAAGATTTTGGAATAGGTTAGCTTTCCCCATATTGCATTGATTTGATGAACATATCCATGGATACCTGTGGATTTCTGGAGCTTTGCTGTTTCCCAATGTCTTCAGTGAGGCTTAGATTATTTTCCTTACATGTCTCTGATTCTTGGTCACATGTTACCTCACGACCTGGTTGAACACTGAGGAATTTTCTTTGGTCAATATGTGTGTTCTGTCCCTCTTCTTCTGATACTTCTCACAGGGTGGAATTCTTTGTGTACTTCAATATTGCCATTAAAGACTGAATATCTTCTCATTATTTGATCTTGAGAAATGTCAGCGTGTTCTTCCTATTGGTTTCATAACTTCAGATCTTTTAAGTTTTGTGATAATAGTTTACTTTGTCTTCCTGAAGCTCTATTTAAGTCATCAGTTCAGGTCTGTGCATCCTCATTTGTTCTGTTTGCTGCAGATAGTTTATGTTCTAGACTATGTTCCAGAGTTTCTTCTGACACTCATTTTAGTCCTTCCTTTGCTTGGCATACAGATTGCATAAGAATGAATGCTCAATGACTGAGGTTACTCTTATACGATCTATATGTGAAGTTCATGTATACAGATATGGATACATATATGCCTCAGTGGGGTACGGGTTGCATGGTGGACAATCAAATGCAAGGTCAGCAGTTGGAGACTACCAGCTGCTCCATAGGTGAAAGATGGAGCATTTTACTACCATCAAGAGTTCGAGTCTCAAATGTTTTATTGTGCATATTTTTGCCACAATTGAAAAAAATGATTATATGAATAACAGTGAGTACAAGGAAACATAAAATGTTCTAAAATTGATGGTGGTAATGCTTGTACAAGTCTTCTTAATATGATTGCACTATTCAATTGTATGATATGTGGATGTAATCCCAATAAACCTGTTTAAAAAACAGAGCTACAATTTTGGAAACCAGCAGGAATATTTCAATCCTGTCCTATATGGCCACTATGAATTGAAATTAACTCAATGGCAATGAGGTTTTTTTTGTTGTTTTAAAATAAATCTAGATTACTTTGGAGTTCTCAATCTTGTATCATAAATGCATTTTGCAATAGTTTGTCATAGAAAAGATAAGAGTGTTTGCTATTTTAAAACAAATTCTAGTGTTTTCTTGAGGACACTGCCTTCATACTTCTTTAGCCTAGAAAACTGCCAGTAAATAAAATACCGAATATTTACCACCAATGTGGCTACAGCTATTTTTATCAACCTGTGTGCTAGTCCGAGGTAACCAGAGAAACAAATTCAATGACACTCATGTGTGTGAGAGAAAATTTTATATTAAGAAGTAATTATATATCAAGAAAATATCCCATTCCAGTTCAATCCAGGTCCATAAGTCTAATCTTTAGCCCATACATTTGATACTAGTCCCTAAGTCCCTCTTGAGACTCACTTAACCACACAACGGTGCAGACTGCTAGAAGATCACAGCCCAGTGGGGGCAAAGTCATGTGGATCCAATGGCAGGGGCCATGTCACAGGGCTTGCAGTGACCAGTGTCAGCCAGCAGGAAGGTAAAGGGGGAAGTGGGAGTAGAGGGGGAGGTTCCCAGGACTGTCCTTATGAGAAGGCCATGCCCACAAGGAGTCACCGTCAGCCTGTGACCTGATTGAGAGGGTGTGCACCACCCCTACACTGCTATCTTCAAGTTGACATGAAGTTATGTAACTACCACAACCTGACTTACAATTGGCTTTGAGATGTGACAGGTGAGGTCATGTCAGGTAGAAGTTTACTATTCTGTCACAGGTCACGTGCATCACTCTTTGTAGTTCAGGAATACTTTCTGATTGCAAAATCTATAAAGGAAGGGAAATTATTGTTTAAACAAACATTATATTATAGACTTTTATTTTAAATTGTGCTCTAAAATTTATTAATAAATATACTGGAATCATATGTTAAGAATTAATCTGATATATATTGTCACATATGTAACTTCATCACATAACACAAATAGCGGTCTTACACATGGACTCCTCCAAATGGAACACAGAGAAATCAAATTGACTACCGCTGTGGGAATAATCAAAGGAAAAGTTTGTTATCAGTAACTAAAACCAGACCAGGGGCTGACACTGAAACAGACCACCAACTGCTCATATGGAAGTTCAAGGTAAAGATGAAGAAAATGAAATCAAGTTCACAAGAACCAAAATGAAACCTTGAATATATGTCCGCTGAATTTTGAGCACCTCTCACGTACAGATTTGATGTATTGGACATTAATGACAGATAACCTAATGAGGTATGGGATGACATGAAGAACATACATGAAGGAAACAAGAGGCCATTAAGAACGTGATCTCTTCCCTGGGGGACGGACAACAGAAAAGTGGGTGAAGGGAGACGTCGTACAGGGCAAGATATGACAAAGTAATAATTTATAAATTATCAAGGGTTCATGAGGGAGCGGGGAGTGGAGACGGAGAGGAAGATGAGGACCTGATGCCAGGGGCTTGGGTGGAGAACAAATGTTTTAAGAATGTTGAGGGCAATGAATGTACAAATGTGCTTTACACAATTGATGTATGTATGGATTGCGATAAGAATTGTATGAGCCCCTAATAAAATGATTTTAAAAAGTAAAAAAAGATGTTGGTTCAAAACAAAAACAATACAAAACTAACCATAAAGAAAGGAAGATAGTAAAGAAAGAAAAGATCAAAGTGGATGTCAGAAGAGACTCTGGAACTTGCTCTTCCTTACAGAGTTAGCTCCTACCCAGAGGGACCCTGTGCTCAATAGAAGGAAACTCTGCACAGCCCTGTGCCCATCTCACAAGTGTTCTGATGCTGGAACCTATCGATGCAGCCACTGGGTCCACCCATCTCATTTTTTGTTGCCCTTCCATTTGGCCAAACATGATGTCCTTCTCCAGAGACTAGGTGGCCTGACAATGTGTCCAATGTATGTCAGATGAAATCTTGGCATCCTTGCCTCTAAAGAGCACTCCAACCCAGACTGGCTAGTCCTTTTAGCAGTCTATGGTACTTTCAATATTCTTCTCCAGCACCACAATTCCAAGGCATCAATTCCTCTTGGGTCTTCCTTATTCAATATCTAACAACTCCCACGTGCATAAGGCTTGGGTCAGGCACACCGTTGCCCTGGAAGAAGTGGTGAAGGCAAAGTGCTGACCAGAACATTTAAAAGGGGAGTCTGAGGATACAGAGTAAACGATAATAATGAAAGGTGCAAACACCTAGGCAGGGGTCCTCAAACTACGGCCCGTGGGCCACATGCAGCCCACAGAGGACATTTATCCGGCCCGCCGGGTGTGTTTGCCCCATTTGTTTTTTACTTCAAAATAAGATATGTACAGTGTGCATAGGAATTTTTCATAGTTTTTTTTAACTCTAGTCTGGCCCTCCAATGGGTCTGAAGGACAGTGAACTGACCCTCTGTTTAAAATGTTGAGGACCCCTGACCTAGAGTAAGAAAAGCAAACAAAAATGATTAGGCACAGCACATCTTAAATTGAAAGAACTCAAGATCTAATTCAAACCTTATTTAAGTTGCAATAATGGAAAGTTCTCTGGGGAAAATATGGAATGGTGCTAGAGGAAATATTGAAAGTTCTCCGAAATACAAAAGAACAAACACGTATGTCTTGGGAGAAGTCCGGTCAGAATGCTCCGTAGAGGCAAAATGGCAAGGCTTTGTCTCACGTTTGTTGGACATGATGTCAGAAGAGACCAGCCCCTGGGGCATGACATCACGCTTGGTGAAATAGAGGGCAACAAAGAAGTGATGGATCTGGACAAGTTGGGCGGCCACCGGGGCTTCCACAGTGGACTCAAACTTAAGACCCATTTTGAGGACGGGAAGGAGCTCACAGTGTTTTGTTTTCTCACACAGCGCTTCTCTTAGGAGGAACTGACTTGAAAGTGCTTAAGGACAATGACACATGTGTGCCATAACATTCCTCAATATTCAAAAGTGGTGCATATTTTTCTTCTTTTCTTCAAAACCACTCCACTCATACTGAGTACTTACCGGTTACTCTTCATCACTCTTCATCATTGAACCCTACAGATGGCGTCGGGTAAATGTTGGCTTGGTAACTGCAAGGCCTGTGGTTCCGACACACCCAACAAAGGGCTGTGTGTGCCCCGTAGCACATTGGGCCGCTAGGAATTAGAGTTGAATTGAGGTCAATGGGTTAGTTTGGGGTCCTAATTGTCAACACTAATATGTGGTTCTTTCTTGCAGGGTTTGAACTTGAAAAGACTGGAGGCAGTCCAGGGAGGGAGAGAGGTAAGCACGTCTAAGGGAGAGGGTCCAAGGAGAGCATGGCTGCAGGTTGCGTTGCTGGGCTGTGGCTGGGCATGGGCGCGGTTGCGGAGGATGGTGGCAGTGCTGGGGACGTTCTGAAAAGAAACTTTGTGCTTATGTGCTTTCGTTCAATTCGTCAAAGGACATGCTGCACACACTTCCCTAAAGGCTTTGTCTGGGGGTGCTCCTCCGAGGCCCAAGGACGGCTTGGTCGTTGGGTTAGGCACGTGATGTTTCCGTTATACACAGCAGCAGGCCTCTAAGGAAGCCAACATCAGCATGCGGGTCTCAAAATAGTTGCCTAAGAAGTTAGAGCATCTCTAATAGCTCCGACATGTGATTCCATCTCGTGATCTTCGCTCTGCTCTGAGAAGCCACAGCTGTGGGCTGTTGGGCTGGCACACCTTAGTAGATAGGATGAAATAGCTCTGGGAAGTCTGAGAATTCCAGGACTTCCTTCAATTCTTGCCTCTCTGGAATGCCTTACAAAGTGCAGAACTTTGAATAGGAACTCAACACATCCTTGCACATTATTATTCTCTTTCTCTAATTGCATGTGGATACTTACTTTGATTAAGAGACGTTCTTTGCTGAAAATATAGATTCTGTACTTTATTCTGTGATATGAGTGCCTGGGACCTGGGGGATTGCCATTCACTAAATCAGTTTTTTTCTTGCGTAGAAATAATTTTAATTTTGTGGGATCGACATAACAATTTTTGCGGCAAACCTGCAGGTATTTTGTCTTGTGCAATGAGGGAATAAGCTTCCCCTGGCCTGGTGTGTCTTCTCTTTCTACAGATACAGATTTATTCACTATTAACTCAATGGTGTTTGTCCCCAATGCCTACCGTTTTCATTTCCTTTGTAAGTTTGTGATAGTTTGTATTTTAGCCCCTAGTTGACTTATCCTGTGGGGTCTCACTCCACCTTTCTGTGCCATTTTCCATCGAGAAGCATCGATTACCTTCAAAGGGAACACAATAATAGTTGGTTCGTATTGGCAGAAGGGCTGGAGAGGAGAATTATAGATGCAACTTTAGATATATTTTATGTTTTAGGAAAGCAAGATAATAAGGACGCAGTTTTCAGTTATGACAGAGTAGGAGGAAATATGCGCTCGGTAAGGCAGTCCTCAGAAGCGTTGTCAGTTTTGTTCAGGTAAATTATTTTGCACAGATATGACCAAAATGAATCTACTTGGTGGAAGAACTTCACTCGTCACTTCCAGTTCATACCCCGGCAGTCGGGCCATCACCCATCTGCACAGATTTAGTGCCTTTGGGGCATACAATTGTAGTCATCTACATTTCACTGTAATACCTCAGTCAATAAACAATTATGCGACAGCAGAAGGAGACATAAATTCCTGGGTCTGTTTACTGGCCTTGCTAAATGGTACTAAAATTCTTCATGTTTCTTCAACAATTTGTAGATGTAGGGAATGTCTCATTATTCTATTTGCCATAAGAAAAAGTTTGGTTTTTCATCCAAACCATTTTATCAAACAATTCAAATATCATACCATTCCACAGTTAAAGCATAGCAAGCAGTGTTGTACAATTGCTACCATATCAGTTTCAAAATATCGTCTTCCTTCTTAGACTCCTGGATATCAGCTCCCTGTTACCTCCCCACCCCACAGCCATCCCTCCTGGAAACACTTACTCTCCTTGTTGTCTCTGTAGATACACCCATCCTGGGTTTCATATACCAAAAATATAGAAAAACACACAACAGAGAGTGAGGATGGCTCCCAGCAGTAACAAAATACAACAGAGTTAAACCCAATATGAAAAAAATACAGAAAATATTAAAAACCAGATCAAGTCCAAAGTGTATCATAAGGGAGAACAGGTGACGATGTTTTATAGGAAAAGTTAGTTCTTCTTGAAACTGCTTAATCAATTGTAGGTCAAATTCTTAGTCACTTACAATTTGATGTCTGTATGGATGTACATAGAGAAGTGATATTTGATTAATGCCATTTTCTTTAGATTAGTGGGAAAATTATGAAAAGGGTAAAATATGTAAACCAATGATTATCAATGCCTTCTCATTTTGATATTCCCAATGTATCAAAGAAGAAGGAAACCAGTGATACCTATGTTTTTACCTAGGTCTATATATTTATCTATAAAAAGAAAGATTTTATATTGAGAAATGGCTTACACAGTTGCAGAAGTGAACGAGTCCAGTCTGAGTCAAGGCAGATTACAAGCTCATGGTCAGATGCTACACTGATGCTTCTCCTGACTTGCATAGGCTTGGGTTCTGACAAACTTGCAATCAGAAGGAATATCCCAGGCCAGAAGCTACAGAAGAAGGTGGATCCAAGTCATCTAGATGCAGCAAAAATGGCAGATCCCTAATGGCTTCTGAGATCTGTGAGCAATATGGCAGGATATTCGTTCAAATTAAAAACAAACAACAAACTATCAATGAGCTAAATGCACATTCTCGATTCAGCAAAAAGCCTGCAAACCTATCTACAGTGTCCACTTATATAGGAAGTAAGAAATGGCCCTTTAATTGCATTAAGTCTGTGTAAGGAAGTTGCTTGGCTATTGACACCAGAGTCTGTCTGATTACAGACTTATGGACTTGATGACATTCTGTTAGATTTGCCAAATCACTGGGCTCTTGGCCCAGCCAAGTGGACACACAATCTTTCACAGTAAAGCTCTATACTTAACATTCAAAAAATACTTCACTTCCTCTTAGGGCAGCATTGGGCTAGCAAACATATTTCTATTCAGCCTGACTCTTCATGTAGATTTTCCCCACGACTATGCAGATTAACACAAGTCCCAGTGGAGTTAAAATAGATAACTATAATGAACAGAGGTCTTGCTCCAACTTAGAGGAAAGGCCTGATGCTCTTCTCCCCCCAACTAATCAATGAGAACGCTACAGAGAACAGTTTTATTCTGACACACATGGGGATGCTATGAGTCCGAACTGACTACAAGAAAACTGGTTTGGTTTGAAGCCTGACATGACTGATAATAATTATAAAGTCGAGAAGTAGCTAATAAAGACACAAAATGCATCGTTGTTAATTCCAGCAACAATCCTTGAGCACAGTCTGGGATATTCCCATGGATTCAAGGCTGTACATATTTCAGGAAGCAGACTGTCATTCCTTGTGCCACACAGTGGCAGTGGGTTCAAATGGCAGGCTTTTCAGGTAGCAGAGAAGCACTTCAGTCACTGAGTCCCAGGGGCTCCTTCGTAACGAGGTGTCTTACATCGTGAGAACTTCACTGTGAAGTCTCAAGTAGATAATCTGTAAACAGAAGGTCTAATTACTATGTTACAAGTCTTGTAACTTCTGTTGCTTAAGAAGTGTGACATCGTCTCTGATTTCTGTTTGCTGCATTCTATTAATATGTGTACATTTCAAAGCTAAACAATATACTTCTGATTATGTCAAATGGAAATTGGTGGCTGTTTTTTAAACCTTACAGAAAACATGTTCCTAGATAGTCTCATCCTAATGCTATTAAGATCGGTAAATAGTTGATGACAATGATTACTTCATAAGATGAATTAATTTGTTTTGGTTCAAATGACAACATATTCCCAATAGGTAATGATGGAAAAAATACGAGGGCCCATTCCCAAATATTTATAAGGTGGTTTAAGGAGTGTCATTAAAGTGCCCTATTTACTTTTTGAGATAATGACAATAGTTAAAGTATGCATGGAAAATTGAAGCAGTAATATGCTATTTAGCTAAGTGGTAAATACTATTAAAAAGCTAATTGCTAGACAGAAAGCTCAAATTTGAACATTGCATGCTGTACAAAAATATAAATTAAGAATGGATTAAAATGCAAATTAGCATTCCGGAGGAGCTAGAGATGAATACTACCTAAAGCACTGGTGTTATTGTGATGTTTTAAAGTAAAATAGATACTTGTATCCAAAACTGTTAAGTTAGCATTTCTATATATTGTACATGAATATTGTGTGCATAAAGTGAAGGACACTGGCCATATGCAATAATGAGCATGTTTAAAAGTGAAGATTAATGGAATGCTGTCTAAAGTGTGATTACTGAATGATATTTCTAGCTGGTTGCAACTAAAATTCTTGCCTCCAACGAGACCATAATAGTCATGAAAAAATCAGCGATACATTATGTTTCTTTCCTTATGAATTGCTATTCTAGTATATAATGCTCTGATATTTAAATGTGGTCAAATCCAAGCTTCCATCAATCAGTTTTCTTAGAAGGATATATAATGGTTTATTTTCCAAAGTATAACTTTTAGTTATCTGGTTAAATATCCAATTTTATTTATTGGTAAAATATTCCTTGTCTAATAATGAGCAATGGCCGTGAATATGTGTGCAAGTAGGTAATCATTGTGGATGGCGGACTGTGTGCCGTCATCCTAGCTTAGAAATCATCAACAGTTTAGAATACCGAGAATCTAAACACACATGATCTATGACTTCTTACCATGGATTAAGAGGGCTAATTTAAATATTTGATTTCTTAATCAGGCTTATATATTTACTTTCACAAATTCTACTAAATATGCTACATGAATATGAGAGGCAGGGAATGGTTCATAGTAAACTTGTCTTTTAAGTATGTTGTTTGAAGATAGACAATTTCCAGAAGCATAGAGGCTGAAAAAAAAAATAGAATGCATTTTTATAATTATCAATGAATACTTCTACTTAATTTACAAATTTCTGATTTTCTAGAATGGTGCATACAATAAATAAGCACACATTCATATTAGTTCAAATTTAACATTTAAATTAAAACTTTCATGCCATCATAAAATACACTTCCTATACATCTGAAATGAAATCAACCTTGTGAATAATGCTGGGAACATTTTCAGAGATAGGACCAGGACACATTATAAACATATTCATCCCTTGTTGTGTTTCTAGATCATTTTTATTTGGTCATAGTTGACTGTGTCACTTACATTTTAAATTTCAACTTTTCAATATAGATTGCAAGTAGAAACAGATTAAGATGGGATGCAGAGTTCAGATAAAGCAGATATTTCATAGGTTTAAAATAGATAATAGAGAATGTGTCATTCTCAAGAAAACCATGAAGCATGCCTTGCCACCTGTTCTCTGTTTTGACCCCAACGTGCATCACTGACTGTCTCCGATGGGCTACAGGGATCCAATCATCTGTTTCCTGTGCCCAAAGCCATAAGTGGGAAGTTATGAGTCCTTCCAACCTCTGAAACTTAGAGACACAACTACACAACTGGACAGACCCACTTGAACAAATGTTTATAAAACATATTTAATTCAAGGCTATTTTCCCCAATTAATTTTTAGGTGAGAACACACTGTATTGTTCAAAATTGTTTCCCTTGTTTTATGTGAATAAACTTAATCATTAAATTCCCAAGATTGCCTATGATATGCATTGTTGTTTGAAATTACAACATCTTCAAGAAAGCAATTGCATTACATGCTGATGTTTTAGCTTGTAGCTTTGGTAAAATGCCTGGGTAGATGCTGCATTGTTCTTTCCATGGAAATGTGTATGTTCCAAAGTTTAATCTGAGTACAAAAGGGAAGGTATTCAGAAATTGGGATAATAATAGTCAGAGTATTTCAAAAATATATGATACATTAATGCAATCAATATTTCAAGTGGAAGAAAATTTTAAAAATCAACCAATGAGTTATCTTTCCAAAATAAGCTTAACACAAGCTTATTTCTTGAGAACTCATTCTTCCTTTTCTTAGGTCCCCCAGACAACAAAAGAGGGTTATTTTATTTTTTTTAATTTTTTTTTTTAACAATTTATTGGGGCTGATACAATTCTTTACACAGTTCATACATATACATACATCAATTGTATAAAGCACATCTGTACAGTCTTTGCCCTAGTCATTTTTTTTCTCTTTTCTTCTTTTACATTTTATTAGGGACTCCAACAACTCTTACCACAATCCATACATATACGTACATCAATTGTATAAAGCACATCCATACATTCCCTGCCCCAATCATTCTCAAGGCATTTGCTCTCCACTTAAGCCCCTTGCATCAGGTCCTCTTTTCCCCCCCGCCCCTCCCTCCCCTTTCCCCCCTCCCTCATATGCCCTTGGTAATTCATACCTCGTTATTTTGTCATATATTGCCCTATTCGGGGTCTCCCTTCCCCCCTTCTCTGCTGTCCCTCTCCCAGGGAAGAGGTCACATGTGGATCCTTGTAATCAGTTCCCCCTTTCCAACCCACTCACCCTCCACTCTCCCAGCATCGTCCCTCACACCCTTGGTCCTGAAGGTATCATCCACCCTGGATTCCCTGTACCTCCAATCCTCATATGTACCAGTGTACAGCCTCTGTCCTATCCAGCCCTGCAAGGTAGAATTCGGATCATGGTAGTTGGGGGGAGGAAGCATCCAGGATCTGGGGGAAAGCTGTGTTCTTCATCAATACTACCTCACACCCTAGTTAACCCATCTCCTCTCCTAAGCCCCTCTATGAGGGGATCTCCATTGGCCGACACTTGGGCCTTGGGTCTCCACTCTGCACTTCCCCCTTCATTTAATATAATATATATACACATACATATATACATATACACATATATACACATACATACACACACATATCTTTTTTTTTTTTTTTGCATGATGCATTATATCTGGTCCCTTGGGCACCTCGTGATCGCACTGGCCGGTGTGCTTCTTCCATGTGGGCTTATTTTTAAGGTTTAAAAGATTGAGTTTTAAGATTAAACCAAAAATGAAGAAGATGTATCATTTCAGGAAATAAGAGGTAGCTAAGAATATTGCAGTGCTATTGTTCCCATAAAATCTGACATTTTTTGTAAACTTGAAATTCCAGAAGATAATTATACGTTTTTCATGTCTTTTGTATTAAATAAATAATTTGCTACAGGAAATAGATGGTGATCACCTGTTATTTTAAATAATAACATACTTCAATTTTAATGTTTCCTTTTGTGCCTATATCTAAAATAAGATTTTCTCTAATTTTGTATTCCTGCTCAGCTTTACTATACTACTCTCATTTGTTGTTGAATTTTCCTTGGATGAAGTTTCTTTTATAACCTTAGTGATGAAGCTATTTTTAGGGAGGGTAATGTTCTCCTTTAAGGTATAAAAGCAAAGACAAAGTTAGTTCTTTCTTTTATAACTAGACTTTTTCAATGGTTCAATGCCTGCAATTTGCCACTAAGGTGTCTCTGATTTACGGTATGAATTTGAAATAAAAGGACCTTCTAAGAATTTAGTAAAAAATAAAATATAGCTTTTTTTGGTTTCCCTTCCCGGAATTGACTGTCAATAAAGGAAGTGAAAGATCTTTGTGCTTATAAATCAATATTACCTTTAACAAGACTACATATAATATTATTCTTCTTTTAAAACTTGTTGAGAAGATAAAATGAGTTAAAAGTTCTTTGAACTGTGCCAAGTCCATCAAAATAATTCAGCAGATTAAAACTGTTACCATTATAGGGGCCCTTTTGGTGTGTAAAAGTTATGCTTTGGCTGCTAATTGCAGCGTCAGCAATTCAAGACCACCGCCTGCTCCTTGAGAGCCAAGATGGGACTTTCTACCCTCATACCAGAGTAGTCTCAAAATCCACTGGGTCATTTCTGCCCGTTCTTTAGGGTTGCTCTTAGTCAGTGTCAGCGTGAAAGTAGTGAGTTTTGTTATGGTCGTGGGAGTGGTGTTATGATTATTATACATACCATCTGCTCTTCTTTGACATTTCCCCAAGTCACAGATAGTTTGAATGTCATGTTATTATGGGAGGTAATTCTCTGTGTGGCTTAACCTTTAACATGAAAGTCCATGTTATGCAAAATCAAGCCTGACTCTTAATAGACTTTAGATTCTTGATTTTAAAATGACAAGTTTTAAGTTGAGGCAACAAAATCTATTTATAATCTATTGTCAAAATGCCCAAATCCTTAAATCTATATTTCATACTTTTGATAAGAGAAAAATGTCTTTACTATGTGTTGTGTTACTTATGGAGGGCAGTGCATATGATCTAGGGATTTTGTAAGCTATTTTCCACATCCTTCATATTTTCTGAGAGATTAACAAGTTAGTTTGTGAAGATATTTTTAAATGTTTGTAAACCATTGATATTTCAAGAGACTACCAAAAAAGAAATTGGTCTATCAAGCACAATGAGATTCACCAGAGTAATAGTTTAGTAGTACCTCCAAATGAGAAAAAGGTTTACAAAAGAAGTACTCACCGTTTAAATGTTTACATTT
Organism: Tenrec ecaudatus; assembly: GCF_050624435.1. NCBI lineage: Eukaryota > Metazoa > Chordata > Mammalia > Afrosoricida > Tenrecidae > Tenrec > Tenrec ecaudatus. The sequence continues at coordinate 131,568,130 of NC_134532.1, read as the reverse complement.
ATTTTGGAAATTTTGACTGCTATTCTGGCTGAGATATTTTAGAGTAGGCACATAGTGATGGAGTCATATTTCCCAAGAGAATCAGAGAGAGAGAGAGAATAATGGAGCCAGCAGAGCTAGATGTAAGGTCAGCACTGTGAGTGAATAAAAGAAACTTTAGATATAGGAAATGCATTGCATTCTTAGAACCCTCGAAAATAAAATTCACCCTGTTGTAAACAACTACTTGAACCCTTATCAATCCCACCAAGCAACTATTCAATAGACATATCCACATCAACGTTTTCCAAAGCAGATATAGAAATTTCAGAACATATGGAATTGATGGTATGACCCCGTTAAGAGAAAAGCGCACATGAGATCAAACATAAAGTAAGCAGGAATTTGACCTGGAAGCTAAAATTGACCGAGAAGATGACAGAAATGTTTTGTTCAGCCAACCTTTTGTCTATAATAAATGCCCGAAGACCGTTGTCAGTAACTGAGGGCCTGACCAACTCCCTGTCTCCAAGGAAAGTGAAACTAAGTGAAACAAATACATAATTGGAGAATGGTCTCAAAGATTTTGAAAATACATCAAGGTAACATTTATCTGAAAGATAACCACCTGACATCTTTCGAATTACACCTGGAAAGAATATGCTTCACAGTCGCCTATATGACATCAAAGAGGCACCATTTCCCACCAACAATGGGCAAGTCAATGACTAGAAACAGGAAATCGAGAGTGGACATGGAGAGAAAGCAGTCTCGTGGCGGAGATTACAACCCGTGTCAGGAAACAATTTATGCATGGCTGATTTGCTGTGTGGACTTTCACCAAAAGCTCACGGAATTTAATAATAGTATCTGAATTTTAATAATACTTGCTGTTCGCTCTTCTCCTATTGACTCATTACTTTTGGTCAGTAGAAGAGCAAGTGTTCAACAGGTATAGTTCGCTGAAGTTGGGTTTGCTGTTTGGCAGAAGAAAGTGCTGCTTAGTCCTGCACAATGCACGAGCCTTGCTATGACTGCATTCAAAGGTCCCTCGTGGAGAGGACATTTCAGACTTGGTGAATTGAAGACTTACTAAAGAGTATTCTCATTCTTGGAGGGAAATACCTAGCATTTGGGAGGCTGTCTGAATACAAGCCTTTCCTCACTATTGTGGCTCGAGAGATCCCTGAATGGGAGACTTAACAGGCCTCAGAGGAACCTGTTCTCGTGACTGGGTTTCATCAGATCTCCCCCTTGTCTCCAGAAGTCTGAATTGTGAATTCACCAAAGACCACAAAGCACACACTTGATGATCTACTAAAATGAAATTTATCAGACCACTGCAGTGACTACATGTCAGTGACTACATGTCAGTGACTATAAGCCAACTCATAGAAACCCTCTGTAGACCATCTGTATTCACCTCGTGTTTCTGCACCATCCTCACAAGGGTTATGCTTTAGCCCATTGGGTAGCCACTGTGCAAAAGATAGCTCGCTGTGGTCTTCCTAGTTTTTCCTTGACCCTCTACCCTGACAAGTATGATGTCCTTTGCTGATAACTTGTCCAAAGTATATGAGAAGTCTCTCCATCCTTATTCCTATATAGAATTTTAATAAGTCTCTAAATAGGGAAGTTAGAGAAATACATTAGGAAGTTAGGATCAGGGTAACCACCCATTTTATCCTGTTGGACAGGGTAGAACTTTCCCATAGGCTATCCAAGGTGATCATCAGAAACGTATTGGCACATGTTTCTCCCATGCAGTGGCTCCTAGGTTCGTTAGCTGCCAATGCTTTCACTGCTGAATCACCAGGTCCCCTTAAAACCTGGTCCTTTATACAGGGAATCCAGGACAGATAACCCTGTTGGGACCAATGTTGAGAGTAGCCATACCAGGAGGGGAAGAGGAAGGTGGGGGAGAAAAGGGATGCTGATCCCAATGATCTATCTATAACCCCCTCCCAGGGGACAATAGAAAAGTGGGTAGAGGGAGACATTGGTCAGTGTAAGACATGAAAAAATAATAATAATTTATAAACTATCAAGAGTTCCTGAGGGAGCAATGGTGAGGAGGGAGGGGGAAATGAGAAGCTGATGCCAAGGGCTCAAGTAGAAAGAAAATGTTTTGAAAATGATGATGGCAACAAATGTACAAATGTACTTGGTACAGTGGATGGATAGATTGTGATAAGATTTGTATGAGCCAACAATAGAATAATTTTTTAAAAGGGATACCATATATAATCATGTATAAGCCAAGTTTTTCAGCATATTTTTAATGCAGTTTTGTGGTAAAATTAGATGCCTTGGCTTATATTTGGATCGGCTTATATTCAAGTATACACAGTAAGTTAAAAAATCTATAAATTATTATTGTTTTGTCATATCTTACACTGTCCGATGTTTCATCAAGGGTTCATGAGAGAGGGGGGAGTGGGGAGGTAAGCGGAAAATGAGGAGCTGATATCAAGAGCTCAAATAGAAAGCACATGTTTTGAGAATGATGATGGCTACAAATGTACAAATGTACAAATGTGCTTGACACAATAGATGTATGTATGAATTGTGATGAGTTGTACAAGCCCCCAATAAAATGATTTAATAAAAAACCCCCAACCTGGTACTCTATCTTACATGTAATAAGCATGCAATAAATGTTTGTTGAGTTGAATATTGATTTTCCTTAAGATCAATAATTGTTGGAGCTGGAGAACCTTTGCTAGTTCCTTTTAACATGTATCTTTCTGCATTACTGTTTCAATTTATAATTCTATATACAAGTACAATAAATAAATAAATAAATTCCATCTTGTGTACTTCTTTTATACCTTACAGAAAATGCAAGTGTTGATAATAGCTGACAACATTTTGATTGACTTTGAGGCATACAGTTTTTAAATAGCGAGAAGAGAAATGATACAGCCTCATTTTATGAGGAAATATTTTAAATGTGGTGACGTTAAATTTTTTCTCTCCAAATTTTATAATTGTAAAGCATTTTAAAATACGTTTGTGCTACGACATGATTCAACCCCACTTAAAGTGCTAATTACCAATTTACCTTTTTTTGTTGAATAATGCATAGTCGTCAGGCATTTAGCATGTTCTTTTTCTATGGTCTGTAATTCCCTTTGGACAAATGAGGCTAATTCCGGTGCAGAGAGGATTAATTTACTGCCCCAAATTTTATAATGCCTGCATATTTTCATATATTGATTTTGAAATGAATGTTAAATTGTATTTAAACTAATCTGTGATTATTAAGGCAGGATGTTCTTAATATAGGAAGTAATATATGAATACATGGACCAAGAGATTAAGCTTTAGCACATTCAAAAATTTAGTAAGAAAAAAATCAAATTAATTGATTGGAAATGTATCTCTGTTAATTTTTATTCCTCTGAGAAGAGCTGAAAGAATAAGGGAATAATTTGTATCTTAAAATGAAAATTGAGGTTATATGTATTTTAGGAGGCCATACATTTGCAGGTAGTTAAGTGATGAAATAGTGCGAATAAGTATTCTTTTCCAACCTGACAATGCTACAGTGTAAAGTTAATATCCTACATTTGTGAGGTGGACGGTAATAATAAAACATCAAACCAAACTGGGCTCACTTCCCGGAAAATTACCAAAGCAAGGAATATCTGTATCAGCAGATTAGAAAAGAGAGAAAATGGGGAAAAAAGAAGAGAATAAAAGAAAACCGAAAATATTGTTGTTGTTGTTAAATAAGGAGATAGCCCTATTTATTGGGTTGAGGAGAAAAAGCTGTCTCTTTTATATACAGTCAAATAAAAATATTTCTTGAGACCTCAGAAGGACTATCCTAAATGCAGAGTAGAGTTTTATATTATGAAAGAAATTCAAATTCTTTCATATAATTGTAGCCCAAGCTTTTGGAGCACTGCTTCTTTATTTAAGTTGTGTGTTTTAAAAAGTTATGTTCTGGCTGAGTTGAAATATTCTGATTCATTAAGCTATTTTCAAATCCAGTTTATCATCTAAGCATGTGTCTGTAATTTGCTGATTTGGTTTTGACAAAAGGTAAACCTAGTTCTCAGTGAGGATTTACTAGTTATGTGATGATCTTTTCCCAGATTCTGAGTTGTCTAATGGCCACTTCTCTTTGGCTTTGCGGTGGTTTTCCTGGGAAATCTCACATACTCTGGGCGTGATGTATGCATGCTGGACCCTGATGTTTCCTAAACCTGGATCTCTGGAAGAGATACAGAACCATGTTACTCCTTTCTCCGTGAGTGCGTGTTAGGAGAGGAGGCCTGGTGCACAGGGGTTATGCACTGGAATGCGTACTGCAGGCCAGCAGTTCTAAGCTACCAGCCTCCCCCCAGGAGTAAGATGGGCCTGTCTACTCCCATAAAGAGTTACAGTCTCGGTAATCCACAGGGGAATGTTCTCCCCTGTCCTCTAGGGCCCCTTTGAGTGGGTAGAAACTCGAAGACAGTGAGGTTCTTTCTTTTCTTTTTTTTAGTTTTACAAATATGCCTGAAGACAGGGAATCCATAATTTTCATCTTATCTCTTTTCTGCTCTATAAACCAGTTCCATCTGCTCTTCTGTTTCAATCACACATGCAGAAAACAGAATCTACTTCGATGATCTTTTTCTCCCTTGAATTCCATATTTACAGTAGAATCTCAATTCAACTTCAAATATCTGTCAGTGGTATTTCTTACGATCTGCCTCAACTCAAGGATCCCCTTCAAGATGCCTAGGGAAATGTGTTCCACTGCTAGTCTAATGGTTGAAGGCTCGAGTTCACCCGCAGGGGTCTGGAAAAAAAGGCCTGGTGATCTCCTTCCAAAGTAGCAGCCACTGAAAACCTGGAGTACAGTTCTGTGCCGACAGGTGAGATGTTGCCATCATTCAGAGTGGCCTAGTAGACAACTGGTTTCAGTACCCGAATTCCCACCCAGAGAGTCTGAATATTCACCACCTCTCAAAGCAAAGGACTGCAATTTCCTAGTAGGCTCCAGCGACTCTGATTTCTCCTATCACTATCCTCCACCATGCTGCGGACAGGTACTTATGAGCTTTTCAAGCTGGAAACAAACAAAAAAAGTCACTTCTTCTTTGTCGTACGCTGATAAGATTTAAACTCCTGCGCTTATCAACCCAAACTTGCTTTCGTTGGTAGCTCCATATTGCCCCATCTCTTCTACAGCTAAACTGTAATGAGGGTGTTTTATTCTTCTTTTCAAACCAGTACAAATGCTACCTCCTTCAGCAGAGTCAGTTATCCATTCGGTAGCACATTAGCACTAATTTTTATTGCTCTTGTAGAAATTATTATACCATTTTATTGTAATTGGTTTATATGTGTCTGCTTTCCCAAAGTCAGAATTTCTCTAGGGCAGCAATTGTGTTGCTTACATCTTTTTATCCCTACAAATGGTGTAAGAGTCTGGCACACTGAGGTGTCTAATAAATAGTTTGCTGCAGGACCACACACCATTTTCTGGTGACCAGGGTGGCATTCGTGAGGGGTGCAGTAGTCACCACTAGATGTCACTAGCATAATTCCGGCGGTTATGTCACACACTAGAAACAACCAGGACCCAGGGCCTCCTCAGCTAGGCTCTGCAGTGCCCAGTGGAACTGCCCCGTGGGGTTTCCAAGGTTCGAGTCCCTACCGGAGCAGAAAGCCTCGTCTGTCTCTGGTGGAGATGTCAGTGGGTTGGTGCTGCTGGTCCTCTGGGTGCCGCCCAGCACGTAGCCCAGCCTGCAAGCAGCAATCAGAGCGGACCTCCTACATACAGATCGTTAGGGGGTAAACGGAGGGCTACAGAATGCAGGGGTTGGGGCGGGGGAGAGGCACACCTCACTGCCATCGATGCATAGCAACCACAGGACACGGTGGCTTTCCGAGACCCGGACTCTGCTCCAGCAGGAAGCCTGTCTGTCCCCAAAGGAGGCCCACGCTGTCGAACTGCTGTAACATTACCCACTGCGCACTCGGGCAAAAATCCAACCAACTCGTGGCCACCGAGTCAACACTGGCTCCTGGTCCCCCTGGAGGACAGTACAGCACTGAGTCGTGGGGGTCCAAGACTGTGGTCAATTTCCGGGAGGCGAGAGCCCTGCCTCTAGCCGTTGCCGTTGCCGGTTCTCCTTCAAACGATCGACTGACATCGAATCAACTCCCGGACGTCTCCAAGGAGGTAGTCCCAGACCACCCCGGGAGGAAGACGATGCCATCTGCTCTCGTAAAGATGTATAACCTGGAGGCCCTATCTCCTGTCATGATACATCAAAATCCATTCGATGGCAGTGAGTGGGTTGGAGAACCTACTAACCCCCTTTTAATAACTCTGTCAAGTCATTATTTTCACAAATCTCCCTGTTGATAGACGCTCAGCGGGATCCAGTAAGTCCTACAGAGCATGATGCAAAAGTGGGATGACAGTCTGGCTCTGTATGTCATCAAAACACTGGATTTCCCTGACAGGCTCTATTGCTTTCCTGATGATTCTGGCCCTAGCTAGCCTCCTGATACTCATTAATTAGTGTCTTTGGTTCTCTAATAAGCTTTGACTAAGTATCAAATGATAATTCAGATAAATCTTGGAAATTAAAATCTGGATTTTGGTTTTGAACAAGAGCAGCTATATTTATATTATATTATGAGAGTTTTGGGGTTTTGTGTGTGTTATGTGTTCAATTAATAACTGATAACGGATTCTTACACAAGATAATGGAGCTTTGCAAGGGGTTGACTTGGCGGCTAATGGTTGGTTTGTGGGTGGAGCTGCCCAGAGACATTTCCAAAGCAAGTCTGTCTAACTCACTTCTGATCAGTCAACTTGTGAAAACCCCATGAAGCACAATTGTAGTACTTTGGTACACATGAGGTTACAATGACCTGTAATAAGCTCAGCAGCAAATGGTATCCTGGTTTTTGTTTGTTTGTTTGTTTTAATTAAAATATCATTTTATTGGGGGCTCTTACAACTCTTATAACATTCCATACATCACTTGTGTCAAACATATTTGTACAGGTTGTCACCATTCTTTTCTAGACAGCGCTTCTTTTTTCGTCCCCCGCCCCATGACCCCGTGATAAATTATAAATTATCTTTATTTTCATATCTTACACCAACTGCTGTCTGCCTTCTCCCATGGTTTCTGTTGTTCATTCCCATGGAGGGGGGTTGTGTGATTATGTGTTTATCATCGCGATCGGTTGTCCCTTCCTCCCATTCTCGCTCCACTTTCCCCCTACCCTTCTGGTATCGCTATTGCCATTCCTGTTCCTGGATTTTGTGTGTCCTGAGCTGTTATCTCTTCTCTGTACCTGTCCACATGCTCTGGTCTAACCAGCAGTGAAATGCAGGACTGGGGTCATGATCATGGGGGCTGAAGAGGTCACAAGGAACCAGAGGAATATTGTGTTTCATTGGTGCTTTACTGAGCCTTGGTTGACTCATCCCTTTCCTGTGCTCCTCTGTGAGGGGATGTCCCATTGTCTACAGATTGTCTTTGAGTCTCTGCTCTGCACCCTCCCCTCCCCCACCTCCCTCTCAACAATATGGTTTGTGTGTGTGTGTGTGTGTGTGTACAAGAACTGGCAATTAAAGTTAGATAGAAACATAAAATACAATCCCTACCTTGGGAATCTCTCTCCCATGGAGTCGCTGGTGGGCTTAAAAGGTTGAGCAACATATAATCACTAAGCAACATATAATCTCCAAGGAACCTGGTTGATGTAGTGGTTTGGTGTTGTGTTGCTAACTGCAAAGTCAGTAGTTCAAAACCACCAGCTGCTCTGAGAGAAAAAGATGAGTTTTTTTTTTACTACTATAAAGAGTTCTAATCTTAGGAACACAGAAGGGCAGTTCTACCTTGTTCTATAGGGTCACTATGAGCTGGCATTGACTTGATGGCTGTATGTACCTTCAAGCTGCTTAAATATCCATTGTTTTCTTCATTCATAGTCAGGAGTATTATGTTATTCTTACTGTGGTATGCATTTACTCTCCGCTTCTGGAATCTGTGAGGCATCAATGTACACTGATCACTTTGATATGATTTAATGTATTCTTGGATCTTAAATACAATATACCAAGATCTATAGAAAATCTGCCATTATTCTTATCTGCTTCTTCTACAGGTGCAACCTTATATTCTTAGACTCAAGTAGGCCTTTGGAGAGTGATCATTAAAACCCATAACTTGAGGATTCTTGCTGTCCTCTCGGGTTACCTATGGCTACAAACTGCAAAGTCTGTAGTTTGAAACCACTCCCAGGGAAAGAGGAAACTTTTCTAGTCTTATTATAAAGAATTATAATCTTGGTAATTGACAGGGACAGTTCTGCTGTCCGATAGGGTCACTATGAGTCAAAATCAACTCGATGCCAGTGAGTTTGGTGTTTGGCTTTTATGGGTTTTTTTTTTTAATAACTTGAGTAGAGTCTTTATTTTTTTTTATTTTGCCAAACTCTTCCCAATCAAAAGAAAGAAGGATGAAGTAGTCCTTAGGACTTTACTTGGAAAGATAGCTGTGCTCATGGAGAGAGACATACAAGTAATTAACCATTAAACAAATGATTGACAACAAGAGATAGGGACTCTCGGTGAATTTTCCAGGTGTAATTTATAGTCATATCAATGCTAGTACCATAATAAATCATGTAAACTTTATGCTGAACACAGTAGTTGTTTTGGGTGTTTATATAATTAACTATTTAAAAGTTAAACCGCTGCAAACAATGTACAGTGGCACCTCACACACAGTTTGACAAGCTTCTACATGGAATGGCACGGTAATAGGGAGCCCGGGTAAGCGTTGTTTCACTTAGCTCCCTCTCAAAATATGAAATGTGCAGCGAGGTTGCAGCTTATGTGCAGTGAACTTACACTTTATGTGATCTTAGAGTGTGGGAAATTGAAAATGAATGACATGAAGGAATACTATATTTTCAATTTTCTCAAAGTTTAGAAACCATCCTATATTAAAATGCTAGCAGGATAATACAATGCCAACATTGAAGAGCCAAGTAAATAATAAACTCTATTATTCCTACAAAGAAGTGTTTCTTCAAAAAGTAAAAGGAGCACCCGTCCACCTTTCTCAATATTTTCATTCAGTTATAGCTTTAAACTGTGTGAGCTCATTAACAAAATGCTTCTTTAAAATATGTTCCGTTGCATTCTTTCTTTTCAGAAAACAGTAAGGGGAGTTTTTAGAACTGAAGAAATATTCTATTTATATGTAAATACTCTTGATTTCTACTTTTTTCTGGAAGAGAGTACACACTCAAAAACGTTGTTTGGAATGTTGACTACATAAATGAGTGAGTGGCGGGACGCTTCCAGCAAGTTAAAGGACGTCTCTGGTGATTATTCAGCAGCATCCGTCTCCAGGCCTAGCTGTACAGAGACAGCCCGTGCATGCTCCAGGAAGTCATGGTGAAAACTGACTCTGCACAAGAGAGGTCAGATAGCCAGGTGAGAAGAAAACAGAAACCACGGAATGACAATGTCTGCGAACAAATACCAAGTAGCTCAGTTAGCACCTTTTGAACGACAACAAAAAGGGAGGTGCTACCTTGTTCACACTCTTAAAATGGGAAAGATCAGTCTGTAACTGAGTAAATACTGTGTATAACATACAATACATGTGTACAAACACATACTCATGTATTATTATCAAGATAAAATGGATTACTATGTGCAAAGCCTTTAGAATACTATGTGGCTCGTTATCAATGTTAAGAGTGCTATTGCTTTACATCAAAGACATTTGAAGGTCAGAGAAGTTAGAAACAAAAGACCTAAAAGGTTTCTTAGTTTTGTTTCCTGTGTGATAAGAAGTACACTATGATCATTTTTGCATCCCTACCTGCTTGTGGTAGTTACATAATCTGGTATCAATTTGAAAGAATTATGAGTGAAGGAGTAGAGTCTGGCATGTCAATCAAAATCTCACCAATGAGGCCTCTCTGTGGGTATGACCTTCTCCTGATAATTCTGGGAATTCCTGGATTTCCTTCTTGGAGGCAGGAGACACACACACACACACTCTCTCTCTGCTCACTCCCTGTGAGACATCCCTGAGGAGAAGCTACTGGGCCTAGAACCAGCCAGAACCCTGGACCTAGAAAAGCCATGTGGAGACCCCTGCCAGCACTGAGATGCTTACAACACCACTGGGTCTACCAGACTTCCCACCCACTGGCCTGTGATCTTCCTGTATTTGTCATCATTGCCTGTGTTTCATGACTCTGAAGAGGACTTTACAGATTGGTGTTGGACACATGGGCTAATATCGGACTTATGGGCTTGGACTGATCTCGGTTGGGATGCTTTCTTAATGTACAATTACCCTTTATATAAAACTCTTTACTATACACATATGAGTTTCTATGGATTTGTTTCCCTAGTCTGACCGGACTAACACTCTGCTTGAAACATTAGACTTAATGAGTGGGAAGTTTTGGATATCTTTTTATAACTCTTAAGGGAGAAAAAACATAGATGAGTGAATGTCTGTTTTTAGACTTAATTGAGAAAATATGGCTGTTTTCAAACTTAGATGAGAATGAGTGAGTAACAGTGCATTACGTAGGCGCCTGGCTGGTGCCAATGGTCTATGCTTGACTTCTGCACCCCGCCACCCCAGGGGTGCCTCTCAGGAGAGTCTCAGCTGTCTGCTTTCCCACAGGTTATAGCCAAGAAATTCCAAGGAACAAGTTCGACTGTAGAACACCTGAGGTCACCATGAGTCTGGATACACTTGACCATGATGAACTTGGGTTTGTTTTAGTATAGTTCCTCAGTTATTTTTGTGTGTTTGTGTATTTCAAAGAAAAGTTGGGTTCAAGGTCTGCTTATTATGTGTGTGTGTCTCTCAGTGATTTGTATCTAAAGAAATCTCCATTTCCGTCGCTAGCCACGGGAAGTGCCCTTCTGCTGATGTAGTGATGTAATTGCAGGCATAAAGTAACCATAAGTCACTGTATTTTTTTTTTTTTACAAAACTTTATCATTGAGTGCATGCGGCTTCCCAGAGCAGGTCGTCAGTATTGCATTCAACACTGCTAGCATGTTCTCTTTTGTCTGATGTCCCACAATCTGATCAATGCAACAACACCAGCCCCATTTCTTCCTTTGTTTCCTATCTCCTTCCTCCTTTTACCTTCATCCCTTTGACCTTTTCCTAGGGTCGGTGCTGCCCCTTCATCCCAAAGGGTCAACCATTCATAAGTGTGCGCCCATGAACTGTGTTACTATTCTCTTTATAGGTCTGTCCATTGTTTGTGGACAATTGAGTGCAGGAGAGATGCCAGTTTCTGAGAATGACCAAGGACCTTAGAGTTCGGGCCTTCACCGTTACCTGTCTGATGAGCAAACCTGGGCTTTTCATTATGTGGAGTCCCCCCCCCCCCGCCCCCATACATTTCCCCTCTCTACTCAGGACTGTCCACTGGGATTTCTTTCAGAGCACTTGGTAGTGATAGCTGGTCACCATCATATGCTTCGGCTCTCAGTGTCTCCGTGTCATATGGTTCATTAATCCATTGTAATTATTGCTTCCATGTATCTGATATATTCAGCGCTCATCTTTCCTCTGGACAGGGAGAGACTAATCGTTGTAACCTAGGTGGCCGCTTGGGAGCTTTCAGACTCCACCTGGTTACTTATAAAAGTAGGTCGGAGACTTGGTGGACTATGTTAGGTCAATTGATCTTCCTGCCCCTCAGACTCAGCCCAGATTATGATGCTTATAGGATTGTGTATAGAACATTTTTACAGTCTGTTGCCTTTAACTCTTTCACTCCTTCCATTGTTCCTCCAACCACCGTCATTGTCACGGGCATCTCTCCCATTGTACACTGTCTTTGCCTTCACCCAACTGCTTGAAATGGACTTTTTCTCCATTTAAAAATCCGGTAACTACTCCCTTCCCACTTTTGTACTTTATAATTGGCATCATTACAAATGGGTAACTGGTCTCCGATTTCCAGTCAGGTAGGTTTATTTGGATACTTCTATTTCTTGTTGACTTCTGGGGAGAGTTACCATCTATTAATTTCAAGTTATTTCATGCCATTGGTTCAATATTCAAAGACATCCCTTTAATATTTCTTGTAAGGTTGATCTGGTTTTCACAAATTCCTATGATTTATTTTTTATCTAGATTTATCTCAATTTCACCATTGTATTTGAGGAACAGTTTTGCAGGGTCTGTGGGTCTTGGTTGGCCTTTTTTCACCTCATGGTTTTATATGTGTCATCCCAATACCTTGTGGTCCGTATGGTTTCTGCTGACAAAGCAGAGCTTGTGTGCTGTGTGCACACGTGCACAAGCTCAAGGGCGTCGTTTACTACTGGGTGGGTGAGGGTCAAGGATGCCCATGCTTCTGGTCTCCAGCAGAGTGTGGGTAGCAAGATAGGGCCCCACCATGCTTGGTGTCAGCCACCAGTGTGCCAGGTTCTATTTCCTACTGGAATGCTGCTTGCTAAATTCAAGACTGCCAAGCGCTGGTAGGCGGTTCACCCTTCTGTCTACAATCTTTTGCTATTTTTCCCAAGTATTTTTTAAATTAGTTGATATGTATCTGGCTTCTCTATCCTTTCCTCTAAAGCTCAGGATTCCAAGATAGTCATCTGTATGTGTTCCATGTGGCCTCTGGTGCGTTTGCATATAAGTGTCTGTGTAGCATGTCTGCCTGGTTGCACATAAGTGTTCTTCAGTGCTACGTTTGCAAAGTGAAATAATGAAGGTAATACTAATTATAACAATCTTCCCTCCATGTCACTGAGGCTTGAATTTTTGTAGTAATAGAAAACAAATGGGGATTATTAATTTGCTTATTAAATAAAAGAAATTCCAGAAGTATACCGATGTTACTTTTCAGGGCGTTGATTAGAACCGGTTTATCTGGGTCACATTCGGACTTTTCCTCTTATTTGTGGTGAAATGACCATCAGCAACATATCTAACTTATTTACATCTTAGAATTACTATTCAGGACCCACCTCAAGGTTCTTATGGAAGAGTAAACTGCTATTTAAAGCATGGTTACAACATTAATGGTAATATATGCAGTATTAAGTCATGGCTAGTTGAGGATAACTCACTTACCTCACTGCTATTGAGTCCATTCTAAGTAATGTAAAGGAGAAGTTTATTGCACATTCAATTCATTTGAGTTTATAAGAGACCAAAATCACTTTCTGAAATTATGTTTGTAGTTCACCCAGTGCTTCATAGGGTGCTATAAAGTGAAAGTCTCATTCTTGTAACCTTGAAATATAAGGCAAAAATTATATAGTCTTAATTCACTACCACTATAGAACAGAAAGGAATAAAATAGTGTATCAATTTTGGTGATATCCCACATAAAAAAGGACAAAAAATAACCTGGTTTTAACTACTCATCAATCTTGTATGGTTTACTTGTTTTCTTTCAGTCCAGTAAGTTATATAATCTTTTTTTACTTGATATAGATTTCTATGTCTCTTTTATATATTAATTATATATTTACCTACTGTCTTTCATATTTCAAAATATAGGCCCTAAATTGGTTAAAATTGTCATATATTTACAAGGTCCAAATATTACCAGAGGTCAGGTAAAAATATTAGCATTTTGTATACCAAATAAAAATGTAAGTTATTTAATGACACATCTCCATAGTCAATATTTTTCTCTAAACATGGGTAATATGTTAGGAAAGATTCAGCAAGGATAGGCATAGTCCAACCCATTGCCAATGAGTCTTTATGAGCTCATAAAGAACCCACTGGGCAGAGAAGAACTGTTTTCTAAGCTATACATTTTTCCAGGACCAGAGAGCCTCTTCTTTTTTTTGATAGAGTGGCAGGTGTCTTCAAACTACTGACCTTCTGGTAAGCAGCCCAATTTATAAACAACTACACCCAAGGGGCTTCTAATTGCATGTAACATATTCCAAACATTAAAGCACAGATTTTCCAAAATGACACGTAACAAGACTCCTCTACTCTCTTTATAGAAGAAGGGACAATTATAGTTGTAGAGATTAATCTGAAAAGTGTTGCTTAAACTGGAAAATTTCATAGGAAACTAAAAGTGTTAATGGATAGCCAAATTTCATAGATAAAATATTTTTCTCTGTATAACTAAGAAATAGCTTCTATTTATAGGAACCAAAGGCTGATTCATAATTTCATTTGCCGATTCTTTCTATTTAGCATAATATCCTATACTTGGAATTGTCTAATTGAAATATGTGTTAGATTGGATCAAATTTTAAGAAGTCTGTTATGTTCAACGTTTGCAATAGTTTATTTAGAAAATCATTTTTGGAGTGATGTTTGCATAGTGAAATTGTTCAAATTTAGAAATCTTGAAAATATAAACTCATTTCCTCCCCAGTTTAGGTAAGAAAAGTACATTTTAGGTAATGAACACAGTGGCCAGTTCTTAAAATATCACATCCACACGTGAAGTTCCCAGGAAGCAGAATCAACAATGAATAAGAACATTGTCTTCACTAGTTGTGGTAATCACGATGCCTTAAAAGAAACTTAAATCGTATTTTCTTTTAAAGATATTGGAAGTAATGAGTTATTGAAGTTGAAATCCGCAAATTTGGTATTTATGCATAAAAGGGGGGCAGATGTTCTTTTCTGCTAAATCATTCCCATAAAACATTTGTCCTGCACTCAGAAATGAATATGCTTACTGCTAAGTCTTGGCGGAAGGTTTCAGGAAAACATTGATTAAGCTCCATTGGTGAACAAAGCAGAAGAAAAAGATGAGCCATTTAGACTGCAGTGCTATTTTGACAACCTTTTGTCAGCCACTTCCCTGATACAAAATTTGTTTCATTCATGGTATTAAACCTCAAATGCACTATCATTTTTGAAAAATGTATTTCCTGACAATCAGATTTCTGAGAAAATTCCTAGGCTACCGTTGTAACAATATATAATTTTCATCGTTTCTAAATACAACTTTTGGATATTGAAAAGGAGGTAAAATAGCTGTTAATGAAGAGGGCATTACATAGGAGGTGTACATTGTATACATTTTTTACATTTAGCAATGAGCAAAAGGGGTACATTAACATTAATAATCTGTGTATGATTTTCATTTTCATGGATCTGAGTCACGATCTGTTTTCATCCATGAGTTCTGAATTAGTTCCTTTGCTGTGATCGAGGGCTTCTGTTGGCGTTGGGTAAATAGACGCACGGGAGCACTTGACTGCAGCCGAGTCCACCCAGAGCACCATTTGTATGTATTCTCGGAAGTCCTTACGTGAACGCAGCCTATGGAGAGACATAGAGTTCAGCAATGGAATAAGCTACACATTCTCGTATCAACATGGCAGTCGTGGAAACTGAAAGAGAATGAGGACAGACAAAAAACTCGGACGGAGCATGAGTTAGCAAATCTCATGAATAACTCCATGTCATGTGAAAGAAAGAAAGAAAGGAAGGAAGGAAGGAAGGAAGGAAGGAAGGAAGGAAGGAAGGAAGGAAGACGATGACGAGGTTTTAAGCCTGTGCACAAAGGAATACGCAGATTCTGCTGACAAACCAACATGAGCAGCGATGGTTTGGTTTTAAGGAAATCTTATGTAGTCTAAGTGACAAAAATAAGTGTTAATAACTATCACCCCTCTGTTCCCGAGAGGTGCTTAATTCGGGACGCAGACTGATGTTGTGGGCAAACATGAGAAGCCAGTTGTGACCAGAGGCTTCTTTAACAACAGGAAAGAAGACAACCAATTAGCGCGGTGACTCACATAAGCGCAGTCAGACCGAAATAGCCACCAGGACAAAGCAGAACAAAAACAAGATGCTGCTGCACCGAAGAAGATTGTCCAGGTATTTTACAGAGGAAAGCAGGGACATGTTGAAAAAAGTCCACGTAAATAAAGGCTTTTCTCTACTCGAGCTTGGAAGAGTAACAGGCAGAAATGATTGTTTCAATAAAAACAGTTTTCGAGTTTCAATTAGAAGATTTCAGTTTCCTCAATTAAATCATTCCCGAGATGTAATGTATGAAGTGTTTGCCAACACCATTTGGCTTCCTGTAAGAACTTTAAACCTGCCCCTCTACTCCTATCTCCTTTGGAGAGTTACACTGTCTTCAATTTCAGAAATGCAAACCCTTCCTTGCCACCTCTTCCCTACAATTATAAATTCGGTGATTGATGTCATGATGGAAAAGTGATCATGAAAAATGAGTTGTTTTTGCCCCCACTCCCCTTTCCTGAGTATTAATAACACTAGCATACGGATAAAAAGAGTTTCAGGTCTGATATGTCCAGCCAAGTCTAAGATTAGGAATGTATCTGCTGTATCAGCTAAGAAATTGTTAACGAAGAGGAAAATGGACTATAGTTTCACCTTTTATCAGAGGAGTGTGACTCTTAATTTATTTTGAAGATAGGGGATATTTAAACGAATACAGCAAAAGAATTTCACTTTGGTTATGTGTGTGCTAGGTTGGGTTTTCGGGAGATTCTAAACCTGAGTACTCTTCCATGTATAAGAAAGAGATTTATATCAAGAAAGAAATGCATATAAAGAAAATGGTCCACACAGCTGCAGAGTGGACATGGTACTCCATCTCCCACCTGCCAGTCAGATGCTAGTAGGAGACTCATCCCAACTCATGCAGCTGCTGCCTCATGGGAATGAAAAATGAGCAGACAGGCTGCAGGCAGATGGACAGAGTTGACTGGATGCAAAGCAGAGAACTTGGCTAACCCAGACAGCTTCCAATGGTCCATAGGCTGTGTGGTGGCCACTGACCCAAACCATGGGAAACCAGACACAGGATCCGGGCCAGCAGGAAGAAGACGGAGTTCTTCGCAATGCCTCGTGTATAGATATCAAATAGGTCACACCACCTGAGAAGCATCATTAGGCTGTAACCTGACTGAGAGTTGCTAAGCTGACCCCAAACCTAACTATTACAATGTGCTATGTCTTGATCAGCTGAGTGAAAATCTTTTTCCGAGGCTTTACAAATGTGTATTGTAAATCTTGGTATCTAACCATAAGTTTTATGATTGTGAACCACCAATACTTATTTTTCCCCAAACCACTGTATTGGAAATTAATACAGATAGATCATTTCATAGTTCAAGCACATCAAGCAATATTGTACAATTGCCACTAGAATCAGTTTCAAAATATTCTTTCCTTCTTCATCTCCTTGATATCAGCTCCCTTTTATGTCCCTTCCCCAAGTGGACTCCCCCCAAACCCTTACTCACTTGTTGTTTCTATAGGCTCATCAATCCTGAGTTCCATATACTGAAAAATAGAAAAACATATAACAAATTCCAAAGGGTCACCCCCAAGGACAAAATACACATGAGATAAACCCCAATATGAACAACAAAAATATATTTAAAATGTTGAGCACAAGACCAGCCCTAACATGCACCAGAAGGGGGATGTCAGGTTGATCAATTTGACCTTCTGTAGTCATATCTCCAGTGTTCTCTCCTTGGCAATGATTTCTTCCCATCCCTCTGTATGGGCAGGAGGAGACCCCGAAGCGTACTTCCTATGTAGCTCTCACAGACGTATCTTGGACTCTCACTTTCACTCACAGTCATGTGCAAACCAGATTCTCACAGTTTAGGCTCCTTCGACTTTGGATTATATGATTAAGAATCCTTTGGTCACTGATGCTGGTGTACTTCTTCCAGGTGGACTTAGTTTATATCTCACTTAGATGGCTGTTTGTTTGGAAACAAGCTTTTAAGAAACCCCCCCCCCACCAATAGTTATTATGATGATGTTATTTTTTAGGTGAACTTACACAGATAATTATTTTAAAATAATTAAACATTTTCTTTGAAGAAGTTTTTTATATTTCTTAAAATAGTTTATCTATGCTTTCAGAAAATTTTTTCAATCCCTAAAAAAGTTCTTCCTAGTATTTACCTATGAATTTTTCATGCATATATTAGACTACTTTCTTTACTATGCATTAGGCATTTCTATTAAAATTTATTTTAAAGTTGCTTTCTATCTGGAAGAGGGAAGTTTATTCAGAAAAGAACACAGTGTGGTTTCCCATATCATACACACTAGACCATATCAAGGTTAAAAATGTTACTGAATAAGCAACCAAACAGTTTTTTCTTTTTTCTTTTACATTAAAATATTATACAGCCAAAGCGTGTCTGACATTTTTAGATTATTTTAGCAGAGAATCTGTATTTATTAAACATGCATCATGTTCATAATGAAAATACTCCTTTTATTCCAGAGTTTTTGTTTTCACACGCATTCCCAGTACTCTGCTCGCATGGTGGGTTACAAGCTGGCTAACTCCAAGGTCAGCAGGTTGAAACCACCTTTCGTTCCACAGGGGAAGATGCCGCCTTTGCTCCCGTCGAGCTGCCAACTTGGAAACCCGCGGGGACAGTTCTGCTTTGTCCTCAGCATTCCGATGAGCTGGAACACATCCATTTAATCCAGTTCACACATAGAGCATAGAAGATTCTTATTTATTTCTGAGAATGAAGAAGAAATGACTGTGTGGCTTTTTTAAAAATTCAAATGTTTTTCATACTCTATTTTACACATTTTAAGTTATTTTTTGCCTGTTTTGAAACACATCCCAATTTGGTACTTCAAGTAGAATTTGGTTTCTGGAGATTCATTCTGATTTCAAGAATTATTTCTTTAAAACTTTTTTTTATGACAAAAGAGCTCAAGAGCGGTGAAGAGTTGGATCTGAAAGCTACTCAGTCATGGTCACTGGTCCCTTGGTGCAGTCACTGAGTCAGAAGCTTGTTTTATTCACTGTGCATAATGGTAGATACCGAAATCTTCATTGATCAAACATAATATAATTTTTGATTGATTGTTTTGGGTAAATTTAGTGATGGACACTTTTTGTTAGTTTGGATCAATCAGCGGTTCTTGGAAAGAATGGCAGTTCAGCTCTTCCCACCATCTCCCAGGAGGAAAAGACTTGGTGATTTTCCAAAACACTTACAGACAAGCTCATCTTATGAAACATTTCCCCTCTATGGCACCTAGTGTTTCCATGAGTGGGTAGACAAGTAGATAGCTGCGAACAACGAAAACCGCACCAAACATTGGCAATCTCATTCAGCAATCTGAATTTTTCTCACCCTGATACAGTTTAGTACCTGAAGAAATGGTATGGGGGCCTGTCTGACCTCCTTCAGCTTCACCTGGGAGGAGAGCCCGACCTCACATGCTCCCCAGATCAGACAGAAATCACCCAGCTGCCCCACCCTCAACTCTTCTTTACTCTCTGTGGACACCAACCACTTCTCTCACGGCCCTGCGCACCTGTGCTCATTGTAACGAGCAGGTACATCATTCACAGATGATGAAGCTTATTAGAGAGGCTAACAGACTATAAAATGTTAGGGACATAATTCTGTTGTCCACAGTACTTCTCTTCAGTCATGCTGCCAGGCACCCCTCTCTCTGGGCTTTGGCTTCTCTGCCAGGAGGTCCCTTGGCCCTGACTTGCTCTGTGGGCAGTGACGCCTGCTGCTCTGTGTCATGGTCTCGGTGCTGCTCCTCCACTGGGCCTTCTGGTCCTAGCATGGCTCCCCACTCTGTCTCATGATGCCAGTGCTGCAGCCGCTGGCACCGCATCTCTGGTGCCTCGATTACTGCACATGGGCATCTCCCACATGCTTAGCAGGTGGCTCTTCTGTCCGGGAGTCACGGATCCTTTGTCTTCCTACTTCTGAGATGTCTCATTGATATGCTCAATGGAATGGCAACACTGACCAGTCCTTCTATTCGTGTTTCACACACGCTGTATATATTGTCCCATCCAATCACATGGCGGGAGTTACAAAGACAGTACAGAAAACCCATACCACGTATTTTCACTTCACCGCGATGTCTCAGTCACATACAAACATAACTTGAAAAACACGATGTAATGATAAAATATGGCTTCTCTTAGTTGATTGTGGTTCTCAACAGAGTTCCACTTTTAAATGATTCCATAAATAACCGTAAGGAGGAGAAAAGAGCAAAGCACCGAAAGTATGTGTCATAATTCGGTTGCAACGCTCCGAATTCTCATGCCAAAGTGAAGATCGACTATTTTCACATTTCCAAGAAATTCAAATTCACAGAATATTTTTCCCCACGTGCCTTAACTTAACACAGCAAGTCGGAAAGCAACGTGGATCTCAGAGGAACTCGAAGTGGCCACAAAACCCTTCTCACTGGAAAGCTGACCATCAAGCACAGGTTTAAACTGGGCATACGGTTTTTAAAAAATCACATTGAGGCAAGATCGGTAGATCTTGAAATGGACAGTAGTGAAAGTCTTTTCATCATTTCAAGTGATCTCATCTATGGCGGAGCAGAGAATTCATGAGATCTGGCCAAAAGCTCCTACAGAGACAGAAGACTATTCCTCCAATGAATAAATATTAGAAGAACAAAATACAATTATAACTGGATCTTTATTATGCTACGATCATGCTTGTTCAGTAATACATTTAATAAAAGTCTTATTTTATTTCTGCTATTTTATTATATCTGTTCCAATGAATATGTCCATGAATTTGATGAACAAATTGATTTGCTTTAAAACAACACACTTTTCATGAAATATTTCACATTTGGTCTCATTATTCACTTTGCAGTTTGATTAGTTAGAGTCATTACAGTATGTCAATTTAGAACCAGTTTTGCCATGAAGAATTGTTCTTGATTAAAAATACAAAAGGAGCAGTAAACTATTTACAAGAATATTTTATTTCTCCTTTTCAATCTAAATTATTTTCTGGGATTCTGAACTTTGGCACGATTGTGGTAGTTTTAGTAAGGAATGTAGGACACAATTTTTTCTTTTGTAACATAAAATAAGGTAGGCACTCTTGTATTTAATTAAGTGATTAAAATATTTAAATGCCCGACATTGCAATTGCGAAAAGTATGGAGTCTGGCAGCATGGAATGTAACACAAAGATTGGCACAGAGATGAACAAGCTCAATCGCCATTCATTTTGTGAAATCCAGCCTTGACTCAGGGCAAGTTCTTGACCTCATAGTGAGTCATGTTATCATTAAGCGCATTTGTGTGAACAATGCTACTCTGTTTCAGAATAATTCTACTTCTCCATTATTCCTGATTTCGTCTTGCAGTTGCTTTCCTATTAGTTGAAAGGAGTCCAAGTACAGGCGTTTAGGTCACTATACAAAATTGGGGAAGTAAGATACCTTGTTGTTGAAGTATGTACCTGAAATAGATACATGTTCTTGTTCATGCAGCTAATCTCAGTGTTTTGAAGCTCACATGGCTAGGGTGTCAGCCTTACATCATTAAACCCAGGACTAGTGTGTTGGGGTTGCTTCATTATTTCTGCCACTCACCCTTTTGATTATCCAACTCTGTCTCTCTGTAAAGCACTCCCTTTCACTGTAAGCAAAACCCACTGGCACGTATTAAGTACACTCATAGAAGCACTTTGTGTGGCGGTATCTGACTTTCTTATGCCTCTTACAGTTTTAATTGCTGCATTATTTGACAGGAATATAATATATCCACGACTCAAACAAATAATGCATATTCTCTTGATGCACATATTGCACGCTGATGTTAATGTGCTTTCCTTCCTACATTTTACAAAACTAGACTAGAACACAGTCTGACTCAATAAGAATCAAAAATCAAGAAGAACGTGCTCTGTAAAAACTAAACACTTGGTCATTTATGTGGGAAATATTGTCTGCATAAGCGAAATATATTCATGCCACTCAAAATGCAACGTAGATTAAACAACACAGAACAATTTGCATTTATTTAGAAACTATTTATTATTTTTAAATGACACCAAATACCTACCTCACGATTAATTATTTGCAGTGTGGGGACTTTCACATAAGAAGAATTCCTGTAGAGAACCCTAAAGTGTGGCAGTCACTGCATAGTCTTGCATATCCCGCATTTAAAGGAAGCCGTGTATGGATAGTCACCTTTGGAAGGCTGATTAATTAATAACTGAATTTTAGATTTACAAGTGGATTCTCTGCTCTAGAATACTTTTCTCAACTATCACACATTCTTTGTGTCTTTAGAAAGCACATGCGCACAAATACATACAGACTATATCCCCAAATATCAGAATTTCATTTGGGAAAGCACCCAGGTGTCTATGGGTAGCTATTTGTTTGTTCTTTATCAGACAGTACTTTTGTACTATCAATTTATTATGGTAGTTTACAAATTAGTCAGAAGTAGAAAATGATGCACACTTGAATCTTTCACCTCCAGAAATGAGACCTTTGTAATTATAAATTTATAACTATAAGCATATCATTGTAAAATGAAACAACTTATCGACTTAAATATATACACATATGCACATATAAATCTAAATAACCTACAGATCTAATGGATCCAAGCATAATAGTTAGCACTTTTAAAATACATAATTCAATTTTAAAGCCATAAGAAATTATAATGTTCCTCATGAAAGTTTGACTTTAGGCCAGAAATATTAAGAAAATTTGTTTTTCATAGGAATTTTAGATAGTGATAGGGTTAAAGTTACAGTCTGACCACTTATTATGCTCATATAGGAAAAAGCTGCACATTCATTTGAATTACACGGAAACATAGTTTTCCCTCAAAAATATGTTTTGAAGGTTTTAAGCCATCATTTCTCTGATAAGGTAATATTAGCTCATGATCGTATGTTAGGAAAAACAGAAACATCCAAAGCCCCTGTTAGGCTGCTTATCAGAAGGAGGCTGTTTTTGTTATTTAGCCCTTACAAAGACCGTTTACAAAATGAGAAGAGCAACCAAATGTATAGCCCAGCACAGGACTGCTTTCCCACGTTCCCCTCCCAGCATCAGGCCATGTACAGTCCCCGTGCTAGCTTTCTAATTGTGTATCTGCATCTACAGAAAAGGATATTATCTACAAATAATTTATAACACGGTCCTTAGATTTTGTACTTTACATTCAGACGAATTTACAAGCATAACTTATTAAATTAGAGAAGATATTTCTGTAGCTTATTTATCATGAGACAATTTAAACAACTATGAAAGAAAATAAAAGGGGAGTTGTAAGCACAGAACTACATAGATCTACAATAAAGTGAATCAGATACTACTTGATGTCCTAAAAGCGTGTCATAATTTAGAATAGTTCAACTGAAGCTACGTAAAGATGTTTCCCATATTTAGCTAAAGAATACACAAGATGAGAGTTGACATTTTCATAATAGCTTTAGGAAAGAACAGCTGAGTCAATTGCAATGGAGCAAATATTCTGTCACAAATTTGCATGTGCTTGTTTTCACTGTGTGGTGCTATAGAGCAAAATATTTGACCCAAAGACGGATGATGATCAAAATTTAATGTGATTGTGGATACAGTATTTGCATGCAGAAACTCCATGCGGACAAGCTAGACTTTTCAGGAAATAGTTTCATTGTTATCTAGGAGGCAAATCAAGTCACAAAAGCAGCAATTTCTGAGAAGATGCCTTTTGACAAAGCCCATTTACTATCAGTTAGAAATCACTGTTTGCAGTTGTTGGCTGACTCCCGGCATCAGTTACCCACCCTTGGGAGCCACAAGCCGACCCACGTGTTGTCTCATACATGGTACCATCAGAAGGAGTTGGTTGGCCAAAGTGCCGCAAAATTCAAATCTGCAAATAATCTACAAATCCATATAATTCCTCTTTGAAATTGCATATGGCTAAAAGAAGTCCTGACACTATCTGAGAGCGACCTGAGAGCTCCGGGTACATATGAATTTAATCAATCCTACCATTCCATTCAGGAGACTGTGTCCCTCCTATTTCAAAGCAGGTTCCTGTAATCGCACTGACCACGTGCCAAATCACCAGACCCCCTCGTTTGTCATTCTGCTGCAGGTGCATTTCCTCAGAAAGGCCATCAGCTTAAGTATTATAATTCACACGGAAATCAATTTCTTTTGACAGCAGAGGGTTGCAGGCAAAAATTTGCATTTTTAGCCGGGTACTTAAAAAAAAATTCTACAAATCACAAATTTTGAATGCCCTTGCTAGTTCTTTTACTACCTCTTTCGTAGCTGGAGCAAGTGAAAAAACCAGGCCAGAACAAGTGCAATGATATCAAGTATCCACAGTCCTTTTAGAATCGTTGTTTTGTCCAGTAAAGTTGGATTTTTAATGTCTGATGTCAGTCCAGTTTGTTTTGTAAAAACTATTTCATTCAATTAGCTAGAAGTTAATAAATGTTTCTCAGCTTTGAGGGGCTTGTATTCCTCACTGGTGACAAAAGATGGACTGGATGCTCATGCGCTATTAAAGAATTAGACAAATGTATTAGTTCAACCAGACAAATAGTAACTACTTGCCAAAAAAGGTAAAGAAGGCATCGTTACAGGTGGAACGGAATATAGATGCACCCCAGACGCAGGAAATCATATTGCTGTGGAGCACAAATATGGTTGACTCTTATTGCACAGCCTCAGATCCTCACAGGTAGGTCGGGTAGGACGCCGAGAAGCCAGTGTTCAGGGAGCGCCCTTTGCTAGTCCTGCTGCTGCGTTTCTGGTTCCTGCCCAGGACGCTCCTCTGCTTACTCCCAACGTAGAAACATCCCTGGCGGGCCAAAGAGTGTGGCTGGACAGGCTGATGCATTCGGAAAGTCCAAAGGGCACAGAAATACGGGCTGAAGCCTGGGGAGAGGGAGAGGAAGGGTGAGCCGTATACTTATGACTATAAATAGACTGACAGAGGATGTGTGTGTGTGTGTGTGTGTGTACTGCTGTAAATATATCTATGACTATGGAGCATGCGGGAGACAAATGCATGACAACCTTGTAGACATAACCATGGGCCTTGAGACAATGAGTTGCTGGTGGGCCGGGGAACACGGGGTCAATTGGCATGACGTCATTCACAATGACGATGCCCTTCGCCTTCACTGGGTGAGCGGCACTAGGGGCCTATCAAAGCTCACAAGCGGCCGTCTATGCAACTGTGAGCTTGGAGAGCAGAGGACAATGGAAAAGCAGCAGTTCAG
The DNA here is from genome assembly GCF_050624435.1 of Tenrec ecaudatus. Taxonomy (NCBI): domain Eukaryota; kingdom Metazoa; phylum Chordata; class Mammalia; order Afrosoricida; family Tenrecidae; genus Tenrec; species Tenrec ecaudatus. The sequence goes on along the minus strand of NC_134532.1, from coordinate 131,543,121 downwards.
GAGCAACAGCCGCTCCTCCGGAGAGAGGGCTGTCCACGCGTATGCAGAGAGCAGTCTGGGCACTTCCTGCGGGCTTCCACCTCGCCCTTTAGGCTCCCGGAGAGTAGGCATCCCCTCGATGGGAGTGAGTTGGGTTTCGGTAAAAGGTGAAATTATTGGTCTCTCCCATGCAGAGGAAAGAGTGATGAAAATAGGAAGACATATGGAAATAACTAGTTCAATGAACTGACATTCCGCAGTGCCTAAATAAAGGAGAATGTTCTATGAGCAAACCGATTTGCATCTTAATTCTGGTGACAATGACACATCTTTATCAATTCTGATGATTTATTTTGATGATCTATTTTTCTTCTTCTTCTTGTCTGTGGCTTCTTTTCCATCTAACCAGCCTGATCATTTTGCCTTTTCCCTTACTCCATAAAGTAGTTTACATAGTTAAAAATAGATCTATCTGAGTTACAAACCATTATATAAAGGTATATATTTAAATTATTGCCAATTACCTGTACCTGCATGATGTGATCCTCTCAATGATTTTCATAGTATACATATAATATGAAAACAAACAAACAAAAACATGTGTTTTATGAGAGAAATTATGACTACTGTCCCACAATTGGAAGAAAATAGTCAATTAGCTTATATATATTGTTTATGTTAATAATAGCTGCCTAAACATCTGAAGGTAAAATAAAATTTGGATAAAATAAATTTTAGGTTATGTCAAATAAAGCAAACATTGACAACACTTTCCCCCCCATAACTACATTTAAGCCTATGATTCTTTTTGAGAATACCTGAAAATTCATGTACTTCAGCTTTTTCCATTATACCTGAAAAATGCCAATAATTCGTAAGAATATGTGTATGTATGTCTATAAGGGGAAACTATGTTTTAGAAATACTTATTTTGGTTCTGAAATGCAAAAACATAGTGATGGAAAAGCATTCTCTAGTAGCCACTCCTGGAAAGAGTACACAGAGTAACTGTACCGTAAAGGACTGGCCACCATTTCACCATTTGAAAGGGTAGCATGCAATCAAGAACACATGCCACTGAAGGAAGATGTGCTTCAGAAATAGGAAATACAAGGCTCTAGGAGTCCTGGTGTAGTGGTTCTGGGTTGGTCGGCAATCTTCAAGGTCAGCAGTTGAACCCACCAGCAGCTCTGCAGCAGATGACTGAACTTTATACTCTCACAAAGGGTCACACTCGTGGAAACCCACTGCAGCAAACCCATGAAGGCAGTGAATTGGGGGTTTTGTTTGTTTTGTTTTTTAGAGGAATCAGAGGAATAACTATTGAAATGTTTCAGCAAGCTGATGAAGCTCCAGAAGCATGCACTGGTTGATGCCAAGAAATCTGGAAGACAGATGCCTGGCTAAGAGACTAGACAAGACCTGTGTCTTGTTCTCATTCCAAAGAAAGGCGACCCAAAAGAAAGTGCAAAGTATAGAACGATATCATTAATATCACATACAAGTAGCATTTTACTGAAAGTCATCCACAAACAGTTGCAGCAGTACCACAGGGGATTGGCCAACCTTCAGGCAGAACTCAGAAGAAGAAGTGACAGCGGGGATATTATTGCTGATGACAGATGGATCTTGGATGAAAGCAGAGAATACCAAGTAGTATTTTCTGGTGTTTTATTGACCTTGCAACCACTTTTGACCATGTGGATCAAAACCAACTAGGAACAGCATTGAGAAGAATGGGAATTCCAGAATACTTCCTTGTGCTCATGCAGAATGATGCATTTGAATTATGGTGTTGGCAAAAAAAAATATCAAAATACTTTAGGCTGCCAGAAGAGTAAATAAATCTGTATTGGAAGTACATGGAGAATGCTCCTTAGAAGCAAGAATACCAAGACTTCCCACCATGCTTTGGGCATGTTGTGTGGAGTTACCAGTCTCTGGAAAAGAACACCATGCTCAGTAATGTTGTAATATGCCTTTGAATTGGTTTAGACTCAAAGCAACCCTATATGCAACAGAATAGAACACCACCGGCCCTGTGTCCTCCTCACAATTGTTCTTATGTTTTGTCGTAGCCCTTGTTGTATCCACTATGCCAGTCTTGTTGAGGTCTTTCCTCATTTTCGATTCTCCACTACTATTCCAATCCTGGCGTCGGTCTCCAGGGACTGGTTTCCCTGCATGTCTGAAGTCCCCGAGATGAAGTCTCGGCATCCTTGCCTCTAGGGAGCATTCTGGCGGCACTCCTTCTAAGGAATATTTGTTGGTTCTTTTGATAGTCCATGACATTTTCAAAATTCTTTACATGCACCATAGTTCTAACGCATGGATTGTCCTTCTGTTTTCCTTATTCAATGTCCATCTTTCCTGTGCACAGGAGGTGATTGAAGATATTGTGGCTTGGGTCAGGTACACCTTAGTGCTCAAAGTAACATCCTTGCTTTTCAACACTTTAAAAAAGGCCTTGTGCAGTGCATTTACCCAATGACATATGTCATTCCATCTCTTGATCCATGAGAATTGAGTGTAGATCAAGGAGGAACAAAATCCTTGATATCTTAATCTTTGCCCATTTGTTATGATGTTATTGATTGGTCCAGTTCTGAGGATGTTGGTTTACACTGAGTTATAATCCATTCTGAAGGCATTATATAATACCTTTATTCTTAGGAGATATATACTAACTGTTTAGATGCTACAGTGTGTGTAAATATTTTCAGATAGGAGAGCAAAATTTAAAAAAATGATTTATATCTGTATATGTAATAGAAAGAGCATACGAAAAATAGCTTATTATAAATACAGAATGAGAAATAGGGTAAATTGGGAAGACTTGTGACTCTGCTGTTGTTAAGTGATGTTGAGGCATTTATGCACAACAGGCCAAAACCCTGCCCGATCCTGCTCCATCCTCACAACTGTTCCTATGCTTAAGTCCATTACTGCAACCATAGTGTCAATCCACCCAGTGGAAATTCAAGTCGAGATGGGGCAGGTATGTCTCAGACAAGGCAATGCCATCTCTGCTGTTAGGAAAATAAGGAGGAACAGCCTCTCAACAGAGAAAAGTGCTTAACAATACTTCTGTGGGAAATATAGCTGGTACTAGGTTCCTAATAGCACACTTTTAATCTAGTTGCCAGGAAGTCCTTGGTGACCTGGTCCATGTGTATAGATTACTGGGACTTTAGATTTGGTTCTTTTGAGGTGTCCCACGTCTTTTATAGACCATACCAGAAGGGTGATATTTTATTTATCTATCTATCTATTTATAAAATCATTTTATTGGGGGATTGTACAACTCTTAGCACAATCCATACATCGATTGAATCAGACATGTTTGTACATATGTTGCCTTCCTTCTTTTCTAGACATTTACTTCCAACTGAGCCCTTGGTATCAGCTCTTTTTCCCCCTCTTCCCTCCCCGAGACCCCCTGATAGATTGCACATTGTTATTATTTTCGTCACTCACATCGACCGCTGTCTCCCTTCCCCCATGCTTTCTGTTGTTCTTCCCCCTGTAGAGGGCTATATGCTTATGTGTCAATAATTGCAATTGGTTCCCCCTTTCTCCCTTCCTCTCCTCCTCTTCCCCTACCCTTCTGGTGTCACTATTCCCACTCCTGTTCCTGGATTCCGTGTATCATGAGCTCCCATCTCTTATCTATACCTGTGTACATGTTCTGGTCTGAATTGGGGAGCAGAACTGGGGTCATGGTAGTGGGGGGTGAGGAAGCCTCAAGGAACCAGAGGAATGTATTGTGTTTCATCAATGCTTTACTGCACCCTAGTGACTCATCCCTTCCCTGTGGCCCCTCTGTGGGGAGATTGCTCCACTGTCTACAGATGGGCTTTGAATCTGTGCTCCAGCACCCCCTCGTTCTCAACAATATGTTTTTTGTTTGTTATGTGTCTGCTTATACCTATTACCAGGTCCCTATGACTCCTCATGATCGCACTGGCAGTGTGCTTCTTCCATGTGGACTTGTTGCTTCACTGCTGAATGGAAGCTTGTGTAACTTCAAGCCTTTAAGAGCCCAGATGCGATATCTTTTAATAGCTGGGCACCATCCACCTTCCAGAGGGGTATTATTTAAGTCCATTACCATTGAATGAGTTTTTCAACTTTTCTGGGAAAACAGTGGGGATGAAATCGTGACAGACGTGCCACATGGAAATGATACAATTGTTGTCCATGTCAATTTGGGTAAAATATCAGACAATTTTTGCTTTCCTTTACCTGAAGCTTTTACATTAATATAATACCTACTTTATGTGCTATCTTACAGATTAAAGAAGGTATCAGTAACCAGAACATCTCACATTGAAGTCAAAATCACTCCTTGATTTTAACTTGATAGTGGAATTCCAGTCCTCTGTATCTGAAATATATGCCTGGAATACAAGTGGAGCTTATACTCATGATTTTACAAAAGACAGACCTTTAAATGGGCTTGTTCTATTAGAGAAATTAATTTTGCATAGTCAGACTGACCTTGGCGACTATAAATAATGTGGAGTTCAAGGGACTAGTGCAGAGTCAATTAATTTAGGAAATCAATACAAACCACACCAGTATAAGATGAATAAGAATTGTGATAGGATACAGAAGGTCATTAGGGTGCCAATATCAATGTGTGAACAAGTCATGTCTGAATATAAACTAGTGAACGGCAGTGGAATATGCAGCTTCTGTCATTTTAGCACCAGAGAACAACAGCTGGACTCCGTATTGATTTCTTCATTGTTCTGAATTTACAATGAGCCCTGAAGAATGGATGCATTTATTCTGTGCTAAATATGAATTGAGTACCGTTTCATTTCCAAGGCCTCTGCTAGGATTAGAATAAAAGTAAAAGAATGTCCCTGCCTTTACGGAGCTCGTTGGCAAGTGGAATCGGTTTATTTTGGCAATTGTCATGTCTTGAAGGTGTCCACTAGCTTTGAGACTCGTGTTGAAACAGTACAGTTTCTTTGTGGCACGATTAAGCAGTCAATAGTCCAAACGTAGAACTTCAAACCTTTGAATCCACCCAGGGTATCTAGTGATGCTCTTCTTAAAAGTCAAAGGCATTTTAATCCCGTTGAGATGGAGTTATACAGCAACATGGGATTTCCACAAATTAAAATCAATTTGATGGCAATTAGCTTCTTTTGGGATGGTTGAAGCTAACAAGAAAGAAAGAAAGAAAGAAAGAAAGAAAGAAAGAAAGAAAGAAAGAAAGAAAGAAAGAAAGAAAGAAAGACTAACCTAAACTCACTGGTATTGAATTGAATCTGATGAATCATGACCCAATCAATAGGACATAACTGCCCTTTTGAGTTTCTGTAATGTCAAATCTTTATGGTGTAGAGAGTCGAGGTAGGCTGGAACGACTGGCCTTGTGCTTGGCAGCTCCACATGTACAACACCCATCACCAGAGAGCCGTTACATATTCCAAGAGTAGTTAGAACATTTCATGAATGTAGTGACATATAAGCTGTGCCATAATTTATAGGTTAGAACAGAATATCAAATGTAAAAAATTACACATTATAAAATATATGACATATTAGAGCCTTACATTTCCTTCATTCTTAGTTTGTATAAACTCTACATTAGCATGTAACAAGAATATTGTAGTACTGTTCTACCTAATAAACATGATTAATAACTTTATTGATGCTTTAATCTTTGCATCTTTTATTTGTACTTTTCATCTTAACAGTTTTATTAACATATAATTAACATACCATACAATTCGATGGTTTAAGATTGGTGCATTTTAAGTGTGGTGCATTTATCACCACAAGCAATTGTAGAACATTTTGACATTCATGCATCTATTATTAACTTCTCATTTCCTTCCAATCTCATCTCCCCATAACCCTAAAATACTATTGATTTAATTACTGCCTTTATAGATTTACTTACCCTGCATTTCATATAAAGATGTGCCCCTAACAACAAAATTAAACAGAAAAACCTCAATCCAAAGAAAGCAGAGAATAATGAAAAGTAGGATAAGTTAAAATTGGATCCAAAGGAGGAAAAAGCAATATTGAATGTTGATCTAATTATATCTAAAGCAGTACACTCTCCAATACATTCTGCTTGATAACAAGAGTAGTCCCATCTTTATGCAATCCACTAGAGACTGACTCCAGGTGTGGGCTCTGTAAACATATCTGGGGGTTTTCACTGTCATCTATAGCTTTTGGGAAACTGGATAGTCATATTCCAAGGTCTGATACCTCCTCCTTCCTTTAGATATCATTGTAAATAATCCATTGATAACACTGGCTCATGAACTTTTCCCATGAAGACTTAGCTTATAGCTTACTTATCTGAACCTAGTAAACTTTAGATCGGTGCTTATTGAAGATGAAATGTTTTCTCCCTGATTCAGTGTGGTCTTTCCATAAGTTCATCAAAGGGAACCTGGTGGTGATAAATAACTGAACTAACACCACATTTAAAGCTTTTAGCAAAAAATAATAGTATTTTGCATAGATTTTACAACTAGTAAATACAGAGGGTTTGATGAATAAAGAAAGAAACATTTGACTACCATCATTGTAATAATTATGATCACAATCAATGGTGGATATTCAAACGAGATGGTGACGGTATGTCCAGAACAGATTGTTGTGTTGTCTCAAAATGCGCCCCTCCCCCAAATGTGTATTAATTATAAAGGAAAGATGTGTAAGTTCAGAGTGATGGTTGAAGTCACCTTCTTAACCAAGTAATCAAAATTTCCTTGATAAATTGACCTTCATTTTGTAGTATTCCTGCTAAAAGCCAAAATGACATGATTGTTGTAGAACTCCTGATGCAAGGACAGATCCTGAAGGCGATCAAGCAATTATCAAATAAATCAAACCAAGGAATATATGATAAACGAAGACATATCACACTTAAAAAATGATCAAGGCCACAACAGGAAAATCAACTGTGCAAGAACTATTGCAGCTTAAAAGAAACTAAAGACACTATTACAAACCATAACTCAGGGGGACTCTATAGGACTACTCGTATGGGTTTATGTAGTACTTATGTTTTGATATGAACAGCATAGCTGTTTGGCATAGTTGATACATCAAATAAAATACTTAACTTTTTTTCATATTGTCTAATCCTTTCTCATATACTGGTATGGACTGATTGTGTACCCCATCCCCCTGCCCCTGGAAACGTTTGTCAAACTGTCTGGGTCATGATTCTTATAATTAAAAGTTATATGTGATGTAATATGGCAGCTCAATAGAGATCGGATGTGGTCAATCAGTTGTGTGGGGATTAAGGTGGAATGTAATAATCTTTTTTCAGATCACAGCCTTGATTCATTGCAAGCGGAGTTTTCCTGGAGTGTGGCCATCATCTTTTAAATTACAAGGGAAAAAAGAGAGAGAGAAAGTCAGCAGAAGAGGGGGACCTTAGAACTATCAAGATAAAAAAGGGTGAAAGGAGCACATCTTTTGGAGCCAGGTTTTTGAGATACCAGATCAGATTGATGTCAATATATATAGAAATAATGGACATGATGCGTTAGTCAGGATACTTTAGAGAAACAAATCTACAAAAATATGTATGTATAAGAGAGAGTTTTATATAAAGGTTAAGTGAGCATCAAGAAAACATCCCAAGCCAGTGCTGCCCAAGCCCACAAGTCCAACATTAACCCATTAACCCACATGTCCAACACCAGTCCACAAAGTCCTCCTCCATCTCACAAAACAGACGCAATGATGCCGACTGCAGGAGGAAAGCCGAGTCAGTGAGCGTGTAAGCATCTCAGCACTGGCAGGGGTCTCCACATGGCTGCTCCAGCACCCAGGGCTGCATCGGGGTAGATCCATGTGGCTTCTTCTCAGGGATGTCTCATAGGAAGTGGGCCTTGCTAGCTGTAGCAGGGAACTGGCTAAGGCAGCTGCACCCTGGTCTGACCATCAAAAATCAAGAGACCCGAGAACTAGAAAGGCAATGCTTACAGAGTCATTTAACCCCTTCAATTAACCCCACATGTGTTTATCAGCCAGGTTGGCACAATAGTCTCAGTAATTAAAAGTTATATATGATATAATGAATAAATGTATATGATAAAGAGAAACAATGGACAATGGGCCTACAAGTGTTGAAAGGAGACATGCATATTTCTTCAGTGCTAACATACACACACACAGAAAGCTGGCACCTTGAAATGGTGAGGTATACATGTGTTTGCTAAAGACACCCACTCACAGAATTTCTGTCATAGATACACGAGATAGAACACACACATATACAGTATATATCTGTGGCTGAACATCACTGAAGAATCAGGTTCATGGTCACATCACACTGCTCTGAAGGAGGAATGTGTTCCAGACTGGTTTATATAATGTAACAATTCAACCAACCAACCAACCAACCAACCAACCAACCAACCAACCAACCAACCAACCAACCAACCAACCAACTCCCTAGTTGGTTCCTCTTCCTCACGGCCATTAGAAAACTTAGAGCTCCCTCCTGAGTTTCCAAGGCTATAAGTACTTAGGGGAGCAGAGACCTTTCTGCTCTCTATCAGAAAGTCACTAGTGAGTTCAAACGAATGGCCTTCCGGTTGGAGCTCACCACCCGTCCACTAGATCTCTGGGCTCCTCAAAGGAACACTTCTCCGTTGCCCTGAAGGGTCCTTATTAATTTGGTTGGGGTTTGACCTTGAGATTCAGGAAATGATGATCAAGTTTTACTTCTTCTGAACATGTATCACCATTTATTAAATCTTTTTTTCTTTAAAATATGGCCTTCTCATTTAGATGATTATAAATTTGTAAAAAGATAGCCATGTTTTGCTTGGTAAAGCAGCATAGCTCTCTGGTCATTGACATCTTGCCTGTGTAAAGAAACAAGGGAAGGCATGCACAATACTGGAAACCACAAGTCCAGGGTCTTGGAATATCCCTGGGACAGTCCAGAAGCCAAAGTTTCAAAAAGCCTCTAAACGTTCAGAGCCAATCTCATTAGCACTCTGTCCACGCATCAGGTTCTTTCCTCCATTTAATTGCCAAGTAATGCGGGGCAAGCTCACTGTGCCCAAGACCCAGTGGAAGACGGGTTGTCTTCTTTCTTGTTCCTGTCTATTTTACAAGGAAGCTGCTAAACAAAATAATTCCCTACCTTGCTACATTAAATGTAAGTAAATAATTATTTTCCATGACTAGGTGATAGACATTTTATCTCAATACTATTTTATTCTAAAATTTAATAAATTTATCTTGATAAGGTATAAGATTGCCACTGATTCTAAGCTGCGAGAACAGAATGCCGTTTTTGCTCAAAGCTGTATGTTAAAGTCCCTCCCTTTTTTCTTATTCCTTTAAAACACTTTCACCCTCTTCAGGATGTGAAAATCATCCTAGAACTAGGGGGATTATCTATTTTGTTTGAATATCATACTAAATCTTTTTTCCCCTCAGGGCAACAATTTGAGGAAAACTTTATTCTCTTTAATTTGAAGAAATCCATACAGGTTTTTATTTCTTTATAAAAATGTACAAATTTTTCTTTTAAAATTAACTTATTCTTTTATGGGTCATTGGTTTTCTTTTTTGTTGTCATCATTGTGTTATCTTTTGTCACTTTGTCTTGCTATGCCTTGTTTTTTGGTCATACTGTTATCTCTGCAGATCTGTCTAGATAAGATAGGCTGGAAGAATGGTCTGGAGGAGAAGACAAGGGGACTGATAGTTCCAGGTGGACATGGGAGAGGGGAAAGTGGGTGTAAGGAGGTGATGTTGACCAATACAGAGACAAGGGAGTAACAAGTGATCCAAAATTGGTGACAAGGAGGGTGTGAGAGGCCTGGTAGGGATTCAGCAAGGGCAATGTAACCGAGAGAAATTACTGAAACCCAAGTGAAGGCTGAGCATGATAATGGGACAAGAGGAAAGTAAAAGGAAATAGAGGAAAGAAGTAGGAGACAAAGGGTATTTATAGAAGCCTAAATTCAGGCATGTACATATGTAAATATATTTATATAGGATGGTTGGGGAATAGATCTTCATGAATATATTTATAGGTTTAGAATTAAGGAAGCAGATGGACATTGGACCTCCACTCAAGGACTTACTCAATGCAAGAACACTTGGTTCTATTAAATTGGCATTCTATGATGCACATCTTCCTGACACGATCGCTGAAGAAAAATGTGTCCATAAACAAATGTGGTGAAGAAAGCTGATGGAGCCCAGCTATCAAAATATATAACATCTGGGGTCTTAAAGGCTTGCAAGTAAATAAGCAGCCATCTAGCTCAGAAGCATCAAAACCTATATGGAAGAAGCACACCAGCCTTTGTGACGACAAGGTGTCGAAGGATCAGGTATCAGACATCAAAGAACAAAAAAAATCATATCATTGTAAATGAGGGTGAGTGCAGAGTATAGACCCAAAGCCCATCTGTAGGTAACTAGACACCCCTTACTGAAGGAGTCATGGGGAAAAGAGGAGCCAGTCAGGTTGCAGGGTATCAATGACAAAACATACAACTTTCCTTTAGTTCTTAAATGACCCCCCACCCCACTATCATGATCCTAATTCTACCATAAAAGTCTGGCTAGACCAGAGGATGTACACTGATACAGATAGGAACTGGAAACACAGGGCATCCAGGATAGATGACCCCTTCAGAACCAGTGGTGATACCTGTAGGGTGGAGGGAAGATGGGGTGGAAAGGGGGAAGTGATTACAACTATCTACGTATATCCTCCTCCCTGGGGCATGATGGACAACAGAAAAGTTGGGGAAGAGAGACGTCAGACAGTGTAAGATATGACAACATATAATAATTTATAAACTCTCAAGGGTTCATGGGGTAGGGGGGAGTGGAGAGGGAGGGGGAAATGAGGAGCTGATATTAAGGGCTAAAGTAGAAAGCAAATATTTTGAGGATGATGAGGGCAACAAATGTACAAATGTGCTTAACATAATGGGGGTATGCATGGATTGTGAACACCCAATAAAATGATTTTTTTAAAGAATGAGAGGTTTAATTATATTTATTTAATCATGCTTAAGTGCTGGGCCAGAGATTTGCAGTTATCTTTCCTTTATCATATACTGAACCCAGAGAGAAAAGAGACACCAGGTAACAGGATACAGAGAAGTATACAAATGTGTCTTTTTTTTAGTGGATAATATAGAAGGAATGAAATGTTGGAGTCCTGAAGTATTCGGATTAGTACAGATTTATGGAAAACCCTCCAGAAAAATGCATAGACCATGTCACAAAAGCTTGAGGTAATATTTAAAAACGAAGTTGATAAATGCCGTCTAGAAATTAAAGTTAGAAAAAGAACTTAAACTAGACATTTACCCAATACAGATTTGTGGAGGGCGAAAAGGCAGTGATTAAAAGTAAAACAGATTGATTTTCTGAAACGTTTTTTATACATTTGCCAGCTACTGTTTTTCAGCGGGTCCATGGAGACTAGTTTCTTTTACAGCTTGTTATTTTGGAAGAGGAGAAGGAAAGGGGAAAATGTTCATGAAAAAAAGTTAACTAAGGAGAAATTACCATTATCTTGGGAAAAAAGGAAAATATTTCTTGTTGACATTTCTTAACATGAGATGACTCTTTTAAATTTGTTCACCATAGACACAGAAAGAATGGAGAATTTCAGCACTGGCATGATGTGTTATTCTTAGGAACAAATTAATGAACATTTATATTAATTCAAAAATTATATTTAAATATTGTCCTTTTTCAAGTAACGCAAATTTCTTCTTTTTTAAGAAATCATTTTATGAGGGCTTTAACAGTTCTTATAACCTTCCACACATCAAATGTATCAAGCACATTTGTATATATGTTGCCATCATCATTTCCAACACATTTTCTTTCTATTCAGCCCTTGGTATCGTCTCCTTCCCCCCCCCCCTCTTTCCCCCATTCTCTTGCCCTAGTGAACCCTTAATAATTTATAAATTATTTTTATTTTCATATTTTACATTGTGTACTGTCTCCCTTCACCCACATGTCTGTTGTTGTCCCCGTGAAGTGGGGTGGGATTGTATGTTGATTTTTGTGATGGGTTCCCCCTTTCTTCCCCTTTTCCCTCACTTTCCCTCTACCCTCATGGTGTCAATACTCTCAATATTGGTCCTGAGGAGGTTTTATGTCCTGTGTGTTAAGAGCTCTTATCTGTAGCCATGTACAGGAGCCAGATTTATAAGCTAGAACTGGGCTCATGATAGTGGGGGAGGAAGCATTAAAGAACTAGAGGAATGTTGTGTGTTTCATTGGTGCTGTATTGCACCCTGGCTGGCTTATCCCTTCTTTGTCATCCTTCTGTGAGGGGATGTCCAATTGTCTATAGATGGGCTTTGGTTCTCCATTCTAATCCCCCTAATTTGCATCAAAATGGTTGTTTGTTTGGGTCTTCTAATGCCCGATATTGATATCTGATCCTGTTGAAATATGGTGATCACAGGGATTGATGTGCTTCCTTCATGTGGGCTTTGTTGCTTCTCTGATAGATGGTTGCTCATTTAACTTCAAGCCTTGAAGACCCCAGAGGGCATAGTTTATAATAGTCTGGCATGACCAATTTTCTTCACTGCATTAGCTTATTCATCCATTTTGTCTTCAGTGACCATGTTGGGAAAGGTGAGCATCACAGAATGGCAGGTTATTAGAACAAAGCGTTCTTGTATAGAGGGAGGGCTTGAGTAGAGGCCCAATGTCTGTCTGCTATCTTAATACTTAACCTATTAATATATGTACATGGACCTATATACCTAACATGATATAGTAATATATCTACATATGTACATGCCTATGTTTATACCTCTATGAATGTCTTTTGCCTCCTAGTTCTTTTCTCTATTTCCTTTTACATTCCTCCTGTCCCACTATCATGTTCAACCTTTATTTGGCTCTTTTACTTAGAATGCCTGGTTTGAACAAGTACAACATAGCTTAGAGGAAGTACACATGCTCACACCACATCAGGTGATATTTAAGAATACAGTTTAATGATGAGACAAAATAATAGAGAATTAGGAAAAAATCATTTTGGAATTTTTTTAAGATACCATGTTAACTAAATTCAAGATATTAATTATAATATACTTTAAATATTACTTCATTTATGATATTTTTGAATGATTACTTTTAAACATTCTAGAAATAAAATAAATTTTAACTTGTTATATTTTTCACATGTAGGATGATACTATATTGAAATTCTGTCTTTTAAAGTAGTCCCTGACTATCACAGAGAGTTAAGTACTTGGTTATTAATCAAAAGGTTTGGTGGTTTTAATCTACCCAGAGGCATAGTCAGTTTCTGGAAGATCAGGCATTGAAACTAAATGTAGCACAGTCTAAACACATGAGACCACTATTATTTGAAATAAACTGATGACAACTTTTGTTTTGCTTTATAAATTATTACATGTTATTGATATTATATTAGATTTACATTTCCTTGGCTTGTGTCTATCTATTAAAAATATAGCACACAGTATAACCTTTTTGAATTTGAATCATTAGTCTTTAAGTAAAGAGAGAATTTCGAACATTTCACCCAATATGCACAGGCCTCCTAGTGAAAATTCATTATTTAATTGGAATGACATAAATTGTGTCAATAAAAAGTAGGAACTACATGACATATGCTTGTTTAGTAGGCTTCCTTTCCTCATGATACTTTAATAAGATCTGTTATTGATAAAACCATCTAATTGCATCCTATTTTGATTCATCACGTAAATACAAATGGAAATAGGAAAATATATCATATAGCAGTTATATCTATTAAGAAAAACATAACATCTGTCAGGAGACATGGAACATAGGAAAGACTTCCCATCCTAGTTGAAGGAATGCTTTAAGACTTTTATAACTCCAGCAGACAGGATATTTTCAAATACAATTATTCCATTCCTTAAAATATGAAGTTCCCTTACCCACCAATATATTTTCTTTAGTAGGAGTAGAGTTTATTTGATGATGCAATTAAAAGTGGTCCTACCTATAATTCAGAGCTGCTTTAATTGAGTGTTTTTTCTTTAGGATAACTAGAATAGCTATAGAATTGAGAAGGCTCCTATAATTCAAATCATAATATAAGTAAATTTATTATAGAGCAAATTATGCAGTTCAGAAATATTTTCTATTGCAAACCATTGTGATAATTCTTATATCAGTGGTGGGAACCCCTATATCTTTTGAGGCAGCTTAATCCATTTTTATATACATTAATTGCTATAAACTTCTCTCTTCAACTGAGACTCCTTTATTCAATGAGAAAAGGATTACTGAGCTCTTAAGATAAACCAGACCATGTTCTAGCAGCTGGTTTTATATCGATAAAGTGAGCGACATATTCCTGATGTTGCCCTTAAGGATCTTTTTTCTCATAGTAATAGAATTTTTTAAAAAGCCCAATAAGTCCCAAGCATTGCCACAAATAAGCTTAATGAAGCACTAACGGGTAGACACATGTTAACACGTTGATGGGCAATAGGAGGAAGTCAGCGCAACATGATCAAGGCAAAGTGAGACATTGAGAGGAGGGAAAGGAAGGGCAGCGTAAAAGCAAACACCACTGCCCACCCATCCTGCAGCAACAGCCGTAAGCACAAGAGATGCAGAGACACGTAGACATACAGCTTCGCAGGAGAAGGCAAGCAAAGAGTACTACATCCCAGATACATGTAGGTTGGACAGAGGATGCTTGGACATGTAGGCTTGATGCAATGATATCCATGAATATAGTAGCACTGACATGAGGTAAATATATGAAACATGTTTAGCTATAACCGAACTCTTTGAGGGAAGGAATCCCTGGGCTTAGGGCCTCAGGATCTTAGTCTCAGAGGACACCAAGTTCGATTGACATCACACAGTTCACATGACAATGTGCTATATTTTTCTGTGGTGAGTAGTAGCTGGGATCACACAAGCTGGTAATAATCAAGAGATACAAGGAAAACTTCATCAGAAGGACGAATGCATGGACCATGTGAGCTCTAGCCCAAACAACCCTGGGACCAGAAGACCAGCTACTGCAGGGCGACCAGGCTGACCTGTGTAAAAGGTTGCACAATAGAAAATGCGTAGCAGAATCCCTTTAGTTTTTATTTCTATGAACCATGCACACACACACATACACTCAAAATTAAGTAAAAAGGTATTTTTACAAAAAAACAGCACCATGTGCAGCTATTGTTTCTGGAAATATTCTCCATGGAGGTCCATACACCCCCAAAGGCAGCATTTCCGTTTCTTTCCTAAAGAATTCTGCATTCTTCCCTCTACCCCCTTGGGGGACTAAATCAACTTCCTTTTTTATTATTTGGGCTTTTTATTTCTTTTAGAAATCTCACTGGAATATTTATGGATGAATTAATGTGATATCTGGGACTTGCTTCAAAGTAAGATGAAGAGCAGGAAGTTACAATCCCCTTCCTTATAGCCTGGGGACAGCCCACTGAGGGGTCACACTATTCCATTGTTCCATGTAAAGGAGCATCCCTTATTGGCAAGGGACACATTTCAGTACCCATAATGGATGCCTGAAAGCATGGTTGGTATTAAATCCTGTTTATTCTATATTTTTATCTCTACATACATATCCATGGTCAAGTTTAATTTATAAATCAGACATGGTGGGAGATGACCAACAATTAGTAGGGGGTGTACACACCCAGGGGACATAGGAGAAAGGCTGGGCTGGAGGAAGCAGGGCAGATTGAGATTTCATTAAGCTGCTTAATGAATGCTTTTGGACCATCATTCACCCATGTAGCTGAAATTACAGGAAATAGAACCGTGGATAAGAGAAGACTACTCTGATTTGACTTTTCTACTGTATGAAATACTAGAAAAATACACATTAAGAAGAAAATAAAAAAATTAAATTCTTCCTAGAATTTTCTGATGGCATAGTGGTTACACATTGAGCTACTAACCTCAAGATCAGCAGATCAAAACCACCAGATGCTAAAGAGTAAGTCTCAGAAACTAACAGGGGACAGTTCTACCTTGTTCTGTTGGGTGGCTATGGATTGGCTTGGAGCTTTGGCCCACCCATTTAAATCATTATTTTTGTTTCACAAATATTCCATTTTTAACTTGTTTTAATAATGAAGAAAGCCCTCCATTTTTCATCTTACAATGCTTGATACTTGCCATAATGTTGCTCCTTAAAATATCATGTACATATTTCCCAACAATTGTTTTTATTCATCAGAAGAATGCATTTTAATTGAAGGAAAAAACCTTATGTAATTATGCTTTCTGAAATAATGAGCAATGTGATTGCCCAAGTGAGGTGTCCTGCAATAAATAAGAGACACAGAAAGGAACTCCTCCACCTTTCTGAAACCCAGTCCATAAATATCCCTACATTTGCACATATTTTTGGTGTTCCCTTCTCTTAAACGCAAGAGATGTTCTCCTCCCTTCAAAAGCCAGTTCTCCATGTGAGCCCCAAATTTCACTTGCTACTTTCTCCTTTGGGATGTCTTTTGGTTTAATCCTTCAACATGTTTCCCTCTATCTTCACTTTGTCCTATTTAGTAATACCTTCTGATGAAGGCATGCTCTTATCACTGTAATATCAAAAACAATCATTCTCATCTCAATGTGTTTCTCCACATTCTACCTTACCACTGCTCAATTTACACTTAAAAACATACCTTACTTCAGTTTCAAAATTTTAGTAGCAAAACCTTCATCATCAGAATACTTTAAGGTTGGATCCTATATCTTACCTGACTTGGAAAACCTCTTTTCTTCTCCAGGAAACATGAAATGCCACCCACATACCAAATACATGGTGTATGTCCAAGACTAAATCTCTCTACTGGTCAACCTATACATTGGCTCTTCCTTGTCTCACAATAATGTGAGCAAGACTGAATTGTTTGCCTTTATTCCCTATTCCTATGCCTTATTCTTTTACACCTCCTTTCAATTCAGTAAATTGTTTTATCATCCCCCTTAAACCAAATGTATCTGATGTCCAGCCATTCCTTGCTATTTTAAATTCCTTTTCCTAAAGTCAACTAGCCATAATCTCTAATTTAGACTGTACCAATAGTCCATTCCTGAATGGCCAGCTTCCATGTTTCCCACTTACAAGGAATTCTTGGAGGTATAGGAAGAGGTATATTATAGCTATACATTGAATGGTTAATTTACCTTCTCAGCCTCTTCTACTCCCATCACATTTTAGTTAGAAATCAAGTTTGTATGAACAAAATGTCAATTAGTTTGTTTTAATACCCTACCCAGGGTAGTAGTATAGAAGGATAATTGTCATGTGCTGTCTTCACAAATCCAAAGAATAGTTTAATTATAAAATGTTTGTTTTGTTCTTCCTTTATTTAGCATTTTCATTGTGTCAAGCTACTTTTGATATGGAATCTCAGTTACTTTAAAAATAATTGTTTTTGTTCTATAGATATGGATGTTTTTGATCTAAGTAATTGTGAGTGATCACGAACGCAAGCAAATCACGCACATGATTTGTAGAGCCAAGGAATTGTTGTTAGCACAAGTCCAGTGGGTTCTGACTCACAGTAACCCTGCTTACAACAGACTGAAACTGTGTCCTGTCATGCACGTGCCTCAGAATCCTTGCTGTGTTTGAACTTGTCGCAGTACCTTACTGAACGTCTTCCTTTCCTTCATCAAGCATGACGTATTTCTCAAGGAGCTTGTCCCTCCAGGAAGCCTATCTGAAGTACCTGAGAAGGCTCACCTTCTTCCCTTCTAAAGAGCATTCTCACTGCTGCTTTTCCAAGGCAGGATTGCTGTTCTTTTAGTAGCCATTGGGATGTAAGGTGCCTCACTAACACTGCAATTGTGGGCACACAGCTTTCTTTGATCTTCCTTACTAATTGCTCAGCTTTCAGAGGCAAAGGAGAAAATGGAAGATACCATGAGGCAACAAGCACAGCTGTCTCCATGGTAATATTTATTTTTTTACTTTCTAATGGTTTAAAGAAGTCGTTTGAAGCAGAACTACCTAATGCAGTACATAATTTGATTTCTCTACTCCTGACTCAATGGATATTGATAATAAATCAAAGTAGTTTTATACACTTGACACCCTCAAGCATTTCTCCATTTCTTATGCAGGTGGCTATTGAGGTTATTGGTTTTCTTCCCACTGAAGTATAATCCCTACCAGAGACTGTAGTCTTTGAACTCTATCGTTAAGTGCTTTAAGCCCTCTTCATTTTCAGCAAAGAAGGTCGTGGCAACTGCATATTACAGCCTGTTAATAAGTCTTCTTCCAATACTCATGGAAGTTCTTCATCTAATCTAGTTTCTCCAATATTTTTTTGAATACAGATGAGGTAAATATAGTAAAGGGTATCACCCTGATGCATACCTTTCCCGACTTTCCATTGTCGTAATTAAATACTCATCTGTGTTTATTGAGATTGTTTCCCTTTATTTCCTCTTGGATTTAAATGTGCTACCTTTCCAAACACATAACAGGTACATTCTGTTTTTACTTTGGTATTCGATATGCTGAAATTTGAAGCTGTACATAAAGTAGAATTTTATTCAACAAGTGATCGCACACTGCATTTATATTTATATCTCCATATATATGGTAATATTAGGGACAGCATTTAGAAAGTCTACTCTCACTTGACTAGGTCCTGTCTTTCTAGCATATGTAACTTTTATTGCAAATGAAATGTCGGGTCTGATGTCCTAAATACATGGCCAGGATGGGAACACTGTTTCCCTGATATCTGCATACTCCTCTTTCCGGGTATCTTAGTAAGCAGTCAAACATCGTGGTTGTCCCTTTTTCTTTTCCCAACTCTTCTTAAATTGAGGAGATCTACAGAGTTATTGTATGAAGGCATTTGTGTTGGCGAGAAGAAGAGCCGAGTTTGCCTTTCGACTTGGATTTGTATAATGTTCCAAAAGAGGAGTTGAAAGCGGTATTTTACACCTCATAGAAAAGCAGATTTGAAAAGATGCAAAGTTTATTCTACTATTTATACCCGTTGAGCCTACTGCCACTGTGAAATAAAATAAGAAGGATTTGTATTAAATCAGATGAAAATGTCACTCTGCTAGATTTAGGGGCAGCAGCACTGAATATTTCTCACCCAAAGCAGAAAGGGAACAGTGCTTTTCCCTTTAAAATTTCTTGAATATTCACCAGTTAATATTCAATATGCAATTTGAAGATTAAAATATATATATACAACAGAAATACCATCTCATGCCTTCTCTCTACACCTTGCTCTGCTGTGAGAACCTTTTTGACATAGATCATTGTTCATAGCAATACTTTTAAAGGATCAGCAAAATCAACAATATTTTTTCCCTCTGAAACCATTTCCCCCTCAAAATGTATTACTATATTCTACACCAGTGGTTCTCAACCTTCCTAATGCCGTGGGGACCCTTTAATACAGTTTCTCTTGTGACCACATCTACCCCCCGCCTCGGAACCATAAAATTATTTTTGTTGCTACTTCATAACTGTAATCTTGCTACTCTTATGAATCGGCAACCCCTGTGAAAGGGTCTTTCCACTCCCTAAGGGGTCACGACCCACAGGTTGAGAACCACTGTTCTACACGCTACAAAGTAACTCGTTTATTACTAGAGGAAACGTACTTTAGCATCATATGCTGTGAAGAATGCCAAAACAATGCTTACTAGTGTTTTATTGACCATGCCAAGGTATTCAAATGGTGACTGGTTAACTCTGGATTTCTTCGCAAAAAACGGGAAGTCCAGAAAACATCATTGTTTATATGCACAACTAGAACAATATCTAAGAAACAGCTTGCTTGGATAGAGAGGCTACTAAGTAGTTCAAGACTAGGAAAGTTTCATGTCAGTGTTGTATCCTATCAAGTGCTCAATTTGTATGCTGAGAAAGACGCCTGAGAAGCTAAGACTATATGAAGAAGAATAGGACATCAAAAAAAGAGGAATACTCATTAACAGTCTCTCATATGCAGATGACACAATATTCCTTATAGATTGATTGTTTTTATAATTATTTTTTAATCATTTTATTAGGGGCTCTTACAGCTCCTACAAAATTCCCTACATCAATTGCATCAAACATACTTATACATATGTTGTCATCATCATTTCCAAAATACTTTCTTTCTACTTGATTCAATGGTATCAGCTCCTCATTTTTCTCTCCCTCCCCCTTGTGAACCTTTCATAATTTATACGTTATTTTTATTTTCATATTTTACACTTTCCACTGTCTCCCTTCACCCACATTTCTGTTATTTGTTCCCTCCATGGGGAGAGGGACTATATTTCCAATTTTGTGATGGGTTCCCGTTTCTCCTCCCCCACCTCCCTTATGGTATCTCTACTCCCACTACTGTTCCTGAGGGGTTTATCTGTCCTGATAATTTCCTATGTCCTGTAATTTCCATGTGTCAAGAGCTCTTATCTGTACCAATGTGTGTTCTCTGGTCTGGTTAGATTTGGATGGTAGAACTGGGTCATGGTAGTGGTGGGGAGGAAGTATTCAGGAACTAGAGGAATGATGTGTTTTTTGTTGGTGCTATACTGCACTCTGGTTGCATTGCCTCTTCCTTGTCACCCTTCTGTGAGTAAGGGGTGTCCAATTGTCTACAGAGGGGTTTTGGGTGTCTACTCTTACCCTAGTCCTTCACAGTGATATAATCATTTGGGATCTTTGATGCTTGATACCAGCTCCTGTTGACACCTCATGACCACACAGGCTGCTGTGCTCATTCCATGTGGGCTTATTTACTTTCCTGCTAGATGGCTGCTTGTTTAACTTCAATCAACAGTGGCCTTGTTTGATAGCTGGGCACCATCTGCTTTCTTCACCACATTTTTTTATGTACCCATTTTTTCTTTAGTGATCATGTCAGGAAGGTGAGTATCAAAGAGTGTCAGCTTATTAGAACAAAGTGTTCTTGTGTTAAGGGAGGCCTTTAATAGAGGCCCAAAGTTCATCTGCTATCTTAATACTTAACATATAAATATATGTGCATTGGCTTCTATCCCTTTCATTATACATTAATATATTTTATCTATACATACCTATAACTATACCTCTATAAATGGCTTTTTCCTACTATTTCTTTCATCTATTTCCTTCCTCTTTCTCCTATCCCACTATCATGCTCACCCTCCATTTGGTTCTCAGTAATTCCTCTCAGATACATTGAACTTGATCAAATCCCACCACGCATTATATGCTCTCTTTGCCATCAATTTTTGATCCCTTATTCCTGATTTTCTTGGGTCCCCACACCCTCTCCCCACCTCCTTCTCTCCCATGTCCCCCCTGGAACCACCAGTCCCATTGTTTTCTCCTCAGGGTTGTTTGTACTGCCTATATTGTATAGACAGACAGAGGGCAAAATAATAAGAAAAACAAATACATTGTTTATTTAGAGCTCAGAAGACCTGCAATACCTTCTCAAGACCATAGTTTTCAGTGTGGATTATACATCAACACAAGGCAAACAACAGTTCTCACAACTGGATCAACAACCAACAGAACAAAAAAATGGAGAAAAGATTGAATCTGTCCAACCATTAAATTTTACCTTTTCATTTTACAATTCCACAATCAACAGCCATAGAGCCACAGTCAAAAAGCATAACACTGTGTATTGGGCAAATATGCTTCATAACTATTGTTTTAAGCATGATAAAGATAGCTCTGTGAGAATCAAGGTGCACCTGACTCAAGGTACAGCACATTCAGTGAGGCATAGGCAATCTATGAGGAAGACTGGACAAAAATTGATCATTTGGACGATGCTGGTGTGGATGAAAAATATTGAATACATCATGGACTATCAGAAGAATAGACAAATGTGTTTTGAATCTCCTGGAATTTTTCTTAGAAGCAAAGTTAGTAAACTGAGTCTCCTTTTCTTTAGGGGTGCTATTTAAGAGGGACCAGTCTGTGGAGAAGGACGTCAAAGTAGAGAGGTGTGGTAGTCACCTACTCTGCTGTCAGTTTAAGGATTAAGGGTGTATGGGTGGAGTCTAGGCTGTCAATCTGGAGATAGCCAATGAGACTTTTGCGTGGGCATGGCCCTCTCCTGAGAATGCTGGGAAATCTGGTACTTCCTCTTGGAGGCAGAAGACACCTGTCTCTCTGCGACTCCCTGGGAGACATTGCAGAAGACAAGCCAGATGGCTGCAACCAGACCTCAGAAGCCAGAGATGCCACAGAGAAACTCCTGCCAGGACTGAGATGCTTACAATGCCACTGGATCCAAAGACTTTCTACCTACTGGCTCATGATCGTCCTGCATTTGGCTTCATTGCATGTGTTTTGTGAGTCTGAAGAGGACTTTATTGATTGGCATCAGACATATGGCCTAATATCAGACTTATGGCCTTGGACTAGACTGGGTTGGGATATTTTCAATTTTAAATTGCTCTTGTATATAAATCTCTCCCTTATATACATTTGTGTGTTTATGAATTTGTTTCTCTAGCCTACCCAGACTAACACAAGAGGGAAAGAGAGGAGAGCCCTTAATGAGATGGATGGTCACTGTGGTTGCAACAATTGGCTCAAATCGAGGAAACCGTGAGAAGATGGTGCAGTGCTTTGTTCAGCTGTGGCTCATCCATTCCAATTCATAGCAGAGGTGTAATGAGTTGTAATGAGTTCAACAGCACCTTATAAAACAAAATACTGTATTCTCTCTAATGTATGAAGTACAGCACATTTTGTACTTACCACAAAGTTTTATGATATAAAATGAAAATATTTTGGAATGGATAACATGAACCGCCCCCTCTCTCCCAAACATGTATATTCATCAAGTTGTTGAAGAGCTGAGCTCTATCGGGGTCTCAAAATATAATTTGCATTGAGTCTCAATGCCATGCCATTTATCTTAACTTGATCCTGTGATTTCCACATAGTAATACGTATCATAAAAACAAAGAGTTGGAGCATCACAAGGCAATTAGGACTTAGGATGTATAGGGAACAATATGACTTTATCTGAAAGAGCTCTCTCTTCTTTTTGCCAGAATCTTACCTTTTTAATTCATCTCCTTGTCTCCTCCTTCTCTAACAACTCTAGGCCATGATGAAATTTAATCTTCCTACAGTGCACCACCGATCATATTTTCCTTCCTCTCAATGATTTCACATTGCCCGTTAAATTAAGGGGCCATCTAAAATTTAGCACAGAAGACATTTCCAATATGCCCCAGAGAAGCTCTAAAGTTGTCTCTCTCATATTTTCCTTAAGCTCATATTGGATAAACTATGTTCTCTGATTAGTATGTGCCCTCTTCAAGCTCTTCCTCTCAGAATCTCAACCACTTCTTAATGCTTTTATTAAATCGTTGCTGAGCCAGTCTTTCGACCCGAGTGAAATAAGAAATCATGTTAACTCTTTCATTTCATCTTCGGTATTAACACTTGTATTGCCTCTATATTTTTGTCATACTTCTGTTAAGAAGTGTCTTCTAAGATGTAAGTGAAGGCCAATTTAAAAATAACCTAAAATGGTAATATACCCATTAGGAATACAAAATTTTTTTAGGATAGATTGGGAAAGTTGAAAAATTAGTTACGACTTTGAATAAAAGAAGCTCCAACAGGCCTTAGCTACTAATTGAAAGGCTGATGGTTTGAATCCATCAGCAACAGAGTGGACAAAAGATGCGGCAATCTGTGCCCATACGGATTATAGCCTTGGAAACCCTATGGGATGGGTCCACTCTGCTCTCTATGGTCACTATGAGTCTGAATTAACTGGGAAGCCTGCGTAATATGGATAGATACATTATTAGGTCATAAATGGGGAATGCTGTTTGTCTTCTATGAGTGAAACTTTCCCTTTACTAATTCCTTTCTTTTATTAAAAGTTATTATTTTTATTTTAATAAATCATTCTATTGGGGGCTCTTACAGCTCTTATAACAATCCTTACATCTACGGTATCAAGCACATTTGTACATATGTTGCCATTATCATTTCCAAAAGATTTCCACTAATCCATTTTCTAAATGAGGGTACGGATTCCTCTTGATCCTCAGAAGTTTGTGGGAAAGCTTGTGCAGGAGAATTAATAAGCATGCTGAATTTTTTTGTATTCTATCTGAATAAAAGTATAATTTTCAATTAAACTGAACAGTATAAAGGATTCAGAAATAAATTCAGAAACTTGTTTATCATCATAATTACATTACCAGAATTGTAAGACATAATAGTTCTAGAAGTAAGACATCATCAGTTATATTTTTATTAAGATCAAGTAAAGGAATGAGATGTTATAGGATAATTATATATCATAATGACATTTAGTTGCATCTAAGTGATTAATGATTTTAGTGAAAAACATATTGGTTCACACAAATTTCACATAATTTTAAAAATTAGAATTTTTTATATCCTATATGATATTTAATTAATGCATTTATGTATGCAATAAATATTTGTTGAACACTTTCTATATGTAAGGCACAATGCCATATAAAAAGTGGACAAAATAGACATTAGAGTTGTTTATTTCAGACTGGTGTGGGTTGCTCTATTAAGGATAATTCCAAGACAAAATTTAATGGGTTTTCAATGAGCCATGAATAACTAATAGTGATACTGCCTTAGCATTTTAAATGTTGACGTGTTTAAGATCAACCTATAAGACAATATTCCAAGCTTACTTAAAAACCATGATGATTCATAAGTCATTTTTGTATATTTGTCTAGATTACAAAATCATAATTTATTTTAACCCCTTTCTTCTATGTTTTCTGGCATTCAGAATATAAAAATGATGAGACAATATTTTGGGTCAAATTATATTTATTTTGCTAGAAAATTTGCCTTATGTAAAAGTAGATTTGATTAAATAGAGATTTAACTGAGAAGCAAAATTTAATGCATTAATTTCTAAATCTTAGTTTTTTGTTTTATTTTTCCACTCTACTAGGACATATAGAAATATTTTATAAAACTCAAAAGGCAGTTCTATATAGCACATGTTTGCATATACATGGTTTACCAACTTTCTACTTTTAATTATTTTCCTTTTAAAATTTACAAACAAGACACAACTTAAGTACCTAATATTGTATGGATTAATATGATGCAAATGAAAAATGCCAGATAATAAAATCTAACAATTTTACAGTGTTAAAATTCTTAAAAGGAGCTCTAATAGTGCTGTGGGATCAGCCTTGAGTGGCTAATCAAAAGGTTGGTAGTTCAAACACACCAGCCACTGTCCGGGAGAAAGATGAGGCTGCAGGCTCTGCTACAGATTTACAGTCTCAGCAGCCACAGGGAGCAATCCTACTCTGTCCTGGAGAGTGGCTAGGAGGCGGGCGGACATTTCTCAATTGTCCCATGCCCTTGGTGGTGCAAAGAGCTGGCTCAGATCCTCACCACAGGTTCGAGGATGAGTCCATCCAGAGACCGCTCAGCATGAACTCCTGGCGGACTCTCCCTGAAAACCAGCCTTTGGAAACTCTGTGGAGCACGGTTCCACTCTATCATGTTACCATGAAGCATACAGCTTTTGCTTTTTGGTACAAATACAACCATTCTAAATGGAAATATAATTTTTGCCTTCTTCCCACTTTTGTTCACTGATACTCTTATTTCTAAGGTTTGCATAAGTAAAACAATAAATTAAAAAAGAACTGCATGAGAGGAATTGTTGGTGAGTACCCTTGAGCCAATTCAGACCTTACTTCCAAAGGAATGGAAACCAAACCCTCCTGATCTTGTGCCATCGTCCCAATTGTTATGCCTATGCCCTTTGTGACATCCACTGTACCCATCCATGCCACTGAGAGGGTTCCTCTTTCAGCTGCATCTCTGCTTTACCAAGTGTCCTCCTGCACCCCTCCTGATAACATGTCCAAAGTAAATGCGACAGTCTTACAGTCCTCCCTTCTAAGGATTCTGGATGTACTTCTCCCAAGACAGATTTGTTCAGTCTGTAGTATATTCAATGTTTTCACCAAGGGCTTAATTCAAATCGATCTGTTCTTTTAGTGTCCTCTTTATACATTGTCTAGTTTTCACATGTATATGAGTTGATTGAAAGTACCATCACTAAGGTCAGGTGCATCTAAGTATTCAAAGTGACATCTTCTCTCAGTAACAAGTTACAGAGGTCGTTTGCTGCCTATTTTCTTTCGTGACTGATCTTCTCATGGGCGTTTATTGTGGATCAAAATAAAAGGAAATCCTTGACAACTCCAATCTCTTCTCCATTGATTATGATGCTGCCTTTGGTCCAGGTGGGAGGGGTTTGGGTTTTGAGTTTACTTTGACTTGTAATCCATGCTGTGAAGATTGTAGTCTTTGTAGTGTTTCAATTACTCTTCATTCTCAGCATCTGAATATTGAAGTTTGTAAATTAGCCGTCCTCCAATCCTAATGACATGGTATTTGTCTTATATGACAGCTTCTCAGATTATTTGCCCAGCATAAAGATTAGATAATTGTGGTAAAAGGATAAAATCATAAAATCCTGACACACCCCTCCCCTGATTTAAAGAAAAATCATTTTATGGAGAGCTCATACAACTCTTATCACAATGCATGCATCCATCCATTGTGTCAAACACTTTTGTACATTTGTTTCTCTCATCATTCTCAAAACATTTCTTTCTACTTGAGCCCTTGGTATCAGCTACTCATTTTTCACCTCTCTTCCCAATACTCCTCCCCCATGTACCCTTGATAATTTATAAGTTATTATTATTTTGTCATATCTTACACCATCTGACGTAGCCCTTCACCCACTTCTCTGCTGCCCATCCCCCAGGGGGAAGGTTATGTGCAGATCCTTGTAATCTGTTCCCCCTTTCCACCCCACCTTCCCTCCACCCTCCTGGTACCGCCACTATCATGATCCCAATTCTACCTTACAAATCCGGATGGACTGGAGGATGTACCCTGGTACAGACAGGAATTGAGAACATAGGGAATTCAGGACGGATGAACCCCTCAGGAGCAGTGGTGAGAGTGGCGATACCTCTCCTGATGTTAAACCATTTAGTATCCTCTTGTTTTATTTGAAAGACTGCCTTTTGGGCTATATACAAGGAACACAATTACACGTTCTGGAATTTCTATTTTTTCCAAAGTTATCCATAGTTTACTGTGTCTCACATAGTTGAATGCCATTCTATAGTCAATAAAACACAAATAGCCATTTTTCTGAAATTCTGTGCTTTCTGCTAAGATCCATCTGACTCCAATAATGATATCTCTTATTCAAAGTTCTCTTTTGATAGGAATTTTGGTAGATATTTGTGGTTATATCATATATCTGTGGGCAATGTGGTTTAAGCATAAGGTGAAGCCACTTAAGAAGGAATGGTCCTCCATTTTTATTTGTATTTACTTATTTTGGTTTCCCCTAAAGGACCATCCTGGGCTTTGGGAAACAACTGTTCTCTGAGGTCCTCATGATATTGCACTAGATTTAAATTCCTGCTCCCTGACTTACATTGATGGAAAAAATCTGCTCCCTTAATTTGTTTTATCTTCCTATTTCTTAATTTTGTTACATTAGCATGGGGCCAGCGGGAGACAGCAAAAAAGACAAAGCCATGGGCTAGACGGTTGATGGGTGTTACCTGGGGTCAAATGGAAAATGCTATTCCACAAGAAGAAGAGAAGCCTGGGAGAAGTGAAGGGTTAAACTATTGGAGGGTTTGAGGACTGGTTTAAACTCTTGAAGGCAGAGTTGATCATGTGAAAGATAAACCCTCACCTACCTTTAATTAAATAACTAGATAAATAGCAATAAACAATATTTTGGTGCATTATGTAACATATAATTTACACATATCCAATTAAAATCAGCAAGTAAATATATATTCAGGCAAAAATATAAGCCAGAGAAATGTATACATGGAAGGAACGAATTTCCACCTTTTCTAGGAAATACACGATTAGATGCTTGCAGTATTGTTGCTAACAGAAAATGTCTCCCAAATTAGAAATGGGAGATAATTCAAACCTACTATCCTTTGGATGAAAGAGCCCTAATGGTGTATGATTATTCATTGGGCAGCCAACAAGGTCAGCAATTCAAAATCACCAACTGCTCTGCAGGAGAAAAATAAGACTTATGAGTTTGACAGTAAGACACAAGGTCGGCAGTTCAAAACCAGCAGCCACTTTCTCCTTCTATAAACAGATAGTCTTGGAAATCCACAGAGGCAGTTCTACCCTGTCGTATAGGGTTACTATGAGTCATCATTCACTGTCCGTGTGACAGTGAGTTTCTTTCATTCTTTTTTAAAATGTTATCCTTTAGACATACGATTTTCTTAAGTGGCATAGAACCTGACTCAGGACAACTCGAAGTTTGAACCTCTTTCAATAGTTTACCTAAACTAATAACTCAAAATTTATAATTCATAATTTATCTTTGTACATAGCAGAAACACAAAGCTTTCCTAATGAAGTTTTAGCAGATAATGTCTGCAAAGGTTGTACAACAACATTATTTCTCATGATTTTTACCGGCAAGTAGAGGGAATTCGTATCATTGAGCGTTTTGCCATTTTACATCACAAATCTGAAACTTACCTAACTAAACTGTGTTGAGAAAAGCAATGACACTTTTCTAAGGCAGCTTCCTAGTTCATTTTGTTGAGTGGACATGATAAAGTGTTAGGATCTTTGACTGTCTTCCTCGACGCAACCTAACAGGAGCACATGTAGGTTCCACATCTAAGACAGGAAGCAGGAGCGGCAGGCCACATGACCCCCACTGATTCATAAATGATTCTTGAAGGTATCTTTGCATCAGTGGGGTTCCAGTGGATTTAAATTGATGGCAGCTGTTTGCCCTCTCAAGAATAAAGTGGAAATGCCTTTACAAAGCTATCCAGAGCCCCAGTGGTGTAGGACTAATGAGCGGGGCTGCTAGCCTCAAGAGAAGCAGTTCTAAACCACTCGGGGCTCTATAGAAGAAAAGAGAGTCTGTCTACTGCTGGAAAGTGTCACCGTCTTGGAAATCCACAAGGGCAGGTCTCTCTTGCCGCATAAGGTCTCCATGAGTTGGCATCACTTGTCAGTAAGTTTGTGAGTTTATCATTCTAATGTCTTTTCAACACATCAGAAACAGGAGCCTAAAACCTAGAAGAAAGAAATAGAATTTAGGCAGGAGACAGACTGTATAAAACTATTCCATTCCTACGTGTTTTCCAGCTTCATGCAATAGAAAGTGTACCTTGATGCTTCATCTATAAAATTATGCCTAGAAATTTAATAGCCCAAATTATTGTTTATACAACTTTAACTAATTGTTTGGTATGAATAATTATTTAGCAGACAATATGAGCAGACATCTGTCTGTTTAATTTTAGAGAGACTTCTCAAGTCTGGCTTTGTAAATTAATGCTGATACTTGGCTGAGTCACAGAGTAAACAAATAAGCTTTGATTCTCTTTAGAGGATAAATTCACTGAATATTTCTAAAATGGACATTTTACAAATTGTCGGTTGAACTTACTTTTCTACCTACTCAACTTACCAACATTTGTAATATTCCAGAATTTATACTTCAGAGTTTTGCCTAAACTATCAAAGTACCTCGGGCCTCAACTAATTTGATTCTGCAAAGCTCAATTTTTCATTCCAAGAAATATGACAGTTCTCTTATAAATCTCATATGTATCTATACCAGATTTGAATGTGATGTTTAAATGACAACTGGATGTAATAAAATAATCTAATATACATAATTATTTTGTTAACCTATGAATCATAAAGCTGTCACTAAGAAAAATAATCATTTTATATAGGACAGACAATACATTTAAATATTTTTATTATTATTATCCCTTTAAGCAGTTATAATATTCTTATTTTTGAGAAATTCTGAGTTAACCCTTGCTGCTTCATACATTTTTTTGTCAAAAGGAATTTCATCCTTATAGTCAATAAAATAAAAATTCCTATGCTGTGAATATTTTCTACATGATAAAGCATCTTGCATTTTTGCCTCACCTTTATAATAACACATTGATGTAAATTGATAATATATTTTAAAAGTAACTGACTAGATGGTAGCATTATAAGACAACTCATGAAATGTCATTTACATAGTATTAATAGACTGAGTTTAGTTCTGATTTCACATTTTAGTCACTCAGTCAAAATAATTTGGAAAAGAGAATAGCATATATTGTTAAAACTTTTGCTAATCTTAGATTTATTTAAATGACACATATTTCAAAAATGGATATATATAATGTAGAAGTGAAAAAATAAAGACGTTGGTTAAATTCTATTTGCAGGATGAATTTTGCATATTTTAAGAATGTATTTTAGTTGATTTTTTTGCCAACTCTAATAATAACTGGTTTTTTATTGCCATAGACTTACTCAAGGCAACATTATCTATAACAGAGGGAAACGTTGCTTGATCTTGTGACAGCGTCATAAATGTTGGCATATTTGAGTGAATTGATGTAGCTCCCTTGTCATCTGTTTGGGGAGAGTGTCTCTTGGATTTGTTGACCTTCCATTTTATCTAATCTTGGTTTTGTTTCCTGTTAATCTCAGTGACTGGTCAAACTTCATTCAGCATGTGGCTCCATCATTGTTTTTTATCAATGCCTAGCAGGGGAGTGGATAAGCACTGGGCTGCCAATAGCAAGATCAGGGGCTTGAAACCCCCAGCGACTCCACAGGAGAAAGAGGCGGCTTTCCGCTCCTGTGGAGTCTGGCTCTCAGAACCCACACGGGCAGTGCACGCCTGCCCTCTGGCGCACAAGGGGTCCGCCGCCTCCTCTGGATGTTAGAGTGTGTTTTGAGTGAGTGTAACCTTGCATGTAAGTATCAACGTTTCTCTGTCCATTCCTTTATGAACGCACGTTTAGGTTGTGTCATCATATCGACGGCAGGAGTTTTGATTTTGTTTTTAACTCTTCTTCCCATAGTGAACAGTGCTTCAACGGACCTGGGTTTGTCTTCTTCAGCTACATTTTCATTTTCTTTTGGACAATTTTTCTTCATTCTTTCTTCTAGTCCATTTACATACTCAACATTCAAGAGAACGTTTCAGTCTCTTCTGACTTCCCTGTTGTTCTTTTTTTTCTTTCGTCTTGGTAATGACCGTGTGCTTTCCTAGTGTATGATTTTCTTCGTCATTTCACACTTATCTGGCACTTGGCCTTCAGTGTTTGGCGGTCAGAACTCTTCTTCAGGGAATCTCTAAGTTCAGGTGAGATATACTGAAGGTTCCATTTTGACTCTGCTGGACTGGTTTTATTTTTGTTCAACTGCAGCCTGTTCCAGAGGGTCTGCTCATAGTTGGCCGCTGGTCTCGTTTTAGGCGAGCACAATCCTTTGGCTTTTGCTTTCTTCTGACGGCTTAGCGTTTTGTCTGTGCCATCCAGCCGGGCCCACGGGACATCAGCTCTCTGTGCTGTTACGAAGGGTTTGCCATGGAGTCACTTCTGGCAAAGCTCTGGAATCACAGGTTTTATTTCTATCACCAAGGCCTTATTTTCCAATGATTGTTTTTTACTCTTTGCCGTCAAGTTTCACATTATAATCACTAGTAATTATCAGTACATCTTGATTACAAGTTTAACCAATTTCTGACTGAAGATGGTAAAATTCATCGATTTCTTCGTCCTTGCTTGTAGCGACTGGAATGTAATTTTGAATATTAATTGTATCAGCTGATCTTCTTTGGTGGAATATAGCTATGATCCTGTCAAAGACAGCATTGCACTTGAAAACAGATCTTGAAATATTCTTTTGATGATGAAGATGGAACATTCCTCACAAATTTGCCTTTCCAGCGTAGTATTCCAATATGAACCTGTTTGCTGTTCGAACACCGAGTTTGGTATTACAGAGTTTGGTATTACTTATTTATAAGAATGAGTCATGTTTGACAAGTTGTGAGATTGTTCATTTTCATTATTATTTTCTAATCATTTTATTGGGGACTCTTACAACTCTTATCACAATCCATACACAGGATGTGTCGAGCTCATTTGTACATTAGTTGCCCTCATCATTCTCAAAACACTTGCTCTCTGCTTGAGCCCTTGAATCAGCTGCTCATTTTCTCCTTGTGATTATTCTTACAAGTCTTTTGAAATGTTTCCTTGTGTTCTTTCGACTTAGAGAGGACGACCATAGCAAATTAGCTGTGTTAACTAGCATGTGCTAGAAGAGGCCCTGATATTGATGTGGTATTTTGTCCACTTACAATACATGACTGATGATTGGATGAATGGATTATGTATTTATAAACATACCGCATTGGTGTGTGTAGCAATGTAACTGATGCTGAGATTTGAGGACCATTTATCACATCCCCATAACTGGTAATGTTGTGATAGTTGGACCTACCATGTGTCTCTAAGCTCCAGAGAGGGAGGCTTGTGATGCTTACTCGGGGACAGTGCCTGCAGGGATTGCCAGGGGAGCAGTGACCCCAGTGGTTCTCGCCTTCCTCAGGCCGTGACCCTTTCATTCATACAGGTCCTCATGTGGTGGTGACCCCCCAACCATAACATTATTTTTGTTATGAATCATCATGTAAATATCTGATATGCAGGATGTATTTTCATTGTGACAAACTGAACATCATTAAAGCATAGTGATTAATCCCACAAACAATATATAATTATATATAGTGAAATATTTATATCTAATGACAAATAAAGGAGATTTTGTCTTGAAGCATGGTATAGCATGGGTAACAGTCTTACTATAACAACAGTAAACTACATTGCTACATTGTGAGACGGTGTGTGTAAAAAACAAGCGTCAGTGCGAAGGTTGAGACACTTCTTTGTTACCAGATCAGCATATCTGGAGACCCGCCTGGAGACAGATAGAGGAGCAGTGTCTCTGTTCTTAAGACCCTCAGAAATATGTATTTTCCAATGGGCTTAGGTGACCCCTGTGAAAGGGTCATTTGACCCCCAAAGGGGTTGTGACCCACAGGTTGAGAAACGCTGAGTTAAAGTAAAAGAGATATAGGTAAAATATCTAGGGGCCTTTTTGGTTAGAATTTAATTTTTCAGAGTCTTTCTACCACCTCTCAAATCTATATATGATAATTTTAGATCTATTCCTAGTGTTTCAGAAAATAATAAATATAAATTCATTTGATAGATTATACATTTTGCTACCTGCCATGTAGAAGTTGGATGCTATAAACTCATCAATATGGGCAATCCAGTCTTTATCCTGAAATGATTATGGCTACACGTGCTTCATAGTTTCCATGTGAACCACAGAACCCAAATGGTCCAAGTGGACTTGTGCTTGGGAATTTCACTCAGGTTTACAGCACATAAATGTGCTTATTTTGATAGCAGTATCTTCATTCCTAATTAGGACAGGAGTTGCTAAAATTTTATTTCATGATAAAATTTATAATTATCCCTCTACAGCAGCTGGCCTCCAGTGGCCTGGAGTCATCCTCTAACCCAAATTTAGGAGTAGAGAGAAAGTTGTTTAATATGACCTCATTTGCATTTTAGTCACTGGTAAAGTATGTCTCTTTAAATGAATCTAGAAATTGCTAGACTTTCCCAGTGCCCTTGGCCTAATGTTTTTTAGAAATCTAAATGGAATATCTGAGGATCAGAGAGAAATATAATTTTGTTCACCATAGGGCTTATTGTTGTTGTTATTGCTTATTGTTGTCTCTTTCCAAAAGATCATCTATATACAAAATGTATTCCTATGGCGTATGGACATATGGGTTTCAAAAATTCACATTAAATGGCAATTTAGTATTAATTTGAAGATCCAACATCTGTTAAGATTCAAATTAATTTGAACCTTCAAATTCTGTTGATAATCTATATGACTGATTTAAATAAAAGGGTGTTTACTTTTTAACTTCTTAATTTGAAAATTGTTTCAGTTATTTAAAATTTGTAGGTGAGAAATACAGGTTCCCTCCCAGTCATCCTTGACTCATAATTATCTGTTGGTGCACAGTCCAGTGCTACACCCATTGTTCCACCTCCTTTACTGCCATCAAGCTGATTATTGCGACTCAGATTGACCCTGTGTGATAGGCTGGATCTGCCCCTGTGCGTTTCTGAGACTGTAACTCTTTATGGAAGTAGAAAGTCTAGTCTTTCTCTTGTAGAGCAGTTGGTAATTTGAACTGTTGACTTAGTGCTTAGCAAGCTTACAGTAACGCTACTCCACCAGACTCCCCAATGTTCTCCAAACATCAAGGTCCAAAATAACAAAATAGTTTATAGTATTTACGTGCTGTTATAGTCTAAGTAGAACATACATAGAAATATAAAAAGTCAGTAGAAACTGATACCACACAACATTTTTTTGTCTTTCATAAATTGTTCGGAGATGAAATTATTTATAAAACTTATTTAAATTTTTGACATCTATAATATGTTCCAATTCAGTGGATAGACAAAACTGGCTTAAAATTGATTTTTTGTTTCTATCACCTTATATTTTCTCTTTATTATTACCTGCCCATTACTTTAATCTCCCCCCGCCCCTACCCCTTACTCACCTTTCTTTACTTGACAGGTAAAGTGAGTATTCCTCATAGCAGGAATGGAGAAGTAGGACAAGGTGTCCAAAGGCTGGTCTGTTCTTTAGGGCAGATGGCTTTGGGTTATCTTTTTAGTGTGTTGGATATGCTGTTGGCATCCTCTGTGGAAAGTTAAGGCCCCTGCCTTAGGCTGTATTCACTATATGCCTGAAATCAATGGTTTTCTTATCCTAATCAAAGTCTTTATCATCACCATTGATTGGCATAGTGTGATTGCCAAACTCATTAGGCCTTTTCAGAAAAAAATAAACGCTCCTCAGTTTCCCCCTCCCCTGACAATGAAGAATGTTTGTGCTGTAGCTCACCACCCAAGAGAATGTTTAGGTATCTGCTTCTGCAGTTCCACGGTATCATTCCAGTATCACCCACTTTGGGAAACACTTAGCTCCCCAGAAAGGTAAAGATAAACAATCTTAGAAACTCTACTCTAAGGGGCCCCTCTTCTAGGATGCGTTGAGCAAACCATCAAGTGCCCCACTCTGTGCATGGTTGTTTATTTTACCCAGAGTGGTAGGCTTTCTTAGGGAACCCTTGTGGCACTGTTAGGGAAGCCTTGGCCTGCTACAGTGTGGTATGCAGGTCAGAACCACCAGCCTCTCCTCAGGAGAAGGATGAAGCTCACTTACTCTCTCAAGGAATTGCTGGCTCCGAAACCCTAAAAAGAGTTGTTACGAATTGGACTCGACTCAGTGGCAGTGGGTTTGCTTTGGGGTATCAGGTTTCTGGGAAAGATATTAATAACCTCAGCATCAACTTTCCCCAATTCCTATATCATCCAATGATATGTATCAAGCACATGCCAACAAAGGCCAACATCACAGACGATTTCCTTTTCGGTGTGGAAAGAGCTTATTGTTTCTCATATGATCATATCCTCTGTCCTTCCTAGACTGTGTCTTACAGAAACACTGTGAATTCAGACAGCAAAGCCTTGTTGTTGATAGGTAAAGGGAATTTTTAAGATTCTCTTTGTTTTCCCAAAGTGTGTCTTTCAAGCTAATGACTTTCCAAGGTCTTATCCAAGAAGCTAAGTTGAAATCGGGGAAGGAGTGGGTTCACTGAGACTGTTTAGATCTGCCTCCTTTACACAAATGAAAGTCCTGGGACCCTGTAGGTCAATGTGAATTAGCTAAAATTGTAGTAAAACTACATTTGCTTCATGTTTTCAAAATATTGTCTCTTTGAAACATATATTACATAGATTGTTATTGTATCATGAAATGATTCTTTAGTTTGTATTGAATTCATAGCTACTTAAGAAGTCTCTAAAATCTGTTTCTTTATCCATAAAATGACAATAACAATGTCAACTGATTATTATCAAAATTAAATGAACTAAATAGAAACATGTCCAGAAGATAGTAGATGCTTTTAAAATAGTAATGAGGATCATTACTATAAGGCTACTACGTAGTATCTACCATGTAGCATTGTTTGATGATTAAAGGTAAAGTGCTAGCAGTATAGTTAATATTTAGTGAGTTTGCTTACAAATAGTAATTGTCTTTTAAAGATTACCTTCTTTCAAAGCCAACTCCCTCATTCACACCTTCATGTCATGAATTCTACATAGATCGACTCTCCTTAGGGAGCTGCTATTTCTACCCTCTCATCAGCCTCTCCCTTTTTATTCAATTTTTTCTTGCTTGTTTCTATTCTGAAGAGATTACTA
Organism: Tenrec ecaudatus; assembly: GCF_050624435.1. Taxonomy (NCBI): domain Eukaryota; kingdom Metazoa; phylum Chordata; class Mammalia; order Afrosoricida; family Tenrecidae; genus Tenrec; species Tenrec ecaudatus. The sequence goes on along the minus strand of NC_134532.1, from coordinate 131,506,908 downwards.
ATTTCTCTTTCAAGCTTCCTTCTCCTATGGCATACTTCTTATTTGTGGGCCACCTAGTCTCTGATCCTTTCTCTGCATAAATCCTTTGTTCTATGAATCTTGCGAAGAAGTACCGAATCTGCCATCAGAGAAACGAAATCTCTGGTGTCGCTCCAGCTCACCTCATTTCTCCAGCTCCTTTTACACTGGCCCATGTTCTACCACCCTGCTCCCCCAACCTGCTCTGTGCATTCTGGAGCCTCAGTTATAGCTGTGGCTATATTCATAAATTCACAGAGAATGAGGATTGGGGCAGTAGTGTTAATAAAAGCCATCCTTTATCCAGAACTAGCTGGCTTATAAGTACAAACTTTACTATTAGGTGCTGAGATGTGATAGTACTGTTGAATCCAGACCTTGATGTTCATGACTGTGAACTTGATTGCCCATCCTGTCTTTCAATTCTGGTATCTCCTCAATAGCCTTTAATAAGTTCCCTTTTTGCTTCAATCAGCCAGAGTTGGTGTCTAATGCTTGCGATCAAGAACCCTGACTGAAATAAAAGAGTAACCTATTTCAGTGCTCCCGCTCCTTCCCTTCTGTTTGGTCTTTAACTCACTCCCAGCCAGCTTTCATCTGCACTGAAGCTGCTCTCTTATTGGGCAAAACGACCTAACTATTGCCAAATGAAAAAGCCTCCCTCCTAAGCCTGCTGAGACTGTAACACTCGACATTGATCACCCCTGCCTTTGAAGCACGCTCTTCCTCTCCCGGGCGTGTGTTGCCTCCACTGCTTCCCTCCTTTCTTCTTTCCACGGGATTGGTCTTTCTCTTGTGTGCTCTGCTTTCTCACTTGGCTATTTTCTCACTTAAGTTCGAATGGTTTTTCCTAGGAGAACTTTTGCCCCACAATTTCAATTTTTTTGAGATTTCCAACTCCAAATTTAATTTGTGTTTTTTATTTGATGCCATGTCCAAGATTGTGCTGGGTTTTCAAATGTTTGGTCATATTCAAAATAAGACACACACCCTCCACATACAACCTGCTTGACGTAGGAAATTCCTTAATAGTATATTATCTATTACTTAGAATTTTCAGATGTCTTTCCTTTCTGCTCCCATTTCTCATTAGTCAAAAAACTTGGCCCTGTCACTGAAATACCTTAAATCACTTATTTTTTGCCAATTCCCTTAGCAGAAGCTTGGTGGAGACCCTGGTCATATTTTAATTGCATTCTGTTAGCTTTGATTCCAGTCTCGCCTTCTCAAGTCCATTACCATAATTCTGCCAACATTACTTTCCTAAATTAAAATTGAAGTGAAATGATTTTCTACTAAAATAAATGGTTTTCATGGAATTACGTGCAAAATACTTATTCTTAAATTTCTAACCTTAATCTTTTCAATATTATCTCTCATTGCATAGTGTGTCTGCTACAGTGGTACATTTATTTTCCTAAAAGTGCTTTATTTTTGAATACTGACACTTTTGATAAAGCGAGCTGGTTTTGTTTTGTTTTCTGATGAGAGTAAAACTTTGAGTTCCTGCTTTGAACTCTGTTACTTCTTAGGTGAATTCCCCTCAGACTTGGCAGAATAAGGTCAAATATGTCATTCACACTCTTTATTAATATCATGGTTTACTCATAGTCATGCAACAGATTGGAGTCTTGGTGCTCTTGTTGCCTAAAAAATCCCCCCCAAAACAGCAAGCCCTTTAACTCATTGCCTTTCATTCTCTCTATAAGACATGAAAACTACTGCATAGGGTTTCTCATACTTTACTGTGGATGAAGTAGATTTTCATCACCCGTTGGGTTGAATATCATTAGATAAAGGAAGTATGATATATGGAAACTGGCATACAAATTTATTTCTTCACTTTGTAATTGTAAAACTGAAAATATTTTAAAGACTTTTTTAGCTGTTGAAGTCAGTTAATGTCCAGTACATATAATGATTTCCACTAATAGGAATAAGTTCTCTGACCCTAAGGCAAATGTTCAAGTGATTTTGAAGATTGTTTTGATAATTAGTGAATATAAATATTAAAGATAATGGGGAATAAAGAAAAAGGGAAAAAAGTATGTGTTGATACACTCTTTCAAAGGTTTTTTGGCCAATATTAAAATGTCAAAAAAATGTTCAGAGTTCCCTTGGGATATGCTGTAACAGCTCACTTTTATAAAAGCCAAATAATGAAAGAACTGCTATTTCAGAAGTCCCATTAGTAGCTCTGGTGGCACAGTAGTTATATGCTGGGCTGTCAATCTCAAGGTCTGCAGTTCAAATCTACCAGACACTCCAAGAGCAAAAGATGAAACTCTCTACTTCCATAAACAGTCACAGCCTGAGAAACTCATGGGGACAGTTTGTTCCGCCCCACAGGGTCGCTATCCATCAGCAAATGACAGCAATGAGTTTTATTTGGTTTGGTTTATTGATATATTATTTTTGCTCTTCCATATTTTTCTTTATTAATTGAAAAATATTTAACAAAATTTTTGCCAATTCAACAAATTCTATATATACAATTTCATGACAATGATTATATCCTTCTTCGTGGGTAATCATCATTATTCATTCTCCTACGCAAAAAATTATCCTTTTCCCCCTACTTCTACTGTTAATAGCCTCTATTTATCATTAGTTTCTTTATATTTACATTTTAATTTTTATTTAAGCAAGACAATTTCATATCTGTCCATCTGCAAGTGACTTATTTTGCTCAGCATAAAGTTTTCAGAGCTCATCTCTGTTGCGACATATATAACAAGTCCCTGTTTCTTTGTGGCCAAGTAGCATTCTATTGTATGAAAACACTACATTTTGTTTATTCATCTACCAGTTGGTGGACCTATAGGTTGTTTTGACTTATGGGCCACTGTGAACAGGGCTGCAGGGAACACTGGAGTATGTGTGTCCCTGTCCCTGTTCCTAACTTCACATCTTAGGGTGACCGAGATTGTGATTGAGATTGACAGAGCCTGGGTTCAACTTGTGAGGAATCCTCAGACACTTTATCACAGTGCATCACCTCTAGTAACAATGGATTAGAGTTCTTTTTTTTTCTTCATATACTTTCTAACATTGGTTACTTTCTGTTTTTATCCTCTTACATTTGGGACATGTCTACATCATTTGTGTTGTCCCAGATTTACCACCCCTCATTAGTCTTCACTTAACTATGATTCTTTAGAAATAGTTTTTAAAATATGAGAACTATTTTCAGCCCTTTATATTGGTAAGTTACTCCAATTCCAGAAAACAAATCCACTCTAATAATATTATGCACACATGGGTTTATTAGTAGAATAGCAATAACCTATGAAAATGTGAGATCGGTCAAAGCAGCAGACTTTAGAGTAACCTTTGACAACGGATTCCCAACATCACACTAAACAACTCTTCCGCCAAATGACCTGCATCCTCTTTCAATACATGGAACTGGCCATTAAAAGGCTCCTGACTCTGGATTCATCCACCCATGATGTAGACAAGCAGAATGTTGTATGTCCTTGATTTTCCTGACACAATCCATTTACACACTCACACCTGTGTAACAAGTGATTGGCAGAACCTGTCCTAGATGCCAGGAACATTTGGTAATAGTTTTAAGCTTTCTAGGATTTACAAGAAACTATTTTGGAAGAAAAATTGAGAATCCTCTAAACCTATTGAGTCAGGTAGTCTCTAGAAATGGAATGTTTGAAATGAGACTAATAAACTTGAGGAACTGAATTTTTAAATTTTATTTCCTTCTAATTCATTTAAAATTAAGTATAAAAGCTAAAATAATTATTTAAAATCCTTAAGTATAAAAGCTATACGTTATTTTTATTATTACATAGGACTGCATTTAATTTTAGCAGTGTAGTACCTAAGAGATTATTACTTAAAAATGGGATTAATGACATTTCCCAAATGGCCTACTACCACTGAGTTGATTTTAACACACAATGACCTTAGCTATGGCTTAAAAGACTAAATCTGTGTGAGAGCAGATAGGCTTAAATTTCCCAGAAAGTGACGGCTGGTTTTGAATGGTGGGTCTGTAGTTAGAAATCCCGGGCCGACCTCACCGCGTCACCATGGTTCATTCGACTGGGTTCTGAACGCCAAAAACCAAACTCCCTGACATCAACTAGAGGCCAACTCAGAGCCTCCTTCTAGGACAGGGTAAAATGCATGACTTGCACTGAAAAACGGTTTCAAAAAGTTCCTGGAAAAAATTCTATTGTGTTTAATTCCATTTTTGCACTTTAAAGATCTTTGTAGTTTTGTTAGAGCAGTGGTTCTCAACTTTCCTCATGCTGTGACCCTTTCATACAGTTCCTCAGGTGGTGGTGACCCCCAACCAGAAAATTATTTTCGTTGCTACTTCATAGCTGTAATTTTACTATTGTTATGAATCAGGTGACCCCTGTGAAAGTTATTCGACCCCAAAGGGGTCGCGACCCACAGGTTGAGAACCGCTGTGTTAGATAGGAATAAAATTACACAAACTCAGCTCACTGCCACCAAGTCAAAGTCAACTCATAGCGACCCTTTAAGGCCCTAGAGCAGTGGTTCTCAACCTTGCTAATGCCACCTTTAATACAGTTTCTCATGTGGTGACCCCAACCATAAAATTATTTTCATTGATACTTTATAACTGTAATTTTGCTACTGCTATGAATTATAATGTAAATATCTGATCTGCAGGGTGTATTTTCTTTTTTTCTTTTTTTAAATTATTTATTAATTTTTCTTTTTCTTTTTTTTTTTCCAATTCTTTTTTTTTTTAAATTTTAACAATTTATTGGGGCTCATACAATTCTTTTCACAGTTCATATATATACATACATCAATTGTATAAAGCACATCTGTACAGTCTTTGCCCTAATCATTTTTTTCTCTTTTCTTCTTTTACATTTTATTAGGGACTCATACAACTCTTACCACAATCCATACATATACATACATCAATTGTATAAAGCACATCCATACATTCCCTGCCCCAATCATTCTCAAGGCATTTGCTCTCCACTTAAGCCCCTTGCATCAGGTCCTCTTTTATTTCCCCTCCTCCCTCCCCCTTCCCCCCTCCCTCATATGCCCTTGGTAATTTATACATCGTTGTTTTGTCATATCTTGCCCTATCCGGAGTCTCCCTTCCCCCCTTCTCTGCTGTCCCTCTCCCAGGGAAGAGGTCACATGTGGATCCTTGTAATCAGTTCCCCCTTTCCAACCCACTCACCCTCCACTCTCCCAGCATCGTCCCTCACACCCTTGGTCCTGAAGGTATCATCCACCCTGGATTCCCTGTACCTCCAACCCTCATATGCACCAGTGTACAGCCTCTGTCCTATCCAGCCCTGCAAGGTAGAATTCGGATCATGGTAGTTGGGGGGAGGAAGCATCCAGGATCCGGGGGAAAGCTGTGTTCTTCATCGATACTACCTCACACCCTAATTAACCCATCTCCTCTCCTAAACCCCTCTATGAGGGGATCTCCATTGGTCGACACTTGGGCCTTGGGTCTCCACTCTGCACTTCCCCCTTCATTTAATATGATATATATATACATATATATACATGCATATATACATATACACATATATACACATACATACACACACTTATATCTTTTTTTTTTTTGCATGATGCCTTATACCTGGTCCCTTGGGCACCTCGTGATCGCACTGGCTGGTGTGCTTCTTCCATGTGGGCTTATTTGCTTCTGAGCTAGATGGCCGCTTGTTCACCTTCAAGCCTTTAAGACCCCAGACACTATCTCTTTTGATAGCCGGGCACCATCAGCTTTCTTCACCACATTTGCTTATGCACCCATTTGTCTTCAGCGATCCTATCATGGAGGTGTGCAGTCAATGATATGATTTTTTGTTCTTTGATGCCTGGTAACTGATCCCTTTGGGACCACTCGCTCACTCAGGCTGGTGTGTTCTTCCATGTGGACTTTGTTGCTTCTGAGCTAGATGGCCGCTTGTTTATCTTCAAGCCTTTAAGACCCCAGTCACTATCTCTTTTGATAGCCGGGCACCATCAGCTTTCTTCACCACATTTACTTGTTCACACACTTTGGCTCCAGCCGTTGTGTCGGGAGAGTGAGCATCATAGAGTTCCAATTTAATAAAAGAAGGTATTCATGCATTGAGGGAGTGTTTGAGTAGAGGCCCAAGGTCCTTCCGCCACCTTAATACTTGACCTATAAATATAGACACATAGATCTATTTCCCCATCCTCCTATATATATTTGCATGTACATGTCTTTGTCTAGACCTCCATGAATGCCCTTTGACTCCTAGCTCTTTCCTCCATCTCTGCAGGGTGTATTTTCATTGTTACAAATTGAACATCATTAAAGCATAGCGATTAATCCCACTAGCAATATGTAATACTATATTGTGAAATATTTATTTGTTTTCCGAAGATCTTCGGTGACCCCTGTGAAAAAGTCGTTTGACTCCCAAAGGGGTGGGGGTCCACAGGTTGAGAACCACTGCCCTAGAGTCCAGGGCAAGCTAGAACTGCCCCAATGTAACATTGAAGTTTGACACTGTAACTCTTTAAATGACTAGAAAGTTCCAGCTTTCCTACCCCCGGGGCCTGGTCCTTTCAAATTGCTCACTTTTCAAATCACAGTTTAGGTAACATTGTTTTAAAAAGCAGAATGCTAAACTCTTTCTCTATTGGTACCCTTGGATGAGCTCAAACTCCCTACCTTTGTGATTTACGTTGGCAACTGAGCCTGAAGTGTTTGTACTGAAATTTAATTATGCAACTTAATTAAAATTTTCAATGAAAACTACAACCACAGAGTAAATTCCACAGTACAGAATAAAATCAGTCCTGTGCATATCCCAGACTGTAACTACTTACAGGGTAGAAAGACTTGTCTTTCTCCTATGGAGTGGTTTCAAACTTCTGACCTTGAAGTTAGCAGCCCAATACATAATCACTACACCACAACCAACAACAACTCACTGGCATGAGTGGATGCCAACTCATAGAAACCCTATCTGACAGGGTAGCTGTGTCCCTGTGTGGTTCTGAGAGTATAAGCCTGACAGAAGCAAATTCAAAAGAACTTTCCTCGCACAACTCTACTCTGGCTTCCACTGAGTTTATTCCCTCCTGCTTCTTTACTTTCCTAATGGCAAAATGACCGGCATCTGGAGGTCATCGTCTACAAGGGTTAAAATTAAAATCGTCACACTTTGATTGGATAAGTTAAGGTTTAGACTAACCATGTGCCAATAACGGAGGCCAGAGAAAGAATAGCTACTAATTAGCTCTGGCCTAAATCATCTGCTTGGTTTCAAAAGAAACTCTTTCTTGCTATGCAAGCCACCTGAGCTGAAATGCACGTAGGGCGAGCTCCTTCCCCCAACACTGGAGGGATGGTAAACAACGGAAAAAATGTCCATTCCAAGAGGAGCAAAATTTAAGCATAAAGATGTAAATATATTGGACTTTGGTGTACTTTATAAAATTAATGATGAATCTATAAAAGTTTTATTTTCTAAGTTCGAGTCAAAGAAATATTCTACTGCTACTTAGAATAAACGATGATAGCTCAAATATTTATTCTTTTTTCACTTTCTAACATACTCAGCATAATATCATTGGCTTCTAGTCCTTGCTGTTTTAGAGTTCCAATCTAAGTGTAAAGGAGAGAATTTGGGGGGTGAGGTGGATAAGAAGATTCTTATCCTGAAATCTTCAAATTATGACATATTAAATAGTCACTCACATTCTTATTATTGTATTCTTGTCCCTTTCATTTGTTTCATGGACCGAATACCCATTTGCAAATTATTGTTTTGTTAATAGATAGGAGTGGTGAGTTAGTAATACAAAGGTATTATTTTTATACTATTTATGAATGGGGTTTTCTTTTACGCCTGAAGCTATTAGGACAGGGCTATTCAATAAAAGAAAGCAAGAATATCTCCTAGGGGTTTAAATAAATAATTAAAAACTTTTTTCATAGACTATTGTAACAAACATGTTATGAAACAAAGGGTAAAATTAAAAATGATATAATAGATAAATGTAAAAACCTGCTTAAATATTGATGGAGGAAATATTTAAAACTATATTACATAGAGCCATTCTAAATGGATTCAATAATGGCAAAAGAGGGTTTGTTTTTCCAGTGAGCAGCGCAGCAATGCTCCTAAAGGCTTAGTGAATGGATTTACTGGGGAATGCACATCTCTTCTTCAAAGGGAGGCCTTCAAAAGGATTTCGCAAAGTGCTAGATTAGTGTGTTTGCTGTTTCTTTGATTTCGTTCTTTGTATTCTATGCACATTGGGCCATTTTAAAATTGCAAAAGAAAGGATATTGCCATTTTAAAAATGTAATCTATCACAGAGAACCATATTTATTTAATCTAACAAAGCAAATGACTGACCTCTTAAAATGACTACGGTAATTATTCACCTGGAACCCAGCTACAACGTCAGTGATTCAACACAATCAGCTGGCCTGCAGGAAACAGATGAGGCTGTTTGCTCTGGTAAGAATTTACAACTTTGAGGACCCTGTACAAGGCTTCTGTAATCCAGGATCTAATCCATGGCAGTGGCTATGGTTTGCACATTTATACAAGATTATGTACAGCACAATTAATGTAACCAAAATAACATAGTTCTTCAGTTGTTCATATGAAATACAATGGATGCATTAAGAAATGAAATCTTAGACATGACAGGTAAGGTGAGACTTTTTCAAATGATGAAGGAAAATGCTGCTTAGAAGATGACTGCACTGCAATTGTCATAAGTATGCCATCACATAAGGATGCTTTCTATCCAGCATTTAATGTCCCAGTTCTTACAGTGACGATGTGGCTCTGGTTGCACTATGGACTACCCAGTGATTGAAAGCCACCAGTGACGCTCTGGGAGAACGGCGAGGCTGTCTGCTCCCACTACGGCTTGAAGTTTTAGAAACTCTGTACAGTGTTCAAGTTGATGTAACGACAGTGGCATTGGATTTCCTAGAGGGATGCCTTAAGAAGGAATGTAAATGAAACTAAGAAAATATCTATCCTTAAAATGAGATTTAAAAAATTAATTTTTCTTATCTCATATATGTCTTCAAGTAAAGATCATTCTCTATTTAACCTAAATTATTTCCAGCTGTAAAATTCCCCCAAGTTTCAATGGCAGTGAATAATTCATTTTGGAATATGTGAGAGCTGACATGAAGGAGAACTCCATGTCTTAGTGTCCCACAGCATTCCCATAAAGCTGTAACTTAATAAAGAGACACATGAAAATCTACTGCTATTTTAAACTTTTCACTGAGAGCTGCATAATTTAAAGACAAGAATTGACCCATTATAGAAATTCTAAGGTATTTTTGCAAAAGTATGATGTTATGATAAGAAATTTGACTAGCTTGCCACGAAATGGTGTACAAGGGGGTTATATGCATCAGTTTGGCAATATTTTAATACTTGACATATTTAATACCAAAGAAAAACAATCTATAGATAAAATATTTGATTATTTTTAATAGAAGATTCATGTTATAGTTACATATATGTGTATACTTATTTTGCAGTGTGTTTCCTTTTATGTAATAAATACTATATATATAGTGTATTTTGTGAAGTCATAAAAGTTGTTAACCAATGCATTGTACTGCTAAGAAAAATCTGTTAAAATGTTCTTCAGCTTTTAGAAGGCATTTGCTTAGTCTATATGATACATTAAATAATTAACATAAAATATAGTAGCCAATACTTCCCGGAGAGATATCATGCACCTGGCCTGTACTAAGGACTTATGTTCCTTAGTCTTAGTTAACCCCACAAGAGCCCTTTGATGTAGTGACAAACCAGCATTCTCATACCCAATAGTGGTTCCAAAATATCCATTTTTATTTGGACGTGATGTATATTGTAAGAAGTAAAGGATCCCCAGCGGCTCTGTGCAAAGAGGACTCAGCTGCTTAACACCAGGAGGGCAGTTTGAATCCACCAGCCCCCGTGGAGAGAAAGATACATCAGTAGTGTAATTTCACACCAGAGCTGGTGTCCTATGTTGGAACCCCTTTAGGGCAGAGACTTTGTGTCCTGTAGGTTGCTATGAAATGGAACCAGTGTAAGCGTGATGGGGTTCTATGAGGGGGCTTCCAAAGTTTTGATGACTAAGTCCAATATCTTTTAATTCTTTCTACAAACTTTTAAATTGCCCATGGGTATCCAGCTCTGGTGAAGCAAATGGGTCCATGTCCACCTGCTAACCAAACAATTGAAGGTTCGGTTTCTTGGGAGAAGACCAGGTATTATTCTTCTGTAGAGACTGTAGCCAGGAGAATGCTCTTTGGTTACACGGGTCCCCTATGAGTTAGAATCAATTTGATAGGCCCTAAAAATGGCACATCTTCATGGAACTGCTAATCAAATCATTGTTTACTAGTACTGGAGCTACTTAGCTTAGTCTGAGTCTTGATGGAAACAACCCAAGAATGGATTAGCCTCTTGCAACTGAAAAAACAACAACAACTAAATGTACAGCTGTTCTGAATAAATGAATGAGTGATCCGTATTAAGATTTGGGCATACAGAAGATCTGGGCTTGGGGTACATAACTATACAGCCTTTTGCGAAATACTTGAGAGAGATGACATAAATGAAATCTCCACTTTGATATGGAAATAGAAGCTTTCATGATCAACGTGAAGGTTTTTGGAGTCTTAAAGTCAGATTTAAATTCATGTGTTGGTCTAAGAAAGCAATCTTGCAATAGCACACATATTTACCAGGGTTTTCAGTTGGAATCGATTCAATGGAAACATTCTTTTTTTACAGTGTGGCATAAAATATGTCAGTTTTTCTGGCTTGAATTATTCTGGACCTCAGGCAGGAATAATCATGGGATTGCTGATTTGATTACCTCTGAATGTCTGATGTTTCTAAGACTGGTTATTTTTTACATCTGGGTGCGTTACTAGGCAGTAGGTGAATGTCCAAGGGGGAATGTTTAGAAATAAGTCATACATCCTTTCCTGAAGGTATTTTATCACTTTCTTTCAAAATGTCATCAATAGATTAAATATTTCCTTTAGGAGAATGAAATCTCATTATCATGATCATATCCTAATAACTTCAATGTGAAAATAATGCAGGATACAATTACTGATATTTATCAAATCATGTATTCAACATTTGTAATGAGACATAAAGAAACCTGGGTGGGAAAATGCTCACCTTCTAACCAAAAAATCAATGGTTCAAACCAATCAGTTGCTCTGCGGAGACTGAAGCTCCAATCTGCTTATCAATCTTAAGATGTATAACCTTGGAAACTCTGTCGGCTAATTCTACATGGTTCTCTCCAGAGTGCTTGGGTTAGAATCAACTTTGCTGACAATGCTTTTTATTGGTTTTCACAGGATGAGGCATAGTACCCTGTTGAAATTTCTTCATAATTCCCAATTCCTATTTCATAATTCTCAATTCCTTGGTCTAAATTACATACTAATCATATCTCATTTTCAGCCCTTTATTGTCTTTTTAGTACAATCGATAGAAATGTGCCAGATGTAATTAATTTTCATTGAAGCTCTATTTGTATTAGTTAGGATATTAATTTAAATGTTTTGACAGAGAATTAAAATATCAAAATAAGAGTTAGTTTCTATATTGAAAGAGAGAGAGACAGTGCAAGTTTGTAGATATATACTGCTTTATACATTAACCAGACTCCACGTTTCTTTAATTTTGTTGCTTTGTTGGATTGAGGATTTACATGATTTACCATCACTACATATTACACTCCCATAAAATGGGATATGAGCTTTCACTTTTATTTGTATCTTATTTTCCAAATGTTAGAATCACTGCCACGCCTGGTTGCAAGTGAAGCTAGGAAACATAGTCATTGGATGGCCATGAATAACTATAAAAAGTGCAGGTTTTATGACAAAGAAGAGGCAATAAATGATGAATGACAACCCTCAGCCCTTGGAACACAATAAGAAGGCAAGAAAGTATTAGAGAATTCTTGTCTTTTGCTTTCTCTCTTTTTTTTTTTTGTGATAAAAGTTATTAAGGGCGTAATTTCCACAAACGTTAGTGTCGTTTAAAGCTTTAATTTAAACTTAAAATATATTTCGAACATTGACAATGCACCTAGGTCTCAGAAGAATGGCAAGATTATTAGTCTTTATTTGTTAATGTGTATATGTATTGTATTTTCATTCTTCATTTCATTGGAGATAGATGTTTGTGATAAGGCACACAGCATATTTTCCAAAAAACATGTGTCCAGGATATTTTTGCTTATTCTATTAATATAGTGGCCAAAATGACAGGTGACAATGGAGTTGTTATGCCTACTCAGAGCTGAAGGATGTATTTCCTTAATTTCTTATCTCCCCAGTATAAACTATGAAGTATCTGAGAGCATTAGAGATCTACAGGACACAAACAATAACCACTGAAATGACTGTTAAAAATTACAAAGAAATAAAAGCTAGTTCAAAGCATTTAGGCAGATAAAATATTTTATACTATATAATTTTTTATCTATGTAAAGAAATATTTTTCTGCCAAAAAAAAAAGAGGACCTGATGCAAAGGACTTAAGTGAAGAGCAAATGCTTTGAAAATGATTAGGGCAAAGAATGTACGGATGTGCTTTATACAATTGATGAATGTATATGTATGGATTGTATGACTTGGAATTGTCTTCTATGTCAATGGGTTGTGGTAACAGTGGGGTATGTTCTACTGCAGTTCTATAAAGATTTCTAAATAATCTTAGATTTTCTAACTAAATTGAAAAGGTCCTCAATTTAGTCATTGCAAGAGAGATTGTCTTCAATAACCAGTGTTTCTCAATATAGGGTAATTTGCTCTCCTGGAGACATTTAGCCATATCTGGAGACACTCTGAAGACCATACCTGAGAGAGAAGTGATATTGGTTGTTGGCGGGTAGAGAAACTAAAATCGCTGCTCAACATCCTACAATATGAGACCATTGTCCCACACCATAACTTCTCCATCCCCAAAAGTAGTATCATTGTTCAGAGAACCTGGTTTAAATAATGCAAACATTGCAAAGTTGATGTTAGCATAAAAAAGTTTGCATTCTTTGGGCAAATGTAAGCTACCTGGTTACTCTGTCCATGTAAATGTTTCAAAATGTAATTGCTGAAAAATAATATGCTAAGAATTTTATTCTTTCATTACTATGCTATGTTAGTCAGAAGAAGCATGAGATTGATTGTTTTTGAGTTGACTTCCTAAATAGGTTCGTTTAGAATTAAACACAACAATATTCACAAATATAATTGATTACTTTGGACATAAATTACTTTTAGCTATTTTTTCTTCTGATGAACATATCAGATATGTATGTCTTAAGAAAAATACATATTTATGAAATTTGTCATTCTATTTGTTGAATTTTCACTATAACTAAAGTCAACTAACTTAATAATTTGTTAAGAAGAGTTATTTAAAAAAGCTGCTAGGACAAGGCACTATTAAGAACAAATAAAATATGATGATCACAAAATTTTATGTGTTCCACAAGTATGAGGGGTCTTTGAACTCTTTGTGGGAAAAATTAAATTTAAAACTAAGTAAAAATTCCCACGACTTTTGAAATTCCTCTTGAATTGGATTTCCTAAGTACTGTTCACTATTAGGTGCTGTTCTACAGCAATAATACACATACATCTATGCATACCTATATACATACATCTGATGTTTGCACATAAAAATTAAATATTTTAATATTCTTTAAATAAAGATAAAAGGCACACTTCAAAACTCATATAAAGTTATTAGGTTTCCTTATTTTCTTAATTACTAAGTTATTCACAAAGATAAATTAAGAAAATGTTAAATACTTCAAAATTATCTTTGAAGAAAAAATGATTTATTTTCAAGTTCCATAAAAGTCAAATATTTGCTAATAATGAAATTTGAAGTCTCTTGAACAAGTTAATGAGCTACACTGAATAAAGGGTTGAGATGATTTGGTAATTAAATTTTCTCTTTAATATTAAATTGATATTAAAATATTTATTTGATAGTTTTGCTCATTAGAAAGCACTTAGTTTCTTTCTGTCTATAGAATATACTTGTACTCTTTTCTGGAAAAAATACATGGCCTCAATTTTTTTTTTTTTTTGAGGGTTTGATGAGATTGGAACTCTTTTTTTTTTTTAATTTATTTTTTTTTTTTTTAAATTTTAACAATTTATTGGGGCTCATACAATTCTTTTCACAGTTCATATATATACATACATCAATTGTATAAAGCACATCTGTACATTCTTTGCCCTAATCATTTTTTTCTCTTTTCTTCTTTTACATTTTATTAGGGACTCATACAACTCTTACCACAATCCATACATATACATACATCAATTGTATAAAGCACATCCATACATTCCCTGCCCCAATCATTCTCAAGGCATTTGCTCTCCACTTAAGCCCCTTGCATCAGGTCCTCTTTTTTTTCCCCTCCTCCCTCCCCATTCCCCCCTCCCTCATGTGCCCTTGGTAATTTATACATCGTTGTTTTGTCATATCTTGCCCTATCCGGAGTCTCCCTTCCCCCCTTCTCTGCTGTCCCTCTCCCAGGGAAGAGGTCACATGTGGATCCTTGTAATCAGTTCCCCCTTTCCAACCCACTCACCCTCCACTCTCCCAGCATCGTCCCTCACACCCTTGGTCCTGAAGGTATCATCCACCCTGGATTCCCTGTACCTCCAACCCTCATATGCACCAGTGTACAGCCTCTGTCCTATCCAGCCCTGCAAGGTAGAATTCGGATCATGGTAGTTGGGGGGAGGAAGCATCCAGGATCCGGGGGAAAGCTGTGTTCTTCATCGATAATGGCCTCAATTTTTATTAAGTTTAATTTCTTGGTATATTTCAAGCATATCTTAGAACACTTACAATTATTTTTAATTATAGAAATTTCTACCTCTCTAACCTGGGCCACTACATTTTAGAACATTTTGTATTAATTATATTAAACATCAAGGAGACCTACTACTATTGAGTCAATTTCAACTCTCACAGACCCAATAGAACAGACTAGAATGGCTCCACGTGGGTTTCTAAGGTGTCAATCTTTAGAGAATCAGACTGCCATATCTCGCCCAAGGAGCAGGTGGCTTTTAATGCCAGATCTTTTGGGTTAGCAGTTGTGGGTTCACATAAATGATGACCTCTATAATGTCCATAGCCAAATTGAAGACTCGTTAAGTAGGATAGCTGACTGCAGCGAGCTAAAGCGCTCTCCCAAAGTGCAGTGCTGAGCACAGTTACATACAAGCTCATAAAGGCAAAAAGCACATCTTGGTTGGTTCGCTCGTTAGGGACTTTTCAGTCAAGGAAGCAGGTTTTGCAGAAGCAAGAATTGCTAGATTAATTATAGCAAACGGAATCAACAATAGCAGGATTAATTATAGCATCCTGGTCATGCAAGGTGTGTCTCAGGAACAATGCCATCAGGACTTTCCTAGAAGGGAGGGGAGGGGACAAGTCACCTAGCAGGCAACAAAATGGAGTTCCTATAGCTAGTTTGCCTCAAAGCCAAGCCTTTCATATGACAAGCAACTAGTAGCAAAATGTGCATCATTTCCATGTAATCTGATGATGGGACATAGAGAGCACTTAAATTTACTCCTTCATTTTCATGATATTTTTTGAATGTCAAAATGTATTCTTTGCTTACCGGTATATTCATTCATATCTACTTTCTTTTCTTTCATCCTTCCTATTTTATTTTATGGTAAATAATTAAAATCCTTTTTAACTCAAGTGAACAAATTGGGTCTTGTTTTAAAGAATATGATTAGTCTGTTCTTTCTGAAAGCTGTTGACAAGATTAGGAAGTACTCTTCACAGATGGAATTCCAAGAGAGGAAATGGCAAAACTCCTTTATAGAGACCCAGCCCACATAGGGGTATTTGCTCATTTATTTTTCTATTTATAATTTTCTATTTATTTATTTAATGAATAGGACCACAAGAACACAGATGAGGCCTTGCCTTCTTAAAATGTAAAATCTAATAGAAAAAATAGTATGTTGGTATTTGAATTGTACCCCCCAAAAAACATGCCAAAATTCAGTGTACTTTATATTAAGGAGGAAGGTGATGGTGGTGGGGGATGCTCATTTCTAAAAATCCCCATAACAAGAGACTAAAAACAATGATGTGTATAAGAATAAATTATCTTACCACTCAACTATTGCTGTACAGACATAAGCCTACAAACGAAACAACAAAATATTTATGCATCACAAGAAATAGTACAATCTACCTATTTGGGTAAATCATGAATCTTTCTTGTCTCAACTTTCTGTCCTTAGCATATAATGTAACTTGTATTTCTTGGTTCAGAATCCCAGTAGAGGGGAAAAATACTACTAGAACCATAGTAAACATGCTATAAAGCAATCATCATTGTTAAGTTTCCATATTTAGATCTAAAGGATATGTGAATTATGAAATAACCATCGAAAAGGGTCAAATATAACTCTGATTAATAAGTATGTATGTCCATCCGAACTCAGAGCTCTAAAATTAAATGCATTTTACTCACTTGGCAAACCTGTGCCAGAAAGACTAAGCAGGGAACACATTTAGCATTAGATCTTAGTTTCTAAGTGACATCTGTCACGAGTCACTGGAGAGATGGTTGATCTCAGAGAAAGGACAGGGAATGCACAATATAACCGAGAACATACTATTGGGGCGAAAGCAAGTACACACTCGTGGAATTGTAGTTATGTATCCAACGGCCACACAGATTAACTTGACAAAACAAACATCCACTTGTTAAATGTAGGACACGTTAAGTATCAAAATAAATATAAAATAAGTACTATAGCTCACTGGATGAAATAATGAGCCACGAATCCATACTGCTATAAGTATGGAAAGAGTTTCTTGCTGGTGAAAATACTTAAGCATTCAACTACCAACTTGGTATTTTGATGCTAGTTTGGGAAGCCTTGGAAAATAGGTCTGTCAATCTTCTAAACTACCATAGCCTTAAAAGCCCTCATTGTAATCCTTGTGCACAGCACCACTCTGAGTCCAAACCCATGTCCAAAGTCCACAGCAACTAAAAGGAATTGCATATTTATCACTTCAGAGTCTTGGTGTAACCAAAAAGGGTTTGAAGGATATGCTGATGAAGATCAAAGACTTCAGAATTCAGGATGGATTGCCACTCCATGTAAAGAAAAGCCAAATCCTCAGAATTGGACCAATGGACAAAATCACAATAAATCGAGAAAAAATGAAACTGTCAAGGATTTAATTTTACTTGGATCCCAAATCAATACTCATGGAATCAGCAGTCAGTAAATGAAGTGATGCATTGCATTGAGCAAATTTTCTTCAAAGACCTATCTGAGATATTCAAGCGCAAAGATATTGGACTAAGGTGTGCCTGACCCAAGCCATGGTATTTTCACATGCTTCCTGGGAATGGAAGATGGACAATTTTTAGGGAAGACCAGAGAAGTATCTGCACTTATATACAATGTTGATCAAGTCTATTGAAAGTACAGAGGACTGTCAGAAGAACAAACTAATTCATCTTGGAAGAAGTACAGCCAGGATTCTTCTTATCATGAAGATGGTATAAATACGTTGTCTCATGTCAGGAATGACCAGTCCCTGGAGAAGGACCTCAGGTTGGTAAAGTTTAAGATCAGAGACAACGAGGAAGACCTCCAAGATCGCTGGGAAAGTAGCTGTAACAGTAGGCTTACACACAACAATGATGCTGGGACGCCATAAGACCGGGTAATGTTTCTCACAGAGGTTCACGATGCTGGCATGTTTCAGACCTGAGGATAGCACCTCACAACAACAGCAACAACACGTTGTCTTTATGGAAGCCTGCTCTTGTACTCCTGCTCCGATGCCTACAATGTGTGTTTGTACTACAACCATATTGTGAAAAAGTTAAATTATTGGACACAACCTAGTTATGCGGTATTGGGAGATTTTAAAGGCTGGTCAAAGGTCATCTTTTTAAAATTCCATCAACAAGAGTGTACAGGAATATAGCACACTCATTGGAGTTATACTATTGGACAGAGATGATTTCACTTTCTCCTCTTATTTTCAGTCTCAGGAAAAAAACAGGGACAGTTCTACCCAGACCTACAGGATAACTATGAGGCAGAATCACCTCAATGGCAGTGAGTCATTGAGTTTGTTGGTAACTTTACTAAAAGACTTGGCTTGCCGCGGGTTGCCCGCAGACTGGCTGGTGCTTTTGCACCACTGACATTGTGGTTGGCATCTGATTGGTGCACACGCCATCACCAGGGCTGCTTTCTATTGCATGGATCCTGTCCAGATCATTGAACAGGTAAACTGACTAGCACTGGGCTAAATCTTATTTTTGTATAATCCTTCTTTTACTGGGAATAGAGCTGGTAGAACTAGAATCATGTGATATTAACAACCTCCTTCTGGAAGTTTTCTTCCTTAGTTTGTAAAAAATATTGGTTTAGAAAAATTATATGAGAAAAAATGGCAGAAATACAAGGGAATGGTGTCAAAGGTTAATTTCAAGATTTGTGAAAAATAACTAATGCTTTTTTACACTTCCTAAAAAGTATGCAACTTTCCTACAGTATGTTAATACTCAAAATATGTTTTAAATATTTAAAATTCTTAATACAGTATTTGTTGAAAAATATTGTCTTGACTTGGATCAGCATTTCTAATACTTTAAACAAAGGCCTTTGGGACACCATTCACTCATGAGGAGTGAATGTTCTTGCTACTCAGAACAGAACATACTTTTTTTCCTTCATTAGGAAGCTTCCTAATCTAATTTTATATTCTCTATTTACTATGCCTAATCATTTTGCTAAGGCTCGTTTGAAAACAGTTGTTCTTAATTGTAAAATTGAACTGCGCCCCATTAAGCCCTTGTGTTGGCTGTTTTTGAGATCCTTGGTGGTTTGGAATGTTGGGCTGCATTCGCATGCTCTCTCTAATTTTGTCTTTCATCTCCAATGCCATCCCCTCAGTGTCTCAGCTCTTAAGTGGTTCTAGCGTATGTCTGATGTAGTTTTCTAATGACTGATGCATTGTGAGAACAGATATGTCAGCAGGAATGCCACCTGTGTCTGAGAATTTGAGACCAAAAGGACTGTATTTTAACTGGGCAAGAGGGAGAATGTAGAATTAAACAGGAAGGAGCACTCCAGCTCTTCCATTATCTTCTGATATTTAATTTTGTAGAAACTGTAACTAGACAGCAAGCAGCAGCCAAAATAGTCTGGAGTTTTAATTAACCCAGAGAAGGAGTTAAATAATTTTTCAAAGAGTGTTTTGAAATAAAAATTTTAAAAATCAATGTCTTAACTTATTATAAGGATGTTATATCTTTATTTATTCATTAAATATTTGTGGATGTTTTGTGCCAGATTTTTGGCTAGGTTCTGCAAGAAACGTAGGCATAATCCCACTCTCACAGTCTAGAATCTACGTGACAGCACATACTTTCACTGAGTTAGGTCTTCCTGCTTTAAGTACACCAAATTATTTTGAAAAGACAGAATGAATTAATGTGAAATATTTCCATGTTGCATGTTGGAGGGGGAAAAAGTACTTAATATTTCTAATCACTAAAAATGTAGCTTTTGTTTGGAGATTCCACCTAAATTGACACTGCCAGATCTTTGTGAAGAAAATACTGTCAAACTCATTGCTGTGGAGTTAATTCTAACTCATGGTGCTTCTGACTCAGAGCAACCCTATAGGAACAATTAGAATTGTCCCTGTGGGTTTCCAAGACAGTAAATATTTATGATGTAGAAAGCCTCGTCTTTCTCTTGCCGAGCAACTGGTGGTTTTGAAATACTGGTCTTCTGGTTAGCAGCCCATAACCCAATACATCTTTAGGCCGCATGTAAGTAGAAGAGCCCTATAAATACGTTTGATCATCCTGTACAATCAAGGTAGTGTGAGCTTTTCATGCTGATATATATGACATACAATTTTGATTCATTTAATACCATAATCAATGCATCGGTTGGAGAAGATGATCGTTTATGACAGAAACTCAAGTGTCCTAGGCTAAGTTCTCTACAGATGCAAAACCAGTGACATAGACTCACACAGTGTAGATGTAGAAGCAGGCCATATTGAGCCAAGGAGTTTCCAGGTCCATGGTTCAGATGTTGAGCTGGAGGCTGCATTTGACTCTAGTAGCTCCGAGTGTTGATTCGCCCAAGATCAGCAGAAAGATGACCGACTGGTGACTACAGAGGAGAGGTGGGTGACTCTAAGGTCAGCAGGCCAAGCTTGTGACCAGAGATAACAATGAAGTCAAGGTTAGCTAGTCAGATGACAGATTGTTGGTGACTCTTGGAATCAGTGGGCAATATGGCAGGCAATTGGCGGAAGTCCAACAACCAGAAGTTGATTAACCAATGGAGGATTCTGACCCAGCGAAAAGCAAACTAGTTTCTTTGTTTTGTGCTGTTTTGTTTGTTTGTTCGCTTGTGTTTAGTTATAGTGGGTGTAGACCACACCACCAAATCACCTCCTTTCAACTGCATCGTGGTTGTCATCTGAGTAAGGAGGTTGTATTCCACCCTAATCTTCTTACCACTGACAGATTATTAAGAGCAGATGTCTTTATGGAGTTAGGCCTTTACTACCAAACTATGGAGAAATCTGCTCCAGCCAAGTTGACACAAAGCTTAACTAATAAACTTGATGGGCTTTATATCAATTCTATTTGTTGCTATTGAGTTGGTCTAACATGCCATCTCTGAAAAATCCTTGCCACGCCTCATATAGAATCTCTGGTATTTCCATGGCGATACTCGTGAGGGTTTGTTCTTTGAGTCACAAACAAGAGGATCTCTACACTTAAATGAATTCAGCTTGTATCTGTGTTGGCAGGGAGGCTTTGAGGTTGGAGAAAGAAGCATGAATTGCACTCAGGTCTCTTGACCTGACTTTCAAAGGTTCACATATGCGGAAGCAGGGGTTACTGAGGAGTCAAACATAAGATTCTTCTATTTCAAAGTATCCTGTTCACTTACTCACTTTGTGCAAAGAATAATTTTCTTCTGTGTTTAATTTTTCCCTTCACCAGAACAAATGTGATTATGTAAACATTAAATTGACTCAATAGTTATAAAACTTCACTCAAATACACCAAGGGTTATGGAGATGGTATTTTCGTTGCTTGGTACCCTTAAGCCAAATCGGAGGCGCAGCAGTCTATGTACAACAGAGGAAAGCATTGCCGGGTAATATGCCATTGTCACAGTAGTTAAGTTTGAGATCATTGTTGCAGACACGGTTTCACTCCGCCTCACTGATCATCTCCCCCTTTTTATGGACTTTATTCTTTCCTTCCACATGGGCTGATCTCTCCTCATCTAGCACAACTAAAGTCTATGGAATAAAGTCTTGCAGTGCTCCTTTCTGAAGAACATTCGGGTTGTATTTTTCCAGGACAGATTTGCTTCTTCTCCTCTCAGATCATGATAATTTCAATAGTATTCATAGACACCACAATTCAAATATGTTAATCCTTCTGCTGGCATCCTTATGCATTGTCCAACATTCACATGGAAATTGTGATGAAAATTACCATGCTCAGGTCAGCAGATCTTATTTATCACAGTGATATCTTTGGTCTTTAATGTTTGAAAGCCATCTTGTACAACATTTCTTCCAAATAAAATATTTAGTTAATTTCATGATTACTGTTTGCATAAAGCTAGATTGGCATTGATATTAGGTGCTATTCAGTCAGGATGGAATCTTTGTAGTATTATGCACAATCACAAGAAACAATACCTGGCCCTAAGACATCCTCACAATTTTTATGTTCGAACTCATTTTTCCAGCCACTATGTCAATACATCTTGCCGAGGTTCATTGAGGTAGTTTATTATGCCAACCTGGCTGATAAACACATGTGGAATTAATTGAAGGTGTAGGGATAAATGGCTCAGCGAGGGTGCAGCTTCCTTAGCCAGTTTCCTGCTTCAGCTGGCAAGGCTCACTTCCTGCAAGACACCCCTGAGGAGAAGCTACATGCACCTACACTGATGCAGCCCTGGGTGCTGGAGCAGCCATGTGGAAACCCCTGCCAGTGGTGAGATGCTTACACATTCACTGACTCGGCTTTCCTCCTGCAGTCGGTGTCATTACGTGTGTTTTGTGAGATGGAGGAAGACTTTGTGGATTGGCGTTGGGCATATGGTCTAATGGCTTACTGTTGGACTTGTGGGCTTGGGCAGCACTGGGTTGGGATGTTTTCTTGATGTGCACTTAACCTTTTTATAAAACTCTCTCTTATACATGTGAGTTTCTGTAGATTTGTTTCTCTAAAATACCCAGACTAACACAGTCTTCTGTTTTCTTTGGCCCTCTACTTTACCAAGCATGATGTCCTCTTCTAGGGATTGATAGAGTCTGAGAAAATATCCAAAATATGTAACACACAGTCTTACCATCTCCATTTTTAAGGAGAATTCTGATTCTACATCCAAGACAAATTTGTTTTTTCTTCTGAGTTCACAGTACTTTCAGTATTCTTTGTGAACTCTTATGATACAAATGCATCAATTCTTCTCTAGCCTTCCTTAAAAGTTATCCAGCTTTGATTCATATGAAGTCATTGAGCTGCAATACATCCTGAATTGTGCCGTCTTTGATTTTCATAAAAAAATTCTTCAAGTCCTCCTTGGTTACAGGATACCAGCTTGTGTCTTTGCATCTCAAAAGTTGAAAATAAACCTCCCCCTAATCCAGATATTTTATGATTCATAATATAACCCAGCTTCTCAAATAATTTGCTTAATTTACAGATGGAATAAGTATGGTGAAAGGACACACTCCTGACACACACCTTTCCTGATTTTAAACCATGCAGTGTTCCTTTCTTCTGATCACATAATTGCCTTTTTAATATGAAAATATAATTAATGGAATGCCATTCCTCTTGAAATTGTCATTTCCATCATAGTACATCATATGTTTGTATTTACCTACTCTGACAACAACTGTTCTTCCCAGGGCATTCTACCTTTCTGCTGAATCTTATCATTTGTTGCAGTGGTCACACAGAACTCCCAGACAAGACGCATGATTAAGGGGTTTTACTAGCGGAGATAATAGGTTACTACACAACAGGAGCAGAAAACCTTAAGGATACTCTCATTGCTCCACAGCCACACCCCTACTCAGTCAGCAGCCAACCCTCTCTCTAGCCCACAGCTGCTCAGTCACATGATCCCTTGGCCGTTGCCTTCCTGGGCATTGGAAGCCTGCTCTACTTTCTTACAATCTCAGTGCCTTGGGACGGCTCCTTTGCTTTGGCTTCTGGTACCCTTGCCTCCACCTTTGCTCTCAGCATAACACGACTTCTAGTGCCTCTGTTATTTCTCACAGTGATTTCAGATGTACTACACTGATGGGTAACCATTTGTGGTGGTTCCTGGAATCCTCTCTCCCTGCTTCTGGGATGGCCCTTCCGCACAGAGTAATAACTTTGACGGATATGTGCTTTTTGTCTTTCAGCAGACCACATCCCCCTGGAAACAAGAGTGGTGACTTGGCTCACACGCTCCAGTAAAATAGAGAGTCAGAAAACACCCCACTTAATCATATTCTAGGAGAAAATGCTCCCCAAATTGGGATTATGAGCAGAGTCAAAGAGGCTCGAGTTTATTGTCCAACACATACAGGACAATGACTACATCTCAACGCCTTCTTCTTCTTCTCACTTTTCTCCTTTGGTTTGTTTTGTGTTTTCAATGAACTACTTTCAAACTTTATTCAAAATCCAATTAATTAATTAATTAATTAATCTTTGGACTATTTTGGTTAAGGTGAGAGTGGGATACAGATCCTCAGTTCAGTCCCTGAGTCATTGTAGTGATAAAATAAGATTCAATGAAAGCATTTGGGACACATTGGGTAGGCTATTTATTTCTTTATTTTTATTGTGGCCTAAACCCCACACTGATTGAGCCAATTTTGACAAATAGTTTTCAATGTTATAAATATTTATGAGAGCAGACAGCCTCATTTTCATCCTTTTGAGTAACTGGTAGGTTTGAATTGCCAACCTTGTTAGCCATCCAATGCTTTTCTGACCACAGGACTCCATATTGTGGAATAAAATGATATGTAAATTAGTAATGCTGCTATATAGTATACTTTGTCATTAAAAATACATTAGTTTGGAGATATCCCATTGTCTCCAGATGGGTTTTGGGTCTCTGCTCTGAACCCCCTTCTCAGCAATGTGTTTTTTGTTTGTTTGTTTTGGTTCTTCTGTTGCCTGTTACCTGATCCCATCAATGCCTCACATAGGCTGGTGTGCTGCTTCCATGTGGGCTGTTGATTCTCTGCTAGATGGCTGCTTATTTAACTTCAAACCTTTAATACCCCAGATGATATATCTTTTGATAGCTGGGCACCATCCACTTTCTTCACCGCGTTGACTTATGCACCTGTATTAGTCCGGGTAGACTGAAGAGACAAGTTCATAGACATTCATACATGTATAGGAAAGAACTTTATATATAAGAGCAATTGAATATTGAGAAAACACCCCAGCCTAGTCCAGATCAAGTCCATAAGTGTGATATAAGCCCATATGTCTGATCTTCAGATTCATAGAACACATGCAATGACACCAAATGCAGAAAGTTCATAGGCTAGTGGGTGGATAGTCTTGTGGATCCAGTGATGGTGGAAGCATTTCAGTGCTGGCCTGGATCTCCATGTGGCTCTGCCAGGTCCAGGGCTCTCACTGCCATCAGCCTCTCTCCAGGTGCCTTTTTTAAAATATGAAAATATCATCTTTATTTTATAAATACAAGACTTAAAAATGTTAGTTTAAAAATGGAGCCACATATGCTTCTTTCTCAATATAAGGTCCATCAAGTTCAAGACATACATGTGAAAAATGCTATCAGCTATATAGTCCATCTAGGTAACTGAGGGTCACAGGAATTTAACCAGGTCAGTGCAGTATTCTGGATTTCTTAATACTCTCATAAAAAACAGAAAATATAGATTCTTATAATCTGTTTCGATGATAAGAATTCCTTGTGTTTCTAGTTGCTATCTGTACATCCTTTGGTCTAGCCAGATTTGTAAGGTGGAATTGGGATAATGATAGTGGGAGAGGGGAAGCATTTAAGAACTAGAGGAAATTTATATGTTTTATCACTGCTACCCTGCACCCTGACTGGCTCATCTCCCCACAACCCTTTAGTAAGGGGGTGTCCAGTTGCCTAACAGTGGGCTTTGAGTCTCCCTTCTGCACTCACCCACATTTACAATGATATGATTTTTTTGTTCTTTGATGCTTGATGCCTGATCCCTTTGAAAACTCATGGTCACACAGGCTGGTGTGCGTCTTCCATGTGGGCTTTGTTGCTTCTGAACTAGATGGCCACTTGTTTATCTTCAAGCCTTTAAGACCCCAGATGATATATCTTTTGATAGCTGGGCACCGTTAGCTTTCTTCACCACATTTGCTTATGCACATGTTTGTCTTCAGTGATCGTATCCGTATGGTGGGCACCCACTGATATGACTTTTAGTTCTTTGATGTCTGATAACTGGTCCCTTCTACACCTCGTGGTCAGTCAGGCTGGTGTGCTTCTTCCATATGGGCTTTGATACGTCTCAGCTAGATGGCCACATGTTCATCTTCGGGGGAACCGGTTACAAGAATCTACGTATAGCCTCCTCCCTGGTGGATGGACAGCAGAGAAAAGGGCGGGGAAGATGTCAGACAATGTAACATATGACAAAATAATAATGATTTATGAATTATGAAGGGTTGATGAGGTAGGGGGAGTGGGGAGGGAGGGAGCAAAATGAGCAGCTGATATTAAATAGAAGGCAAATGTTTTGAGAATGATGATGGCAACAAATGTACATATGTGCTTGACACGATGTATGTGCGGATTGTGAAAAGTATTGTATGAGCCCCCAATAAAATCATTTAAAAAAACAGAAAACAAAACACAAACCCACTGTCCTAGAGACGATTCTGATGCATAGTGATTCTCATGTTGGCTTGGTATACGCTGGAATAAACTCTAGTTGGCAGTGAGCTTAAAAAATTATTCTTTGGTCTTCCACTAAGTCAACAAGCAAAATCCCTCGAGTACTCTAAAGACTTTTCCCATAACCTTTGCGATTGACTGGATGGTCAGCTCTTACACTTCCACCTCTTGGTAGCCATTACTTTGTTCTCATTCCTTTAACAATTCTTCTAAGAAATGCTTCAGGATCTTGATCCAGCATATTAATAATTTGCACCATAAACACTGCTCTTTTCTTCAGTTGATCTGGGTGGAACAGTTTTGACACCCCTGGAGATGAGATTTGGCTCAACTCTAATTTTTCAATCAGAATTGTGTAAACTGAACTAAAAGAGATGCCTATGATATTGGCTATTTTTTTCTTTCCCTGGTATTGGCTATTGTTTCTGGTGTTAATTTTAATCTTTTTCAATTACAGCAGTTTTCTTTTCCTCTCAAATTGGTGTGGATGGGCTTTCACTGCAGGCGAGATTTTCAATGTCATCTCCCTTTATAAAATGAGTTATCCATTTGTAAATTGCTACTGTCACCACTGTCACCATAAATTTTTTGTAAAGCACCAATGATTTCACCATTTTCAGGCCAAGCTTCACCATAAATTTGATGTTTGGTCTTGCTTTAATTTTTGCAGAATTCATGTTGCTCTGATAGGGACTCTTTTCAAGTTGGTATCTTATCTTAGTGCCTCAAAGGAGATGTTCAGACCCATTATAATACTTAAGTATGTGTTTATTTAAAAGTCAGTGTAACAAACTCAAATATTGATTTGAGTTCCCAGTAAAATTTTCAGGTCTCCAGGCTCTCCGGAAAACATGCACACTGTACTTTAGGTACCTAAATGATGTGTTTTGTTTTTTTTAAAAAAGGGAGGTGGTGGAGAGGTCCTGTCCAATAGCTAAGGCAGATTCCTCTCCTCCGAGTACAGATGTAGACTTGAGATTGCTCTGATATGGCTCTTCTAGCTATAGTCTTTCCAACTCCCACCAAAAAGAGCAAAACAAAGACAAAAGGGTAGGGTCAAGTAGATTGGTGTATTTTTCTTTTGCCTGATGTGTTCACACTATTCTTATAATGACCCTCTGTGGTGAGAAGTTACTGACGCATCCTGATGTCCCACACAAGGGCAAATGTTGATAGACATAATCGATGCTTACCTTTCTCTCAAAGATGATTGTAGATAAAGAAACCTAGGTACCTCACCCAAAGGGCATGGTTGTTAAGGAATGCCTATCTCCATGTATCTTGTCAGTAGAGAGTTTCCAAGGGTGTGAGCAGAGAGGGAGTCTCCTGCCTCCAAGGAGGAATATCAGAGTTCCAAGAATCCTCAGGAGAAGGCCATGCCCACTAAAGACATTATTGGCTATAACCCTATTGAGAGGCTAGACTTCACCCCTTCATTCTTAATCCTCTCAAATTGATAAACAGTTATATAACTACAACAGCAACCATTTTGTCTTAAGGCAGCATTCCAGGAGGGTGAGCATCACAGAATGCCAGGTTGTTAGAATAAAGTGTTCTTGTGTTGAGGCAGGCCTTGGGCAGTGGCCCAAAGTCCAGCCACTACCTCAGTGAACTGCCATATAAATTGGTATACATTGGCTAAAACCTCTATTTATATGAATTAATGTATTTACATATGTATATTCCATCACAGAAGGATCACAGTAAAGGAATGAGTGAACCAGGGTGCAGTAAAGCACCAATGGAACACACAATATTCCTCTGCTTCCTTGAGGCGTCCTTACCCTGCCTCCTCCCAACCCCGACTATCATGACCCCAATCCTGCCTTTCACTGCGATCTAGACTGGAGTGCGTACACAGGTACAGATAAGAGATACGAGTTCATGACACATGGAATCCAGGAAGAGGAATGGGGATAGTGATGCCAGGAGGATAAGGGAGAGATGGGGAGTGGAGCGGAGGAAGGGGGAACTGATTGCAACGATGGACACCTTGTCATACCGCCACACCCCAAGGGGGAGACAGTGGTCAGTGTAAGATATGATAATAATAATAAGTGATAATTTATCAAGGGGTCATGAGGTAGGAAGGGGGAGAGGGATGGGAAACAGAGGAGCTGATACCGAGGACTCAAATAACAAGTAAATGTTTAGAAAATGATAATGACAACATATGTACAAATATGCTTGATACAATTGATGTATGGGTTCTTATAAATGCTTTATGAGCCCCAATAAATGATCTTCTAATAAAAATAATAAAATAAAATAAAAGAGTTTGAACTCTGACAGATTTGTTTTGGTTTTCAGAACAAAAATAACAAAAATTTATCAGTTATTGTCTTTCTAAATGTTGTAAATTGAGAGGCAAGTTTTTGTTTTGCTTTGATTTTCAAGTAAGAACTGACTCTAGACATTTATACTTCTTGGTAGCTAGAAGCATATACTATTTATAAACAGATTTATACTTCTGTTTGCTGAAAAGGTGTCAATATCCTGAGAAATGTGACAGGGAACTTCCTTTGCCTGAATGATTGTGTAGTAACAGGATATTTAAAAAATGATTTTGTGCACTAGGTAATGAATTCCTTGAATAATTCCTTGAAGAATATGGTTTGCTAATATCTGGGATATAATGGGAATTTATAAAAAGTATATTATAGGTCAACAATAAAATGATAATACAGAAGCATATAAAATATATTTAGTGAGTTAGAAGGAATTGGCATGTGTAATTTTCTTTTTCATAATCCATTGACTAGTTTCTTCACTATGGTAATGTTTACTTTTTTGTCTGTTTGTTTTGGTCTACTTAACATAGTCCTACCAACTCAGTTTTTATAGAGAATGTATTGAAAATAAAAAATACGTCCAGGAGAATGAAAGAAAACATGACCTTGTGGATGTCCTGACTGAATTTGAGACCATCTCAAGAATAGGTTTGACACATTTAACACTCATGGGTGTAGACCAGATGAGCTGTGGAATGAAGTCAAAGACATCATTCATAAAGAAAGTAAAGAACCATTAACAATAGAAGACTTAATTAATAATTCAATTAATTTAAAATTTTATGACAGAAGAGTCTGTAAACCTTACTCTGCAACGTAGAGCAGTTGAAATGGGCAGAGTGAAGTAAAATAACAACAGAAAATTTCAAAAGACAGCTCAAAAGACAAAGTGAATTATTATAATGAGACATGAAAATACTTGGAGTTGTAAAATAAAATAGAAGATACTTAGCTTTTCTTAAATTGAAAGAGCTTAAGAAAAAATGTTGAATCTTGAATTGAAACAGATTCTAAGAGCAGAATATTGATCGATTCAGTAGCATCAAAAAAAGACAGTAGGAATAGACAGTCACAGGAGCAATTGAATTGATGGCTATCCAACCTTTCAAGAGATAGCATGCGTTCAAGAATATATGGAATTAAAGAAAGAAGTTCAAGCCAAAGTAACATTATTAGCAAAAACCCAGACTCCAGAAATTGACAGAATTACAATTGAAATATTTCAATAAGCTGATTAAATTCTGGAAGCACTGACCTCTATGCCAAGAAATGTGGAAGACAGCTACCTGGCCAACTGACTGGAAAAAAGCTGTATTTTTGCCCATTACAATGAAAGATGCTCAGAAAGAATAGGGAAATTATTTAGCAATATCATTAATAACACATGCAAACAAAATTTTGTTTAAGTTAATTGTAACATGATTGTAGCAGTATATCAACAGAGAGCTTGCAGAAATTCAAGCCAATTTCAGAAGAGAGTGGGATTGGGGCCTCTTAAACAGCTCCTATAACATACCATGCATCAATTGTATCAAGCACATTTGTACATATGTTCCCATCAACATTTCCAAAACACTCTCTTTCTACTTGAGTCCATGGTATAAGCTTCTCCCAATATTATCGCTAATATCAGATAGACATTAGCTGACATCAGAAAATAGCAGAGAGGTGTTTGTGTTTTCTTGGCTATGTGAAGTGCTTTTCTTGTATGGGTCATAACAAATTATGGATGATGTTATGAAGGAGGAGAATTATAGAACACTTACTTGTTGTGCCTATGTGGAACCTATTCATAGACCAACAGAACAAGGAAATACTACCTGATTCAAAATCAAGAATGGTGTCTATCAAGGTTGGATCTTTTCACCATAATTATTTAGTCTACGTGCTACTGAGATAATAATCTAAGAAACTGGGCTATAGGAAGAGCCCAGTATGGGATTTAGGGGAAATCTCTAGTAACTTTGTGTAGGCACATGACACAAGTTTGCTTGCTGAAAGATAAAAAGGATTTGAAGTATTTACTGATGAAAAGCAGACTACAATCTTCCAAATGGATTAGAACTCAATGAAAACAAAAATCCTCACAATTGGATCAAGAAATAATATCATGATACACAGACTCAAGGTGGAAATTGTCACGGATTCCATTTTACTTGGCTGCACAATGTCTATTCAGGGAAACAGCAGTCACGATCTCAAAGCCATATGATATTGGAGGTTCTGTTGCTTTAAAAAATTGTTATTTTAAGTTGCAAATATCAGGTATTCACACTGGCTTTGACTCAAAAGGTTACAGAAAGGATTCACTTGGTGGCCTTGAGCCTGGGCGGCAGAAAGAATGCAGACTTCATGTAAACAGAATTTGAACACGGCAAACAAAGGGAGCCGAACAGCTTTTAGAGATGCATTTCTTTGTCTTTTAAACCATTCTTATGACATGTAATTCATGTACCATGCAATTCAGTGGTTTGAATATATTACAAAGATCTGTGCAAGAACCACCACAATCAACTTTAAAATATTTTCTCCATTTTTTAATTTATTGTGATAGGTCCCCATCCTCCCCACCCCATCCTCCCTACCATAATCCTAAGAAATTATTATTCTATATACTGTCTTTATAGGTTTATCTACCCTGAATCTCATGTAAACAAAATTACACAAAAAAAGAAACTAGCACAGTAATGAAATAAAACACAGAAAAAAAAAACCTCAATTCAAAAGACATCAGAATATAATAAAAGCTAGAATAAATTAAGATTGGGTCAAAAGGGAAAGCAAATGATAAGATGTTACATTTTATCCTAGCTCTGTCTGCATTAATTTAGTTTCTGAGGCACTCTGTCTGAGGGCAGCGCTACTCACATCCCTGGACAATGAGCGGCAGGAATTCAGTGTGGGCTTAATCTCTGTGGGGACTCTGTAAATGGATTTTGGGATTTCACCATCACCCATAACCTTCTGCAACCTGGATGCTCAGCCTTTAAACTCTACTACCCTTTCTGGCCCTGGTATTGGGTTTTCTTATTTACAAACTTTTCAGCACCCGGCTGAGGTGCTTCTTCTGTCTGGATATGGCTGCAATCTCACTTAGATGGCTGCTTAAGGCGGGCTTTGAAAACCACACATACTATTCTTTCTGATAGCTGGGCACCATCTGCTGTATTCACCACACTTTGCTCCAGCACCCCTGTCGTCCGTGGTCCCATCATTAGGGTCAGTATCAAGAAGGGCTACATCATAAAAACTGATTGTTCTTAGGTATAGTCTACAGTTAAGTGTGAGCTCATATTCCATTCATGTATATGAAAGGTTCATGTAGAATTCTCAAAAAGCGTTACCGGCTTTTTGAGAAATAGTATAAGTAATCGCCATGGGCTTGTTAGTAATTTTAATAATAATTTCTTTAAATTAACCATTGATATAGAACATAAAATATGAGTGAGATTAGGGGCATATTCTTATGTGGGACTGAATTTTTAAAATTAAAATACATGGATGTTCACTTATACATGATAAATATCTAAAGTGACAAGTTTGTTGAAGAAAATAAAGAGGGTTAGATACAGGGAACAAACTTTAATAACATTCATTTTCTATGGGACAACAATGTGTGTAGCACTAAGACATATCTTTAAAAGTTAAGAAAATGGCAAAACACGGTAGCCTCAACGTGGCAATGTCAAAAGCAAGAGGTTTGAACCGAAGTCCAATGACTTTCAAATCCAAGACATTGAAGAAGTTGCCCTACTCTTTTTCTCTCACTAGGGTGTTATAACTTAAGTCCAAATGAGTATTTCAGTTTATTTAATCAGAACCCAATGTATTTAAGTTAAAATAGGGTCCACTTAGTGGGTTTTCTGACTTAGATCTTTCTGATGTTGCCTATGAAGTTTTCCGTACACATTAAGAAAACAAAATCTAAACTCTAAGTAGCCTGCAGTATGGGGTCTGGGCTACGAAGGTCCTTACATTTGACTGTTCTTCTCTCTGTGGGCCTCATTGGGTCTTTTCCAACTCTGCTTTCCTATGGCTTTGGCTTCCACATTTTCACTTGCGCCCAAATCATGTGTATCTGTGTGTCTATTTCTTCATTCAAGGTTGTTCCTGGGCTGTTTTAGGGGGTTTCTGCCCTTCCATCAGGAATTTAGGAGATAATCTAGCTCTAACACCGTCTGCATGGGATGTAGGGAAGTATTGACAGATTGATGTTATACCCAGGGAAAGCTTAATCCAATTTCCCCACTCAATAGTATAGATTTTTTTCCCCCTCAAAATCCCCCATTTCTAATTCTGGAACTTTTTCCTGTCATTTTGTCTTTTACCCCAAATACTCTAATGTTGTCTGCATTATCCATCTTTTGACATGTCACAAAGCTTCTATTTTCTTCACGCCTATGTACTGACAGCATGCATTCTGAGAGAGATGAGATTCATTTTGAACATGCACCATTCTTTTAAGATGTTACTTCAGCACTGATGCTCTTGGTCCATCTTGATAGTCACGTTTATACAAAATGTGTGCCTACATGCATCGTCATAAATTTCCAACCATTGAGGAGGTAATATTTCTGGATTGATTTTAAGTATGGACATTGGCCTTCCTTTGCTGAACTAGGTGTCTTATGTTTGGATCAATCAGGTAGAAAGCATGTAGGGCAACTTGAGCATAACTGAAAACTTAGCAAGAATATTCAATACAGACATAAGAATATTAACCAAATGCCCAACCAAACTCATTGCTATCAAGTCCGTTCTGACTCATGGCCGGTTTGATTTTGCGGTGCTGACCACACAAGGTCACCTAAATGCTAGCTAGCTGCTCCACAGGAGACATCTGACAGAGACTTTCCGATGCCATAGGATTTCCAGTCTTGGAAACCTACAGGTGCAGTTCTACTCTGTCCTAATTGGTCACTGTTAGTCTTAGGAATCTAAGCACGTAAATTATCTAAGGAGAACAAGCTACTTCCATGAGGTCCAGGTCTAGCAAATGGTTAATATCCTTGACTTCTATCTGAAAAAAAATGATGATACAAGACCAACTAGGCAGCTCAAAATAAAAATGTGTTCATCCACTTCTGAAAGTCAACCTTGAAAACTACCTGGAGCACAGCTACTCTGACACAGAGGGGCTCTCCGTGAATCCAAATTCATTTGACAGCTACATGGTACAGGCATGATCACATACACATCTAAACTACTGTGAGAAAAAAGAAGTAAATCAGGCAGGATGACTTCCTATCATTTTACATAAAACTTTATCATCTATCAAATAGTGCCAAACCTTTAGTCATTACTTTTCCCTTTTCTATCTTAATATACTTATTAGCTTTATTTACAGCATCTCAGTAATCACAATATATGAGGGGATACCAAACAAAACAAAACAAAAATAAAACGGAAAAAAAAAACTCTGCCGGTGGAGCTTTCATAGCATGCATTTTTCCCATTAGGTGAGCATCCAGCCACTCACTCTGAGTACTTAGTGCACCTAGTGGCCTCACCTGGGAAGTTTCTTTCTGGTCACAGTGAATTTTTTCCTAAAAGTAGTTTCACTCAAACCTATTTTTTGTGATAGTTGATTTAAGAGAATAGCATGTGGCTGTGAAATTTTGTTTCCTGCTGGGGAAAAATGCTGCAGAAAATGTTGTGATGTTGAATACAGCTCTCAAGGACAGCACTATTGAAAAAACTCATAGGAGTGGTTTGCTCATTTCAAAAAAGATGAGATGTCAATTTATGACAAACTTTATTCTAGACATCTGTCAGCTTCCCCCTGAACTAATGAAAATGTTGGCTTGTCGTACATTTGGAGTTCTTTCCACCAGGTCAGACTGTGAATCAAGCTTTCTAATTAGAGCAGTTGTTCTCAACCTTCCCAATGTCATGACCCTTTCATACAGGTCCTCAAGTTGTGGTGACCCCCCACCCCCAACCATAACATTATTTTTGTTGCTACTTCAGATCTGTAATTTTGCTAGTGTTATGAATCTGGTGACCCCTATGAAAGGGCCGTTCGATCCCCAAAGGGGATGTGACCCACAGGTTGAGAACTGCTTATTTAGAGGTTCTGAAATGATTGTGTAGCAGTGTTCTACAAAAAGGGCCTGATTTGTGTCAGATGGGGGACTGGGTTTGCCACTAAGACAATGCACCTGCTCACTGAGCCATCTCACTGTGTCAGTTTTGGGCAAAATATAGCATTCCTTTCTTGCCCACGCATGTTACTCACCTGACCTCGCTCCGCTTGACCTCTTTTTGTTTCTACAAATGAAGAGTAATATGAAAGGACAGCAATTTGACAATGTAGAAGAGGTGAAGCAAAGAAATGAGGAGCTGTCAGCCATCCAAATTGATAATTTGTAAAATGTTTCCAAGAATGGAATCACAGATTTGATAAATGTATTAAGTGTAATTGAGAGTACTACTGATAAGGTTTTTTGTTAAAAAAATTAAATTCATAGCTTTGGTTGGAGAAAAAAATTGGTTTTTTTGGGGGGTATCCCCTTGTATATTCGATATTTGTATTGTGTATAAGAAATAGGCCCATATTATGTTTTAAAGTGCTTATAAAAGTATGACTATAAAATGTCTTTAAGTGACCACTAGTTTCTTAATAAAACCCATCTAAGAATTAAAGGTTAAGCCACTCTTTTACTTTTTTACTGATGATGAGCATGGTAGGAATGTAGACTTTCTTCTCTTTCCTCTCTACGGTACAGAGATTATATTGATCAAACTGCACATGTTTATTGAAGGTATTTGTAATAATAACTGTTTCAAATAAAAATTATACACCTTTTCTGTGTACAATCAGTAGTTGAGTGTTATCAATAAAAGGAGAATTCCTATGCCTATATTGGAAAGTAAAATTCAATAACATGTTTTCCAGGTAGGAAATTATAATGCCTTCAATTTTTATAATACTATAATGTTCCATTAGGGCAAATCCCTGTAGTTTGAACTGACCCCTGAGGCAATTACTGTCTTCTAAGCAAATATTTTAGTCATGCATGTAAAATCAAAGTGAGAAATTGTGCAGGTTCACTGCCAAGCACTGTGCACAGCAATGACCAAGTCCTACACACAGTCCCTGCACACATTGCTTCCAGGTTTCAGCACAGGCAACAGACCGTCCCCCACCAATGAACTGCAGCACAGTGAGTGTTGCAATCTGTGCCCAACCAGACCTAGAGCACTATGGGTACTTTAAAAGAAAAAGTAGACATAAAAATGATTAGAATAGAGATAAATCAATAAACTGTGAATGACTAATTATATTTTCCTCTGTATGTGTTATCTTAATTGATGTTCTCTATCATACCTCCCTGGGTTCTAATATCCATTGCAGTGGCTGCACAAAACCCACAGGCACCACGATTAAAGGGTTTATTAAGGAAGCTGGCAAGTTGTAATGCCAGTGAGAAATGCTCAGGGTAGAGTGGTTTATCAGGACATGCTATAAAGTTCTTTCAGGACAGCTAATAAATGCTGAAAGGAGTATCCCACTCCACTGTAACCCTCAACACAAAGGCATTCAGCCCTATTGACATGGATCAGCAAATTCAGGTCCACGGATCGAAGTGCTCAGAAACACTGCACTCCAGCAAGTCTCAGCGGAAGGCACTCAGCTCCGCAACTGTGGGTCAGCACGCCCAGCCTCCCCAATGAAATACGCAGAGGCACCCCACTCCTCAAGCCAGGCTCCTGCTCCAAAGCACTCAGGTCTACTTGCTTCATGGGCTGGGAAGCCCATCACTCTGCTCCAGGCTCTCGCATCTGGTTCTGCTGCTGCTGCTCTGAAGTTACAGCCGTCTTCTGGATCCAGGATTTTCACTGCACAGGGTTCTTGGCTTCAGGGGATGCACGTAGCTTTTGCTGATAATGAGCTCCCTCCTTCTACTTCTCAGAGGGCTCGTTTGACATACAGCAGGCTGGCATTCCAGAGAATCATGTTCACAGTTCCTCATATGGGAGTCCTATCAACATCTTCTCCCACCTTAACAGACACATACAAGAAAAGATCATTTGGTGGGAGCTACAGACTGGGGCTAGAACTACCCTGAATAATTACAGCCTCTGTGCACGCGGGTACTTAAATACATACTATGTCAAAGTGAATACTTCGCTATCCAAATTCATTGAAACATATGCAGATACCTTCTTAAAGAGTGTTGAATCATTACTATTCCGAGAAGACAGATGGCAGACAACAGTAAAGAACTGGAACAGATTTGAGGAGCCCGGATCTTCTCCATGCCGTGAATACATTACTTAGCATCAGAGAAAGGCTGACTCATTTCTAAAGGGGCACCTCCTTGCCAAAGAACCCATGTCCATCTCTCTGTCACTTAGTGGCAGGCCCTGGATACGGTGTCAGTAGGTGTGTGCCTTTCTCAGCAGATGTGCTATCAGTTTAAGGAGATGAAGCACATGGCGCCGTGTTCATGCTCCGTCTCTCCCTGTCCCTATCTGATTCATGTCTTGCCTGGCTCTGGTCTCTGCTGTGTTTTCCATCCCAGTTCTTGAACAATTGCTTCAGAACAAACTTTCTTTGTAG
Source organism: Tenrec ecaudatus (assembly GCF_050624435.1). NCBI lineage: Eukaryota > Metazoa > Chordata > Mammalia > Afrosoricida > Tenrecidae > Tenrec > Tenrec ecaudatus. The sequence continues at coordinate 131,469,989 of NC_134532.1, read as the reverse complement.
AAAAGCTAGGCTGGCATTAAAGGAGCTCTCCAGGTAAAACTGTAGTAAAGGCAAACCTTATATGACGTATGCCCAAGCCTTTGTAGGCAACTTCTTGGCCTTTAAGACATGCCGCACCCCCTTCACCCCTGTCACCATATAATTAGCCTTTTCAGGGCCTTTATGGCTGGCAATCTCACAGATTTAGTTTTATAGCTTTTAGTACATCTGAGGCGGCAGACCTGCTCATGCCAGGCCAGTTCGGCCCCAGTCTACCTACCACTTGTCCTGCTCCAGCACGGGCCTGTCTGGGCCCCGGCTGGAGCTGCTTGCCCACACGGAGACACAACTCTCCTAGAGACCTCCTGACTAGAGGTGCCCAGCTCTGCTCCCTGGGCATACTCACCTGTGGTCAACTCTCTGTTGCTTGCTCCCGACCTCGCAGCGCCTGCCATTTGCACCACACCAGTATCCCTGCGGTGTGGCCACCCGGACGCTTTGAGCCCTTTGCCACTGGCTCTGCTGCTCACTCCTTCTGGGTCTTCAGCATGCTCAGCGCCATGGCTCAGCCCTTACCTCATCTGGCAGCTCTTTTGTTTGGGCCCAGGAGGTTCTCAGCACAGGAACCCTAAGTCCAAAATATACGTTTCTCCCAGGCTTGTGTTTATCAGAGGTTCCCCCCAAATTATCTGTGAGATTGGCTGCTTACGGGGGAATGTTTTTCAAGTCATAGCTTTCCTAGAAGAATCATAAAGCTGCCCATCTTTAGGCAACTAGCAAAAACGGACCAGACTAATAAGATTGCAGGTGCTTCAGCAGATCGCAGAGTGGCCAATCCAGAAGGCGATGTAGGTGGGTAGCAAACAGACCAATCACTTCAGGTGGACTTCAAACCTGACCCATGATCTTGAGAGAGCTGCAAATGCAGGGCCCCAAAAGTCACATAGAGAAACCTATTGTAACAATTACTGCAACGGAATAGTCTACACTGAGTGATCTAATGTGTGTACTATGAGGCAAGCATGAACAATTATAGAAAAAGGAATAAAGTCTCGTGAATTCCGTTTTGTTCCATATGCAAACACCCAGACGGAGAGGAGGAGAGAGGGTGAGCCTGGATGCGGCACAGTGCAGCGCTCCGCTCCATTGCTCACGGAGCAGACAAGCCAAGGAGCGCCTTTGTGCCCTGTAAAGACGGCCACCTGGAGAAGACCGTGGGAAGGCTCTGTCGTGCACGTTGGCTCACAAGAATTCATTATTAGATTAACGGCACGGAACACACACACAGAAAAGGGCTTAAAACGTTTGAGGAAGCATCTTGTTATCTTTTTAATTCCACATTTCCAAGATCTTTGTGAAGGCCCTTTGCATATCAAATAATCAACTTGATGTAAACAAAATAAGCATTTAACAAGCTGATTGCTGTTTGCCAGAAAACAAGTGCAGTCTATAATTTCATAATACCATTCATTTCACTTCAATATTTATGTTTCTATTAACAACAGTGTCCCAGTCTGGAAATGCCAGGAAAGAGCTGACCATTTCTTAACTAATTTATATTATCATTTCGTAAAAGTAAATTTCAAGGTCTTTGAAATTTTGTCTTGCCCATCCATGGTAGCTAAAAATAATAATAGTCACTCCAACAGCCATGTTTGTATGAGCTCTCTCTTATAGGGAACTGTCATAGTTTCATATTTTAAACTGTATTTTATGAATCAATAACATTATCTTGACACGCCACTACAATGTACTATGCACTAAAATTTTTACAAGAAGAAAAATAACTTATAAGATCCGTTGAACTTTGTGTGGGCCATTGTTTTCCCTTCCTCTCATGTAGGAAACATTTGTGTTTGCATACATTGCTGACGAGTCATAGAGCAACGTAGCAATGTTTCCTATTTTCATCTGGGCCTCAGATATCTCCGCTGGTGTATGGGGTTTAGACATACACATTACAAATTAAATCTCTAAAATTAATTTGTTTTTATTTTTCTTAGTCACATAATTTTTTAAATATTTGGAAAATTGTTTGGAAATACTATTTAATGGTATTATTTCTATTCATCAAAACAAATTAAAATGAAAGAAAAGCCAAGTTAGTGGGTGGGAAAAGTAAAGGAAAGACCTAAGCAGAGAATACAAGGATGATGAAGCTCTGCTGCTTCTTATGGAAATAGCTTTGTTAAAGCAATCACATACAAATGGGGATGGCAACATACATATAAAGGTGCTTGACAGAATGGATGTATGGATGGTTATGAGTTGTTAGAGCCCCCAATAAAATGACTAAAAGAGAATCAAATACTTTTCAGAATAGTATTCAAAAAGTAAATTGTAGTTGGTAACCATAATTTATCAAATACAACTCAAACATTTTAGACATTACTATTCATCTAAAGAAGTTTCTTAAGAACACTTATAATAAACAAATAATAAGTATATGTGAATGTATTTTTAAAAACAGTGTGGTGTAAACATTCCGGTGAGGGCTACATCAGCGTGGGCACATGCACACGTGGAACTTCAGTAGAAGACATGTGTGGCAGAATAGAAGACAAAGGTCTTACAAGGGAAAGCATAATGGAGTAAGTGAACATATCTACTGTGTAGGGTGACCCAGGTTGTATAGAAATGTAGAGCAGAAAACTGGAGGAGAATGATTGGAGATATATTGACTTCATTAAGAAGAGCAAGATAGTTTCTGCTTTCTCGTGCGGGTAATGTGAGTCCCTGATGTGTTAGAAAGCACCAAAACTTACAGGTAGTCCATTTAACTGCTGCAGATATGAATAATATTTCTGCACTAGTTTAATTTTTTTAAAGAATCCTCTCTTTCTCCAAAAAAGAATTCTCTCCCAAACCCCTTCAAACTTAATGTAGTTTTTAAATAACAATAAAGCTGATTGTCTCAAAAAACTGAATTATTTGTTAAGCATTTAAAAAATATGGTGAGCTCTTAAAAAAGAAACGTTAAAAGGGGCTTTTAAAATAGCTTTCATGCATGAAAGAAAGCCTGGGATGTAGACACTGCATCAGTTGATCAATGCATCTTTGTTTGCAGCCCGCCCCCTTCTCCATCTTGGGACAGAGAGAGATTAGTGATTGAGCCTCTACGAAAAATCACTTCAGCATCAAACATCTAACTGATTCTTATCGGTCTGAGGCATCAGCTCGTTGCTGTTGTTTGGTGCCGTTGGTAGCTTCTGACTCAGCGTGACCCTATGCACAACTGAACCAAACACTGTCAAAACTTGCTCCATCCTCACCAGAGTTCTTGTGTTCGTTCAACCCATTGCTGTAGACAGCTTATCAATCCATCTCAATTCTTATGTTTCCTCTTTCTCACTGCCCACCTACTTTACAAAGCATCATGTCTTTTTCAGGGACTGGTCTCTCCTGATGGCTTGTCCAAATTACATGAGTCTGGCCATCCTTGCCTTTAAGGAGCATTCTGACTACACACCCTTCAAGACAGATTTATTTTTCCTTTTGGCAGTCTATAGTACATTCAAGGCTCTTTGTCAGCACTAAAATTTAAATGCGTGGATTCTTCCTTGGTCTTCTTTATTCATTGCCAAACTTTCATAAGCATATGGTGCAACTGAAAATACCGTGGCTTGGGCCCATTGTGTCTTAGTCCTCAGAGTAACATCCCCACTTTTTAACACTTTAAAGAGGTCTTGTGTGGGAGATTTAGTTAATGCAAAGCATCATTTTGATTCCTTGACTGCCGATTCCATGAGCATCAGTAGTGTTTCTTTACAAGAGAGATTCCTTGACAACTTCAAAATTTTTCTCTTTTATCATGATGTTAACTATAGCCCATCATACCAGTGAGGATTTTGGTCTGATCAACATGGAGTTGTAATCCATACTCTAGGTTGAAATCCTCCGTCTTCATCAGCAAGTGTTTCAAGTCCTTCTCACTTTCAGCAAGTGAGGTTGTGTCATGTGAATATCACAGGTAGTTAATAAGCCTTCCTCCAATTCTGATGCTGAATTATTCTTCACTTAATCCAGCATCTCTATCTGCAGATTGGATAAGTATTTTGAGAAGATATACCCATAGCACACATCTTTTCTGACTTAAAACCATGCACTGTTCCCTTCTGTTCCCACAACTTCCTCTTGATCCATGAATAGGTTCCACGTGAGGACAGTGAAGTGTTTTGGAATCCTTAATATTCCCAAGCTATCCATGATTGTTGTTGCTGTTTTTAATGATCACATAATGGAATACCTTGATAAGTCAATAAAACAAATGTGAACATTTTCCTGGTATTCTCTGCTTTCAGCCAAGGGTTATCTGACACTATCAATGATATCCCTAGTTGCACAGCCTCTTCTGAACTTGGAATGAGCCTCTGACAGCTCCCACTCAATGGACAGCAACATATCTTGCTGGGTCATCTTCACAAAACTGTATTTGCATATTGTATCAATGATAATTTTCTATAATTTTTGCATTGTGTTTGGTCACCATTCTTTAAAATGGTAACAAATATTGATCTCTTCCATTTAGTTGGTCACATAGTTATCTTCTAAGATTCTTGGCATAGATGAGTGAGAGCTTCCAGTGCTTCATCATCATCTTAAAATTAGCTAAATATTTCAAATTAATATTGTTTCAAATTCCCTCACATCATTCTGCTTCTATGATACCATGCTGCTTACATATGCATAACTAGTGAAATTTTTATAGGAAAGTATGCTGCAGTCTGAAAGAAGAGTCATAATAAAATTCTAAATATTCTAAGCTATGAGGTACATATTTTAACATCAATTTTTAAAATAAATGTAAAGAGAATAAGATATTTAATTTAATTTATTAGCTAGCCAATCTATGTGAAAAATGCCAAATATGTCAATGATTAAAACATATGAAGCCCTGGGTGTAAGTTTGACAATTAATAGCACCATATACCTGTTGGTCTGTAGTATTTTCCCCTTCAAATGTGTGCACCCTGTTCAAAAAATTAAATACAGTGAATATTTGCTTTGCAAATCCGTATTATTTATTTTTATATTGACTTTGTATTTTAAAAACAATGAACTAATTCCTCAGGAGAGACTGAAAGGAGAAAACAAATTTAATAATACACTTGATATTGACACACATGTAAGGAATGAGTAATATGAGCGATAGATGAATGTTAAATTAAAAAATGCAGTAGACTCTTGAATTGTACCACTAAATAGTTTTTCTCTGGAAAATAATTATTGTAAGCCAAATCAAAATGTTAAAACATAAACTTTCTTAATTAGTTTTATATATAAAATTACAAAACTTTGGAAGTGCATATCTCATTGCGATAGAAATCATGATAAAGTGTGATGATGGGATAATATTTTAATAATGAATCAAAAGATCATATCGATGTATAAGTATAATTTAAAGTCATGAATTATATAAATTACAACTTAAGATCTAGCAAGTCCAACAAAACCAAACCCGTTGCTCTTGAGTCTATTCTAACTGTCTTTATGAATTATAAGGAAAGATAAGGTTTTCTTGGATGATTAAAGGATCATCAATTATTCTTTCTTTTTAAAAATGATAGATAACAATTTTTTGACTAATTAAACAAGAAATTAAATATTGGAACACAGAAGAGTTGTTTTCTATTGGTCCTCTACCATTTCATTCATATTAAAGATTTTAAAAATGAATTAGAGCTAAAATCCTAATATAAATAAATTAGGAAAAATGAGTAAGTGAATGAAGACAATGAATGATTTTAAAAGAACAGCCAAGGAAGTGATTAACTGTTGATTTTCCAGAAGTAAATTATCTAAATGTGTTACATTATTTAAATCTGGTGCACCAGTTCCCTTTAGAGTATTCAAATGCAGTGATGTTACTTTGAGGACTAAGATGCCCTGACTCAAAGCATGGCATTTTCCATTGCCCCATTGGCATGTGAAAACCGGACCAACAAAGAATAGATGCATTAAATTGTGGTGTTGGAAGATAATATTACAAGGGCCATGGGCAGCTAACGTGACAATCAGATCTTTCTTCAAAGATGAACAGACAGAGGGTTCCTTAGAGGCAAAGATGGTGCCAAGACGTCATCCTACGTGTTGTCAGGCGAGACCAGCCCTGGAGAAGGACAGCATATTTGGTAAAGCAGGACGGTGCAAAAGAGGAAGGCCCTCAATAAATGGATTGGCTCCATGGTTGCCACAGTGGGTTCCAGCACAGCAGCAGTCGGGGTGAGGCAGAAGGACAGAGCAGTGTGTCCTGTTGTGTGTAGGGTCGCTATGGGTTGGAACTGACTACATAGCACCCACAGCAACAGCAGCACAACAAATAACTCAAAATATCCGGAGGAATGTATTGGTCATTGTCTAGGTGTTTTTTATTGATATATTTAGTTTTGCATTTTTGATGGGATGTAACTATTTACGTTGCATACCTATGGGACCTTGGGAATGTGGAAACATACTGAAGAGTGTTGAAAATTTGTAAGTGTAGGAAAAATTATTTTACATCACTGTTTAAATGAAAGATTATCCTCTTACACACAAGGAGGTCAGAGTTCTTCAAAGTTAAATATATCTTCAATTTTTAGAGTTGAGGTTGATGGACGAATCTAAACACAGTTGATATAGTTGAGCTACACTAGGAAAAAGTGATTATGTGGAAAGTATTTTGTTGTAGTGATGCACAAAATACATTCATGTAGGACTTCCAACGAACACCCTGCCCTTGAGTCAATATTGTCCCACAGAAACCTTATAGGATAAAGCACAAATGCCCCTTTGGGTTTCAAAGACTTCCAATCTTTGAGGGAGTAGCGAGTTTTTTCTTTCTCCTGTAGAGCGAGTGAGATTACCCTGCTGACGTGATGCTTCTCAGCTGAATGTGCAGCCCACTACATCACTAGGGCTCCGTGGTGGACCCAATGCTCTCCACAAAGGGTCTCCTACTTCCTGCCTTTTTCTTTACCTTAGTCTGGGTCTGTTAGTGCCATCTAATGACATTTTTATTTCCTGTTGGAATATCATTCTTTGCTGGAATCAGATATTGCAGACCATTATTTAGTCTGTCCTCAAAAATATCAAACCCTTTAGAACAGCATGATCTCAGTTTGAATACTACTGCAAGAGTCACTAGCCATTCATTATTTAAAAAGTATGCCTCATTGACTTTATCTTTAAAAATCTCAAATGAATATTTTAGAGTTATCATAGGATTATGAGGATTAGATGAACTAGTACATACAAAATTATTCCAAATAGCAGGAGCTCCTGACAAACCTGCATAGTCAAGATTCAACCTCCTTTGTTAAGATAAAATATAAAGCTGCCCACCAGTTTATCTTTATAAATGCTTATGTCATGTCTTAAAGACTAATAAATTATTTTCCACATTTTTTAGTCAGTTATTGAAAACATAGATTATATAATGCTAGTTCACAATGAAATTACATATCATCAAAGAAGTGAAATAGGTATAATTCATAGCAACACAAAATACCTAGGAGAAATAAATGAAAGCAGAAACAAGGAAAACCTATACGTCAGAATACAGAGGTCACAATAAAGAAATGATGCACTCAAGGTTTTTCAACTTGGAGTCTCTGTACTGACTCACAGAAGTCTTTGGGGGCAGGTAAATATTTTTCTTGGAATTGCATAGCATTTTGATATTCATGTATGTAAAAATAAAATGTATCTTTTGCCATGTAGCACATGGCAACATTATTTTAACTCATTTTATTGAGGGTTTGCACAACTCTTTACCAACATCTGTACATCCATCTATTGTGTCATGCACATTTGCACGTTTGTTGCCATCATCGTTCTCAAAGCAATTTCTTTCTACTTGAACCCTTGGTATCAGCTCCTCATTTACCCCCTCTCTCCCCCACCTTCATTCTCATGAATCCTTAATAATTTATAAATTATTATTTTTCCATGTCTTATCCTGACAGACATCTCCCTTCACCCACTTTTCTGTTGTCCATTGAGTTCTAGGTAGATCATTTTAATTGGCTCCCCCTTTTTCCCCGCTCCTTCCCCTTCCCCTCCTGGTATCGCTACTCTCATTATTGGTCCTAGAGGGATCATATGTACTGCATTCCCTGTACCGTTTTTATCTGCACCAGTGTACATCCTCTGCCCTAGCCAAATTTGTAAGGTAGAATTGGGATCATCATATGGGGGGTGAGAGGGGAGGAAGCATTCAAGAGCTAGAGGAAAGTTGTATGTTTCATCAGTACTAAACTGCACCCTGACTGGTTAGTCTCCTCCCTGTGACCCAACTGTAAGTGGATGTCCAGTAGCCTACAGATGGACTTTGGGTCCCCTCTCTGCATTCCCCCTCATTCACCATATGATTTTTTGTTCTTTGATGCCTGACACCTGATCCCTTTGGCACCTTGTGATCACACAAGCTGGTGTGCTTATTCCATGTGGGCTTTGTTGCTTCTGAGCTTTTAAGACCCAAGATGCTATATCTTTTGATAGCTGGGTACCGTCAGCTTTCTTCACCCCATTTGCTTGTGCACCGCTTTGTCTTCTGGCGATTGTGTCCCGAAGGTGAGCATCAAGGAATGCCAGTTTAATAGCACAACGTGTTCTTGCATTGAGGGAATACTTGAGTGGAGGCCCAATGTCCATCTGCTACCTTAATACTAGACCTATAAATATATGCACATAGAGCTATTTCCCCATCATCATTTATAAATATATTTACATACATATGTGCCTGTATTTAGACTTCTATAAAACGGCAAAGTCGTTTTTATATATCTTTACATAATTGTGGGATTCTTAAAGAGGGATACATTTGTTTATTTATTTTCATTTGCTTCTTTAAAAACCATATTTATGTGTGTTTGAGGAAAACAAGCAAATGAATTAAATTAAACTCTTTAACTTAGATGATTATGATTTTTTTATATTATAGCCACATGAGTGGAAGTGAGGAGGAGCTGTGTGTATAAGCAAAAATAAAGATAAGAATTACAGACTCATCCTCATCTGTTCTATTTTTAGTATCTTGCCTGTCAGTATTTTCTTCTGGACCGATAGTACTGTGGTGTTCTTATCATTTCTGCCACAAGTAGACTCACTCACCCGCACACAAGCATCCTAATATCTCACTGCATGGATTAATAACTTTATATAATAAAATAATATGATATACAATGTTATCTTAAATATGTATTTCCAATGTGCCCTTATATATGATGTTTAGGGGTGTGGCAAAGAAGATTCACACAGTGAAGCCCTGGTTGCATAGGGGTTTAAGCATTCACCTTTAAGCTGTAAGGTTAGCGGTTCAAAGGTAGCAGCTGTTCCACACGTGAAAGACGAAGCTTTCTACTCCTGATAAGATTCACTGCTTCATAAATGTGGTGGAGCAGTTCTAGGGTCCCTGAATCAGAATAAACTCCAAGCAGTGAGTCCAGGCTTGTATTTTGTGTTTTTATCCCCGCAATGCATTATTATTGAACATTATTTTAATTATAGATATATTAACTGGTTTGAGATATTGTTGTTGTTAAAAATCTAGAAATACTGGAAAATTCTATTTTTGAATACCAAGTCCAATATCCTGTGTGTGTGTGTGTATCTTAAAGAGAGATAGGAAAGGGCAGAAAGTGAGAGGGAGGATATTCTTGAAAAACCATGAAAGAAATTATGCACATAGGTTTTTCAGATGGGTTAATTCCTGGGGGCAAGGGGCAGGAGGTGTTGAAGATGGAGTGTAACATTAGTGGAAGAAGACATGACAGAAGGTCCAGCCAATAAAGCAGTGGTTTTCCACCTTCCTCATGTCGCGAACTTTTCATACAGTTGCTCATGTTGTGATGACCCCCTCAACCATAACATTATTTTGTTATTATTTCATAACTGTAATTTTGTTACTGTTATGAATTGGGTGACCCTTGTGAAAGGGTTGTTTGAACCCCAGAGGGGTCACCGCCTACAGGTTGAGAACCACTGCGAAGGAAGGGAAAAAGCCTTCCTCTTCAATGACATCTTACACAATCTCATTTATGGAATTGAGTGAAGTAATACATGTATTCTATATGTGAATTTAATTATTAAAAAATAATCATGCTGAATAGTCAATGTCATACCAATTAAATGCAAGCAAAAAGAAGCCAGGTTTCTTATTTTGATGGTGAATGCAGTTTAATTTTGACCCCCAAAAATTTGAGACCCTACAAATAGATCTTAAATATGTCAAAATGGTTCCAATTCACTTAAATAAAAAAATAAATGAAATTAATTATAGAAAGAAACATAATTTTTGTTCAGATTATCAAAGATTGAAAAGTTTTATACTTTAATATCTGCCTAGTACATGGTAAATGCTGGTGGAAGTTTAACATCCCTGGAGAAATGCCTACTCTTGTCTTTCAAAATGAAAATATAGACCTACTTTTAAACACAGTAATTCTCCTTCTAGGCATTTATATTTCAGTTATGCTTTCACACCTGTGAGATGATGTGTGTATAAGAAAAGTCAGTACATCATTTGTACGCATTAGTAAAAGTCTAGAAATGATTTCAATGTTCATTGACAGGGGAATGCTTCAATAATTGAGACAACATCTGTACAGTAGATGCCCTACAACTTTTGAAACAAATGAGGTGGATCATATGAAGTGCCTATATATGGAAGATATATGAACAGGAATAGAACAGTGTGTATGATATCATTTGGGTAGAAAGAAAATAGACAAAAATTCAAATATGCTAGCATTAACAATACTTGCTCCAAGTAAATCAGCCACCTGATTCCCATAGAATACAGAATTTAAGAGTGGGAAGGAAAGCAATTTTTATGATAAATCTTTTATGACTATAGCATCTTACGTAATAAGTATGTATTGACTTATTCAAGACATTGGAAGATAGCTACCTAGGAAACCATGTGGAAGAGATCCATAGGATCCACCCCCCAGCCCCCACAAAAAGAGAAAGGTGATCCAACATAATGTGGAAATTATTGATTTAAATTATTTAAAATTATAGCTGGATATCATTCATATGTACCCAATTAAAATTCTGCTGAAGATGATTTTTAAATGGTTACAACAACATATAAATAAGGAGCTATCAGAAGTTTAATCCATATTCAGAAGAGAATGTGAAAGGAGGGCTGTCTAACATTGATGTCAGATGGGTCTTGACTGATTCCAGAACAGATCAGACAGAGCTGTACCTGCGATTTATGGCTTGTATTCGTAAAGGCATCTGACTGTATGGCTCATCACACACTGAGAGCATCGCAACAAATGGGGATTTCCACAATCCTTAATTGTGCTCATGAGACACCTGTCAATAGACCAAGAGACAAGTGTTTAAAATTAGAAAACATGTGCTTCAGGGTTGTAACATGTCAACATACTTATTTAGTCTGTATGCTGGGTACCTATTTAAAAAAAAAACAACCAAAACTGGAGTGGAAAGAGGTATCAGGATGGGAGGAAGATTAACAACCCATCGTTAGTAGATGACATAACCATTGTTAAAGTAAGCTATGAGAACTTGAAGTATTACTGATTAAGGTCAGAGACTCTAGCCTTCTGTAAAGATTACACCACAAACTAAAGCAAACATAATTCCTTGTTACTCACTCAACCACTGCCATCCCGCCAATTCAGACTCATCCTCTGCCCTATTGGACAGAGTAGACCTGATCCTGTGGCTTTCATGGCTATAAACCTTCAAGGTAGTAGACAACTTCATATTTCTACCCCAACAGTTAACATCTCAGTGTTAAACCACTGTCCCACTGAGGCCACATCTTCCTCCTTAAAACTTGTCCAATATGGGTTATCATCATAAACTGACAAAGATTGACATTGCTTGTCATTCCATCCTTCCTGCACCCACAACTGTGCCCAGGAGAGCAGCAGCCAGGAGATTAAATTATATTACATTGGGCGAATCTGCCTGGAAAGAACTCTTTAAAGGGTTCAAAAGGAAAATCACTTTGAGGGCTTTGGTGCACCTCGCTTGGTGTTGGTACTTTTAATTGCTTCATATGCATGCAAAAGTTGGACTATGATTAATGAATACCGAAGCAGAGTTGGTGCCTTTCAATTATGGTGCTGGCTAAGAATGCTGGATTTGTTAGGGACCACCAGAAGAATGAACAAATCTCTCGTAGACTAAGTATATCCGTAATACTTCTTGGAAGGGAGGAGGGTAAGACATTACTTAGTGTACTTGGGCATGTTATCAGTAAAGATTAGTCCCTAGAGAATCACATCAGGCTTGGTCTAGTAGAGAGGTGGATTGGTGCAGATGGGGGATTCACCCAGTGGATGCATTGTGGGCTCCGTAGGCCTGGCACTGGTTTCTTCTGGCGTTCCTGGTTTTTTCAGGGATTGGAACTCACTCGTAGTACTTAACAGTTGGACCTTGCTTATTATCTAGAGGGAAAAAAGATTTGTTTATATAAAAATCAAAATACTATCTTTAAATGTTTTCCGATATTTGAATGTTTCTCAGATTGGAGTCATTATAAGAAAGGGTTGTTTTTATGATGGATTTTTCATCTACCTGTTAGAATTATGAAGTTGTATTTACTGGCATGGAAAAATGGGAAGGTATAAATCTATGTGTAGATATATCCCGTCTGAAACAGAATAGTAAATATGCACAGGAGTATATGTATAGAGAAAGTTTAAGAAGGGCATTTAAAAATTAACAATGACTTTGGCAAGTGTAAGTAACTTTTGGCTACATTGTGTTCAGTCTTTTGACAGATACTTGTAATGGATCTTTGCGTGTAGTTTGGGGTTTTTTTGTATGTTTAAAAGGTAAGCATTCTTGGAATTATGAAAGAGAAGTGAAGACAGGGAAGAAGGGAAACAGGGGGCAGAAGGAAACCATGAAAGGGCGGTCATTATCTCCTCCAAAAGAATGTGGAAGTCCCCTCTCACAAGAAAGCCTGTTTTTGAAAAATGACTAATTTGTACTCACTTATTGGTCAAGGTCTCGCAGCGATCTTTGTTAAAGGGAAACCAAATTACTGTATTTTCTTCAATATCTTCTCTCAGTGGAGCACCTTTCTGAGGTGAAGTGAAAGAGAAAGAGCTCAGAAACTCCTCATTTGCAGATAAGTCTCCTCACAAAAGGGCACCTCTCTGGAATTCAAGAGGAGTATCTGAGCAAAGATTTTATTTAACTTATTACGTGTCTACTTGCCTCAAGTCTCTACTGTAGAAAATCTAAGGCCCAATTTACAGACCGCATTTGTGCAAAATACTGATTAGATCATTACCAAGATGCACCATGGAAACTCGCTTAAGCTTTTTTTATCTTTGCTAACTTTCGTCTTAACTAATTTGAAAGATTGAAAAATACTGTCTTTTTAAAAAATCATTTTATTGGGGGCTCATACAACTCTTATCACAATCCATACATCCATCCATTGTATGTCAAGCACATTTGTACAATTGCTGCCCTCATCATTCTCAAAATATTTTCTTTCTACTTGAGCCCGTGGTAGCAGCTCCTCCATTTTCCCCTCCCTCCCTGCTCCCCCTCCCTCATGAATCCTTGATAATTTATAAGTTATTATTATTATGTCATATCTTACACTGATGTCTCCCTTCACCCACTTTTCTGTTGTCCATCCCCCAGGGAGGAGGGCACATGTAGATCCTTGTGATCAGTTCCCCCTTTCTACCCCATCTTCCTTCCAAGCTCCCATTGTCACCACTCTCACCACTGGTCCTGAAGGAGTTGTCTGTCCTGGATTCCCTGGGTTTCTAGTTCCTCTCTGTACCAGTGTACAACCTGTGGTCTACCGGAATTGTAAGGTAGAGTTGGGATCAACATAGTTGGTGGGGAGGGGGCAGGAGGAAACATTTAAGAACTAGAGGAAAATTGTATGTTTCCTCAGTGCTACACTGCACCCTGACTGGCTCATCTCCTCCCTGAAACCCTTCTGTAAGGAGATGTCCAGTTGGCTGCAGATGGGTTTTGGGACCCCATTCTGCACTCCCCCTTTGTCAAAATGATATGATTGTTCTTTAATGCCTGATACCTGATCCCTTTCACACCTTGTGGTCACATAGGCGGGTATGCTTCTTCCAGGTGGGCTTTGTTGCTTCTGAGCTATGGCCGATTGTTTACCTTCAAGCTTTTAAGACCCCAGACACTATATCTTTTGATAGCCAGGCACCATCAGCTTTCTTCACCACTTTTGCTTATGCACATATTTGTCTTCAACGACCATGTTGGGAAGGTGAGCATCATGGAATGCCAATTTAACAGAACAAAGTGTTTTTGCATTGAGGGAATACTTGAGTGGTGGCCCAATATCCATCTGCTACTTTTCTACTAAACCTATAAATATATGAACGTAGATCTATTTCCTCCTCATCATATATATACATATTTACATATGTACATGCTTGCATTTAGACCTCTATAAATGCCCTTTGCCTCCTAGTTCTTTCCTCTATTTCCTTGTATTTTCCTTTTGTCCCACTATCATGCTCAGATTTCATTTGAGTTTCAGTAATTTCTCTCAGTTACCTTGCCCTTGATCGATCCCTACCAGGACTCTTATACCCTCTTTGCCACTGATTTTCAATCACTTGCTCCTTTGTCCCTGGGTTGTCTTATAGAAATGTTGGATTTGAACTCCAGCTTTTTAATTAAGTACTAAACCAAAATTCTGGCTTATTAGTTAAGGAAGAGAAAACTCTCTGAATATAAGTTTTTGTTTCCACAGATAGTCTATTTAGTTAATAAATCTAGTTTAATAACCAACATGCATAATCAATGCACTATAGATATAGCATTGATAGCTATAAGTACATGAATGGAAAAAATATACAAGCCTTCAAAAGAATTGCCATTCTGTAAAATTTTTCCTAACAATCAAAATTAACTACTTATATTTTGAGTTACTCATTGTCTTAATTTAGCATTTAATTATCCTGTGGAAACACAAATAGAGATTTTTTTAAATGGACAATTTCTCAGAATACTTTTCCACAGCTGACAAAATGCATAAGCTGTACAAGCATCGAGAGAGAAAGTCATGGTAGCATTCGTTCGTATTCAAATAAAAATGACAATAGCTTGAACTTTCCACGGTGTACACTTCCCTTTCCGAGGTGACCTCAGAGTTTGACTTCCTATTCGCTTTCTGGTCAGGTCTGACTGTTTGTTCCAGCCACACGATCCTTCTTCCATTAGCTTTGATACACAGGGATGGTAAACCCTTAAAATCCAATCTCACCACTCAACATTTACTCTGTTTCTAATTCTATTCTTTGAACATACCCATCAATTTGCTTTTTATTTTCCTATTCTGCCGTAGCTTTAATAGATGTTTCAATTAAAAATAAATACTGGGGCCTGAGCAGATAACTCAATTAGAGGTTAACTAACAAAATTGAACATGCTTAACCCCAGAGCAGAGGCTATAAAATGACTTGAAAAATAGAAATTGTTACTTTTGGAGGGGCTAGTTTTGTGTTGTCCCCCTCGCCCCCCCGTCCGTATCTGTATTAAATAAACCTGCACCCAGTGCCATAGAGGAAATGATAACTCCTAGTGACCATAGAGGACATAGTAGAGCTGTCCATGTGTTTTCCAAGGTCAAACATGTTTACAAAAGTACACTGCCACGTCTTTGTCTCTCAGAATGGCTAGAAGATTCCAGCTGTGGATGTTTTCTTTATCAGTGAATGCTCTAAGCACTGTAAAATCAGGCCTCTTATTATCTGTAAGAAGTCTGAACTAAACAGAATGTCAGAAAGTAATTTGTGTGAGATTAGTCAGGCAGGCTTAAATTGTGTTTTTTTTTTCCATTTGGAAATCTATATGAAACATATGGATTTACACACAAAAGAAAATATTTATTATGCTATTATCATATTTTGAGTAAATCAAATCTATCATTATTCCGTTCAAATATATGAAAACTCCCTTTTGAAATGTGGACATTTATTATTTCTTCCTCACACTCACTCAATTGGCATGGCTTCTAGACTTTTCACCTTGCTTCATTAGATAGTACCAAGTAGTATTATGGGATACAGAACTCAGTGAGCAAGTGTGGCATTAGGAGGCCACAGTTCCATGGAAGCCATCTCATCTCCTTGAAAGGTATTATAGCCTAATGGCTAAGAAAACAAGCTCTGGGGTCAAATTCCTATGCATTGACTCTTGATCCCCCATATTCAAGCTGTGTGGGTTTTTTTGAATTTCATTTGTGAAATGCATTTTAAAAACATTATGCAGGTTGATGTGAGGATGAACGCAGCTGACATAAACAGAATAGTAGCAAGCATTTAGCAAGAACTAAGTCACCTAAGGAGACGTAATGGTGTAGTGGGCTATACATTGGGCAGCTAACCACATGCTCCGCAGTTTGAAACGACTACTTCTCCGCAGGAGAAAGATGAGGCTGTCTGCTCGCGTCAGATTATGGCTTCAGTGACCCACAGGGGCAATTGTGCTCATCCTTGCAGGGTTGCTGTGGGCCGGGAGAGCCTCAGTGGCAGTGTCTTGAGTTTCTGAATAGGAATTGGCTCAGTGGCAGTGAGTTCTATGTAAGCTTCACTTTCATCTTTGTCTAAAGTATTGTATTTTTAAACTCCAAATGAAAATAATCAGGATTGTTTTACTGCCTTTTGGAGAAGAAGCATACTGATGAAATGCCTAATGAATTGTAATATATTTGTCATGAATCATCTAAAATTCACAGCACCTTTTTCCAATAATTATTAGCAAGTCACAGCTCTTTTTGTAACACACTAAAGTTTTGAGTACTTCTGGATTCCTTAGGAAAAACAGAACTTTCAGGTTCACCGGAAGTTTTTATGATAGTTTTGCTCTGGCCAAAGTTTGATAATACTACAACTTTGAAATTTTAGTAAAATATGTGGAACAGAGAAAGTTTGATTTGATCTTATTTGTCTGGAATAGTGCTGTGTGATAGATTGGCTTTAAATTGGGACAGAAATCTGCATATCTTTTTATAGTTTGACCTAAAGGTGCATGTCCTATAGTTCCCTAAAGTAGGGCAACCTCATTTTGTCTAAATAGAAGACAGGTCTCGTGTAGAAGCTTGTACTGAGGCCACTTGGGAGTAATCAGGTCAAATATGAACATCCATTTGTTTGAATTCTTCATAATTCCTTGTTAAATTATAATTTGCTAATATGTAATGATAGGAAATAAATCATGCTTTCCTCAAGTATGGAATGGTCAGATATATCAGATGAGAGATTGTTTCAGGTATTGATAAGTCAGAAATAATTGCATTTTATAGTGATACAGAGCAAATCAGTATTTATGAGAATGATTGATTCTGTTGCCCTCATAGCATTCGTCTAAT
This sequence comes from Tenrec ecaudatus, assembly GCF_050624435.1. Lineage (NCBI taxonomy): Eukaryota > Metazoa > Chordata > Mammalia > Afrosoricida > Tenrecidae > Tenrec > Tenrec ecaudatus. The sequence goes on along the minus strand of NC_134532.1, from coordinate 131,452,666 downwards.
GGTGAGACACATTTTGATTGACATTATGAAGCGAATCATCAAAATGGTTAAAATGATATAAATAATTTCTCTCAATGATATGTGAAAGTGAGGAGAATTGATGCAGATACTACCCAAGCATCACCCACATAACTTACAGATACCCTTCGAGTAGCATTAACCAATTACATGGTAATTTCTACTTTGCTCAAGTGGCTAGTAATATTGTCAGAAATGCTTGTCTATCTCTCCTACCATATTTTTTCCTTTTTTAAAACCATTTTTTGCTGGGATCATCTTTTCTTTCTTATTTTATAATTTTATGCTTAGCTAATTCTACTTCATGAAATTTTTTTCTTTTAACTCTTAAACCAAAAATCTTCTCAAGTCAAAATCCCGATGTAGATCATGGCATGAGCATATGGACTATTCTCTGCAAAGAAGCTGAAGTGAAATAATTGTCTGCAATGAAGATGTCAGTCTCTGGCATTCAGCCTCAGTCTTTTTTTAGAAGGAAACATGATCATGCATAAAAATCACTGGAAGAAGATATTACAAGGTAGATACAATGAATTCTGCTATAAGTGGCATGGGATAAATCAAACTGGGAAAATTTGGTAAATTAATTTAAAACAAACTGTAGACTTTATTGTTCAATACCTTTTTAAGACAGGTACTTAGTTTAAGGTAACCAACCTCTGAAGTTGGGTACATTTGATAAGCTGTCAAGCAGTATATCTTGTAGGGGTGATAGTACACTCTGATTCTTTTGGCTTTTGACCTTTCTTGATTAGGAATATACAGTAGGAAGGTCAGAGGAGCCTTGGAGGTGTAGTGGGTTACGTATCGGGCCTTGAACTAGAAGGCCAACCGTTCCATAGCACAGGATAAAGAGGAGGCGTTCTACTTTGGTAACGAGTTACACACTCGGAAACCCCCAGGGGCGCTCTAGCCTGTCACTATGAGTCAATAACCTGATGGTATTATGTTTGGTTTGCGTTGGAAGCAGAAAGTGGAAACACTGAGATAATTGTAGTCCTTGAAAATTGCTCACTATATTTCACACACTCTTAGTTTATCTTTACGCAGAGGGTATTGATCTCAAGTTATTGTTTCAACCTCAGTAAGAGGCATGTTACAAAACAGAAAAATGAAGTTTCTGTAAAGTATTTTTCATTTGGTGACTTTTTAATTAAAAGATCATTTTTTTGGGACTTTGACAGCCCCTATAACAATCCATACATCAATTGTATCAAGCATATTTGTACATATGTTTTTATCATTATTTTCTAAACATTTAATTTCTGTTGAGTCCTGGTTTCAGCTCTCATTTGATGACTTTTGCGCTATTCCAAGCATCTTTGGAAATGTCACTATTTAGTGCATTTTTGGGCATGAAACCTAAATGTATCTTTAACTATACATATTATATACTGTTTATCACATAAGAATATGTCTTGGGAGGCTAAGATGAGTCAACCATGATGTTGAAATGATTCTGAATGTAAGAGATGTGTAACTCAGCACTTATTTAAACCTATAATGCTGAGCGTGACACTCTGTAACATTTAATTAAATGTATATATTAATATATTTTGATAACTATAAAAGTAAAGAATAATATCAAACAATTTGTATTTCCAGAAATTAAAAATTCAGGCATTATGGGGTTGAGCAAAGGAGATGCCATGTTTTCTCCAAATTCTTTGTTGAGATATATTGGCTTGGGTTGAAGAAACATTCATTTCAGGTTGAGAATAAAGAAGGGTAAATGGAACATATGAAGATATTCACCAGGAATATACTTAGGTCCCATTATCTATAATGAAAAGCAAGTCAACAATTAATATATATCACACCAATATAGTGATATAAAATTAGGTATTAAGAAATAGAAGAAAGTAAGATCTGCAATGCATAAATTCTGATAGTCATTGTTAAGTCAGCACCCAGAATAAAAGAGGTGAACCCAGTAAACTTTCATTTGCCAAAGGAGTTTTATTGCTTTCTAACTATGCAGACTAGCTACCAAATGTGTGACTTCTGGTCCTGTGCACGCACACAAAGGAAATAAGAAAATGTTTTGTAGTAAGAGAAAAATGATGCTAATTGTGCTTTTACTCCAAGGTAAGGGAGATATTTTGTTGTTGTTGATTTTGAATGACATATGTCAATGTTGATCATAACTGAAATACCTTGAGAGATATACTATATTTTTAAAAGTGCATTTGCGCAGCAATGGTTTCATATTAGAGAAGCATTTTCTGGTAAAACCTGGTTTGGGGACCTCACGTTAATGGTCTCATTTTAGAAGCTCGGGTTTTCAATGCTCTTCAGAGTTTTCCTTGGTTTTGTGTTAGTGACTAATTCACGATGGTCAAATTCACAAGTAATTTACACCAAAGTGAATACTTCCTAATTGAAACTCAGATGTACAGAGAACTCATACGACCCGTTAATCTATTTCTCTGCGTAGGAAAATCTAAAAGTATATTTTGCTTACCTCTAGGCCAGTATAAGAATTCTGTGACTTTAAAGGCTGATACATTGAACAATAGAAAACGCCGATGCTCCATCCACTACAGCTGTGCAACTGCAGAGTAAACCACACTGCTCTGCTCAGCTACCCCCGGGCCCCTCCTGTTCTTTGGTAGTTTCCCTTTCGCAGGCTCCAGTCATATGTGCATTGAAATATTTCTTTCTGATATGATAATATAATTGATTGTTTCACTCTAACCTAGGTTAGTTAGGTTTGTTTTTTTAATCCATTGACGTTTTTATTGGAATGATATTTTGCGGTTGAAGTAAATGTTTGCCAAGTAAACTCATTTCCCGTTTAAAAATGTATACACGCTTCACAACGTTCGTTAGAGTCCCTGTAATGTGGCAGCTGTCTTCTCCTTTTCTCCCTGGGTTCCCTATTTCCATTCACCCTTCTTGTTTGGGGCTAAAGCTACTCCTCTGACCTCATAAAGTTAATTGTTCAGAAGAGTGAGTTAGACAACACACACTTACTCACTACCGTCTAGTCAATTCCAAGTCACGGCAACCCTGGAGGACAGAGCAGAACTGCCCCTTTGAATTTTTGAGGTTGTAAATCTTTACCAGAGCAGAAAGCCTCATTTTTCTTCCAAGGAGTGACTGGTAGATTTGAGCCACTAACCATGCGATTGGCAGACCAACCAATAGTCTGCTGAACCAACAGGTTTCCTGGGATAATACACATAGGATGGGAACACATGATAGCGAACCTACTAAAGAAATGCTGATCATGACTTCTTTATTCCTCCAGCTAACTCACATGAAACCAAGCTTCTTTTGGAGCAAATGTGAAGAAAATGCCCTCTTTTAAATAGATGTGCCCACTCTTTAAGCTATGACTATTGGTCTCTTCCCGCCCAGAGCAAAGACAAGGGAAAAAATAACAAGAAAGCAATTAGTGTAAAAATAAAAGACTAGTTCATGAGAGCCACTGTCACCATGAGAACCTGGGAACAGAATTGCTAGATGACCCCAGCCACAGTCACCAACCACTCTGATCAAGCATGACAATTAATGACCCTGAGAAGAGTGGGAGAAAAATATTGAACAAAACTGAAAATCATAAGAAAAGATAGACTACTGGTTTCTAGGTCTGGGAGGAAACTCTGAGAATATAATCCCTTAAAACTAGACCTGAACCCGCTCCAGTAGATCACCTTTCAGTCCAACAATAGGTTAGATTTAGAGGATACTGGTAAGGTATCTACTTCTTTTTGCTATGTTGAAGATGAAAACCTTTATCCTGGATCCATGGAAGGCCCACTTCTGTTTAGACTCACTAAGTCGAATTGGCTCAGATTTAGAAATGTTCCTCCTTCTTGGGAAGGAAACCAGAGTTAACTTTTGGGAACTGCAATAGATAATTAATTCTATCCTCAATATGTTGATTTTAACACTTGACATCTGAGATTAATCGAAATCATGCTGAACATTTCCTTGCTAGTGAAATTCAAAATAAAAATGGCATTTACTCATGGATCAGAATGGCTTAAATGAAATCAGAACTTTAAAGTTTAAATACATTACATGATTAGTTTTGTCTCTGGACAAGTAAAACACAAGTCAATAAGATAGCTATTCCCCCAATGCAAACATAGATGGATCATAATTGGACTTCAGCTCGGCACTGTGTTAATATTATTCAATCAGTATTATGATTTGGAGACTAACCTTATAAACCATCGAGTCCAAGGAATCTGTTTTCCAGAAGAGGGGACTAGAGGGTTTCCTCAAACTACAGAGTTATCACAATCAGGCTTGAATGAGAACTCCTGATGAGAGTTTTAGTTTTTGTTTTTTCATGTGACACATTAATGAGCCAGAAAGAAAAAATATACATGGAATGCAAAACTATCTTCAAAGCCAAATGTAGTTTTAAATCGGCATAACATTACCGTTGTTGAATTCACCTTTTCTCTAAGACAATTGCAGCGTGGACACTAGGAATTGGGTTTTCAAGTACTGCCTTTGGTAATTTTGTCTGTAAGAAACCATTAAATTTTAAGTCAATCAAAGCTGGGCTATGGGTAGCTCTCTGGCGCTAATAACTGAGTGGGTGGTGTCCTGAGCGTGGCAGCAGCGGTGAGGGGCAACTGAGGAGCGGGTGACAGTGAGTACAGGGGGGAGGTCAGTGTTCGAAGACCGATGGTGGACATGATTGTACCACGCTCTTCAATGTGATTGAACTCTTGGCCTGTAGGATGTGTAAAATATATGAGAACAAATTTCCTTTTAAAAAGGTGGTAAAATTAATACAGGTACATGTTATGTGTTAGGAGGAAATATTTGATTTTTATAAGTAAATATGTTCCTGAAATTGTATTTTAAAGCATTGGAGATAGAACTTTAAAACAATATATTCAAAGGTTACCTACTTATTGATGATGCCTAGTAAATTAATTAAGCAAACTCTCATATCAAATGTTTATAAAATATTATACCATGTGCTCTAGGGAATGGGTGAATTAGACTTTGAGCCCCAAAGTGGAAAATAAATAGGCTATTTAAAATTTTACTTCACACACAACAAGGGATGACTCTTCTCTCTCTCTTGCTCTCTCTCTCTATATGATAAATTATATAAGATTTATATAATTATATAAATGTATACAATTATATTTTAACACTCTATATAATTCTATAATTTTATAGTTCAAAAAACTCAATGACTTAATTTCCTTAATATTTACTCTTCTATCTTCTATAAGAAGATAAAGCATATATTTAAATAAAACATGCACCAATATACGGTGATTTCGATTGGATAGATAATAGTAGATATGAAAACTCAATGAGTGAGAGATGACTTCCAACTTTCCAAAAATTGGGAGAGCTTTCTGTGTAAAATCTAGACTGAGATATCAGCTGCATATATAGAGAGAAGAGAACATTCCAAATAATGAATTGTTCATTTTCAATGATATTAATATGACCTAGAACAGACAAATCAGATTTAGACCAATGCAGGGTTTTGAATTCTGAGTGTAGATTTCAAAATTTATCCTTGAAATTTTAAATTCAGGCTGAGACAAACTGTTGGAAATTTAATGTTAGAACTGAATATGTTTTGAATTTAAGATTTTTATCCTTTATAGATTAGAAATCCATCATATTTATCATATATTTAACATTTTATTATTATAAAACCAATTAATCTCATGCACATATTCTTTCCTTACTGATTTTTTTTATGCCTGACAATTCTTGTACATAGACCAATTTGTCTCTACTGTAAAAAAATAAAATTTGGGGGTATAACAAAATAGTATTTGACATTTGTTATAATCTCTGCAAGAAATTATTGTTATAGTGTTATATTACAAATGTTATATTGACATCTGTTATAATCACTGCAAGAATATTGCTGGTTTCCAATCATGTCAGAAATCAACAAACTTGAGAAGGCATGACTAAAAAAACAACTTTATCTGAAAATATCTTCTTCTACATATAAAATTGTTTTTTACTCTCCTACCTCTCCCATGGGAGGTAAAGAGCTTATGGAAATTAAGGAGTGTTCATGTTCAAAGAAAGTCCTGGCCTTCCAGTCTGTGATTTGCAGAAAATATATTTCTAACATTAGACCAAATGGTCTGTTTTAGTTTCATTGTAGTTTGGGCAAACATTCCAGAGCACATTAATTTTCATTTAACAATATATACACATTTTGTGTTGAGACATTGGTTGCAGTCACCTCAGTGCTACATACAGCCATCTTCCTCTTGCATCCCGGGTCCCTGTTTCCATTCATCTATCTCTTCTGTCCCTTATTGCCCTGGTGGTGTCGCGCTTCTGCATTGGGCTGTGATCCTCATGGTTGGCAGTTTGAAACCAACAGCTCTGTGGCAGAAAAAGTGAGCTTTTTACCCTGGCAAACAGTTCAATCTTGGAAACCCACAGGGGTCGCTATGAGTCAGGGTTGACTCGATGTTAGTGAGATTGGTGTGTGTGTGTGTGTGTGTGTGTATGTGTTTTACTGCCTTCTGAGCTTTGTAGGAAAATTCTGCCCTTTGGTTTTCCACAATCCATTGTATTGAGGAGTCCATGTCTCCATGGTGCTTTATTGCCTTTTCCCTGGTGTCAGAGTGGGTTGTGTGTTGGATTGCTAGCTGTGAGTTGATCCCTAGAGGTGGGTGCAGGTCCTGGTTTGAAAGGCGTCGAAGGTCCATATTCTGGGGTATTATTCCAGTCTTTATCGGGGACCAACTACTCTGGTCCCTGGGTAGAGATGGTGGTGGTCTGTGTGGTCCCTTTGTACTTTGTTTTATTTTGTTTTTTCAATTGGGTGTTACATAGATCATATAATTCCATAGTTCAATCACAAGAGTCACTATTGTACAATTGCTACCACAATCAGTTTCAAAACATCCCTTCCCTTCCTAGACTCCTTGGACATTGACACCCATTTGATTAATTCTTTCTTTGAGTTTCTGAAATTTTCTTCATTAACTCTCAACTTCCCATGCCATGCGTCCAAAGAGCCATCAATCCAGTTCCTATCTCTATAGATTTACCTATATTGGATTTCATATAAAGAAAAAAATATGAATCCACTGTTATCAGATAAACACGAAAATGTAGGCAGGAACTGCCCCCAGGGTATATATCCTTCTAACCCCATCCCCTAAGCAATAGGGCAGAAAAACTTGCCTAGCAGCCATGAAACAGCTACAAGAGCAGTTGGCTGAGGAGACCTCACCTCAGCTGGGGTCAGGTTTCATGTTGTGAGATGAAGGAGTAGATTATTTGTTACTGCTAGATTTCTGTTGTGGTGGCTGTTTTGTTTTTTACTCTTGTGCATCTCCCAGTGATTTCCCTCGCCATGTTTGTGTTGTCTGTCTACCTCCAGTTATTGTATATTAACCTTACCTTCACCCTGTGGATGGTAGCTTGCTTTCTTGTAAGGAGCCACGGTGGCACTGTGAGTTAAGTGTTGGACTTCCAACTGCCGGTCAGTGGCTCACACCCACCAGGCACTGCACTGGACAAAGATGCTCCAGCAAAGACTCACCGTCCTGGCACCCTGGACAGAGTCTCCAGTTGGAACAGGTTCAATGACAATGGGATACTGGTTCCAGATGCCATGCAGAGCTAGAATTTCCGGAACTTAGATACAATGCAAACTTTAAAAACCTCTGTATCCAGTAATGCTCAATGAACTCCCTTTACATATTTATATCTTTATAAAATTTTGAGTGTCTCTTTACATTTTGGACATATTTAAGAATAGCGTTCTTGAGAAGAATCTAAAATCTTCACTTCAGACTTAAAAGGAAGATGAGGAAATTAATAATAATAATTATTTACTAAATATTGATGAAGTACTAGATTATGCCTTAAATATTTATCATGTATTAATTCACAGAAAATCCATAACCATTATAATTAACTTCATTTAATAGATAGGTAATGAAAGAACAGAAAAGATAACTAATTTGCCTAAAATCGCATAGCTAGTAACTGAAGTTTCAAAAGCCAGCTAATCTGGCGTCAGCCTGTACGAGTTTAGCATTTACATACTGACTCTCGTAACACATCTTTTAGAGAATATTTCCTGAATACATACGAGCTGCATTGGATGTGTCACAGTGTGAAGTCCTCAGCTCCCTCAGTCCCCAGGTGAACTGCAGCGCTGCCCTCGGCAGGGTTTCCGTACCACCTCCTTACCACTGAGGGCAGACTTCTCACAGTGGTTAGTAAATGGGAGGGGCGATGCCCTGGCCCAAATGGCAGGTCTCAGAGGCCTTCCCGGGATTCAGTGTTTTTCACGGCTGAGCAATCAGTGATTCTGAAATTGTGTGTTTAAACATGTGTATTCTTAAGAATTATATGGGCTTGAAATATCAATATCCGTCATCTAAAATTCCACAAACAACAAAAAACCCACCTTAAAGTGAGGTGGAATGAATATCCCAATATTTTCTTTACTGGAAATGTTTTGATCAGTGAAATATAACGCGAATGCATACATGATTTTATCAGAGGACCTATTTTAGAGCTTTATAACATGTCATCGTGAGTTGTGTCATCGTGAGTTGTGATTCATTTTTTTGCTTCCGTGGCTTTCTGTGTTAAACCTTTTCAATGACTATCAATTAATGAAGGGAAGAAAAAAATCACTTTGTAGGGAAAGACAGGACAAACACAGATGATAACTTCTATTACTGATGTATTCATAATAACATATCAATTTGATTCTAGTAAAGCAATATGGCCTTGTCAGTAAATTAGAAAATATTTGGAGTACACCCTTTTATTTTTCTATTTGGACTAATAGCTAATTTTAAAACAGTGGTATTATATTTAAACCTCTACTCATAAAATGTACTCTATATATTTTTGGTTGGTATCATAACTATATATTTTCTCTCATCGGTTCTAATTTAATCTTGCTGATCTTTCCCCACATTTTGCTTTGAAATTTTGCTTGCAAATTAATGTTTGCATTTTGCTTTACTTTACCTTTTACATTCCATTTTAAAAGTGAAAGTGAAATTAATTCATGTATTATAAAAACATTAATATTGTATATAATAGTTATAGTGTATTATATTCTAATCAAAATGCACAATGCATAGCATGTTGAAGTTTTCATCATAGAAGAAATAGTATATGTATGTGTATATATTTGCATGTGGGTGCATGCATATATATGCATGTATATGTTTATGCAAAAGCATTCTGTATAAGTGGTGGAGCAGCCATATCTACCCTCCTCTGGAGAATGAGGATCCAAGTCCTCATCTGTGTAAGGTCTGTTCCCACAGGGCAGAGGTCAGACATATCTCCATGCTCTGTCCTCTTTTACCCCACGTGACACAGACCATTCCCCTCAGCTCTCTTTTTCTTGTTGTAGGCACACCCCCCACCGAGCTCAGAGATAAGATTCAAGTTAAAATAATTTGTGAGAACGCTTAACAGCTTATCACACATCAGGATCAGGAAATATTAAGGAAACAGCTAGGGATCCACAACACCACCTCTCTTCAGCTAGTAGTCAAGTCTCTCTCTAGGCTCAGCCTCTCAGCCATGTGGTCCCTTGGCCTGTGCTTCCAGAAGCCAGAAAGGCAGCCTGCTGCTATGCCTCATGGTCTCCATGCTGCTCTTCGGTTGCATCTCAGTCTGCGTTCCTCTGCCTCCGATCTCCCCCGCCCAGCCCCTTTACTCTGTCCCCTGGTGCCTCTGGTCTTGGCATCCCCCGGTTCAGAGAGAGATCGTCCCTGGTGGCTCCTCTTCTGTAATAGTCCCTGAGAAAAACTATTTCAACTAGGCGCAAAGGATCATTTTCAATAGAGATAAGTCCTGTTGTTAGCATGTACTATTGTATGTTAGGTAATAACAGTGGTATTTTCCTCGGTGGTTTTCTTCCCCTAAGAAAATGCAATCATGAGAAAAACATCAGACAGATTCCCTAAGGGAATATTCTGTGGAATAACTTAAAGTACTCCTCAAATGTATCAATGGTTATAAAATACAAGAGAGCCTAAGAAACTGTCTCAGCCAAAGACAGGCTAGAGACATATGATAAATCAATGTACTGTGCTATCCTAGATGGGCTTCTGAAAAAATAATTATAAGTTAAAAATTAAATATCTATGGGTAAAATACATTGTGAATATATTAATGTTTAAGGAAGACAGAAATGTATAGAAATTTGCAGGCGATGGGATTTGCCGTGAACCTTTCTAAGTGTCCTAGTATTTCCTGGCACGCTCGAGCCTGGATGCACATTAAATGAGAGTTTCTAGTAGAGTGACTAAGAGTATTTCTTCATCCTTTCTTCAGACTACTCGGTGGAATTTTTTAATGTGGGAACCCCACTGCTAGTGAGTGACCTTGTAGGACATAGTAAAACCGCTCCAGGTTCCAAGGGCATAATCTTTGGGGGGAAAGATTGCCACATCTTTTGCCACTGGAGCAGCTGATGGGCTAGAATAGCCAAGCTCTTGGTTAACAGTCAAGGACTTTAACGAGGATGCAGTCAAGCTCAAAATTACATTATAGAATCAAGTAGAAATTATTCTTGATTTTTCCCATAAATCTAAAACTATATTAATATTTTTACTTTAAACATTCTGTAGCTCTACATTTATTCCAAAATGGGATGCTCTTTTGGTTGGTTGGCTTTGTAAGCCATTTCCATTTCAGGTGTCGCATAACTTTGAAACACGCTGTGAATGTACTATTCTTGTCACCAAGGGAAAGAAAGGCATCTAAAGAAAATATGTTCCCTCTTTAATCTTAGAAAATCTTAAAGCAAAACATTGTTAGATCTTAAGAGTCCTAAGAAAGATCCGCTTTCTACAGCCATTTCTAGAAGTTTTGCTTTTTCAGGCAGTCTGGCGCCAATAAAAGGGTCCTTACACAATAGTGGGTTTTCTCAAGAAAATTACTTGGGCAGGTGGCCATATCTGATCTCCGGCTTCCTTGTTGACAGGAGGCAGGTCACACAGGCCTCTATCTTTCTTGACCTGTTGTGACACCAACGTTTTCTCCCAGGACACTACTTCTATACTGTGTTTAATTATTTGTTTCAATTATCACATAGATCTGACAGGTAACATTCATCATGATGGAGGTTTATTGTGGAAGTTAGTAGGTTACCACAAGGCAGGATCAGTCAACAGGAAGGTCAATGTCACTGGTCCACAGTAACACCTCTTCTCAGTCAACAGCCAAGTCTCTCTCTGCTCATCAAACTTCCAGCCAGAAGTTCCTTGGCTTCTGTCTCTGTGGAGGCAGAAAACTAGTCTGCCAGTCACAGGCCAGATTAAGAGAAGTTACCCTGTCATCTCAGTGCGGTTCTCCTGACTTTTCATGCCATAGTCTCTGGTGTCTCTGGTCTTGGATCCAGGCTTCTCCATTTCAGACAGAGCTCTGGAACAGGCTGATGGTCCCGGGATTCATCTCTGTGTCCTAGATGGCTCTTAGACACACACGCACAGTGGAATGGCTTTGATGGACTTGCAGTTTGTGTTTTTCAGCAGACCGTATCCCCACAGAAACTAAGGGCGTAACTGGGTTCACACCCTCTGCTAATATCAGGACTAATCCCACCTCAATTCTCTGCATTATTCTTCTAGAGATGAGTGATTCTGAGCAGAGCGAACAACATGTTCTATATGTTGTGGAACGGACATCTACTAAAATTGTCCCTATGTGTTAAAATTATCTCCTGTCTTCAAAAATTAGTTTTTGCTGAGAAGTCTTTGCTGAGGTCAAGGTTGGTCTGTACTATTTTCTGCTACTAATTAATTATCATTAATTTATTCAGTCAATATTTATTGACTTCTTTCAAGGTATCAGTGCGCTGGGTATTCCTCAATATTCAGTGTGTCTGTTGTGGCTTTTTATCTGGAATGGTTCGCTCCTTGCAGACAGAGACACGTCATGCTGATCTCAGTGTCTCAGGGTTCGCATGCTCTGTTTGCATGCTATGTTGGCTGGAAGTTTGATGAGCAAATAATCTCTGGTGGAGTGGGGTTTACGGTCCGGGGTAAAGAGCAGCTCATTCAGCATGCAGCATTTCTTTCTAGGATTTGCTCATTTTTAGGTCTATGATTCCTAAGTTTCCATCAAGCTATGATCCTCTTGAAAGTCTCTGTCCTTTAAAATGCCCTTTGCCCACCATGGCCCTTGAGAGGACATTACCATATGAGGATAAGTGAAAAAGTGTTGCTACTAAATCACAGAAACTTTTGTTCAATGAAATTATTAAAGCGTGAACTTCTTACGTCTTGACTTGTGTTCCCTCTGGGTGTGCACTCTTCCGAAGGCACTGTTGCTTTCGCTTTCCCATGAAGAACTCGATGCTCTTGGAATTATGCCGTGTCATGGTGGTTTGTTACATAGTTGGGGGCTCAAATTGTGTTCTTGTTCAATATCTTTTGAGTTTGGGGAACAAAAGAAAGCTGTCATGGCAAGACGTCATGACTATGGTTTCTGATTTCCAGTAAAATGGCTCTCAGAGCAAGTCCATTGTCCTGATTGAAAAACAAAATGAAGCAAAAATGCCAGGACAACTTTTCTGACCTTTTCCCCACCCATGAAGTTTTCTTTTTTCTTATAATTTTTTTTTTTTACAAATAAGCTCCAATGATTTCCCTGTGTCTTTAAGAAAATCGATGAAGATTAATCACCACGTTGGAATTCAAACACAGTCTCTGTGACCTTATGACCTGATTTTTCCTCTTTGAATTGAACAGATTCCTTTGGAAGGCACTGCTTTGATTGAATTTTATAGGAAAGGCACCCAAGGAGACTAGGACAATTGTGTAACAGAAACATTGTCTGCAGCCCTACCCTGATCAGGGAGACATGCTTCAGCGCATGGTGTTTGAGATAAACCTGTGCATGTATCCATTGGGATCCTGAGCTGACCCTCGGAGAGATGGGAGTATCAAGGGGTCACCTAAACTTTCACAAATTCCTGTGTCCAGAATCTTCCTCATTCTCCACTGAGAAGAATGCAAAGTCCTTTCTCATATTTTATTAAATAGGCTGGATTTGCCTTCTTAAATGTTATTAACATTATAATGTAGTGCAATCTATGCTTGAATATACAAATGAAAAACACTTAATCAGGCGCATAAAGCACATGATAAGGTGCATGACGGTTTATTTATTTTCATATACTCAGCAGGGTTTAAATAGCATTATATAATACATATGAAAAATCATCAGTTGTATATTTACATCTACTATAATGGATTGGCCAAATTATAATGGAATGACTTGTTATGGCTCTTCCATACATGTGCTGAATAACTCTCACAGAGTGATTGTGTGGGGCTATGTAAATAAAGTGTTGAGGACTCTCGCTCGAGGGTGGGTCGGTCTTTCTCTTCTGCGGGTTTGAAGAGGGGACCACCTCAGAAGCGGAAGAGCAGCCCATGGTGACGGAAGAAGAGCCACCAACAGAGCACATGTGAGGCCCTGCTTGAAATGAGGACAAGCCGCGGCACCGGGGCCACAGCACGAGATCATGAAACTGGGCAGAGGAGCCATGTACTTTTCCATAGAGTTTTGGAATAGCACAGCATTATTCTTCTCATTGGAGGAAAACAGTCAGATGAAAATGGTACCTAGGAATTAAAACCATGGTGATCTTTGCTGGAGCTCTAAATGCGGAGTACTTTACCGCTTCCTTACACGCACTCCAAATCCTGAAAGGAATCGCCGCCGAACGTTCTAGATGGTGATGAAGAACAATATGGTAGAAAACTCAAGTTCATAAAAGTAAAACAAAAAGGCTTACTGGTCTGTCAGAGGCTAGTGGAACATTGAGATGGTGATCTCTAGACACCCTTTAAGCTTGGAACCAAAGTCACTCTCTGACTCAACCTTCTGCCACACGGGGGGCAGGCTTATAAGATGAAGATAACATAAGGGAGGGGTACACTCATTAGGACCAGCAACCATGTGCATCAAAAGGCGACAGGAGGCAGGAAGCAACAGAAAAGAAGGGAACCGGAATGTTAAAACCTCCGGAAGAAGTGGGAAGAGTGCTATTATATTGTGTGGAGACAGTCGATGGCACAAAGTAAGACATGTATGAATTGTGGAATTGAACACCAACTTGCCTGTCAGTTCACCCAATCACATTTCAAAGAGATTAAGAGAAGGAGAGAAGAGGGGGAGTGAAAAGGGGAGCTAAGAGGTGGGAGGAAGAAAGGAGCAGAGAGAGATGCAGAGGGAAGAAGCAGGGAGAGAAAGAAAGTTGGGTTTTAGCCAGGAGATCAGAGATAATTACTAGTTGTATTTTATTTATAAAAATAAATGATAAAAACATGATAAAGAGATAACAGAAAATGAAAGAAAGGAAGAGAGACAGGGAAGAAAAAGAAATACTAAAAAAAGAAAGAAATACTAGATCTTTTTGGTTGAAAAAGTATGAAGTAAGCACATTTGTTATCATCAATGTAGAAGTGGGACTAGTCAAGGAAATTTATCAATCAGTGATCACACTGCTGGAATACTGATGACAATATTCCACTCTTGCAGTCTGAACCCAGACCCCTTGTTCTTAGTGACGACACTGTACATGCTCCTGGAATAGTACAAAACCAGACACAATGCCCTACCGCCTGATTCTGATACAGAGTGACCCTATAGAACAGGGCAGAACTTCTCCTACAGGCTTCTGAGATTCTGTATAGGAGTAGAAATACTCCTCTGTGTCCCCCTTTCTCCCTCAGAGCAGCTGGTGGTTTTGATCTCCTGACCTTGCAGTGAGCAACTCAACTCATAACCACCCCACCACGAGGGCCTCTAGGGCTTGTACAGATGTAAAACTCATGTAATGCTATGACCTCGTTCTGTATATTAGCTGTACTGAACTAGATGGCTATAGGTGGATATAGTAGGTGGATAATTACAGGTCTATTCAGTGTATACTGTGCTTAGTGCACACTTGTGGGTTTTACATATTTTTTGTACATTATTCAAAACTAAATATTTTGTGAGGGTAATTCAAGTGTCTAGATGTAATAGTGTCTCATTTATACAACTACTTTAACTGGAATTATGTAAATATCTCAAGTATAATAGGTATTGGTTTTCTGTGTAACTTATACCATTTTTAAAAATTAGGTAAGCCAATCACAGTAACTATCACATCTTCTGAATTTCATATAGAGATCATGTTGCTTCCTCTCATTCCTAAATTCCAAGCTCTTTTATAACTCATGTGTCCTTTTCTTCTTCCCTCCTCTGCTTATCTTAGAGTTCCATCAAGTAAGGCCGTGCACTTGTCTCTAAATGCCCTCTTTGTTCCTCTGTTTCCCCCAATCCTGGTAAAAACACTGGTTACTCTTCAGGCTTTTGCTTAAATTGCATTTTATAAAAACACCAAATGGAACATTGCTTTATCAGAAGAGCTATGATTAGCTCTTCGCGTTCGGCTGTTCATCTTTGGCCAGGTAAGGGCTTCTCCAGACACTACCTGTGTGGGTCATTCCCTTGTTTCACTGGGTTCTCCCTTCTTTCTGGACTGCTTTAGGGGATGGACACCTAGCGCTTCCCCTAACTGTTTTATATTACACAGGTTTTAATGGGACTCCTTTTTTTACTAGAATCCACAATAAGACCCATGAGCACAAATACTTTTTTACCGTTGGCAGATGAATAGCATTCCTCCCAAACAATGACAAGCACATTACTTGTTTGTTGAATGAATAAGCATTTGGTCAGAAATAATCCTCAATCAACTCAATTGCAGTGGGTTTGGTCTTTGGGTCAGTTTTCTATACCTTATTTAGTTATGTTATTATTACTTCTGCACTTGTACACTATGTTGAAATAGACATTTTAATGTTTTATTCCGCCTATCTAATACTGCAGATTTGTGTTCCTAAGTCACAGAAATCATTTTGATAGGTGCTCCCTAAACTAATATAAATATTAGTAAGGATTATTTTGAGACACTGAAATGTAAAGTGTTATTAATTCTTCCTTTTGGTATTATTTTTTCATTATTCTTAGCGATAAAGCTAAGGCAACTTACAGCTCTTTCTCATGTACTGGCAGCAATAGTGATAAGTAAATAGAGGTGTGACTTTAGTCTTAGAAAGTCCCTGTTTCTCAAATAAGTCTGTTTACTTATTAAGTTACATTAGTTAACTTCTTAATTTTTATTTATTTACCCTAAAACTCTGCCTTAGTTTACATTCTTTGTTATTTTTGTTTTGCATTCACTTAAAATCCTGAAGGAAGCGCATCCAAACATAAAGGAACCATAGTGGCACAATAGCCTAGTTCTAATGGAAAGGTTATTGGTTTGAACCCACCAGCTGCTCCCAGAGAGAAATGGCCAAGCCATCTGCTCCGGAAGGATCACAGTCTAGGAAGCGCCATGGGGCAGTTCTCATCTGTCAACGCGGTCAGAGCAGCCAAGGGCACAGAGCAACCACCATCCTGAAATCGTTTAAGATGCATTTCCGGTCCCTAAGAATGTCAGTGTTGGTCTGAAACTCGCTCTTGGGAGGACTGCTGCTGCTGCTGGTTGGTGTCATGCCGATCCTGTTCACGGTGACCCGTCTGTGCAGACCACGGCCATTCCTGGGGTCTCCGAGGCCGTGATGTTTCAGAGAGAGCCCCCGAGCCTCTCTCCCACAAGGCCGCTTAGTGGGTGCCAATTGGCTAGCAGTCAAGCATTGGAACATTTGTGCTATCCTGAGACGCCAAACAAATGACTGCATAACATAACATTAATATTTTAATTACGATTTATCGTGTTATACATATATTTAGCTTTTGGAATTTTATTTTAATCAACACAAGGATGAAATATCAATAGGCAATAATATTAGCATCAACATGAATAAGGACTCTAGAAGTATTCAAGCACATGAGGACCAGGGGCTGAAACCAAAATTCCTGAGTTGATACTTGCATATACCAATTATTTTTATTGACTCATGTTTTTTAGTCCAAATATTAGTCTGGGATATTATTATGATACTCAATTTAGAGGTGTCTAATGACCACATAATATGTTAATCTATGTAAATTGCTTACAACAATGCCTCACTTATTGCACCTCATCAGTGTTTGTGAAAGTCAGTATTGTTACTAAGGGGTGTCGATGTTGATCGCGATCTCTCTAAAGGTAAATGTGTGGTTATCGGCCTTGCATGATGATGAAATGGTATTTTATCAGATAAAGCAGACTATCTCCTAGTGGCACATTGATACTTGATGATTATGAATATACCATTTATGAGATAGCCTTAACCTAAACCAGACTCCTTATCGTCACGAGTTGATAGGGTCACTATGAGTGGGAATCCCCTGGATGCAGTGAGTTTGTTCATTTTCTGGTTTGGGCCTCATGGCATGCTATGCGGCAAAGGAGAACGGCTGGCTGCTGTACATGGGTTTTAAATTTGCGAGTCTTCATCCAATCAACCTGCTGCATCTTTCTCCAACCTTTCCATTAGAAGCCTAGGGATTAACCACCGTGCCTTCATGGCTCCTGTGGTAGAGTGAGTGCCCTCCTGTGACTGAGTGGGGACATGTAATTCAGTGTAGAGGACTCTACCCCAGGGATGGGTTCCTTTAGCCATTCCATTGCTATTCAAAGTGAGAACCATCTGGCAAGAACAGTAAATCCTGTGATCTTCGGGAAAGAAGAACCACGATTGGAGGGCACACGGGATCTCTGGCTGAAGTGGTTGTGGCAGCAGAGGCTAAATAAAACAGCAGACAATGAGACAGAGCAGAGGAGCAGCACTGAGAGCTTGAGGCAGCATGGCAGAGGTCAAGGGACCATGTGCCTGGAAAGGAAAAGGCCAGAGAGACGTGCCTGCCTATGTGCCTAAGAAGAGGAAGCGCGGATGTCAGAAGTAACTTGTTAGTGTTCCTAATACCTACCCAAGTGCGTTTAGTCAGGGTGTTCTTCACGGCCACTGCAGAGAAGGTGCCATGGCAGGGGCAGTTGGGGTCAAGAGTGGGGCCTGTGTGATCTCTGCTTGGTGACAATCAGCTTTGGTTTGGAATGGAGCTGGGTTCTCCTGCTTTGTGTAGCCAGTGGAGATCAGAGCTGTCCCCCCTGCCGTCTCCCTGACTACTGTAGACAGAAACGTCTAGAAATAATATAAGTTTCAGTATGGAGACGTTTCATATCCAGTCTATTTTCACATTTTGAGAACTGGATTTTGTTTTATTCTTTCCAGGTTTGAATGTGAGGGGAAGAAACACTGTAGCCCCCTCAATACAAACAGCATTTTCTATAATACAGTGAGGAGAGATACTCCGTAAAATGTAATACAACATGATGAAATACTAGCATTTATTCAAAAGCAGCAGGATTAAGATCAACTAACTTCTTATATCATGCAGTATTTTGTGCTAATATATGTTCATAAATTCCTAGTGACCAGAAGAGCTAATGTAACATATAAGTAAATATTTTATTTTCAGAAAGAAAATTCATATATCAATTAATATAAAATTATTTTACAATCAACATGAAATATATATTTAAAAATCATGATTCAATGGATTTACTCTGTTTTACTCTTGTAGATTCAAATACACACCCACACATTTATGCAAAACTGGAATCATACTATGCTATAAACAGTTAAACATATTTATTTTAAAGTGGCTAAAAAGACTTGTTAAGTATTATAAATGAGTTGAAATACTTGCAAAGGAGTATCTTATAAATATAATGGGCATATTGTCAATATAAACATTTTGTGTTATAGCCTAACTTAAATTTAGATTTGAATGTTTATTAAGAAAACATTCAGATATTTTCTGAATGAAAAATTCCTACCTGATATTAAGTGCCCATATAGAGCCAAAAGAAGCAGCAGCAGCAAACTCACTGGCAAAGAGCTCATTCTGACTCACAGGGACCCTGTGGCACAGGAGAGAACCACTCCTGTGACTTTCTCAGACTTTCACTCTTGACAGGCGGAGAAAGTCTCCCCTCCAGTCCCCCAAAAGGAGAGTATGTAAATGTGTTTTTTATCAGAGCTGCAAAGGTGTCAAGAGAACAGAAATAAATATTTACTACTAACTTTAAGGTAAAAATATATCTTCTTGATTGAGCTATAACTTTATACTGAGAATTATTTGTGGGGAAGAAAATATTTACTTTAATATTTCCACATTTAACTATAAAGTGTTTGTGATTAATAATCTTGCTCTATCAAGGCATCATCTCAAATAGAAAGGAGGAAAAAATAGGTGAGATTTCCACTGGGGAGTGAGACGTGACATCCCACACTTGAAACCACATAAATGTCCCTTATTACTTTATTTTGTACAGGACAAAATCTGTAGCTACTTAATTGATTTTATTAGTCTCAATTTCATTAATTAGTGAATAGTTGCATTTACCTAGGTTTAAATATGTATTTTCACTAAGTGAGGTGAAAAGTAGATCTGAATACATTAAATTACTTAAGATAAACAAAAAGACTTTGTATATCAACAATTTGGTGTGTAAAATAATACAGTAGACATCACCTTTTAAAAACAATGTTCTATTAGCAATGTTTCCAAACAATGTCCTATTAGCAATGCTTCCGGACAGTACCAGTGGGACAGTGCACCCTCCTCCTGGGAGGATTTGCTATGAGCTTTCCTGGTGCTGTTTCCGGGGCGCCAGAGTGGAACAAAAACACACTGTCCAATAAGTTGAGTGCCTTTCAATAACTAAAGACGTGTATTTTAGGGCCCCTGTTGGGCTGTCGGGTGAGCACTGGACTACTAATCATGAGGTGGGTGCCTTAAGGCCACTAGCTGTTCCACTGGCCTGCCCCCATGATGACCTTACAGCCTCAGCAACTCTGCCGGGGTCGCTCTTGGTTAGAATGACCGGGGTGGCAATGGGCTGATATTTTTGTTTTGTATTTGTAAAGCAGTTTGTCTTCTGTAAGTTGATCTTTCAGACAGAGTTATTATTAGGTGGTTGATATCGAATCTGTGACGCAAAAGAGGCCTTGAGAGTCTTGCATTAAACGAACGTCACTGAGGTAGAGAGAGATTGTTATTGTCCAAAACCATCTGAGTAATTGCTGTGATAGGAGGGGCTGGCCTCAAATTTCATTCAAATTAACACTTGTCAGGTCCTATTTTAATATTCAAATGAAAATGTATTATGTTTTCTTATATACCAAACAAAAACCATAACCAGTTGTTGTCCCAGGCTATTCTGACTCTTGGGCACTTACAGGACAGAGTTGAATGCCCATGATAACTTCCCGAGTTGTGTCCTCGGTGGGGCAGCAAGCTGGCACCTGGTTCTCTCTAGCACAACTACCCAATGCAAAAGTAAGGGTCGGCCCTGGTCAATACAAGGCTGTGCCTGTAGAATGTAGTTTATAAATTTTACATGGGAGAAAGGGAAGCAAAAAGGGGTTATCTATAACTCGCATCTGTCATCGGGTAACTGGCTGAAGGATCAAACACTACTTACACATGAGATTAGACCTTTGGACTCCAATACTCTGCTTCAATTCCATGTGCCTATAAGACAAGCAACAGGGAGTTACATTGGGTATATTTATACATGCTGAAAATTAGATACAAATAAAATTTAAATTAACTAGTTATAAAGTAGTACAGTATAGGTAAGAAAAGATTTAAGGAAAAATTTTTAAAAGGCTTTGTTTAAGAGCTAAAATATGAGCATAATTGAAAATAAAATAGTATGATTAAGAAAATAGTCTTAGATGTAAGAAAAATCCCAAAACATCAGTAATGAAACTAAATGCCCCAAATAAATGTTATCATGCCTAATCTAAGGACTTGTTGAATTCATCGGCATATTTTTTTTGGGGAAATACATTGGTTTCTGGAAAATTTTGATTATATTTGTTATATTGAAACGAAACAGGAAGCATATTTGTTCTCAAAATAATTAGGTGGGTCTGTTTTCTGACATTCACCCCTTATGGTCCTTAAAGAGTCTGTGATCAGGAAAGAGCATGTGCTCCGGTCTTTATTAGGAAACCTAATATGCTTATAAATGAGTTTGCTCGGCGTCCAAGCATTTGGGAGAGGGAGCAGTGGCAGGGAGATGAAAAGCAAAACTCGGGCATAGCTGTGTGTTCAAACGTGTTGAAACTACCCGCTTCCAAGAGCACGCACTTCAAAGTCAATTCCCTTCGTAGCAGGACCAATTCCGGAGTTGCTGCAGATAGGCAGCTGGGTGCTCACGACCTCAGATCCTACATACGATCATTTTCACCATCTTGGTGAGCTTGTGGTTTCACTGCTAAAAGAACAGCATGAGAAAACTTGAAGGGTATGAAAAATATGCAATAGAAAGACAAGGAGAAAGATAAAAATAATTATCTAAAAGCATACTACTACTTAACCATCTCCGGCATCCACTTATCTACCTTGATGGGCAAAGGAGAACACCCCCACCTTGCCCCAATTTTGCTCGACAGTGCTTTCTGCCTCATACACACATAATCCAAATCTCAGTGACCTTAACTCTTTATGGGAGTAGAAAGCCCAGTCTTTCTCCCCTTGGAGGTTTTAAACTGCCTACCGTGCACCTCACCTCGCAGTCCAAGGTAGAACTACAACACCACCAGAGTTCCCTTAGACAAGTACCAATAATGGATTGTTGTTGTTGCTGCTGCTGCTGGTGGTGGTGGTGGGCTTAGTGGTTAAGCGTTGTGCTGCTAACTGAAAGGCCAGCCACGCCTTGAGGAAAAGATGGAGCTTTCTACTTGTGTACAGAATTGTAGTCTCAGCAACCCATATGGTCCGTTCTGTCTTGTCTTATAGGCTCGGAGTGAGTCGGCATCCACCCAGGGCAGTGATTGTGTGGTTGTTTTTGTTGTTGTTTGTTTCCTCTTTAGAAGGAACACCTATAGAGTACGGGAGCTACCATTTCTTAGATGCTATGCCTCACTAAAATAACATTGTAAATGAAGTCACTGAGATATCCATAAGGTGACTGAGTTAGGGAGCCCTGGTGGCTTAGTCACTCTTTACAGGAATAGAAAGCCCTGTCTTTGTCCCACAGAGTAGCTGGTGGCTTCAAAGTGCTGACCTTTCGGATCACAGAAAACAACAGCATCCTCAGAAAGTCCCAGAAGCAATTCTACTCTGTCTCACAGGGTGGCCATGAGTCTCATTGGCGGTGAGTGTGGTTTGGGTGTTCGGTGTCGCAGTGGGTTGTGCTTTGGAGTGTGAGCCAGGGGTCAGCAGGCAAACTCACTGGCTGCTTTGTGGGAGAAAGATGTGGTTCCTGCTTCCCTAAGAGCTACCCTCTTAGAAACCCAGGGGCAGCTCTGCTCGCGCGTTAGGATCGCTATGAGTTGGTATCACTGCTGAGCAAATCTGAATCCCTGGAGGCAGGATTTAGACATCGCCTTTTTTTTTTTCCCTGAATAGACTCATGGTCAGCATGAAATTTTGTAAAAACTTGGATTTTGGAGTTGAAGTTCCTTTAGTTATGGTCTATTATTTATGAGTCACACGACTCTAGACAATTTATCAAAATCTCTCATCTTCCCCTTTGCCACAAATAATGCTATTTCATGTAACTTTTATGAGTATTTAATGAGATACGCAGTAGGATTAAGACTTTTAGAAGGCCTGGGCACTAAAAAATACGGTCTTATAATTGCTTTTCTCCCCCTAATTAATATATAATTGAAAACAAAGCAATCAATCAAAAAACAGCAGCACTAGTAATCAGAAGAAAGGGGTATAATAAAATTTAAATTCTTTCTCTCCCCAAAGATGACTGCATAGATGTGTTTTTATTTTTGCTTATAAAAAATAATCAATTTGATAAACAGGCGTTCTAATATCTCAATGCCTTTATTTTGCTTGTGCCCCAAGACATGCTTAGACACTCCTTGAGTAATGCATTGCCAAAGAACCTGGATGAAGCTGCGCAGGGTAGCTTTGAGATGAGCGCAGACGTGAACGACTTTAGGCAAATGACTAAGCCTCCTCTATAAGCTTCTCTTCAGAGCTGAGAAAGGAAGATAAGATTTGCCTCCGAAGCTTATTGTGAAGATTGAAAGAAAATGTATGAGAAGTACTCGTGTTTAAAATGAGAGGAGCATCGCAATTTTAAAGACTGGGAGCCCCGATGCTGAACTACATGGATTTAAATCTTAGCCTATCTTTCTCTGCCTGCTAAACCTTGAGCTGGCATTGAAAACATGATATCATGTGTCTCAGATTTCTCCTTGAAAAATGTAGATGAACACGTTCCCATATAGAAGATTGTAATGAGATGAAAAATAAATGTTTTTAATGTTCTTGGAGCAATAATTAACACAAAATAAGTTTCTATAAATGTCATCTATTGTCATTAGTTTGCATTAATAATCATTTTGAGTATACATAAATTACCTGGCATCTAATGGCATACTTTTTAAAGTGACGGCTATATCATTGAACACATTACTAAAATGTAGGAACCACAAACCCAAAACAAAATCCATTGCTATCAAGTGGATTGTGACTTCAGGGTCTTAAAAAACAAAAAAACTAAATTCACTTCCACCTAGATTCTGAAGCTTAACATAGCAACCGTATATCAGGTTTCTTAGGTAGCCTCATCTTTCTCCTGCATAGCTACTGCTGGGTTAGAACTGTTAACCTTACATTAACAACTCAATGTATAAGTCTCATTACTGCCAGGGTTTCTGAATATAGTAGGTCCTCAGAGGAAATATGTTGACTATACGATGAATAAAATCTAGGACACAAAGTATATACAGAGGATATCACTTTCTTATTCTAGTTGCTGATGGGTACTTCTAAAATGGGATGTTTTTAAAATTTCATTCTCACCAATATACCTAATGATGAATTTACTTTTTGATTCTTTAAAAACATTATGTAGCTTCTTATTTGTTTTATGTCTTTCCAGCCACATTTATGTGTTCTTAACATACCCCAAGTAAGGTGTGTTGCAATCTAATTTTTACTCTAAATTTTAGTTATTAATTTTAATTTTTAAATCCTTATCACACACACAAAAAATCATAGGAAATTATTTGGCTTGGCTTAGCTTAAAGTCTGAATCTCATTACCTTCAAATTTGCTCCCTCTAGTGATTTTTAACACTTAAAATTTTCTCTAAGTAAGTTTTAAATTCTAGGCCTTGACTTCATCAATAAACAGGAAAAAATACTACTGAGTTCATAGAGATTGTGTAAGAAGCAAATGAAATGACTAGAATATATATACATATTCTATACACATATATAGACACATACATATCTATATATGCACATAAAGTGTTGTTACAAAATTTTAAAAAACGTTATTAAATCAAAATATCAAAATATGAAGCAAATTATCTCCGGATCTCTCCGTCTATGTGTACTCATTCTGAAGGTGGGGTTCCATCTAAGTCACCCTTCCCTGGAGAATCCAGTGCTGTTCAATTGACATCCTGTCAAAATGACAGTGGGGCATTATCTAGAATCTGAGATTATGTTCCTTTACATCATGGACTCCCAGAGTTATTGGGTCTACTGCCCTTTTCAGGAAAAAACAAAACAACAAAAAAACAGAAGCAAAATCCCTGCACCTCCTCCTCCCTCTATCAATTACATGTTTTTGTACTGTAGCCAATAATCCACAATAAAGTGCATTGCAGCTCCATGGAACATTCCAGTTCCCTCCACACCCCACCCTGCCCACAGTCCCCCTAGCAGTACCTCCCACTTTGGGAAATACTGGTTTAAATGTTCTCAGTTTTAGGAACAAAAAGAAGTCTGAAGAGATACAGTCAGGCACGTAGGGCGATGGAATAAGGGCTCCTAATGAACTTCTCATAGGGCATTCCTTAGCGCCCCAGAAGAATGAGTGAGCAGGGCCATTGTTGTGAGGGGGAATAATTCCTTGGAGAAACTTTTCTGATTTTGATTTCACCAGTGCATTTTTCATTTTCCTAGAACTTCTAGTTCTAATAATCCCCCTGCACTATGCGCTGATTACCTCCTATGCATTAATAATCTATGCAGATTATACCTTTTTAGAATTCCCCCTTCACCATCCTCCCCAAACCAGCCATCGTAAACTTTGGAGCTGACTTCTCTGCCTTGGCTTCATCTGACCCAGCAGCTCAACTGACTCACAAGTTCCAGTGTGGATAGGACTTGTCTTTAATGCACTGTCAAGAGACTGAGCAAGGGCATCACTGGGAGAAATCCCTGCAGACATCACTGATGGCAGAGCCATGGTTACATACATTTATTTGGGAAATATAATCGGTGCATGTATGAACTAGAAGCCTGATAGTGTATTTTTTACTTACTTTCATGCATACATGGATGTTTGTGTGTATGTGTTAGAATATGAGTACATGCAAAACACCAACATTAATGCAGCCAGGTTTGCCGATCACCCAAGCATGCCCTAGGGAAAATAATTCAATCAAATAGCTATTTCTAGAGTTGAGAAATGTGCCTCAATAGCTGTACTGAACAGTCTCAGACTGATTGCAATGGCAAGTTCTGTCACCCACTACCTGCACAGAGGCCAAAATGCACCTGTTAGGAACACAGCTCTTCACAAGTCTGTTCTTACTTCTGAGAGCCAGAAACATGGGGATCGATGAGCTACTTTTCTCTGACCACATGGCTACACATTTAGGGGGTCTCGCTAATCCCTCAGGTTTAATAATTCACTAGAACCACTCACAGAGCATCTGACCACACTTTAATTATAACAAAGGAGACCATGAAGAACCGACCGGAGACAAAACCATATGGGAGGAAGCCTGAGCGCTACCCAATGGAAATGTCTACTGCCCTTTCCTCATGGGATGGACATATGGGATGGTAGATTGATGTATGAAAGCTAAAGAGTGCCATTAAGTTAGAAGCGCTCTTAAGAATCACAGTGAAGGGAGTGTTTATGGGGCTTTTGTGATGCTGGCATGCTTCAGGGAACCCCTACCATGAAGGAACTCAGTTGGGGGGGTGGGGGGGCACTGTGGCAGAGTGCTTATGCACAGGGAGGCTAACCACAAGGGAGGCTAACCACAAGGGTGGCAGTTTGATACCACAGGGGAAAGATGAGGCTTGTTACGCTCCTAAAGAGGTACAGCCTCATAATCCCACACGGGCATTTCTACCCTGTCCTATGGATTCAACTAGAAGTCAGTGAATCTCCCCTGCCTAGGGGTGGTCAGCGTGATGGTATGTGGACCAAAGTGTTAGCTATCTAATCACAAGATTGTTTTCTCTGAGCTGACCAGCTCCCATCCTGAGTCAGTTCAGTGTACACTCTCAAGGGAGCTCTTCCACATAGTTTCCTAGAGATATGGTCTGAGGGTTAACTATGGATAACACTATTATTATTGTATAAATCTCAATGGTTTCTGCTCTCTCTCTCAGGAACTGGGAGCAATGGCCTGCCAAGTTGTTATTATTTTATGTTTGATATTAAAGTGCATAGAAAAATTCCATTAACCTTTATTTAAATGTGTCCAATAACTTAAAAACATATGTTCAGTGGTTTTTTTTAATGAAAAATTAAATCATTGTATTGGGGGCTCTTTCTCTCTTATAACATTCCATACATCAGTGTATCAAACATATGTCTACATGTTTGGCCATAATCATTTTCCAGTAACTTTTGGAAACATACTCATATGAAGTAAAGTCCATGCGATATCTGCCACAGACTCTACAGAGTCCACATGGCATGATTCCCAGACTAGTGACAAGTTTAGCTTTTATTAATCTAAGTTTTCCTGGAATTAACTATATATATATATATATATAAATTGTTTAATAAACATGGACATATTTTCTGTGACATAGAAACAAGTGTTCAATGAGATTTGAAGGAATCATTTAGAATTTGTGCATATGCACATGTGCATATTTGTGTGTATATATACTGTAAGAAATAAATATCATGACAGATGCAAAATATTTACTAATCATTTACATGATCATCCATGACAAAAAACAAAAGGAAAAATTCCATTGAATGATATTAGTATGTAAATAAACTGCCTGTATGGCCTACTACTTAAAGATTAAATTTATCATGATATTCTAATTGAATATTTTAGTCCTGTGTTAACATTAAAGTTTTCTGTCATTTTGACTTACCAGCCTACAATAAAATCTGAAATCATTGATTTTCCAAAATATATGTAACTTGAAAGGTATATTACATGTTTTTTCAAACAGAGTGAAAAATATTTCAGAGGTCTGGGTTTGAAAAATAACCAGCCCACATTTTCATAGTGAGGATTGTAGCTTGTGGTTGTGACAGAGTCCCTTTGCTGCCTAAATCAAGCTGTTTGCACCTTCTCACTTTAAAAGCCAAGACTGTCATTTAGTGTATGTGGAACTGGTGCTAAATGTTAGGTGTGGGACGATTTAAAAACGATTATCAATGAAGATGTTGCAACTGCTCTCTTGCGTCCAGGGGTTCTTAGTCTCTCAGACCCAAGAACGGACTTGTGAAGCACCCAACAGCCAGCAGAAAGCAGAACTTACCTGGAAAGGAAAGGGAAGTAACGATGTGACAGTGAATGAATGAATGGTGTCTAGGGGTTGTTGTCAGGTATGAGCTACTTGGCCTGGTGTCTCTCCAAGTTATGAAAGACCCCCTCCTGGGACTGGTCCTGATCAGCAGATTGGATCATAAACCAGGTCCTGCTCCCCCTGGGGTGGGTCTGATCTGGATGTGGACACAGAAGTGTGCATTCAGAGGTCCAGAAACAGAGTCTTGGGGTGTTTGTTGTCCTTGGAGTTTGGAATCAGCCTAGGAGTCTGATGCCTGCAGGTTTAAGATTAGATTGTCCCAGGCTGTTCAGATGACCTTTCCAGATATGCTGCCAACCCCAAAGTGTCCCTCCACCACCACCGAGCCTCTCTCCCTCGCTCTCCCTGCAGACACGTTATCTCCTGTGTCACAAAGTAAGGAAGCTGGGATAAGCTAGTCTGAGAAGCAAGCTTTGATGACAAAACAATGCTGCTGCTGATCTAAATGAAAACACCAATTTTAAAATAGAATAAATGCTCCAAAAATTCTTCTATATCAGATTAGGAGTTACTTGAGATAAAATGTGAGTGTTTGTGTCTCTTCTGTCGTGTTTTAATTTGAATACTTACAGACATGGTGATATATATTTCAAATCAGTATTATTTGTCAACATAAAAGGTCAACTTGGAGTCCTTCTCAGCTCCATCCCTTTCACAATAATATTGCTGATTTCTGTTGCAGACAATATTTTATTTTTTTAATGTAGGAAATGAGGGACACAGGGGAATAATTACACTACCATGTACCAAACCCGTAAATCTGCTCCCTGCTGACTCTTAACAAAGCACCAGGATGAAAAACTAATGATGGGCAAGCGAGCGAGTGCCTGGTAATTTTCCTAACGCACATTTATATTGCATAGAGAGAGCGTTTTCCTCAGGAGAGCACACATGATTTTTTATTAACAAGAACCAGAAAGAAAAAGTGCTGCTCTCTGAGTTTTGTTGTCCTTGCTGTTGTGAGTGTAGATGTTTCCACAGTTTCATCATTTTAACATATAATGGAAAAGTGCAGTTGCTTATCCAATAAATAGTAGCTCTAGTTCACATTAAGAACGTAAAATCTAATCTTTCAAGTGTCTAATATATTTAAAATATAGACCATTTCTCAATAATAGATGGCCTTATTGCTTAGCTAAAATCATTCAAAAGAGATTTATGCCTTAACAAAGAGCATATTTTTGAAAAGAATCATCCAACGGTTCTCCAGTACTGAAGTTACCTTTAGTCTTTGTTGTAAAAGGTGTGTGTTGTCTATGAAGCATTTCCACCTATCAGTTGTGAGATTTCCATTTCAACAGAATGGAAAACTGAAAACAATTGTTGGCTACTTTTTTTGCATCCCTAACTATTGAAAGTAAAGTTTGGTTATTAATACAAGATTACATTTGTGATGAAAAAACTTTAATGAAACTTTGTAGAAAAAACTGTACTGAAACTTTGTAGAACGATTGGCAGTGTTCCTCTGAATGTATATGTGGTTAATGTATTTGTTCTTGCTGTCCTTTTTCTATGTTTAATATTCTTTCTGTTCTTTGACTAAATTTACCTTAGTCATAATTAGCTCTAATAGTGTGTGGCCTCATTGTTCTTGATCTTGATCTTATTAAACCATGAGAATAAAATATGACAAGCAATTTAGTGGTATTTCCCTTGTGGTCTTACTAGAATTTTCAGTAGCTAGTAGCTTCAACTTTTACCTCATGAGAGAAGTCAGAATAATTTCACTTATATCTGATATCTCTTTTTAAAATTACTCTTAGGTTGTGTGGCAAATTTAGGATTTGGGGGACAAATATTATAACAGTTTTCCCAATATTTATGTATGTGAAACTCCTTTTATCCATTAACCCAAGAGTCTAAGGTATACGGACTCATGGAAAATTTTCAGCTAATTGAAAATTGTCAAATATAAAAATAATGTATTAATATTATTATCTTACCATTATATGTGACATACTAATATAGTCATAAATATCATATAGGTAGAAATAAAATTGTATATTGAGCTTTAAAAATGATTCTTGAATACAATCTAATATTAATCCAATCATTTCATATTAACATATGTGGTGTTATTTATCCCTTTCGGGATTAATTTAAATGCTACATTTCCTGCAGATATGTATCTCACCTTGCTATTGTACGTTTCAGCTTGGTTCCAAAACTTCATTGTCTCTATACCTGTTTATTATAGTTGTGATTATTAATTAATGTATTTTTTCATATATGAGGTAGGTGTATTAGTCCTGGCTGACTAGAGAAATAAATCCAGGTACATCCAGGTGTGTAAGAGAGAGCTTTATATCAAAGAACAGTTATATATTGAGAAAACATCCCAGCCCAGTCCAGATCAAGTCCGAAAGCCTGATATTATCCCATATGTCTGATATTAGTCTATACGTTCTTCTTCAGCCTCATGCAGCACATGCAATGATGCCAAATGCAGGGAGATCACAGGCTGGTGGGTGGAAAGTCCTGTGGATCCAATGGTGGTGGATGCATCTCCAGGGCTCAGACTGCCATTTGCTTGGCTCCATGCGAACTTGTCAAAAGGAATGTGTAGCAAAGAGTGAGAGTGTCCCACCTCTTCTGATGGCAGAATCAAGAGACAAGAAGTTCCCAGAATCCTCGTGAGTAGGCCACACCCACACAGAGGCATCATTGACTATATGACCTGATTGACAGGCTAGACTCCACCCCTTCACTCATAATGCCCTCAAGTTGACGTGAGGTTATGTAACTACCACAGTAGGTAACTTGTTGTTGCTTCGAAGTGTTCTCACTCATAGAGACCCGACATCCAGGAGAAAGAAGCGGTGCCTGATCATGAGCCATTCGTGTGGAGGGTCGTCCTCTTTCCCCGTGGTCTACTTTAACAGGTACGGGGTCCTTTTCCAAGGTGACTACTCTGCTGATAAAATGTCCCAAGTACACAAGACACATTCTAACATCCAGAAGCCTAAGGAGCCTTCTGGCTGTTCGTCCTCTGAGACAGATTTATTTGTTCAGGTAAATTATTAGGTAAATATAAAATGGAGAAGAGACAGGAAGAGAGGATTCTGAGAAAAGGTGAACTGGAAGGGGGATGTGTAAATCCATACAAAGAATCAACTTTGGGTTCAAAGGTCACAATACATTAAGTTCAACTAGAATTTAAGGAATATTACTAGGACAGGATAGGACTACACCTGCAGCTCCACCAGGAAGTAGAAAGCCCTGTATTTCTCCTGCAGACAAACCGATGCTTTCAAGCTCTGGACCTTTCCGGTCGCAGCCCAGGTGTAAGCACGATGCCAGGATCTTTGATCAGCATTGACCGTGAGGGTTTTTTGGTGTGGGATTTTTATTTTTCGGTGTTGTTTGTTTTTTTCTATGCAGGAGGAAGAATAGTTACATGCAGAAGATGCACGCACTGACAGACAGGTAGATAGATGTGGCCTTGGTCTCATATCAAATGTGAACTAATGAATAGGCTTTCAACTTTTAGGATAAAACAAAATCTTTCAAATACAGATATGCTTTCACCCCCCCCTCTTTTTAAAATATGGTTTTCATAGACTTTTTTCAATGGCTGATCAGCTGGTCTTGACCTTCCCGAATGAGAGAACTTTGATTTCATACAAGTTGATACATCCTCGCGCCTGGGGAAAGCTATCTTCCTGATGAACCGTGCTGTGGGCCGCTCTCTCCTTTCCTCTCCTCGAGCACTGTACCTTCACTGAAGGGACCCTTTTAAGTTCTGCTTAGTTCTGTGCTTCTGAATGGTTTGCGTGCGAACTTATCCCATCAAGACAAACATGAGAAGAAATGTTTTCTAATCTTCAGATCCTACAAACTGCTTTTTGTTGTTGTTGTCAATATTATTTTTTAATCAGTGTTAAGTGATCATTAGGAAAGTGCTGGGTGCACCCACAGAAGCAAGGGTGAGCTTGTGGCAACCCTGGGGATCCAGCAAAGGCTTCCAAAGGGTGCTATCGTTGAGGAGGCCCGGAAGGTTTTGAAGCCTATTTGTTGTGTACCCCACGTCTGTCTTAGAAGATGCGTCTTCTTCTCTCATAGCTTCATTCTGTTTGCGTAATCTTCCGCTCTCCTTCCTCTGCGGAAAGTGCCGTTTATCGCATTTGTTATTTCTGTGTCAGCATGAGAACAACAAAAAAATTAAATGTTGAGAAAATGTTTTCCTGAACTGCTACAAAAATAAATTAATTAAAAAAACAACAATGACTAGGCTGTCCACACAGTATCAACTTAATTTTTCCTGCTTCTGTACTGTGAAGAATCCTGACATTTAAAGGACTTTAATTTCTATGGATAATAAATGAATACACAGCCAGATATGAGAACTCTAAAACAATTAGAGGGAAGCTTGTCAAGTCTTTCAGGATTCATATCAGCACACAGTGCATGCTGGTTCTTATTGTTGGAAATGTCAACCTTCCACTTGATAAGTGTCTTTTGGGAAATGGCTCACTTCATTTCAAAGGGATATAATAAAAGAAAAGGGCTCGGGGCAATATTTAAGCAATGAAAGAAACACAGGACATTTATGACTAGCTGGGAGGAACTGATTGCCTTTGGCTGTGCCTTTGGAAATCTCCTGGAAAGTACAGTAAGTTGTGATTACTATTATAAGTTAAAATAATAAAAAGCATGCAGAGGAATTTCTGTTTTCCTTATGGGTGAAATTTCAGATTCTCAGTGTGCCAGTAGAGTTCATGCCCACCTCCTTTATTTCATACTGAAGTACTAGCAGAAGTATTATTGAAAATTGCAAAAGAATAACTTTGAAGAGGAGTGATTAAGAAAGGAAAAAAGGGGGGTAAGCTAAAAATAAAAGATACAAACTCTTGTAAGAAAACTTTAATTTTATATACATCAATTAAATAACTCTCACAAGGCTAAACTGTTTTAAGACTAATTTTATCATAATGGATATTGTGATGTTTGTTAAAATATATATGGTAAATATTTTCCTATGTGTTAACTATGGCTGGTCAACAGTTTTAGGTGTCAAAATTAATGGCTTCTATTTAATTTTATGAGTTTATTTCATTATCATTCATTGTTTCCTTACTACTAATAGCAATGTGTAAATATGAAGGGATTTCAAAAAGTGCAGGGAAAATTCGAATATCTTTGAACTCCTTTCTCCCAACCCTCAGCCCCCATGAACATTTTAAAACTCCTTAGTGGTCTATGCACTGAGTTGCTAACCACAAGTTGAAAGGTTTAAACCCACTAGTTTCTCCAAAGAGGAAGATGAGAAGATCTTTTTCTTCAAAGAATCAAAGGCTTGAAGCCTGAAAGGGTAGTTTTGCCCTGTCCTGTAGGGTCACTAAAAGTCAAAATCCACTTGATAACATTGAGTTGTTTTTTGTTGTTGTTGTTTGAAATATGTTAAAATGTGATTTATCATTATTCTTATCCACTTTGCTTTCTAAATTTCTATCAATTAATATATATATATATATATCCTCAACATTTGTTAAGGTAAAAGAACAGAAGAAAAAAAATCAAATCTCACTGCATTAATGTCCATCCATTTCAGAGCGTAGTATCTGATCAACAACTAATTATATGTATAGAAGGAAGAAATTTTTGCTAACCTGAAGAACTAGACAGAAACAAACAGACTTGGATTCAGAAATTGGTTGGATACCAACGGAAAGTCTCCACAAAGGCACGCAGCAATAGAGGCGCCCACTCTGCTATACCAAGATTTTGCCAATCCACTTAAAAATAAAATTCTATATTTGTGCCCATTCCAAAAAAGTTGATATTATTAAATGTAGGAATTATTGCATATTGTAATACAATCAAGTTCTGCTGAATAAAATTCCTCTATTTTTGGAGTAGCAAGAGTACAGGGAGCTACCAGAAGTCCAGGCCAGCTTCAGAAGAACATGTAGCATGAGGGATTTCTTTGCTGAAACCATAGTCGTGGCTCAACACAGAGAATACCAGAAAGATATTTGCTTGTGCTCCAATGAATATGCATAGGCATTGTACTAGATATCTAGATCATAAAAAATATGGATAACTTTGAGAAAATATTGTGACACTATTGTGTGGTTTAAAATCAGGAAAGGTATGAATCAAGATTGTATTATTTCACTAAATCTATTTCATCTGTGTGTTGAGCATATATTTCAAGAAGTTGGACTATTTAAAGTAGAAAATGGCATTATTACTGGAGGAGACTGTGACAGGTTTACTGTGCCAGCTAGGCCAATAGGAACATGTGGGGGCAGTTTAATCAGGTCGCAGCTTGATTGGAGGCAAATGAGATTAATGGCTTTCCAAAACCCGCCTCTTCTCTGTTCCTCCCTGATAATTGGACCAGTGCCTTCACCATGTGCTGCCTTGCCTGTGGGCCAAACCAATCCTTGAATTGCGTCGCTAGAGCTTGAGGCTCCTTTGAGACCTGCTTAGCCATGCTGGTGGCTTGTAAATCACTTGAGCTTGAGGTCGCTGGATCCTGTTGTCGTGCATCTTTTGAGTTTGAGAATCCATCCGGGCCTGCTTCACTGGGCTCCTGTGCTGTCGACGATTGTTGAGCCACCTGCTGTCTGCTGCCTGTGAGCAGACTTAGCCTGAGCTGCCTGAGGGAAGAGTTCACTGTCTGCGTGCTCAAACTTGAGCCAGCAGCCCACATGACTTGGAGGAATTTCCGTACATTAACTGTTCCACGAAAGTGAGTTAAACTAAGCCCTTGTACTGCTTTGTGAACTAATTAGCTGCTGTGTTCCTTCTCGTTGTATAAGCCTCTCCATATATATATAATCATAAGTGTCCTGGTTTTGTTTCTCTAGAGAACCCTACTTAATACAAGCACTCATTAAAAACCTGTGCTATAAAGATAACACAGCTTTGCTCCCTTAACGATAAAATGGTTTGGAAGATTTACTGATGAATATCAAAGGCTTCAGGCTTTATTACAGATGACACTTCAACATAAAGAAGTCAAAATTCTCACAACTGGATCGATGAGCAACATCAAGGCAAATGGAGAAGAATTGAAGTTATTACATTTTAATTTATTGCATTTTATTGGGTATTACATTTTTTTTTAGTATTATAGTTTATTGGGTCCACAGTTAACACCCATGCAAAAACACCCTAAAAGGCAAATCCCTTCCCTGTCAACAAGTCAATTCCAACTCATAGATCCCAATAGGATAAACTAGAACTGGCCATGGGTCTCTGAGACTGGGTGTCTTTATGGACCCAGACAGCCTCATCTTTCTTCCCTCAGGAAAGCTGGCAGGTTTGAACTGCTGGTGTTATGGATAGCAGAAAAGTGATTTTGCTTAATCCACATTGTCAACAGAGATGTAATGTAGTAGCATTCAGGAATGCAAACAATATGTTTAACTGGGTAAAATTTCTGTAAAATATCTCTTTAGAATATATATTAAAAAGAAACCATCACTTTGAAGGGTGCATGACTCAAGTCATGATATTTTCAGTTACCTCATAGGCATGCAAACATTGGAAAATGCATCGTGAAGGGCACAGAAGAATAACACCTTTGAGCTACAGTGTTGACCAGGAATATGAAACATAGCATGGAGCTTCCAGAAATGAGCAAATCTATGTTAGCAGATCTACAGCCCCATTGTTCTTTGTTGTTTTTGTTGTTAGGTACCATTACATGGGTTCTTTCCCATCGAGGCACTGTGCACAAGACAAGGAAACACTACCTGGCTGTGCGCCATCTTCACAGTTGGTCCTATGCTTGAGTCCATTGCTGAAGTGACTGTGTCAATTCATCTCATTGAGTACCTTCCAGAATGTTCCTTAGAAGCAAGGATTGTGATACATACAAAGTATTCGGGAATACTTTAGATATTTCATCAGGAGGGACTAATCTTTACAGAAGGTGGCGATGCTTGGAAAAGAAGAGGGTAAGTAAATAGGAGGAAGATATAGAATGAGATGGATTGAGACTCCATCATTGCACTGAGGCAGGTACTTCATCCTTCTATACCTACTCTGACACCAACTGGTCCTCCCAAGGAACTCTACTTCTAAACTCCATTCAATACTTCATTGCAATAACCACAATTATGGGGGCTTACTAGGAAAATTGTTAAAGTCAAGTTTATTAAGAAGTTAATATAGTTAAGTCATCATAAGTCAGAACCAGTAAACAGTAAGGAAACCGTCATTTTATACAACAATATCCCTCGTCAACCAGCAACCAAGTCTTTCTCTGGTGCTTGGCCTCTCAGTCCTGTGATTCCTTGGCTTCTGCTTTCCTGAATCAGGAAACCTGCAAATCCCATAGTCTAGGTGATGCTTGTTCCTATTGCTCTGCCCACTAGTCTCCATGTCACCATCTCTGGTACCTCTGGTTTCAACCTCCCCCACTTCAGACAGAAACCTGTAACTTGCCCTTCTAATGGTCCTGCTTTACAGATGGCTCATCCTTAAGGCCAGAAGCGTGGTGGAGAAAACCGACCGATTCACTCTATTAGTATTGCACAAGGTCATTTGCAAAGTCCTACCCAATCATTTGGTGGAAGCTAAGGAGACCTACGTAGAAGGGTCACATTAATAAAATTTACTCCTGCTCAGACACAGAAAATGTTGGATTTTTATAGAAGAAATTCACCCTGATTATTGCTATCTCTGATTATGTAAAGTTTAGAAACTAGATTTGGAAAATTCCATTTCTTTAAAGGCCCTTTTGCTTTGCAAGTTCTGTTCATAGCTTGGCCTGATTAATGAGCATGTGACTCGGTCTGTTTATGCCATCCGAGGTGACAGATCAAGGGCAAGTGTTGGACGGGCTTATGCTGCAAGAGGTCTTTTAAGAAAGATACACTTTTAATGCATTCTTTTTGAGGACTTTGAAAAAGAGTTGATGTAATTATCAAAATGAGAATCACAATTTACTTATCATATAATTTAGGTACCCAAAATATACACAACTGAATATTTTTTCACATTTAAAAGAATCTCCAAGAATATGAAGAATTTTTCCAGAAACTGTTAACTCATCTATGTTAATTAGTTCCTGCAGGTTGTTCTGGATTTATATATAAGCTTTAAAAAATGATTCTTAAAATATTAACGAAGAGTTTCACCAAAAAGGTAGAATGTATATGATATAGTTAGTTTATTGTGCCAGCCTGGCTGATAAACACAGTGGGATTAATTGAAGGGCAGAGAGATAAATGGTTCAGTGAGCCTGGCCTTTCTTGTCTCTTGCTCTTTGATCCTCAGACCAGTGTGCGGCTGCCTTGCTTGTTCTGTGCCTCAATTTATAGGCTACACTACTTGTGGGATGCCTAGCCTATGAACTGTGTTGTTGTAAGTTGAGCCCCCTTTAAAACCACACGAATGGAATGTACATCTCTGGAGCTGGGGACTGACGGTTGCTGACCTGCCTTGCTGTTTGCTTCCTGTGCTGATACAGCCCAGCTCTCTCTCTACAGAGGACTAACTGGCAACCCTCAAGACTTAAAGGACTGCCAGTGTCTCACAATGCTCTCATGGGGTGTGAGTTGCACTGATTCATTTGTACTGCTTTAGAATTTAACTCTTCATTTCTTGTATTATATATCTATCCATCTGTATATAATTTAACAGTTCATTTCTTGTGTTTTCTCTCTCTATATATATAGCATTCTGGTTTTGTCTCTCTAGAGAACCCTGTCTAACCATTCTTCCATCTGTATAGATGACATAAATATTTAGTAAGTTTCCCATCTATTTCATTCCTAGGGACACTGTGACTAAGTAGCCAATGCCATAATTCCACATAATACAGGTTGTTTTGATTACTACTGAAACCTTGTTGTCTATTATAACCATACCCATCCTGTCTCTGTTGATTCAGTGCTCACACCTGCCCTCTACCATCACAGGGACCAATCAGCCCCATTTAACTCACCCATTTGTCCTGTAAAGAAGGCAGATGGATCCTGGAGAATGACAGTGGATTATTGTAAACTTAACCAGGTGGTGACTGCAATTGCAGCTGCCGTTCCATATGATTTCATTGTTTGAGCAAATTAGTACTTCTCCTGGTACTTGGTATGCAGCTATTGATCTGGCTAATGCCTTCTTCTCAATACCAGTCTCTAAGGACCACCAGAAGCAGTTTGCCTTCACCTGGCAGAGGCAACAATATACTTTCACAACTCTCTCCCAGGGGTACATCAACTCTTCTGCCCTGTGTCATAATTTAGTCTGAAGGGATCTTAAGCACCTGCCTATTCCACAAAATGTCACACGGGTCCATTATATTGATAATATTATGCTAATTGGATTCACTAAGGAGCATGTATCAAATACTCTAGATTCATTGGTACAATATCTGCTACTAGAAGTTGGTAAATTAACCCAATGAAGATTCAGGCACTCTCGACCTCAGTAAAATTTCTAGGTGTCTAGTGGTGTGGGGTATATTGGGAAATTCCTACTAAAGTGAAGGATAAGTTATTGCATTTAGCACCCCTATTGACTAAATTGAGGCACAGTACAATCAAGGCAGCCGCACACTGATCAAAGAGCTAGAGACAAGAAACGTGAGGCTCACGGAGCCATATATCTCTTCGCTCATCCATTAATCCAACTTGTGTTTATTGACCAGACTGGCACAATAAACTATCTCAGTATGTGACAATAATTATATCTTCATTCAAAATATCTTTTGTACCTAAAATTACATCATTTCATATTAGTTAAAATGTTTATATTCAATAAAACCTATGATGTCCTTATGTTTATATAATGATCATGCCAAGGTTAAAGTTTCATTTTATTAATGATCATTCCAGAAATGGAGCTCCCTGCTGAAATGATAGGTCCAGACAAAGTATTTTATAAGCAAATACATTTTTCTTTAGCTATTTCATTATAAAGATAATTTTAACTTTTGAAGATCTAATCTAATGCCTAAGAAGTAACTCACACATAGGAACAGTGGTCAAGATGGCACAGGACTGGGCATTATTTGGTTCTGATGTGTGTCTGCGCCAACTCTACGGCACCTGACAGTG
This sequence comes from Tenrec ecaudatus, assembly GCF_050624435.1. Lineage (NCBI taxonomy): Eukaryota > Metazoa > Chordata > Mammalia > Afrosoricida > Tenrecidae > Tenrec > Tenrec ecaudatus. The sequence goes on along the minus strand of NC_134532.1, from coordinate 131,414,118 downwards.
ACTGACAGTAAGACTGTTAACTGTCTTAGAATTATATCTTCCCTTTGTTTCTCATAATTTAATTAAAAATAATTTTATAGCCTTACTTTTCTTTTTCAGCGAATTTGTGATCCAGAAAACAGATTCAAGTTAATAAAATCCCCTGAAGACACAAAACATTTTTTTCATAACTTATTTGATACCCAAAATATACCTTAACAGGAAAGAAAGGAAGTTATTTATAATATTTTTCTACATTCTCTCTTTTAAATCACATTGATACAATCATACTTTTAGCTGTAGAAATATTAAAATTATATTAGATTACTCCAGCCAGGTGAATGAATTTTAATGATTTCAAATTCCAAATATTGATCTAGGCTTCGAGTATGGAGATTTATTTATTTATTTATTTAAAATATGGAGATTTATATGATTTTTTTAATCTTCATATTTCCATTCCATATCTAGTAAAAGTTTTGAATTTTTGCATGTATGCTTGAGATAAGTAAATAAGTATTGAAATCATATTGAGATATTATTTGAACATACTTTTAGGTTAAAAAATGTTGGATTCTACCCCAACCAGACGGCATATTCTTTTCTCTCCTTTTGCTCAGCAACGTACCATAGTCTGTGCTTACAAAATTCTTAAAAAAGAATAGAAGTGCAGCACATTCGTAGTAATTTTATGGCATCCATTTCCTTTTATTTCATGGAGTTGTGGTTTTTATTTTCCCCTCTGGTTCCAGAATCATGTGCTTGTTTTAGCTCTGATTTACAGCTAAGTGGTTTTCAATGAAAATCACCATCTGCAGATAATTCACAGTACAACCTTGGAGAGGTCTGAGTCTCTGGTCAACTTTCCCTTGATTAAAGAGACTCAACATGGTACTGATACGCTACTGGAATGTGAAAGCCAAAGAAACTCAGATCAAGGCCTGCCACATTATCACTTTTTCATGATGGAAATAACTTTGCTTCCTTTTTACATGATTTGTTCAATCTGTATGTTGAACAAATAATCTAAGAAGCTTGGCTATTTGAAGAAGGATTGGAAGAAGGCTCATTAACAACCTGAAATATTCAATGACGCAATATTCAATGACACAGTTTGCTAGAGAAGTGTGGGAAGGCTCTCAGTAGGAATCAAGTTGAATTTGGGTAGTGAGTGAATGAGTTGAAAAAATTGAGGGTGCCCTGTGAGACAAAGAAATAAAAGTATAGAGTATTGGTTGAAACAGAACACATTTTCAGATGTTTCAAATAATTTTGGCATTGCTAGTATAGCGATACCTATAAATAAGCACATGGTGTGTGTAAAGCATGTAAAAAAGTATTAAATACATGCAATGCTGTCTGATGAAATTTGGAATCACATTTACATAGTTAACAAAGATCTTTTGTTCTAGAGTAAAAGAAACCTAGGTTTACTTATCCAGTTTAGGAACCTGGTAGGGTAGTGGTCATATGTTGGGCCCTAACCACAAGATCAGCAATTCAAAACCACAAGGTTCTCCATGGGAGACAGATGATGTTTTTCACTCTCTTGATGAGTTGCCATGGTGGAAACCCTTAGAAGTAGTTCTAGCGAATCCGATAGGGTCACTATGGATTTGAATAAACTTTGCCACTATGAGTTTTGAATGGGATTTAAGCAAAATCTTCTTTCTAATATAGCTCTTTCTTGTCTCCCTGTATACCTCAATGATACAAAAAAGACTGAATTTCCTTTAAAGTGCAATGCTGAGTACTATGTTGATGTCACCAGCTTATTTATCCTTTTACCTTAAATGTAAAACATTGGTATAGTCAGGAATCTGATTCAGTGCTTGGCGGTGAATAACTTAGAGAGCTGTTGCTAATCATCTACTCCTGTGTCTCTACAGCAAAATCCTGGAACACTGTTATTTCCTAAGCAGAGCTAGTAACATTGTATGAAATATGCTCACACGTTGCTATGCAGGGCAAGGTGTATTTAAGTACATTGTAGGTAAATAGTAACTTGTATTGCCAAAAGACATGCCTCTCCCTAAATGGATTAAGTATATAAAGAAGGATTTGCATGTTTTGTTTATTTTTCTTTGGCTCAAACATAGCAATAATTATGAGGATGGTACAAGATGGATACCTTTATTCTTTTGTGCATGAGGATGCAATGAGCCCAAGCTAACGTAATGTATCTATAATGCTGCACAATGCAAATTAATTTTACAAGGCAAGTTTTTTCTTTGATATACCTTGAGAAGCCAAGAACATAATAATGTTTGTTTTCCTTGTTAGAAGAAAAATTTATTTATCAGCAATAACAGGATGGTTTTGTGAACCCCCATCTTCATTTCAACTACTTAAATGCTGAAATAATCCAATCCCATTGTCTTAGAATTTTTAAGCAGTTTTACTGACATATAATTCACATATCCAATTATTCAAGGGTTTAAATATATTAAAACGAGTTGTGTATTAATAACTTAATCAATATAATAACATTTTCTTCATTCTTGTATCCTGGTTAGCACTCCATTTCCCCCAACCACCCCTGCCTAATAATTTATTAATCTGGTTGCTGTCTCTATAGTCCTACCTGTCCTGAATTTCATATAAAGAAAATCATACCCCTCCCCCTAAAAACACAAGAACAACAGAACACAACACCTAAATACCTCAATCCAAATGATAGCAGAAAGTGTAAAAAACACAAACCCCAAAACCCTAAAACCTAGAACAAGTTAAAAATGGATCAAAGGAGAAAGCAAATAGAAAAATTTCTAACTTTAATCTAACTCTACCTGCAGTAATCTATTTTCTGATACATCACATGGGACAAGACTATTCACACTGTTGGTCAATGCATTGGGGAATGCAATGGAGATTTAATTCCAGTTGGAGTTTTGTTAATGGATTTGGGCTTTCATTGTCATCTGTTGTCTTCTACAAACTAGGTGCTCAGAATTTAAGTTATTATACAGTCTCCCTAGCTGATCTTGCATTTTAATGTAAATAATCCTTTGATCACACTGACTGGTGTGGTTTTCAATGTGCTTTTTGTTTTTTTAGCTGACACCACACTTGTTTTAAGACAAGTCTTTCAAATCCAAACCATCTGATTTTTCACTACACTAGAGTATTCATATTTTCAGTGCTCACTTCATGAGTTGTCCCATAGAATTGATTCCAACAAATATCGGACCTATAAGACAGAGTAAAACTGCCCTATCAGGTTTACAAGCATGTAAATATGTATAGACAGTGTCTGCTACATCACTATCCTATTGAATGGCTCATGGTTTCCTACTGTAGACCTCAGTTTGCAACTGAGTATATTAACCCCAGGTTCCTCTCAAATCTCAAATAATCTTAAGAACTTCGCTATTTTCATAACTTCCTCCAAAACTGTTTAACTTTGAAATGAGGTCTTTCATCAGCAAAATGGAACTAATAGTAAAGAGGAATTAAAAATGCTAACTACCTAAGGAACTAACTGAACCAGGTATATTTTAAGTTCTAAACATTGGAGCTTCACAGAGTAGGTAGTCAATAAAAAGTCATCTTTTCCAAACATTCTATAATTTGTAATTTATTATATTTATAATGAAGTATTGATTTTCAGAGAAACCTATATTTCCTTAACATTTTAAAAGGTTTCCTTGAATATAGTATTCTGTAATTTTGTGGCTGGGCAGTGCAATTTAAATTGCAATGCTTTCTTAGCAGGGGCATTTTAACCGAAAGGGCCTAGCAAAGAGCCAGGCCATGGTCATTCTAACTCTGGTGTCTATCACATACAATGACTGTCTTCATTCAGCAATTTTTCTTTATGTTTCACCATGCTGATATTCGGTGATCACCGTTTACCGCTGCACACGTAAGGCCTGTTTTATTGAGGTTCTCATTTGTGTTTGAAATAATCTTGGAGATGTAAGAAGAAAAGGACAATCACTAGTGCAGTACTTAGCTTAAAGGACTTTGAGAAAATGTTTGCATCATCTAAGGAATTGATGCAAGGAGGCCACTTCATAAATATCATGTGTGTTCCACTTTTCACAAAGCTTGTTTCCTGTCCAATTTGAGTATCCCCATCCCTTTTTGTAAATGTTCTCTTTCTTTCTTATTTTAGTATAACATAAACTTTTCTGATTTAATTTCTTACAAAGGTGACTTTTATCTGAAAATATGTACAGTAACTGAAAGGCTTTATTTAATCAAAGCAACTTTTAGGCCATCTCTATTTATTTTGTATCCCATTTCTTTTTCTTTATTCATTTCTCCACCATTTTCTACTGTTATTAATGCTGACCTCACTTGCTCCAAAAACAATGTGTTTTATTTCCAGGGCACAGCTTATGGAAGTGCTCCTGTACCTTCTCGCAGGCAATTATGTGAGTCTCTTAAATTCAGCTCTGTGTTGTAAACATGACTGTGTTCCTGTGCTGTAGCATGGCATGCTGACTGAGACCAAGTGCCTTCAGGTCAATATGCAATCTCCAGTGTTGTATATTACCTATAATGTGTTTGTAGCAATTGGTTCCCTTTTGCCTTCTCCGTACCTGTTTGTCAATACCCAGCCCACTGAGGAAAACTGGATTGGAGTGTGCCCAAGTACATGGATACTCTGGCATAATGGCTCAACGTCTCGGCCAAAGTCAGAAGTGACCCTTATTTAAGTATAGTTTCATTTAGCAGCAATGGTGGCACTTTCTCTATCAACTGACTTGGTAAACTTTCTTAAATCCCAACTTCTTATACTGACTTGTGCAGAGAACTCTACACAACTGTGTTTTGACTACAGCTTAATGAGAATTCTTTTCTAGACAGGAAAATACATTAGGAAAACAACAACAAACACATTCTGGTGGCTCTTGAAACCTTGGCTTTTTGTTTCACCCTGCCACACATAAATCATTTAAAATAATACATGAATGCAAATTTTCATATAGAACCCTGGAATTTTAGCACCTTGCTCAGCTGCGTGATAAATCGATGAACCTCTGCAGCATCAGATGCCTGCATTTTGGTTCCGGAGATTTCTTTGACAGCTTGTCTGCTTGAACATGAAGTTTTTGTCAATGAGATATGTATATGGAAATTTAATATGTAAACTCTCCAAAGGGCCACCAAACTTTGAGACACAGCTCTCTCCATTGCCCATTTCCTTCCCAGCCTGTTCTTTTCTCCACTCAGCACCCATCAGAAAGTCATGGTTGTTTACCGCACCTCCAGATGGCTACACAAACACACCGCGTGGTTACCGCTGTTGGACCCAGCCATCCATGCCAATAGATTCATTGAAACATGCTGTGAAAGGTGATTCAAAGGTGCGAGCCTGTGTGCAACAGTATTTCCTTCACTATTGACAGAATAATGTGACATAACTTGTCAGTACAAGTGACATAACTATAAATGACCAGAGTCAAATAGCAGTTACTTACAGCATAGTTAAAACTGAATGTATATAATGAAGAGTGGTGGGCATACACATTAAAATTGCATACTTGCATAATCTAGTAAATAAATAATGAAACAATTATCTTCAACATGAGGAGAAAATATTTTGCTATTTTATTAATGTGATTACAAGATTAAATATTTCAACAGAATAAATTTATATTTTAAAGATTATTTCTCATATTTTTCCAAATCACTTCCTTCTTATCTCCTCTTATTTCTAGGCAAGTCTTTATTTTTTACCTTAAAATTTAATAACATTTTAAAATCCTAACTTCATTTCCTCAGCAAGTGATTTTGAACCACTCACCCTTGCCGTTTTCAGGAGGATAAATGATACATCTCACACTGAGTTACAAAAATGTTCTCCTTACGATGGGTAATTTTGTGTGTGTCTCATGCAAGATGCCTGGCATTCAAGAGCAATTATGAAGCATATTGAATTACAAGCGGGAAAATATGAATGGAATTAGATGCATATATGACACAGATGTTACACATGAAATAGGAATAAAAATAATCATAATTAAAATGTTAAAGGTATTAGTTAAACAAGAAGACAAAATGCAAGGACATATATAACTCCATCAGAGATAGAGTTATAAGAATCAATTGAAAATAGTATGAATTCAAGTCAATAATAAAGATGAAGTATATCTGTGATTATTTGTTGAGGAAACTGAGCACGGAGAGAATCACTACACTCCCGGAGAGGTCAGTGGAGACTGTGCAAACAGCCATGCACAAGCATGGCATGTAAACAAACAAACAAACATAATTGGAAGATCCAAGAGTTCTGGAACAATATAAAGTGATCTAATCTAAATAATCCTAGAGATAAAATCTATATGAACCAATATATTTTGTCGACAGGCCCTTCTATCAAAGGAATATCACAAAAGGAGATAAATGAATGTGTTACTACAGAGAGGGTAGGATTTACAATCATATTTTTGGTGGGAGATCCTCATAATACCACCTCTCCTTTCATCCATAAAGTGTACAGATTTTGCTTTATTGTTTAATTTTAATGTCCAGCATCACCTGGATTTACAAATGAATGCACACAGGTATACAAATGGAAAACATGAAGTGCCCATTAGAAACAAACATTACAGAAGCAGGAGGCCTGAGCTAGAAAAACTTTAAGGTGAGAATTTTGGCAACATCTTAGTAAGCATCCGATTTGTGGCTCTGCACGATTAGTTAAGTGCGACATTGGATGTGTACCTGCAAGTACTACATACAGCGACAGGTATCCCAGAGTTCTCTGCGGAGTTCTTTCTAAAGATAAAGTAAAATTTAGTCTCATTTAGTCTGCTTGCAGGGCTCAACAAATTTTCCTTAATTGATTGTTATTGTCTGTTGGTGATATATTTTCTGCTTCTGTTTATCTGCAAAAGGTTTTCTTCTGTATTTAAAGATAATTTTCAATGATACTCTCACTATTGTCAATTTTGATGTTTTCTTCTCAGACTGTAATGATATAATTTAACTGTTTTCTTGTTTACATTTTCCTAACATCTACTATACTTCTTAAATTTAATTTACTTTGTATGTAGCAAGTGTTTTTTTCCCCCTTCTGACTACTTTAAAATTTTATCTTTGAATTTTACCAATCTGAATAGATGTGCCTGAATGTATTGTTCTTGATCTTCTTTGGGATTGTTTAAGCTGCTTGAGTCTATAATTTGATCATGTCATTAACTTTAGAAAATTTGTGTTTTTATGGAGAAAGAAGATGAAAGTAGGTGGCCATGCACCACCCTACCTAAAACCCTCCTACCTAGCCATAGCAGTCAAAACAATAGCTACATCAAGCAATGAAACAGGAAAGGAAAATCCAGAAATAAAAGAATCCACTTATAGACAATTAATTTCAACAAAAGACCAAAACACATTAAATGGGAGAGAGGTTCCACCTTAACCAATGGTACTAGAAAACTGGACCTCTATCTGCAGAAGAATGAAACAGAATCTATATATTGCACCTGCACAAATCGACTCTATACTTTAGGGACCTAAAATATAAACCCCAGACCTATAAGAGTCAATAGTTAGAAAATTGGGACAAACTTAAGGGCTATCCTCAGACTACCAAATGTAATATAACATACCAAAAGAGTAAAATGAGATCCCACATGTGTTAGACAGAGTTTTCTAAAGAAACAAAGCCAGGACACTTATGATTTTTATATAGATAGAAATACATAGCACAAAGGAATGTAACAGCTAATTAGTCCACACAGCAGTACAAAAGGCTCCGTTCAACTCACTTCCACGATACAGTTAATATACTGGAGTCCTTCAACTCAAGAGGGCTGCGCAGTCCAAGGTCAAGGAAACAGACAGCTGAGTCTTCCATAGAGCAATGCAGGCAGTCTGGCCAGAGGCAGCATACAGCAGGGCAGGTCACCAAGAGTCAGCCCGATGACAGCATCCAACAGTCCTAAACTCATGTGATGTATACACGAGTAGCATGGTGAAGCAGGTCTCGAGGGAACCTCAAGCTCCAGTGACACGATCCACCGGTTGGCTTGTCCCACATGTAGTGTAGCTCGCAAGTTAAGGCAGAGAACTAGTTAAGGCAGTGGTACACTTGTCTGATCACCAGAGAGCAAGGGAGTGAGAAGAGGGCCTTTCAGATCCATTTATCTCTTTGCCTTCCAGACAAACTGTCACCTATTAATTCCACATGTTCTTATTGGCCAGATTGGTGCAATAAACTTACTATCACACCAAGGATTGGGAAAAATTCTTTAGTCAACAGACTTTTGTAAGATTTTCAAAAGAAACAATTAAAAAGTGGGCAAAGGATATGAAAACAATTCACAATAGGTGACACTTGAATGGCTAATAAACATGAAAATTCTCATGATCACTGGTCACAATGGCAGACCAATTCAAAAATAGCAGAGAACAACAAAGGCTGTAAAGAGTGTGGAGAGATGGAACTCGCATACACTGCAGGTGGGCTTGTGAGTACATACAACCATTGTGGAAAGCAATCTAGTGCTACTTAAAACAAACGGGAATGGGAATAGAAATATCATAACATCCAGGAATAATTTTACTGGTTACATGCCCAAAAGAAATTATAGCCAGAACATGAACAGATGTTTGATCTTCCATGTTCATTGCAGCACAGTTCACAATAGCGAAAAGCAGGAAACAGCACAAATCTCTAACAGTAGAAGAATGGACAATACACACAGTGGAATACTACACATCCCTAAAATAAACATGATATAATCATGAAATGCCTCATGAGATGGACAGACCTGCAAACCATTATGCTAAAAAAAAGTCAATCACAAAGAGACAATGTATGAGTCCACTACTATAAGAAAAAAAAAGATCACGATAATCTTCTGCTCTTAGGCCATGGAATCTTCTAATCCGGTTTCCCAGGCAATAGAAGAGAGCCTGCCTAACGCCCATGAATGACATATCGCCCCATTCATATGTACGTCTTTGAAAGCATTTTGATGCAGGGCACGTCACCTCAGCTAGGTCAGTTTTTCAAGGTGGTGGAAAAGCAAAGAGTGTTCATTTGAAATCAACAGACAAGTCTCCAAGAGTGATAAGTGAACCTTACTGGAAATTCAAGTCAGAATGGGCAGAGGAGAGCGTTTATGTTTGAAGAAGGCGCATCGTGACACATCTGTTGGTGGGTAAATCAAGTGGAGCAACCTCTCATTGGGAATGAATAACACTTATATAGAACCAAGGGAGCACACGTTCAACTCTAGGTTGCTGACTTTTGACTTAGTTTCTATCCAGCCCTAGGTGAACCAGACAGTGTGTTATAGAGCACTGGAACTTGAGACTCTGTCCTGTCTTGAAGCATAATACTCTTCATAGACCAAGGTAGAAGGATTCTATGTGGAATCCCCACTAAGCTAACTGGGCTTTCCCTCAGTCATTGATAACAGAGTTAAGGAACTTGCATATTTCCTCAGACTTATGTCTGATTTGCCATAGGGTGAGAAGAAGCAGATGATTGTGACCTCAAAGTTATGGAATTAATGGCTGTTGGACATTTGTTTGAATTTCTTGCTTTGAGGATGCCCAATGAATGGTGACTTGGGACTACCATATATTTAATATTTTAATACCCTTCTTATTTATCACATATATTAGTCAGATAGGCATGGCCCTACCAGACTCATTTGTGAATGAGAGTTATTGAAAGATTTGCATTATCACCAACTTCATTGTTTGTGTAAACAGTGCCCAGCAACTTAAGGTATTAATCTGTAAATGCTAATCATTCGTTTATTAGCAAATAATTCATTTATTTTGGTCCTAAGCCAACCTATATTTGTATAACTTCCTTTTATCAACAGTTTTTAAAGATTTATACCATAGACTAATTTAATGAAATTAGATATTCAGTTAGCTCATGCTCTGGGAGAGATTCATAATGGCCCTTATCACAAAACGATAATGGCATCTCTAAAGTGAATCAGAGACACATATAAACCATAGATAGAAGAATGGATATGGGGTTCATCGTAATTCTACCAAAGATCACTTCTGGCACTTCCTATGACATGGCCCGAGGACTATGCTTTCCCCATCCCAAAGAAAGATGACCCAGAGCAATGTGGAAACATCATGATATAACATGCTACTACATTTTTGCTGAAGTAACACAAATGATGGCAGCAGGATATCCACAGGGAACCACACAAGATTCAAGTCAGACTCAAAAGAGTAGGTGGAAGAAGGAACATCAGTGTTGATTTCAGATGTATTTTGACGGAGAGCAGAAAATGCCAGAAAAGCCTATCTGTGTTTTGCACACAATGTAAAAAGGCATTCTACCGATTAAATCACAGCAAATTATATGAAATATTTGGAATATTAGGAATTGCAGAGTGCTGAATTGTACTCATGCGTGTTCTTCACTTACATCAAGAAGTAGCCATTCAAACAAAATAAGAGGATGTCGTCTGGCACAATATCAGGAAGCATGTGTATGGATGGGATCCTTTTGCTGTACTCACTAAATCTGTAGGCTGATCAAATGATTGGATAATCTGGACGATAGGAAGTAGGATTAAGATTGAAGAAAACTCTATTAACAACCTGCACTATGCAGAGGACACAGTCTTCCTTTCTCAATGTGAAGACATTTTGAAGCACTTATTAATGAAGAACAAAGAGAAATTACAATATGAACCACATTTTAAAATAAAGGGAAACCTCCCACAACTATATCAATAAGCAGTTTCCTGAGAAACAGATTAAAGGTAGGGGTTCCCAAGAATCTTATTGTACTTGAACCCACCACCAATGTCCCTGGAAACAGCAGTGAAGAAATCAAATGTTACATTGCATCAAACAAGTTGTCAACAAAAGATTTCTTTAAAGTGTTCAAAAGCAAAGATGTCACATTGCGGAATAAACTGTACCCAACCCCAAACACAGTATTTTCAATTGTCTCATATACATATAAAAACTGAATAATGAATTAGGAAAACCAGAGAAAAATTCATGTATTTGAATTCCAGTGTGGGGAAGAAATCTTGAATACACTCTGGAGAGAAGACTGAACAAATCTAGTTCGTCCAGTGAGGCTGGCAAGAATTTATCTTATGTGTATGGATACGTTACTGAGAGCGCTCCAGCCAGCACGCTCAGTATTCAGGGATCAATGAAAAAGAAGAAAGCGCTCAACAATATGAACTGACACAGTGGTTGCAACAAGGAGCGCAGACAATCCACTGATAGTGAGCATTAAGAGCTCTGGACTCTATTTCATGCTGTAGTTTGTAGGTTTGCCATAAGTTGGAACTAACTTGATGGCATTTAAGAACAAAGTCTTATTCAGTAAATATTACAGCTTAACTCCAATGGGTGTGCAATGAGCTGAAGTAGTTATGTTCAAGTGTGTCCCTTAATTTATTTACTTGGAAAAATTATGACTAACTTGTGGTCCATAATGTGTTAACCCGGAGCATTGCTCAGTCTTTATAAAATCCCAATATTATTTTCTATAAATATGTAATATAGTAGCCTTCAGGAGACATAACCATTTGTGATTAAGAATGACCGCAGGACTAAAATCAATGCCTAATAGGTCTGGACCTAAATCTGCAAAGTACCTTAAATTTGAAAATTATCGACACAACTAGTCAGTTCTAAAATGTGGCTCTGTGTGAATCCAATATGTTAAAAATATTGGCAAGAGATTAGTCAGAAATGCAGACAAACAACAACAACCAAAGGACTAAAGAAGATAAGAATTCAAGTAGACACATATGATTGAGCCAGAGATAGACCACAGCATTTTCATCGGTTTCCACGTATGAGCTGCTGACTTCTGTGGCAGATGTAGTGGATTGTGGAAGTGCACCCACTAGCTCATGCTGGATCGTTTTCTGTCAGTATCGTTTCTTGTTCCTTGTCTGAGATGTTTTACCACGTGTCACCTACTTGGAAAAAATAATGCCATGGTGTGTGGCATTACGGAACCGATTTTTTCAGCACCGATAATTCAATTTGGAGATAAATAAAGTGACATTAAATTGGATACACTTACCACACATTCATCAAAAGTAACCACTTTATTTTTGGTCCATTTTACATCTTATGGACTAAAAATACAATTCTTGGAAACTGACTATACACTGAAGAATATTTTTAGGAGATGCCTAGAGGATCCTTGCCTATAGGAACTTCCCTACACAATTCTTCCCCAACCAACCTTTCCTATACTGGCCATGTACCTTTAGAACAAGGTAAACATCAGTAGATAAATATCTTTTCAACATTCAATGTCCATTTACTAGACCTTTATAGTGTTTGGAAATTTCCTAAGCATTGTATAGCACCATTTGATTAAAACATTTCTATTATTATCAATCTCTAGTCAAAATTAATACATAAATATTATATTAAATAAAATGCTTTATCCTCAAATATCATTTTAATCTCTAATATATCAACCAGGGTTGCTGTTGCATACTGTATCTTGTTGGGTCAATGCCAGCTCAACCGTGATGTTATAGGACAAAGATGGACTACCCTACACAGGTTTTGTGAGAAAGAACCCTGGTGAAGTAGGGTGCTGCTTACACATTGGCCTGCTTTCCCCAAGATCAGAAGTCCAAAACCACCAGGCACCCCAAGGGAGAAGAGGCTTTGTACTTCTGTAAAGAATGACAATCCTAGACACCACCACCCCCCGCCGCCAGGGCATTCCATTCTACCACATAGATTCTCTATGAGTCAGAAACCACTCAATAGCAGTGAGTTTGCTTTTATTGGTTTGAATCTCTTTGAGAGGAGATTACCTGGTCTTCTTTTTTGCAGAGTTACGGGTGTGGTGTAACCTATGTTTTTGTTTTGTTTTTTTATTTAACAGTTAAGCGATTTAACCATTGCACCACCAGGATTTCTTGATTTAATAATATACAGTTTTGTTTGGTAACAACCGGTTGTATTGCAAATATAAGTATTGAGTGGTAAATGTGAATAATAATCATTTATAAAGATAATTATGCATTAAACAGTGAAATTATCCTGTGTCAGAATATTTGTTAGGATGGTTTGACTAGAAAAATTAATCCTGTGGCACTTACATGTAGATGTTTACGAAGGAACTTTACAGCAAGAAGTAATTATACATCAAGAACCATTGCAGCCCAATCCAACTTAAGTCCTTATGTCTGATGTTAGCCCAGAAGTACCTCTGCTGGCTCATGCAGCCACCTGCAATGATGGAGAATTCAGGAAGACCACAGACCTGTGGAGCCAACCATGATGAAAACATACCAGGGCTCTGGCCGCTCTTAGGATTGCCAACAGAAGGGAAGGGAAAGGCTCAGAGAGAGGTTGGGTTCTAGGGTCCTCCTTAGAAGAAGGCCACACACCCCAAGGCAATCAGGTCAGGTCAGGCTTTGACCTGGCTGACAAGTTGGATACCACCCCTATAATTTTACACATCTTCAAGTTGACATAAAATGATCTACCTATAACAAAATCCATCAAGTGTAAGCTTTAGTCTAATTTTTTTATTTTCTAGGTTATATTTGATTAAAATTTTGTGCTTTCAAAATATATGAATTGAAAAATGTGCTATAGCACCAATTTTGATTTTTCTTTCAAGTTTTTATTTACTATTTACCAAAATGTGTTTCATTGTTCTCTTATAAATGACTAGTGGGAAGAGTCAAAATATGAAAACATATATAAATGATAATATAAAGTGGACTGTTATGTGTGAAATCTTTTAAAATTATGAAATATTTAAATGTGTTTACAGTTAACTGCATGAAACTTAATATAGGCACGGGTGTGTTGAGTTTAGTGTTCCACTTCCTCTTATATCTTAATTCCTTTACTCTGCATGACACGTGACATCACATATTGTGAGTCAGTGCCATGGAAGGATCTGGAATCACAATTTCTGGGAAGACGATAACAATTGTCTCAGAACAGTCTCAGAAACCCACAGGGACAGTCCTAACTTGTCTGATAGGGTCATTCTGAGTGAGAATTGACTACATAGTACGGAGTTAGAGTTTTCAGAGTGTGTAATGACTCTGTTTACGTAAATATTTACAGTTTTAGAAATTCTATGGGGCAGTTTCCCCTTGTCCTACAGAAATACTATGAATTGGAGTCAATTCAATGGCAGTGGGTTTGGTTATGCAACAGCTTAACAACTAATATTCCTTGTAGTTAATTGATTTTTCTCACCTTGTTGGTTCCTACATCATTAACAATGGAGGCACTATTCCTGAAAATTGCCTCTTAATGGATTATAGTTTATGTAAACTTATACAAATTATGTTTTTTATACTCCTTGCTAATGGAAGCATGTTTCACATAGAATATTTTTGGAAACCCTAGTGGATACAGCTCCTGGGAGGTTTCCGGAAAGGAAACAATATGTTTTAGCTCCTGCTCACCATCAGACAGAGTGTTATACACTTTTGTCAAGTTATATTACTTAGTCTTCTTTAACAGAACTGAAAAAATGAACATTAAATATATTTTCATTGCATTTTAAAAACAGAGCTCTAATTCTGTAAATAATTATATGCTCTAATGCCACAGAGATGAAGCGCTCAGCTATTACTCAAACAGTGATGGGTCAAGATGAGCAGCCACTCCAGGAGAGAGAGACCTGAGTATGCTTCAGTAAACACATGATGAGATCATTTACTTCTGTAAAGATTATAAGCAGAGAAATCCTATGGTGCAGTTCTACTCTGTTCTAGAGGAGAGAGAGGACTTCAGAATGCTCATGGGAAAACGTAACGAAAAGATAATGGGATTTGGGGGTGAACATTTGGAAGTCCTCTCATAGAACGGGGTCTACATGAGTTAAGATCATTCTGATGGCACAGGGTTTGCCTATTCGTGTCCTAAGTAAACCAAACCATCTCAAACCCACCACCAGAGAGTTGATTCTCACTCACCGCTGCCCTATAGGTCAGAGTAGAAGTGCTTCAGAAGGTTTCCTAAAATGTAAATCTTTAAGGGAGGAGGCAGCCTCATTTTTCATCAGCAGAGTGGCTAGTGGGTTTGAACCACCAAACTTACAGCCCAACACTTAACCTCTGTGTCACTAGCATTAAACATATATATATATATGTTTATAATTAGTGATATTATAAATATATATATAATTAGTGTCCTATGGCTTCCATGGACATCATGGCTTACCACAATGACTGCAACATTGGGCTCAAACAGAAAACCATTGTGAGGGTGCCGGAGGACCGTGTGGTGTTTTCTTCTGTAGAACATCGTGTTGCTATGAGTCAGAGCTGACTTGATGGCACCTCACAACATTGCGTCCACAGGAAATGCTACAAGTTGGGTAATTTAAAACATCAGACTTTATTTTCTTATCGATCTGGAGACTAAGAGGTAAAAATCAAGGTGTTGGTTGACTTGTTTCATCTGAAAACCTGATGGAGAATTCTTAACATTCCCATCCCATAAATATTGGCTGTTAATGTTAATTCCTTAGAATCCTTGGCATTTGGTTACTGGGTTTCCACATCTCCCTCTGTCTCCACATGGCTGGCCTTTCCCACTAGTTGGCCCTACTTTCTTAACTTGATTTTTCTCTTTTCATCTCATACTAAGGACACTTTATTTAATATCAAGGACAGCTTAAGTCTAAAACAATCCTTCTTGTTTCAAAATTCTTAATTAAATGGTAGCTACAAAGACCCAACTTCAAACTACCTTTCGCTACCATTGAGTCAATTCTGAATCATAGCAACCCCATAGGACAGTGTTTAACTGCCCCTGTGGGTTTCCAAGACTATAACTCTTTGGGGGAGTAGAAAGCCTCATCTTTCTCTCATGGATTGTCTGGTGGTTTTGAACTCCTGACCTTACAATTATCAGCCCAAAGTTAAACCACTGCTATTATAATATTTAAAATTTTTTATTGTGATTGGTTTAAGATTTACAGAGAAAATTAGTTTTGCATTCAGCAATCTGTTGAATGCGTATTCTATTTTCTACCTGTGTTTCACATTTCTATTCTGACTTTTTCCTTACCCTTCATGCATTCTGAATTTTGTATTTAGAAAAACGACATCCTTTTGACCTCAGATGAATTCTCGTTCTGAGGAATGCGTGTGTTTTCAGTTTAATTTTTTACCTTAAAGACATCTCTATTGTTCATCTAAAGATTGAGCTACAGTAGTCAGCTCAGTTTCAAGCCTGGAGAGTGAGTAAGGGCTCTAGTTCCTGAAGTACCACCACCTTTTTCTTACCAACAAGTAGGATTTTTTATGAGTTTGTGGGTTTTTTCAACTCTTTACTCCACTGTATCAAAGGCCTTTAGTAGGGTCCCTTTCAAGTAGTTGTTAGTGGTAACAGGCACCATGGAGTTCTTCTGGTCTCAGGTTTGTGGAATCTAAGAGTTAGATGGTCCATCAGACCACTGGAATATTTGTCCCCATGTGCATTCAATTTTCTTCTTTCTTCTTTGCTCCTCATGGGTAGAGATCAATAGTTGCACCCGAGAGGGGTACTTACTAGTTTTGGAGACCTCAATTACTATCCACCAAAGTAAGATATAGAATTATTGTATTTGTGGATTATGTGATGGCCGTGTACCTCCTGTGCCCTGAGACTATTAGGGTCCTGAGATAGAACAGGGAGCCCCGTTGGTTTACTGGGATGCACACTGAGCTGACAGCCACAACCCTAATTGTGTGCCAACATGGATTGATAGTATCGGGTTTGAAACAATCGTATGGTTCGCTATGCTAGGTTAGAAACTGAAAAGAAATAACTTTTCACTCATTTTCAAAAGGAGCACTTCAAGATCTATCCTAAATGCAATGCTGTAGTTGAGGGTATGACATCCATATACCTCCAAGAAAGACTAGTTAGTATCACCATTATTCACATTTACACACCAACTCTTAAGGCCAATGATGAAGAAATTGAAGATTTCAACCGAAGTGGTAGTTACCTAGCCTTGTGTTCAACTTTAGGATATTAAGAGTGAAGGGATGGAGTCTAGCCTGTCAGTAAGGTCACAGCCTGATACCTCCCTGTGGGCATGGCCACCTCATAAGGGTTTGGAGAACTTCCTCTCTTCCTTCATGGAAGTAGGACACACTCTCTCTCTGCTTCATCTTCCTGTGGAAGAGACACTGAGAGAGTAGGAAGAGCCATATGGAGACCCATGCCAGCATTGAGATGGCCAATGCCAGTGGATCCACAAGACATTTCACATACCGGCCTGTGATCTCCCTGCATTTGGCATCATTGCATATGCTGCATGAGTCTAAAGAGGAATTTATATACTAATATCAGACATATTGGCTAATATCAGACTTACGGACTTGATCTGGACTAGGCTTGGGCGTTTTCTCAATATACAATTGCTCTTTGATATTAAGCTCCCTCTTACACCTATCTGAGTCCCTGGATTTGTTTCTCTAGTCAATCTGGTCTAACACAACCCACATCTACAATCAGAAGTTGATAAAAATGTAGTCATTGGTACTTACAGTTGATTGGATTGTGAAAGTTGGAAATAAAGAAGGATTAGTATTTGGAAAAATAGAATTGAAAGTGGAAATTTCAGATTTTGCTAAACCCAAACCTTATTTGTTGCAAATATATTTTTCACAAACATAAATGGTGACTGTATACATGGAATTTACCTGTGTGGATAGAGACCCCTGGTGGCATAGGGGGCTAACTGTTAACAAGGCCAGAAGTTCGAACCTATCAGCTGTTACATGGGAGAAAGTTCGGGCTGTCTATCTTCTTGTCTCAGAACACAGAGGGGAGGTTCTACTCTGCCCTCTCGTCAACATTAGTCTGAACTGAATTGATGACGGGAGGGTTTGAGGATGCCGAGAATATCTCTCTTCAGCTGTTCCATTTTCTTGGAGATGACCTCCACTTTCCCTATAGTCATACTTTGTATATTTCATTTTCAAATTAATAATGCATACTTGCAGCGGTTTCTCCTCATTTTGAGTTCTGTCCCATTAACAATTAGAAGTCCTCAAAACTTTGCTCTTCCAGCATCATTACTTCAACTTTAATTGAAGTTGATAGCTGTTTTCTAGTCATATTTTGTGTGACTTCCAACATGAGAGACTCATCTAGAGCAGACAGCTCTCCATTGCTATTCAAAATGTCTTAGGCTGTATCCTTAGAGCAAGTCTACCTGTGCCTCACTTTAAGCAGGTCTTGTGCAGCAGAGTTACCCAATGAAGTACCTACATTCAACTCTAGACTGCTGCTCCTCTGAGCATTGAATGTCGATCGAAGCAAGATGAAATCCTTGACAATTTTAATCTTGTCTCCATTTCACATGATGTAACCTATAGATCCAGTTGTGAGGAGTTTTGTCATTGTTCTTCTCATTTGTTTTCTATTCTGAAGGTTGCAATCCTCGGTCATCAGCAGCAAATACTTCAAGTTCTCTTAACAGTCAGCCAGAAAGTTTGTATTATTTGCCTATCACAGGTTGTTAATAAGCCTTTCCACAATCCTGGTGCAAAATTCTTCTTCATAAAAACAAGCCTCTCTGATTATTTTCCCAGGTTACAGTCTAGTCAGTGTCACTTCATGGCAGCCCCCTGCGCAGAGTAGAACAGCATCCTAGGACTCTCAAGACTATAAGCTGAACCTGCATGCAGAGACAGACCACTGGGTCAGCCCGCCGACGCTTCTCTGGGCGGTCTCTGACTGCCAATCTCTGTGCGAGCAGGAATGATTAACTGAACCCCTCAAGACTTCTGTTGTTTCCTGTGTGAATGTATGTGTGTGAATCTGTAGGGGACACAGTAGTGATAGAATTGAGATTTTAAATCAAGCTGTATTTATCTTATATTCTGAATATAATAGTCATGTTTATATCATTTCAGATTATATTTTATTTGCTATCAGCCATAATCTCTAAATAAGAAATCAGGCCCAGAATTTTTTTTAAAGATACACATGCTTAATTTGAAAACCTTGACTCCCTACTAAAACATTTTAGCCTAACTTTTTTTTTAACCTAACAGTTAAAAAATTCTGAGATGAGATGAATTGACACTGTGGCTGAAAAATGCACTCAAATGTAGCAAGACCAGGTAGTATTTGGTTCTGTCATACCACTGTGAGTTGGAACCACCTTGATGTGATTTAACAACAGGGTATATAGTTCTAGTAATATTACTGAACTCTGTTGCCATGGTAATTAAAATTGCCTTTAAAGTAATATTTCCCTAGATGAGCCAATTGCTAATGTGCTATCTAGGTTCTTAACGTAAAGCATGGTGAGGGATAGAAGGAAACAAGAGACACAAGATACAAAACAAGTCATGGCCGCGTAGGGAGCATGGTACAAACAGAATGTCGCTCTTTTGTCTATTATTCACCTTCTACTCTTGAGGTAATTGGCCATTGTGTTGCCTTCACTTTGGAATAAAGTTTGAAGACTTAGAAGAAAGTCAATAATGCTTTTTGGAAGAGAAAATTAATGAGTCTTTCAGTGAAACCAATTTCAGTGATATCAATGCGGCCAATTATAAAATTATTGCAAACAGTACTTATATAATCATCTAGCTGAAATATAACTACTTGTAATTTTATTTTTCTGTTATATATTGTGTGAAAGCTTTCTGATAATAAGGATTTTATAAAGGTGGTGTATTAAAATGTCTACTTCGATCTACTCATTATTTTAGATCAATTACAACACTGAATAAGACTGGAAAGCAATACATTTTAGTGTCAATGAAATAAAGTAAGGTATGTTCAGGGTCACAAAAATGAAGGCATCATCAGTTCTGTAAGTAAAATAATATATAAAAGAGTTAATTGCTTTCAGATACTGAGACACCTATGCCTCAGGTAGATATCAATTTAACAATGTTGTTTAAAGTCTAGTTAATTATTCAGCCATGAAATATAAATCACTTCAATATTTTAAAATTAATGCTGTCCCCCAGCACATATATAGACGTGAACTGTTTTTCTTTTACTTTGTTTGCTTTAAACATTAAATTTATATATCAGTGAGAATGGTGATAATTCCAGATACGCCTAGAAGGTTTTAAAGGTTTACAGGGGACAGCTGGAAGTAGAATGAGAAAATTGATATAAAGTGCCATTCAGTAAACTATATATTATTATGAAAATATTTATCACAAAAGAGGACATTTAAATTTATCACTCTGAGTAACATGTAATAGACTTGGTAAGCTAGCTTAGCTTTAAACTATTATCCCAACAAGTCTTTAGAATATATTCTAAGTTTAGTTTTTTCATTGCTTTTATAGGTATTTTAAGGGTTAAATTTGGAGGAATTTTATAATTATATTGGCAGCACTTCCACGATGGATTTGCTTCATTTTTACTTGATATGCACAAATAATGCACATATATGCAAGTAAATGTTGATTAATGTGCTATTACTTGATAATTAAGTGATATTTAAAGGTTATTAAAATACAGAACATACTTATAATTGTCTGACTTAATAAATGTATGGGATCATTGTAGATATTTTTCTTTTTATAAAAACAATGCGTATTAGATTTCCTCACATTATGTATTCAAATAATAGAACATCTGCTCTTCTCTTGGAATTTTATAATACGACAGTTTATTTCTTTAAATTGAGGTATTAACAAAGTAAAAACCAGCATATTAATTATCTGTGATAAACTACCTGTCATAGTGCCACATGATGAAAAAGCGTCTGCCTATTAATATTTAAACAATAAGTTTATAAGAAGGAGCCATTCCAACTCTTCCTTCTGGAATTGGTAGGCATGGTTATCATTCCAATGTTTTTACACTGTTGTTTTTAACGTTGTCAAAAGAGTCCTGGCTCACAGTAAAATCACAGTAAACTGTCAAATTCTCCCACTTGCTGGTCTGTTTGAGCCCCTTGTTGCAGCCATGGTGTCCATCCTAAGAACACCTTTTTATTTACATGGCACATAAGAGAGTGTTTTTGTATTCTACTCTATGTACATTCTGAAGGTTGCAGTCTTTGGTCTTCATCAGTACATTTCTCAGTTTGTCCTGGCTCTTAGCAAGCAGAATTTCCTCATCTACACCCTGCAGGTTGGTTTGATCCTTCCACTAATTCTGATGCTGCGTTCTTCATATTACTTACTCAATATCCGGATTGAATCCACCGCAGGGCTGTCAGTTGGTCATTCAGTAGTGGCTGTGTGCTGCGGTGCTGCTGAAAGCTGTCACTGGCCTTTCAAATGACAGGGTCACCCCAAATGAAGAGAAGCTTCAAGAGTAAGAACACATTTAAACTGGGCCACATCCCCCTTTTCTGTTCAAAGGATTGTGCACGGAAGATAAATTACTTGATATGGCTCTTCTAACCAGTCTCTGTCACTCCCACCCCGTGATTGCCCAGGACTAGAAAATGCAAAGGACTCGAATTTGGAAATTGTTGAGCTTTGTCATTCCGGTGGGTTTAAAATTTAATCCATCTCAGAAGCAGGCAGAAAGAATTCTGTAGCCATCACGAAAGAAGGGTCACCAGCACGGTGTGGGTGAGAAGAGTTGCTTCAAGTGGGGAAGGCAGGAGAGCAGTGGTCCTCAACCTGTGGGTCGGGACCCCTTTGGGGATTGAATGGCCCTTTCACAGGGGTCACCTGGTTCATTATAGTAGCAAAATGACAGTTATACACTAGTGACGAAAATAATTTATGGTTGGGGGGATCACCACAACATGAGAAACAGTTATGCAGTAGCAACAAAAATAATTTATGATTGGCGGGTCACCACAACATGAGAAACAGTTATGCAGTAGCGACAAAAAATAATTTGTGATTGGGGGGTCACCACAACATTAAAGGATCACGGCATTAGGAAGGTTGAGAACCACTGCAATAGAGGAACCAGAGGCCACAGCACTGGTGTGACTGACAGGATGGAGACAGGAGGAGCTGCGAGAGACTGGGAGACAGAGTGGAGGATGGGCTTTCTGGCCCAAGGAGGAAGGGGTCAATGGACCATGTCCCTGAAAGAGCGAGGACCAGAGAAACATGACGACTAGCTTGGCTGAGAACAGGTACTATGGAAAGAAAGAACTGTATCTTTACCATTTTCTAATCTGTAATCACCCCCAGCAAGACATAGGATGTTGTGGGACAGATAATTGCATCAATATAGCGTAAAGGAATTTGGGGTAGAAGCATATCTGACCTCTGCCGGCTAGGAATCTTCCTTTGGCAGACGTGGCATTGGCTTCTCCTTCCCTTTGTCAGCTGCAGGGTGACCATGGTGCCACACGCCTTCATCAAATTCCCTGTTGGCCTAGGAACAGGTTCTGCATGAGCGCAGTGAACTGCTCACGAATGTCTTTCTGTGCAGCACTCTAATATGCGGTGATGCGCGCAGCCTCTTCCTTCCTCCAGCCTTCTTTCCTAGCTTTCCATTCCTCTCTTAGTTCTCCTTCCATCCTTCCTTCTTTTCAGTCACTTCCACCTTATGTCCTTCATCTTTGTTTCACTGCTTCTTCTCCTTTCAGAAGGAAGAAATTATTTTTTGTTTTTTACGTTAAATAAAAATAATTAAAGGAAGTCCAGCATTGTGCTGCTGGTGTTATAGAATACAGTGCTTACTAAAGCTCACGAACACTGGAGTCCCTCAAAGGACAGCAGTGTACCCTTGCTGACTCCCACATTTGAGTTACCAATTTTGACTTCCCAAATCCAAATAATGTCCAGGAAAATAATTGTCTGAATATATACATATACATATATGCATATATGTGTATATATATATCCATTGACAATTTATGGAGTCAAAATTAAACTTTCATATTTACTTCTGAACATACTCCTTCCAATGTTTCATATCAGTAAATGACAAACATTAACAAGCTAAAAAATAGGAGTCCAATTTTCATTATTCCAGTATTTATTTAGTAAATCTTATTTAGTTCTACCTTCAAAGAGAATCTAAATCCTTCCACTAACACCCACAAACAAACCCACTGCCATACGTCATTTCCCCTTTGCTTCTTCTGAGAGATTAATAATATTCTCCCCATCCAGGGACCCAAGGAGCCTTGATGGTGCCGTACATTGCCTCCTTGACTGCTAAGTCCAAGGCAGGCATTTCCAACCTACTTGCCAAATGGATTCCCTGCCTAGGAAGCCTCCGGGAGCACTCTGCTCTGTCCGATAGGTTTGCTATTAGTTATTTCTGCTCATTCACTGCCATTGAGTTGATTCTGACTCATAATGAGTCCAGAGCACAGACTAGAACTATTTCTGTGGACTTCTGAGATAGTAACACTTTACAGAAGTAAAAACCCCATCTTTCTTCCATGGAGTGGCTGGTAGTGTCAAAGCACTGACTTTTTTTACACCCTTTTCTAGTTCCCTTGTCCTCCAATCTTATTCTCCATAGAGCAGAGGCATAATATAAATGGAATCTTCTTTCCATGGGTTGATAGCCCTGTATGGTCGACTTTTATTATTTCTCTGACTGAATCGCTTTCTCTTTTCTTTGTCATAATGTGTGGGATGGGCAGGTGGAGGTTAGATGGGAACCCTCTAATTTCTGCTCATTGTTCCTGTAAATATAATTCTATTCTAAAAAAATTAAATTTATTGTTTTTTGAAAAGAAACTTAACATACACTGGTAGACATTTTTAACTGTCATTTTTCTCTTGTGAATTTTACGACAATGCAACTCATTATATAAGCCTGTCCTATTTACTGCTATTTTAACTGAAAGAAAAATTTACTAGTGGACCCGTGTATTGAAATGTATTTTAAAATTTCTTATTGTTCTAAAATAAAAACAACTCAATCATTGAGGTTATTTGGAAGTAATGAACTAAAAGGATATTCAAAATTTAATCAAAAGCTAGGGAATGAATAAAAATGTATTTTGGCTCATCTGAAGTTAGTACTAATGCATACTTTATAATAATTTTAATTGATTTCACCCCAAAACTTAGTTGAATATAGATCTTAAGAAAAGTTGAAATAAAATAAATAACAATGAATCTTGAAACACAAATTTTGAAACAAAGAGTACATTCACTTATAAGAACATTTTATATGAGCAGATTTATAAATTTCATATAGTACCATGTATTCTCTGAAAAGAAATATATATGAACTGTGGATATTGTGTGTGTGTGTGTATGTGTGTGTGTGTGTGCATTTTAGCCCCTATCTTGGGGTTTCATACTAGTCATTATTAAAGTAATCTTAAATTTTAATATCATGTTTTCTTAGGCCTTAAGGAAAAATAAATGGGTTAACTGTGTTGTCATTTTGATCAAGCCATTATGCCTTGGAATTTATCTCCTAAATCTTTTTTTATTTTATATATTGGTTATTTATTTTATCAAGATATTTTTAAATACCTGCCATAACATGCATATCTGCATTCTGAGAAAAATAGTATGCTGCATTCACCATTTCATACACTCCAAACCGTCCAAAAGAGCTTACCTGAGCAATTGAATACCGGTACAACGGTTTAGTAATCTAGTTTAATTTTCACATTTTCACACATCATGTACTTTCCTTTTCCATAATGGAGGGCAGTCAGAATTTAATTAGATCACAGAGTTCACACCACAGGATATACTGTCTTTTAATTAGTAGCATATATTGTTTCAGATGTTTGCCTAGACACACCATTAACAGTATAAACAAATCACACAAAAGCCTAGTGTGTTACTGAGAACATATTTATTTATTGTTTATTATTTCTACTTACAAAAGTGCATCTGCCTGTAAGTAATTAGAAAGATATAAAAGAATTGCATTTAAATTAAATGTTTTAAAACAGAAATACTTGACTAGAAATACAGCCACATGATGAGAAATTATGCTTTCTTTAGACTTTACTTCTCAACTGAATAAGTCAAATTTTCTTATTCTTTTCTTTCAACTTGAGATATTTTTACTTGCTTCAGTAAGATAACTTGGTTGGTTTATTACTGATGTTATCTGAAACATACCTGAGAATTATTTGGATCAGTTTAAACCTATTGTAAAAAAATGATTGAAGAAAAAAACAATTCATTAAATTTTAAATATGAACATGATTACCACCTCCAAATAGCTTTTTTCTTGTTATGTCATTGTTTTAGTTAGGTGCCGCCAAGTTCTGGAAGAGAGCGCCCATGTGTACAACAGGGCTGGTCGCGCCCGATTCCCACAGCTGTCGTGATCTGGGTGCCTGTTTCCACAGCCACGACTGCTATACATCTTCTTTAGAATTTTCCTCTGTGTCACTCACCCTCCACTGTACCAAGCATGAGTCCCCATCCAGGGAGTAGTCTCTCCTGAAAACATATCCACAGTAGATAAAGTGAAGTCTTGCTAGACTTGCCTTTAAAATAAACAAAGCATTTTATTGGGGGCTATACAACTCTTATCACAATCCACCCATACATCAATTGCGTACATTTGTACATTTGTTGTTCTCATCAGTCTCAAAACATTTGCTCTCTATTTAAGCCCTTGGCATCAGATCCTCATTTCCCCCTCCAGGAGCACTCTGGCTGTATTTCTTCAAAACAGACTTACTTGTCGTTCGGGCAGTCCGTGGTTCAATATTTTTCTCCATCATCACAATTCAAATGCATAAAGTTTTCTCTGGTCTTCTTTATTCAATGCTCAATTTTCACATGCATATGAAGCAATGAAAAATACCATGGTTGGGGTCAAACAAACTTTAGTTCTCAACGTACCATCCTTGATTTTCAATACTCTCAAGATGTCTTGTGCAGCAGATTGAACCAATGAATTGGTCTTTTGATCTCGACAGCTGCTACCAGGAGCATGGATGGTGGAGTGAAGCAAGACAAAATCTTGACAACTTTTTTATCTTTTCTCCATTTATCATGTTACCTGTTGATTAAGTTATGAAGATTTTGTTCTTTTTGCTGCATTGAATTGTAATCCATACTGAAGGCTGCAATTTTTGATTTTCTTTAACAAGTCTTTCATGTTCTTTTCAGTTTGGGTAAGAAAGTATGTGTCATCTGCACGTGGCTGGCTGCTAATAAGCCTTTCTCCATTCCGGATGCCACACTCTTCTGCATATATATAATCCAACTTCTGATCATTTGCTCCGCATACCTATTAACTAAGTATTAGAAGAAGATACAGCCCCGACACACACCTTCCTGATTTAAACCATGCAGCGTGCCTTTTTCTGTGAGCAAGCCTGTCTCTTGACCCACATAGAAGTTCCACATGAGCACAGTGAGGTGCTTTGGAGTTTCCATTCTTCTCAATGCTATCCTTAGTGTGTTATGATCCATACAGTGGACTGCCTTGGTGTAGTCACTAAAACACAAGTAAAAACATTTTTTTTTGTTGTAAAAACATCTTCCTGGTTTTCTTTGATTCCAACCAAGTTCCATCGGACATCAGCAATGCTATCCCTTGTTCCAAATCTTCACATGGCCTGGATTTCTAGAACTTCTCTTTAATTGTACTGCTGCAGCCATTTTCAGTTGATCTTAAGCAACATGCTACATGCATGTGATATCTGTAGTATTGT
Source organism: Tenrec ecaudatus (assembly GCF_050624435.1). Classification (NCBI taxonomy): domain Eukaryota; kingdom Metazoa; phylum Chordata; class Mammalia; order Afrosoricida; family Tenrecidae; genus Tenrec; species Tenrec ecaudatus. Next base: position 131,387,678 of record NC_134532.1, on the reverse strand, counting down.
TTTATAGTTTGAGCATTCTGTTGGGTCATCTTTCTTTGGGATTGGTACAGATATGGATCTCTTCCAGTCAGTTTGCCAAGTAGTTGCCTTCCGAATGGAGTGAGTGTTTCCAGTGCTACATCAGCTTGTTGAAATATCTCAATTGGTATTCCATCAATTCAATTCCTGGAGTCTTGTTTTTGGTTAATGCTTTCAGTGTAAGGTGAACTTCTTCCTTTGGCATCATTGGTTCTTGTTCATGTGCTACCTCTTGAAACGGTGGGCTATGGACTGGTTCTTTTTGAGACCATGACTGAATTGCATCCTTCTTTAAAGCCCACTCTACTTTGAGCAGTCAGGAATCTTTCCTACTTGTGCTAGTCTGGGTACTTTAGAAAAACAAATCCACAGAAACTCATCTATAATAGAGAGTTTTATATAAAGGTAAGTGTGCATCAAGACAACATCCCAATGCAGTGCTGCCCAAGCCCACAAGTCAAGCATTAACCCATTAACCCATATCTCCAACACCAATCCACAAAGTCCTCCTCCATCTCACAAAACAGATGCAATGACATCGACTACAGGAGGAAAGATGAGTCAGTGAATGTGTAAGCATTCAGTGCTGGCAGGGGTCTCCACACAGCTGCTCCAGCACCCAGGGCTGCATCGGGGTAGGTCCATGTGGCTTCTCCTTGGGAATGTCTTGCAGGAAGTCAGCCTTGCAAGCTGGCAGGGAACTGTTAAGGGAGCTGCACTCTGGTGCGACCATCTCAAAGCAAGAGACCAGGGAACTAGAAAGGCAAGGCTCATGAGCCATTTATCTCTCTGCCCTTCAATTAACCACACATGGGTTTATTGGCCAGGTTGGCACCATAAACTAACTCACCACTTAAATATTTAGAGTATTCCAAGGTAGGGGTTCACTCTATATTTTAATGTTCAGTAGCTAATTTTCAACTGCACTTTTCATTATTTTAGGGAATTGCACTGTTTATAGAATCATTAAAAATTTATGTTGCATATACAGTAAGTATAAACCCTAAAACCAAACTTATCGCCATCCACGTGAGTTCAACACATAGGATGTCCAGAATGTACATCCTTATCCTCATCCTTTTCCTGAGGCTCTGCTGGTGAGTTTGAGCCACTGCCTTTGTAGAAATTAGCCCAGCCCTAGTCCACATTGCTACAGAACTCTGTGAAGGAAATTAAACTTATTTCATCTTTCTGTTATTGTTTTTACTGCCCTGAAAATCCTTGTAATTATAGCTAAAAAATAAATAAAAACTAAGGTTAAATTACTATAATCACAAATGGAATAACCTTGTCATACAAATATTTACAAGCAAAATTCAAGAGGGATCATCTGGCAAGAATAAGATACGAAAGTATCCTTAATAAAATAATTATTTTGTATGTTCCCACTTAAATTAATTACAAAACATAAATGATTTGTGAACATTATTAAGAAGAGGAGATATAATTATTATCTTGGGTCTTATGTGAAGTGCTTCTCCAACTGTTATCAATGATTTCATTACATATTTTAATTATTTATGTTTCTTTGCTCAGAAGTTATCAAAGATAATGTTGAATTGATTTTTTGTGTGTGTGTAGTTGGGGAACTTATGAGGAAGGAGGTTGTTTTATAGGAAACAATCTAAAGAAAAGTTGACTAAAATAAAGTTTTTAGGTGCATTACTCTCTACTCTTTAAATAATTGTTTTTTATATCTTTCAGAACAGAATTTTATAATTAGTAGATATGTTAAAATATCCTTCCTCCAAAAAAGGCATAAATAAATAAATACATATGTGAGTAAGTAAATAGATACCAGCCTCTTGTTATTTCCTTGGCTCATACTTGAAGATGCAAAATAGCTTAGAAGCTTGTTGTTTTTATCTGAAATGCATTTTATTGAAATCAGAAGAGAAATTTCTTGCTACTTGTTTTTAATTTTTTGTTTTCATTCAGAATACCTGTTATATTGCCAGCACATAGAAATGTAAGTGGCAAATATTTTTTTTCAGTGGTGCTTCTTCCAAGCCTCTGATCTCAGCTTCCCTCAGAATCCGAGCCCACTGTTTGCAAGGAAGAGCCCCATCTACACACCCTAAGAAACCTAAATGTATTCTTTATTCCGACAGATATTCTTTACATTGACCAAGTACTTGGTACTGGGTTCATTAAACCTTGGCAGATATGGTCGTGGGCACCTAAAATAATGATCTAAATTTAAAACCTTGTCAATATTTTAATATTATTCTAAAATTGTATTTTTTAAAATCAGTCTCAAGTTTGCTCAAGTCCAAACAACAGGGGTTGATAAATCAGATGCAGAATCCAGACCCGCCACAAAACCAGCAAGCACAGTGCCAAGTTACATAGGATTTGTAACTAGGACCGAGTTTATGAATAAATGCAGATTTGCCATTTTACAATAGACACAACTGTACTGCATAAGTTGGCTTGTAAATTTTCTCTCAGAATAAGTGAGGAAATGGCATGGAAGTCACGTCCAGACTCTGTCAGCTTCATTATGGGGAAGGAGGGTCCAACTGGCCCCTTTTCCTTGGATAATTCCTAAGAGACAGAGATCAAACCTGGTTCCACCCGGCATCCTTCTTCATCTTCCTGATTATGGAGCTTGTTTAGGAAGTGAATAGGTTACCGCAAGTCAGGATAGGAAAATATTAAGGATGAAGCGCTCTTGTTACAGTGGTGTCTCTTCTCAGCCACACCTCCCGGCATGCCTTCCTGGTGGTCCTCCTCTTGTCCTGATGCTCTCAGCCACATGCAGCTATGACTGGGATGCAAGTCACGCTGGCTCAGGGCCTAGATGCTGCTTTTCAACTCTGTGTCATGATGTGGCACCCACTCTGCCAGTGGTTCTTCTTTCTTGAGGGACACAGGACTCCTCTGACCCTGCTTCTGAGATGGCTCACTCTCATAGGCCAAAGAAGTCAATGCTGACCAAACCCTGCCTTAGCATCATCTATACCTTATTTATACACGCCTGTCCAATCATTCTGTGGGTATGTTAAAGTGGGTTCTCTAGAGAAGCAAGACCAGTTAGATAGAGAGATAGAAAGAAATTTATGTCAATAAATTGAATAACCCAATTGTAGAAGTGGGCCAGTTCATTCTGATTACCTTCCACAGGTTGGTGGCTGAAGAGACAGATAAATCCAAGTCAGCATGTCCAATTTGTTTTTGAAGAGGAGATTGGCCATCCAAGATTGGTTGGGCAGGGGGCAGGGCACTGATGGCCCCTGGGGGTTTCACAGGCAATGTGGCAAGCTGTTGGCTCAAGTCTCCACAACTGGGGGCTGATGAACCGCATGCAGAGTCCAGACCTGCCAAAAAGCAAGCACAGTGCCAGGTTATACAGGAAGTAGACCTCAGCTCAGAGGAAGTTGCCTTTCCATTTCACCAGGACTTTGACCTGAGTAAGTGGGTTTCCATACCATTCGATTCTTCTCACAGCCCTGCAGCTGTTAAACGGAGATCCTGTTATGGAGTTGATTACATTGTGTTAGGTGAAATCATGGGGATCGCTACATCTTTACTGCCTCATCCTGAGAAGCCTGGCCCAGCCAAGTACCTGCAATACTTAATTATCATCGTGGGAGCTATAAAGACAATGAATAGAGGAACCATACCAAGTAATTTCACTCTGCCTCAGTATGTTATTTTCTAGTTTGGGTTTTGTTTCTATTGTAACTTACAGAAGCAATTTCATTTTCCACCGGATCAATAATCAGTAAGGTATCAGTGTTATTAGAAAACATTCGAACCAATTTATAATAGCCATTAGAAAAGACTACAATTATTTTGGGTTATAACACTTTAGGATTAAAGATTTTTTTTAAATTGCATTCAAATATTTTCTGTAAATAGGTTTCACATCAATCCTATGATTTTTCAATCAAATATAAATATGAGATTGCTTAGACTTTCATGGAAATAGAATGAAAAGATAATATAATTTTTAAGTCCCTTTATATTAAAAATCTAATGACTTTTGAAAAATACACATTATATCCATCATTTACCAACCATCACTATTATATATTACTCTATAACCTCTCTGTGTAGTGATATTTCAAGAAGAGAAATTGAAAAACAATCGTGTCTGACACAAACATGAACTATTCTCCCTCCATCTATGTTCTTGCCTTCAAATGACTTTTACATTGTATTCCTCTTTGCTTTTTGTTTAAAGAAGTATTTAATGAATGACAAGACTACAATACACATACAATATGCCTACAATACACAGGAGCTGTAATAGCCTGAAGCATAGAAACACTTGTGAGGGCGGCTCAGGAATGGGCAGGGTGCCCTGAACGGACTTGACAGCCCCTAGCAACAGAAACAACACGCCTGCAGTGTCACCAGGTCCACCAGTCCTCCGGCAGGACTCTGGAGCAGGGCAACAGATCAAGCAGTTCCAGTGCAATGGCAGGTGGATGTTTGTTACAAAACAAACAAGACAGGGAGAAGCAGGACAGAGCCCAGCATCATCAGTCTGCTTCCTCAAAGGGGGGCGGGTCACAATCCACAGGACAGTTCACCTCCAATCCTGGCTAGTTCACATCTTAGAAGAAGAAAAGCTCATACTTTTTTCACTCCCTGGGATAAACACTAACTGGACAGTCATATAATATGTGCCAAATAGCATGTGTAGAAATTGGTAGAGGAAGGTGCAATAAAGATGGGTAATAAAATGTAAATGATGATAATAAAGGTGGAAAGTTCCCTGCCTGCAATGGACCTGATTTTCTACTGCCCCTGTTCAGTTAGATTTACTGGTGCCAGAGCATAGTCTCTCTGCTTTTACCCAACTAAGATAGCTCAAGAGTGTTCTGGTTTTCTTCAGAGGCCAATCATGTTCTTTTAAGGCACATACTTTGATTTATGTCCTTCCTGTCAATTCGTGAGTAGTTAATTATAGCACAGCGCCTGTGTCCATACAACACCGCCCTAGCTGAGGCACACTCACTAAACGTCACAGGGCTGCACTGTTCATCTGTAAGCAAATTGCTAAATTTATTTTTGCTGTAACAGGGCACAACCATGACACTAGTTGAAAGATTTTGCTGAGTGGGTTCTGTGATATGGTCGAAGCACAATCCAATTCACCACGAGTAAGAAGAAAGACCATGTGTCTGCTGGAACATGAAAGCCTTTTGCCTTGAGAGAATCAAAACTAGTGGTTTCTTGCTGAAGGGCAATCGAAAGACCCATGCAATGGCGGTGTTTTCGTGAATAGCAATCAGGAGAATTTGCGCTTGCACTATCGAATTTGCATTTTAAACTTTGTTGACATGTTTTGTACCATTTCAATCTTTCAAATCCATTCAAAATGTTTCCCACAATATTGGCCATTCATACGCCTTTTAATTGGGCCCCAAGTAGCCTTAGCATGTTGTAATGTTTTATGTTTTTGAAATAACTCATCAGAGGACACTGTCAACCAGCATTTTACTGATGACTGGGGGCCATAGTATGCTTTTAGCCAATGAGCTTGGGGCTTCTGCTCACGGAACACTCTGTCACGGGACCAGCATCCCTGCGGCCTCTGCCAAGGCTTTTGAGAATGATCACACGGGTTGCAGTCTTAGTTCAACATAACCGCGTTTTCAATAATTCACTCCTCTGGGTTCGTATGCACATGTTTGAAAGTATGGATGAGCACAAGGAGATTTCACAGCATTGCACTGAGCATGACCTGCACAGTTTGCTGTTTACTGGACTGCAGACTTTCCATTTATATTTTATTGCCCTATTTACTTAAAGTCAGGAGCAAAACAGGGTAAATGCGAGTGTGTTGTTGACCGTGCCCTAAAGGAACAAAGGGGATGCAGCTATCATGTTGGATATGAAGAGATTTAGGGTACCTGGAGGTACCTTCGAGGAAATGTTCCAGAAAATAGCAAGTAAAGCTCCAGAGTCATTAGGAGTCAGGGAGAGCCCCTTGGCATCGCAAAGGTTTCATAAGCACCAGGTTAGACTGCAGAGAGTGACAGGCATTTTTATGAGCCCAAAATGGCCATCAACATTTTAATGTAAGAAATGATGTCTAGGTCTGATATGACCCCAGGGAATCGGCAGCAAATGGAAGAGTACTTGCTAATGTAAAATGTTTGCTGTAGCAAACATAGAAATCAATTCTATAGACGCTGGACTCTAAAACTTGATTTGTGTATTCCATGCCCAGTGGCAATGAAGTCAGACTTATTGTTAAACAAATATGCACATATTTGAAAATGGACATGGCCAGAGAGGTTGAGAACTATTAGCTTCGTACATAGGACTTGTGAATAGCCAATGTTATAAGGAATATTAATCAAACAAAAGGTGGAATGGGGTAAGATATTTAATCAGCAGTAGTAAATGCGAAGAGTGTGATTGCAAAACTTTAAGTGAATTATTCTGAACAAGTGAATCCACAAGATGCAAACTATGACCTTCAGTATATCCCACGTGGATTTAGAAAATATCTCCTAAAACAAAACGAAAACCTGACACATTAAATCCTAATGGCTGAATATGTGACAAGCCCTGGGCTGACACCAGGACATCCATCAAGAAGGCAAAGGTCAACGAGCAGGACTGATGGAGTGGCTGCACGATGGGCCCAAACACAGCAAACATTTGGGAGGATGGCACAGGCCTGGGCGATGTTTCGCTGGTTCTCTCGTCAGAACCAGCTTGAAGGGTACCAGCAACAACAAGAGAAATGTAGTCAAGCAACTAAATGTATAGATGTGACAGAAATAATTTTGTTTCCAGAGATGGACTTTTTAAAAAAACATAATGAAATGGGGATAATATTAATCAAAAGCAATTGTTATTTCTCAAACTCAGTTAACAGTTTACCATTTTTCAGACTCCTGCTCTTAATCTTAAAGAAAGTTAAACTATCCTCATATATATGTTTCAATTTGCTCCTGATATCTTCTTATAGGACTTGTTTTATTCCTCTTTCTCTCTTTTTGAGTAGCTATATTTTCCCTTAATAGTGGAAAGAGAATATTTTAAATCTCATTTCTTAATGATCATTTTTAATGTCTTCATCAGTTTAATTCTGCAATTGGTTGTTCAGGCATCAGAATAGACGAAGGGCGGGTTGGCATGGTTTTTCTTCTATCACAAGGTAATGTCACCTGCTATTAAAATGTTAGTGTATTTATTGAAATGCAGACATACAGCAACAAAAAGCCTCATAGGGGACACTGGTGATTCTGTAAAAAAAAAAATAGGAAGTGTGTGTGTGTGTGTGTGTTCACGTGAGTTCTTAGACAGATTTCATTAGAGAGGGAGGGGGAGAAAAGGCAAGACATATCTGTTTGGTGGTATATTGATGTTTGCAGAAAATCCTAATCAAAATTTAATGACCCTAACGGTAGGTATTGATTTTCCTTTCTCGTCAGACAATATTTCATTTGTGATATTGACTTAGCCCCAAAGGCTGTTTGTTTAAGCTACAATGTTACCTCTTATAGAGCGATCCTAGACAAAATGCCTGCAGCCTTTGCGCTGCAACGGGACACAGCAGCTCATAGCCACCAATGGAACATACAACTCCACGCCAATTTATAATTTTTTCTTTAAAATTTAGATTGGACTTGGACCTAAAGATGTTTTTTAAAGCTTCTAATTGTCTCACCATGTGAATTTAGGTTGGAAGAGGTATAGGTTAGTAATTCTTGGTCCTTAACCACGATCTTGGGAGTCAATATAACCTCCTGTTAACTGGTTTCATCTGGTCCTTTGGCACACAGTGCAGCAGAGGGAATTCTGAACACTTCTGATTTGTGATACACACAGAGGGGGCATAAAACTAAAGATCCCGCCTCTGTCTCCCAGGTGCTTATAATCTATGGGAAGATGCACATATCCTGAGGATGTACCAGAAAGGGGATGTTTTTCTTACAATAGAGGTAGAGTGTGAAATCAAAGTGGGGGGGTGTCTAATGAATCCCCGATTTAGGCAGAAGTTACCAGTTATCTTCAGAGCAGTAGGGGAAATGAGACCAAGAAACAATCATTTTATATTTTTGCAGTGTGATTCCAGATGGATTAGAGGAACACATGCAATGACACATAGATGTATAAGAAAGAGCTTTAGACCAAGAAGTTATTATATAGCAAGAAAACATCTCAGCCCAGTTTAAGTCAAATCCTTAAGTCTGATATTAGTCCATAAATCCCTCTTCATACTCACACAGTCTCCTGAAATGAAACTGCAAGATGCAGGAAGTTCACAGGCTGGTGATTGCAAAGTTGAATGGATGCATGGTCAGTGGAAACATGGCAGGGCTCTGGCAGCGCTCAGGGTGGCCAGCAAGCAGGAAGGTGAAGGCAGAGAGAGAGGGAGATTCCCTAGGGAATGCCTTATCAGAAGGCTATGCCCACAAAGAGGCACCATCAGTGACCTGAGTGACAGTGAATACCACCCCTACAATAATACATGTATCTCCAAGTAGACACACAAAAAAATTATCTAACTATCACATGCAGTAACAACAAATTAATTTTAAATTACAAAGAGAAAAAGTCAACTATATATTGGAATGATTATAACTCTAATGTGAAGACCACTCTTATTCTAACTAGCAAAAAAAAGAAAAGAAAGAAAAGCAAGTAAACAAAAACACACCAAAGAAATATTTTAATTTTCATAAGTGACAGTTTATAGGAAATATTTAGAAAAAGGTAATAAACTAATATGCACAATGAGGAAACAATCAAAAGTTTCAGAAGATGGTATATTCCACAGGACATTTGGCTCAATCTATTGAAAAACATTCAATGTGATTATTATTAAAAAATGTAGGATGTTGGATTAGAAAAATTTTAGGGTTATAAATTTCATATGGATTTCATATTGCTGGCCTGTATCCAGTTTGTGTAAACCAGTTACAAAGGACATCTTTGGAACAATAAAGGAAAGTTTAAATATAAACTGAGCATTAAATAAGCTAAAAATCCATTGACCTGGAAAATATAATATCAATATAGAGAAAAAGAAATTTAAAGAAAATAAAGTACATTATAATCTCATTTTGGTTGAAAACAAATATATACATTACATGCTTAGAAAATTGTGGCAAAGCAAGCAATAAAATGTTAGCGATGGTAGTATCTGAATAATAAAAACATGGTGTTTCATTTCCATATTGTCTCTTTCCTGTTTTTAATTTCTATATTAAAATCCACCAAGTTTGGACATATATTGTTGTTATTGTAAGATGCCATCGGGTTGGCACATCGTGTCCTTATGTACAACAGATGGAAACACTCCCTGGCTCTGCTCCTTTCTCAGTGGTTTTCTGTTTGAGTCAATTTTTCACAGCCCCTGGGTTAGTTCATCTCCTCAAAGGTCTTCTTGGTCACTGACTCTGTATCAAGCATCTTGCCCTTTTCAAGGGACCAGTTTCACCTGGTAAGGTATGCCGAGTCCATTAGAGGAAGTTTTACTCTTCTCCTTTCTAAGGCGCATAATCACTGTAGCTCTGGAATGAACGTACTCCAAGACAGATTTGCTTCTTCGTCTGACAGTCAATCATATTTTCAGTGTTCTTTGCCAACTCCCAAACTCAATTACATCACTTCTTCTGCTATTGCAGGTCCAGCTCTCACATGTGTATGAGGCCATACTAATACCATGATTTGAAGCCAATGTGGTTTGATCCTCAAAGTGACAGCTTGGAAAGTGGTCTCTTGCAGCAGATTTGCCCAATGCAATTTCTGAATATATTCCATGGCTGTTGCTTCCATGGTTGCGAACTGTGGTTACAAATAAAAGGGAATACTCCATCACTGTCATCTTCCCCCGTTTATCCTGGTATGGGGTGTTGGCCCAGTTGTGGAGATGTTCGCTTTCCTTGAGTTTTAATCCACACTGCATGCGGTGGCTCTGAAGGTCAGTAGTAAAGGGATCCAGGTGCTCTTCATGATCAGAAGGCAAGGCTTACAGCAATGAAATGATCATAAGTACCATTGCACACGTTCCAGTGCCTCGGTCTTAAGAAACACTACAGATTTAACCAGAACCATGAGGAACCCTGCTTTGAATCTGACATATCTGAGGAAGCTGAATCTGCTTTCTGAACAAGCAAGGCTGCCTAATTAATCTAAGACCCGAGATTAAACACTGAGGCCATATTTAAGACCTTCCATCCCAACGAGACAGCCAGTTTAACGCAGCTATATGCGCCGCTCCATTTGTGACGATGGAAACAGTTTAGCTACCTGATAGAATTTTGAGAGATAATAAATCATTGCCAAGTTAGGCCACTATGTTTAATGTCATGAGGTAGCAATAGATGATTGAATGATTGATGCATATTATGAAATCCCCAAATCTTGACCTCTTTCCCACATATACAATTGCCAGTTAGACAATTCCTAGATGCCCTGAAGAACCCCCTCTGTTTAAATCTTCAAAGAGAATCGACTGTCTTCTAGTGCTACTCTTGTATTCCCCAGCTCAATGATTACTTGGGCTCCAGTGTCCTCCATTAGTTGGGGAGTTATACCAATCACTTCCACTTATCCAGTTATCATGTAACAGTGACAGCAGCAGAGGAACTACGACATTCTCTTTGTCCCCGTTCTAAGTTCTATTTTTTTTTAATTGGTGACTTCTCAAAACTCTCCCTGAAGGAATTGTGGGTAAAATATCGGGCGGTTGAACTGCAAGCAGTCTTTCAAACCCGTCAACCAGACTGAGGTGGACGGAGGAGTTTGTCTATCTCCATCCAACATCGAAGGCCTCTGAAATACCACGGAGCAGTTAATTTACCTTGATGGCAGTGGGGTAACATCTGCATAATTACTGTTACCTTCTTAATCCCCTCGCGTTGACTCCATTCCCTTCTTCTTCCTTCTCTTCCTAGAGTTTGCACTTAGCTTCTACTGCTTACGATAGACTCTCTTTTTGCTGTCTAAAACTTCTATAATCTATCTTTGTACTGCTGCAAGAATAACTCTTTTAAAATGAAAATTGCATATACCTATTTTAATCACTTGATTAAAGCCCTTTCTTTGGCTGCTTTGATTCACACAACAAAATCCATGAGAATTTCATTCAGCACTTTTTTTATACATAAACTAACCTGTTTCTACCAAGTACCAGTACGTTCATGGTAACACATGTGGTTTAGAGAAGAATTGCATTCTGCAGTGTTTTTATCGGCTTCAATCTTCTAGTAGCAAACTGTAAGGCATCCTCTTGCTCTCTCTCTCTCTCTCTCTATTTCTCTCTATCTCTTTTTTTGTTGAGTCACATCTGAGTAGATGCACACCACCAACTGTTACCTTTGTAACTGACAGGTCAACCAGGGTATTATTCAAATATGTTACAACCAATAGGCAACACAGCAAAGCAATTACTTAAGTAGGCTCAGTATCAGTATCTCAGTTCAGTTGCTAGTTACAGCACTTATAGGATCGGTGTCCTTGGACAAGTTTCTAATGTCTGTTTTCTAAAACAATCACAAAAGCACTTTTCATGTTATGGAATTGTGAGTCAAATATTTTCATAAACCTAAAAATTATAGAACACTGCATGGTATATGATAAGCACCTAAGAAGTGCTATTATTATGTTTATAGAGGGGGTGGAATTCATTGTCAAGAACTCTAGGGCATTTCTACAAACAAGAACTGTGGTTGAAATGTATGTTCCTTTTTTATTATTGTAAAATAGATATATCACAACATTTTGAAATGGAGGCTTTATTTGTAAATGTCCTGTGACAGTTTGCATACATTACTTACAATATACAACAATTGATTATTCAGGAGCATATGCTGTGCTGATTTTATTACAATAAACAGGCTTGTCCTGATAAGTATGTACATTCAAGTTCCCACAGCACAAGCTATCATAATCAATGATGATAACAAAACAATTACTCTTTTGTGTCTTATAGATATCATATGATATACATATATAATTCTTCATAATAGTAAGAAGATTTTTAATTTGCATTATCATTTGCTGTGATAATTATGCACAATTATATCTAATTAAAACAGTGGTCCTGGGCCATATACTTGTTGGTGTTCCAATCGTACTTTACCTAGTAGGAAGTCAGAGGTTAAGGAAAGTCACAGAGAAGTGGGGAAACAAGTGGTGCCCTTTGGCCCAGCATTAGAGAAAGCTAACATACCCGTAGGGCTGACAGAAAGCTACACTGGGGAGGAGAACTAAGAAATGGCTTTACCAGTGCTTCTAATTGGACTTTTTTTTCCTAACTGGACTTTTGTGACATCTCTTCTTGACTTCCTTTCATATGAAGGGTGCTCTGTTGTTTGCTAAACATATATCACAAAAGATGTTCCAGAAAGATACATTAAGTCACTTAACTCTAGATGCCTGGCTTGACTTTACGCATAAGTCTTTCCATGTTTGTCTGGAAATAAGAGCACATGTGCATTGGTAGTAGGCTCCTGCTGACCACAGATATGCTTTCATGAATTTATCTTCAAATCCAAAACCCAGTCGTTCATTCTGCTATGAGGAAATAGGCCCTTCATTCTCTTGGCAGCCTGGTGAAACCAGATCTAATCTGAACATAATTTGAAAAATTTGAGAACAATGAAAGCAGGCCTCATTTGGTTTTAACATACTCTGCCTACAAGGTGGCATTTTACTCTTGGTAGCATTGTTCACGGTAACTTTGTATCACCTAGTTTACGTGTGAAGGTGGGACATTGGATGAGGGAGACCAAAGAAGAATGGATGCATTTGCACTGTGGTGCAGGGAAAGAAGATTGAAAGTACTATGGATTGCTAAAAGGGTAAATGTCTTCCAAGAAGTAAGGCCAGAGTGCATCTTTGAGACCAAATGGATGGCATGATTTTGTCTTATATCCTTTGGAGTTTTTGTCAGGAGAGACTAGTCCCTGGAGAAGAGCTTGGTCAAGTGGAGGGCAAGTGACTTGAATGGAGATAGTAGCTACCACACTAGGCTTCAGCGTGACTCGAGGGCAGGGCGTGACTGGGCGGGGCCTTCTGTTGTGTACAGAGTTGATATGTGTCCAAACTGACCAACAATACTTTTATTTTCCTACTTTAGAGAAATGTATCCAGGAGTGCATTTTTTTTCTCTTTTAATATTTTATAGGGGGAAAAGTTAAGAGGATTATTCAAAAGGTGACACCAGAGAATTCCTAGTTATCTTACTGGTTGTCAGGAAACTTCTTAAAGAACATTGGTTACCTGTGATGTAAGTCCTCTGGCAACGACCACGAGTGACAGCATCTCAACTCGAACTCCGTTAATTTGCAAAAGCAAAATGAAAAACCCCAGAAAACTTCAAAGACATTGGGAACAATCTGAAGGTTGAAAAGGCAGAGATATTTGAAATCTATGGTACAGTTAGCTGCTGAATGCTTAATCATTGGGCACCTATAATAAAATTTATTTTCTATTTTTATCTTGCTTTTTGATAGAGAGAATGCAATTTCCATTAAAGCAGAGATTCGTTTTCTGCTTTTTTCTCTACTTTATCCTGACACTGTAGAAGAATGACTGACCCAATATGCCAGGTTGTCTACAAAAACCTTCCAGTGACACTCATATATGCGTAAGAAATAGCTTTATATCACAAAGGAATTATAGATCAAGGAAACATCCCAGCCCAGTCCAACTTGGGTCTATGAATCTGATACTTATCAATAAGTCCCTCTTCAGATTCATGGAGTCACAAGCGATCATGCAGCGTGCTGAATTATAACAGGTTGGGAGTCACACAGTCTTGTGGATCCAAGGGCAGGGTTTTGGCAGGTCTCAGAGTAGTTTTCTGGCATGAAGGTAAGAACAGAGAGGGGGTGTGCGGATATTCTCAGGACCCTCCTTAGGAGAAGGCCACCCCCCAAGGAGGCACTATCAGGCTGTGACCTGAGTGATAAACTCCACCTGCATACTTTTATTCATCAAGTTCATATGAAATTATGTAACTATTTTAGCTGTCAATAAATATTGCTGATTTTTTCTGCAGTCACCAATTTTAGGATCATTCTTCAAGTGCCAGACCAGAAATTATTCTCAGAACTCCTGTCTGTTTGCCCCTTCACCACTGTTCGCTGGCCAAATGATTAAGAGGTATCTTTATTCAAGTTCCTTGTTCCAAGCACCCTGAGGGTTATGTAGATGCAGAATGATTTCTTTTTATTCCACAATTTTCTTGAGGTTCTCTTTTCTACCACACACTGCCCTGAACTAAAAATGCAGTATGTCATGGTAACCCATATATTTGTTACAGCTAGGGATTCAGTTTCCTGGAAAACATCAATTTCTACACACAATTTGAATAGGTCAGGTGTATTTATTTAATTTTTCTGTAGCTAAGAGAGGCTTTATTTCTGGGGCATAAAGGTGGTAATATATATGATCAGAAAGTGCATATATATACACATTTTTATGAAGGTGAGGATATATTTACACAGGAAAAGATATGTGTGAATACATGCACACTCACACACACACATATGTATTTTTAAGCAGCTTCACAAGAAGCCTGCTTTTTCCCTAGTTCGCTAGAGTGCAGTAGTTCATGTTTAAGTGCCTTGTAATTGAATCCTTTTTGTACACCAGGTGACATGCAATGACTTGTAAAAGTGAGGGGGTTTTCACAGCTTCAAATGAATCACCTGTTCTAATAAAACCAAGCACAGCATAGTGCTCATTTCTATCAGTAACTCAACGTTTCAGTACAGTTGAGTTCTCCTGCTTAGTCAATTTGCCTTCTTGAAGGATAGTAGTGAAGATCAGTTCATATATACTAAAGTCAACTTTCCACTATTGATACATGGGAAAACAAGGGTTGACTTGCACTGGCATGATTTTTCAAAATCTGATAGACTTAAACAAACAAACAAAAAACCAACAATACAAGTGAATTCTGTTTAAAAATCTAAAGAACACTTTGGGATTGTGTTTCTTTACCTGTGTTCTATTCCAGAATGATATCTCCATGGAAATCTCTTTCTTTGTTATTTTATAGGTCGGGCCCTGAAAAGCTAATGATTTTGATCTGGGATGCCTATCTAGCTAGTAGCAGAGGCTGAACTTGGAATTGGATAATGCATGTTTCTACTCCAAGCAGTCCTTTTCCCAGTAGATCCCCAAAGGATGGCTGTGGTAATACCAGCTGAGCACTGTTTGGTGACTCTTATTAGGATTTCTGTTTTGGTGAGTTATGCTATTGTTAATGCTAATGATGAATAAGAGAGAATCTGTCATTTGGAATGAGTTGAGAATTTCTCAAGTGGACTACATTTATTCCCATGGCCTGCTTTGGGTGAAAGAAAGTCCTCTCAGCAGGTCAGGCTCATGCTGCTTGAGAAACAGAAATTACACTGAAGGGACTGATTACAACTTGACCCAAGCGATCAAGGGTTTCCTTAAAGTAAGTCATTTCCATCACAGGATTGGGCCTTATTATTTGTAGTTGCGTTATTTGAAATCAAGCAGTTTAACTAATTTTCTTTATTGTTCTTGAAGTACTCTTCTTCTTAATGCCCCATTCATATTGAGAAATAGATCCATTTTGTCTTGGGGTGCAACTTGGTTTTGTTTGTTTGTTTCTAGGTAATTATGGTCACTGTCACATGGGTAATATGGTATTTATTTAGTTGCCTGAACATGGCATATCCCTCCCAGAGCATAGAGAGCCTGGATGGGAACTACCAGCCACCCCCAAGTCCCTCTCATCTCCCAGTCCTTGATCTCAGCCAGTCCAGCACTTCCTCAGAGAAGAAAGGATTCCCAGTGGTATAGTGTCGCCCTGGGTGTTGGGATCTTTGTAATTATGCTCTATTTTGTGGCATTGTGTGATTACCCTCCATTTAATGCATGTTAATCCCTAATGGCTATGTTGATGAGGCAGGTTAGTATGAGGTTCACCTTGTCTCTAATCCCACTCATACTCCAAACCCACACACACGCGGTTGTAGGGGCAGCTATCATGGCGGCGTGACCTGAACCAAGTATTTATGTGGATGCTCAGTAGAGGCTCTTCCTTGCTCTGGATCAAGGTTTTCTCCATGTGACCTCCAGCTCTGGAAACTTGAGCTGGCAGCCTGTTGAATGACCTATTAACTCTCAAATTCACTAGCATTGGCAGTCTTGTGAAGCAGGCATGTGACCTGTCGATTTTGGGATCCGTTACAACCTCATAAATCAACAGTCTGTCACCTGACCTTCTGATTAAGGGTTTGTCAGTGCCTACATCCATGTGGGTCATAGGAGGAATCAGCTACCTTGAGACATTTATTAAAAACTGTACACATTCGAGTATAAGCTGACCCGAACACCAGCCGAGGCGCCTAATTTTACCACAACTGCATTATAAATGTGCTAAAAAACTCAGCTTATACACAAATATACATGGTATGTGTATCTTAAGACTTATTGAGTTGCTTCCAACTCAGCAACCCTATTGATGTACCCCTGAGGGGAACACTGTCCTATGTCATCCACACCACCATTCCTATGTTGAAGGCCACTGGGACAGCCACTATGGTGATCAATTCATCTTGGTTAAATTCTTTTTTCCCTCTCTGTCTCTCTACTTCATGAGTATGTCCTCCTTCTCTAGTGAATGAGTTTTTCTGGTAACATGTTCACATAATTTGAGTCAGCGTCTCATATTTGTTTTCAAGTTTTATTTCTCTCTACAAAAATTTGTTTGTTCTTCTGACATCCATTCAATAGTCTTTGTCAGTACAAGTATTCGAGTGACGGAATTCTTACTGGGCTTCCTTATCCATTGTCCAGCTTCTGTAAAGATATGAGGTGATATAAAATATTATGACTTTCATATTAATCCTCAAGGTGACATCTGGACTCCTTAACCTTTTCCCCCCACAGCTTTCTTTGGCATATACTTTACATATCACATAATTCAGTGGTTCAATCATTCAACCATATCGAGAAGAATTGTGCGATCATTTCGAGATGGATTTTAGAGCAGTCCACACTCCACTTCCCATGGCTGCTTGGCCTTTAAAAATGAGCTATACAATCGCCATCCATTCCGAGGCACTCTTCCTGCTTTCATTAGTTAATTCTGAAATTCCCTGGGCTCTTTAGCATTTAAAAAAAGCCTTTGTAACAGATTTGGTCAGTGCAATAATCATTAGTTTTCTTGAAGGTTTCTTCAATGGGCATCGATTATGGATCCCAATAAAATGAACTCCTCTGCACGTTTAATCGTTATCCCTTTATCCTAATTTTTAATTTTCCAGCTGTTAGGAATTTTATTTTATTTACTTTGTTGTCATCTACACTGAAGGTTGAATCTATGCTTTATCAATAAGTGCTTCACGTCCTTTTCCCTCTCAGCAGGCAGGATTGTGTCATCTACACATCATAATTTGTAAATGAGCCTTCCTACCATCATGATGTGTGTGCTTCTTCATATAGTTATGCTCCTCAGAGTTTTATTCAGCATGCAGATGAATAAATATGGTAACAACGCAATTCTATTGTACACCTTTCTTAATGTTAACTATAGCATATTCTCTTGATCAGTTCAAACGACTGCCTTGTTGTCTATGTAAAACTGAAGCATGAGCACAATTAATTATTCTAAACCCTCACGCTTCACCATGTTATGCATAGTTTGCTATGATCCACACAGTTGATTGCTTCTGCATAGGCAGTATAACACAGGGACACATTTTTCCTGGTACTCTTGGCCTGCAGCAACTAGTCATCTCATTATGAGCAATGATATCTGAATTCTATGTCCTCTCCAGACTATTGATAACCTTGGGAAGAATGGGAAATTGTACATGAATCAAGGGCCAGCCAGTTGAATGAACAGAAACAGGGAATACTGCATGGTTTTAAATTGGGAAAGATGTGTGTCAGGCTTATAGCCTCTCACCATACTTATCCTTATGTGAAGAAATTATTAGAGAAGCTGGATTATATGAAAAAGAGTGTGGCATTAGAATTGGAGGAAGACTTGGTAACAGTCTGCAGTATAAAAATGAGAAATCCTTGCTTGCTGAAAGTGAGGAGGACTTGAAGTACAACTAAATGTAAAGAAGACCACAATCCTCACTGGTAGTATCATGATAAACGGTGAAAAGATTGATGTCGCCAAAGATTTCCTATTGTTTGGGTTCACAATTATTGTTCATGGAGGCAGCTGTCCAGAGATCAAATGAAGCTTTGCATCATTAGAGTGTTTAAAAGCAGTGATGTTATTTTGAGAAATTAGGTTCACTTGATCCAAGGCATGCTATTTTCAAGCATGCCATATGCATATGGAAATTGGGCATTAAATATGGAAAACCAAAAAAGTATAAATGCATTTGAATTATGATGCTACCAAAGAATATTGAAACTGCCATGGACTACCAAAAGAATAAGCAAACCTGTCTTGGAAGAGATGCAGCCAGCATACTCCTTACAAGCAAGGATGGCAAGATTTCATCTCTCGTACTTTGGACATGTTACCGGGAGAGACCAGTCCCTGACAAAGTACATCATGGTTGGTGCAGTAGAGGGGTGTTGAAAAAGAGGAAGACCTATGAAAAGATGAATTGACATAGTGGCTGTATTGATGGGCTCAAACATAAGAACAATTGGGAGGATGGCACAGGACCAGGCAGTGTTTTGTTCTGTTGTCTATAGGACCACTATAATTTGGAACCAATTCAATGGCATCTAAACGCAAACAGCAGCCTATCCTCTCTGGAATATGGCATTCATGTATGGGAGTTCCCATCAATAGAATGTGATAGTGAATTTTGAATTATCTTTACAGACATCCTAATTGTATGTGATTATTGATAAAATAGGTTGATCATTATCTTGTGAGGCCCTTTTACTTTGGAAGGGACATACAACTGGATATCTTTTAGTTGATTAAACAGGTAGCTATCTTCCATGTTTCTTGGTGTAAAAAGTAAACACAAACGTAACTACATTGCTTTGTTGAAGCATTATAATTAACTAATATTCTTTAAATTCCTGAAGCCTCGTTTTCCTCTTTGTTTTTAATGCTGCTTGCATTTTTTCCTTTAATAACATGGTTCTCGGTTGTTATATTCTACATCCTGAGATGGCTGAATTGGCTGTTTATTCATTTCTTCTTCTTTGAAACCTTCCTGTGTCATTCAAAATTTTATCCATAGTACCTTTTAATATTGCAATTCAAAATTTAATTTCTCCTTCAGTTATTATAGCTTGAGAAATGCTAATCTTCCTTTTTGTTTTTGACTCCAAGACTTTGTACCTTTTATCTTATAGATCTATTTTGTACATTGATATTTATGGATCTATTTTTTAAAAATCATTTTATTGGAAACTCTTACAGATATTATAACAATCCATAATATAACTAGATCAAGCATAATTGTAAAATTTCTGCCACCATTAGTTTCAAAATATTTCCTTTCTTCTTGAACTCTTTGATATCAATTCCCCTTTATCCCCACCCCCAGGAACTCTTATTATTTTTTATATTATATTTATATTATATTATTTTGATGTATCTTACAATCCAATGTATCTGTTCACCTACAATTCTGTTATTCTTTTCCATAAAGTGGGGTTACATAGTCATCACTGCTATCAATCGCCTCTCTTCCTGCACCCTCAGGGAATGCTTACTCCCATTACTCTTTCTGAAGGATTTATCTATCTTGGATTTCATCCATCTAATGATATTAATTATACAAATGAAAATATGCAGGTTTATCAAGATTAATGAGGAAAACTGAGACTATAATAGTAAGGGAATGAAATATTAAAACTTAGAGCAGTGGGTCTCAACCTTCCTAATATCCCGAGCCTTCAATACAGTCCCTCATGTTGTGGTGACCCCCCAACCATAAAATTATTTTCATTGCTATTTCATAACTGTAATTTTGCTGCTCTTATGAATCTGGCATTCCCTGTGAAAGGGTTGTTTGACCCCCAAAAGTGTTGCAATCCACAGGTTGAGAACCGCTGATCTGAAGGATAGTTATGTGCTTCATCAGTACTATACTGAAACTTGGATATATCATCCCTTCCTTATGACCCTTCTGTGAAGGACTGTCTAATTATTTTGCAAGTAGGTATTGGGTCTCCACTTTGTCTATGTTCCTTCACGTCAATCTGATATCTTGATTTTTAACTTCTAATACCTATTCCCATCGACACCTACTGATCACACAGGCTGATGTGGTTCTTCCATGTGGGCTCCGTTGCTTCCTTGCTAGATGTCTGCTTGTTTATCTTCAAGCCTTTAAGACCTCTGATCCTATATCTTTAAATAACCAGGCACCAACAGTTCTCTTCACCACATTTGCTTAAGCACCCATTTGTCTTCAGTGATCATGTCGGGAGGGTGAGTGCCATACAGTGCCACGTCATGAGGTCAGATTGAAGATCAGGCCCAAAGTCCACCCTCTTCCCTGCTGTGTTCACATAATGGAGTCTTCCATTCAGCGTTCTGTCATCATTTCTTCCAACCACGTTAGTGTCCGTACCTTCTAGACCAAGTTTCAGAATGTTTTGTACTTTCTATTTTGACCTTTACTACTGTTATTGTCTTTTGAGTGATCTTTTAATTTCTTTATGTTTTATGTTGTTGATGTCATCTTACACTTTTGATCATTAGTTTTCAATGCATCGAATCTATTCTTGAGAGTGTCTCTAAAAGATGTGAAGTATTCATGGTCATATTTTGGCCTTTAATGACTTGCTTTAATTAAAATCAACCCCAAATTATATTTGAATATGAACAATTAATTTCCTGTTCTACAGTCTACCGCTGGTCTTATTCTACTTGACAAGACTGAGTTTTTCTACTGTTGCTTTCCATAGGTATCATTGATTATATTCCTGTGAATTTAATCTGACAAAGTCCAGAGTGGTTCTATATTTATTTGTGTTGTTGGAAAAAGGTGGTAAGATTTTGCTCACTGAACTAAAATATTGTCTCAGAAGACATTTCTTCTGGTTTCTCGATTGATAAGATCTGATTTCCACTATCTAGTGTGGATTGTGTATATTCCAGTGTCCCAAATTCCCCATCATTATGGATTGTGGCTTCAAAAATTTAGCACATTTTCATAGACAGCAGCATCAAAATTTCACACATTGTTATTTTTATTAATGTAATATATATTTTATATATATAAAGTGTGGAGATGTTCTTAAAAACTAATTTAAAGAAATATCCTCATTGCACAATTGGAGCAACTCAGAGAGATGCCTACGACAACTCAATTATTTTGTATAAATGATAACTTGTGAGTTTGTCCATATGCTTTTGTGCTGTGTTTGTCTGTTCTGCTGCCCAAATACCATTCTGATATTTATTTAATACCTTTACTTTAACATCATGTGGAGAATATCATTATGGAGGGTTTATTTCATGTTATTTTGTTGACACTTGTCAGTATATTAAAATGAATTAATTGCTTACTGTGCTCAGCAAAGAGTTTAGTAGAGAATTCACAAATGGTGTCTGCATGCAAATATTCATGAGTTTTGAAAACAAGTTGGAACTTTTAAATCACACATTTTAGTTAAAGTAAAAATTTTCCAGTTTAAAGAAAAATATTACATTGAGTAATATACTCACTGACAGAAAAATAAAAGTCATAAAACTTATTGACAGTGCTATCAATCACTGACACATTTTGCTATGAGTATTGAGAAAATAAGCAATATACTAACATGGCTTAACTGACTACACAGTGTAGTAGCTTCACACAGAGAACATGTGGGTGTAAGAATCTAGAGCACATACCGGGTCTCAGTCAAATAACCAAGTTCCTGACATTTTTCTTAGGGTTTCCCTGTCCCCCTGAACAATTTGGGTCTTGTAAAATGTCACCTAGCCAGTGGACAAAGAGGGCTGAATGAATGAGAACTGTCCTTTGTCCAGAGGGAGTGTGTCTTATTTCTACGGAAGTGCCAGATGGGTTCGTGATATCTCTTTCTCTCTTTCTATCTTCTTGTACATAATTTTTGTCAACATGTTCATCAATAAATGGTTATGGCCCCTCCAGGCGTTGCATCAGGGATTTAGTCAGGAAGGAGAAAGAGTATCATTGTTTTTCTCCGAAGGAAGTTTTATTTGGAAAGCCCCTGCCTTTTGGCAGGGCCTTGTGAATTGTCCAACATGTGCCAGATGTAATCAGTAAAAGAAGGGACAACTGAGGCAGCATGGGTTTGTAGTGTGCACATAGTGACCCTTAAAAATGTACCTCAATATTTTCTTTGCAAGGAGAAAAACAACTATCAGGTAGGGAATAATTAGATGAAGAAAAAGTATATAGATCAAATAAATATGAGCCGTTGGTGAAGGTTAATATTGCTGACCTGTGTCAGTAGGAGGAGCACTTCTGAGCAGGACAATTCTAGAGAAATAAAGTCTATTCTTTTGTCTCATCCATTCCCACTCCTGGAACTGCGCAACATGTACAGACATGACTGCCTGCAAGTGAACCAATTCGCTCATCTTCATTGCCACACAACTTAAATTCCAGTAATAATAATACAAAATAGCAATCTACCTAGTTTTTTACAACAAAGAACAACAGCTGCAAAATGTAATCATTATGTATTGTCATATATAACCATTATTTACTTTGAAAAATGAAATATTTTTGTGCATTGATTTAAGCTTTGTATATTAACTATAAAGCAATGATTTTGACCTTCAAGATTTTTCAGTGGTTAGTTTTCAAAGCATTGTTAAATTTGATATAATTGAATTTTAGATTAAAGAATTCCTGGACATAAAAAATGGGATAAATATGTACAATTTAAATACCTTATATAAACCTCCATGGTAAAAAAGAGCTAGATAATTAATATTAGCATTTACAAAGAGAAATATGAAATGAACTCTGTCATTATAACCAGAGAAATATTTTACAAACCACTTTAATTTTGACTTTTAGTAACTTTATCTGAAAGATTTCCCTGTACAAATTAAACATGAAAGCTCATTTAAATATAAGTGCAATGGAGGGACCCTATCAAGTACAGGAAAACTATTTTGACCATTTTTGTAAGCATGCAGCAAATTAATTTTACTTTGTATTTTAATAGTTCAGCATGACTTTACTTCATTTTTCTTTCATTTACAAAGTGTGATTTAGATTTCCTATCACATACAGCTCAAGTTTATCTTCCAGAAAGAATGGTAATGATCTGTGAACATCAACACATTTTTAAAAAGTATTTTACATTTATTGATCTTATTTCCATAAATTTTGCTAAGAAATGTAATTAGTCTTAACTTAAAATCATATCATCGCCACTATATGCACTTCGAGTCTGCTTTTCTCATGCCATCTATTAACTTTTCTTGTCTAATTGCACAACTAAACTCTACAGTGTAGTGTTAAATAGAATGAGTGAGCAAAGGGCTATATTTATCACTCTTGGTGTCTGTTGGGTGCCCTGGGGTTGGTCGTGTCCCATAGAGACCGTGTGCTCATCAGAACAAAGCCTGGTGTCATCCTCCCCATGGCTCCTCTGCCTGAGCGCTTGATGCAGCCACTGTGTCAGTCCATCTTCCTGCGGGCCTTCCTCTCGCTCACTGCCCTCTATTCTGCAAGCTGCTTTCTCCAGCGACTGCTCTCTCCTATCACCTGTCATTCTTAGGCTTGATGAAAGTCTTTAACAATGTAGGCATTAGTTTTATTTTGTGAGATATTTTTTACCTTTGATGGTTTAATGGGTAAAATTATATGAATAGTTTTTTTTCATAAATTAGAAATAGCCTATTCTTGAAATGAACTGTTTTCAGTTCATTTGATTTATTCCACAATGTATTACATATATGTACTACATATAAGTGTATTACATATGTACACACATGTACTATATAAGTACACACATATAATGCATGACTGAATAACTACTGACAAATTAAAATGTCTTCAGTTTAGTTACCTCTTTAGCATGATAGCCAGCACATCAGTCTCATAAGATATTTTCAGTTCATTTCAGGAACAGGCTATTTAAAATTTAGAAAAAGTTATTAATGCAATTTAACATATAAATCATACATATATATTTTATGACATAAATCAAACACAACAACACACTTTTGACCACTTATGTAAGCATGAAGCAGATTAAATTGTTTTGTATTTTAATGCTTAAGTATGACTTTACCTCTTTTTTCTTTAATTTACAAGGTGTGATTTTTTTCCATATCACATATAATCCAACTTATCTTCTGAGAAAGAATAGTAATTAGTGATGAACACACACACACATATATGTAATACATCACAGAATTTGGATATCCTTTCTTTATTTTTTAAAAACCATTTAAGATGTAAGCCAGACGTCAGCTTCTTGGTTCAACCCTATCAAGAAGTATTGCACACTGGCCACCACAATCAATTTTACAATTTTGATTTTTGTTTAATGAGTGAGATTTACCTGTTGTTGTTCATTGTGGTTCTTCTTATCCCCTTCTCTGATGGGTCGATGAATCAGAAAAGAAGGCATTAAGTGTGATCCTAGTGCTTTCTTAGGAGCATTGCATACTCTTTCATAAACATGCTTTTTATTTTGGTTTATGTTACAACAATATATTTCTATTCAGTTTTAGTAGTATGTATTTATTTCAGACTTTTTATTTATTCAAATTCTCAATATTTTAGCATATATTTTTCCTCTCATATATATATCACAATTCTATCTTCCTCATTCTCTATAGTGTTTATATTTGGCTTAATTTTTTTCCATTTTCTTTTTCATAAGCTTGCTCATTTATTAATCATTTTGGTTTCATGAATTTCTCTTCATAACAGATTTTTTTTGCATTTTGTTCTGTATGCTTATTTTTTCTAATTATTCGTCCATGGGTTCTTACGTTGGATTCTGAAGTCATTTCTTTTCAACCTTTATTTATTTAAAAATATGTGTATGTATGTAATCTTTTAAAACGATGAGCCCACCCAGTCCCTCTGACTCATAGTGATGGTATGTCACTGTAGTCAGTACTCTTGAGGAGGTTCCCACTCATAGGGACCCTGTGGACAACCCAACTCAATTCAGCCTCATCCATCATCACCCTCACCTCTGCTTTTCCGTCTGAGCCGGTTACTGCAGCCACCATGTCAATGCATCTCCAAAGCATGTGAGACTAAATCTGTCATCCTTGCTTCTAAGGAGAATTCTAGTTGAACTTCTTCTAAGACAGAACTGTTGACTCTTTTATCAGCCCATGGTGATTTCAATATCCGTTGCAAGCATGAAAGTTTAAATTTTCTTCAGTTTTCCTTATTCAATGGCCATCTTTCACAAGCACACGATGCAACTGAAAATACCATAGTTTATGTCAGATGCACCTCATTTCTCAACATTAACTTCCCTGATTTTCAACACTCTAAAGAGGTCTAATGCGGCATATTTATTCGATGAAACACATCATTTAATATCTTGAATGCTGTTTCTAGGGACATTGATTGTTGATTCACAAAAGACAAAATTCTTAACAGCTTCAATTTTTCTCATTTTATCATGATGTTCCTGCTGATCCACTTGTGAGGAATTTGATTCCTCCATTGTGTTTGATCTCCACATGGATCTCCAATCTGTACTTCAGACTGCAATGCTTGATCTTCATCAGTGAGTGTTTTAAGTCCCCCTCACTTTCAGCCAGCAAGGGGTGTCATCTGCATCTCACAGGATTTTAGTAAGCCTTGCTCCACCCTTGATATGACGTTCTTCTTCACATCATCCAGTTTCTCGGGATATTTGCTCAGCACACAGATTGCATAAATATGTTGAGAGGATACAATCCTGACACATACTTTTCCAGATTTTAAACGCTTCCTTGATCTGTTTGCACAATTGCCTTTTGATTCAGGTACAGGATCCACATGAGCACAAACAAGTGTTCTTGAGTTTCCATTCTTCTCAAGACTACCTGTAGTTTGTATGGTCCACACAGTTGAATGTTTCCGCATAGACAAAATACCAATTAACAATTTTAGTATCCTCTGCTTTCAGTCAAGACCCATCTTACATCACTAATAATATGCCTTGTTCCATGTGATCTTCTGAACCTATTCTGAACCCCTGGCAACTCCTTGTTGATGTATTGCTGCACTTGTTAGTTGATCTTAAGCAAAATTGTACTTGATATCAATAACACTGTTCTATAGCTTGTGTAATTGTTGGGTTCCCCTTCTCTGAAAAGGGAAGACATATGGATCATTTCAAGTCAGTTTCCAAGTAGTTGTCTTCTAAATATCTAGGTTTAGAAAAGTGAATGTTCTCTGCTTCGTCAACTTGTTGGAACATTTCAATTGGTATCCCATCACTCTCTGCAGTCTTGTTGTTGGCTAATGCTTTCATTGCAGCTTGGTCTCCTTCCTTCGCTATCACTGTTCCTTGCCCGTGTGCTACCTCTGGAAATGGTTGAATGTTGACCAGTTCTTTTGATGTGGTGACTTTTATTATTTCCATCCACAAACTACATATTTCCATCATTCCATAATATACAGTGTATATTATTTCCATCTTCTTTGTATATTCTGTATAATTCCCTGTTTTTTCCATAGAACCTCTCAATATTGAAACTTGAGGTTTGAATCTTTTAAAAGTTTATTTCAGTTTAAGATATGTTGAGTATATTATTTCTGGGTTTCCTAATTCAGTCTCTACACACTTTATTATAATAATTTACTTTGTTATTTCAAGCTGTTCTTTGAAAATGCATATTCAACTTCGCTATTTTTCCATTTACCTTCGCTAACTCTAAGATTAAGAGCAAATTTCAGAATCTGGTCTGACATCTGTTTTGATCTTTTATTTTTTTCCTGTCTTTTTAATGACATTTTGCTTTCCTAAATTGTGACATTCCTGATGTCATTCAACAGCTCATAAGGCATTATGTTATTAATGTTCAGTGCATCAAATCTGCTTGTAATATGTTGTCACAACTTACTAGAAATCTACTCAGGGTTGAATTTTCGCTCTTATTGACTTCATTTCATTTTCTTTAACTCTAATTGGAACTTACATGTGAGCAATTGATGGTCTGTTCCAGTCAGCCCTTGGTCTGGTTAGCTGCAAACATTGGACTTCCCCAACATCCATCATATCTTCCTACAGATGTAGCTGATTTGTACTTCTTCCATCTGGAGAAGTTCATGTGTAAAGTCACCTGTTATGTTTGAAAAATGGCATTTGCTATGAGAAAATTGTTGGCCTTGAAAATTTTTTCTCAGGTATTTTCCAGCTTTGTTTCTATCATAAAGACTGTATTTTTCAACTACTGTTCCTTCCATTTTGTTTCTAATTTTTTCATTCAATTGCCAAAAATTACCATTGCATCTTGATTGCATATTTGATCAATTTCAGACTGAAGACATTGGTGGACTTCTTCAATTTCTTCTTCACTAGCTTTCATGGTTTGTGCAAAAAAATAAAAAAGAATAATTGTAGCATTTGGATTTCCTTGCATGCATGTAGATAAGATTCTATCTTATCTACAGCCAGCATCATACCTCATGATAGCTCTTTAAATGTCTCTTTGGACATCAAATCCAAGACCATTCCTTTTTATTGTGTCATTCCCGGGATAATAAACAATATGATTTTCTGATTCAAACTGGTCCTGTTCTTTTCAGCTCACTAACGCTTAGAATACCAATCCTTATGCATTCCATTTTATTTTGACACCTTCTAATTTTCCTAGGTTCATATTTTATACATTCCAATTTCCAATTTTTAATTGGTGTGTGCAGTGATTCCTTCTCATTTTGAGCACATGGAGGTCCCAAAGACTTTACTTCTACGGGCTTACCCATCCCCTTATTTTGGACTCAGTCTCGATGCGGACTCTAATTTGAGAAGGCGTCTCTTCTTCTTTCAAAATGCCACTGCTTTCTAACCTGAGCGATGCGTCTTCTTGCACTAACCGGTAAGTTCTGCTTCTACTCATGTTGCTTTTAGTAACTGGCAATGCTTTGATGCTATCAAAAAATATATATAACAGAAGGAAGATCGTCTTTCTTCCACCAAGGCTTAGTCAGGAAATAAAGGTCTTGCATTCCAGGTGAGGCGATGAATGGCTTGAGGAAATTGTGTGATGGCAAACTTTGTAGCCTGGTTCACGCGTTCTATTCAGGTCAGGTCTTCATCCCGTTCCAGTTTGTTAGTAAAGAATACCCACCAAAATGGAAGTATAGTTACACATGTATAAAGTCATAACTATGATATATGTCATAAGGAATTATGCTTAGAAAGGCCATCCGAATTGACTATAACTTAATAGGCACACTGTTTACTGTGTCTATTTCTCCTGCCGTAAAATAATCAAGTATTAATGGAAGCTACATTTTAGTATAATAAAACCTTTATAAAGTCCATGTAAAGACTTTAATAAAACTTTATATCTTGGGGAGACCCTATGCTCCATTAAATATTCCATACAAATTATATAATTCTGTATTTTCTATATAAATTTATTAAATTCAGTTTCTCACATTTAAAATTCTGTTCCAAAACTGCTTGAGAAGAACAAACTTAACTCTCATAAGAGAGTTTCTTCTTGTTCTGATGTTAGATTTTTATGCTTATGAGCTTCTGAACATCCATTCTCGTCACAAAGGAAATCTTCAAACATCTGCAGAAACATTTGCAATGCTATTGTTAAAAGAGGAATTGTCCAAGTGTGCATGTTTTTATAACCTACCATTATGTTTCTGAATAAAGTATAATGCACTGTCTTAATCATCTGTCACTGTATACCAGATAAAATAACTTGTTTATCACCGGAATTCTTCAGAATGGAAATATGAGTTGTCTTCTGGAGTTGCAAATGTTATGTCACCTGAAAAAGGATTCATTTGCAATCAGCTTATTCACTCAGAAAAGCACTATAAACTCTGGTAAGGGAGCTAGCTCTCTATAAAACACTCTTTCCTCTCCGTATTTCAAGGAAAAACAAACAAACAAACAAAGCACTTTATCCATTGTGTGTATTTGCTATCCTTCCATGCAGGGGTAAAACCTGATGCCATATTTTAACTTTTAAGCTTATGTGCACATGATGTTGCACCCCGCGCTTCTTTGAATCATGGTTTTCAGTTCTGATAGATGAAAAAGGTAAACTATGTCTAGTGAGTGGTGTGACTTTATCATAGGAACTGAAATCACTGATGTTCTGTAAATATAAATCAAGTGAACCCTATTCAATGGATTATATTGAAATCATGTAAAACAATGACATTATATAGTCATTTTCAAAATAGAAGTAAAACAGTCTGTTTGACTAATCCTATAGAAATTTAAATTATTAAGTTTAGATATATTAAAATTATTTAATATTGCAGGTACTAGAAATTAAGATCTGATAACATTATTAAGGACGTATAAATAACAAATGAACAAGGCAACCAAAAGTTTTTTGATATTTTTTTCTATTTAATACTTTAAAGGGGTCTCATGCAGAAGTGTTGTGTAATGCAATACATCATTTGTGTTTCTTTTTTATTATCGGGATTTAATACATATATCATATCATTCCATAGTTCAATCATATCAAACAGTATTGCACAATTCCTAAGAATCACTTTCCAAGAATTCTTTTCTTTCCTGGATTCCTTGACATTTGCTCCCCTTTGCTTCTCCCGCACACACAGCAACACCACCCTGCCCCCCCAAGTCCAAACCCTATTCCACTTGCTTTCCCTATAGTTTCTTCAGCCCTAGGTTGCATATACTGAAAAACAGAAAAACATATAACACATTTTAGAGGGTAGCACCCAAAGGCAAAGCACATCTGAGATAAATTCCAAAATGAGCAAACAAAGAAATTAACAAAAAATACAGGAAATGTTGAAAACCAGATCTGGGGGAACAAATGACAAGGTTCTAGCTGTTCAAGTCAGGAGTATTCGTTGATCTTCTATAGCCATGTCTCCAATGCATTCTACTTAGTAACCACTCTCCTCTCAGCCCTCCATTAGGGAGATCACTGGAGGCCTGTTTCTAATGTAGGTCCCACAAATATATCGTGGGCTCCACTGTCATTCATACATAATAGCCTTCTGCAAACTGGATTCTCACAATTTAGGCTCTGATACTAGTCCCTCCTTCAACGTTGGATTCTATGATTTGCAAATCTTTGGTGAGTGATGACGGTGTACTTCTTCCATGTGGACTTAGTTGACATCTCACTTGTTTGGAGACAAGACTTTAAGACCCCAGACATTACTTTCTCTGATGGTCAGCACCATCTAATTTCTTCACCACATTTGCTGTAGCACCCAAATCTTCTGTGTTCCCTTCCTGAGGGCGAGTATCGATCAGGGTCACATCATATGTTGCTTTATTTATTGAAATATTATTTTGTTTGCTTCTTTTCCTTTTTTTGAATACTATTTTATTGACATATCTTATTCATTTCAATAGATTTCTTCCCCTCCCACACAGTTCTTTTGTTCAGTCCCATGGGGGGTGGGGAGGCTATACAATCCTCAGTGCTATCAACTCCCTCCCCCACTCTCCTCCCTCCCCTCGCACTTCCCATCCCCTGAGGGAACCCTTACTCCTGTCACTGTCTCTGAGGCATCATCTACCCTGACTAACATGCACTGAGCAATCTTACATCAGCATGCACAAGTCTAGCAGGACCAAGAAGACACATCGTGCATGGGCCGTAATAGTAAGGGGAGGGGATCTTAAAGAAGTAAAGGAGGTGGTTCCTCAGTGTCACACCCCACTCTGGATTTATCCTCCATTCTGAGAGACTTTTCTAAGAGGGACTGCCCAGTTGTTTTACTGGTGAACTTCGGGTCTCTACTACATCCAGTACCCTTCATACCAATTTGGATATTTTTTTGAACCGTTGAATTTTTTCAAAGTGTTTTTTTTTGAACTTCTGATACCTCTTCCCATCGACACCCCGTGATCACACAGCCTGGTGTGCTGCTTCCATGTGGACTTCGTTGTTGCTTGTTTAACTCCAAGCTTTTACAATCTCATATGCTATTGCTTTTGATAGTCAGGAACTATCAGCTTTCTTCACCACATTTGCTTATGCACCCACTTTGTCTTTAGCAATCATTTCAAGAAGGTAGGCATCATACCGTACCATATTATTAGAACAAACTTTCTTGTACAGAGTAATATTTAAGTAGAGACCCAAAGTCCATCTAAACAAGGCAAATTTAAATAATCTGGTAACTCTAGGTGTTGAGTGGATACATTAAATAGATTCAGCATTAGTATTAAAGCAGATAGATCAAATAGTAACCTTTGATTATGTAGTATTTTCTTTACAGTAGATATAACCAACTACTGATAAATTATTAATATGCTTTGGAAAATGTGTACAACCTAAACATTGTATTTAAAGATAGCTAAAAAGGGAGATCAAATAACTTACAATTTTAAAATGCTAGACTAAAATTTCAAAAGAATCTTTAATACAGAAATATTTATATTCATTGACTAATGATGTTTAATTATTCCATGAAATCACTGAGAACAAAAATTAACGCCAAAATCCTGGGCTTCCTATGGTAAGCAATTATTCCATTTGGTACTACACTACCACTACCTTTAATTTCCTTTCTTCCTAAGTTTGCTTTGTTCATACATTTGAAAATCTTTGCTTTAGCATCACATATATTTTAGTATGTGTGTGTCTGGATTTTGCCTAATATACTTATATTTTACCTTGAGTATTATTCCATTAAATATTCAATAAATATACTATATGCAGTAAGTAGTGGTTCAGTAGATTAAGCACCCACGTGCTAAACACAATCAAACCTACCAGTTACTCTGCTGAAGCAAGAGAGGGCTGTCTTTTCCTATAAAAATGTACAGTCCTGGAAACCGGTGAAATAGCTATACTTTGGCCGGTAGGGCCACTACGAGTCAGAACGAGGAGATTTAATGAGTAAAGAGATAATAAACCTGGCATTTATTGTCATTCAAAATCAGAATTAAAACATCAGATTAAAGGAGAGCATATATCCACCAAAAGGAACTGACAAATCGCACGAATAGAGAATGCTATATATTGATTAGAAAAGAACTACATCTCAATGGCTTATGTAGCTTACATGCATGTGCATTTCATGCATATATATAATTTGTTGTGTTCATATACTAATCTCAGTGGGAATACATCCATGCGCATATGTATTTTCTTCTGTGGGGATGTTTACTTGGGTGGGATAATTTCTGTGTCTCATTGTGTGTCTGCATATGTTTACCTAGATGTACCCATATTTGATATGTGAAGTCTACTCATGTCAAGACAGTTGATGTTGTATTTATGTACATAAGCAAAAATTAACATGGACTGGAGTGCTAAGAGTGTAAAATAAAAAAATTCAAAGCTTATTATATTTTTAATTTTAACATGATATTTTCTCATTGTGTTAAATCTATTAAAAATAAAATGACATTTACATTATTCTGAATGAAATTAATATCTGCCTTGGTAATATCACAGAACTGACAACAGGCATTTCTGGGTTGAGGCTTTTAGACAGAAGTATGGATACATCACGTGTCGCATTAAAGATGTGGACCCAATGAAGGAGTAATCCTTGATGTGAAGGAGAGAAAAATCTGGCAAAATGGAAGAGTCACAGGGTGGAGTTTAGGTCTCAATATTCTGTGTGTTTACTCACCACCACAAAGAGATGTTCCCCATCCTCAAACAGAGTCAGCACTGGAAGATACAGCTTCCTATCTCTTCTTTCTATTCCCCAAATCCATCCCACAGGCATTGATTGTTAAAGGGGGAGAGGACATCGGCCAATAGAGAACCAGAGTGAGGGGCACAGAGACCTGCAGGCCCTCCTGATTGAACATCTTTCCTATCACATGAAGCGGACGACTCATTCAAACTATTGAGGTGTAGGCGTGACTGTTCTTTCAGAGAGAGTGGACTGAAAACTCCCCACCTCTTAGCATAGGAACCCCATTTAAAAATATACATATAGTGTAATCATTTCTTTCAGAAGAACACTAGACTAGTCCCATGGAGGTAGAGATTGAAATTGTCTCATATACCCAACATTTCCAAAATAATATCTCTCTCCCTCTTTTCTTTATGTTCATCACCACCCCATGCCTTAATATATTTCTCTTTTTTCCACCTGGATTCTGTTACTCATTGTAATGTCTTACTGACTTACAGAACTCATGAAACTTTACGGAAAGGGCTCATATGGTTGCGGATTCTGGTAAGTTCCAAATCAATCTGTCTGGGACATCATTCTTATCCAGAGTGTTCTGGAAGCTGCTGAAAACAGGTAAAGTGATAGCCAAGTGCAGGATCCAGAACCAGAAGCCACAATTGTCCAAAATCAAATTGTCCAAATTGTCAAAGTCGGTCTTCTTGCTTCTACCAAGGCCCAGTCAGGAAGTCAGGAAGAGGCGATCACAAAAAGGAAGACTTGTTGGAGGTGTGGCTTTTGTCTTTCCACACAGGAATGTGCCCCAGCAAATAAATGGTAACATCTTTTTTTTTTTAAAGATTGGGTCAAAGCTTCGGTTAAGGTGGAGACCGAGAATACTTCCCTCCTCAATCCTGTAGCAAAGAACTCCTTCCAAAATGGATTATAACACAGGTATAGAGACTAGATTTTACGAGCGTGATTATGACCTAAAGAGCCATATTAAGTAATTAACTACATCTCAATAATTATCCAATAAAGTGAGAAAGAGAAAACAACAACAACTGGGGAATTGGCTTTATACCTGTATAAGAAATGTAATTTAGGAAAAGATTCCAGATGACAAAGATGCAGCTTTGTGCTCATCAGGTTGAGTATGATTTTGGACAATGGAAGTAATCATTATTGTACCAAGATCATGAGGAAATTTAGACAAAGGTGTGTCTAAATCACATGAATAGGAATTAGATGGATGCTTAAAATGAATAAGAAGGATTGCTTATGTGTGTCCATCATTGAAAAAATGAAGAATCACATGAGTTATGCATACATTTACATGTTAATACCATGTCATAAATGAAGAATCACAAAATCATTATCTGGGCATATTTACTTTCCATTTGTTCCCTCTCTCTCATTGTCTTTCTTTCTACCCCTTGTATTCATAACTTTGGTTGCAAAATGCAAAGGGAAAAATCAGCAAAGCTGTACGTTTGTATAATAGAGCTGAGAATTATGGACAGTATATATACAGAGCAGTAAGAGGAAATCAGATTTGAAATTCAATTGGAATGATATTTATATCTATACACAGTCATTAACTGTTGTTAAGGCAATCTCTATCTCATCAGGCTATCTTTCAATACAGACTATACAGTGCGTGCATGTGTTTTGATGTGCTTTGCATATACAATATCATGGACACTATTTTGGTTAATGCTCTGCCGTGATTCGTACTGTTTACAGTTGCTTGTGGAAAACAAGGCTCCAGAAATTGATGAATACTAATTGAAATGTTTTAATACATCGATGTTTCACTGGCAGTGCTCTCTAATCTATGCAAAGAAATTTGGAAGATGCTACCTGAAAAGCCGACTGGAGGAAGCCCTGTCTATTTGCACTCATCCAAAAGGACGATGACTCAGCACAGTGTGGAAATTAACAATACCATTAACATCATGTGTGAGAGATTGTTTAAATGCCTATAGAAACATATTAATATATTGACATGGGATTCAACTGGATTCCGGAGAGGACATGGAAAGGAAGGATATCGGGGATGATAACACACAGATCTTGACTGAAGGTGGAGCATATCAGAATGATGTTTACTTGTGTTTTATAGGCTAGGCAAAGAATTTTACTGGGTACATTATGACAAAGTATGGATGGCATTGTGAAGAATGGGAATTCCAAAACACTTAAGTCTGTTCATGCAAAGCATGATTTTAAACCAAGAGACAGTCTTTCAAAGGGAACAAGGGGATTACGCATGTCAAAACCAGGAAAGATGTCTCAGGCTTGTGTCTTTTGAACCTATTTACTCCTTCTGTATGCTGAGCAGAAAAATCCAAGAAGCTTCATTGTGTAAAGAAATCAGCATCAATAAGAGAGGAATGCACATTAGCAACCAGAGAAACGCAGATACACATCCCTGCTTGCTGAAAGTTAAGAGGACTGAAAGCACTCTATGGTGAAAGCAAAGACTAAAAGCTTCTCTTTTTTTGCATAGATTATACCTTTACATAAAGAAACAAAAAAAACTCACAACTGGGAAAGGATAAGTGCAGGAAGATTAAAACCAATTTAATTATAACTGGATGCACATTCAATACTTAGAGAAGCAGAGTTCAACAAATCAAAGGACACATTTAATTGTGTAAATCTTTTGAACCACACCTTTAAAATGTGTTTAGGAGCAAAGATGTCACTTTGAGGACCAAGGTGTGCCCGACCCAAACCTAGCACTTTGAATGGTTCCCTATATGTGTGAAGGTTGGACAATTAGTAAGGAAGACCAGAGAAGAATAGATGCATTTGAATTATGGTATTGACAAATAATGTTGATAACACTGTGAACTGTAGATAAAAACAAATGCTTCCATCTTGAGGGAAATTCAGACCCAACATCACTCAAAGGAGTGGATGGCAAGACTTCATGGCACTTAGTTTTTTGAGTCTCCTGAATCCATCTTACATTTCGGGCATTAACCTGTGGTGTACTTCTGCAACTCTTATTCAATTATCTTCCACAAAAACTGACATGCCTGTGGCATTAATTACACTGCTCAATAATCTCTGCATTTTATTGCCTCACCTCTCTGTGGAATGGACACATTCCACGGACCTACTAGCCAAGTAGTTGCCTTCCAGAAGTCTTGACATGGATGAGTGCTGGTCCTAGGGTTGAATGTATTTGTTGAAATATCTGAATTAGTATTCTATGAATTCCTGGAAATTTGTCATCATCGCCTTCAGTGAAGTTTAGACTATTGATACTCACATTATCAATTCTTGTTTTTGTGCTACTTCTTGAAATGGTTGACATGCTGATCAGTTATTGTTCAATTGTGTCCTTGTGTATTCTCTCCATATTCTGCTGACGCTTGCTGCATCTTCCAATACTTTTCCCATAGACACTTTTAATATTATTACTCAAGTCTTGAATTTTGTCATAATTTTTTTAGTTTGAAGAATGCTGAACATGCTCTGCCCTATTAATTTTCATGGCAGTATGTATTTAAACATTCTTTAAAATACTGTACATGGTTTTCTTGGATAAAATGTCAAATTTCCTATATGAAATCTTCTATTAAACTCTTTTATTATAATCATTCATTTCAGTAACTTTGGCTACTCTTATGTTCGAGAGCACATTTCAGAGTCTATTGTGAAATCTGGCCCCCGCTCTGTATTTTTAATGACCTTTTTTTCATGGATGATTTCCTTGATTTCAGTTGGTCATAGTATTGAATGTGCAAATCTTTTCTATGTGTCAGAATCTGTTTAATATGTTTTTGAGTATAATCTGAGGAACTCTTTTACATATCATAGACTGTTTAGTTGAATGTCTTACAATTTTTACTTGCTAATTTTTTGCAGAAATAGATGACTGGTTGTCTTTGGTCTGTCTTAGTCTGGAAATGTAGCTGAAACCTGCCCACCATGAACGATCTGATGGTATTTGAAATATTATTGAGTGATACAGCTTCCGGAATCACAAAACCACCTAATCCTCGACAGTACAAAGTGGCAGATGAGTAGTGAATAAACCCTATAAAATTGTACGATAAAGTCACTATCATTAACGCTTAGTTTTTAATTCACATGAAAGTCTAAGTTTGATATTTGTTTGCTAAGTCTTTTCCTTTCATATATTACTATAACTGTACACATAATGAATGCAAGAAACAACTTGCATATATTTTTATTGTATTAAAATATTTTTAATACAGTAATAACTCAATCCTTTCACTGTAGGAAATGCAAAAAATGACTAGCTTTTCAGAGAAAAGTACACAAACTATTGAATGTTCTTTTCTCTGTGACTGATCATGCAATAAGTATTTTTAAACATTTTTCCACTATGACTGAATAAGAATTTTTTATTTGGATTTACCCTAATTAAAACTTATTGTATTTGACTTAGGATGAAACAAGACTTCTAAACTAATTTCTAACTGAAATATTTCTATATAAATCTTATTAAAATTAATGTATTTCTAAAAACTACAGAAGATTGACCCCCAGTTTTTCTCAGAGAAAGCTATTATTAATTGTTAGGTAATGTAGCAAATCAGCAAAGAAACTGGATTATATGAAGAAGAATGCACACGACACAAACTTTCTTGCTGAAAGTGAGGGAAGAATTGGAATGCTTGCTGATTAAGATCAAGAATTGAAGCCTACAGAAGGGGTACTATTCAATGTGAGGAGGACCGAAATCCTCACAACAGGAACAGTAGGTAACATCATGATTAAAGGAGAAAATATTGACATCAAATATTTTGTCTTGATTTGATTCACAGTTGATGCTCATGGAAGCACCAATCAAGAGATTAAAAGATGTATTTCATTTGGCAAATCTGCACATGATCTTTTCAGAGTATTGAAGGCCAAGGGTGTTACTTTGAGGATTAAGGTGTGTCTGATCTAAGCCAAGGTCTTCTCCATTGCACCATATGCACCTGAAAGCCAGACATTGAATAAGGAAGACCATAGAAGAATTGATGCATTTGAATTGTGGTGCTAGACAAGAATATTGAAAGTACTATGGACGGCTAAAAAGATAATCCAGTCTACTGGAAAATGTGAGGCGAGAGTGCCCTTTAGAGGCAAGGATGACAAGACATTGTCTTACATACTTTGGCATGTTGTCAGGAGAAACCTATCCCTGGAGAATGACATCATGCTTGGTAAAATAGGGGGACAGTGGAAAAGAGGGAAGTTGTGGAGGAGATGGGTTGACCCAGTCACTGCAGCAATGAGCTCAGGTGCAAGATAGGGCAGGATCATGCTCACAATTCAGTCATATTGTGCATAGAATGGCAAAAATATGTGAATGTGTTCTTTTGCTAAAAATGTAAATATATGTACATAGAGACCAAAGTTTAGAGAGTGATTGTAATGACTTTTTCATCGAAATTATTGATCAACTATGTTGATGGCTGTGATTATAGCAGCTCTTAAAAATTATAATTTTTTTCACCAGCTGCGAATTATAGTAAAGTCAGGTCTATTTTCAGAAAAAAGTCAGTTAGATTCCTGGTGCTATTGTGATTTCAGAAGTGGAAGGTAGTTCATCTTTCCTTAAAAAAATAAACATATATAATTCTCTTTTTATTTAAGTCATAATTTTATGGGCATATCTTACTCATTCCAATATATCTCTTCCCTTCCCATGCAGCTCTGCGGTTCAGTCCCATCAGTGGGGGTATAGATCCATGCATGCTGTGAACTCTCCTCTATCCCCTCTCTTTTTCTCCCCCTCTCACTTCCCACCCCCTCGGGGAACCCTTACTCCCCTCAGTGTTTCCAAGGAGTCATCCTTCCTGACTACTAGGTACCGAGCAATCTTAAATGTACAAATGAACATAAGCAAGTCTAACACGACCAAGGTCATGTGACATAGGGACCATAATAGCGAGAGGAGGCAATCTCAAAGAACTAGAGGCTAGTTAGGTGGTTGATCAGTACCACATTGCACCCTGGATTTACCCTCCATTGCATGAGTCTCATTTACAATTTTATTCTTATTTAAATTGTAAATTTCATAAATGAGAGGTGTAGCTGGTAGAGGCAGTGAGGAAAAGCAATATTTTCAGTGTTTTTAGCCTCTAAAGATTTTAAATCCAGTCACATCTGCACCTAATCACACCTAATGCCCTCCTCTTTCCCTTCCTAGAAAGCCCTTGAGGATAGTTCAGATCAGATTAAAGATTATTTAGCTCTCTTGGATTTGATAGCTTGAAAATTGACCCCTTCCGGGGAGTGGATAATATTATCATCTAGATGGGTTTTTTCCCCATTTTGTTTTGTTTTAAATTTCCTCCTGTTTCTGCACCTCTTTATTTCCAGCACAGACTTCCCAAACAGCTTTGCAGACTTAGCTGTGATAGCAGTCAGGCCATAATGAAAGCCATTACACAAACTAGGATGAAAATGTGAGTTTGCATTGATGTTAACCCTGCGGAACATAAGACAACTCCCATGGGATGCAGAGACTAGCAGAGTGAGAACGGAATAACACAGCGAAATGCAACGTCACTCTATATCAAATTCTTAGGCAATTCATAAAAGTTGAGAGAATATTATCCTTTAGTGTATGATTTGAGGAATTAAAGAAATGACTCTAATTCCTGAAGAATCCAAGTCTAAGTATCATGGTGCAATTTAAAAAAAATAAGGAATTAGACTTAGGTGATGAAATTGCATGGTAAATGAAATTACACAAAACAAGCCTACCTGAAATATAATTTATGTAAAGGAAAAACACGGATTTTTAAATCTCTTAATATGTCATAAAATAGTGTATGATATATAATTATAGTAAACAAATTCAACTACACTAAATATATATTTACACAAGATGACAGGTTTATAGGTAACATTTAGAAAAAGTTCTGCATATTAAGTAATTTAAGATTCACAGAGAGATTTAAATAGACATTACAATAAAATTCACATAGAAATTACCAAGATTTAATTCAAGAAATGGAATACATTAATATATTTCAGTGTGTTAAATGTTGAGATTTTCAAAAGTTAAAAAGAAAGAAAGAAAAAGAAAATCTATAACATATCTCTTTGATATCAACACATGTTGGTGTGTTTTCCCTTTAAAAACAACGATGTCAAATAGTATTGTTAAAAAGCCACATAAGTTTTATTAAACAAAAATATATATTGCTATTATTTAATCCCTATTGCCTCCATCTAGAGAACTATATACTTTAAAAAAATTTTCTCATCATCTGACTTTTTTTTCTTAAATCATTTTTTGGAGGTTCTTACAGCTCTTATCTCCATCCATCCATCCATCGTGTCAAGCATACTTGTATATATGTTGCCATCATCATTCTCAAAACATTTTCTTTCTACTTGAGCCCTTGCTATCAGCTCCTCATTTTTTTCCCTCCTTTCCCAATCCTCCATCCCTCATTAACCCTTGATAATTTATAAATTATTATTATTTTGTCATCTCTTACACCATCTGAAGTCTGCCTTCACCCACTTTTCTCTTGTCCATCCCCCATGGAGGGGTTATATGTAGATCCTTGTGATCCATTTCTCCATTGTCCTCCCCCACCTTCTCCTTCTCCTCCTGGTATCATGACTTTCATTAGTGGACCTGAGCGGTTTATCTGTTCTGGATTCCCTGCATTTCCAGTGCTTATCTGTGCCCGTGTACATGTAAAGCTATATACATTCAAAGGCGGTGTTTTTGTCTCTGCAACTTCCTTGACAGTCCTGGTAGCAGAGTAGATTAAGCACTGGAGTAGAGAGCAGTACTGCTGTGTCCTACAGGGTCTCTAGGAGCCCAAATCTGCTCAACAGCATTGGATTTGTCTTAGCCCTTTCTGAAGAATTATTCATTCTTTGATGTATGCCATGTTGAAATGGTAGTTTTCACAACCGCAAGGACTTGAATCATATTGATTTTAAATTTACATTGAGTTTTGAAAATCAAAATAGTCATAAAAGCCATGGGTAGAAGTGTAGGGCAGATAGAGTACATTTTTTATCAATCATTTATTGAGAGAGCTAACAGATTTTATAATTATCCATAATTCAATTAGATCGAACATAATCGTACGTTTGCTGCCACCATCAGTTTCAAAACATTTTCTCCCTCTGTGCACTCTTTGAGATCAGCCCCCCTTCATCCCCTTCCTCTCCCGCCCTACCTTCCAGGAACCTTACTTCTCCTTTTGTGCTTGGCTGCCTTCACTCAGCATAATATTCTCCAACTGATAGAATAAAATTCTCATACTGCTATCGAATGATAAGCAGTTAGGTTGTGGCATTTGGGGGGTAGGGGTGGAGGAACTCCACGAGTAATTTTAGTAATTTTTCTGGTTTTGTTTTTTTTCTCACTGAGGCAGTTTTCAATTTTTAAAGATATTTTACTAATAAATTTCTATGATCACCCTATAGCCCTTGAGACAATCAAGCAACCACATTGGAATCTCAAAAAAAAAAAAAAAAAAAGGTTCCGTAGTCTTCTGAGCTGACCTCTTTACCATTAATTTAACTGGCCCAGAACCTCCTTGCGGCAAGGTTTTGATGGGGCAGGTTGTTGTTTTGTTTTGTTTTTAAGGAACCTAATTTTGAAAATTACGATTAAAAAGTGGTTGCAGTGGTTCATTGACAAGGAACTTACAGAAATTTGCAATTGTTTTTGACTGAAACTTATGGATTTAGAAGAGAACATGGAACAAATTATATCATTGCTAATACAATAATCACCAGAAAGATATTGATTTGTATTTGTATTTTACTGCCCACAAAATATGTTTGATTCTGGATCATAACAAGCCATAGATAATATTACAGAGACTGGACATCTCATAGCATTAATTATGCTCATTCAGAATCTGTACATAGACCACAGGTAGTTGTTTGAGCAGAACCAGGCAATACCGAATGTTTGAAAATAAGAAAAGTGGGTATCAGGGCTGTAACCTCTCATCATCCTTATTCAATCCTGAGCAAATAATCAGAGAAGATGGAGTATATGAAAGAGAATATGCATTATGCAGAGGTGACAAGGAAGAAATTGCGATATGCAGAGGCTACAACTTTGCTTGTT
This sequence comes from Tenrec ecaudatus, assembly GCF_050624435.1. Classification (NCBI taxonomy): domain Eukaryota; kingdom Metazoa; phylum Chordata; class Mammalia; order Afrosoricida; family Tenrecidae; genus Tenrec; species Tenrec ecaudatus. The sequence goes on along the minus strand of NC_134532.1, from coordinate 131,345,948 downwards.
GAAACTGAGCATCACTTGAAGAACTTAATGATGAAGATCAAAGACGCCAGCTTTAATTATGGATGATACCTTGATGTGAAGAAAGCAACAGTCTTCACAACTGAATCAACCAGGTAGCATCCTGATTTAATGGAGAAAATATTACTCTTGTCAAGGATTGTATTTGGATCCACAGTCAAAACCAATGGAAGCAACACTGAATAAGCAAATGAAGAATTACATGGGGAAAATCTGCTGTGAAATACCCCTTTAAAGAGCCGAGCTGTCACTTTGAGAACTAGGGTGCACTCGACCCAAGTCCTATGATATACATATGAATGCTGAATAATTCATAGGAGCAATCAGATAAGAATCTGTGTATTTATAACATGGTGTTGACAAATAATATTGAATTTACATTGTGGACCACCAGAAGAAGCATGCGACCTATTTGGAAGATGCACAGGCAGAATTCTCCTTGAGAGCATGACTAGAAAGAATGTGTCTCATTTGATCTGCACCTGCCATCAAGAGTACCAGGAGGGAGGACATCTCATGAGGTGAAGTAACGCTCAACAATGGATAAGGTCCTCCTTGATGAATGCGCACAGCAGCTGCAGCAATGGGCTCCAGCACGAAGACCATCCTGTGTGTGTGTGCGGCAGGACAAAGCCCTGCTTTCTATCGCGCTGCATTGGAGAGGAGTCAGACAAATGTATTACTGAGAGAGATCGTGTGCAGCCATGCCCTCGGCCACAGAAGTCACTCACGGCCATCAAGTAGATTCTGACTCACAGTGATCCCGTAGGACAGAGGAGAACCGCCCTCTTTGGGTTTCAGAGCCTGCAAATCTTGACTGGAATAAACAACCTCATCTTCCTCCCATGCAGCCCCCACCTCGTTCTCTACTGCCGGAGGTTAGCAGCACCGTGTATAGTAATACACACCCCACTGTGGGTGCTGTTTCTCACAGGCACGTTTAACTGCTTCCTGCGAGTAATAAACCCGGTACATGCGCAGGAACCTCAACCGTAGCCCCTTTTTACTTAAATACATGCATATGTGTATTCTTCTTAAAGAAAACACACACTTTCTAACTACAATGTAGTGGTCTTTTGAAAAGCAAACAGTTCACCCGAAAGAACTAATTAATTTTGTTCCTTTACATGTTTATGTCCCTTTGCTCTTCAATATTTCTTCTTCCTTTCCCATCATATCACATAATGAGTTTGAGAACTATTTGCTCCTGACTTTTGAGCTCTTTCAGTATTTCACAGCTCAAGTAATACACTCAGCTTCCTATGTGCCGCGTTTAGCAAGATTACATCAAGGAAAGACAAAATTAAAGGGAAAAACTATATTTACTTCCTGTATTTTCAAGTTTGCATTTTTCAAGTTTGTAAGTAGAATATGTTATTATCGTTGAACAGTGTAAAATTATTAACTCTTTAAATCCTTAAAGAAGAATACAGCTACAAAATTATTTTAAAAATGCAGACATCATGAGTAAAACTAAACTTAATTTTAAAAGTTCTCTTTTTTATGTGTCAGATTATGCACCTCATGCTTTAAATTACTTTTGATTTGCATTCCACCAAGCTACAGCCAAAAGTGGTTTGTACAACTCCCTTCAGTTTACCAATAAGGGACCTGGTCCTTCAGTGGTTAAAGAATTTAGCCAAGCACTACAATATCTAAGTGTCAGAGCTCGGTTGTTCAGAAGCTACTGTCTTGGAGCTCACCTCGTACCTACAAACCCCTTTTCTTCTTGTGCCACACGATTCGATTACTATTTTTGTCTAACGTTGACAGCGTCCTAATTTTAAAGTGATCCATCATTTCTAAGGCAGACTGTATTCATACATTAAGTTTAAGACGTAGGACTTAGAACCATTTTCCTTTATTGAGACCTTGTAGAGGGTGACCTGTCATGTGATAGTGGTTGAACAGGACTGTATCCAACAGCTCGTATCTGCTGTGTCCTAGACTCACAGAATTATGTTTTAATGTTGAAATTATTTTTTTAAAAGAGACTTCAAATTACAAAAGACATGTGCATTTCTAAATTTGTTTCCTATCCTAAGAAAATAAATACATGATTAAAAAATTTAGGAATGAATTTTTAAATCAACATTTAAATGGCATAATGTTACCTATTGGAATGCTAACTTGTAAGTCAGCAGTTCAGAACCACCAGCCATTCTGTGGGAGAAAGATCAGATCCACTCTATCTTATAGAGTCTCCATGCATTGGAATAGATTTGATGGCAGTGTGTTTGGTTCGCCAAGAAAATGATAGTTCTAAAATCAATGTAAGTGAAATTACTGAAAAAAAAAAACAACATAAAAACATCTGATGTGACAATGAGGTAGAATATTTTTTCCTAAAGAAAATCTTGGCCTTGGTTTCTTGAAGGACAGTTCTATGCTAATTATTGCCAATAAGCATCATCATCCATGTAGTCTCCAAGAAGAAGAACTATAGCTATACTGCTTTGGGCACTATGTTTTCCAACTGCCTAATTCCTATTAGTGTCTCATAAGTGTACATATGGAAGAGGAAAAAATACATCTTTAAAAGTTTAATTGGTTTTGTATTATCCATATCTGCATGCCCCATTTTGCTAATGTTGTCAGGACGTATTGGGGATCTAGTTTTGGGGTCCTGACTTAGTGGCGCGTGTGCTGTGCATGCATCTCTTTTCGTTTTCACTCTGCACTCTTTTGGTGGTTCGCATTTTGGAGCTATCTTTCCATCTGCTATACAACACTCCTTGTGTCTTTTCATAGTATGCACCAGAATACGAAATTCTGGAGACCCAGTGAAATAGAATCTGATCAGTTTAAATTTCTTTAAGTATTTCTGCCTTGCTTTAATAATGCACAATTAATATAAAAAACCATTTAGGTTTTATCAGTTCACCAGGATCTCTTGGCCTAGTTTCAAAAGTTGGTCTCCTGAGGATAATGGACATAATTGAAACTCCTGTTAAGTTTTTCAATTTTAATGAAAATATTAAATGACTTGTGGAGTAGCATGGTAAATTTGCTGCCCAGATCTCAGAGGCTTAGGCTATGATTTTATTCGGCTCTCTTCTACTATTTTATTCTCGACATCTATAAAAGTATATTAAAATGATTCCACTACTTTGATTCTGTTTACAGATCATTGCTTTCTAAGGTGACTTGGGTTTTTATTTTATTTTCATAATTTTCTCTTCATAATTGAAAACTACAAAAGGGCACCATCGAGAATGCAAAACAAAAATGCACTGATTAATTCTGTGGTTTTGCTTTTCTGAACTATAGACTGAATAAAGCAATGCAGGGAGATAGACGGGATTTTTCTTGTTTGTTTGTTTTTTAAAGAAAGTTAACAATAATTTCACCATATAACTACTTCCAATTAATTTAAAATGTAGTTTTAATTATTGACGAGTTGAGAAAAAATTTGAATGCCATTAAAATACACTTTAAAATTTAGGATGCTCATCTAGAATAAAATATGTTATTGTTTTTGAGTTATATGTTTTATTTTAAATTGTAAAGCTTTTTACTAGGGGTTTCCACTTTATCTAAGCACCACTTCAGTAAGTCAGATGACAAGCTCTGTTTCCCCCCACTCCCTGGGTCATCAGATCTTACAGAGTGCTTTGGGTTTGAGTCCAAAGGACTACAGGTGTATTAATCAGATATAGGATCCAGACAAGCAGGAAGCTAACAAGCTCTCTACAGCATCTACGTATATATAGAGTAGGTCAGGCACCACTGAGGAAACTTCATCAGAGCCAATACGTGGGTAAGGGTGCTGTACTCCCCTCAGGCCACCCACTCCCGCTCATAGCATATGCTATGTTGGGCTACGTCATGTTAGATCACAGTATGGGACAGCCTGCTGACCAAGCTAAGCTGACACAAAGCACAGCTGGAAATCCAATGATTAGGAAACTTTGCAAGAGTAGAGTTGAAGGTATGTAGAAATGATTCTCAAAGAAAGAGGTTTTGATTAACGTTGCTATCAATCATTAATATATTCATCTTTGTTTTATTCGTTCATGGCATCACACAGAAGTTACTGAACCCCTTGAACTTCAAAGGCACCATTCCAAGTGTCCTCTGCCTACTGCTTCTCTAGAAATCACACTATTTCTCTCAGGGGGGGAAGAGATGGGCCACCAAATCTGAGAGTAAGTGCTTGCTTCGGGATACAGAATAATAGGTGCCAAAAGCAAAATTATTTTTCTGCTTTTAAGTTCATAATGATCAATATCATCAAAAAATGCCTCAAAATTGGAAAGCATTACATAAATAATTTCCTTATTAAATAGGAACATTAGGCATCCTCTGTAGACTTAATATCTTTAAGTACCATATATATTTATAATGAGAAATATGATAAAATGAATGATTTTAAACATCAACCTAATATTAAGGGTAAAGGACAATCAAAAATAAAAAACCTTTAGACTGAAAATTTTAAAAATAATTCAAAAATAGTATTCTAATATTTAAAGTGATATAAATTCAGAATTGATCTAAGAAATCAGTATAAAATACTACATATTAAAATATGTTTGTTTTTTAATTTAAACTATTATCCCTTCAGGGAGTGGAGGTAGATACAGAGAAAACTATTAAAATTACTGAGGCCCACTTTGCTAAATTGACCCAATCTCACAAATAAAAGAAAAGCTGAGCTGTAAGTTAAAACCAGGCAATCTGTCTTACATCCAAATGTGTTATTTTATGCCATTGGATCTAAAGAGTAAGGGCTAATTCCTTAGAAAGTCATGGGGGGGAAAGGGTTGAAGTATTATTTTTTACCAAATTATTACACCAATTTGAAATTTCCCATACCATTCTATGTGCATAACAAACTGCTGGATATTGACTTTGCTTCCTTTTATTTCTCGTTTTTCTTATTCATTTTGGTTTTTCTCGCTGAAAGCAAAAGGAAACAATAAAAAGTGTATTCGAGAAGGTACGCTTTTGAATGGCTGACTCAATTCTACCGTTTCCTTCAAGCAACCCTCTCATCTTTCTTTCCTGATTTCTTTAAAGTTTGTTCTTTTCTTTAGTAAAGCACCCAGACCCATACTTTTACATAGTATGTGCTGAATAAACACTTATAAATTTACATTTCATTTAACTCAAAGATAAAAAGGTCTTTCTTCATTGAATTGAAAGAATATGCCAGCAGCGTTTTCTATGTTACCCAAAAAGTTAATCTCTTCTTATCTCAAAGGATCATGTCAGAAAGTCCTTTCAATAACAACTGTAAAAATTGAATCAAGTAGTCTGTGTTTATGATATGGTAAAACATTTTCAGGAAATAAAAGTCCATCTCTCTTACAAAATATTTATGTCTTTGTCGCTGGTTGGATTATGTCCTCCAAAAATGTGTGTCAACTTGTGCAAGTGAAAACTCCCAGTTTTGCTTGGTTATCATCCATTTTGCCAACTAAAGGGATTAACATTACTTTTGCACTCTGTGTTGTCAATGTTAGCTTCTATATATTAGTAAAGGACTCTTGGTGGTGCTGTTGGGTAAATACTGGATTGCTCAACCATGAACTTGGTAATTCAAACCTGCCAGGGGCTCCAAAGAGAAAGATGAGACTGTTGGCACCTGTAAAGCCTTCTAGGTCACCGTGAGTCAAAATCAACTCAATGGCAGTTTGTTTGCTTTTTGTATTTTCTTTTAAAAATGTGTTAATAATGCAAAATGTTATCTTAAGTCTCAGACTTACAAGAGAATGTTACTTAACTCTCACACTGACTAAAGCCACGACCTTAATTAAGTCGCATCCTTTATCTTAGAAGATATAAGAGGTGAGGGAATTGAGTACAGGAGACGGACATGATGACTACCGAGAAAGAATAACTAGAAACATAGTAAGTTTTGTTTTTTTTTAGATCTGAGATCCTTATACAAAGAATCTCACAGACCCCAGAATGATTGACACCAAGAATATGGAGATTTCGAAGGGATGCTAATTCAACATATAGCAGAAGGAGAGAAGGCACAGAAAACTGATGCAGGAAGAAAGCCTTCCCCAGAATTGGCATGCTCAATTCAGGTTTCTAGTCACCTGATTTGTGAGCAACAGCATCCTGTGTAAAAGTGGCAGCAGACTTGTGACATTTCTTTATAGTGGCACTGGATAATTAACAGAGTCATTATGGTTCAAGTATAGAATCAGAAACACCAATCAGACCAGATTATGATGACTTCCTCTCCTCTGGCCTTTAGGTTTCAATGATTTGAAGATGGAGAATACCATCCCTTTTGACAGTATCTATCATTTGTTATGGTTTTTATGAAGAAAAGGGTCTTGGTTTGGGAAAGATTGATATTTAACTCCTTAACACTATGAACCCGACTACCTTAACAAAGATAGATAAAGCATGGTACTCAGACTTTTGTGAAGAAAGAGGATCTGTCTGAAATGTAATAGTATTTTATCTTTATGATATTCATGATTTTATAATATAATGTACTAAGCAGACAATACTTAAAATGTTTCCTGTGTGTGTTTGAGAATGAGCTTTCTCATTAACATACATTTATATTATGATGTCGTTTTCTAAATAAATTAAAAATAAGTAATAGAGAGTAAAATAATATGGGATTTGAAGGTGATATTTAAAAGATTGATGTTTAACAAACATTACACAGCATTATAATACCATCAGAATAAATTATGGCATCCAAATGTATATACTTCACACACTTGAGTATTCTTTTTTTAATTAATAAATCATTTTGGGGGGAATCTTACAGCTTTTTTCCCCTCTGACTTTTATTGGGGGCTCTTACATCTCTTATCACACTCCATACATTCATCTAGTGCGTCAAGCAGATTTGCACATATGCTGCCATCATCACTTTTAAAGCATTTTCTTCACACTTGAGACCCTGATATCAGCTCCCCATTTCTTCTTCCCCCTCCCTCCCCTGCCTGCCCTCCCTCATGAATCCTTGATAAGTTATAGATTATTTTTTTCATATCCTACCTCATCCTCCGTCACCTCTTACCCACTTTCCGTTCTAGATTGATCCTGTGATTGATTTACCCTTTCTCCCTGACCCTCCCCTAATCTCCTGGTATCTCTGCTCTCCTTGTTGGCCCTGAGGCGCTTGTCTGTTTTGGATTTCCTGTTTTGCAGGCTCTAGAGGATTTTGCATGGCTCTTACAGCCACCCACACATCCACTGTATCAAACATGTTTGTACATATGTTGCCATCATCACTTTCAAAAACATTTTCTTTCTGTTCAAACCCTTGGTATTAGCTCTTCCCCCCCCCCCAATCTCATGCACCCTTGAAGAATTATACATTATTATTATTTCCTTATCTTAAACCACCTGCCTCCTTTTGCCCGCATTTTTATTATTCGTCCCCTTGAGGGTGGTAGTGGTTGTGGTGGTGGTTATAGGTCAAGTTTTTGTAGTTGGTTCCCTGTTTTCTCTCCCTTCTCCCCAACCTCTCCCCTACTATCATGTTATCACTACTCCTGTTACTGTTCCTGAGGTGTTTATCTGTCCTGGATTCTGTGTCAAAAGCTCTTATCTGTACCAGTGTACATGCTCTGGGCTAGCTGGATGTGTAAGCTAGGTAGATCTTGGGTGATGATAGTTTGGGGTAGAAAGCATTAAAGAACTAGAGGAAAGTTGTGTGTTCTGTCGGTGCCATACTGCACCCTGGCTGACTTGTTCCTTCCTTGTGATTCTTCTGTGAAGGAATGACCAATTGTTTACAGATAGACTTTGGGTTTCCTCTCTGACCCCACTATTTGCATTGATATATTTGTTCATTTTGGGTATTCTGATGCCTGATACCTGATCCTGTTGACACCTCATGATCACACAACCTGGTGTGCTTCTTCCATGTGGGATCGTTGCTTCTCTGCTCAATGGTCACTTGTTTAATTTTAGTACTTGAGTATTCTTATAAATATGTCCTGTAGTTACTACTGAGGAAAGAAAATATAACAGTAATAGAGCAGTAAACAGGTGATCAAGGCTATAAACTCTTAAGTGGAATAGAATATTAGAACATCGGCCATGACATTGAAAAGACTAAGTTAACTTCTGAAAAAGTAATACAATATTTAAATACAATATTTTATCTTTTCACTGAAGAAGAGAAAAAATTTGAAAATATATCAAGGAAAACTGCTGAAAAAGAACACTATACTTGGAAATCTAGAGAGACAGGAAACCAGAGGAGAGTTCTGGATGTGATTGATGGCTTGATGCAGTGGCTGCACCAATGGGCTCAAACATCACACTTGTGAGGGTGACGGAGAATTGGGCAGTGTTTTTTTCTATCACCCCAAGGATTGCTAAGAGTCAGAATGACTCCCTAGCACCTCATAAGAATAACAGAATTGTTTGAAATATAAACGTAAATAATGCTTTATCAGAACGATTCTCACTTCTCTTTTAAGAGTTTTGGTGCACAGATGAAGAAGTTGTACCATCTTATAGCAAGACGAGGACACTTTCATTTTAATAAAGAAGTTTGAACTCTGACACGTTTGTTTGAGTTCAGAGCAATTTATCTCTATGTATTGTACCGGACTCACTGCCAGTGAGTCAATTCTGACTCACAGGGAGCTGGTGGGACGGAGTAGCACTTGGTCTGTCATTTTTGAGGCTGTGAATCTGTCCGGGCAGAGTCTCTTCTTTTCTGGCAGAGGGGTGGGCAACTCCCACAGCGACCCTGAGGGGAGCAGTCAAACAGGAGACCCACGGCCGTGCTTCCTTACAGAAGCTCTGCCTTCTGGCCCCTTTGAAGATAGCAAATCGGAACACTCTGCTACTTGTTCCTACTAAGGTGAAATGATACTTCGGGAATTTTCCAAGTTCTTGTTATTTGATCTATTCAAATATATCTTTGGATCAACGGACAGCTTCGAAGCATAACTTGACCATATGTACTCAACTCATAAGGTGATTTTTTAGCAAATTTTAATGCAGTTTTTATAGTAAAATTAGGTGCCTTGGTTGATATTCAGGTCAGCTTATACTTGACTATATATGGTAACTATGTTTGTGAAAATAGTAAAACTTCTATTGCTATAGAGTACAAATGGCACCTTGGTAAATCACAGGATTTTGAGGAATTGGAGATGGATCTTTCATCTGTGTACTGACTTATGCCCCGTCTTGTTTCAGCTAGCATTTTAGGCAGATTGTCCTAACACTAGCTGCTTGAGATAGGTGCGAGGTGACAGTGACGCTGGTTGTCACTACCCTGTGCTGGATTGAAGGACAGGTATGCCTGGCACGGAGAGAATACTTCCTTCCTGAGACCACTTACTCCTTCATCTACTAACCAAGCTGTGCTGGAACTTTAAATTAGTGAGACCAATTCACCTTCATATGCTATTTGCTATGGAAATGGAAAGGTAAAGAGGACGGCTGGGATGTAGCTCTTAAGCGGACACCCTAGTTCTCTTATGTGTCAATTACAATTTCTGATTCCTAACATATGTATCTTGCTTAAAATTAGATTCTTAAAATTTTTTCTTGGTACTGGTATTGTATATTGAGATAAGTAGAGTTAGGTAAAAGATCTTTGGGTAATAACTATTGTTTTGTTGAAGTATGAAGCAGATTCTGTCATATGCAAATATTTGATCCATAAATGAATGGATGCTACAATATACTGTAATAAAAATATGCCAGCATTAAATTATGTTGCTATTCAATCACTAGAAATAAATGAAATAAGGGTAGGAATTTTGCAGTTGATCAACTTTGTGAAATCCTTTTTAAAATTATTTCTAGGCTTAGGAAAATAATATTAGGTGATGTTTTTACAGTAATTTAAATGTTTTTATTTTATTAATTACTTTTAGTGTTTCAACTTAGTGGAGGAGGTATTAATTTGTCTTGTTTTCATTTTTGTTTCAAATTGCCTTTCTTTGAGAACTCCAGTCTGAAGCTAAGTATTTGGTGAGCACCTCCACATATTTTGCTGAAGCTTTTAATTTCCAAAAATGTCAATAGTATTGTGAATTAAATAAAATAATTTCCAATACTGTAAATAACCACAGTGACCCTCTGATTAGATCAACTGCAGTTGAAAATCCAGAAATACTAATGGTCAGAATTGACAGGAGTTGATAATGAATGCATTGTTATTGGTGCCTCAGATTGGTGTAGAATCACATTGACTCTATGTACTGCAGATAGGAACTGTGTCTAGTCATACATCAGCCTCACAATTATTACGTCTGAGCTCATTGCTTCAATCACTGTGTCAAATCCTCTCTTTAAGGGTCTTCTTTGTTTTCTCTTCCCATCTACTTTATTAAGAATTATATCAATTTCCTCCAGGACTGGTCTATTCTTATAAAATATCCCAAGTATATATAAAAATATATAAAGGTTTGCCTTTCTCTTTTCCTTGCCAACACCAAAGGAGTCCTGGGTACGAGTTGGTATGATATCTGAAGGGCGGCAGGTGGAAATCACCAGCAGCTCCTCTGGAAACAGCCATGAGGCTTCTTTACTTAGAGAGAGACTGTCTCAGAAAAGGAGAGGAATGGGTCCATCCTGGAGGATCAGACCACTGCGAGTCAGGATATATATATATATATATATATCTTCACATTTCAAGCATATTGTAAGTCTAAAAATCAATGATTTTAAGAGGAAGGTTTGGAAAAGTTCCGACTAATCCACAAATGCATCACTTCTTTAGCCGTCTTCCTTTCTCATTGTTCCGCTTTCACATGTCCATAGGCGATGAGAAAAGACCGTGGCTTGCGTCAAAGGCACCTGAGTTCTAAAGGTGAAATGTGTTCTCTTTCATAATCTAAAGATTTCTCCAAAGGAATATGTTGTTGGATTTCCTGGCTGCAGCTTCTACGAGCTGTTTGTAGATCCAAGAATGAGGAAATCCTTGACAATGTCAGTCTTTCCGTTTTTCATGATGTTGTTGATTGGTGCAATTGAACTGGATTTAGGAAGATCTAAAGAGAGCGTAGTATATTTTGAATACTACTCACAATAAAATGGTGTTGTTAGATGCCATGGAGCCAGTTCAAACTCACAACCAGCCTGTGCTCAGCAGAAGGAAACCCTGCCTGCTCCCGCCCCTCCTCACAGTTGTTCGTCTCTGGGCCCCTCGCTGCGGACGCTGTTTCAATCCAATCTGTGGAAGGCCTTCATCTTGTTGTTTCTTGTGCTTGACCAAGCCTGGTGTCCTTCTTCAGGGACAAGTCTCTGCTGAAAATATTTCCAAAACATTTAGGACCATGTCTCGGCATCTTTGTTTCTAAGGAGCATTCTGGGTGAACTTCATCTAACACACAATCTGTGCGTTCTCTCTGTAGAGCATGGTACTTTCAATATTTGTCACTCATACCATAATTGAAATGAGCAGGATTTTTAGTCTTTCTTGTTCAGTGTCCAACTTTGATATGCATGTGAGATAATGGAAAATGCCGTAGCTTTGGCCAGGCACACATTAGTCATCAAACCTCCTTGCTCTTTAACACTTTAAAGTAGTCTGTGTAGCACATGTACCCAATGCCATGCATCTTTTGATCTCTTTCCTTAGGCTTCCATTAGCATAGAACGTGGATACAGCAAGACAAAATCTTTCTTAAGATTGTTTTTTTAATTAGAAGAACATTTTATTGGGGTCCTTAACAACCCTCATAACAATCCATACATCCATTGTAGGAATCATATTTATAGATATGTTGCCCTCATTCCTTTGTAAACATTTACTTTTAATTGAACCCTTGCTATCAGCTCCTCTTTTTTCCCTCTACCCCTACCCATAGCCTTCGTGACCCCTTGATAAATTATAAATTATTATTATTTTCATATGTTATGCCGACCACTGTCTCCCTCCCCCCATGGTTTCTGTTGTTAATTCCCCTGGGTTGGGGTGGGGGTGGGGGTGGTGATGGTGAAATGTTGATCATTGAGATTGTTTCCCACTTCTTCCCCACTTTTCCTCACCTTCACCCTGCTCTTCTGGTATCTCTATTCCTAGTCCTGTTCCTGAATTCTGTGTGTCGTGAGCTCTTATATGTTATCTGTACCTGTGCGCATGTTCCAGTCTAACCCACAGTGAAAGGCAGTACCGGGGTGGTGACAGTGGGCCCTGAGGAGGCCACAAGGAACCAGAGGAATATTCTGTGTTTCATTGGTGGTTTAAGATGAAATCTTTGACAACTTAAGTTTTAATCTCTTCATCTTGATGTTCCCTATTGGTCCACTTGTGAGGATTTTTGCCAGACCAATGACTTCTTCATAAGAAACACCTTTCCCCCGTGCCTCCCCCCTCCCATATACACATACACATGGGCTTCTCCTGATGGAAGCAGGGAAATCAAATTTACTACATCTATAGGAAGACTTGATGGAGAAATTCAATTCCAATAAAATTGTTCTCATTCAATTATAGTTTCTTACACTAAATAATTTATTTCTCAATTAAAAGAAAACAAGCAAACAAAAACAAAAAATGGAACCCATTCACAGACAGTAAGAGTATATTCTGACTCATAGCAACACTATAGGTCAAATTATAACTGCTTCATTGTATTTTTGGCATTTTATGTCTTGCAGGAGTTGAAAGCCACATCTATCTCCCTCAGAGGTCGAGGGGCTTCCAATTACTAACCTGGTGGTTAGCAGCCAATTAATCATCCTCTATACTCCCATGGCTCCCCAAATTCAAATGAACAGATGGGCTATATACTCTGTAGGAAATATTGTAGGAACCTACAATATGCCAAGTATTCTCCCACCCTTTAGGGACAAGAAGTAAATAAAGCATATTGTGTCACTGAACATTTGGAGCTAGTATCTAGTGGTGGTGGTGGTGGGGTGGTGAAAGAGAAGAAAATATAGACAAACCTAACAATACACAAAGACAGAAACACCAGCAAGTGCAAAGGCAATGCTCGCCTTTCAATGGGAAATCATGGCTGATAGATTTGCCATGTAAATCTATGAAAAGTTTATATAAAAGTTTATATAAAGTAGTTTACTTTAGGTTCTTTCTGTAAAGTAGCATTTTAAAATTAAATACAAGGATGTTTATGAAGCATTGCTTCTTATTAAAAATCGCTAAGGGCACAAGGAGAGAAAATAATATTGAAAGGGACCTGAGAAATATCTATATTTTTGCTATGGTGAAGCAAAGCCATACATTTTGATTTGGCTTGAACATGTCTTAATGCTTTCTGTGGGTGCATAATCCCATGTCTAGGAGTAGATATAAACCAGGAGGTCATCCCTGGCTGCAAGGGCCATGGCGTTAGAAGGTGTCGCGCTGGCGTTTGCATGGGCCATTGTAAAGCAGGAGAAAGCCTCACAGAATCCCATGGAGGTGCAGGAACTGTGCCCTCTCCTTGCGCTATTTCTCCTAACAGTTTCTATGGTACATTCCAATATTGGTTCTGTTGTATAAGTAAGGATACTGAAAAAGGAAGGGTAAATTAAAAAAATACTGCTTCTAGGCTTCCAGATTGCACACATGTGGATCCATTTCACATAAGGGGCGTTAAACATGTCTTTGAAATCAGGGGACAGCTGCAGACGAGTTGTTTCAGAGGTGCCCGTGTCTTCATCATGTCGAGGTGCTTACAGAACACTGGTCCAGTCGGAACTGTGGCTTCCAAGGGGAAATCATAGGAAAGTTAAATGCAAGGTGGAGAGAACAGCCCAGAAGATAGACAATTGTTTTTCAGGGATTCCAAATGGTCCTATCAATGGATATTTCAAAAAACAATCATGGAGCTTAATAACAAGACATTTTAAGTAAATTGGTTACTGTACTGGTGAGAGAAAGGCCAGGAAAATTGGCCTGACAATTCGACCCCCACCCCCTATAATCACATAGTGTCCATGAATCCTGATCAGGTTTCCAGGACTTCCCTGTGAGATTTTGTTTGGAAACATTACCCCATCCACCCTGTATCCCTGATCCTACCCTTTCAGGCTTTCCCCCCCTCCAAACTCAAAGCACATTAAAAAGGAACAGTTAAAGGGATTTGAGTACATGAAGCTGCCAGTTTGACATGGTGTGATGGAGAGGGCAAAGGTCTTCAGGAAAGACCTAGGGAAATAGAAACAGTGGCTTCCAAAGTGGATCTAGAGGGAGGACCTGGAGAAACAATAACTTCACATTGTCATCTTTTTGTTTGATAAAAATCTCTAGGATACTCTAGCGCTAATTTTTGACTCACCTTAGTGAAACATAATTGTCTTAAAATAGCAGAACTAGAAAATTTCAGAATTTGAACTCAAGCACAGTTATGTCTGATCCCAAAACTCATGTCATTGTAAAACTAACTCTTGGTTATTATGATTAATCATATAGTAACACTTCTCAGCCTTGAGTTCGCAACAACAACAGAAAAAGCATTAGCAATACCATTTTTCCAGGTTGGTTCTATTGTGAAACATAATGAACTATTATAAAAATGTATTTATATCTTATAGACTTTAGACTTTTATTACGTGCTACTTACCTTCATGTGAACTGAGGATGAAAACAGAAATGTTTAGAGAACAGCCATCAAACAATAAGAAGGGAAAATATTCATAACTACCAGTATAAAAATACTTGTGCAAAAATGAGGGGGCTGTATCAAATCAACTCTGGAGGTTTAATTAAAGCAGTGGCATTTGAAATTTCTACCTGCCATCTCACTCTCTCGTCAAGGGGAGAGTCACCTCACGGATTTCAGTTCTCTGTGTATTGAAAAGGGCTGCTTCTGTGCTTTCGCTTCAGGAATGAGAATTATAATTCAGGTTCAAACAATAAAAGGTTCATGGCCATGGAGATTGATTTAGAAGAAAGATCCTGACCAGCTGGGTGGACAAAGAGAAAGCATGAGAGAGCATGAATGAGACTGAGAGAAGAGAAAGAGAGAGAGCTGTTAATAATTAACACATTGTTTCCATCTTTGCCTGTCTACTCAGATGTTTCAGTCACATGAACTAACAAGCTCTTGTCTATTAAAAGCTAGGTTGAGCTGGCTTTATATTACTGTAACTGAGCACTCGGACTAGTAAAATGGAAAAGTTATATTTGAGCTGGGAATTTTGCATGTAACAGAAAGAGTGACTTAGTGTTTCTCTTTGGGTTAATTTAGGGTGAAAATGTTAGTATAGAAATGATTAGATGTTTCCATTTCTTCAAAATGATCAATATTTAAGTAATATCTCAAAGCAGAAAATCCAGATACAGGAAAGCAAATTTTATCATGCAAAGAAGCAAAAAAGCCTTTATTGGGAGCACACAAGGAGGTGCCCCCAAAACGTGGAATTTTAATTTAAAATCTATGTATTTAATTTTTTTAACAAAACAATGTTATCACTTTCAAAGTACTCTCCTTTACACTTAATACATTTGTCAAATCTGTGATTCCATTTTTCAAAGCCATCTGTTTGGATAGCTGACAGCACCTCCCTATATTTTTCTTCACCTCTTCTAAGTCATCAAATAACTGTCCTTTCATGTCCCTCTGCATTCATGGAAACAAAAGGAAGTCGCACAGAGTGAGGTTAGGTGAGTAAGATACATGGGCAAAAGAGGCATGATATTATTTGCCAAAACTGGCACACTGAGAAGGCTGCATGAGGAGGTACTTTGTTGTGTTGGCAAAACTAGTCGACCACCCGGCACAATTCAGGCCTTTTGTGTTGCACACTGTTACTCAATCTTTCGGAACCTCTAAAGAGAACACGTGATGAACAGTCTGACCTGGTGGAATGAACTGTAAATGTACTACGAGTTGACGTTTTCGTCCATTCAGGAAGTTGACGGATATTCAGAATGTTTGTTATCAATAGACCTTTCACTCTTTTTGTAAAGACAAAACCACTTGTACACTTGAGATTTTCCCATAGCGCTGTCCTTGCAAGCTGTGTTCAATATCACAGAATTTTCTGCGGCATTTTTCCATGTTCCTCCAGGTGTAGATTACCTCAACGTCTTCTTCTGTCTGAACACGGCCACCTTCCCTCTGTGTGATTGCTCCTTTCCCACTTTTATAAAAACACATCTACTAAGACCCATCGTGTGACAATATGACCGGATCTTAACTGATAACATCTTTGAGGACCTATTTCAGAAGAAGGTCATGTTCAAAGGCCCCAAAGGTTAGACCTTTACCATCTTTTGAGGGCAGAGTCAGTTCAGTGCATATACTCCACATCAATCCCGAGGTGCCACCGAAGGCTCCGAAAAGACCTTCTAACACCTTATGCTTCCTATTCATTGTCAACACGACACTCTTCTACTCTTTGCTATATATTCAGGAATCATTTTCTCCAAGAAGCTAAGCTAGAGGAAATTCTGTGTTTTATTCCTCAGCATTTCCGTCATGATTCTCAAGAGTTAACCATCTAT
The DNA here is from genome assembly GCF_050624435.1 of Tenrec ecaudatus. Lineage (NCBI taxonomy): Eukaryota > Metazoa > Chordata > Mammalia > Afrosoricida > Tenrecidae > Tenrec > Tenrec ecaudatus. The sequence continues at coordinate 131,329,573 of NC_134532.1, read as the reverse complement.
GAAATTCTTGAAGGCAGTGCTAGAGTTTACCTGTTTGCCCTGGAAGCGTATCCTCCACATAGTTTATGTCAGTAAATTTGTACTGAATTGAATCGAATTAGAAACAGAAATAATCTACATTTATTTAGGGTATACATGTGACAAAATTACAAAGAAAACGCAAAATCTGAAGAGGCTCAAAATAACTGAGGATAAAACTGGTGAGGTCACTGATTCAGTATGAAGCAGATATGTCAAGGAATCAAAACACTGGGAGAAAGCAGCTGCTTAGGTTAGCGTCATCTACTTCCTCCCTCGTTCCTTACATCCATCTCTAACTAAGTATGACTACATAAACATAGCACAGAGCAGAGTTTCCAATGGACAGTTAGAGGTCAAGAAAACATCTGCATTTAGAGTTAGCAACTGGAAAAGAGCCGTTGAAAGATATTTGCAACATTTCTTTATTAAATTAGTCTACTCATCTCTCAGACTAATTTAGGCATATATACCAAGGTCACATGTTAGATGAGAGTCTTAGTTATATACTTAGTATAAATAGCAAGGTAACTTTAAATTTCTTAACTAAATCACAAGCAGACTTTCTCTTACCTTTTTCATTTGGAAAGAAATGACTTTGGGTGAAGACAGAACTGTCACAAATGCTACTCTAACTACAGCCCATTTGATCAGAGTCTGTGGTCTATTTTATTGATCATGCTGCACAGACTCATTGAAGCATCAGCACATGTTGGTAGAATGACGGCATTGTTTAAATTTAACTCCAGGGATTCTAGGACACACATGACCTTTTCAGAAAGTATATATTGATACAAGAACTTACAAGGAAAGCATAATCTTCATGCACAGATGCTGAATACAGTAGTCAAATACAAGCTTAACTATTCTTGCTATTGAGTCTTGAAATAATTACATTTTGTTTTGTGTTTTTAATCATTATTAATATGGAATTGTTCAGTAACTAATTTGCTCCAATTTATAAGCAATGTTAGTCTCTCTTTTTTAAAATTAGGCATGTAATATCTTTTATAAGTGTTTTAAATTAAAGTTCTAACATTTTTATTGGGAATGTACACAGAACTATAACATTTTAATAATTTAAGTAAATGTTGTGATACTCTATAATTGTATTATAATTTAGTATTTTGTTTATTCCCCAATGCTTAGTTGTGGCTCAGGTTAGTAGTAGGTTGTTTAGTCTGCAATTGGCAGCCTATAAGTATTCAGCCCTAAGAAATTTTGTCTATCATCCAGAAGAAAAAAGTAGGTTGATGGCTGCTATCACTTGAATTGTGTTCCCCCAAATTATGTGTCAGCATGGTGAGGATGTGATTCTTCATGTTACATAATGATTCTCCATTTTATGTTATGATCTAATTATTCTATTTGTTATAAACCTAGCATATAAAGCAGAATTTGTGGCAGTTATGGAAAATGAGGTAAGATACCATCTATAGGATTAGATTGTTCTTGAGTCAAGCTCAATAGAGAAATGAAATAATTTGGCTAGGCAGAGATCAGAAGGACCTCATCTTCCCTTAGGAATAAACCCTGTAGATTTCAACCCGTGGTCCCTGTATTGGGAAGCTCTCCCCTAAGTGGGAAATCGGTGCCCAGATGCATGGGGATCTCCCGTGGATACCAGGAAAACAGGAGGCAAGAACCTGCCTCCAGAGTTCTCTGAAGCTAGGAACTTGAATTAGGCTTCTAGACTACTACATTATAAGAAAGTGAATTTCTGTTTTCTAATGTCACCTACTTGTGCTATTTTTTATAGAAACAGTAGATAACTAGGACAATCATTTAAATCTAATAGACTTGTAGCCCCCTGATATACAGGTGATATATTACGTAAAGAGTATCTTTTCATATTTATCAGAATTTAAGTCTAGAAAGAAATTTAACAAGAGTTGCTGAGTTAATCATCTTAAATATTTTAGTAGGTCTTTCTTTTTCTAGTACAAAAATCCATAATTCTACTTATTAATTTGTAGTTACCTCTCCTTTGCCATAGGATTAATTATTTTCCATTACGCATTGCACTTCCCCAAACTGTTGAGGTATTTCATCATAAAGTTGCAAATCTAGGCTGAATTGAAAGGCAGAAATTAAAACTCCACTCCCCCTCTATTGCACAACTATGAGCTTTTCTTTTGACATGTCTTACTTAATCTTTCTTCCTTGGTGCTGAGTGTTACTTAAAAGAATCATGCAAGGAAAAAGAAGACAATTAGGAAAGGTTTAATTCTCCCCAAAAAAAACTTTCATCTATTATATCTTTAACCCTATATTCACGACAAAGAAGAAAAATGACAGATAATATTAAGGCTGATATCAAATAGTATTGTCAAGTTCCATCAAATTGTGTCTGTAGTTTACAATTTGAGGCAAAATTAAATAGCATTGTGTTTCTACTTCTTTTCTGCAGAATTTAAAAGACATTAACAATTTGGTTGGGTGAAAGGCTTATGCCATTTCCCCCCATTTTTGTTATTAAGGAAAGTCAATGTAGCTTACAAACTTATTGCCTCCATACTCAGCCATCCAGTTAAGCAAAAATATGTATAAGCACATACAAATTAAATGTTCATTATCTGACTCAACAGACTGATATGTAAGTTTCTATACAGAAAGTATTTCGTTTAGTATTTTTTGACAAATGCAACATATATCAGATTGCATTCTCAATAACTACTTGATAAATTATTAATGAATAGGAGAAGAGCAAGGAGATTAGCTGGATATCAGATTAGAAATCATTGAGCGTCAAGTTTGGTCTTTGACATTGCTGACTCCATACATGTCATTATGTTTAGTCTCAGTTATGTCACAACAGTGTGTGTGTCTCTCTTAAGTATATCATAAGTCTCCTTGTACACTTTGGACTTCCTATTTTGCATGCACATCAAAAGCATTTTTAAAAATATTCCCCAATCCAATTTCATAATTTAGTATACATGGTGTTAATCATTTAAATTTATTTTGAAGGATTTTTAATACACACCAATGAGGGAATCAATGTGATTTGGTTCAGTTACACAATAAATATAGTTACTGAGTACGAGTGGTTATACACACACACACACACACACACACACACATACATGCGCGCACAGACAGAAAAAATTGCCCCTGGGTGGAGCTTTCATAATACATATTTTTCCCACAAGGCAAGCCTCTACCAACTCACTCTGATTTAAGTCATGCAGTAGCATCACCTGGGAAGGTTTTCTGTGGTCACTGATTTTTTTTGTTAAAGCAGTTTCTCTCAAACTTCTTTTTTTGGTGATGGTCTGTTTAAGAGAAGAGCATGTGGCTGTGAAATTTTGTTTCCTGCTTGGGGTGGGGGGAAGCTGCAAAAACTGTTGTGATGTTGAACACAGCTGACAAGGACAGTGCTGTGAACAAAACTCCAGTGTATGAGTGGAAGTTCCACCTTCCAAAAAGATGAAATGTCAGTTGATGACAAACCTCATTCTGCACATTTGTCAACTTCTCAAACACAGATTTTGGCAAAATGCATGCACTTGTGCTCAAAAACCAAGGAGGGAATCACTGGAGAGATGGGGAAATTATCTGAAATATCTTGCAAATCTGGAGTTCAGCAAATTGAATTGGAAGATTTGAGAATGAGAACGGTCTCTGTGCACCTCAGTGCTGACTGCCTAGGAAAAAGAGCGTGGAGTGGAAACATGCCAGGCTTTGAAAGAACCCCTCCAGGGGACCCAGACATGTACCCCAAAGTCATTACTGGTGACAAGACCTGGTGTTCTGCTTATGACCCTGAAAGCAAATATCAGTAATACCACTGGAAGACGCCATCGTCACCTCACCCCTCAAAAGTTCGTCATGTGAACTCAAAATCAAGAAGATGCTTATTTGTTTTTTGGTTGTGATGGGGATAGTGTATTTAAAGTTTGTCCCACTAGGTCAGACTGTTAAATCAAACTTTCTAATTAGAGTTTCTGGAAAAAAATGTGTAAAAGTATGTGATTAAAAGGCCTGACTTGTGGTAAATGGGGGACTCCTTTTGCCACCAGACAATGTACCTGCTCACACAGCCATCTCAGTGTGCCTGCTTTGGGCAAAAAAACCAGCATAGTCCTGCCCCACTTACTTGACTCCCCTGACATTGCTCCATGCGACTTCTTTTTGTTTCCACAAATGCAGAGGGACCAGAATGGACAGGGAGGGATTTGATGACATAGAAGAGGTGAAGAAAAAATTAGGCAGGTGCTGTCAGCTATCCAAACAGATGAGGTTGAAAGAGGTTTCTAAGAATGGAACCACAGATCTGACAAGCATACTATGTGTAATGGAGAGTACTTTGAAGGTGATACATTTGTTTTTTTAAAAAAAATTTAAATAAAAAGCTTTGAAAAAAATCCCATTGTGTTTTGGGTGCCCCCCTCGCATATGTATAGCGTGTTGTTGTTGGGTGCTATCTAGTTGTTTCAGCCCCATAGCTATCCTAGGCAGCTACCACTGCAGTCTCCTGTACCATTCTCACGCTGGCTCCTGACGTGAGCTCACTGTGCCAGTGAGTGTCAAAGTCGTCCTCTTGAGGGCCTTCCTCTTGTTCATGCCCACTCCCACCTCCAAGCCTGAGGTCTTTCTCCAGGGACTGCCCTACCTTGACAGCATGTCTGAAATACGCAAGAAGAGCTTTTGCCATTTTTGCCTCTAAAGAGCACTCTGGTTGTACTTATTCCAACACAGATTTGCGTATCCTTCTAGCAGGCCATGGGACTTTTGATATTCTTCTCCAGCACCACAATTCAAATGCAATGATTCTCCTTGATCTTGCCTGTTGATGCTGTCCAGCAAGCCTTGGGCTGCTAACACAACAGCAGTCAGGTAAACCCAATAGCCGCTCCTAGAGAGCAAGGTGACGCTGCCTGATAGGGTCAACATGTACAGCCTTGGACACCCTGTGTGCATTTGTTGTTAGAATCAACCTCTTGGGAGTAGGTTTTGATATAGAGATATGAGTTATTTTGCATAGGGATAACTGTAAGGGAGGAATGAATAACCACTTGTCTAAAGAAACCACTAACATTTGGCATTGGTGTCAAGAAGGCACGTCTGTGTTTTGATATGAGGGCATCCCCAAATATGTAACACAGTACCTAGCCTGTGGAAGTTGTAGTGGATGTGCAAATGCCTTACATAAGTTTAGGATTTTAAGTGTAAATACAGCTGTGGGGCAATGATTTATTCTACCCACATTCTTTGCATCTACCACAAAAAGACTTCCCTGAAGATCAAGGACTGCAGACGACAGTATAGATGATAACTCCATCCCAAGATGATTAAAATCTTCACAACCACATCAATACACACCATTGAAGTTGTCAAGGATTTCATTTTGCTGGCAGGGGGCCGAGGACATTGGACAGATCTGCTGCACAAGACCTCTTTAAGGCAGGGCACAATGAGGATGTCAACTGAGATGCATCTGCCCTAGACCATATTATTCCCAGTCACCTAATATGCATGCAGGAGTCTCGGTGGTAGTGTATACACATGGGGCTGATAATGATAAACTTTACACTTAAAGCCACAGCCTCTCTGCAAAGAGAGAGGTGAGATTTTCTACTCCCACAAAGAGTTAATGTCTTAAAAACCCACAGGAATAGTCCTACCCTGTCCTCTTGCTATGAGTCAGAATTGGCTCAATGGCAATGAATTTGGTTTCCTTTTTGGGTTTGCCTGTGCATGGGAAGGCTAGACCATGCAGCGGGGAGGCTAATGAAGACTTGATGAAGTTGCATTGCGGTGCTACTGAATAATACTGAAGAGACCTTGGACTTCAAGAAAAATAAACAAATCTGCCTTGGAAGGATACACTGCCAGAAGACTCTCGCAGCCAGGCTGCTGATAATTCATCTGAGGTCCTCCTGAGTTATCAGGAGAAACCAGTCTCTGGAAAATCACATCCTGCTTTGTAATGGGGAAGGTCACTGTCAAAGGAGTGTGGCCATCGATGAGATGGATTGACACTGTCTCTGAAACGATGGACTCAAACATGGCACTGATTGCTAGCGTGTCAGAAGACTGGAAGGTGTTTCGTTTGGTTGCCCATCGGGCTGCCATGAGTCCAAACTTTATCAATCCTAAAAACAACTATGCAAGAGAAGACAAGAGACCATACTGATGACATCATTTGATTCTGTTGTGATTGATTGTTAATGGAGTGGATGGTGATTCTGAAAAAGGGTTTGGTCATTTTTTCCCGCATCTTTCTGACATATAACAAGCCGTCTCAGAAGTGGGAAAGTGTAGCGTTAAAAAGAGCCAGGAAAAAACAAAACAAACCAAAATTAATTAAAAAAAATTTTTTTTTAAAAAGAGCCAGGAAGAGAGCCCTTGCGTTCTGTGGGACTGAGATGGGGCTACCTGCTCCCATACAGATGGACAGCCTCCGAAACCCAGAGAGGCATTTCTCACATGGTCTCCATGCTTACTCTAAGTGGAGTGGACTTGAAACCAGCCGCAATGATATCAATTTGGGAGGAGCCCTAGTGACACAGTCATTCTCCCCTTTGGTAATGTATATCTTAGACCACCTGGGAATGCCCCGCATCTATCTAGGGAGCTGAGGTCACCATGGCACTTCTCATTAAGGTCTGGAGAACTTTCATAACAAGGGGCTCAGTATATGACAGATATTTGGAAGCAGCACATCACTACCCACTCTGTTGAGTCAATCCTCTTCACAGTGACTCTATCAGATTTCAAAGGGAGCCGCTGACCTGACCTCTGCCCCACAGAGCAGCTGGCACGTTAGAACCTCCTGTCTTGCAGTTAATAGTACATTATTTACACAAAAGTGCAACAACCATGCCTCCCTTGACTAGTTAAACCTAATTCTAGGAAATGTCCGGAACACTAAGTCTATCTTATTTTTTCAGTTGGTTTAAAAGGCATTTATACCTAATCATTATTATTCTATAAAAGATATGAGAATAAGTGCAGTGTGTATCATTTTCTTCTGTGGAGATTTGGTAAAAAAAACAAACTGATGTTAATACTTTTCCATTGGTGGGTGAATTTAAGGAAATAATTGTCTAGTTTGCGTGAAGTGATTTCCTTTCATTGTTCCCATTCCCTTCTATTTCCTCCCTAGGATTTCAGATGAGATAACTAAAGCTCTCATTACAAGCATGTGGTCAGATCCATAACTTACCGAGAGGTTTGTTCTTGTTCAACAACAGCTAGTATTAAATTCAATGTTCTCAAATATTTACTCACAGTAATATGTTCCATTTGGTCTGTGCTGTGATTTTTGGCTTCTGCTTAATAATAGTTCTATGCCCTTTAGCAAACATAACAGCAGGAAGACCATAATGTTCCAAACAACAGACTTGTTAAATGTGTGGAGTATTTTTTTCTTTCCTGTTTGCCTTTACCAATTTAATATGGCTTCTGGAATTCTTGGCAGCATTAAGCATTTCCTACTGCTTTAAAGAACACATGTTTTCGGTTTCTCTTCTTTTTAACCTAAGATACATGTGCTACGAATGAGCTTTCATTATATTTTATTTTTTTCCACTTAACTGTCCTCCCTTATGCTCTTCTAGTTTCCTCATGCTGCTGGTAGGCACCATGGAGTCAGTTCTACCTGCCGTAGGACAGAATTCATGATAGCTTCCCAATCCTGCACCATCCTCACAATTGTTCTTATTGCGAGTCCATTGTTGCAGCCACTGTGTCAGTCTGTCTTGTGGAGGGCCTTCTGTATCACCGACCCCACTAAGCATGGTGTCTGTCACCAGGTATTGGTCTTTCTTGATAATATGTCCAAAGTCTTGCCATCCTTGCCTCTCAGAATCAGTCTGGCTCTACTTCTTCCATGACAGATTTACTTGTTCTCTTGGCAGTGCATGGTGCTTTCTTTGACAGTCCCACAATTTAAATCCATTGATTCTTCCTTGATCTTCCTTATCCAATGTCCGTCCTTCATAATAGCCATATAACCTTTCACTGAAGACTTGTTTACAGTTGAAATGGTTTGACGGTGATATGGCCTCTTTAACCATCGTTTATGCTAGACAAAAGAGCATGACTAGAGAATCAAAACTTCCCCATGCAGAGCGTATACACTGGGCTTTCCTGCCTTCAGAACGAACAATGAACTCTAGCTACTCTGTTGGGCTATCTTTTCAGTATATATGGCATGAACTAATTTTTAAAGGGAAGCTTGGAAACACTCCAGTGATGAGATGACTTCTCAACATGACAGTATGACTGAGTTATTGTTCATCAACAACCTCCAGTTTTCTTGTGAGGTAACATGAGCACTAACTGCTACTGTACTGCATGCCCCACCCCTCCTATGGCATTGCTGTCCCTGCCCTCACTGTTCCTTTCAGTCAGAGTCCTGTGAGTTCAGATGCTTGGCGGAGCAGTAAGGGCACTGCTGCTCTGCCATCCTATTTGCTCTTGTCCCTCTCCCGTGAAGATGGCGTATTCTGAAAATGCTTCTAGTCTGCTTGATGGAGCACATTGACAAGTACATCCAAAATACAGCAGGATAAAACATCCTAATGGCAAGTGTAAACGAGAAATATCTGCTTTTAGAAACCACTGACAGAGTGGGACTGTTGACCACTAAAGCATAATTTACACACACACATATTCCTTGCAGAGTCTTTATTTGGAATTTGTAGATGTTGGAAAACAATGTTTTCTGTTCTTTACATGTTTTAATATCTTTGAAGTTCCTTAAATTGTTCTGGACATCCATCAATTTCCCAATGGACGAACATGTCAACAACATGCCTGCTTGAAGACAGATGATGAGCCACTGAAGAGATGGGGCAGTTATGTGGACTATCTTGGAGCTCGGTTCAGGAAATTTTCATTTTAATGAGCTATCAGGGAATGAGGAGGGTAGGTACAAAATTTGTGCTTCAGGTTCTGACTGGCCAGAGAACAAGAGCGTCCAGTGGAAACATACCATGCTTTGAAAGAACATCTTCAAAGCAACCCAGACTTTGGTTCCAAGGTCATTACTGGTGAAGAGACATGATGTCATTCTTATGACCCCCAATGCAAATGTTAATAAAACCAGTGGAAGTTGCCATTGTCACTTCACCCCGCAAAAGCTCATCAAGCGAAATTAAAGACCTAGGAGATGATCATTTGTTCTTATGATGTGAGGTGGCTAGTGTATTGGGGGTTTGTTTCACCAGGTCAGACTCTTCATCAGGATTTCTATTTAGAGGTTCTGAAAAGATTGTCTAACAGTGTGTGACAAAAAAGGACTGATTTGTGCCAGACATGGGACTGATTTTGCCACCACGACAATGCACCTGTTCATGCAGCTATCTCAGTGTGTCAATTTTTGTCAAAAAACAGCATGCCTATCTTGCTCCACACACTTTACTTACCTGACCTCACTCCATGAGAACATCTTTTGTTTCTGAAAATGCAGAGGGATATGAAAGGACAGTGATTTGGTGACATAGAAGAGATGAAAAATGAGGGTGGTGCTATTAGCTCTTCAAACAGATGTGCTTGAAAAATGTTTCTAAGAATGTAATCACAGATTTGACAAATGCATTAAGTGAATGGAAAGTACTTTGAAGCAAATAAGGTTGTTTTGAAAAAATATATATATATAACTTGGGAATTAAAATTCCGGTGTTTGGGGTACCCCCATGGGCTCTATCAGTGACTAATAATTTCGAGTATACAAAACTTTAAAACATCTGTTTTTCTAATTCACAATAAATCTGCTTTTATATAGCAGAGAAAAATTATCTTTAGGCTATCATAACATTTTAATATTATAAACTATACAAATTGATAGGGTTCAAAGAATGAATTCATGTTCTAAAGCAGACATGAAAATATGATTAAGAAACAATCGGAACCAAACCTCAAATTAAATCAATACCCAAATGTATAATTTCTGATATATTGTAACAGAGTTATTGGTTTATATTTTTGATGGTCCAAATAATTCAGAATCTCACAAATCAAAACACATGGGTAACCTAAGATTATGCAATTTCTTCAGTAGGTTAAAGGATAAAACTCTTCTGCTTGTGATTTGGTCTCATGCTGAGATCATAAGTTTTTCTACCGAAGGTTTATGGCCTTTTCTGATTCCAAGATTTTTTAAAGATAAAGAGAGCAAGGATAGCAAAGGAAACTTTAAGAAATATTCAGTATTTCAGAATATAAAGGGCTAGTTGTATTTTTATCTACTTCTAGAGATCAGTAGATTTATTTGTGTCCATTATGTTTTATAAAATAAATCAATGTTTTGAAAAAAGTAACTAATTTCACTTAATTGCTTTTGGTATATTTTATTGTCATTAATTACATAATTATAGCTCTATCAGTGGAATGGTGTGGGACTGGCAATGTCTTATTTTTTTATACATAAGGTTACCATGAGTCAAAGCTTTGGACTACTAAACACTAGATGAGATGTTCAAACCCAGCAGCCACTCTAAAGGAGAAAGATGAGACAATCCTCTCCCATAATGATTTACAGATTTGGAGCCTCAGAAATTCTACACAGGGTTCATATCAATTGGAGTCATGTCCGTGGCAGTGGGTTGATGGGGTTTCCTGAATTCCTATATGTCTGCATTTGAAGAAACATTGAATAAGCAACAAATCATCTCAAGGTTGACGATAAAGTACACTAGTAAAGCTATTTGTCAACAGGAAGTCATGGCACGCTGAATCTATTTCTAAAAATATTCCTAGGAAGGAGAGTTTTAGTTAATTAACAAAACTGCCTTATCAGGATTAGAATCATCAGTTAATATAAACTAATTATATTAAAGCTTTGGATAGACAACTGTCTTATTGACTGACAGAATAAACATTTTGAATTCTCACACTTATTAGACTTTCTTTCTGTTGAATGTCACTGATGTGTCTCTTACCATAGATAACTGATGCACAACACAATGAAATAATACCTGCTTTCTTGCCATCCTCACAATTCTTGTAAAGCTGGGACCATCGCTGGAACCCCTGAAGTAATCTATCTTGTTAAGAGTCTTTTTTTCCCTCCTTACCATCTATGTTAACAAGCATGATGTTCTTTTCTAGTGGTTTTCTCTGCTAATAACATGCTCAAAGTACACACAATAAGGTCTTACCATTTTTGCTTCTAAAGCATAGTCTGCCTGCACTTCCTCCAAGACCTGGTAGCTGGCTTTTCAGGCTGTCTATGTACTCTCATTATTCTTCCCCCAGACCATAATTCAAAGGTATCAATTCTTCTTCAGTCTTCCTTATTTATTGCCACATATATATATATATATTGGATCAGTGGAAATACTACAGCTTAGTCTTCAAAGGGACAACTTTGCTCTTTAATAAATGCAGCAAGTCCTTTGATTCTTGCCCGCTTTTCCCATGAGCATTGATTGTGGATACATGTAAAATAAAATCCTTGATAGTTTCACTCTTCTGTTGATCATGATGTTTTGTCTTGTTTACTTGTAAGGATTTCTATTTTCTTTGTATTTATTTGTAATCTATACTGAAAGCTCCACTCCTTGGTCTTCATCAGTAAGTGCTTTGACTCCTCTTCTTTCACCAAGCAAGTTGTTCTCTTTGAACAACGTGTTCTATCTACAGTTTGTAAATGAACATAGAGAATATTCTGGAATTCCCATTCTTCATAATGTTATCCATATTTTTTATGATCCACACAGGCAAATGCTTTTGTATACTCAATAAAAAACAAACAAATTTTTGTGTCTGGAGTGTCTGCTTTGACTCAATACCCACATGAAATCTTATGATGTACCTAATTTCATGTCCCCATCTGAATTCTGCTTGGTTTTCTGACTTTTCTCTGATGAAGTACTGCTGTGTGGTATTTGAATTATCTTCAACAAAAATTTACTTACATGTTATATTATGTTAACGACAATATTTGATAACTTCCAAATTCGATTGATTCATTTTTCTTGGAAATAGGCAAATGCATATCTCTTCCAGCTGATAGGCCAGCTAGCTGTATTTCAGATTTCTTGACATAGTCTAACAAGTACTTCTAGTGTTTCATCCATTTTTTAAAATAGACATTTCATTTCACATTCTGCCAATTCCTGTAGTCTTGCTTTTCACAAATGCCTTCAGTGTGGCTTGGCCTTCTTCCTTCAATGCATAAGTTCTTGGTCATTCAAATAGATGAGTCTCAACTAATTATTTTAGGTATAGTGCATCTGTCTGTTCCTTACCCTCTCTTGATGATTGTTGCATCATTTAGTGGTTTGCCTGTATGATCCTTCAAAGTTGCAACTGGAGCTTGATATTTTTTCCTTCCATCTATTCCTTCAGTTTGAGACAGGCTTGACTGTACTCTGCCCTTTTGGTTTCCCAACCCCAGGTCTTTGCCCATTTCATTGAAATGCTCCCCTTTATCTTCTCCAGCTACCTTTGAAAATTTCCGTTCAGCTCCTTCATCATTTCTTCCATTTGTTTAGCTACTCTTTTTTCAAGAACAAATTTCAGAGCCTCTTTGAACACCCCCTCCTTTATTTGTACTCTCCTTTATTTCTAATGAGTGCTTCCTTTCTTCATGTGTACTATGAATCATGCCATCGCATTACTTGTCTGATCCTCAGTTATTAGCGCTAACTGCAGCAAGTCCATTTGTTGGCTGCTTTCTAGACTCAGTCCTGTCGTCAGCCACTATTCTGGTTTTTGCCGATGATATTGAGCCTCTCCACTCACTCTCCCGCAGATGTTCTCTCTGTGATCTCTGTGTATTCCATCTAGAAGTCCCAGCGGCATGGTCATTTCCAGTTGGGCTGCTAATCACACGGTCAGCAATTTGAAGCCATCAGATACGCCACAGGAGAAAGAGGCTTTGTACTCCCTTAAAGATTCACAGTCTTAGACAACCATAGTGGTAGTTCTATCCTGTCCTATAGGTCACTATTGGAAGGGATCAACTTGGTAATATCCACATTATATGTTTTTGAAGAAAATTTGTAATAAAGAATTTATTAGTCTTGGAAAAATCTGTCATGTGATCTTAGGTCATTCTCAAATACTGATACTTAATTATCAGTAATTATCTATACACCTGCACTTATTGTCTAATCAAAGTCATACTGAAGAAGCTGATAACAGTTCTTCAATTTCTTCCACATTGGTTTTATTTTGGTATGTAAATTTGAAAAACAGTTGTATCAACTTGTCAACGTTGTAGAACAGATATGTACCTACCACATATAGCATTATATTTCAAGACAGATCTTGAGATACACCTTTTTAATGATGGATGCAACTTCATTTCTTATTATTTTGTCATTATTGCATTCTAGATATACATAGGACAAATTCAGTTCCAAAATTAATGCAATGTGTTGAACATTTTTTCTTGGTGGTGCCTTGGACACTAGGATAGAGTGGAACTGCTTCTTCATTTCTGAGAATTTAAGTGTTTACGTTAAGTGGATAGCCCCATCTGTCCAGTGGAGGAACCGGCTCATTTGCACCACTGATGCTGTGTTCAGCAGCCCACTGAGGAACTCTCTTTGCGACTGGAGCCCATACTGACCAATAGGGAAGAAGATATTATGAGCCTTTGGTCCTTGAAGTGTCTCAACTTTATGCTGTTTACTCACAGCAGCTATAGAATGTTTAATCTTTACGTATGGATGAACAGAGGCCGACAAGCTGATTTATTGTACAGTAAAGACACTGAATTTTGCAAAGACGTGTTCATTTAAGATATCACACTTGAGATTCTTTAAGTTTCCCTAGTCATCTTGCTCAGTGTTACCTTCAGTTTACTGACAGTAAATTAAATCATTGTGATAAGTAATATGAACCTTTCTGTTTGTACCTACATAGATATTACCCCTCTTTAAACGCCTTACTTTTAAAGCATAATCATAAAAATAACAAGTTTTAATAAATTATGTATATTTCACTTGAGCTATATTGTGACATAAACAATGAAGAGAATGCTAGAAAACATTTTAAAGAGCTTAGGAAACAAAATAGGCCAATGTTAACTTTGAGGCCTAGTCTCTCTTGCGCTCTGCTGTAGAGTGGAGTAGTTGTGACAGAAACCATCTGGCTTACACGTCCTAAGATGTTTACTCCTTCATCATTTGCATAAAACGTGTCCGATCTGCACCACACTTTCCTTGCTCCTATTTGAAGAAGTGGGAGAAGATTAATATCTATAATGAAAAGATAAAAAGTAGTGCCTGGATAATTCCTATTTTTACAATGTGAACAATGGTTGCTATTTTGACACAACTATGGGCACACACAGATGATTTTGACTTGTGTGACTCCTCAAGGATACGAGGTCTATGCTGGATCTCATCATTAGACTCACCCTTAAAAGTCAATGTCGCCTTAGGAAACGGGAAGGGTGGGTGGGAAGTGGCAATGAAACCTGCAGTTTGTGTTCGTGCATCAGCTTTGACGCTGATTCCTGTTCTGTTTGTTGCAGCTATTTTGCTCAATTTACAACTGCTCCTTAATGCATGTTTGTCCTGAATTTTGCCGGTTAATTTAGTCTTCTTTTGTGGAAGGGTATCCCAATGAGACTGTAAAGAAGTGATATTAAACTGGATCTTTACTGGCGCATGGAAAATGCAACACCTCAGCCTATGGAATCTTTGAAGTTTAAAACATTGAATAAGACCATTGTTTTGTGAATGTAGTGCAGATAAGTAATCTTGCATTTTGGAAATCAGCGAAAGCAACTGGGGGAAAAACAATTAGGATATTTAAAGTAACACATTGATAAGTGTTTCAGTCATTTATTTCATGTGATTACAATGCAGCATGGCACCGAGTTAGACTTGTCAAATGCATTGCTGAAATGACTTGAAAAGATTACAAATACCTTGTATTTTTAAATAAAAGCTACTGGGATATGAAGTTGCCATTTGTATTGAAATAAAGTTAGATTCATCTCTCACACCCTGCACAAAATATTTCAAAGTGGGTCAGAGAATTAAATTTAAGCAAGCACAATAACACCAAGAAAATAGCAATTATAAAAGAGAAATAAAAGGTATACTTTTCTAAAACTTGTGCATAGAAAATGTTTCCTAAATCGGACTCACTAGCTGATGCATTGAAATAAGCATCGCTGAGTTGCCCGGGTGGGACAGTGATTGTAGAGTGGGGAAATTGAAATGTTCTTACAGGAAGCCTGGTTTTAATTCCCTACCAATAAAGTTCACAAGCAGTCACCCTTGATAATCCCGTTCACATCAGCAGCCTATGGAAACCCTACGGATCCTATAGTTGGATCCATACGTCATCCTGGGACTGAGGCAGGACCTCCGTTGTGTATGGAGGTGCCATAGGGTGAGACAGCTAACAAAAACAAGCAGAATTGGATAAACATAAAAACGTTTGCATCACTGAATGCACCCAAAAATATAATAAAAAGGAGAGGCAAAATGTGTGTGCTTGTGCTTGTAAGAGAGAGATAAGCTATTAACCCAAACTCACCGCAACTGAGTCAATGCCACTCTTGAGTTTCAGAGGATAACTCTTTATGGGAGTAGAAAGCCCCATCTTTCTCCCTCGAGGCAGCTGGTGATTTTTAACTGTTCCACTTGCAGTTAGCAGCCCACTGGGTGACCACTACACTACCAGGTCTCCTCTGTATGAGTTATACTTTGCAATTTTTTTTCAATATGGCCCTTAAGTATGTGACAAGATGCTTAAATTTCCCATAAAAATATATATAAACATTAAAATTTATACTACTTTCCTCATTATATTGGCAACATTTCAAACCTTTGAGGAAATACTTTTGGCAGGCTGTTAGTACACAGGTACTCTGTGACATCCTTTTTGGGGATGTAAAGTGGTAAATCTGCACAGAGAGAACTTTGGCTTTAACTGTCAAATTTTCGTCTGTACTTAAATTTCAACCCTGCAAGATTACTGATAGATTTTACTTGGAAATAAGCATCTGATGGTACAAAATGTAGATGCTTAATGCCATTCATTGGCACATCACTAATAATGATAACAGAACACAAATATTTGAACATAGTTGAGTAACCATTGATAATTATATCAAATGGTACCTTATGTGTAAAACAGAATGCAAACCTCAGAATGAATAAGGAATGACTACTCCAAGAGCTAATATTAAGTGTAAAAAGAGCAACATACAAAATAAAATATATAATGTTCTAACGTTTGAGAAGGAGCAAGAACAAAATGTCCAGATACGCTCACGCAAGCAATACGCCCAGGAGGGCTAAGCCAGCTCAAGCGACAGGAGGGAAGACTGGCCGCCACCGGAAAGGAAGCGCAGACTTTCTGAATCTGCCTACTTATATAGTTTGCATTTCCTATAAGACAAAAAAATGAATACAATTTTTTTAAAAGCTAGGAAACAAACAAGAGAGCAGATTGAAACCCATGGACAGAATTATGTTAAAAGAAGTGCACAACAAAATTGAAGAGGAAAATAGAAAAATAATTTTAAAAGTCTACTCTAAATAATTTTTTAAACTTAGGCCTTCTGTGAGACTGTATGTACTTCACAGACATGTGCCCAGGGTACTCAAAAGCCAAAGCCTAATCTCACTGTCACCGAGTCTCTTCAGGCCCGCAGCCCGCCCCTGTGAGTGTTGAGAGTGAACAGCCTGTCTTTCTCCTGTGGCGCAGGGGGTGGTTTCTAACTACTGACCCGTGGGTGCCACCAGAACCTAGAATCCGCTCTGCCACCGGGGTTTCTTCTACAAGAGTTACTCAAAACAGAAAAGAGAGATAACATAAATAAAAGAAAAGTTCACTGCCATCCATCAATTCCAACTGATCACGACCCTGTAAGAGAGGGTAGAATGGTTTCCGTGGGTTTCTGAGACTATAAACCTCTTTTATAGGCACAGAGAGCCTCCCCTCTCTCCTGTAGAGCCTCTGGGGGTTAGGAACTGTCTACCTTCTATTTAGAAGCCCAGACGGATACCTGAGACACCCAGGCTCCCATGCAAGTGGTCCCAGTATTAGAAAACTGTCACTTCACAGCAGTCGTGGGACAAATGGTGAGAAAGATCAGCAGTGGATGCAAACTCTGACAGGAAATTTTGATGAGGAGCAGATTCTTAAAGCGCCTTCCTTCATATTGATAATAAATTGCCATCAGAAGAAGAGTAAGTTTAAAACGGAGAAGCTCGATATGACGATTGGCCAGATGACCAGATGATTATCAGGGAGAACCAGTTGACTCTGTTTCAGCAGGTAACACCCTGAGAAGCACACAGTGAACCCCACAGTAAAAGGCCTAAAGCAGCAATACCAGGCTCGCAGTGTAAGGAAAACCCCCAAATCAAACAAACAAAATATCAAACTACTGACAAAATGCCAAAGGAAGAGGGGGAAACGAGAAAGACGTAGGAACTGCTCCTAGCTACAGGTCAGTAAGCGACATCACAGTGCAGCATTTCGTGTGCGCGGTTCTAGACCGGGTTCTGCATGAAAAGGGAAAACAATGCCATAGGTGGCTTTAGTAAGTGCATTTAAAATTTGTATATGAACATGGATAGTATATCACATAAAATATTTTATCGATACCAAATTTACTGAAGTGGATAATCAAACCAGTTATGTAAGAGGATATTCATGTTAGGAACATTTACATTAAATTATTTTGGAATGAGTAAGTCTGATCAATTAAATTTACTCTAAAATGACAAGGAAAAAATCATCTGTTTATACACACACATGCATACAGTGATACAGAAAATGTGAAGAAGTACATTGGGTAAATAAAAGCAACTGGCAAATCTAGGGAAAGTTGCACTTAGTAAATTTTCCAGAATCTAGAAATTATTTTCAAGTAAAATGTTAAATTGTTCAGTCCTTATATGTCACTGAAGTGTGCTAACTGTAAAAGCTTCAGTCAAAACTATTTTGATGACTATTTGCAGACTGACATTCAAGCTGCTACATCGGATCTGGGAGATACTATCCTTTAGCTTACACTGGTGGTGTTTGTTTCTGTCTAGTAGCGTCCTCCTCGTGCAAACCTGACACACAAGAGAATCATGTGCCCTCTTCCGTGTCCAATTCTGTGCCATGTTCCAAATTCCTTCTATGTCCCAGTCTATTGTTTCCTGCGGTGGCGTAATGATTATGAGTTGGGTGGCAAACGTCAAGGTCATCAGTTCTAAACTGCCAGTCTCTCTGCATGAAACGACAGGGCTTTCTACTTCCATGAAGAGTAACAGTCTCAGAAACTCACGTGAACAGCTCTCCTCTGTGCTTACCGAGTCTCTGTGAGTAGTCATCAATTTGATGGCAGTGGATTTGAGTTTGTTTTTGATTGTGCCCTCTGTACTTTGAATACCTTCCAACCTAGCAGAGTCATCTTCTCGTAACAAATAGGTAGACATTTTATAGTAATCTTCCAGCTTTTCATAGGCTAATTTTCAGAATTAGATCATAACGCTCTCTGCCTACTACATCTTAGTCTGGAAGGTTGACTGAAACCTGACCACCACGGGCAACCTGGCTCGTATGTGAAAGACATTTGGTGTAACTGCCAGCATCATAGAAACCCTTATAGCCGGTAGGTTAGGACAAACGGATAGATACGTGGCTTTACATGGACTTGAAACTTGCTGTCGATGCTATTCTGACTCGTCAGAAGAAAGCTAAAGGACAGCGAAGAACTGCCCTAAAGGCAATACTCTTTACAGAAGGAAAATGCCACCTGTTTCTCCCAGGGACCTTCTCGGGCCTGGCCTCCCCGATCTTTTGTTTATCAGCTAAGAATTTATCGAGTGTGCAGGCAGGACTCCATCACAGTTTACACGACCCATTGCTTTGGAGTTGAATTTGAGTCATTGAGACCTATGTATCAAATTCCTCTAAATCAGAGGTTCCCAAACATATTTGGCCTAATGACTCCCTTTCAGGAAAAAAACGATGATACAATGCCATCCTGAGAATTAAAAAATTTCTGTGCTATGCACCTTAATTCACATGCTCTCACTGCCCTGAAGTATATGCTGCCTCATGAATGTACGTAGCTGCTTTTGTACTGCTCCGTGTAGCCTCCTGGATCATTCCATCACCTCCAGGGAGCGATATTTCCCATTTTGGGAAACACTGACTTAAATCTGTAATTGAGCATAGTGGGAGAAGTCATACTATCAATGTGTACAGTCATAAAACAAAATTAAAAATGGAAAATTTGATACAGTAAATATATTTTGAAAACCTTTTCTTTTTGAATATCTTTAAAATATATGAAGGTTTAAAATTTAACTTTTTTCTCTATTTGTGGTTTCATGACCTTTTTCTTGTGTTTTTCACATTTCATTAAGACCTTGAAATTTTGAGTGCTACATAGCAATAGAAATAGAAAAACAGTATTTTCTATGTTCTTAGTATACATTCTATATGTTTCCCTTCTCCAAATTCTAAAACGTTTATGGGCTTGGAAAGATACAATTACATAGTGAACATTAGTTGTCCATTTATTCTGTGAATTCTCATGGCATTTTCTATAAACCCTTTCATTAGATCACTTACTGTAATATAGTTAATATCTCTGTCTCCCCCACTAGACTATGAAATCCATGAGAGTAGATGGTACATATTATATCCTAGTGTCTAATGTTTGCTTGGTGCACACAGGGATCCAAGAAAATATTAGTGCTGAATGAACTGAATAAATGGGTAACATTTATAGTTGTAGAAAAGTGAAAGGTTTTAGAAGTCTGAGAAACATTACGAGAAGTTTTATTTCAAGATTCCGAACCGCTGGAAACGGGCTCAATGCAATGTGATTGTATTGAAATATTGCATTATTTCTGCAAACATATTATTTTGGTCACATGTTTAGACTTTGAAGAATTCTTGAATGCTGCTTCTTTTTAATTTTGTCACAGACACAAATGTCCCAAGTGTTACATTCAAAAGACTTTTATTGGCCATTCATTCCTTACCGCAGCCTTTACCTAAGTTCAAGTCCTCACAGTGCCTGAATCTTTTAATAATGACCTGATTTTTCTCCTTACTCTTGTTCTTCACTTACTACCAACTCTCCCCATTGAAAACTCACTTTATTGGACACTTGTAGGATAATCTCTGAAATAGGTTGTACAATGCATCCTCTGTTTAAAGTAGTTCCCATTATATCTATATCTATATATGCATCTATATCTTTGTATCTATCTATCTATCTACTTAAAAGGGGGAGTAGTGGAATGTCAGTGACTAGGACAGTGACTATAAACCATTTATTTAAAAGCAGTTTGAATAAAGACTTCAAAATTCCAAAGCAAGTTTTTGGTAAGAATGTGAAATTATACACCTAAAAATTTAAAGCATAACATTTTAATTTAAGAAAACACTTTAAAACCCTCAAAATAGAAATATTTGTCTCCAAAACGATATTAAATTGTGTAAAATCTTTCTTCAAACATGGAAGACCTCACTCAAGGGGGAAACAGAAGAAGGCATATTTAATTTTGCTCATATTGCTCAATATACAAAAATCAAAACATGCTTATCATTTACTAGTCTACTAGACAGAATGATTCATAACCATTTAGCTACCATATCAAGTGCATTTTGTTTTGGGTTATTAATATTGAGTGGACTTTTAATTATCCCCTCGTCGGATTACATGACTTACCATCCTCCGGTCACTGATGTTGTGCTTCTTCCATGTGGACTTAGTTGACATCTTTCTTAGATGGCTGCATCTTTGAAAACAAACCTTTACATCCCCTGATGCTGTTTTACCTGACAGCCAGGCACCATCTAATTTCTTCACCGCACATTACTACAGCATCCATATCTTCAGTGCTCCCTTCCTGAGAACGAGAACAGGGCCATGATGTAAGAACGAATTGTTTTCAAGTTGGAGCTAGTATTGAGTGCGGGCTGGAAACCCATACCTGGATCTATGTTTTTTAATCTGCCTTTGCCTCCCATTAGTGACCTTCCTATTAATTTGTGGTAGAGAGTCTTCTTGATCATTGATTGCTCTGGAATGTGAGGATCTTCTGTTAAATTCTCATTGATTAGTTTCTAAAACACTGTTGAGAAAGGGATGTTGGGCTAAAGTAGGCTAACTACATATCACAATACTGGAATTATTCATGTCTGCAGAATAAATTCTTTCACAGTTGGACACTGTTTGCACAAATAATGGGTGTTGATCATAAGGGAAACTTTACAATAATATTCACTGGCAATGCTAGTCACAGGATTACTGGAATAATATGGATCTTAATACAGCATATAGGACATTAATACAGTAAGACAATGATTTCCACCTTCCAAACTGTTCAGTACTCTTGGCATTGCTGACTTCTGCTTCTTCAAACACCATTAATTTTTAATCTTAAGTCTTCAGGTTACAGGTGTGTGACGTAGGGTCCTGGTCACCTACTGGAGCTTCAGAATCAGATCTCTCTGGTGCGGCCTTTGGAGCCTAATGTGCACTTTGAAGATCTAAGGTTCAATTGTCCCAGTGTTCTATGGCACTTGGCCTGGGTCCCTCCAGAAGGTGGCCAGAAACATGCCAGTGTGGCTTATTCGGTGCATATTTATAACCAAGAAACAAGTGCAGTTAATTGAGTCAATTCCCATTCATAGCGACCCGGTGACTCACTGGCTTGGCTGACTCATGGTGACCCAACAGGGTCTGGTGGCCCTTCTCTTTAGAGATTCTCAGATTTTAAATCTTTACTGGAGTAGATTGTCTCATCTTTCTCTCTCAGAGCAGCGCATGGTCTTGAACAACTAACCGTGTGGTTGGAAACTCAGTGGGTAGCATGCTCAATCACCAGGTATCCTTTAGGGACCTTATCATGTCACATAGAGGTCACTGCCATTGAACCAATGCTGGTGCTTGATGACCCTGTAGGACAGGCTAGAGCTGCATTTCTGAGACTTTAATTCTTTCTGAAAGTAGAAAGCCCGACTTACTCCTGTAGAGTGGCTAGCAGTTTTGAACAGCTGACCTTGCAGTCAGCAGCCCAAAGGGTAACCACTATACGACCAGGGCTCCTCAATGGGGAAAGTGTCCCTTTGACTTCCAAAGGCTACGATATTAAAAAAAATGGAATTCCATGTCATTCTCTTGTGGGGAGGCTTATGGATTCGAATCGCTCACCTTTTGGTTAGTACTTGAGCGAGCTCTTCATCACTGTGCCAGCAGGGTGCCCTACACATTCCATCTGCAAATATGACTTTTCTTGAACTTTTATCTATTTGACCTAGTTGACATTTGTAGGCTCAGCAGTTCTATATACTTTTTATATATAAGTGTATTATTTTATAGATGTGATTCGATTTGTAGGATCTAACATATTTATGGTACAAAGTTTAAGCTCTCCCCTGATAATTGAAAGTTGTTGGCTCATACCTACCAGCCTCTTCATGGGACAAAGAAGTAATAGTCTGCATCTTAATATCAGAGTATTTGGAACTCTGTAGGGAAATTCTAGTTTGCCCTGTAGGATTACGATGACTGAGAATTCACTTGATGCCACTGGATTTGGGGGTAAAATAGTAAAGCCGCATTATACTATTCAAGCTCATTAAAAATTACCTGATATGTCTGTCAATGAACCAATTGTTTAAAATTATGCTTTTTATTATACCTCAGAATAAAAAAACTTTTAAATATTGACATTGTTCAGATAATACCTTGGGCTTAAAAATGAAAGCTACTAAAAATGTGTTCTTTCTGAGATTAAGTAAAGCATCAACACTGGATATTAGCATCCATATCTTTTCAAGCATAGAAGTACTCATCAAATTTGCAATGTGAAACACACATGTAAAATTCATGTTCTATTCCCTTATATTTGTAATATTCTTTAGTCTCTCTTTAAACTACTATATAATAATCACTTTAAATTATATTAACTGCATTGTATATATCTTAACTGCATTGTATATCTTAAAATTAATTTTATTATGATTTCTACATTTTTAAACTTAGTTTAAGCTAAAGCCATTGAAGATAATGTGATGAAAATAATATTTCAAATAATTATACATCTGTCTTTGACTTTGATAATTATATTACTCCAATTGAGTCACCACCCACTAAGTTATCTTTGAAAGGAAAACAACATTTTTTACAAAAATCATTATTTATTATGTATGAATACAATAACACATTTGGAATAATATGTTTACATTTGGAAATATTTCTGGTTTGTTCCTAAATTCACCATAGAGTAAATGGAGAGTTGACACATTTTTGTGTGTTATATTAAGGAATAGATAACAAATAATTAGTGGTTCTCAGGTATAAGACTATATCAGAATTACCCGGAGGGCTTAATGAAAGAAATTTCTAGGCTCTACCTTGAGTTTTGATCAACAGTACTAAAGTGGAGCTTGAGATTATGTATTTTTAAGAGATTCAGGTGTGACTGATGCTGCGGATGTGGAATCACACTTACTGAACTGATGGAGTACGTAATGTGTGATCTTCTGTTCAAATGAGCCTAAATTATTGCTGCCCCGTGAATTTGAATCATGTATGTGGTTTCAAGGTCTGATGGTGTTGCATATTCACATCAAGGTAAACGAAACACTGTATCTGGGTATAGATATAATTGGTATTCTAACGATAAATGAAATGCCTCCATAAAATTATGTATATATATATATATATATATATATATATATATATATATATATATATATATATTCTACTAGGTTTCCTTTTACTATATCAAGGGAGTTTAAATTGCAGGGGGAAATTAGGGAAAAATAGGTGGTTCTTTTCATGAACAAAAAGGGTATATATTTGTGGAATGCATTACAATGTCAGTAAATTTATCATATTTTTAATATCTCTACTGAACAGGTATATAAAAATGTTAAGTGCCCATGCTGGACTATTCCGATGAAATGCATTTTTAATGAAATGCAATTTTGAGAACGTAAATTCTGAAAATGGTCATTTCAAAAGGACATTCATACTAGACAAAAAATGTAGTCTTTCTCAATCTTAAGAGATCTTAGAGAAAACAGATTTATGTTGGTAAAATTTTAAGTGAGTATGCTCTTGCAAACACCTGAGTGCTATTCAGCTTAATTGGGTTATACCTCACGCTGATCATGTTTTTCCCCTGCTGTATCTAATTTCTTTTTTTTCTTTCAATATTTTATTGTTTGGTTTTAGTTGTGAAGGTGTAGGAAAGTGAAAGAACTCTAATTTTTAAAGAGCCCTAAAGGGAAGTATGCTTTTGTGTTAGTCATTCCTGTGAACACCTGTGCGCTGCTTAATTTAATTGGGTTACAGCTGGTGCTGAGCGCGTCCTCTGAATGAAGGTGTGCAGACTGACTAGGAACTTGACATTGCATGTCATTGTATGCTTTCCTGGGTCTTTCTTATGCGATATGCTTGGATTTGAAGGATTTGAGGTGCAAAATGAATGAAGGTCTTGTGATCTGTGATGAGTAACATCCCTGGGAATTCATGATGGTTTCAGAGAAAATGTACTTCTTTCATAAGATCACAGACTCCCTCAGAATAAGATGAAACTAACCCCCCAAATACCTGATTTCTCACCTCCTGTAATTCAGGAACATTCTTATCAGGGTTGGATTTTGAGAGGTTATGATATGGGAGTTTTGAGCAGGGAAAAATAATAATAAAAACCCTGAAAAACTTCAAAGACTTGTAGCTGAAATTTTAGCAGCTCAATATACACTGCACGTATATTGCTGTCAAAGTAAAAAGAGCTGGAGTGTATAACTAGAATAGTTTGCTAATTTCCTTAGGAAGACTTAAAGTAGCTATGTATTGTGTCAAATATTCTAGACACCCGCCATCAGTTTGCCATTCCAATATTAAGTCTCTAAAGACAGTCTGGAAATAGAGCGCTGCAAAAAGTCCTTCATCACGTCAAGCACTAACGTCAGCTGTTTGATATGTTTAAAGAAGTAGATTTACCCATACTTTCAAAGACATTCACAAGTTTAATATTTAATAAGATAATATGGTAACACCGTATCTTAAAAAAACACGTGTTTCAAATCTATTTGACAAGGGAGAAAGCAAACCAGGAAACACCACCCAAAATTAATGAAAGGAAAGAAAATAATTGAATTATTCAAACGCTGGTGAAAATAACGTCATTTCTTATACATTAATAAAAAAGCATCTAAGTTTATTGCTATGCTACCTTAAATATGTCATATTTTTAAGAAATGAGAAAAGGAATGTGTGAAACAACTAGCTCTTCCCATGCAAATTAATTCTGAGCAGTGACCTATATTTTCTACACATCTTCTGTAATAAATTAAGCATATGGTAGCTATTAGGATAGAGAAAATGTCTTTATGTTCAAAATAGCTAAATTCAATAGCTAAATTAAAAATAACTATAATAAAAATATATGTGCAATTTGTCCTGATATCTTTTCCCTTGTATTCTTAATCTGTAATTAACCCAGTATTCTCCCATTTGATAAAAGAAAAGTTTCAAAATAACATAGGCCTTGAATTTGGGTTAATTTGCTCAACCTGCTTTTCTTTGCACATTTGTATAATTAGCAGAGCTTCAGGATAGTGCTGCTTGCTTTGGGGCATTCTGTCAGACTGATCATCTGACTTTGGATAAATTACAAAACCTCTATAGAAATGCCACCTCAGTTTGATGAAGGTAACGTGCTCAGTTGCTAATCAAAAGATTGGATGTTGGAGTACAGCCAGCACTCTTTGGAAAGTTCCCATTGTTTGCCATTAGGTGCCACAGGCTCAGCGTCGATGCACAGCGGCCCCATGCGCAGCAGAGCCAAACAGGCAAGGTCCTGCACATAACGTTGCTAGTCCAGAGCTCATGGCTGCAGCCACTCTGTCAGTCCATCTCATTGAGGACTTTCCTCTTTTTCATCACCTGTCCACTTTAGCAAAAATGATGTCCTTCTCCAGGGACTGGTCTCACTTGACAACAAGCCCAAATTATGCCAGACAAAGCCTTGTCATCCTTGTCTCTAAGGCTCGTTCTGGCTTTATTTCTTGCCAGACTGATCAGTTTGTTCTCTAGCAGCTCATAGTACTTTCAATGTACTTCTCCAGCCCCACAATGTAAGTGCATCTATTCTTCTGTGGTCGTTCTTGTTCCAGGTCCAACATTCACATGCTGGTAGTGCAATGGAGAATACCTTGCCTTGAGCCAGGTGCACCTCGGTGCTCAAATTTAGCATCCTGGCTCTTCAAGACTCTAAAGAGGTCTAGTTCAGCAGCTTGTCCTACTGCAATCTGTCCATCCACCTCTGGACTGCTGCTCCCATGAGGTGACTGTGGATTCAAAGACGATGAAATTCTTGACGACATCAATCCTTTCTCCATTTATCAGCATCTGATCCATTGATCCAGTTTTGAAGATTTGGGTCTTCCTCACATGGAGCTGTAAGCCACACTGAAGGCTACAGTCCTCGAACTTCATCAGCACCTGCTTCTAATCCTCCTCACTTTCAGCAAGCGAGCAGATTGTAGGTTGCTAACAAGCCGTCCTCCAATCTTGAAGGCGCACTCTTCTTCCTGTCGTCCAGCCTTTCTGATGATTTTCTTGGAATATAGATGGAACAAATATGATGAGAGGAACTAGCCCTCACACACATCGGTCCTTATTTGAAAACTTGCAGTTTTCCCGTGTTCTGTTCTCATAACTGCCTTTTGATCCATGTACAAGTTTAGAATGGGCACGATTAAGTATTCTGCAATTCTAATTCTTTTCAAGGTTATCCACAGTTTATTATGGTTCACCTGGTTGGATGCATTTGCATAATCAATGAAACACAAGTAAACATCTTTCTGATGTTTTCTGCTTTGAGCCAAGATCCATCTGACATGAGAAATGATATCCCTTGTTCCATGGCCTTTTCTGAATGTCTGAATTTCTTCCAGTTCCCTGTGAAGGAAGGTCGGGTAATATAAAAAAAAATCAACCATTGAAAATTCAATGGTGCAAAGTTGTACACTGCCAGAGTTTGGTTTGCCATGAGTTGAAGTGGGTGAGATAGCATCTGGTTTATACAGGTATGACCTACATTTCTGTCCCAGTGGTTCCACTTTAAATTCCTTTTCCACCAACCTCGCTCGAGAAGCTCCCGGTTAAATAGTTCATCTATTCTGAGATCAGCAGCTCAGAGTAAATGTTATTTGGAGCAATCAGTGTATGCAAAATATACCACGAGCAGGACATAGTGATCTTTGGCATGCAATTGCTTTGTGAGCTGAGATGAGTCTGCCAAGACCTGGTCAGAGCAGTGCGAACTCGAACCTGTGGGTGTACCACAGGGTGAAGATTCTGGCATAGCATACCACAGGGGCATCAGCTAATCTGGTTTGTATCTTAGACAAAATATCTACATTTCCCATTGAAAAGAGAACCGTTGTGTACCACGTAAATCTTACTCATTTTCTATTGATGAAAACCCCCCTGAGAGGATGCCAGAAGGCGGCTCGAGGTGGTGAGCCTCTCCATCCTGGGTTCTTGTCCAGCTCAAGAAAGAGTTCAGGAGAGGAACAACATTCAGATGAGAATCAGAGCAAAGGTTTGAACAGAAAATGGGCATTTATGAAAGGGGATACATTGGGCAGGAAATCCAAAGGACCCTTAGATAGGCCTGGCGGACTGTGGAGCCAGATGATTTCTTCTGCAGAACTCCCCCTGGTCGCCGGGCTTGCTGGCAGGCCTTCTGCTACTGGCTACTCCCCTTCAAAGTCCTGCAGCCCGGATTTCGTGCTGTGTTCGTGTCTCCAAACCTAGAAACCAAGACATGATTTTTTCATTGTGGGGGTGGTGTGACACCGTGTTTTTCTCCACCCGCCCTTGTCACTACCAGGGCTCTCCCACTGAGGAGGGAATGTGTCTGTCGGCCCTGCATCTTCCTTCGGGTTGGCGAGGCTGTGGAGAATCGGGTCTCCACCTTTCCTGTGCGTTACTTACTAGTCCTACCCGATTTCTGCCCCTGTCACATCTTTTCCCTTTGCCTAGTTCTGTCCAGCTAAGCGAGGCTTAAGGAGTGCCCAGTAAATGATGGATATACCTAGAGAGAGAGAGAGAGACAGTTCTCGGCTTGACTGGCTACACTTCTTCCAAAGTCAATGACTGTGTGTCATAGGGTTCAAGACACTTGTCACCTGTAGCTACTTTTCAAATATTGAACTCACTTCACACCAACCTCACAGATGACACTTGTCCAAGTGGCTTAGACAGCTATTGAATGTAACTAGTTATTTTGGCACCAGATAAAATATCAAGAATAAATCTTTGTTTGGTTTCTCACCCTGCCAGTTTGTCTGTCCCTGCTTCTTAGGTGCTACATAGTCATGAGCCAATTTCTAAAATGATTCAGCCCTAGATACTAAGACCTGTCACTTAAAATAAATATGATTTATTTACAGAAACTCCTGCTTTTTAACACATGGCCCAAAGAAAACTAACTGGGTCATATGAACTTCATGCAACATTATTGACCTGTTTTTTCTTATGCCAAGTTAAGTCTGCGATTATTTTGTAAGGATAATGTGTATGTGAGTAAACATGGTTCATAAATATTTTGATTTATTAATTAAAATGTACTATTAATTGGGAGTTAATACATATATCATATAATTCCATAGTTCAATCATGTCAAGCAGTATTGTACAATTGCTTAAATATATTGATTACATGAGGAAAATGCTGTTAGATAAAATGTAACATGTGTAAATTTAGGTCTGAGGCAAATTCTGAAATAATCTTGGTAGGAAACCTTAAGCCTAGTGGCAGCATCTAAAGAAGTTAAGCTTTGGACTCTGATGGTTGGCACGTGGTTTCTTATGCATTCATGCACTTATAAAGTCCGCTGTGATAGTGATGCTTTAAATGCAAATGTTTCCTTGAATTTTCCATTTTTGGCAACGTGCTCTGCAAGTTACTTCTGCATCGTCGGTGAACTGATTAAATTAGGGGAGCATTTAGCTTGGCAATATATTTTTCATGTTTAAACAGTAATGATGCAGACAGTTATATTGTCTTCTCATAAATGAACGTACCAAACCATACATCATGTGCCCTACGGAAGCATGCTCACATAACAGTGTTAAGTCATCATTTACCAAAGCCGATATTTTGCTTTAGAAGATGTGCTTTTACAAATGCTCCAAAATGAAATAAAATATTAATGAGCTTTTTCTTTGACATCTAACCATTGGATTTAATGATTCATAAATCAAATATTTTTAAGCCAGATTATGGCAGGAACTGTAGTAGGTGAGTTAATTCATTGTCATTATGCTTTTGTATCTCCACTATTAATAAGTGCTTGGGGACCTTAGAAAGGTTGCAAAGCAATGAAGTAACATAATCGTTGCATTGTCATATGGTGACCATGACATATATAACAAATATAGGATAAAGGGAAAAATTGTTTAAAAGATAGGATTAGAGGCTTCCTTAATGGTTCACTTACATTTATTAGCATATGTGTTAAATGAGGATACACACATGTAGATTGAGATGTGTTATTCATTTCCACTGCGTCGGCTCTACCCCAAAGCTAGCGGTGGCTTCATGTGTTTTGCCTGTTGAGTTGCCCCAGTGGAGGGAAAACATTTATAGAAAGTGAGAGGAAATAAAAAGCATCATTAACCATGATGTATGCTTCTTAAAACCTCTACATCATCACCCCTTTAATGTTCATATATTTAATGCTGTCTCCGGAGAGTTACTTGGTCCCTGTCACCACCCAGCCTCTCAGAGTTTGCTCCAGCAGGTGCTTTTGATTGGGTTCTGTAGATGGTTCAAATCACAGATTTCTTTAGCCTGCCAAACCAGGAAACTGATTTCAGCAGCATTTATATCCAGCATTTTAATTGAACATCTCTGTTTTGTGTGTGTGCTTCCTTTGCGGAAGCTATTTCTTTGTTGATTTATTTTTATTTCTTCTCTCATTTTAGTGAGGCTTAGGCAAAGCACAAAGATACACATATGTCAATATTACACAGCTGCCCAGAAGTCCAAAACTGAAATATATAAAACTCACATTGAAATTACAAATCCTGCCTTCTTCCATTTCTTGTAAATGCTAACATTTTTTTCTGTTGTAAAGCGTAGTTTGGTTACTTTCTGTTTCTATAAAATATGTTAAGTTTATAGGTAAAGATTGTAGATAATCGTTCTAATTCTATAAACACTCCATATTTTCATTGTATTCTGCTTGATGTGATTTGATTATCTGCCTCAAGCAAGATACCACAAGACACTATCAGACTTATGCCACGGACTCTTTCCAATATGAAAGCATACTAGTGCTCCACTTTCCACTTCTCGAGGACTCTAATATGTAACTGCTGTTACAAAAGCTAGGCGTCCCAAAGAGATATCAACAGTTAAGGTTTTAGGTTCCTGACCAAAAGATGAAAAGTCATTTCAACCCAGAGGCACCGGGGAAAGAACACTTGGGCCATTTACTCCCAGAAGATCAGCCAGTGAGAAGCCCAGGGACTGTCGACTCACATACACTGGGACTCCGTGAGTCAGAAAAGACTTAACAACTTGCTTACCACGAATGCCTCCATACATTGCTCCACTCATCAAAAATCAGATTTCTTATGAAATCTTATGAAAACTATGTATTGGCTTCTCTGCTTACTAACAAATAAAATCCAGCCTTCAGTGTTTTGTCAACATTTTCCCAATGGCTTAAGAATTTACTGAAAAAAATATTTTCTCTATCTTTATATTTTACAAATTAAGTAATATTATATAAAGAAGTTAAGTAGTGCAAAATTAAAAAAACATTTTTATTTCTATAAGTATCTTTCCTTTAGCATAATTAAATGACATAGTAGAGTTCTAACCAATGTATACTTTTTCCTTTTTAAAAATCATTTTATTAGGGGCTCATACAACTCTTATCATAATCCATACATACATCAATTGTGTAAAGCACATTTGTACATTCATTTCCCTCATCATTCTCAAAACATTTATTCTTCACTTAAGCCACTGGCATAAGCTCTTCATTTTTCCACCTCCCTCCCCCACACACCTCCCTCGTGAACCCTTGATAATTTATAAATTATTATTTTGTCATATCTTACACTGTCTGACATCTCCCTTCACCCACTTTTCTGTTGTCCGTCCCCCAGGGAGGAGGTTATATATTGATCCTTGTAATCGGTTCCCCCTTTTCACCCCACCCTACCACCACCCAATGTATACTTTGAAATGCCTTCTTACCCATCCTTCTTTATTATGCCTAGTAAATCGCCTAATATATCTGTATATTATATATAATTTATCATCCAGATTACATTATTTCGAGTAATTATTTGTCCTTAATTTGGCAAACCATTCATTTACAGTTCATATAAAATATGAGGCCAAAATCATACTCATTAACAGTTCCTAAAAATGTTTTTAATTGGGTTAGACTCTGGAACACCATTTGTAGGATCTTTGTATTTCCATTCTGAAACACAATTTTAGAGTATATTTTATATAACTTTAATAATCACCTATATAATATTTAAAATTATTATCTATAAACAAAGAATACAATAACTATAAAATAAATATGTAGAATATATTTCATTAATTAAATTTCATGGGTTTAATTTCCAGTTATGTCCTAGACTGTATTTTTCTTATTGCTTTGAGTTGATCATTTGACTCTTCATCGTATATTAAAAAGGAGAGAAGAGATACATTTGCAGATAACATATATCATTAATATCCATACCACTGAAAGCATGAAGCCATTCAATTAGCTGCAAGCAAACATGTGTTTCTTTACTTTGTGAAGTAAATCTTGCACAGCATTTAAGATTAATTCCAGTTACTTAATTATAACTGTTCTACATTGAGATGAATAAGAAAATCAAAGAATAAGGGAGAGAAGCAATTGTTTGAGACTTATTACTCTACTTTGGATATTGTATTAGTTATTTTGCTTATTATGTCATGTGTTCATATGCCCACACATGTGGAGCCTGTTTCCTGGCTTCTTCTTGGATATGAAAACAAAACAAAATTAAGAAAGCAAACTTATCAAGGACTGCAAAATAAGTAGATTATAATTCATCATGAAGCTAAAAGATGGAATTGAATGGCCACTTTAGGTTTCTGAGCGTGTAAATCATAAAAGAGCAAAAAGCCCCATGTCTCTCTCACAAAACCGTTGGTGGGTTTGAATTGACGAGCTTAGTGTTGGCAACTCAATGAGCAAACCAAAAGCTCAGAAAGACTTCTCCGGTTTTTCTAGGACATTGATTTTCACTTGCCAACAATAATATGGACAAACAGATAATATTTATAGAGCAAGTACTGAAGTGTAAAGATTCTCTGCTGTATACGTCACCACTTGTCTGCCATGCATCACCCCTGGAGGACTGTGTGTTGCCACGATGCTGGAAGCTATGACACTGGTATTGCACACCCCAACAGGGTCACACAAAGTGAACAGATTTCAGCCAAGCTTCCAGCTTAAGAACAGACAACAAAGAAGGAAAGGCTGTCCACTTCAGGGGAATTAGATGTTGCAAACCTTATGGATTGCATCAGAATATTATCAGTTAGTGAAAACCCCATGAATGGAAACAGAACATTGTCAGAGAGTGCCATGATATGGTCCCGTCAGTTCAGAAGGCACTAACAACAAGACCGCGGAAGAGCTGCTGATTGACCATAATGCCAAGGGTGAGTAAAGCTTTCTGGATCAAAGCCTTCAGGCCCTCCGTTACTAATAGGGCACGATTCAAAAAGAAGAAATAGCTGAAAATGCCAGTTACTATTTGGACCTTGTAATGTATGCAGTAGGAATTTAGAAAAGTCAGAAGTTATCAAAATTGAAGTAGAATGCATAAAGATCAATATTCTAGGAATTGGTGAGGTGAAAAAGACTGGAATTGGCCATTTTGAATCAGGAAGTCATGTTATCACTAGACTGCAGATAACACAAGAAGAATGGCATTGCACTCTTTGTCCAAAAGGATATTTCAGGAGTGATCTTGAAGTATAATGGGATAATGCCTATCCACATATGAAGAAATCCAATCAGTGCAAGTATTACTCAAACTTAGCTAGTGGTGGAGAAATTGAAGAATTCTACAAATCTCTTCGTCTGAAATGGACCAAACATGCAATCAGGTGCTTCGATAACACCGACCAACACATAGTTGGTGCCTAAATTGTGAGACCAGTGGCCTGCAGATGCCTAAAGTGGCGACAGTTTCCCTACCAGCTCTACTTTTAGAGCCACAGGACATATACTCTATCCCACACCTCACGCATCTAGCGCCTAACATCTCAGGCTATTTTAATACAATGTTAGCCAACTGTAGAGAGAAGTACACACTGGCTTGACTGAATGTTGTTTGTGCCATACTAAATATTTACGTCATGTTGGCCTTCATATGGTGCCCTTTGATTTAAAGAGACATTCGAAGAGTGAAAATTACATTAACTTGGAATTTTCCCCAGGTGTCCCTTCACCTTTATTAGGAACTGAGTAGCAGGCAGTTCCAAACCGTTTTCTTGGAAGGGGGCCAGGAATAAGAGTCACTGTAAAGAAATAAGGAGTCCGGACTGCACAGTGGGGTATATGCTCCTAGGCCCCCTCAGTCACTCTGCAAGAGAAACGTGGGTTCATCCCACCATGCAAAGGTCCCACGGAGCCACATGTGCACTTAAAGAAGACCGTAAAGGGGGCGCACGGGACTCACCTCCACTCTGGCGAGAAGGGAGAAGAGGGAGAAGAGTCTCGAGTTTCTTCAATGATAGGTTTTTATATCTCTTAGGCAAGCAACCCTCTTATTGCACAGACACAATCAACCCAATGGGCAGGGACTATGTCAAACCTGCCAGGGGGCTGCTTCCAAGGGAGTAAGAAGCACTCAAAGATCAGAGGTGCAAATGCTCCTTAAGGTAAGGGACAAAGGGAGCAAGTGCTTTTAGAGATCAGCAGCCTTTAGCTGCTTACTGAGGAGTCAGGAGCCTCTAGGCACAGCTTTATATGCGTGTGTATGTGCAGGAGATGTGTGGTGGAGACGCCTCCTCCCTGGAACCTTGCGTACTGAGGCACTTTCCCCACATTTTGGACTGCGGAGGCATGCATCGCTGTAGGGGCGGCAGGCATGAAAAGCACTGGGATCACAAGTGCTGGGAGCAGAGCCCACACACTCCTTCCAGGTCCTCATTTTCCCACAAAGAAAAGCCTAAGGTTTGTGGGTAGGAGACCGAGCCAGTCAGGGTGTAGTGTAGCAACGATGAAACATGCAACTTTCCTCTAGTTCCTAAATGCTTCCTCTCCCACCACCCCCACTGTCATGATCCCAATTCTACCTTACAAATCTGCCTATACCAGAGCATGTACACTGGTACAGATAGGAACAGATGATCCCTTCAGGACCAGTGGCGAGAGTGGTAGAGGGAGGGTAAAGGGAGAGTGGGGTAGAAAGGGGGAACCAATTACAAGGATCTACATGTGACCTCCTCTCTGGGGGGCATACAACAGAAAAGTGGGGTAAGGGAGACGTTGGACAGTGTAATATATGGCAAAATAATAATAATTTATAAAATATAAAGGGTTCATGAGGGAGGGGGGCAGGGAGGGAGGGGAAAACGAGGAGCTGATACCAAGGGTTCAAGTAGAAAGCAAATGTTTTGCAAATGATGATGGCAACAAATGTACAAATGTGCTTGACACACAATGGATGCATGGATTGTGGTAAGAGCTGTATGAGCCTCCAATAAATTGATTTTAAAAAAAGAAAAAAGATTTATAGCCTCAGAAAGCCACCGGAGAAGTTCCACTCTGATTCTCTCGGAGTCAGAACTGACTGACGAGCAGTGAGTTTGTCCAGTAAACAGGGATTTAAATGTTGTGAAACCCAAAATGGGTCTGTCAGAATTCACACTCCTGTGTGGAAATTAAAATGTCCAGTCTTATTATAGGGTGGAACAACTGCTCCCCCTGTTCATGGGGACCCTTTATAAGCAACGTCATACTTATTCCTTTAAAGATGCCAGTATTCTACCTTGCCTCTGAAAATTTGACATGATTATCCACTGACTTTTCCATATCAAACTATGTTCTGAAATGTTTACCACGAAAGTTGAAGAAGAAAAATTTAGATTGTGAAAGTATGTGTAAAGATGACTATGAATTCTAAAATTTCCAGCACTCAAATTGTCCGCCCATCCTCAAGGTATGTGCCTTTTCTGTTTTAGTCATGTCTTCCACTCTTCCCAATCTATGTCCTTGTTAGAACGGGAATAGAAGGAAAGTGGACCCAGAGCGTAGGTTTTAA
Source organism: Tenrec ecaudatus (assembly GCF_050624435.1). Classification (NCBI taxonomy): domain Eukaryota; kingdom Metazoa; phylum Chordata; class Mammalia; order Afrosoricida; family Tenrecidae; genus Tenrec; species Tenrec ecaudatus. Next base: position 131,294,299 of record NC_134532.1, on the reverse strand, counting down.
TGAACTGGGTTTATTAGAGTCAAGACCAGCCCGGGATTTAGAATGGAATGAGAGTGAAGGGGGCAGGCTGGAGAGAGATTGAAAGACAGAGTAAAGAGACAATAGCCCAAAGTGAGAAAGGAAGAGCTAGAGAGAGGACAAGACAGAGGGACTGATGGGCAGTCATAGGAGAAGATGAGAAAGAGAGAGCGTGAACAAAGGAATCCCGTGTTAATAAATATGGGGGACAGAAATAAATCAGTATGTCTAAAAGGAGCCTGCCTTTCCTCCACACTTGGCTGCGGCACCAGCAGAAAGGTGAGGAGACGGGGAAGGTTTTTGTGAGACTTCTTCAGAAGGTGAGGTGTCCCTTTAGGCTAGGTGGGGATAGGAAGGGGTTAGAGACGCTGGCTGTGGCTGAGCATCACAGCTTGACTGTGATGCCTTTAGCACTGGTTTTATAGTAGGCACTGTGTAGTGTCTGCCTACAGTGCAAAGCCTCCCAGGGCAACAAAAAACCCGCTGCCATCTAGTCAATTCTAGCTCATATTTACCCTAAAACAGGGAAGAACTACCCTTTGAGTTTCCAAAGTTTACATCTTTTTAAAAATTAATAAACCTTTTTATTGGGGCTCATACAACTCTTATCACAGTCTGTACATACATCAATTGAGCAATGCACCACCCTTATACATTTGTTGCACTCGTCATTCTCAAAATTCACCTTCCACTTGGGTTCCTGGAATCAGCTCGGTTTCCTGTTTTTTTCCCCTCCTCCTCCCTCCCCACTCCCCCTTCCCCCTGGTCCCTTAATAGTTTATAAATAATTATTATATCTTATCTTACACTGTTTGGCGTCTCCCCTCACCCACCCTCCCTTTTCCCATCTCCCAGAGAGGAGGTCACACATAGATCTCCAAGATCAGTTCTCCCTTTCTACACCCCCTTCCCTCCCGGTGTCGCCACTCCTACCGTGGGTGTTGAGGGGTTCGTCCGCCCTAGATTTCCTGTGTCTCCAGATCCCTACTGCACCACTGTACATCCTCTGGTCTAACCAGGTCCGCAAGGTAGAATTGGGGTCATGATAATTGGGAGGGAGGAGGCGTTCAGGAACTAGAGGAAGGTTTTGAGTTTCATTGTTGCTGCACTGAACCCTGAGTGACTCATCTCCTCCCCACTACCCCTCTGCAAGGGATGTCCAGCTGTCTACAGATGGGCATTGGGTCCCCATCACGTACCCCTCCTCATTCACGGTGATGTGATTCCCACCCACCCTCCACTCCCCACCACCACCTTTGTTGTTTGAGACCTGGCCACCTCTACCCTTCACGATCACCCATGTTGGTGTGCTGCTTCCGTGTGGGTTTTGTTGCTTCTGGGCTAGATGGCCGCTTGTTTGCTTTCAAGCCTTTAAGTCCCCAGACGCTATATCTCTCAGTAGCCGGGCACCATCAGCCTTCTTCACCACACTTGCTTATGCACACCTTCACCGTCAGCGAATATGTGAGGAAGGTGATCACACAATGATTGTTTTTGTTCCTTGGTGTCTGCTACATGGTCCATTCAACACCTTGTATTTGCTTAGGCCATGTGCTTTTTCTCTGTGGGCTTTGTTGCTTCTGAGCTAGATGGCCACTTGTTTGTCTTCAAGCATTTAAGACTCCAGATGCTATATCTTTTTGATAGCCGGGCACCATCAACTTTCTTCACCACATTTGCTTGCACACATGTCTGTCTTCAGTGATCATGTCAGGAAGGTGGGTATCATGCAATGACCATTTAGCAGGGCGAGGTGTTATTATATTGGGGGAGTATGCATGAAGAGGCCCAAAGGCCATCTGCTACCCTACTACTGAACCTATAAATATATGCACATAAGTCTATTTCCCCCATAATCATAAATATATTTACATACATACATGTTTGTATTTAGGCTTCTCAATATGCACTTTGCCTCCTACTTCTTTCCTCTATTTCCTTTTGCTTTCCTCCTGTCCCACTACCATGTTCAGCCTTCATTCTGGCTTCACTAATTCCTCTCAGTTACCTTGCCCTTGGTCACTCCCTACCAGTCCTCCCCTCCCCTCCCTCCTCTGGTTTTGAACCACTCGCTGTTCCCTTGTCCCTGCAACACCTCCTCCCTTCCCCTACCTCCCACGCTCTCATGTCCCTCCAGGACCATTGGTCCCGTTATTTTCTTCTCTCATTGTTTGTTCAGCCTATCTTATCTAGGTGGACCTGCTGATATAGCAATATGTGAATGCAAATGCAGATGACTTTGACAGTGCCCAAGTGGCACATCAGAACATGGCTTCGACAGTAGCAACACCAACACGCTGATAAGCAGAAAGTCACTAACATACAAAATATACAAGGTTAAAAAAAAAAGACAAAACAAAAAGATAGCAACAAAATAAAAGAAAAATTGCTAGTAATTCAAGGCCAGTTTGTTGGCCTTTAGGAGTGTTTTCCAGATGAAACTTGTGTGGTACCACATCCTGGTCCCAAAGTCCATCCTTTATACTCCCTCAGGATCTCTTTGCTCTGCTTCCCCCACTGCTCCATTGCATGCCCCCAGTGTTTGCCTCAGTGTGGTGGGGTTAGCTCAGTCACACATCCCCCACTATGTCTCAGGTGCTGTTCCGTGTCAGGCCCTCGGTTGGTGCAGGATGTCGCATCTCGCAGTGTGGCCAGCTGTATGGTCCTTCCTGAACGATGGGCCCTTTGAGCTGGGCTATCGTCCTGTGGGCTTGGTGGGAGTTTACATCTTCAAAAATCTGCATTGTGATGAGTGGGTTCGAACTACTGACCTTATGATTGTTAGCTCAATGCATAACCAATGAGCCACGATGGGTCCATATACAGCTTACTTGGAACTCCCTTAATACCTAATGCTTTTCCAAATATTTCTTATCTTTTTGTTTTATTGTGTAATTTGTGTGTCTGAAATCATCTCATATTTAAAGCTAGGGTGATTAATTAATGAATGTGTATAATGTAATAACTGAACATATAATGGAGCACCCTACTTAAGATGCTAGAACTGATGTGGTGTCTCAGATGCAATTTTAGAAATCAGTGCCCTAAATCACCGCAGGAACAGACCTAAAAACCCAGGCACGAAGGGAACAAATGTCCTGGGTTCCATAGCGACTGACCCTTGGAAGGAACAGCAGTTGGAAAATGTCATCCTGATGATAGAAACAAAGCCGGAGATCTCAGGATAAATTTTTGCAAGATCAATTTACTAGATTATTTTTAACAGTTTCACTGATGTACAATTCACACATCATCCATTTCAGCAGTCAATCAGTTTCATAAGAGTTGTACCACCATCATCACTATCAATTTTAGGCTATCTCTTCTTCTTGTATGCATACAAACAACACAAAAGGCATCTCCGGATGGAATGCCGAGAAACCACATTGACTACCTTTGTGGGAAGAGAAAAGGGTGAAGCTCAGTGTCAGCAGCTAAAGCCAGGCCAGGGGGGCAGCTGGAAGAGATTGTTAATTGTTCACATGTCGGTTCAGGTAAAAATTGAAGAAAATGAAAGCAAATCCACAACAGCTGATTCACGACCTTTCGTTTTTGTTACAATTATAGTATCCCTATCATTGCGCACAGACAAATTATTTTAACTCATTATTTTAACACCCTGGATGTATGCTGGGTTTGGTTCTCTAGAGAAGCACCACCACTGTCTCTTGTATGTGTAGGTGCATGTGTAGGTGCATGTGTAGGTGCATGTGAAAGTGATACAAGGTCTGGATCCAGCAGAAGTGAGCAAGTTTCCCCACTGTGTCTATATATGCAAACATTAAACCATACCCCAAATGAAATTCCCCTTAATTGTTCAAGACTTCTTCCCACAACTGTCTGGCTTCTTCACTGACGATCCCGTCAGGAGTTGCGCACTCTGTATGAGATCATTTCATGAGAGAATCCTCTCCCACCCCAACCAGAAAACCAAGCTCACTGTTATCGAGTCATTTCTGACTCGTTGTCACCCTGTTGGACAGGGTAGAACTTCCCCTGGGACTTTCTGAGACTTTGATAGTTTAAGGGTGTAGAAAGCCTGTCTTTCTCCAGAGGAGGAGCTGGTGGTTTGAACTGGGGACACTGCAGTTAGCAGTCCCAAGTGTATCCACTGTGCCACCAGTGATCCTGTCTTGCGATAAAATCAGAGGCATTCTACAGAATCGCATTAATTTCCCAGTCCTTAAATTTCTTATTCACAGTGTGGTGACTCAGAGGAATATTAATAAAAAAGTCTTTGTTTATTTGGATATGCTCCAAACATGACACTTAAAGATGTCTTTTATTTTATACCTAATGTTGCAAAACAGACGTTCCTCGCTGTGAGTGTTATTTATTGATGCTTAAAGGTTCAATGAATTATTCAGCCCCTTTACCCTTCTTGCTTTGCTGCACACCTATTGAGTTTTTCAGAGCAGTTTCATATCAATAAATTTCTTCTTGCTTTGCAGCTCCAATTTCATGCTTGGCCTTTTCTAAGCGACATACAAGAAAAATAAATAACCAGAAGAAATAAAATATGCACACAAATTGCCTTAAATATACCCAAATCATTAAGGCTCTCAAGGGCTTTGAAGATTGAGACATGAAAGCCAGACTGCTGAAATGGGCTGCATGCAAATATAACCAGCCAAAAAAGCTTGCCTTGTGAACCTGCAATCTGTGGAGAGTGACATGTGTTCACAGTCATGTTCCTCTCAGAGTTGAAGTACAGTCTTGACAAATAAGTCACCGAGAGTTCAAGGAGTCATTGCTATGTTATATCCCCTGTTCACACACAGAGACATACCAATAGAGGACGGTGCCAACAGAAGCAACAGCAATAAAAGCAATAGCTAGTGCGATATGGATGATAATATAATCCTGATAAGGCAACAGTCTATGCTAAGAAGCCCAGCACCTCAATATGTCTAGTTCCTCTGTTAAGGGAACCACTGCTGTTTGTTATATAAACACAAATATTTTTCTTTCAAATTTGAAATATTTACTTTTCATTAATTAAAATATGTAGCATGTCCTTTTAATCAGGAAACAGAAGATAATTTTTAATATAAGGGAGATCATCCCGATTTTCCAACAGAACTATGTACCAACATGCATGAGTGAAAATTTGCTCGGTTTACAGATTGCATTGAATGAGAAAGCGAATTCTTCCCAGATGTTTTAGATTTATCAATCATAGTCACTCTCTTTAAAAAAATTACATAAATTACAAACATTTTAAGACTTCCCAAGTATTCTATTTTCAGAAGATACTTATTGTTCTTGATATTTTAGGTACAAGGATGGGAAAGAGAAAAAAAATAAATTCTTTTTTAAAAAAGCTTCCAGTTTACAGCAAAGAGACACCTAAAATAAAATAATGTCTGTTGAATAATTCAGTTATTACTTCATACCATTTTATATTTTATTCTTAAAACGCTGACAGCTTATTTAAAATAGATGAAACAATGCTTTTTGAAGTTTGTTAGCACATGTGTTATTTTTATTGGAGCTGTACATCTTTCTCAACATCTGCTCTGAGTTCACATTTCTATTGGATTAAAAGTGTTTCTACCTCTGGACACAACCAATCTGTTCTCTTTAAGATATCCCCACTCCAACATGATTTAATTTAATCAATTATACAATAAACCATCGTCGTCAAAGTTGATGTGAACTCTTAGTGACTCTGTAGGACAGAGTAGAACCTCCCTCGATCTCCAGGATGGACGTGGTTCTAAGTACAGACTGGCGCATCTCTCTCTTCAGGGGCAGCTGGCATGTTGGAACCACGGAGCTTTGGGTTAGAAGCCTGGCGCTAAACCACTAGCTCACCATGGCTAGTCCCACCCATGCCCACTGTCATAAGGTCACTTCTGCCTCTCATCACTTCTTTACGTTTTCTGAGACAGTAAAGCATTCAGGAACCTCATCTTTTGGGGAGATTTGAACCAATGGCTTCACTCTTCTGACACCTTTTTTAGAGCATATTTCCTTTATAGCCACAGACATTATATAATCTATCTCTGCGTTATTGTTAACTGCCATTGAGTCAGGTAATTGTGACCCTGAAAGCAACAAAAGGCCTGGTCTTGTGCTGTCTTCGGAAATCATAAAATTATAAGCACCGTAGCTTACTAACTCTCAAATCCACCAGGACTTCCTCAGCTTACCAATATAAAAAATCAAACCATACTCCCTAACTTCTAGTCCAGAACAAATCATAGCAACCAAGAGCTCAGTGTCAAGGGGTAAAGAAATAAACTATTCCCTTACTTAGTTTCATACCTACGGGCTTTTACTTATCTTATTTAATCTCTTGCTCACAACACTCTCTTGAGATCGGTCTTATTCATCTCCATTTTACAGATGAGCAAACTTGGGGAATCTCAAGAAAGTTTAGGAAGGGAAGGGTTCATGAAACAATGCAGGAAAGAAAGCCAGTGTAGATGCTCCCGCTGTAGATCCTTGGAGCTCAATCCTGCTGGGAAACTTTGGGGAGCATGTAGAAAGCAGGCATCTCCCTTCTGATCAGGGCGGCTTGAGATCTGGAAGTCGTATACTTTACTACCATGCGTATCAGTGGTCTACGGCTGTTTGAGAGAGAGCTATTCCAAGGTTACTGATGCCCTAGAACTTCCAGCTCGCCTTGGGCTGAGGCAGATTGTGCTCTGGGCCATAAGAAGCCATTTGATCAGCGGTGCAAGCAACAGCCTTTAGTAGAGAAGGGATGGAAAGGGCCTCTCCAACTTCAGCTGCAGTTCGGTAATTTATTTTTCTCACTGCCTTTGACTCAATGCTCACTCACAGAGGACAGGGTAGAACTTAGAGGACCCTTATAGACAGGGTTGAACTGCCTGTATGAGATTTTATAATTGTTTATGGGCGTAGAGACCCCTATCTTTCTCCCAAGGAGAGACTGGTAGTTTTAAACTGCTGACCTTGTGGTTTACAGTCGAATTCTTAACCACTAAGCCACCAGGACTCCTACTTAGGTGATAAGTTGTGTTCTTTGTTTTCTAAAACATGCTGTCTATTTAAAATCAGATAGCAACCTTGACAACAGAACAGCCAACATAAAATGGGAGATAAGAGAACCAACAAATGTTCTTAGTCTGACCATTCTGACAACTTTTTGGAAATATTTTATCTAGATGGAGACATTTTACAACATGTTGCCAACCATGGAGATGGCCAAATATAATCAAAAGGAGTTTTCAAGAAATAATACAGTCCAACATAGTTCCATTACTGTCATTTCCACCACGAGCCTCCCTTGAACGCTGTATTTCCTAAGAACAGATTACACCCACCGTGTCTCCAGCAACAGCCAGCTTTGCCAACCATCCAACTCTGCCTCTGGTGGGACATGCATTACTTTCATCCCCAATTTTACAATCATTCAAGAACTCAGCTTGTCTTTTTTTGTTACTGAGTAAGCCCTAATTGGTTAAAGAGCTTGCTTTTTTTAAAAAACATTTTATTAGGGGCTCATACAACTCTTATCACAATCCATACATATACATACATCAATTGTATAAAGCACATCTGTACATTCTTTGCCCTAATCAATTTCTGTCTTTTTTTTTCTTTTCTTTTTTTACATTTTATTAGGGGCTCATACAACCTTTATCACAACCCATACATATACATACATCAATTGTATAAAGCATATCCGCACATTCCCTGCCCCAATCATTCTCAAAGCATTTGCTCTCCACTTAAGCCCTTTGCATCAGGTCCTCTTTTTTTCCTCTCCCTCCCCGCTCCCCCCTCCCTCATGTGCCCTTGGTAATTTATACATTGTTATTTTGTCATATCTTGCCCTATCCCCCCCCCTTCATTGCCGTCCATCTCCCAGGGAGGAGGTCACATGTGGATCCTTGTAATCAGTTCCCCCTTTCCAACCCACTCACCCTCCACTCTCCCAGCATCGCCCCTCACACCCTTGGTCCTGAAGGTATCATCCACCCTGTATTCCCTCTGCCTCCAACCCCCATATACACCAGTGTACAACCTCTGCCCTATCCAGTCCTGCTTGGTAGAATTTGGATCATGGTAGTTGGGGGAGGAAGCATCCAGGATCTGGGGGAAAGCTGTGTTCTTCATTGGTACTTCCTCGCACCCTGACTGACCCATCTCTTCTCCTAAACCCCTCCATGAGGGGATCTCCAGTGGCCGACACTTGGGCCTTGGGTCTCCACTCTGCACTTCCCCCTTCATTCAATACAGTGTATATATATATATATATATATATATATATATATATATATATATATATATATATATATATATATATATATATATATATATACACATACACATACACACACATATATATACACACATATATATCTTTTTTTTTTGCATGATGCCTTATACCTGGTCCCTTTGGCACCTCGTGATCGCACTGGCTGGTGTGCTTCTTCCATGTGGGCAAAGAGCTTGCTTTTAAGGTTGTATTTAATATTTTCCTAAAATTGGACACACATGCAATGTAAGATCGATCTTCAGCGGATGTTTTGATGGTGGTGGTTTTTCCCCTGGGAGTGTTCACTCATTTCCACGTCCCGTCTCTGGATCATTTATTATTTCAACAGGCATGTATTTATGGAGACGGGTTTATGTAACTATATTCAGATAGTGACAAAGAAAAATGTTATATATCACAATGGCGGATGAGACAGCAGATAGACTAGCAGCTATGTAACTGACGTGATGTGTTAAAAAAATGACTTCTTTAAGAATTCTGATCAGGCACACTGACTGACTTTCAGAGGAGTCCAGCAACTATGGTCTACTTTTGAATTTTATCTAAAGGAGTTGTAATAATGGAGGTCCTCGAATCAGAAGTGAATGTTTTCAACTGCATACATTGTGTTTCTTTTCCTTGCACCTCATTTATGATGGGTGAGAGCAATTTCCACTCAAGCACATCATACTTCATTCTGACAAAACTGTCATTTAAAGCAGAGGCATTTTCTCTTCTTCTGGTGCCTCTCCAGACTGGTGTGAAAACATTCAAATGCTTTGACTAAGGCCAAACATATGTGTTTTCTACAACAGGGACTCTTAGTAAGTTTTTTTTCACAACTTCAATAAAGAGTAAGCAATCATCTTAACTAACTCTTCACTAGGGACAACAATCCAAAAATTAATGAGTGATTTTAATTGCCATGCACATGCCCTTGTGTTGTGCGATTTACTCATCTTGGTGCCATTTAACCTTGATTTGCATATTTTTCTGCCCTGTGCACTTGCATTTATTGTGGATCAGTAATGAGATTTAATTTGCAGTGTTACATCCAATGTCAATTTTTTTGCCTTCTTTTTCAAGTTTGAGATGTTTTTGTAGTTTTCAAAATGTGCTTTATAAGTCGATGAAGTTCCATTTTCATTTCTATATGTTCTAATTACAAAGACTTTCAAAAGTCATTTTAATATCCTCATTCCACTCACTAGGATGACATTTCCCCCCTTCCATGTAATGCTGCTTATGCATTCAAAATGTTATCACAACCTAAACTATGCTGTGATCGATAACTTTGTTCAAAAAAGACTATCTAATGATTACTTTTCTTTTTAAAAAAATCATTATATTGGGGGCTCTTACAATTCTTATCACAATACATACACACATCAGTTGTGTAAAGCACATTTGTACATTCATTGCCCTCATCATTCTCAAAATATTTGCTTTCTCCTTGAGCCCTTGGCATGAGCTCTTCATTTTCCCCCTTCCCTCCCCGTGTACCTCTCCCTCAGGAACCCTTGATTTATTGCTTAGGCATATTTTACACAGTCTGATGTCTCCCTTCACCCACTTTTCTGTTGTCTGTCCCCCAGGGAGGAGGTTATATGTAGATCCTTGGATTAGTTTTCTTAACATTCATTTATGTGCATATAAAATAAAAATATTTTATTAAATAGCCTCCAGATACTGGAGAATTATGAATGTAACAGTAAAGACCATAGAATAATTTTCATAGATTTACCAGAATTAATGGATTAGTATGACTGATCAATAGGAGAGAATAGCAAATGTCTTATCATTTATGTGATTACTACTGTTTGAACTTTAGAATGTATCCTATTCTGACATATCCCCTATGTTAGAAATGTCTCAGGCATCTCCTACTCAAAGACTTAGTTGGAAGAATCTCCGTTATTCACACAGGATAGCTGATTAATTTTTAGGGAAAAAGACATTTTAAATTTCATTTCTTATCTCTTATTGAAATTCATTACATTCTTCATTTAAAATACCATGTAACATGTTTCTGCTATTTTCATTGTGCATGTAATAACTCGAAGGACATTATGAGCTGGCAAGAGACTAGAGACTACAGAATAAAATTTATTCCTATCATTCCTTGTTTGATTTTCCATGCAAGAGTGTGAGGTGAAAGACCTATTTTATGTGCCCTGCCTCAAAACACTTGGGAAACTTCATGGAAATGTACTGAGCTTGTGTGCTTTTTTGCTTTCGTTGTTTGAGTCTTTTGCAAGCAAAAGAACCTATTATAGGTAAGAGGAACCTTGCAGCAGCAAGGATCCATCTTTGCCAATGATAATAACTGGTCTTTCTTTAGAGATCTTGACTATCCTTTGTCGTAGTCTGTTATGGCAAAACTTTCTCATTACGGGAGATGAAGGAAAAGGAAGAATCACAGAATACCAAACTCACAGAGATGGACAGCTTTACTATCACCTTCCTGTAATTGATCATTTTTCTTCCCCTTGCTTGTAATGACCAACTTATTAGTTATCATGTCTTGTTTAAATCTAGTTCCTTTGAAAACGTTATATAGGTATATAGTTATATATATGTTTATATAGATATATATAAATGCTTACAAAACCAACCTAATATATAACTTTTGGGGGAAAATCACCTTGGTCCTCAGGTGATATCTCTGCTTTTTAATATGTTGAAACAATGTTTTACAGCAGATTTGTCCAATATCGTACGTGATTTGATTTCTGCAGTACTGTTTTCATGAGTGCTGGTTGTGAGTACAAGACAAAATAAATAGTTGACAACGTCAAAGTTCTCTTCCTTTACCACAGTGTTGAATATTGGTCCTGTTGTGAGGAACTTGGCATTGAGTTGCAACCTGTCCTATACAGAAGGCTAAAGTCTGATTTTCATCGACAAATATTTCAAATCCTCCTTGCTTTCAGAAAGTGCTTGGCTGATACAATGTTCTTCATAGAATCCAACTTTTGTATTACTTGCTTAGTATACAGATTGAACAATTTTTGTGAAAGTATACAACACTGACACACACTTTTCCAGATTTTAAACCATTCAACATTTCCTTGTTTTGTTTGAATAACTATTTCTTGCTCATGATACAGGTTGCACACAAGCACAATAAACTGCTCTATAATTCCTGTCCTTTTCAGGGTGACTCATAATGTACAATAATACTTGCAGTCAAATGTCTTCACAAAGTCAATGAAATGCTCGGAAACATCTTCAGAGTATCCTTTGCCTTTAGCCTGGATCCATCTGACATACACAATGATAATCATGTATCCATATTTTCTTCTGGATCTGGCTTGAATCCTGAAGGCTCCCTGTGGATGTACTGCTGCAATTCTTGTAAAATTCCTTTAAGTGTTAATGATGTTGTTTGGTAATTTTTACATTGCATTGTGTCACCTTTATTTAGAATAGGCACAAAAATGGATCTTTTTCAGTGTCTTGGATAGGTAGCTGTTTCCTAAGTTTCTTAGGCCAGATGAGTGAGAGTTACCAGTACTTCCATCAGTGAGTGGAAACATTTATATTGTGATTTTGTCAATTTTTGAAGTCTTTTAAATCCAATTTGTATTTCTTTCTTTAAGACTATTAGTTTTTGATCAGATACTACCTGCATAAACTGAGTGAATACCAACAAATTATTTTTGATATGAAGACTCTGTAAATTTCTTCAACCTAATTTTTGTGGTTCCTGCATCACCTGATTTTTCATTCATGTCGTCATTCCATGTGTCAGTGAGCAGGCTAGATGTGTTTTCTTTAGTTCTTTCAGTTTGAAAAATGCTGTCACCTTTCCTATTTGTTTCCAACTTCAGGGCTCCACACATTTAATTATAATATTCTACTTTGTCTTCTTGAAGAACCCTTTGGTGCTCATGTTTAGTTCCTTTACTTTCTTCTTTCTTTACCTCACTTTGTACTCTGTGAGAGCAGCGGTTTAGAGATCAAAAGAGGCCTTGCATATAGTAACCCTGGTGCACAAATCCTCGTTGATGTGTTGAAAAGCAAGGATGTTACCTGGAGGAATTAGGTGTGTCTGGTATTTTCAATCCATGGTATTTTCAATAAACTCGTGTGCATATGAAAGTTTCACATTAAATAAAAAAGAATCAATGTATTTGAATTATGGGGAAACAATATCAAAAATACCATGGTTTGTCAAAAGAAGAAATGAATCTGTCTTGGAAGAAGCACAGTCAGAAATCTCTGTTGAAGCAAAAATGGTGCGACTTCATCTCATGTACTTTGGACATGTCCTCAGGAAGAGGAGACCCTGGAAAAGGACGTCATGTGTGATAAGGTGGAAGGGCTGCGGAAAGCAGAAGGCTTTCAGCAAGATGGATCGACACAGTGGCTGCAACAAGGGTCTCAAATATGAGAACAATTGTGGAGGTGATACATGACTTAGGGTCCATGTGAGTTTGAACTGTGCTGACATCTAACAACGATCATAACAAGTTTAACAGCAAGTTTCAGGGTCTCTTATGACATGCATTTAAAAAATGTCTTCCCTGTCTTCTTAATTACCCTTTGCTTTATTTATGTATGATATTATTAATGGCATCCCCAAACTGGCTGTGTTATTTGCTTTAAACACATCAAAACTGTTTTTAGGATATTCTCTAATTTCTGATGTATATGCCCAAGGTTGTAATTTGGCTCTTTTAGTTTGTGCTAAAAATTTTCAGCGTCAACATGGACTTGCATTTGAGAATCTGGTGACTGTTTTACAGTCAGCAACTGGTCTTGTTTTGGTTAGCAGTATAGAGCGTTTCCACTCTCTCTTTCCACAGATGTAATCAGTTTGATTCCTGTGTATTCTTCCTAGTGAAATACAGATGTATAGTAACTCCCTTTTAAAAAAATCATTTTATTGGGGGCTCATACAACTCTTATCACTAACCATCCATCCATCCATAGCATCAAGTACATTTGTTGCCATCATCATTTTCAAGACATTTTCTTTCTACTTAAGCCCTTGGTATCAGCTCCCCATTTTTTCTCCCCCCCTTCCTCTCTCATCATCTGTCCCTGATGAGCCCTTGATAATTTATATATTGTTATTATTTTTTCATGTCTTACACTGATTGATGTCTCCCTTCACCCACTGTTCTGTTTATAGTGTCGAAAAATTGTATTGGGAATGTAGATGCCATTAGTCTATCATATAATCCTCATTTTCATTTACTTTAACCTTGGCCAAAGTTTTCAATTATAGATCCTTCCTCTTTGTTTCAAATTCCAATGCCTCTTGATTTGCATGTTTCATGAATTGCTGACTCAAGAAATTGGTAGATTCATCAAATTTTACAATTTCCTTTAATGAGTGGTTCCTAAATTTGAAAAGCCTGAAGGAAAACATGCCTCATTTTTCTGGTTTTGAGTAGTTAAGGGGTCAGGAACCAAAGGATACGTTGGGCTCTAAAAGCTGAAAACAAAATCCATCTATAGCTAAAAAAAAAAAGAAAAGAAAAGTAAGAAATTGGACCTGAGTCCTAAAACTTCATGGAGCTGAATTCTACCCATGACCTGCGTTAACCGTGAAACATATTCCCATACCCTCAGAACATCTAGAAGAAAATGTAACCCTGTCCAAATGTAACCCTGTCCACATTGCTATGCTGTTTGTGAGACCTATTTCAGACTTCTGACGTCAAAAGGAATGTGTGATAGTTAACTGGTTTTGTTTTAAGTCATTAAATTTGGGATGATTATATGTTATCACATACTCTTGAGAAATCATTAGGTGTGTGTATATATTTTGTTTTTTCTTCCGCATTTGTAAGAATAGCATAAAGAGCATAGTGATGCTCCTGGAATACCTTGAATTTTTAAAACATTCTTCAAAATTATTTTTCAATCTAATAATGATTTCTAAATGATTAAAATCAAAACAAAACATTTTGAAACAGAATTATGTAGGCAACATATACAATAAATTATAAGCCCGATACCTTGTGCTTTCCCCTTAAGATGCTCAATAGATTAAAAAAAAAGAAGAGCCGAATCCAAGCATATAAATTTAAAATAGCACATTTACAGAAAACCCAGTCTAATTCAGGAACTATATGAGTAAAACTATTGGTAGTCATTATGACTGAATAATTTAATAAGGATGAGAGACAGTTATAGAAACAAATTTTGGAGGTAATCTCAATGCCAATGTTTCAAGTTAAGAGATTATGAAATAAAAAAATCTGTTGTGTGACTAATAAAAAGTCACTGAGAATTAGAATAGTAATCTACTTGTACTTTTAGCCTAGGAAAACACATTTTAATTGGATTATTATATTGGACAATACATGTTGAATTATTTTATTGTTTTTCCCAACAATAAACTACAAGTAGCAATGGTTGATGATGAAGAAAGAATGTTGACATCATTAGGCAACCATTATTAGGAAAGAATGTTTAAAAAATTGTAGGAAAAATATTATTTTTATACAATGACAAGATTTAAATTTATAGTTTAAATATATACAATATAGCAGATGAAGACAATATATTTTATTTATAAGTAATGCCACAAATAATTAAAAATCTTATCTCTAGAATTGAAAATAATTGTCTATACTTTCATTGGTTCATTTTTTCTATTTATCTTATCAAATTATATCAGCTATAGCTGAAGTTTTGGACACAGCAGAGGCACCAGAAACAAAAGTACAATCAAAAAACAGAGCAGAGGCACCACACCAATCCCATGAGACAGACCTGTAGGATTCCCAGCTTAATGCGTAGGCTGATTGCCTTTGTTCAGGAAGCTGGCTTGTAGAGTGGGTTCTTTTTAGGCATTTGTCAGCAAGAGTGGAGGTTGGCAGCACTTACCCAAGCAGGGCAGAGGACAAAGGATCATGAGGCAGAGAGCCAAAAAGAGATGTGCCTCCTGGTAAGGTTGAGCACAAAAGGACTGTCTCTGTGTTTTCTGATCCTGACTTCTGGTAACCCACTAACTTCCCTGATAACCCCCCTAATTAGGAGAATTGTCTGGGGTTTCTTTGTGACCATTGCATCTCACTATGCAGCAGAGCAGAGGAGAGTGCAGGGCAGGGATGGTCGCTGTCAGATTAAGGAAAGAAGGATGCAGGGTGGAGGTGTGTCTGAACTTGACCTTGTGGCAATGCGCTTGGACTGGTGTGGGGTTGACTTTCCTTATTATTAAAGCTGGGACAGGACAGACTTGACTGCCATGTAAGTTCTTCAAATGTCAACAGACCTAGCAATTGAAAGGTTGTCAAGGGCCAACTTTTTGAATGTACAGCCAGGGTTTTCTTCAGAAGTGTTTTTGAGTGGACATGACCTGTTAACCTTTTGGTTACAATCCAGGTTATTAACTATTTGCACCCTTCAGGGATTCCAAAATAAAGAGAGACAATATACAAATGGATAAAAAGTGGTCTGATTGCTCAAAAACAAGCATTGTACCTGGAAACACATGAATTGAGTGTAAGAAAAACTCAGTAAAGATTACCTCACAGTGTCCTCCAATATCAAGCCAGACTCACTGCCATCGAGCTGATGCTGACTCACAGAGTCAAACTCCCCTGTGTGCTTCTGAGACTGTCACTCTAAAAGAGTGAATAGAAAGCACCATCTTTCTCCCACAGAGCAGCTAGCTGGTGGTTTTGAACTGCCAACCCTGCGGTTAGCCGTCCAACTCATAGCCACCACACTACCAGTGCTCCTCACAATGTATTACTGAGTACTACACATTTTATTCAACCTAAACTATGTACTCAGCAATAATGAGAACTGTTTGTTTCTCACCTTTGCCATTCTGTTTTCAGGTGCTGTGTAACTGTTTGCCCAAATAATAAATAAGAGCAGAAGGCACTCAGAACCTGGGCCAGAACAACGCATAAGGAGCGTTTCATGGTCAGGGTAGTTCCAGAGAAATACATCAGAGCACACACTACGGGTGATGCAGAATCTGAGTTTCTTTACGGAATGCTCACTCACACGTTGTTCACCCACACACAGTCTTCTTCAGATCAGCAGTATCTAGGTCAGCAGTTTTCTCAGCTTAGTGGTGTATGTTTGTTAAGTTTATAGACAAAATTATCCGTGCCCATGTCCCTGTTTCAAAGCCACTCTAGCAATTTTACATTTACCAACATTTCTGGCTGCCTGCGCTTAGGAAGTTACTTAACCACTCTGTGACTCAATGTTCTCATTAGCCACATAATAATAGTTCTTATCTAACAGGATTATTGCATTGCATAAGTTTCTATAAAGGAAATTCATAGAACAAGGGTGCTTAGTAATTGGTCAAGTACTGCTAGCTTTTATTATAACTAAGATTTATTTTTTGAGGAACTGATATTCTAAAACATGTGTTCATTAAGAAAAAACCGTGCTAAACCACAATTAATATTTTACATACCCTGGTGATTCGTAGTTACTTATCAGATTCATTTGAATAGAGCGAGGACATTTTTCATATTAAATAAATATATCACACAAAAAACAAGCCAGTTGCTTTTGCATTGGTTCTGAGTTCCAGCAGCCCAAGGTGTGCAGAGCAGAAATGAATTCACGAGAGATGGCCAGCTCTTGCTTCCCCAGTGCATCTGGATGGATGCAACGCATGCTCTTCCTTTAGGAAATGATCACTTACTCATTTACTTCACACAGGCAACAACAACAGCAAAGCACTCACTGCCACAGCATGGGTTCTGATGCATAGCAACCCTAGAAGACAGGGCAGAGCTGCCCCTGGGTGTTTCTGAAATGGAAATTCTGTAGGGGAGTAGAAAGCATCCTATTTCTCCAGTGGACCAATGGGGGATGGCTAGCTTCCAACCTGGCAGTGAGCAGCCCTACTCGTCACCACTATAAGGTATACCGACCGGGGTCTTAAAGGCCTGAAGGTAACAAGCGGCCATTTAGCTCAGAAGCAACAAAGCCCACATGGAAGAACACACCAGCCCGTGTGATCACGAGGTGTCGAAGAGAGCAGGTATAACTAAGGCATCATTGGAACAAAAACATCTTACCATAGTGAATGAGAGGTTGAGTGCAGAGTGGAGACCCAAAGCCCATTTGTCGGCCACTGGAGATCCCCTTGATCTAGAGGAGGAGATGAGAGAGTCAAGGTGCTATGGAGCAATGATGAAAAATACAACTTTCCTCTAGTTCCTAAATGCTTGCCACCACCCCAAACCCCACCCCCACCCCGCCCCCCGCCCCACACACACACACATACTATCATGATCTGAATTCTACCTCACAAGTCTGGCTGGACCAGAGGATGCACACTGGTACATATAGGAGCTGGAGACACAGGGAATCCAGGGCAGATGATAACTTCAGGCCCAGGGGTGTGAGGGGCGATACTGGGAGGGTAGAGGGTGAGTGGGTTCGAAAGATGGAACCAATTACAAGGATCTACATGTGACCTCTTCCCTGGGGGATGAACAACAGAAAAGTGGGTGAAGGGAGACACCGGAAAGGGTAAGATATGACAAAATAATAATTCATAAATTATCAAGGGCTCATGAGGAAGAGGGGAGCGGGAGAGAGGGGAAAAATGAGGACCTGATGCTAGAGGCTTAGAGTAGAGAGCAAATGTTTTGAGAGTGATGAGGGCAATGAAGGTACAGATGTGCTTTACACAATTGATGTATGTATGGATATGATAAGAGTTGTAGGAGCCCCTGATAAAATGATTTAAAAATTATTCCATATTGTTGTTCTTGTTGGGGGCCATGGAAGTAAATTTGACTCTTGTCAATCCCACGTGACAACAGAACTCTGCTCATGGATTCTTTCATTGGTTGATTTTATTCTGAGTCAAATCACCAGACTTCTCTTCGGAGGCACCTCTGGAAAGATCCTAACCATGACACTCTCAGCTGGTAGTTAAGAACTTAACCATGTGAGCTAACCAGGAGCCTGACCATTGACTATAGGAATTGATCAATCACTATCTGAAGAAAATCTTCAGAGTGTCTTACAGTGGTTGAATTTTCATACTGAAAATTTCTTGAGCAGCAATGATTGCTAGGAGAACAAATAAGCCTGTCTTGAAGAAAGTACAGCAGCATGTTTCTTAGGAGTGGAGATGGTGAGATGTCGCCTTACTTTGGCTATGTTATTAGGAGGGACCAGAGAAGAGTACCTGTCAATGACGTAAGCACTGGGCTTGCTTAGGCTTACTCACTGATCAGTTGTGAACACCACTGTAACTACATGGGAAGTCGTTTGCCAAGAAACAGCAGATAAGCTTAGATAAGCCTGTGTTTACTTTCTTACTGGGCACTTGGTCTCTGTCACATACTGTAAATTTGAAAGAGACTGGCATTCTGCAGGAGGGAGTTGTGCAGTTTGTAGATAAATAAATGCTAGCTATAATGAGAAGCAGCATCTTTGATGTAATGAAAAATGTGAAAGTATTTGCTACAAAATGTACACATACATACATTCCCTATTGGGTAATC
The DNA here is from genome assembly GCF_050624435.1 of Tenrec ecaudatus. Lineage (NCBI taxonomy): Eukaryota > Metazoa > Chordata > Mammalia > Afrosoricida > Tenrecidae > Tenrec > Tenrec ecaudatus. Next base: position 131,275,591 of record NC_134532.1, on the reverse strand, counting down.
AAAGAAAAGCCAAATTCAAAATCTACGGACTCCTAGCAAGACCTCTAGGACAGGGTGAAACTGCTCCTTGAGATTTCTGGAATCTTTATGGAAGCAGAAAGCCTTAGCTTCTCAGAGTGGCTGATGGGTTTGAATTGCCAACCTTAATGTGACCAGCCTAATTCGTAGCTTATTGTGACACCATCTCTCTTAATCTGAAAATGGAAGGAACTCATCATTAGAGAAAGCCCCCAGATGGACTGACTCAATGACTGAACCAACATTATTATGAGGGTGGGACTGCACCCTGTGCGCCTTAACTGACTCAATGGCACCTCAAAGCCACACTCCTATGACTTTTAGTATGGCATTTAGTCAATTGGGGAGCTAATTTTCTTTTTTGGTGAAATGAATCCATTACATTGATTAAGTCCCAAAGTCACCGTAGGGGATCAGTGTTTGTTCCATAATGGAGGCAGAAAAGGAGTGCGTGAATCCAGGCATTGGAGGCAAAGGTCTAGTAATTCTGAATTATATATTTTGGTGTGGAACACTGACAATGTCACAAACTTAATTAATACCCGATTTTACTATTACAAGACATGGCTGAAGATAATCCAACATGCAGAGATGCTGTGAGGATTGATTCACTGCCTCCATTATCTATTACTATTGCAAATGGCACAGGTGGAGGCCTTTAGCAAACAGACCTTTGTGCACTCACAGTCTAGGAGGCTAGGTGTCTGAGTCTAAGGGGCCAGCTTTGGGGAAGGTTTTCTCTCTGTTCAATCTGGAGAAGCTCAAGTTTCCATTCACAATCTGTGACCCCCATATTCCATGGAGAATTCTGTATCTAGTCAATCTACTCCTGGTTCTCCTCTGGGAGAGGTGGTGGATCCGCATCATCTGCTGACTCCTTCCTTTAGCTCTTGTTAAAAAGCAAAAGGGAGAAACTGAATGCAAACCACCCTGCAAAGAGACTTGAGCTATGATGGTCTTATTAATTTATACATATATTATATATATGAAGATCTATTTAATTCAGCTCATGACATATTGTGATGGAAGCCTTAGGAGACTGAGAGAGTTTGGTATCAGTAAGTGGTGAAATCGGTTAATGGGGAGAGACAGGAGGAGTTCTGACCCTTTAATAGGCAAGCACTTGATGGCTTTGCAGAGGATGTTAGTGAAATCATGAGTTGAAAACGGGATTGTGGCGAGGTCACAGAGAGAAGTGAGAAAAGTCACAGGGAGACCTCTGATTACAAACACGCACTAGAAAGTGTGCTGATCCTCGTGGTGCCTGAAAGACAAGGAGGAACCTGTCAGCGCTGGAGAAATGGATGCTTGTCCTACAGGGGCGGAAATCTAGGCTCAATCTTTTTAGGATGTTTTATAGAAAGTCGTACTTGCAGGTGCAGGACTTGTATATCTAGCGTAAGTTTTTTTTAGATAAATTAAAAATAGATTGGAAAATAATCATAAATCAGAGTTCAAAAATTCTCAGCATAAAAAAATAAATGAAAAAATTCTCACCATAGCCTTTTGTTAAAATTAAGAAAGCATGCTTTGGGGATAAGATCCCCATTAGATAAAGAGAGAAGGCCCGTGGCAGATGGCTCCCAGCAGTCATCCCAGAAGAAACTGTCCTAGTTTTCAGACTGAAAGAGGTAAATGTGGAATGAAATCTCGTAATACAGCTTTTCTGCTCCTGGCTCTTGTAACACTCACCAAAGATTTGGTGGGACGCTGCACACAGAGTGTGTGTGACACTCATTGAGGGGTTGGGTCAGTTTTTTTGTCTCTCTCTCTCTCTCTCTCTCTCTCTCTCTCTCTCTCTCTCTCTCTCTCTCTCTCTCTCTCTCTCCAGGTATAAGGATGGCCCTCTCTGATGCAGAGGTAGAGAAGGGAGAAATCTGAAGCACGGTTGTCAGATAAAGTTCAAGATCTCTGTCTGAAGTGACCAGACACATCACCGACTTTGGCTTGATGCCTTAGAGGATCACTGTCCAGAGTGTGGGGCACTGTCTCCTTATCTAGCCTAAGACTCTGGAACTGTGGGGCAGAGTGAAACATAAGCTGGCTTTCTGTCCTATAGAGGCAAAACCTGAGGGACCAAGTGGCTGGGAGGCTGAGACCCGGAGAGAGATTTGACTCTGGCTGAGCAGCAGTCCAATGACCGTGTCCTTACTGCTTGCTTACCTGACTGTGGTAACCAGTGAACTTCCCTCAGAAACCCTTTTCAGTGTGAATAGTTCCCGTGAGTTCTCTGTGGCTAGCAATAAATTACAGAACTCCGCACAGATAGAGAATGGGGTGCAAGGAACAGTTGGGGTCCGAGTAGGTAAAGAAGGATGGACCATGATGCTTTGTCTACCCCATGCCTCATGGCGATAAGGGAGCAAGAGGTCAGAAATGTCCATCTCCATGTCCATGTCCCTTGATGTTTAGTATGGCAGATACAGTATAAAAAATGAAGGAAAGCTTTCCAGTTCTTAAACAGTATAAAACAAACACCAGACATGATATCCTTGTATAGCAATTTGTCTTTTATGCTGTTTTCTCTAAGGAGCTGAATTCTGCCGTCCTCATTTCTGAAGAGCATCCCAAATGTATTTCTCCTGGGATTGCTTTGTTGATTATTCTGGTCATCAACTGTATAGTTAATGTTCTTCACTAACACCACAAGGCATCAATTATTTATCTTCTTTTTAATTGTCCAGCTTTTGTATGCATATAGGTGATTGAAGAGACAATGGCTCACCTTAGTCATCAAAGTAACAAACTTGCTTTTAAAACTCTAAAGATAAGTTTTATGGCAGATTTTCCTAATGAAAGATGACATTTAATTTCTTGACTGCTCTTCCAATGGGCTTTGATTGTCGGTCCATGCTTAATGGCATCATTTTCAACTTCATTCTGAAGCATTTGTCATGATTAGGTTTGCGGGCCCATTTGTGGGTATTTCAATGTCTTTATGTTCAAGATTATTTCCTACTGAAGGTTGTAGTCTGTGGTGACTTTATCATAAGGGTTTCAAGTTCTCCTTATTTTCAGTTAGCAAAGATGTATCTTCAGTGTACCACAAATCGTTAATGGATCTCCAATCCTGATGACATATTTTTCCTTATATAACCCAGCCTCTTACACCACGCACTCCATCAGCACAGAGAGCACATAAGTTACGGAACCATGATATACTAGCCATATTGTGAACCATACAGCACTCCTTTGTTCTGGTTAAATGTTCTGTATTTTTATTAGAATATTGCTGATTTTGCTTTTTGTTTTTTTCCAAATCATTTTATTAGGATTTAATCCAGAAATTATATCATTCCATAAATCGACCACATTAAGCAGTATTGTACAATTATTACCACAATCAGTTTAAAAACTGTTTCTTCTTTCTTGAACAGCATGAAATGAGCTTCCCTTTCCCCCGACCTCCCACAGCAGGCTCCCCAGAACCTCTCCTGACTGTGTTCTCTATAGGTTCATCAATCCTGGATTTCACATACCTAAAAACTGACAAACACATAACAATTTCTAGAAGTCTACCCACAATGACAAAATATATCAGAGATAAACCCCAATATGGAAACAAGATAAAAAATATCAGAGGAGACCTCAAAGTGTATCAGAGGGGAGATCCACTGACAGAGTTTGAACCTTGCAAATCAGGTTTATCATCTTGATCCACCATAGTCATCTGTTCAGCACTCTATTTGGTTAACCAGTTTATTCCCATCTCTCATTCATGGTGAGAGGGAAATCCGCAGCGGCTTATTTCCTGTGTAGACCTGGCAAATGTACTTTGGGCTTTCACCGTCATCACAGCCTTCTGCAGACTGGAATCATCTCACAGTTTAGGCCCTGATACTATCCCCTCCTTCAGTTTTGGATTAGTATATAATATACAATCCCCGGGTCCCACTTTTTGGTGTGCTTCATCTATGTGGACTTAGTTGACATCTCACTTAGATGACTGCTTGTTTGGAAAACGAGCCTTTAAGACCCCAGACACTATTCCATCTGCTATCTGGGCATCATCTAATTCCATCTCCACATTTTTCTATAGCACTCATATCTTTTGTGCTTCCTTCCTAAGGGCGAGTTTCAGGGAGGACCATCAACAAATCTTTTTGATTCAAATCAACCTAAAACTATACATCTCAAAGTTGAAATTCTTAGCACTGCCATTTACAGAAGACTTTAGATGACAGTGATAGTACAAATTCTATTTGCAGAGTCCCTGTGTCGACCACGTCTCTATGGAGGTTGTTTTTTTTCTGATCCTGAACAAGGTTGTTGATAATTATTCCCCCAGACAGAGTGCCCTGAAAAGTAAATTGCCCCCACCCTCTCCATCCCGCCCAGGAAGAGAGAGGCAGTCTCTGTGTGTGTGTCCCTGATGCACAGTACTGGGGCCTGTCTAATAAGAAGTGATGTTCAGGACCAGTCTTGTAAGCTCCTCTATCTAACCATGTACATGTCTCAAACATGGTCCCTTTCCTGCTTCTGTAGCCTCAGCCGTAACTGTGATCCATTGATCTGCCAGCGTTGTGAATTTGTGACAGTTCCTTTGGTTCTGCACCTTATTTAACTGTCGTCCTAAGTGGGAATGCTCAGATACCATTTTGACCTCATCTGGAAGATGTGACTGTGTGTTTGTGTTGTCTTTTTCTCTTTTAAGATAAATATTCTTCTTAAATTCCATTTGAGCTGGGGCTCCTTTTGGATCCTAAAACAAGTAGTCCACAACATTTTCAGAATCATAATATAATGTTCATAAAATAATAATTTAGTCTATATCATTGTGCTGAAATGCATTTCATTATAGAAAAAGAGAAATATATACAAATGAATTATATACTCGTAAGTTTATGTTTTAATTTGTCAGCATACAATTCAACGTAAAATCAATAATGTTTATAAGAAAGGCATAATGAAAGCATGTTAAAGGTGGATGGATGTGTATTTTCATGTAGCTCTAAAACGCTATAACCAAGACTATGAGCTCTGTGGAAACCTTTTTTTATTAGCCTATTTATACAGCAGGATAAAGAAAACCTTATCTGGTGTCAACTAACACCAGATCCAATTTCATTCGAAAGTAATGAAACCAAGAAACTCAAGTTGGACTGAAAATATGTGCATTGATACCTTTCCAGTTATTTTAGACACTTAATGTAACTTATATTTAACTAAACATGAAATGTATATTTTACACAAATATATTTATTCAAATACATTGAAAACAAATGAATATATATTCAAATACCTTAAATATATGAAGATTACCATTTAATTATTACCAGATTCATTTAAAATTATATGCTTGTTATTTAAATTAGGATCCCATGATTGGTGATAAAGTTCATGGCTGTTGAAATAAAGGTCATATGTTTATAATAAGTAAAATACAACTACAGTTATAGCAATTTACATTTTGTTACCATTAGTTACTTATTGATCCTGTTGTGAAAATTTTCGTCTTTGCACTGAGTTGTAATCTACACTGAAGGCTGCAGTCCTTGATCTTCATCAGCAAGTGCCTCAATTCCTCCTCACTTTCAGCAAGCAAAATTGTGTCATCTTCATATCACAGATTGTCAATAAACCTCTCCATCCTGATGTCACATTATACTTCACATAACAACCTACACCGTTTTAAACCGATTCCCCACGTGCACAAAAAGTTCAGGGGGACTGAGAGTCATAGAAAGAAGCTTGGTGGCACAATGGTGAAGTATCCAGCTTCTTAGTGAAAGGTGGGAAATTTAATCCACTAGTCCCTCTGAAGGAGTAATGACTTCATGATATGTTCCCACAAAGACACCGGTTTAATTAAAGCACTGGGCGGTTCTATTCCCCTCATACAGGGCCAGTTGGAATTGATCGGACAGCACACAACAGGAAAAACAGAAGGCAGAGACCAAAAAGGAAACGCGAAACCACAGAGCTGGTGTGTGTGGACACTTACAATTGCATTTTTTAGTAGCTGCTACTTTGAGTAGTTGAGAAGTGTTAAGGAATGCTTGTTTCTGATGGAATGATTAGTAAGATATTATGGAAAAGTCTATACTTGGAAACTAGATATTGAAAATATGTACAGCATCTCAATAAGAAATCAGTGGGAGAGAACAGTATATTCAAATATACTCATTATGTTGATTAATTATTTTTAGGAAAGAGATAACATTTAGTGTGGCTGACACATAACTAAGGAGATGAGAAAAAAGTGAAATAGAACATATATTCCTGAGTAATAATTCCCTGAGGGTACTGGAGGGGAGGGGGGTGGGAAAGGGGTGAAGGGGGCACTGATAGCAATGGTGACTGTATAACCCCAATTGAGGGGAATGAATAACAGAATTGTAGGTGAATGGATACATTGGATGGTGTGAGACATGATAAAAATATAAAATAAAATAATAATATATGACATAATAATAAGAGTTTCTAGGGGAGAGTATGGAGAAGTTACAGGGGAGCTGATATCAAAGAGTTCAAGGAGAAATAAAATATTTTGAAAATGACAATGGCAGCAATTGTACAACTATGCTTGACATAATTAAATTATGGATTGATATAATATCAGTAAAAGCTCCCAATTAAAACACACACACACACACATGCACACACAAACACACACAGGAATCTAAGGGTATTGGCTTGATCTTTAGTCACACAGAGGTTGATTGTTTTTGTTTGTTTGTTTTGTTTTAGTTTCTTTTCCACTCTTGAACATAATCCTGAGCAAGATACATAGTGTAGAGATGAATGGAAGAGTTCTTTTGCTCATTTTGTTTATGAGTTATTTATTTAGTGTATAGTTTAATTGCATCTTAATAAGAATTAACAAAGGAAGTGAGGTTGTCATTTGCAAACACCCATAACAAGTGTTCGTTGACGTTAGTTCCATTTATCACAACGTGTCAGCATTCCTTTAGTTGTATGGTTTGCTCACTTTTCAGTACTTTCGTTTCCCTTCCCCATTATTATTTGTATTGTTGATTTTGAGTAATAGTTAACCTGTGATCCTAGACAAAGTACAAAACACTAGCCTTAATATTTGTCCTTGAAATGACCTCCAATGAAGGCCTTTATTTCATGATGCAGCTTTGAGATACTCAATAAAATATGTAACTTTTAAACTAGTGAATTCCACTGGAATGCATCTGATAGTATTTTCCCCTACCATAATTAGCAGACCAGTCAACAAAGTATGTGTCACAGTTCCCTTTTGTTATGGTCATTATTGTTCATCCACTTTTTTCTCTTTTCCTTTGACTTGATTATTGTAATTATTGTTTCTTAAAATATGTTTACCGTTCTTTTTCCAGTTCAAATGTGCAATTAAGCACCTCTACTTAATTTTTAATTTCAATTATTTTACTTTTCAATCCAGAATTTCATTTGAAATTCTTTTCCTTTTAGTATTCTCATTTTATTCGTGCATCAAAAAATCCTATTATTTTTTCTACATTTGCTTTTACTTCTTTGAGCCTATTTCAAACATTTTTATTTAAAATCTGTACCTAGTAGGTCCAATATACAGTTTTCTTTCATGATCCTTTCTGTTGTTTTAGTGTTCTTTTGAATGGACCTTAGCTATTTCTTTCATAATTTTGTTGAAAGTGAGAGATTTTAAGAATGTTTATGGTAGTTTCTCCCAATTCGTGCAGGTTTCCTAAATTTATCTGTTCACTTGTTTTCCTATGTTTCTCTTCCTTATTTTTCCCAAGTTTTTATTGTTTCAGCCTATTAGCTAATTAACTTCAGAAAGTGAAGAGAGAACAAGCATTAGTAAAAAGACTTCTTGCAGTCTTATTAGAAATATTCTACACTCAACAACCATTAGTCAGATATATTTTGATCCAAATCCACCTGAGGGCAGAGAGTAGTATTGCTGCAGACCTTTCTGGGCATGAATTTTCCACTGGCCAAGTCTGTGGTCTTCGGATTTATGCTCATTTTCACACATATTGTTATCAAATCTAACGCAGAGAACCTCATCAAGGCACAATAGAACTGTCCGATAGGGTCCCCAAGGATGTAATCTATGGAATCACATTTGCACATTTTTTTACCATGGGTAACTGGTGGATTTGAATCATTGGCCTTTTGGGTAGTAACTCAGTGCTTAACCACTGCACCACCAGAGCACGTATCCGGCAGCCTGAAGGGCCCAGTTTCCCAAGGAAACTCTCTGCGCAGTGTTTTGACCCTGGGAACTCCACTATCGTTCCTTGCCGTGAGAGCCATGGCTCCTCCAATTACTGTATTGTGCTTCAGGGCATGTCCACTGCTCCTGTCGTCTGTGCCGGATAGGACAAGACAAGACAATGTTTTGCTTTAGTGCAAATAATCCTTGTTAATAACTTACACTCTGCCTACACTAAAATCAGGGATCAAGTGAAGCCAATTTCAAAGAAGCAAGGTGATAATGATCGGGGGGAAAAAATCGAGAAATATCTCAGAATATTTAGATGATTCTGTAACCTTCGCTCCAGCTGCTATATTCTCACAACTGTTCACGCCTATAACAACGAGGCTGATATTGTCCTGCTTTCCTCATATTTTTAGTCTTTCTGCATGAGGAAGGAAGCCATCATCTTGATGTTAGTATTATATATATATATATATATATATATATATATATATATAATTTCAAAATATTGAGTATTTTCCATTCCAAAACGAAGAGTTTCTTCCCAAGACGGAAACGCAGTGTTGTTTTCTGTTTCCCATGATGTTCAATGTGGTTAGTTGCATGTCTCCTCACAGACGACATCTGATGTCTGGTGGCAGAAGCTGAGCACTGTGTTATTAGTGTGACAACACCCATCTAACACTCCTCAGGCTACTCCTGTTGCATGACTAAAATGTCTAAACATTTTGAAGATACCAAGATAAATATTCTTTAAATATGGAAAAGTATATTTATGTCTTTTTTTTTAATTTAGGGGAGTTAAAAGACTGGTGGAAATTTATCAGTATCATCATCTGCTTCTTAGCATGTTTAAAGTTGCATATAAATAATTACATTGGGCAACACTCACACATCAGATGCTAAACTTGATTCTGGTGAGTTGAACCACTAATCTTATGATTGACCGCTCACCATGGGGCCATATACAGTGAGTGTACTTGGAAGTTCCTTAATAAATATTTTTCAAATATTTCCTACTCTTTGTCCATTACTATATTCTGTGGTTCACAATGCTTATATTTAAAATTATGCATATAAATTAGTATAATTTAATAGCTGAAAAGATAGTGGAACATGATATCTAAGAAACTAGAGCTGATGTGGTCTGTACAATGCTATTTTAATAAATCAATATCCAAGATCTGGCCTTAAAACCAACATACCAAGAGAAATAAATTTGAGGTAGGGATGTATGATAATTTTCCTCCTTACATTTAACTAAGGTTTGAAGGATGAATACCTCCAAGTTCTTAATAATATGCTACTTATAAACCACAGAAAGTACTATGATTATTTAAGTAAAGTACTTGTGCAGGTAATTTAACACTATTTGAGATATCCCCACTAATTATTTTGTCATGCTTTCTAGTAATAAATTTCTTTTTATTTTCTGGAGTGAATATTTAAAATACATTTTGAAATCTGATTCAGACTTACTTCCACTTGAATCAAACTACTTTATGATACTGAGCTGTTCTTATATAGGTGACATGTGACATTCTAAGTGGCAGAAACATACATCAAAATAGTAGAGAAAATCCCCATAGACAATAACATCTGAGTAATTGGTTGTTTTTCTTTGTACTTCTGTGTTCCTCCATCCAGTTAATTTTCATCTCTGCACTTAAAATAAATATAATATCACTCCATTTCAACTATTGTATTCCTCCCTGTTGATTTTACAACAAAGAAGAAAACCTTTGACATTTATTGTCCTCAAGACCCAACATTTCCTGAACACCAGTCTCGCTGTGTCTGTGTCATGTCATCCTCACACGTAACTTCTGTGCTCTCTTGTTGCCACTTGTTGTGACACGGATTATCCTTTTTGGAGATGCCGTGAATGCTGAGTAGAACGACTTCCTAAGCATTAAAAGTCTGTGACTTGTTGAAGTCCTGTCTGCCAAGGTCGTCTGGCAGGCTTTACTACTACAAGCCTTTTTGGCTAATAGCTAATTGCTAAGATGGACCATTAAGGGTCTCTTCTGTTCTTTGGGGACATGGGGTTCATCAAAAAGTCATTCTTTGTGGATCATATTTTAATGAATTGAGGTTGAATTTCTTTCGGTTGTACATAGGGCCACTGTGAGTCAGAGCCAACTTGATATTACCTACCAACACTTTCAAACCCTCTTTTCAGAAAAAGATATTCATCAGTCCCCTGGAAATAATGAACTTTTGTGACACATAACGCACAATCCAGGATCATGTGTAGGTTTCTTTTTCAGCCCTCCCCCCCCCCCCCGCCAGATGATTCCAGCACTCCCAAGTGGCAGTAGCGCCCATTTGGGGAAGCAATAATTCAGATATTTATTCTTTTTTTCTTGTGATTTCATCAGTTACTTCACAGATAATCAGATATTTATTCTAAAGATTTTCTTCAACCTCAATAATGGAAGCAGGATATCTTAAATACCAATCTTAGGTCTCCTGTAATCCTTTCTAATGGCTATAAACATTAATGAAAATTATTTTTCTGGATACAATGGTTAGTGTAGAAATTGTCTTCATACCTTTAAATTGAGGTTGAGGTTTCTTGCTTTAGAACATACAAATGGGAATTATTTTTTAGAAAATTATGGAAATATATGGTTAATTCAACAATAATTCCTTAAAGAAGTGATATAAATTTAATTGTACCCTCCCCCAAATAAATGTGCAAACCCTACCGCCTGTACCTGAATGCATGACCCAGTTTAGAAATAGGATTCTGTTATGTTAATGAGGTCATTTTGAAATGATAAGGATCTTAAACCTAATCATGTCTGAGATGTGATTTAAAAAAAAAAAAAAAGAATACACACACCAGCAAAGGACAGACACCAACCATATAAAAACCTTTCTATAAGCACAGAAACTCCAAGGAGTGCTGGGTGGTACTAGGAAAAAGACCACGAAGGAATTGACTGGCCAAGACCATACTTTGCACTTTGACCATGAGAACTTGTTAGAAAACACATTTATTTGTTTTTGAAAAGTCATGTCAAGTGTGGTATTTCTGCTATTACAAAACTAGGTAGTAAGACAGGAAGAAGATGAAAAACTACCCCCATAAAATTAATTTATTTACTCAAAATCAGATCATTTATGACGGAGAGGGCAGCAATTCAGTTTCTTTGCTATATAGACCAGAATTCTTTTGGTCCACCAAGTTTCCTCCTAGCCCTGAGCCAAGCCATCTAAGTACAGATGCACAGATGGTCACACGGAAACCAAAATCAAAATAAATCAAAACTAGAGAAGGCCCAGTCAGAGACAGAGCAAGACAATTTGGAATAGAATAATGTTTCAAGCATCCAGGAATATAGTTTCAAAACTGTGTGTATAAACATAATGAAAGAAAACTATTATGAATCAAGAAGCCCCAGTGGTGTAGTGGTTACAAGTTGGGCTGCTAACCAAAAGGTCTGTAGTTTGAAACCACCAGCCCCTCCACAGGAAAAGGACGAGATTTTCAAAGTTCATAAGGAATTATAGTTCCAAAATCTCACAGGGGCAGGTCTACCTGTCCTTTAGGGTTGTCAGGAGTCAAAATTGATTTGATTCATGCCACTTAGCTTTTATTGTTTTGTTTTGTTTTTGAAGAGTTTAGTATGGATCTCGATGAAAGCTGGCTCTTGTGCTGGTAAAGTTCTGATGGTTCCTGGGGTCCTTTTTGGATTATAATCCATCTTCCTGGCACAGGAGATGTGAAATCAGGCCTGCTAAAATGTATCAGATTTTCCTGTGAATCAACATGATTACAAATAAGTGATCAGCACCACAGGCATGATTTTCACTCACTAGGACAGTGTGTATTGGGATCTGAAGAATTGAACTGTTCCTACTTACTGTTCCCCATCTCCTCATGCAAATTAAGACTCTGACCTTGGGAATAAAAGGAAGCTATAGAACATGAATGGATGCTTATATTAATTATGCAAAAGAATAAAACTTGGATTCTTGGCTCATAACTTAAGATATTGGAAAAACCAATGATTCACTATTGATTAAGTGCACCTCACACATTGTGAAAACTGCATGTGTTCAGAATCTTACTTCCCGGATAAAGATTCAAACAGCTATGGGAGGAGAAGGATGGAGAAATGAGTCTTCTGCTAAAGTGATGATGTGATAAAACAGAAAAATATGAAGGGAGGTGGCTAGCAATATACAGTTACTAAATTATAGGTCAAAATGCTTTCATGGTAAATAAATTCTCAGGTAATCAGAATTACAGAACTAATGCCTAATTAACATTAGTAATCTAGAAAGATCCTAATAAACACAGAACTGTGTGACTTCCTTTATATAAAATTCTAAGTAAATGATTATGGATTTTTAGACATACTTGATTAGATAACCATCCAATTATAAAGATGTTGAACTCCCCACTATAATTTATTTCTTAAAATAGCCAAAGAACTACAGACTAGATTTTTTTAACACTCCCTAGAAATAAATTTAATAATTGTCTTGCTGAGCCTGAGAAGACCTAATTTGAAATTATGTGCCTTGGCTTTGGAATGGGATTTTCAGGGAAAAACTGAAAACAAACAAACAAACAGAATCAGTTTCAGGTTGTACATTTTTCCTCATTTAATTTTCCAACACTTTTGGCTTCTTCCCCCTCCCCCCCTATATATACATATATAATGCAGACACATTCTGTAAGGGTGAGCTTTATTGATGATGTGTGATCACTTACATATAAATATTTACTCCAGGCTGAGAGTGGCATCTGTTCTGTTACTGGAGTTAAAGAGGAAAGTGAAGAGCATATGAACATATGAGGATGCAGCATGTACAACTTGGTAGCTGTTTAAAATAAGTAGCATGAATTAAACCATTTAATTACTCAATAAAATGCATTAATCAATATAAACTAATTGTTGTATGTTTTTATAAACATAGAATATGTAAAATTTGCAATGTAATCATAAATACAGCAAAGCAAAAAAGTAACACTTATAAGCAAATTGAGAAAAATCGTTTTTCCTATCATTTTACTGACGGCTCTTACAATGCTTATAGCACTCCATACATCAACTGTATCAGGCATATGAGTCCATATGCTGCCATCATTCTTTTGTAGGTACTTACTTTCTACTGAGCCCTTGGAAGCAGCTCCTCTTTTTCCCTCTTCCCTCCTCCACACCACCCTCATGACTCCTTGATAGATTTTAAATTATTTTTTTCATATCTCCCACCAACCACTGCCTCCCTTCCCCCATGGTTTCTGTTGTTCTTCCCCCTGGAGTTGGGTGTGTGGTTGTGTAAAATCTTATTAAATGCTATCTTCATTTTTTTAAGTGAATGAAATCACTGTGAGTAAAATGTTAAATGGTGGAGAAAACATTTATTTGTTTGTAATTTTTTGCCTTGGTTTGCTTTCATCAGCAGTGGTTTGCAATTAATCCAACTGCGAGGCCAGTTATTAAAAATTAGGGCACTTCTTCACACAGAGACTAATGATTCAATTCAGTTCAATATGCTCTGCTCCAAGATGCACTTTGGTATCAATCCATAAACCAAAGTAAAGAAGTTGTGCTGTTTAAACCAATGTAGATCACAGATCGTCTCAGTTTATGCTATGAAGGTATTTGGGGAAATAAATATAAATTCTTTAAAAGATGATGTATTTTCTCCTTGATACTTTTCATGATTGACAGGAGTTTCTGGCCCTGAACTCTCTTCTCAAAGAAGATGACAATCTCCCCAGTGCTTCTACATAAAATAACACCACGATGTCTCTCCCACTGTCGCCCTGTTACTGAAAACCAGTTTATTCATTTCAGATTTTAAGGGATTTTATCTATTTTATCATATGGTGGTATTGCTGCACATTGTCCCTCATATTCTGCTGTATATTTTTAAAGTAGGAGAAGAGAGAAGAATGCAATGGTTCCACGGTGGTAATCATGATGGTTTTGGATCTTCTGTGGCCGTCCTTCTTCTTTATTCTCTTCTCCAAGGATGAAGACACTTTCTTTAAAAGAGACTGCTTCTTTGAAACAGCCATATCAGACTGATATGGGAGCCATGCAAGATTGCAAATGGAGACTTGATAAATTGAGTTTTAAGAAAATTTAAAGGTTAAATTCTGGTAGATTCATATTTTCTCTCTCACACACATATTTTCTGTCATAGATCTATGTGTGTGTAGGTAGGTATCACCCATCTATCTCTTCTTCTTTTAAAAATAGTATTATTGAAAAAGAATAAAACAGGTATTATAATCACTTCACTGCCTCAGTAAATTTTCAAAAATTGTTATTTTATTGCAAGTCTTGCATTCATTGTAAGTTATGCATTCTGTCACATGCATACCTTTTGGATATGCCATCTTTACGCCAATAGATGGCTTAGGGTGGAATTTATTTTGTATCATTGTAATTACCCAAGATAAGTGATCATTGTTCCTATTCTTATTGGAATGGGAAAATATAGATCAGAGACGAGACATAAAACACGTATATTAGGAGGTACACTATCAATAAGCACAAGCCATTCATCCTGAAGTTGAAGGACTAAGTTATTCGCTTGTATTGTTTTAATGGTCAGACGAGCTTCAGGAGACCACTCTGCCTCTTCAGCTTGTTTACCTGCTGCTGAGAGATCTCCAAGGGGTTGGTCATCAATCTTGCTTCTGCTCTCAGATTGTGGTTTCTTTTAATATATTTTACACATCAAAAGAGAATGACTCAATATATATTGTATGCTAATACTGCCTCATTAACATAATAAAGACAACATTGTCTTAAATGGGATTATAACCACAAAATCCCTTTTTTTTCAATCATTTTGTTGGGGGTCAATGCAATCTTATCACAATCCATACATCCATCCATTGTGTCAAGGTCATTTGTACATTTGTTGCCATCATCATTCACAAAACATTTGCTTTCCACTTGAGGCCTTGATAACAGCTCCTCATTTTCCCCCTCCCTCACTGCTCCCCCCACCCTCAAGAACCCGTGATAATTTATAAATTACTATTATTTTGTGATATCCTACACCGTATGACATCTCCCTTCACCCATTTTACTTTTGTCCACCCCCCAGGGAGGAGGTTACTTGCATATCCTTGCAATCAGTTCCTCCTTTCCACCCCACCCTCCCTCCACACTCCTGGTATCGCTACTCTCACGCCTGGTCCTGAAGGGATCACTGTCCTGGATTCTCTGTGTTTCCAGTTTCTCTCTGTACCAGTGTCCATCCTCTGGTCTAGCCAGTTTTGTACGGAAGAATTGGGATCATGATAGTAGGGTGGTGGGGGCGGGGAGGAACAGGGTGGAGGAAGCATTTAGGAATTAGAGGAAAATTGTGTGTTTCATCATTGCTACATTGCACCCTGACTGGCTCATCTCCTCCCTGCGACCATTCCGTAAGTGGATGTCTAGTTCCCACAGATGGGTTTGGGTCTCTACTCTGCAGTCCCCCTCATTCACAATTATATGATTTTTTTTTGTTCTGATGATGCCTGATACCTGATCCCTTTCACACCTCGTGATTGTTCAGGCTGGTATGCTTCTTCCATATAGGCTTTGTTGCTTCTGAGCTAGATGGCCACTTATTTCCTTTCAAGCCTTTAAGACCCCAGACACTATATCTTTTGATAGCTGAACACCATCGGCTTTCTTCACAACATTTTCTTATGCACCCATTTGTCTTCCGCTATCGTATCAGAGAGCTGAGCATACAATGATATGATTTTTGGTTCTTTGATGACTGATAATTGATCCGCTTGGCACCTTGTGCTCACACAGGCTGGTATGCTTCTTCCATGTGGGCTATTGCTTCTGGCTAGATGGCTGCTTGTTTACCTTCGGACTGTAAGACCCCAGCCGCTATATGTTTTGTTAGCTAGGCACCATCAGTTTTCTTCACCATATTTGCTTATTCACCAGCTTAGTCCTCAGCGATTGAGTTAGGAAGGTGAGCATCATAGAGTGCCAGTTTACTAGAACAAAGTATTCTTGCATTGAGAGAGTACTTGAGTGGAGGCCCAATGTCCATTTGCTACCTCACTACTAACCCTATACATATGTACACATAGAGCTATTTTCCCATCCTCATATATAAATACATTTACATATGTATATACCTTTATTTAGACCTCTATAAGTGCCCTTTGCCCCTAGCTCTTTCCTCTATTTCCTTTGACTTTCCTCTTGTCCCACAATCATGCTCAGTCTTCATTTGGGTTTCATTAATTCCTCTTGGTTATATTACCCTTGATCATAGCCTACCAGGCCTCCTACACCCTCCTCACCACTGATTTGTATCACTTGTTGTTCCCTTGTCCCTGGGTGTGTTAACACCACTACCTTTCCCCCACCTCCTCCTCTCCTATGTCCCTCGGGAACTCGCGGTCACGTTGTTTTCTCTTCCAGATTGTTCATCGAGCCTATCTTATTTAGACAGACCTGTGGAGATAATAACATGCACAAAAATAAGAGAGAGCAAAACCAAGCAAAAAAAAAACACAAACAAAATACAACAATAAAGAAAAGCTTATAGTTAGTTCAAGGACTGTTCACTGGCCTTTAGAAGTATTTTCCAGTCAAGTTTGTTGGGGCACCAAGCCCGGACACCAGAGTTTATTTTTGGTATTCCCTGGGGACTTCGTTGCTCTGTTCCCATTGCTGTTCTGTTGCACGCCCTTAGTGTTTTGCCTCGGTGTGGCGGGATCAGGTCGGGCAGACTTCCCACACTGTGTCTCCAGTGTTGTCCCCTGTAGGGCTATGCTGGACTGGTGGACCAGAGTATTCTTTCCATACATTATTTTTCTATCCCCTCCAGTCAAGGATGGAGTGTTTTCTGCTGTAGTACTTGGCTAGATCTATCAGTCATCGGCTTAATCTCTTTTACAAAAATTTGTGTGCACATAGCCTTGGTGAACATTCTAGAACACATGTTTTTAGTGTGAGCAGCAGAGTTTTCTCAATCTGTGGCTTCTGTTTTCATTTTTCCCAGTTAAGTTTTAAGTTCACGTATGTCCTATTTCATTCTGCTATGAGGGATAAATAGAAACCATATGGCCCTTTAAGGGCTCACTTAAAAATATCTTCAGCCAGATACCCACGTTCAAAACGTACTTTTTATCAAACAGTGGAACATAGATAAGAGGGACTCTTGACTATTGCCTGAAGGACATCACCTTCCTTCATTGTACAACCATGTTCAGCATTTTATGTTTGAACTTCACCAGAAACACACTTAATGGTCACATTTCTAGTAATATCCTGAGGTCTTTCATCTCTAAAAAGATGGAAACTTTCACCAAAGCTCCTCCCCTTCCTGGTTGATTCCCTCACCAGAATTGCTTTTCATATTCATAGTTCTACTGACAACCTCTTCATGGAAGAGCTGGCATTCACTCTTATTTTCTACCTCTTTTTATTTTCTACCTCTTTCCATTAAGCACCTGTACAAGTTCTTGTACATGTTAGATATCTGTTAGAGTACCACCCTAATCCTTGTACCAAATTCTGTCTCAATTATCTAGTCCTGCTATAACAAAAATGCAATAACACTTCAAATTTTATTTTCTCACTCTATTAAGAGGCCAGAAGCTCAAACTCTGTGAACGCTCTCTCTCTCTCTCTCTCTCTCTCTCTCTCTCTCTCTCTCTCTCTCTCTCTCTCTCTCTCTCTCTTTCTCTCTCTCTCACCCACACACACACACACACACATCCACACAGATTACATTGCAATAACCTCTGCATTTAGAAGAGACCTGGCAATGCACACTTTCATCTATGACGGACACAATTTTATACATTATTTTCTTATGGTGCAGTGGTGAAACCCTTGGCTTCTAATTGGAAGGCTGTCAGTTGGAATCAACCAGTACTGCAGGAGAGAGCGGTGTGGCAGTGTTTCCATAGAGATGATAGCCCTGGGACCCTTTTGGGCAGTTCGAATCTGTCCTTTGAGGATGCTATGTGTACAAATGGCCTTGATGGAAACAGATTTTGTATCTGATGAGGGGAAATATTTTTAGCAATATGTAGAGTTTCATTTTAAATCACAAACAATATTTGTATTTGTTTGGTTCATTGAAACTGAATGGAGATGGGCAATATTGGGCTAATGGCTCCTTCCCTTAAGTAATGGAACATTGCCCACACTGGTTGGTGGGACATTAGCATAAAGCAGAGGCTCACAGCCCATGCCAGGGATGCAGCATCAGGGACCTTTCTCGCCTTCCATCTTAGCTTCCTCCTCTCAGGGGACCAAAGCCTTCTAGGAACATCTATTGAAGTTGCTGATCGAGAATCACAAAGTGTTACGAAACACAATGACTCCTGGGCTCCATCCATGTAACATTACAGCACCAGTATGTCTGTCTCAAGTCATAGAGCATAGTGCATTCGCCTTTTATTTCTTTATGAAAAACTCTCCACTTTTCTTCTGTCAGTGACAAGTGCTCTTTGTCTTTGGCTTCTTACCCTGTCACCCTGCATAGTGCTACTTCAGTCACTTATTATTTTACTCCTCAAAGGCATTCTTTCTCCTTTATCTCTTCTCATGATTGGTGGTTCACATGTCCCTTGCCTGTGAAGTTGTTCCCAGGACAGAATAAATCACTTCTTCATGCATGGGCCTGGAGCATTTCTATTATAGCAATGTTGTAGAGCACAATATTGGGTAGTTCTACGGTGAAATTTAAATTAGAAGAAAAATGAGAATATGAAGAGAGAGAAATGAGTATTTTATCAAGGTCAATTTATTAAGTTTTAAAATATTTTACCTTAAGCTTCTGTTGCTTATAGTATCAGTAATATAATACCATGTCTTTATGAATTGATGGTGTTTGAAAAAAACTTGACAATAGAGTATTGGGTGTGAATTCAGTGTTTTATTGACATTTCAGTGATCCATGAAATTTAATGTTTAAGAACTACAATTTTATATCATTTATCACAGTAGATTAAACTCACTTGTTTATATGTGTGTTTCCACCAGAGTTTGAGCATTTTTCAGCCATAATTCTTTACACATTGCACTGCCTACAGAAAAGCAACTTATAAAGATTTTTTTGCAAGTTTTGCTGTATTTTTTGTAAGTTTTGAAAGTTTCTGTATGCCTACAGTGTTACTTTCCAAATTATGGATACACAGTGCTGTCAATCGCAGCACTTTGCAGACTTGATGGGATGCAATGGATTATGTGAGGTTAAAATCATGGATTGAAACTTGTGCATTTCCAAAATTTTGTACCAATGTGTCTGTCACATTTGTTATTAGTGCTGTAACTTTCTCCTTAGAATTAACATCTCCTATGAGTTTGTTAAATCTCCCAGAATCCCATGTAGACTCTACAGGGTTTCCTGTTCATTTCTAAGTATCAGTTTGATTCTGAAACTCTATACCACTTTATACATGATAAAAGCATATTACTCAGTTAAATGAAAAAAAATTACTAAATTTAGATGAAGTAATAGTGGCCTCAAACATATTTATCAAAATAATTCTTAAAATATTTAGAGGATTTATTTGACTGATAGAGGATATTCCAAACTAATCTTGATTTACCCAATGTATGGTTAAAGTTATAGTTTAAGTGTCTAAATATCTGTTCTCATATGACTCTCATATATGTTTGGAAGAAAATCTAGATTTTATATAAGAAATTAATAATCAGGATGATCATTAGGATGATAAAAGTTTTTACCTCTGTAAGGTAGCACTTTCTAATCCCAGGAACAATGTTAAGTTCTTCACCATGCCTTCGTTTACTAATGTAATGGTTATAGAATGAATACTACCTGGCAAGTACTGTTGTAGAAATTAAGGATGCCGTTATGAAAAACTGAACACAGATTCTAGTGGAGAGAAGCAGACCATGGGAAATAAGAAGTGAGCATGCAGAGCTTAATGCCATGATGTTTTGTGTGTGGTTGGGTGCTTTCAAGCGGGCATCCCATCCCAAGGACCCCACTCACAACATTACAGAAGAAGCCCATCATGGAGCACCCTCACGATGTTTGCTATGCTTGAGCCGATTCTCGCGGTCGCTCTGTCAATCCAGCACCTTGAGAGGATTCCCCTTTTTTGTTGCCCTGGTGGTGTTCTCAGTTACACATGGGGCTGCTAACTTCAAGATCAGCAGTTTGAAACCTCCAGCCACAGCGTGGGAGAAAGATGAGACTTTGGTACCTATCCCTTAAAAATGCACAACCTTGGAAACGTAAAGGGGCAGCTCTTCCTTGTTCTAGATGGTTACTAGGAGTCGGAATCAACTTGCTGGCAGTGAGTTTGGTTTGGCTACTTTACAAAGCATGGTGTTCTTTTCTGGCGATTAGTCTCTCTTGATACCATATCCCATGTACCATGAGACAAATCTCCTCACCTGATGTACATCTTTGCTTTCAAACCATTAACTAGCCCCTTGAATGATTCCAACCGTTGCTTCTTGGTTCACGTACACGTTTAGTATGGGCACAATACAAAGGTCTGGAATTCCAGTTCTTCTCATTGAGTTCCATTGTTTCCAGACGTCTGCTACATCTGGCTCACTTTCTGACAGCTTCCTTTTGATGATCCACTGCAACCATTGGCAAACCATTGTCTACACGTTTCTGGGGGAAACATGGCCCCAGAAGGAGATGCTCTGTAGCCCCTCTCTCCAAGCAAAGAATAAAGAAAGAAGGGGTGTGCAGGAAGGCGAAGAACCCAAAGCCGGAGTTCTAAGCATTCCAGGTAGAACAGATGCCTGCGCCACACACAGCCTGCCAGTTCAGAGGGACCAAGCTAAGGTAGCTAGACCCAGAAAAGCAGCAAATTCTCGGTGGGTGAATGGGGTATTTGCCGGCAGCCCCTCCCCCCAGGGCTCTAATCCTTGGGATTGGAAGATAAATGTTTTGTTGTTGTTCCACTCATAGCGACCATTTGTACAACCGAGCTGCACATTGCCAGGCCTGCACATTGCACCATTCGGAACCATTGCTGTTACGTTTAAGCCCATTGCTGCAGTCGCTGTGTCAATCCAGCTCAGCGAGGGTCTTTCTTTGGGGCTGCCCTTCCCTGTTAGCAAGCAGGATCAGTCCTTTTCCAGAGACTGGTCTCTCTTGAGAACATGTCCGGAGTGCACGAATCAACGCCTTACCAGCCTTTCTCCTAAGGAACATTCTGGCTGTACTCCTTCCAAGACCGATTTAGTTGGTCAGTGGGCAATCCACGGCACTTTCAGTGTTGCTCACCAACATCATCATGCATATGCACCAATTCTCTTCGATTTCCCCAGAACAGGAAAGTCCAGAGAGTCTGTACAGGATTATGGGAGATAACAAAATAATATGAGGCATTAATTATAAGGAGAAAGTTACAGAACTAATAACAATTGGGATGAACAAACTTTCACTTGCATACGTGGCAATTCAAAATATCAGTTGGATCAGTCACTTAAAATCCTCAAAGTGACACGCTTGTTTTTCAACACTTTAAAGAATTCTGTTGCAGACAATTTTCCCAATGAGTCAAATCTTCCCACAAATGTAGTCAATGTGATGCCTGTTTATTGCTTATTCCCTCTGCTGAGTCCACAGGGATCCGTCACGTTTTATGTTGTCGAGAGAAAAAACACGCAGTGAAGAAGTCAATTTTGTCTTGTAACGTTCTATTATGAGATTTCTAGCTCCAATTGTATCACCGAGATCACATTTTTCAACTATGGGTTCTTCCTCTTTGTTTTCAACTTTAGAATTTTAATTACAAATAATTAACAATATAACTTATTTGATCACTTTCCAACTAAAGAGATTGCCAGAACTTTTCAATTCTAGCAACAGTACCTTTAGTGGCTGCTGCATGAACTTGAGATCCAGCTGTGTTGACTGGAGTCCCTGGTATGCACATGGATAGTAACCAACCACACAGCATTGTTCTTCAAGATCGATCCTGAAATAGCTTTTTGAGGATACATGCTGTGTTGTTTTAATTAGTGGTTTCTATTTTATCTCTTTGTATCCATTGCAAATGGCTACACAGGGCTCATGGATTTAAAAGTCCACGATTAAAGGATTTCATGGGGAACTCAACAAGTTGTAATACCAGTGGGAAATGCTCAGGGTTGAGGTGTTTACAGGGACATGTTGTAAAGTTCTTGCAGGTCTGCTAATAAACGTTCAAATGCTGTAGCACACCGCTCTAAGCCTCAGCTCAAGCTCCATGAGGCAGCAAAAGCAGTTCCCATAATTCAAGGGCCAGAGGCATTCCACTCCAGTAAGCCTTGCCCAAGGGCACTCAGCTCCACTTCTGGGGTCATCAAGTCCAACTTCCACAACTAAGTGCTCAGAAGCACTCCAGTCTTTAACTTTCTGCACAAAAACACTCTGATGTAC